>NC_134840.1:71464292-72874966 GCF_965363235.1 Mytilus galloprovincialis | reverse complement strand
GTCCACTGTCACTCTTCTATTAAAAAGACAATTTAGGTTTTCGTGTTGTTGCTTGTTCATGTATGCTTCATGTCGATCTTTAGATCTAATCCCTTTCTATCTTTATTGGGTTTGTTCTGATGTTGTATTGTTTAAACATATCCCCAGATAAGATGGAGGGAAAATTGAGCACTTGCGACACAACAATTATATAAACCTGTTCCAAATCAAGAATCTGTAATTCAACATGTTCAATTGTTGTCGTTTGTTGCTGTCAATTGCTTTATCTTTTGACCTGTTTTGTCATGTTTGGGCCTTTCAAAGCTTACTAAACATATTTTTTTGCCGTATACCAGTGTATGTAATGTGCGAATCCTGAAATGCCATTTTCACTGTATCCGTGATTAATTACTTGTGTAGAATGATAAATAAACAGACGACAAATTCACGATTTTTGAATATGATAAGAAATAATATACAATATGTACTGTTTATATAAATTCATGATAAATGTATTTGATGTGGACGGGTTTTTATTCGCGCCTACAGCCTTCCAGGTGTAAAATTGATACACATATAGGTAAATATTAAGAATAGTTCACGAACAGAGCGTGCAAGAGTTTTTAAAGTAGCAGTCAAGTTTCATATGTAGAAACATGTACCTTTTAACATGATTAATAATATAGTATAACTTAAAACAGGTTTTGTTGTTCAGCTTGTTGATATTGGATCAAATTCCACTTTGTTGTTTTTGTGATGCGATTCAAGTTTACTGTTGAATAATGATACCAGACTTTCATTTTCACCGTATAGCTATTCATTACTGTTAATATATGCGATGCATTTTCACAGAAGGATTTTGATTAATTTTTATCATATAAAGTCGTAATTTAACCGACTCTCTAACATAATTTATAAAATCAGAAGGTTTGATTATATAAAATTGAGAATGGAAATGGGGAATGTGTCAAAGAGACAACAACCCGACCAAATAAAAAACAACAGCAGAGGGTCACCAACAGGTCTTCAATGTAGCGAGAAATTCCCGCACCCGGAGGAGTCCTTCAGCTGGCCCCTAACAAATATATACTAGTCCAGTGATAATGAACGCCATACTAATTTCCATATTGTACACAAGAAACTAAAATTAAAATAATACAAGACTAACAAAGGCCAGAGGCTCCTGACTTGGGACAGGCGCAAAAATGCGGCGGGGTTAAACATGTTTGTGAGATCTCAACCCTCCCCCTATACCTCTAGCAAATGTAGAAAGGTAAACACATAACAATACGCACATTGACATTCAGTTCAAGAGAAGTCCGAGTCTGATGTCAGAAGATGTAACCAAAGAAAATAAACAAAATGACAATAATACATAAATAACAACAGACTACTAGCAGTTAACTGACATGCCAGCTCCAGACTTCAATTAAACTGACTGAAAGATTATGATTTCATCATATGAACATCAGGCACAATCCTTCCCGTTAGGGGTTTAGTATCATATATACATACTTTGTGAGTGAAAGTCTGAGGTTATATATCAATAAATTCTGTAAAAATGGCATTTATTGTTAATATTGGAAGTTCTATATTCTCTGATAATTTGTTCAGACCCATATCTATATTTAAGATTAAATATATCCTTTCCTATGACATGCCATCATTGTATAGCTATATCTTGGACAGCTAAGATAGCAACTTTTTGATTTTCTGGGGGTGCTTTGAATATTTATTTTAGAGACAAATCATTTTTTTTGTACATTGAGCCAAAGTAACTTGTAATTTTTCCCAGGCAAACTAACTTGTAATCTTTTCCAGGGCCAATCATAAACATAAAATTATCCTGCTAGGAGGGTTTGGGTTCATGCCACCACCCCCAAGAAAATTTTGAAAATTAGACAAAAACTCATTTTCGTCAATAACACATGAATGTAATAGTTCTATTTCAAAAAAGAAATCTGTTGTTATATAAACTGATTTGCCATTTTAAGTAAAAGGGTAAGTTCTTAGCTCTAAGTAAAATATAACTCAATTGTTTGCTTTTTGGGAGGGAAAATACTGTATTCCACATTTGCCAGAAACTAACTTTAAAGAAAAAAATATCCATATATCAATTGCTTGCTGTGTTTGTATTTATGTTTGCTTAGGCATTGTTACTAGATTGATAAAATTGAGAATGGAAATGGGGAATGTGTCAAAGAGACAACAACCCGACCAAATAAAAAACAACAGCAGAGGATCACCAACAGGTCTTCAATGTAGCGAGAAATTCCCGCACCCGGAGGCGTCCTTCAGCTGGCCCCTAAACAAATATATACTAGTCCAGTGATAATGAACGCCATGCTTATTTCCAAATTGTGCACAAGAAACTAAAATTAAAATAATACAAGACTAACAAAGGCCAGAGGCTACTGACTTGGGACAGACGCAAAAATGCGGCGGGGTTAAACATGTTTGTGAGATCTCAACCCTCCCCCTATACCTCTAACCAATGTAGAAAAGTAAACGCATAACAATACGCACATTAAAATTCAGTTCAAGAGAAGTCCGAGTCTGATGTCAGAAGATGTAACCAAAGAAAATAAACAAATTGACAATAATTCATAAATAACAACAGACTACTAGCAGAAAACTGACATGACAGCTCCAGACTTCAATTAAACTGACTGAAAGTGATAATTCATCGCATCTATAGTTTTAAAAAAATGAAAGCATCCAGCCAACAATATTATGGATTCAGCTGCTTTAATTACACTTTTTTTTCTTTAATCTTGTAATTATACATTAGAAAGTTATATTCTTATTAAATTGTGTTAAAACATACATTTGAATCAGTTATTTCGTACTTTCAAAAAGTAAAAAAACGCAGTTTTTTTCCCGTCATCCTTTATTCTACAACAGATATACTCTCATATAACAGTGAAAATGAACAAACTTGATTAAAACTTTATATACACTGTATACGGGACATATATTTGCCAACATCCACGTTATGTTGTTTCTGGTGTATACTAATATAGTAGTTGTCTCATTTCTAATCATACCACAGCTCCTTAATTCAACCAGTGTCTTAAAAAACGATTCCTTGAGTGACCAAAATAACTATAATTTTGATAACTATAATTTGGTGGGGTTTGTGCTGCTCAAACTTTTGATTTTCTACGTTGTGTTTTGTGTCCTGCAATTTTTCATTTTTTTCATGATATTGTCAATTTGTTTTCGATTTGTGAGTTTGAGTGTCTCTTTCTTGTGTCTATTGTCTCTCTTTTCAATATTTATTTAAACTTCTATTAAGATACTATGTGAAGGTAAAAACAAATGGTGGAAAATACCTTTTTTCTCGATAAATCGAAGATATATGTATACCTGATGTAAAGTAATACGTTTATTGAATCTGAGATGTCATTCCTAAAACGCACACTACGAAACAACTTTATCATATATACACTCCAACAGAAGGTGCTTTCGGAACACTCCATCAAAGAAAAGAAAAAGTATGTTAATCGGATAAAATGTGAGTGGTCCAAGATTATTTATCAAGGTAAACTAAAACAAACCAGGATCTTCTTACAGAGAAAAGGAATTATAACACCTATAGTGACACCAAGATTTTCGAAAGACCAATTTACCAATCTGGATCAAAACTTCATTCAACAGTTACATGTTGTTGTTGGAGGCAGTTACATACAAAATTACGAAAACGTGATTTTGTAAAATAAATAATAAACTCATCATAGATATCAGGATTGAAATTTCTTATTTGTGTTAGACGCGCGTTTCGTCTATAAAATACGCATCAGTGACGCTCGAATAAGAAAAAGTTAAAAATGACAATTAAAATCCGAAGATGAAGAGCAATGAGGACCTTAAGTTCCTAAAACGTTTGCCAAATACAGCTAATAGTTATCAAAGGTACCAGGATGGATAGTAATTAAGTACGCCAGACGCGCGTTTCGTCTTCATAAGACTCATCAGTGACGCTCAAATCAAAATATTTATAAAACCAAACAAGTACAAAGTTAAAGAGCATTGAGGATCCAAAATTCCAAAAAGTTGTGCCAAATACGGCTAAGGTTATCAATGCATGGGATAAGAAAATCCTTAGTTTTTCGAAAAATTCAAAGTTTTGTAAACAGGAAATTTATAAAAATGACCACATTATTGATATTCATGTCAACACCGAAGTGTTGACTACTGGGCTGGTGATACCCTCGGGGACGAAACGTCCACCAGCAGTGGCATCGACCCAGTGGTGTTAATAGTTATCAAAGGTACCAGGATTGTAATTTAGTACGCCAGACGCGCGTTTCGTCTACATAAGACTCATCAGTGACGCTATTCAGCTAAGCCTATCCTTTCCTAATTTTCTCATATTTATCAAATTGTAAGGTTGGATTTTATTTGTGAGTTGTTAATGAAGAAACGGGCCTTATATTGTGTGACGCTTATGAAATACGCCTAGAACTGTTAATTGTCAGTAAATATAAAGAAGTTTCATGACCTTGACGTGAAATAAGTTAAGGGAAAATTGGCCCAATATCTAAATTTTACTTCACTGTTGTATTTTTGTATGTAACAAAAAGGAACCATTAAAGAATACTACATGTTTTCATGATAAGGCCTCTATTATCATCGTTGTTACAACCACTTTTGTAAAAACTGACTTTGGAAGTCCTGTTTTACAGTTGTTTGCAATGTTGAAAATTGTATTCAAATATTATTTATATTCATACAACAGCGTTTTTTTTGTCTTTATTGATATTGTTGGCTATAAGCTTACATAATTATATTACAAATTAATAAAAAGCAATTAATATTCAATATTGTTTTTATCATTGTTATTAATGATAATTTAAATAAATTAATAAAACAGGTCTTTATTGTTCTTTCAGATATTCCAAAGATAACATTTCGCCCCAAACAAACGTTAATTGTGAAAGAAAGTGAGGAAACACAATTGATCTGCATCAACGATGGGAATGATCCAGACGCAACTACTGTTTGGAAAAGACAAGGAACAAACACAATTATCACCCACATTAATAGATTAATTTTCAAAAGTATTAACCGGACAGATGCAGGTATATACACATGCAGGATTGACACAAAAGCAGGGGTTTATGAAGACAATGCAACTGTTACTGTGCAATGTAAGTGATGCATTTAAAATTTGTTCTATATAATTATTTTTTTTGTATACAATAAGATGTTTTTTATTCAATCACAAATGATATGTTTTACATGTTACGACATCAAATAATTTGAAAAGGACAAAAACACCAAAAAATCGAGAAATTGTTACTTTTCAATAATCATCTTAATAATTTCTTCGTTGTTGAAGCTCTGTTAAATCGTTTTGGTGTTCTTTTTTTTATTAATCTTCTCAAATTATTATATGCTACATATTTTAGAAAACAAATAATTTTAAATACTTCATTAATTGTCAACTTCATCTTACACATACAAATCTATTCAAAGTCAAAGAAGCAGGGTCCAAGAACAAAGGGTCAAGGTCATACATGCACAGGTTTGCATCAATAGCACACGTCAACGGTATAATTGATGCGACTCATACTGTTTTGAGCACCCATGTGTAGCAAAAACTAAGTCTAGACTTTTTTTCATGATAATTTTATTTCATTAATTCAATAATTTCTAAGATTGCAATAGATCAAGGACGGAGACCGATTACAATCAACTAAAAAGAAGAAATATTTGTGGTCAGCGATCCACTTTTCACACCATGTGCTCAAGCTTTTTAATTCCCGATCCAAAGAAATTGCTGGTTTTCTTTCTATATAAACTTTTGTTGTTACCCCAGAGTTCAATTCTTGTATATCGTGAAATCGATAAAGTGTTAACATTGATTACGAAAATAGTTTCAGTGGTATGGTTTTTCGAAGTGTAAACAAGGGGGAAAGGTGACATATAGTTTTCAAATCCCATTCCAACCCTTAAAAATCAATATGAATATTCTGCAATCTTTTAACTCTTGTGTTACGGTTTTACGAAATATTTCTTTGTCTTGCACAAAAGAAACCTTAAAATAAATTTGTTGAATTCCAGATGCTCCATCAATCGATATTCGATATTTTCCGACAGAAAGAAAAATGAAATGTATTCCAAGTGGTGTCCCCGATAGTTACGTGTTTAAGGACTGGGAACATACGACGGAATACAACGATCATATAAGGTTTTTGCCTATAACTAAGGAGGGAAATTATCCAATTTTAACTATTCCTACAAATGTGTCTGGAAAAAATCATCACCGTGATAGAGGAATATACATATGTCGGGCTTCAAATAATATATTCACAACGTATGGAATGTTTGCAATGCGAAAGTATAATTTAGATTTGAATGGTGAGTTCATTTTCCATGTCGTAAAAATATATATATTGTGAAAGCAACCAATTTTTTTTACTTGCAAACACGAAATTTGTAAAAAAAAAGTAGATTCGTAAATGTTCCGAACCAATTTTTTTTTTAGACAAGATAGATATGTTATACAAATGAGATATAATGCTAAGGATTTTTTTAAAAACTGAACTGACTAACTATTATATTGAGGTTATACAAATAACACGTATATATCTAACACAAGTAACAGTATTCTTTCACACACAGTACATGATAAGACAATATTTGCTAAAAACGCCAAACAATACTCAATGAATCTTTTTGTTATGGAAGTTCCATAGCACACCATGATGAGATTGCAAGGACTAAGAGTAAAATTATTGCGAAGAAAAGTATTTTTATCAGGTCTGATAGAAGCAATACAGATGAAAATAAGCTTTTATTGAAGTTGGTTTTATCTCGTAAGAAGATCCCTAGTCTTTATTACGACTTTGCATATTGTTTAGGTAAAGGTTCATAAAGGGATATAATTCGCCCTAAAATTTAAATGTTCTTCTGAAATTATGTCAAACTATTTTCAAATTTTGCTCATTACCAATGTATACTGACTTCTTATTGACACCTCTCATTATTAAGTATGGAGTTATGCTTACTTAAAGATGCATGTTGTAACGTCAGTTTTGGTCCACTTTCATAACGTTTACAATGTGTATTGCAAAATAAAAGTAGAAAGTAATAATATATCTTATGTTATTAAAGTTGAAAATTGCGCTTGTTTATTTTTTTAATAACTTCTTTTAGGCGCACCGTATTTTGTCAGCTCTACTGAAAACACTCAATATGGAGTTTATCTCAAGACAGCAAGGATAAAGATAAAATTTGTGAGTGTTCCCGAATACAACAATTACGACGTCTATAAGAACGGAACCAAATTTGCAAACTACACTTCAAACGTTCACAGATATATGAAATTAACAGATGATTTATATGGTAAAAATGTTTCGGTGAAAGGAACCATTATATCTCTACAGATACAAATAGACACTTTAGATGATTTTAGCTCGTATCACATAGTTGTCAGGAATTCAATTGGATACTCAAACCATACAATTAAACTAGTTTCTGCAAGTAAGTTTAAATTCTAATAACAACGGTTTTTTTATACGAGACATAAACCAAACAAACAAAGTATATTTTCACTTTTAAATATTTTTTTTCGTTATTTATAGTGTCATTTTGCAAGACATGTAAATAACATTAAAGAAATTTTACATCTCAACAGAAAGTTGTCCTTTGGGTGCACATATAAAAGTATGACTTTTCTATGGATCTAGTTAATATTCTAATTTAGCTGAATATCAAGATCGTATTTTAAAGTAACTGAAACGACAAATAGTGGCAATAATATTTATTTCCTGTAGGTGCTCCATTTATGCCCAAGATTCTTCAAGTAGTAGCAAAACAAACACAGATCTTTGTTTTTTGGACACCAGGATTTAATGGTGGCTTTATCCAATGGTTTATCGTTGAATATAAAGAAATGGCAGACTTTTACTGGAAAAATCACACAATGAATTCATCTAACTCGATAGTTATTGGTGGTTTACAGCCAACAACTAAATATCTCATTCGGATGTTTGCAAGAAACATGATTGATGATAGTAATAGAACAGAAGAAATTATAATCCAAACGGGTAATGTAGTAAAGCAGTAGATGCAAAAAGAAAAAAATCACAAAAAACTGAACATTGAGGTAAATTCAAAACGGAAAGTCTCTAATCAAATGTCAAAATCGAAAGCTCAAACACATTAAACAAATGAACAATTCGTGTCTTATTTCTGACTTGGTATAGGCATTTTCTCAAGAAGAAAATTGTGAATTAAACCTGGTTTTATAGCTATTTTAAACTCTCACAGTCGTATAATGCGCCATTATATTGACAACGATGTGTGAGCAAAACAAACAGATATAATAGGTAAAAATGTCAAAAATAGGGGTACAACAGTCAACATTGTGTTATTACCTTCATCACTATAAAAACAAACAAAAATGTAAACAAACATTTACCATGTCATCATAACATAATGACATGATGTATAAGTACAAAGCCACGTCAAGAAACACAAAAAGACATAAAGACAAATCATATAAAAAAGCATGATGAGAATACAATAGTTATCATAGACCAATAAGTGGATGTAAAAGTAGAGAACTACCAAAAGCAGACTAAATAGTTAAAGTAATATTCATAAAGACAAATAAAAAATACTATCACACGTTATTAAGAGGATGGACAACCTTGGTACCCAAAATCTATACTTCAAGACCATCGTGTATTATTTGTGAAGTTGATACTGAATATTTATCAAAAAGGTGTTGGTACCTTCCCATGAACTGTTTTAGAAAAAGTACGAGGCAATAGTGACGTGCATATCACAAGCTTAGCCAGCCAGCGCTTAGCCAGCGCAAAATGGTCACGTTATGTAAATACTTTTATGTTTCTTTAAAATGATAAGAACCATCTTTATTTCACATTCAACGGAGATAAAGAATACTTTAGAAAACGTATTAATATAAGTTTACTGCTTGTTTCCGGATTCTATTAATTATTCATGTACATGACACTTTGTGTACATTACTTAACCTGACTTAAATTAATAAAATAAGTTTACACTAAAAAATCTTTATTAAATTCCTTTTTACCTCAAATTATCTCGTTTTACCGATTTACACTTAACCACATAAACCTGCAATATTTTCTAAAATATGTTTTGTTATGGATTTTCCTCGGAGTTCAGGGATTTTGTGATTTCAATTTTCTGAACATGTTTTACTCCTACTAAGAAGCGACTTTAACATATAGTTTCACCCTTCTGCTAAAGTCATTCATACGTGGGTAAGTTAGCATGCTAACTTTTTAATAAGTGAGCTTATACCGAAACAACTGAAATTCGAAAACGGTGCTTGAAAATTTTGAATTAATAGAGACTCTTAGGTTTGTTTTATCCCATGCATATATTGACACAGCTGTACTTCTTTCAAAATTTTAGGGGTTAATGCTAATGAAGACGAAATGTCTGTCTACAAATTTAATGAGTTTTGTTTACACACTGATTTGGGTGGAATTGCGGGAAAAAATTAGGGAGATTTGATTAAGCCTTGTCTTACTCATTTGAACCTTTGAAATGCTGTTATGGACTAATGTCCAAACTAGCTAAGGACTTTTTTACCTCATGTTAGATTGTGGTTTGTCATTACGTCGTCTAATCTTTTAATTACCGAATGTGACTTATTCCCGATTATGACTGTTTTGCTGAGTGTGAATTCGCATTGCTATAAGACGTGTTACGGTACTTTTCTATCCCAAATTCATGTATTTTGTTTTGATGTTATATTTGTAATTCTCATCGGATTTTGTCAAATTTCTTGACATCTTTTCTGTTATATTCATGTGTTATGGTAAAGAAAATTAATCACCGCAATCATTTATTTGATTTGATTTGGTTCAACGTAATTTGTACGATGTATTACGTTTGCAGTTTGATTCAGTATAAACCGGACATAGCTATATAATTGATTGTCTAAGTGATACCTCAGTTTGATATTAATAAGTATTGCAATTTTCATTGTTATCAAATGTAATATCAGTATTTAGTACAAATATAATCTTAAATCAATCCTATTTCTATCTTATTGTTGAGAACTTGTTTTAGTCAGTCAAATCGGCAAAACGGAAAAAGGACTGGCTTATGTCATTCCATCCAGACAAGTGTTCAGTCCTTCAGATAACAACCAAGAAAAAAACATTAAAATTTGACTTTACTCTCCGCCAATATGTACTGCAAAAAGAAACATCCACAATATATCTGGGAATAACTATACAATAGTTATCAAAGGTAATAATCAAATAGTTATACAAACTGATCTAAAATGGAACAAACATGTGAACAACATCACAGCTACAGCCACATAAAAGCTGAACTTCATTAAAAGAAATTTAAAGGTTATTCAAAAACAGTTAAAGAAAAAGCAAACATATCACTAGTAAGACCAAAGCTAAAATACAGCAGCTGCGTCTGGGACCCACGTATCAAATCACAAACACACCAACTTGAGATGGTCTAGCGCAGAGCAGCAAAATACACATGCAACAGATACCATAACACCATCTCAGTCACTGAAATGCTGCAAACACTAAATTGGGCAACACTTGAGAAAAGGCAAATAAGAACCCGCATCATCTTCTTCTATAAAATTATACATCATCTTGTAGCCATTTACCTGACAGATCTACTCACACAATGCGATACAAGAACACGACAACATTCACATAGGTTATTCTTTCAGACCCATACAAACCACTAACGACTCATACAAGTACTCATTCTACCCAAGAACAGTCTTACAATGGAACCTTCTCCCAGTAGCTGCAGTTCAATGTACTACTCTTAAAAGTTTCCGAGAAAAATAAACATCTACACATTTAAATAAATTCTACAATGTATATAGTTTTAACCAAAATGTATAGTACAAAAACAGAAGAAAAAGATGTCCCCCCCTTATTTTTGTATATTATTCACTGTGAATAAAAATTAGATCCCACGCACGCGCGGCAGAGTGAAATCAGTGCCCGGCACGTTATCATCATTATGTTGATGGAGTGCTGAATTATAAAGAAGAAATAGACATGTGACGTCATTTTTTTTGTGCTGTTTTAGAATTTCAAATGTGACGTCATTTTTTTTGTGCTGTTTTAGAATTTCAAATGTGACGTCATTTTTTGTGTTTATTTACAATTTCAAATGAGACGTCACTTTTTGCGTTGAGGCTTTGACTAACTCGGATGTGTATTTTTTGGTGTTGGATTATGTTGGTGTATGTAATGTATCCGTTTTTTCTGTAATTAGTTAATACTTAAGTTTTATCATATATATCTATTATATAGTCATTTTATAAAATTTACTGTTTTCAAATTATAAATTATTCTAAATTATAAGATGTTCTTATCCCAAGCAGAAAACCCTAGCCGTATTGAGCACAACTTTTTTTTAAAAACTTTTGGTCCTCAGCGCTGTTCAACTTGTTTTGGCTTTCGAACTTTTGTATTTGGGCATCACTAGTAAGTCTTGTGTGGACGAAACACACTTCTGGCGTATTACATTTTAAAGCTGGTATCTTTTGTTAGCTAATTTTCGTGTGTTTCTTTGTCCAATATGTTCTCCTATTTATTTGTATTGTAGTCCTGTAATGTAAAGTTGTCATTTTAATGTTATAATTAACATTACAATTAAAGCGGGAGGTTTTGAATGCCACAAAACCAGGTTCAACCCACTATTTTTTGTCGAGCCTGCAACTTTTGTTGCAGAAAGCTCGAAATAGGGATAGTGATCCGGTGGCGGCGGCGGCGTTAGCTAACTTCTTAAAAGCTTTATATTTGAAAAGGTGGAAGATCTGGATGCTTCATACTTTGTATATGGATGCCACATGTTACAAAGTTTTTGTCAGTCACATGTCCAATGTAATTGACCTCATTTTCATGGTTCAGTGACTACTTGAAAAAAGTTTAGATTTTTTGTAATGTTAAATTCTCTCTTATTATAAGTAATAGGATAACTATATTTGTTATGTGCGTACCTTGCAAGGTCCTCATGCCGTCAGACAGTTATCACTTGACCTCGACATCATTTCATGGATCAGTAAACAAGGTTAAGTTTTGGTGGTTAAGTCCATATCTCAGATACTATAAGCAATAGATCTAGTATATTCCATGTCTGGAAGGTCTGTAAGGTGTACATGTCCAACTAGCAGGTGTCATCTGACCTTGACCTCATTTTCATGGTTCAGTGGTTACAGTTAAATTTTTGTGTTTTGGTCTCTTTTTCTTCTACTGTATGCAATAGGTCAACTATATGTGTTGTATGGAAGAATTGTTAGCTGTACATGCCTGCCTGGCATGGTTCATCTGACATTGACCTCATTTTCATCGTTCATTGGTCAATGTTTAGTTTTCTTGGTTAAGTTTATGTGACAGTTGTAATAAAGCTTTATATTTAGGACTTTCAATATAATATCAATGATTAGTATAGAAGGCGAGACAATTCAGCGTGCGCACTCTTGTTTCTTTAAGAAATGTCCTGTACCAAGTCAGGAATATGGCCATTGTTATATTATAGTTTGTTTCTGTGTGTGTTACATTTTAACGTTGTGTTTCTGTTGTGTCGTTTGTTTCCTCTTATATTTTAGTGTGAACTCACATTACTGTAAGACGTGTCACGGTATTTTTCTATCCCAAATTCATGTATTTAGTTTTGATGTTATATTTTTTATTCTCATCGAATGTTGGCAAATGCTAAGTTCGTTTCTGTGTGTGTTACATTTTAATGTTGTGTCGTTGTTCCCCTCTTATATTCAATGCGTTTCCCTCAGTATTAGTTTGTAACCCGGATATTTTTTTCTATCGATTTACGAGTTTTGAACAGCGGTATACTACTGTTGCCTTTATTTAATAAACATAACAAAATGTATGTTCCCGGATAGTACACAAAGTAACCTAAATTTAGAACAGCCACCACTAAATCCTTTTATATTTTATTATATTTATGTTGTGCACGATGTTCCTACAACACGACGTTACACTAAAAATGCGGCGTCAAAGATGGTTTTTGACTTTGATTAATTTTTGCAAGTTTTTTCGTTTTTTTTATATGTTGTTGGTTGATTCTGGTTCTGTTCTTTTTGTGATATCATTTTATCATAAATTACTTCAAGTTGTGGAAATCGATTTAATAATGTTCACCTTTTAAGTTATTTCACCTAACAATGCAGTGCTTACTGTCGCAAGTAATGTAGGAAAGACAAATTGGACGGAAGTACGGTTTCCATAAATAATGTGCAAAACTTTTATCATAGGATGTGTAACTTTCATGGTGCATATCATCTGTTATTATAAAATTTCTATATCTTAATTCAACCCCAATACAAATATATCTGACACTGCAAGTAAATCGAAACATTTTTAACCTTGATTAATTTGAATAGAATTGTATTTTTCTTGGCACATAATTTGTCGAAATACACCCCTTCAATTTCTTGAATCTTGGCTTGAGAATTATTTTCCAAGTCTTCTAAAGTTGCTTGCTTAAATTGTTTAACTTCTGATATACATTTTAAAATAAAGTAATCTACTCTTGAATTGTCCGTAAAAACGGCTAATACATGTATAATCCCGGGTTTTGTTAATTCAATGAAACGGTTTTCGTCGCTGTTTTGGATTTGTCTTTCAATTACCTCAATTTCACGCACAAGTTAATATTGACGAAAAGTTCCGGCTTCGCTAGTACATGTAGTACAGGAATAACTTTCAGTTATAACATGAATAGCAGGACAAATTGCAAGGTAAAACATTCCGTTGACGTATTAAGTCTTTTAATATAATTGGTGAATGCACCTTACTGAAGAGACTACTTTAAAAGATCTATATATATTTCGAAGTCCTTCCGCAACAGAAATTAAAATTCGCATTTTACATTTAGAGGATTGTCTTGGTGTTTCCAATTTGTCTTTGCAAAAGTTGAACGAAGTTCATGTAATGCGATTTAATTTCCCTTTTCACGATTCTTTTAAATAAATCGATAAAAGCTATAAACGATCAATAAAAATTGCAAAATTTAACCTGTCTCGAATCTATGTCCCGGTCGGAGTCTATACATGTAGCAACATGCACTATTCTTTTTTTCGGCAGCCTTCAACATCTTTTTCCAAATTTCAACAAACGATTTGTTTTAATTATCATGAACATTTAATTGAAACTTTAGGACATATAACGTCGGAAATGAGCGTTTTTCGGATTTTTCGACGTTTTTCGACGTTTGGACAAAATGGCTACCGTTTTGTAATGTGTTGAAAAACACCAAAAGACCCAAATATGTAGTTAATAAGAAAAGAATTTTGGCATTTTGTACTCTTCGTGTATCTAACTTTTGTTTTGATCAATTATAAATAACTTATTGAAATATCAGTTAAAAAATACGCGTTAACTGCTTTGAAAAATGAAATATCAACTTGGACAAAATGGCTACCGCTTGAAAAACGACTGTGTAGAGAAGATTTTATAAAATCTGCAATATTTGAACTCACGAACAATGAGGTAAATATTTGTACTTTTGGTAGATGTTGTTATTGTCTTACTCTTTTTATTCGTTTTCCGCTATATCTACTTATAAAATTCACTTTCAGTCGTTAAGTTACCGAAAAACGTCGTTGGATATTTTTCTTATTCAAGCTTAGTATGCGGCCACCGAGTCAAATGAAATTTGGCAAAATAACGGCTTTAACGCCGAAAAGAATCGACACTTACCGTTGTTCCTGCCAAGTTTCCGGAAGATCAGAGAATAAGAAATATGATCACTATACATAAGAGTCAAAACAGTTTTTCATAAATGTAACGTTGGACATCCGTTTTTTTCACATAGCTTTGTTATATTAATCCTCAAATATACTAGATATTACTTAGTATATGACCAAGAGCTATAAAAACATAATTTAAAACATATATTGAATTTGTTTTATAGTGGTTCGTGTTTGCTAACATTTTTATTTTGTTTTGTGGAGGAAATTTCGAAGATTGTGTTACAAATCCTAGGGGTTGTAGGAACAGCGTGCGTAACGTTTGACATGTAGGAAACCCTCAAAACTGTTCTAATTTGATTCCGACATATCTCCCTTTAGTTTTCTAGAGTTACACCCCTGCTCAAAGTGAAAAGTATATAGCGACATTTTTGTGCTTTGTAATGGATATTACCATAGAAGATTCGATGTGAAATACCTAAACGTATAAGATTTATAAAAAAGAGTATTGGTATGATTGCCAATGAGACAACTTTCCACAAGAGACCAAATGACACAGAAATTAACATTTATAGGTCACCGTATGACCTTCTACAATAAACAAAGCCCATATCGCATAGTCAGCTATTAAATTTCACGAAATGACAAATATAAAACAATCCAAAAGAGAAAATTTACGTCCTTATTCATGTACAAAAAATGAACGACAGACAAATATGTAACAAATCAACAAACGACAACCAATGAATGACAGGCTCCTGACTTGAGACAGGCACATACATACATACATAATGTGGCGGGGTTAAACATGTTAGCGGGATCCCAACCCTCCCTTTAAGCTGGGACAGTGTCTGCACTTATGCATGTTAATTCATATTTACTAATGATGTCCTTGTTACGACGGGCTTTGAAGCGCCTTTTTGTAAGGAAGACTTTGCTTTAAAAGTTTTTTATATTTTCATATAGAATTTTATTATTTAGACGACAGAATGTGGAAAAAAATGTTTGCGTCTTGTGGAATAAGAAGATGACGTCCTTGACCATTTATCGTGATTTGACAGAAATTACACCGTATTTGACGACCGAACATTACTTATTGTACGAATGATATGCTTTCGAATGATATATGTCGTATATTGGGTGAATGCATTAAAAATGAAAGGACAAGGTACAATAAGGGCCAAGTTTGCCCCCCTCTTGAAAGAAATTAAATTTTATAATTTCAATAGACTCGGTATAGAAGCTTTAAAAAATGGCATTTTTTTTTAGTGATTCTCAATTTTTGGTTGCCTAGCAACATATTTGAAACCTGCCAATAATATGCTATTTGAAACCTTATCTAACAAAAAAACGTATTTTCCATATGAATCAAAGTGTACATATATGGAAATCTAAAGCAGTAATGTTTTGTTTATCTGCATTAATTTAACGAGTATTTACCAACACCTTAACCACCAGTATGGCCCTAAGCAACAATATTGTATATTAAGCAACAGTAGACTTTGATTGAGTTAAGTCTGCCAATTGATATTTTATCGTATGTTTTTCTTTGTTGTGATGTTATGCTATTGTTTCAGAAAAAGGGAGAAGGTTTGGATCCATTAAAACGTTTAATCCCGCTGCAAATGTTTGCACTTGTCCTAAGTCAGGAATCTGATGTACAGTAGTTGTCGTTTGTTTATGTAATATATACGTGCTTCTCGTTTCTCGTTTTGTTTATATAGATTAGACCGTTGGTTTTCCCGTTTGAATGGTTTTACACTAGTAATTTTGGGGCCCTTTATAGCTTGTTGTTCGGTGTGAGCCAAGGCTCCGTGTTGAAGGCCGTACTTTAACCTATAATGGTTTACTTTTTAAATTGTTATTTGTATGGAGAGTTGTCTCATTGGCACTCACACCACATCTTCCTATATCTATTTGGTATATGTTAATGGATTAAGTAAACAATAATGTGTTAACCAAAGCTATGTTTCTATTGCTAGGTACTTTTAGGACAATTGTACATATCTTACAATTTGTTTTGCTTGTTTTTTCGCTAAGAAACTACCTAGCAACCGTAATAACTGCCTAGCAACGACCTTTTTCATTTACGATTTACGTTGATGTTGTAATTTTCTAATAGTATATTGTCGTCTAAGTAAATGAGCTTTTATAGATTTATCTCTGTCCGAATATGGATGAAAATAGCTTGGTGTTCATTTTGAACAAACAAGCCCCCCCCCCCCCAAAAAAAAAGAGGCAAATAAATAAATTAATAAACCTGACATACGAAAAAAGTTTTTATCAAAAATGAAAATTATTGCGACTTTCATGCAGACCTACTTATGACATCATAAACATAATGATTAACATTTGCCCTATAGTAGTTACGTTAAAAACAGACTTCATAAAAAAAGGGATGAAAGATACCAGAGGCACAGTCTAGGGATTTTTCAACCCTCATATTTGGGTCCGATTATGGACTCCTGTCCCAAAGAGAAATATGCTCTTTTTTTCTCAATTTTCAGCTCTAAAATTACCAGTTGTATATTATTGTATATGGACATCGTTGCAGTATTTTGTTGGTGTCGTCGTGTGGTATTTTGTTTACAAGTCTCTCGAATTTTGTTCACAATTTATGCAATTATAACTTATTCCTCTCAGAATGCAGAATTTTGCACATAATTTTTCTAAATTTTCTTGAGGATCTAGTCCCCAAATTCAACTCCCAAGTTGCAAACGGTTGGTGCTGTGTTCCATCAGTATGAATAAACTAATACATTTCCCGACAATCCAATATTTCAAGAACTTTATTCTCAATTGCATGGGCCGTGGGCTCAGTGCCCTAAATACTAGAAAAATCACTGCAGTCAAACTCAAAAATCGAAAAAAAAACTGACAACGCCATGGCTGAAAATGAAAAAGACAAACAGACAAACAATAGTACACATGACGCAACATCTAAAACTAAGGAATAAGCAACGCAAATCCCACTAAAAACTGGGGGTGATCTCAGGTGCTCCGGAAGGGTAAGCAGATTCATAGCAGATTCATAACTATTATTCTATATGTTTAGATTCACCAATTCGAAGAACCCCAATAATTCATTTTTTTATGAAATCAAAGAAAGTTTAATTTCAAACCTCAATGTAAAATAATTTGTAAACATGGCCTAAAATTTAAAATCTGTATAAACGGTAACATTCCGATTAAGTATCCCATGTATTCAGTTTTTTGTTGTAGAGTTTAATTTTGGACACCAATTTGAAACCCAGTTCCAAAATCAAAAATCTTATTACACATACAGATTCAGATCATCAAAAGAACCGCAAGAATTTTATTTTGGTGAAACCAAAAAAGTTTAATTTTTGACCCTTAATACCTCATTGTAGACCGATATGAAGGCGGGCCCAAAATAGACAAAAATTTATTGATGGATATATTTGGCATACATGAAAAACCAGTTTACTTAATGTTTGAATAAATTAAACAAAGTTTAATTTTGGACCTTTAGACCTCACGATTAGACCAATTTAATCACGGGGCTTTGAATCTAAAATATAAAAACACTGTAAGATGAAGCATTTTAAAGAACCCTGGAATTAAATCCCATTGAAATTGGTCAAAAAATAAACAACAAACAACGTCACATGATTTTATTATACGGACGCAAACATTTTCCCGGTCGCTTAAAAAGTGATCTCATCTTTGAATACAAAAATCATTAAGTCTTTAATGATATACAACAAAATAACTGTACCATTTTCTGAGAACAGGCACACGACAGTTCATGTATTGCATTATGTTGCGCCCATGGTTTACATTTTCAGGATGCCAATTTCATACTTGTAAAAAGACAGGGAAATGGTTAGATGAAAAGTTATAAATCGAAAAAGAGTTTGCGAGTAATATAGAATCCTATTCAAAACAGTGTAGCTACGGCCGTTGAATGACGAAATAAATTATCCCATTGACTGGGACAGTTCAGGTGAACGTTTGTCTGTTACGACCACTGCTCACTACATACTTATTATAGACATTTCAACAGTGGGTCACCAAAGGTTCTCAACGCTTTAATAAAATAATTTGAAAAACTCAGCAGGAATACCCTTTATGTTTTCATTTATATTGAATATTGATATATATCAAAACATAATGTTATTCCTGATTGGTTTTTCGAATTATTTTATTTAGGTGTTGAGAACCCTTGATTACCCCACAGTTTCAATATCTTTAAAAAGTACATAGTGAGCTGTGGTCGTTACAGACAAACGTTCACTTAATATTTACCAGTCAATGGGATAATTTAGGTCTTCAATCAATGACCACAGCTACACTGTTTTGAATATGATTCTATATATATTATAGCAAACGTTACATATCATAATGATCAGATTGTCCATGATTTTTTTTAACCTTTTTATCATGTCATGATTATTATTCATTCCAACTTTTAAAATACTAAAATCATTTTGTAAGGACATCTGTTAGCTATACAAGTTACACACATAAAAATTCGCGTGCGTTTGAAACTATTTGATGTATATGGATAGGTACTTCCTTAAATATTCTTTTTCAAAAAGTCGTCACAGCTTTATTTTGTTAAAACTAAACCACCCCGAAACAGTGGAAATCAACGGCATATATAGAAAAGTGAGACTAGAACCAATGTTCCTAAAAACGTATTGGACAAAAATATAAAGTCTGTGAGAACCGCACGTAAATCGCGGCATTCAAAAGCCAACGCGATACCACTACACTGCGTTGTCACAATGTCTCATAGGTGGTTAATATATGTATCTATAGGCATACTGTAAAGTCATGATAGATATGAAAAAAAGAAATCTGGGACTAGGGCTAACTACTTACCGGGACTACCTCTCAATGTGTTTCCTTTACATAAGACGATGTGTACTCGATACAAAAAGATTCAGGTTAACTTGTTCTTTTCGGCGGTGGTCTTTTGCAAAATCGTATGCAAACACAGACTCGACCCAAGGTATATTGTCCCGAATTTACACATTATTCCAAAGAACCGAAAAAAGGAAAAACAAAATTAAAAATTATTAAAACTTTTTTTACTTCATTTTATAATGTGAATCAACCAGTGGGACAATTGCAAAACGCCTGTTTATCGTGTGTGTCGGGTGCATATGTTTTCACTATGTAAGGTGTTGATTTAAATCTATAAAACACAATCC
Organism: Mytilus galloprovincialis; assembly: GCF_965363235.1. Classification (NCBI taxonomy): domain Eukaryota; kingdom Metazoa; phylum Mollusca; class Bivalvia; order Mytilida; family Mytilidae; genus Mytilus; species Mytilus galloprovincialis. Next base: position 72,855,097 of record NC_134840.1, on the reverse strand, counting down.
ACCTTGATATAAAGATAAAAAAAAAATACAATTTGAAACTGAATGATGGCAAAATCCTACAACTGAAAACCTTGAGCACCTATCGAAGTATTCTTGCTTTAGTTGAGGGTTTCTTAGCGTAACAGCCGAATACGGAAATTTTCAGCTCTTTTCCAATTTCGATCCGATACTACTATTTTGACGAATATTGGGGTTTTTTTTAACGAGAGATGTTTTATTATTTAATTATTTAGCACCTCCGCCAACGTGAGCCAATAATTTCTTTTCATATTCGGAAAATTCCGTTTGTATGCCATCTTTTTACTAATTATTACTATGGCCCACGTTGGCGGAGGCCTTTAAAAACGAAGGATGGCAGTCCACAAATGTTTTGACGTTATCAACACACTTTAGCCAACCCAAAATCAGGTTTCTGCCATACTAGAAGACAAATTAGGCATGTGGTACTGAAAAACAAATATACTAAGATATGTCCTGATGCTCAGATCATTTTTAAGATGATAAGGATTTTTTGATACGGCCCTAAGTGTACCTAGTCCTTTTATTGTTTATGTCTCTCGAATACATTTTGAACAATAGTTATTTTTAAAGATAAATTTTAATTGTCACAAATGAAATGATTAATTTTGTTTAAATAATTTTGCTAGTTATTGTTTTTTTTTGTTGCTTTTTAATGAACACTTGAATTTGTTGGAAGTAAAATCATTGATTCAGATGAACACTCATTTTCGAAGAATGTAAACTGTGTTTTAAATATCCGTATAATTGGATTACCTTTATATGATTTAATCATTTGCACATATACTTCATTTATTTCAGACAAATTTGCAATTGTAGAAACATTCCTATCCACCCAAAGCGTCGTCTTTTTATCATTTGTGATTGTCATTGCACTTCTTATGGCGGGGATGGGTTTATATATTCGTAAGTTCAATGTATGCTGTTTGTTGATCAGAAATGTTTGGCATATCAAACAAATAATCAAATATTGTACACAAGAAAAGGCGTATGCCAAATAAAGCAATGACTATTCATTAATCGCACTGTGATATTGGTATTTTTTTTGCGTCGAAAAAACACATCACAGAGTCCGAACTTTTAGAAAAAAAATTATTACAAATAAAATATATTTGTCTCAAAAGGTCATCGTATACATTTTTACGGTTCTGTTTTAACTGTATTTAACATTTTGCTAGTTTCGAATAATCTCTGTATAATTAATATGTTTTACTGTAATTGAGTGATATCAGTACAATTACTATATAAATATAACACAAAATTGCTTATGAAATAGCTAACTCAATGCCAATTAATGATATCAAAGGTCTGTTCCTATATATTTCAATTTCAGGTAGTCTGAAACAGAGGCACAGAGAAAGGTTTGTTTTATGTTTTGTTAACAGAAAAACATAATTTGATAAAATTTAGAGATAACTGTTGGTGTTTATTTTTAAATATTGTACTATTGCAACTCTAAATAATATAACTATGAATGATCATAATCATATTATGTTGTATTGAGCTTCTTAGCAATAACTCGTTTTTGTTTAAATTGGTGTTGAAAATGTCCAAACCTTATAATTTGTTGTTTGTGGATTAATCACACACTTATAAATCATTGCTTCATGTTATAGTGGTTATTTTTCTGTCCGATTATACATGTTAAACAACAAAACAGGAAATTATTTTTCAAGACTGGAGAGTTTAATACGCTAATTTCTTAAACATGGAAAGGTAGTTTTTGTAGGAACGAAGACGCTTAAGTAATCAATGATTTTAAAGTTGTTATGAGGGAGTGCAATACATTTTTAGCTAACCTGGTCCAAAGGGCCAAGTGAGCTTTTCTTATCACTTAGCGTCCGTCGTCCATCGTCATCGTCGTCCGTCGTCGTTCACTTTTACGAAAATCTTCCCCTCCGCAAATTTGACATGTGGTTAAATTGTTTATCAAGTCAAGATCTATCTGCCCTGAAATTTTCAGATGAATTAGACAACTGGTTGCTGGGTTGCTGCCCCTGAATTGGTAATTTTTAAGGAAATTTTGCCATTTTTTCGGTTATGATTTTGAACATTTTTATAGATAGAGAGAGATACACTGTATACAGGAATCATGTTCAGTAAAGAAAGATCTACAAATAAGTCAACATGACCAAAATGATCAGTAGATCCCTTAAGGAGTTATTGCTTTTTATAGTCAATTTTTTACAATTTTCATAAATGTTGTAAATTGTGGTAAATTTTAACAAAATATATTCCTCTGTAACCTTTTGGCTAAGTTCATTATAGATAGAGATAATTGTAAGTAGCAAGAATTTTCAGTAAAGTAAGATCTCCAAACACATCATCATCACCAAAAACACAATTTTGTCATTAATCCATATGTGACCTTTGTTTTATATGCACATAGACCAAGGTGAGCGACATAGGCTATTAACAGCCTCTTGTTTGAACTACTGTGACTTCACTATGGGTACTACTGTTTACCTGTACCTATTGTTTATTTAAATTAACCAGTCGGTTTTGTTAGATTTCAATCTACCTTGATGAAACCTAAAAAGATATTTATTCACCTAACCCAAACTTTAAGCATGTTTTTTTCCTGAAGTTTTCTTATCCTAAGATAATTCTTTAAAACCATTTGAAAGGGTAGAAAATATGTTTGATAACTCATGTATTTTAATTTAGAGACTACTTGGACGCTGTCCTATCACTTCACCTGTTTAATTGTTACTGTTGTAGTCTAACTGAGGTAGATTTTTAAAACTTATAAATATGGCATCAAGGTTTCAATTTTTATTCTTTGTTGAATAACATAATATGTATTAAGTCTAAATTAGTTTATATGGTATGAATAATGCTAGAATATGATCATTTATATTTCATAACCAGACGCAAACTTATGTCATTAAAAAAATGCGAATTTAATAAAAAAAAAATCCTTTTCTCATGTTTTTTTTTATTAGAGAATCCTAAAACCGGTAAAGAAATAAACATTGTTATTGGTCTTTTTGATATGGAAATGGATGTTTTCCTGAAATAATTGGCCATACAAATGCCAAAACATTTAGAGGAAAAAGAGATTTTCATTTTAATGTCATTTAAAAGTTTTGGAGTAAGCAAGCCAGATCAAGACTACATGTTTTTTGCAGGGAATGTAATTGCATGTCGCACTACATTTCCTTACTGTTTTCGTAGCCAAAGTCTATAAGTGCTTGGGTTTCATTTATATTGTTGAAAAAAAACACTTTTTAATACCTTTTTCTAACGGGAAATAACTGAAAACAATTTGTTTTTGTTTCTCCGGAAATCTGAACTACTTGACTTAAAATCATATCCAAAAACAGTGTAGCTGTGGCCATTAAATGACAACCTATATTATCCCATTGACTGGGACAGATTAGGTGAACGTTTGTCTGTAACAACAACTTCTCACTACGTACTTATTATAGACATTTGAACTGTGGGGTCATCAAAGGTTCTGAACGTCATTAATGATAGAATAATTCGAAAAACTAATCAGAAATAACCTTTATGTTTTTGTTTATATTAAACATTGATATAAATCAAAACAAAATGTTATTCGGATATTCCTGATTAGTTTTTCGAATAATTTTATTTAGATGTTGAGAACCTTTGGTGACCCAACCGTTTAAATGTCTTTAACAAGTACATAGTGAGCATTGGTCTTTACAGACAAACGCTCACTTAATCTGTCCCAGTCAATGGGATAATTTATGACATCAATCAATGGCCACAGCTACGCTGTTTTGAATATGAATTCTATTTCTAAATAGCAGAACAACTGTGTGCATTCCTTTATTTAGATATTTGTGTTTACACTTATTAACATGTTCCTTGTACAAATTGTTTATGCATATTCATATTGAAATATCAAAATCATGTTTGAATGAACTATTTCATACTCTAATATTGACACTGATATTTTACATTTTATCCAGTATTCCATTTTCTTTACCTGAAATGATTTATAACATTTTCCTAATTTTATGAAAGTTTTCGAATATTTGTTCACGCTTTTCACTTTATTACTAAAGTTTCTCTCGATATCCATATTCTGTTTAATTTTCGTTGATATATATCCCCCAAAACAGGTACAGAATTTTGCAATATTTGATTATTTCCATTATCATATTTAAAATGATTATCCTAACTTAACAAATATTTTGAATAAGTTTATTCTTATATTTTCACTATAAATCTTGATTTAACTATATCCATAGTATTAACTTGTTATTTCATTTACCAAAGTATATGTTCTTATTAGAATGAAATTCAAAACAGTGTGGCTGTGGCCATTGATTGACACATTAAATTCATCCATTGACTGGGACAATTTACGTAAACGTTTGTCTGTAACGACCACTGTTCACGACGTACCTACGATAGACATTTAAACTGTGGGGTCACCAAAGGTTTCTTAACGCCTTTAATTATAAAATAATTCGAAAAATTAATCAGGAATAACCTTTATGTTTTGATTTATATAATTGATATAAATCAAAACATCGTGTTATTTCTGATTATTTTTCGAATTACTTTATTAAGGTGTTGAGAACCTTTGGTGACCCCATAGTTTAAGTGTCTTTAAAAAGTACATAGTGAGCAGTGGTTGTTACATATAAACGTTCTCCTAAATTGTCCCAGTCAATGGATGAATTTAATGTGTCAATCAATGGCCACAGCCACACTGTTTTGAATTTCATTCTAAACAATTTTATTAGATCCAGGACTTTATCCAAAAGTTAGATATTTTAGAATATTTTACTCTTACTTTTCACTTTATCACTACATTAGACTATATCCACTATATCAATTTAACATTTTGTTTCATTTCCACGATATTTATATATATTTCATTTAAACAGGTGAATCACTCTTATGATATATCTCAAAATTTATAATGATTGTTTTCAAAATTGCATTTAATTAAGGTAGATGCATGGTATACCGCCTTCTTGGGTTGTACTATTGCAGTTAACAATTATTTTAGTTAATTACCCAAATCTCCAAATTTGTACACAGATGTGAAATTTGTTGGTTATACTGTTTATCTATATGAAGAAAACTTGCTGATATATTGCATTATGAAAAATATTTAAACAAATACCAAAAATATGTGTTTAAGAATATTTTTTTTTTAACTAAGCCGGTTAAGGGGAGATAATTAATAAAGTAACAGATTTATACTTGACAGATAGGGAAAAGTTTTATTTTTACTTGTAGCGAGAATACAAGTTTGGTGACACCATTTTTTGTTTTTGTTTTATTAAAACATATAATAAACCAGCTATCTTCAAACAATTTATATATTTTATGGGTTTTTTATTTTATTTTATTAGTAGAGTTCTTGTTATTTATTCTTTAGTTTTCTATGTTGTGTAATGTGTACTATTGTTTGTCTTTTTGTCTTTTTCATTTTTTGCCATGGCGTTGTCAGTTTGTTTTCGATTTATGAGTTTGACTGTCCCTCTGGTATCTTTCGTCCCTCTTTTATTTCAAAGTTCTATCTCATAGATTTTTTTATGCACAAAAACACGTTTCTTCATGATCATTCTACTCAAATTTAGGCAATTTTCAACGACTCTTATAGGTTGCAAAATAGCACGGTGACCCATTCTTTTTATTATATTCTTGAAAAGTGCATAGTAAAATCTTCATTTCGGCAAAGTAAAGGAAAATTCAGTCTCGGGGAACATATAACTATGATCTATCTTAAAGCAACAGAAACATGTTGAAATTATTTCTCCTTCTTGCATTCTTGCAAGTTTTGATTTTTTTTAACCTTTTTAGATAACTAAATCCTTATTATACAAATTGAATTTTAATCAGTAAACACAATATTTTTTGTACAAATGTCCTCTAATAATAGATTTCAAAGAAAAACACTGCAAGTTATACTCCAATATTATTATTAATGTCACATGTACATCATCATGTTTAAGCCACACAACACATTTTGAATGAATTAACTCCTTCTTGATACTTTCATGACAATCCATTCTTGGAATAAACAAGTCACATTTATGAAGCAAATTATTATAAAATGTCATTTGAGAAGTGAATTCAATAAGAATAATCCAATATGTTATGAACATTGATTCCAATAGATTTCAAATATCATAATGCCAAATGAAAATCTTTAAGAAACATTATGAAGAAATGCTCAAAATATAATCCATTTGAAAATTGAATCTGAAAACACCTGGATAGCTCTTTCTGGTTTCACTGACAACTGGACAATACTGTGAATGAGGGTTAAAAATTTAAAGAATCATTTATTATGTAAAACAGTTTTATTTTCCATATATGTCAATATGCAGTTAATAAAATGTTTTACTGATTAAGATTTAAGATTAAATATTATCAATACTGGGGATTTAAACTGTCCCTTTGGTATCTTTCGTCCCAAAAAGCAATGAAAACCAAAAATATTTCTACACTTCCATTATTTTGATAGAATAATCCTAGGTCAAGAAAACTTTAGAAAAAATCATGCTGATATTTTGGGTTAGGTGAAAAAACCTGTAAGGTAGCATCACGGTAAATTTAAATCTAACAATACTAACTGGCCATTTTTAAGGTCCCTATTGTATTGTCAATATGTCAATCTGGTTGAACAATAGGTACAGGTAAACAGTAAAACCCATAGTCAAGTCACAGTAAAAGTGTTCCCGATTTCTGCTTTGAACATTTGAGATTTATTTCCCCGAGAGTATCACCAGCCCAGTAGTCAGCACTTTTTGCTGACATGAATTATCATTGATATGGTTATATTTATAAATTAACTGTTTACAATATTTTAAATTTTTGAAATACTAAGGCTTTTCTACCTCAGAAATAGATTACCTTAGCTTGATTTGGCAAAACGTTTAGGAATTTGGTCCTCAATACTGTTCAACTTCGTACTTTATTTGGCCTTTTTAACTTTTTTGGATTCGAGAGTCACTGATGAGTCTTTTGTAGACGAAACGCGCGTCTGGCGTATGTACAAAATTTAGTCCTGGTATCTATGATGAGTTATTTGCAATCATATTTTATATTTCCCATGTCATTAAATCATTTTAGAATGGAACTTGCAATAACTGTCGAAACACTTGAAGGGACTAATGACGACGTTGCTCATTATACAGAGGTTATCGAAATTGATAACATACAACCCACATCGCAAGGTACTTACTGTTATTCAATACAAAAGAAAGTTAAACATGACATCTCGTTTTTACTACCTTTTATAATTAATAGGTACAAATGCGGGAAGAAAAGATTACGAACTCTATCAACTAAGTAATGATTAGCTCGTTTCTTATTTCATTTAGTAATGCATTGTCTTCTTTTCTCATATATTTGCAGTAAAGTTTGAGTTGAGCATTACGAAAATGTTACCTTCAATATACTTGGTTGCCACAGTGCCTACCTTATTTCTTCTCATGCTTCTATTTTTCGTTTTGGCCTTCTGTGAAAAAGTTTAATCATTGATGTAACATGTGCTTTATAAAGATTATTTTAGTAGTATTTCCACACAGCCAAGGGCTTTGCCCTGATAATTTGCAGGTGTACATAATGAAAAGCTAGATTCAATAATTACTGAAACTATTATAAAGAAGGCCAATTTCATTTGTTTTTATTTATAAGTAAGTTTTGCCGATCAGTTGATTTATTTCTGTGTACTGTGGACGACTCTTATCTACTATAGTGTTTGTCCAAAACAAAAGGCAGCACTCGTCATACAAAAAAAACTTTAATTAATATTTCAGAGCTGTATTGACCTGTGTGTACTTTTTATCTTGTTTATCATTTTTAGCGGTTTACACTTGGTCAGTAGTGTTTTTCTATGTTTTTGCCCAACATACGATTAATTCATTCTTTTTACTCATTGTTTAATGTATCACAAACATGTATTTAAGGAGTCATCATTTAAGGCAATAGGGCCTTATAGAATTCATTATACAAGTTTGGTTGCAATTGGTTCAGTAGTTTAAGAGAATGATATTTGATTTAAACTTAATAGACGACAACGTCAGCTGAATTTTATGTTAAGAGAAACGCTAAACCGCATTTGGATCAGATGAGCTTAAAAGCGGGTAATTGTGACTGACTGGTCTAAAGACTTCATCTTCTATGATTACTAGCCTTCACGTCTGATTTGGCGAGTTCGAACGTCATTCATTCCTAACGAAGAGTTCTCAATTCCTATGATATTTGACAATGATGCAATAAAGTCAACAGTAGTATACCGCTGTTCAAAATTTATAAATCGATAGAGAAAAAACAAATCCGGGTTACAAACTTAAACTGAGGGAAACGTAATGCAAAATACCTGACGACGATTAATTGTTCTGTTTGATACTCCTCTGAAACTATCTTGTATGATTAAGCCATGATAACTAAAATTACTCATTGTGCAGGACAAAATGTACAGATGTCTTTGCTTTCAGAAAATCTTTTGCAATACACAGTCAAAATACAACCGTCTTTTGATCATATTTTGAATAGGATTGAGTTTGAAGGGAAACAGACACAAATTATATTATTCGATTATTGAAAAAGATGATAAAAGTTTAAGCCAAACTTGCATATACGCGGTATGCTTCTAAAAAAGAATTAACGATGCAATCTAAAACTCTGACGTTCATTGTTTTAAATATACAGACGTTTTATTGTTCAAATGAAAATGATATATTGTGGTTCTAATAATTGCAGAAAATGCTAACTCTACCATGGCAATGACCATTAGAGATATAGACGAAGTGTCGGCAGAACAAACATCCACATCATCAGAAAATGATAGAGGTTCTTCAGAATATTTAGACGACGGATATGAAAAGCCTTACACCACGTTGGAGGTTACTGATCAAGTGAAAGACGAACATGATTATCTCACCACCATAAAAGAGTCAAATTATGAAAATTCAATTTCTTTTCAGAATGTTGCATGTAGACATGCCTGTGAAAACTTAGAAGAATATTCTCAAACAGATAAAACAAATGCACATAATGAACAAGAAAATGAGAATCTGAATTATGACGTGAACGACTTTAACGAAACAAATGAGAATGTTCCTCAAACTAATATGTATCCGCAAATGAATGAGCCAGAATACATCAACTTGTCACTTTGTCAATAACATTGAATTATAGAATTTATCGTGTTAATCATACTGCTAAACATGATAGTATTCTAATATGAGGTCACTATACGTATGATCAAATTGCAGTGATTATCTTGGATTTTATGACATCAGGTTGATTAAAGCCCAATTTTGAAATGCACATTTAGCAAGATTATATTAAAAAGGCATGAGATTTTAATATGAAAACCTATACATCGTCAACCAGTATAAAAGTATCTACTTTAAGTCCAAGCGAATTAATATACAAAATAGTCTCTTCCCAGTTATGACAGTTTCATTGTACGACAAAGAAAATTCAAATTTTGACAGTGAAACTGACATTTTACATAGGCCAAGCCTAAAATACAATATGGTTATCTCTATTCTAATGCGAAATAAACAAATCACTCATTTCAGTTATCGTTTTGATGTAAATGACCTCAAACAAAAATACCGCCAAATTGTTTTTGTCTTTGGCAAAACATGGTGACGTCATATGTACATGAATGCTTCCTGCGTCAAATGTAAACACCGAGTGTTTTCAAGTGTCTTGTACGATTCAGAATTGTAATGTTTTTTTTTAAATTTATTTATATTTGAATATTGCGATCATATAAATATAAATATATAGAAAAGCAAAACAGAACAGGATCGTGCTTATAGGGATTTCAAGGTTGAAAACATATCGACTGCCAACATACGGGGTTGTATTTGACCAGAATAGTCAGAATTATACTGTAAAAGCTAGCTCTCAACAAAAATGCTACCCTTCAAAATTTACTGCAGAAGGTAAACCGGAATCAATTGGTCACTATGAAAAGTGGCCATATATGAGAAAATAAAGGGTAATTAGTAGGTTAAACTTACATAAATGAAACGATAAATACAAATGACAACATTGAGGCCATAATTATAAGGACCTAAGGCCTCCAGTATGCTCCCGAAGCAACAAAGCGGCGAACTTATTTTGGGTGTGAAACTATCTACATGTATATGGAACTATCTCTGACGTTCCACGTCGACAGCTTGTCTTGAAAAACAGCCACTGGTCGTCAGAGTAATCTTGGACTAGGTTTTAACAGTGTCTATATGGAAACAATCTATGATGATACATAGATTTGATAGAAACAAACAAATTTCTCATTTTTGTTTCAAGGTGAACAAAACTAGAAAAGCAAAATCCACCTACACTTGATTAAGTTATACTTGGTAAAAGCATAATCTATATCAAAGTAATTGTCCTTGTTTAGTATCCATACTGGTGTTACATGTATCTGGATGAAAATGAAGAAGTTTTACTGTCTGGAAAATTATACATAAAAAAATACTCATATAAAAAAAGATGTGGTATAATTGCCAATGAGACAACTCTCCACAAGAGACCAACATGACACAGAAATCGGCACATTGAAAACAGAATATCCTAATTAAAAATTATATATTCAAGTTATGCTGTATTTTCTATTGAATATGTGGCAAACGAAACAAGCAATCCATACCCTTAAGATGGTCTTAGGATATTCTCTTGCTCCTATTCCATTTGTTTTTGCAGTAATAAAAAAGTTTAAGTAAAGTAGTAGTTATATGAAAGATGCAAGAGATGTGCCTTTGAACTTTTAAGTATGAAACCGTTATACTTCGAATTCAGGGGTGTGTTTATCGAAACTGTCCTAAGATCGGTTCTTAGAATGTCTTAAGACAGAAGTTAGGATTAAGTTAGGACCGACTTACGACACGTCTCATCATGCATATCGAATCTATCATGTCAAATGTTGCAACCAATGGTTCTGAAAAGATGGATAGAGATTAAATATGTATTTAGAGAGCTACAATTTGATTTTTTATGGAAAGGGGAAGGGGATTACTAGGATGAAGTTTAAAAAAGGGCAGGACAGGAGTTTGGAATTTTTTTTTTGCAAACTTTGCTGACAATTTATGTAATTAAAATAAAGATAGACATTTTAAACCAGATGCTCCATAGGGCACAGCTTTATACGAACAATTAGGGCAAGTATGAACACACCATTCAAGGATTAAGACAACTCTGAATTTTAATTGTGATTAAATAGTTGACACAGCATAGGTTTCTGACACAGAATGAGTTTGGTCTAAGGAAACTTAAAAATTTCGATTTACCTATTATGGTCCAATATCAAAAATCTTAATACATGGCCATGGATTGATTCAACATATCAAAGAATCTCAAGAATTCAATTTTTGATGAAGTCAAACAAAGTTTAAATTTGGACCCCAATTTGGACCAACTTGAAAACTGGGCACATAATCCAAAGTCTAATTACATGTTTAGATTCAGCATATCAAAGAACCCCAAGAATTCAATTTTTAATAAAATAAAACAAATTCAATTTTGGACCCTTTCGACCTTAGTGAAGACAAATTTGAAAACCGGACCAAAAACTTAAAATCTAAAATCACAGTTAGATTTGGCATATCAAAGAATCCAAATAATTTGATTTTTTATGAAATCAAACAAAGTTTTATTTTGATCTCAATGAAGACCAATTTGATAACAGGGCCCAAAAATTGGAAATCTAAATAAATGGTTAGATTTGGCATATCAAAGAACCCCATATATTCAATTTTTGTTGAAATCAAACAAAGTTAGATTTTGGACCCCAATTTGGACCGACTTGAAAACTGGGCCCGTGATCAAAAATCTAAATACATGTTTAAAATCAGCATATCAATGAACCACAAGAGTGCAATTTTTGTTAAAATCGAACAACTTTTATGTTGGACCCTTTGGACCTTAATGTAGACAAATTTAAAAACGGGACCTAAAATTAAAAATCTAAATACACCGTTAGATTCTGCATATCAAAGACTCTAAACAATTTAGTTTTTGATGAAATCAAACAAAATTGAATTTTTGGACACTTTAGACCTCATGTGGACCAATATAAAAACGGGGATCAATTTCTCATGACTTAATACCTGTTCCGATTCAGCATGTTTAAGAACCTTAAGAATTCAAATATAAAACCCTATTGAAATTAGTCAAGCAATTTATAGAAAGTTTTAGAAAAGTTTTGACCCCTTTTTGGCCCTTAATTCTTAAACGGTTTGGGCCATAACCCAAAAAATCAATCCCAACCTCCCTTTCCTGCTTTAGAACCCTGTTAAAATGTTATTGATTTCTTTTTACTTATACTAAAGTTCTTATCCGGAAACCATCCGTTTTCGGACGTCGCTGACGATGACGACGACGACGACAACGTGATACCAATATTAAACTTTATTTTTTGCGGTCGTATATAAAAGGTATTACCGAAAAAAAGGACGGACACAGATTACAACAACAAACTAGAGGCTCTCAAGAGCCTGTACCGCTCACCTGATATTACTTGGGTTTTTGAAATCATATAATAAAATATAAAATTTGGCTAAAAGTAACAACACTTGGCCAGCACCTCATAAGGAAAGGAACATTCATGCTATGTTTGATTTCATTCAATTCAGTGGTTCTTTAGAAGAAGACTTTTGTATGCATTTCCCATAGGGTTCTATGTTAAACTAAGTCCCCCCACTGGCGGCAATCTTGAATGTTACAATGACAACAAAGTAACAACACTTGGTCCGCATCTCATTAGGAACATGCATGCTATGTTTGGTTTTATTCCATTCAGTGGTTCACCAAAAGAAGACATTTGTATGTATTTCCCATAGGGTCCTAATATGTTAAACTTAGTCCCCCACTGGCGGCCATCTTGGACGTTGGAATGGCGACAAAGTAACAACACTTGGTCAGTATCTCATTAGAACATTCATGCTATGTTTGGTTTCATTCCATTCAGTGGTTCACGAAATGAAGACATTCATATGTATTTCCCGTAAGGTCTTATGTTCAACTAAGTCCCCCACTGGCGGCCATCGTGGATAATAGATCAGCTACAAACAAATGTACAAAGTAACAACACTTGGTCAGCACCTCATAAGGAATATTCATGCTATGTTTTGTTTTATTCCATTCAGTGGTTCTCTAAAAGAAGTCATTTGTCTGCATTTCCCATAGGGTCCTATGTTAAACTAAGTCCCCCTGCTGGCGGCCATCTTGGATGTTGGATCGGCTACTAAGTAACAACACTTGTTGCTCTCTTCTGACGACATCCAGAAGACCTCCAGGTTTGGGAAGCAAACAAATAGAAATGGAGTGCTTCTGAAGAATCACGTGTTACCTCCAGAAGTTTAAAGTAAACAAACACAAACAGATGGCTTCTGGACTATTGTGTATGCATTTGATAAACAAATAATATTTGTATTAAAAAAATGGAAACAGTTTTTACAGAGTTTCTTTTATCAGACGATGATAGGGACAATGACTGTGACTCAGAAAGTACAGTTATATTTGGTGCAGCACTACAGACCTTTCTGTAAGTTTTCCAGCAAACACAAATATATGATTGTTGTGACGTTGAACAATTATTTAGTAGAGACATACGGTCCTTCGATACTTCCGACAAATGAACACATTTACTAACTATTGTTTAGTATACAAGTAGTTTTTAAAAAGGAGTGACTTTTTATACCCCCCTTTACGGGACGTATTATGGTATACCGTTGTCCGTCCGTCCGTCGTCCACATGTCGGACAATAACTCAAAAACGCTTTATCCAGTTTGTATGAAACTTTGGTGGATTGAATATATCTATTGACGTGAGCTCCTTTTCGATTTTTATAAATTTTAGAATTTACTTTTCCGAGTTTTGGGGTTTTATTCATAAAAAAGGGTGATTTTCAAGTTTTCGGACAATAACTCAAAAATGCTTTGAGCAGTTTTCATGAAACTTTGGTGAATTCTTTATATCTATTGACTTATAATAAGCTCCCTTTCGATTTTTATAAATTTTAGATTTTACGTTTCCGAGTTATGAGATTTTATTCATAAAAAGGGGGATTTTCCAGTTTTCGGACAATAACTCAAAAGTGCTTTGAGCAGTTTTCATGAAACTTTGGTGACTAGTTTATATCCATAAAAATAACCTCCCTTTAGTTTTTTTTTTTATAAATTTCTGATATGACATTGAGGAGTAATTGAACTTCATTCGTTGAAAAAGCGACGGGCGTATCATGCGCTCATGGCGCAGCTCTTTATTATGCCACACTTACAAAATGTTTTTTTTTATGTCACACTTACAAATGTTATTAAACCACATTCTCTATATAGATCTAAGTTGGTTTAAGTCCCCACAAATCATAAGTGGTATGCATAATAAATGCCCTTTAAAATAAGAAAACACTTCCTATTTTTCTTAAGTGCATGGATAAGGTACATTAAATGTTAAAAAATATATGAAATCAGATATCTTATGACATTATATCATTCATTTATTTTGTAGCTAATCCTCTTTTTTTTAGGCAAAGAGAAAGTAGTGTTCGAATAGACAATTATATATCTGATGTTGTTGCCCAATTTACAGCTGTTGAATTCAGGAGAATATATAGAATATCAGTTGACTGTTTTCAGCACCTTTGCCAGTTACTGTCTACATGCCAGGAAATGTCAGTCAGGTCACCTCAGTTTGGCGGTAGGGAGAGAATTTCTTTGGAGAAAACCGTTCTAATAGCCTTGAGATATCTTGGACATCAGGAAAATGTGCGCATTATATCAAATATCTTTGATGTGGCCGACTCGTCTGTAATTATTAGTAGAGATAGGTTTATTTCGGCTATTTTGAATAACCTTAAGGACAGATTTATACGATGGCCCTCGGGTGCTGCTGAACAAAATGATGTAAGAAAATTTAGAGAAAAGAGGGGATTTCCTGGAATTGTCGGATGTATAGATGGAACACATACCCATATTAAACCTCCAACAGAACACCCACAAAGTTATGTCAATAGAAAAAGTTTCCACAGTGTTATTCTGCAAGCAGTTTGCCTTCAAGATATGAAAATTTCGAATTGTTTTGCGGGTTTTCCTGGAAGTGTTCATAACTCCAGGGTGCTACGACAGTCAGATTTATGGGACGAAGCAAACATGGCTTGTGGTCAAAATCACATTTTTGGAGACGGTGCCTACCCTAATAAAAGACCTGGCTCATGACGCCATACAGGAACACTGGTAATTTGACACAAATTCAAAAGAGATATAATGCAGCTCATTCTGCCACACGTATCATAGAAAGAGTTTTTGCCATGTTGAAAGGACGATTCCGCAGACTACGGTATATCGAAGTCCAGCAGATTAAAACAGTGAACGAAATAATTATCACCTGTTGTGTTCTCCACAACATATCAATACTTGATGGGGATGCTGCTCTTGATATGATGAATGACGATGAAGAAGATAACATTCAACAAAACGTCAACAATCTTCAAGGACCAGACCAACAAGGAATTTTAAAACGCGATCAAATAGCTGCAAATTTGCATTAAACTAACTTACTATATTATTTTTATTTTATTAATTGGTTTCCCTTATTTTTTCCAAACCATATCCCTTTAACTTTAAAATTGGAACGTCATGACGAAAACCTTTTTATAGTGGTGGTCTTGTGGTGCCTAGCATGACTCGGGATGTCGTTAGTTTATCAGTTAGATATACAACCGGGTCAAACCAAAGACTTGAAAATTTGATTTTTTTCTTCTCTGCCAAGCACACGCATTTAGGAGTAAGCATGCCAAGAAATTGCCTCCGATAAAATTCTGCAAACACCCCACTGAGCCATGCAATTATATGGATGAGTTATAGTACGATTTACTGCATGACCATGTACTAAGTGACACATGTCATTAACTTCAATATTTGTTGAAATCACATATTTTTAATTCTATGGAAGTCCCTAGGAATACGGTGGTATACAAGAATTGTAAGCTATGATTTCTTTCGGCATGAGCAAAGTCTGGTCTGATCAGAGTCAGAATAATGTGTCCCGAGTAAGGTTATATTTGTGTCTTACTTCGGACTTTTACCTTGTGAACTAGCACGTTAAAAATCCGGCTCGTCGTGTCGGTCTTGAAATTAACAGGATTCATACTTCTATCTCATTACCATGTTCTCGTCCTGATATGCATGTAATATTTCCCACTGGACGTTAAACACCAATCCGTCATCATATTCTATTGAATGGAATTAAAATGAATAGTTGACCTAAAGCATTTTGCAACAATTGCTTATGTGTTCATAAGATCAAAAAGTATTGGGTGCAATGCATTGCTGTTGAAGACAATTATGATTAAACAGGTCAAAACTTATATTTCTGTAAAATTTAGCCTGAAAGGACGGCATGTCCTTGATCAAAATAAAATATCTTCATTGTTAATTAATATATCTTAAAGATAATAACATTGTTTAAAAAGAACGACACTGATGAAGGAAATTTGTTGTGCCAAAAGATTTGTACGTCTAAATTGGTATACTTGTACATTAAGCTTAGCTCGCCCGGACCAAGGGGCTATTGCCATCACTTCTTGTTCTTCGTCGTAGTCGTCCGTAAAACGTCTTAGTCAGTTGGAACCAAAATTGTCCACAATCATCCTTGGTGTATCTAGTTTCAAAAAAAATATATTACTCCAAACTCTAAACGTAGAACAAAGGTGTAAAATACAAGTATCGTCTATAAAGATAAGATAAGATACAATATATCTTTATTCCAATTAAAGGACCCATGATGAGCAAAGCAATTTATTACAATGATTTTTTTATAATTGAGAGACACAAATAATTTTGACAATCTTATATAAATAATCTTAAGCCACAGCCAGACCAGAGCCAAAGAATATGTGTAAAAAAGCAGTAATAAAACAGATTGTATAAAATATTAACAGGCAAATATTCTTAATGGGTTACATATAAACATATCTGTACTTTAATGAGAGTTTTCTGAGTTCAAAACATTTATTAATATAAGTTCAAATTTTTTTTAATACCTATAGGTTTTCTTGAATAAAAAGTCTATTGAACTTGGCACTTGTGTTTAACACTTCGAAATTTTATCATAGAACTCTTTTCTCAAAAGATTATAAAGGGGACATTCACATATAAAATGTTCTTCATCTTCTGGTTAGCTAGTTTAGAAAGCAATTCTGGGAAGTGTACTAATTTACAATCTGGTAATAAATTAAGAACTTACAGAAAATTTAAAAATATTTTTATGTTTGAACCATATTTAAAAATGAATTCAAAAAAAGACAGGCAAATAATCACAAGATTTAGAACTAGCTGTCATGATCTTGAAATCGAAAGAGGGAGGTATATTGGAATTAAAGCTGAAGACAGAAAGTGTAAGCTATGTAAGAACGCAGTTGAAGACGAACTACATTTTCTTTTAAAATGTCCTGTTCTAAAAGATACTCGATCTCAACATCTATCTAATTTAAATTCAAAATTCAAAAATTTTTCAATGTAACGTGTACACAGGGTAAGCGTGTCTATTTCTATTTAGAATGTGTTCGTTACCAGTTTGATACTGGATCCAAAATTGTTCTATTTACAAAATATATAACAAACAATCTTTATTTATAAATCAACATCAATGAACCAAAATATGTACAACTGCTCTTTGCAATCTTTAATAAACTAGCTATAAACAATTCTACTTCAATATAAATATACAACTGGTACAAATTTGTCCTAGGTCAGGAACAACTTGTCCTCCTGGTACAATAATGTAACCTACAAGTTTACACACTTGTCTCTGTTCTGTTGGTACAATTATGTACTTTACAAGGTGGTCACACAGACTCACACTTGTCCTATACGGTACAATATGGTTCAGCTTGTAAACGTACAAGTCCGTATTTATTACAGGCACCAACCTGTTCTTTATTACATTTAGTAATATTAACACAACATATAATATATAAGAGACAGCGATCTCGAATATCTACGTACCGTACTTCAGGTCTTCGTCTTCAAACGTATGACAATCGACCCCGAGCTAGGATTCTCTCCTGCTTATATACCCCGATGGGAGCCGTACCATTATTATAGGAGGGGTGTTCTTCCAAAGTGTCCCATTACTCGTATTGACAGTTTCCTTTGGAACACCCCTTCATATTTGACCTGACCCAAAGTTTACCCGCGAAACATCTTACTCTTTTCTATGTTTTATTTAAGTATATACACAATGCATAAAATAAGGCTTCTACCGAACTGTAACCAATATAAACAATCTAGCCTTAGATACCAAATCATCACATATCCCACGCCTCAAAAACACATGCGTCCCGCATGTCTAAAACTAACTTTTAAAACGGATAAAACATAGAAATACTATATACACATGCTAATTTAGTTAAATGTACAAAAACTATTTAACAATATAATCTGCCATCCAAGCTGGTTTTCGCCTTGTACGACGCCCTTCATAACTAATTTCTTGCGTTTCTTCCTCAGGCAACGTTGACTCATGAACAGCAATGTCTTGTGAATAAGGGTCGTTTTCAGCTGTATCATTTTCAGTGTCTAATGGAACAAAAATGGTATTATCTGATTCTGTCCTTAATGTCTGTTTGTTCTTTTTCTTAAGTCTGTCGACATGTATGACTTGTGGTTTCCCTCTGTATCCACAGTCAACTTTATATGTAAGGTCACCATATTTGTCGAGAATTTTGAAAGGACCTTTCCAGAAACTAGTCAATTTTGAAGACATTCCAGGTTTCTTAACTGGGAAATAAACATACACCTCATCATCTTTTCTGAAATTTTGATATGACAATTTGAGGTCGTGATAGTGTTTCTGTCTTCGCATTTGCCCTTTTATTTTACCTCTGACAAAGCTGTGGGAGTTTTCTAACTTCTCCTTAAGCTCCCAAGCCCACTTATGTGCAGGTATATCTTTAATAATCTCTTTTTGTAACATTTTGTCAAGGTTGTCATTTACTACCTTGTTCAAATGATATTGTGTACGACGAGGCGGTTCTTTAAACGGCCTTGCGTTTCCCGTATTGATTTCATGTTTTACAAGATTGGTCCTTCCCAAGTCAACATCAGAAGAAGCAAACAAGTTCTGATTTTCTATCAACAAAGATTCTACTTTTTGTTTGTCTTTCGAAGTCAATTCATCTGATGTCCTGTCTAACAGATCTTGTAAATCTGGTCTAAGTCCGTCATGTTTCTGTTCATTCGAACTAATATTACTATCTAGTACTTGTTCAACACCCGACATTTGGGCTATAGTTGTACCAGGATAGATTGTCTTAGGATCTAGTTCTGTGTTCATTAATCTAACAGGGACTTTTTCGCCTGACCTTACCAACGTTCTAGCAGTCAAAATGTAGTCTTTCCCTGCATGTTCATTTGCTTCTAACAAAGCATTGTCAGCAGGTAATTTCTGACCTTCTGCTAAGCAAACCGTGCCATTAATGACAATTTCTGACCTTGGCGGTATGACAACCGCTTCTGAAGCAACCACTCGGTAACAGCCTATTGATCCCTGAAAACACAAATCTACCTTAAAATCCCCAATACAAAAGTGCCCATTCTTAACATCAATTAAACAATTATGTCGTTTCATGAAGTCCAAACCAAGTATACCGTCAACTTGCAGATCAGTCACAACAGCTTCAGATTGCAACATATTTGGACCGAAATGCAGATTGAACCTGCCTTTTCCACGAAGCTCTAGCTTGGTGCCACACACTGACCTAACAGTTGTCTTAACTTCGCTTAGATATGATTTATCTAATGGAGTCAACATATCGTATAACTTGGAAGATACCAATGTCAAAGTTGCTCCTGTATCAACCACAAACTTGGCTTCAATGTCTCCTACATTTAGTTTGACATACATACCAGCATCTTCAGATGCTGTTGTAACCGCACCTTCATTTGTCTTACGGTTATTTTGTTTCCTAGTTTTCATTAATGTTTTTACAGACCCATCCCCCTTATTTCCATTATAATTGTTCTGATTTCTTCGGGGTAGGCGACAGTCCCTTGCTAAATGACCATATTTGCCACAATTGTAACAACCCTTATTTGTCCTCTTACTTTGGGTATATCTTGTTTTATTATTTGTACCACTAGTTTTTAATTTTGCCATTTCAGTCGTAAGAGTACTTAGACTTTTCTCCATTGTTTGCATCCATGATGCAATGTCTTCGTTTGGTGAGTCACTTTTTGTAATCTTTTCTTCCCTACCTAACTCGTCATCGTTCATAGTTTGCCGTAAATAACCTCGTCCCTCTCTTACTTTATTTTCGGCTTTATTGTACGCCTCTAGTTCAACAGCAAGTCTTACGGCATCATTTAAACCTTTCGGTCGCGATTGTTTTATTCTGAGTCGCATTTCCGAATCAACGAGCGCATCAATAAACTGCTCTTTCCCGAGAGTTTCACGTACGTCCAATGGGGCAGTAGGATATGCCAAGTTGGACAATCTCCGAATTGACTGACCCAATTCGGGAAGTGATTCGCTGGCTCTCTGACGTCTCTCTTTAAATTGAACTCTATATAACTCAGTTTGACTAGAAGGTGCGAATCGCTCTTCAAGTGCGCTGACTAAATCGGAAAAGTTTTGTCTTTTCTCACTTGGTAAATCTCCAAGTACAGCTTGTGCTTGTCCCATTAACGATACCGCCAAATATAACCCTTTTTGGTTTTCCGACCAATTATTTACAAGTGCACACATTTCAAAATGGGACAAATAGTCCATCCATGATGTGCTACCGTCATATTTACACGGTTTAACTTTTACACCAAAATTATCTGTGTGATCAGTATGTCGATACTTTGATTTGTCAGTTTTGTCTCTTTCCCTATCATAACTATTCTTTATGGGTAAAGGCAAAGTATCCCCTTCCTTTAAATCAATTTGGGAAAATTTTACAGTTTTGTGCGTATTCGGGTTGTTGAATGTTGGTAAATCAACTTTTTCATTATCTCCCTTTCTTGAAAATGAGGACCCTCTTGATCCCAGACCCGAATCATTTCTTGTTATAAAAGTATCTTTTGGACGAACACCCTGATCTTTAGGTGTAGACGAAACAAAACTGTTTCTGTACCTTGTTTCTTCCATATCTTCAATTTGTTTTGTCAATTCGTCATCAAAAGACATTTTTGTACTTTAATTTGCGATTTAACCATGCATACAATATAATAATGTCAACACAATGTCATAAATGTACAACGTAATAAATGTCAATCAAAATATTGCCTGTACCACTATCGATCGTTAATCCCTAATGTAAATAATAATCGTAATTTAACCGTGGGAAATTTAAAACGTTAACAGGACAATTTTGATCTGTGCAAAAGTGAACAGTAAATTATCACAAGACAGTTTGGATATAAGTTTATTAGATGATCAAATTTGGATATATAATCTTTCACTATGGATTTAAAAATGAACAATTCGGATCCCACCGCTAGCCACCAGATTATGTAACGTGTACACAGGGTAAGCGTGTCTATTTCTATTTAGAATGTGTTCGTTACCAGTTTGATACTGGATCCAAAATTGTTCTATTTACAAAATATATAACAAACAATCTTTATTTATAAATCAACATCAATGAACCAAAATATGTACAACTGCTCTTTGCAATCTTTAATAAACTAGCTATAAACAATTCTACTTCAATATAAATATACAACTGGTACAAATTTGTCCTAAGTCAGGAACAACTTGTCCTCCTGGTACAATAATGTACCCTACAAGTTTACACACTTGTCTCTGTTCTGTTGGTACAATTATGTACTTTACAAGGTGGTCACACAGACTCACACTTGTCCTATACGGTACAATACGGTTCAGCTTGTAAACGTACAAGTCCGTATTTATTACAGGCACCAACCTGTTCTTTATTACATTTAGTAATATTAACACAACATATAATATATAAGAGACAGCGATCTCGAATATCTACGTACCGTACTTCAGGTCTTCGTCTTCAAACGTATGACAATCGACCCCGAGCTAGGATTCTCTCCTGCTTATATACCCCGATGGGAGCCGTACCATTATTATAGGAGGGGTGTTCTTCCAAAGTGTCCCATTACTCGTATTGACAGTTTCCTTTGGAACACCCCTTCATATTTGACCTGACCCAAAGTTTACCCGCGAAACATCTTACTCTTTTCTATGTTTTATTTAAGTATATACACAATGCATAAAATAAGGCTTCTACCGAACTGTAACCAATATAAACAATCTAGCCTTAGATACCAAATCATCACACAAGATTATCTGATGAAATGAAATTTGTTTGGATTCTTTCATCTGAAGATTTGTTTGTTACTTCAAACTTATCTAATTTATTGCACTCCCTTTTTGAAGAACGAAAGAAAATTATAGAAAATAATGGTGTTTGAAAAAGAAAAAAAAATAGAAGAAAAAATATTTATAGATATATACATATATAGGAAATAAAATTGATCAGGAGTTGTCTCCCATAGACCTAGAACTATAAAAATTTATGTAATTTCTCCAGGTCACAGTGACACCCATAACTATGTTTTGTAAATAACTTGATTTGTATCAGGTTAATTAGTGTAAATGTGTATTCATGTGGTTTTTTGTTTTTGTTTTTTGTTTAAATGTACTTTAATCATTCTAATCATTTTCTGTGCTTTATTTTGTAATTCATTTGATTGTATAGCTCAAATTTTGGGCACCATGATTGGTTAATAAAATTATCTTATATTATCTTATCTTCAACTTTATCCAGCATGCATTTTTTACATAACCTTTGTGTTTTATCTATATAGCTTTTTTTTTAAACTTGAATACCGTTATAAACAGTGAAAATCTGATTGGGATAGAAATGTCAAGATTTACTTACTGTCCATTTTAACCAAAGTTGTAAGACCACCTCTTATTTGAGGTATTGCCTGAAATGACGATTAGCATCATTTAAAAAAAAACCACTGTAATAAATAGAGAGAAGCTGTATCTGCAGAACAAAATCGTCAGTGTACTTGTATACGAGTTATTGCCCTTGAATGACAATTTTTACCCATTTTTGCGGAATTTTGTTGGTTTTTTTTCTGTACTAATGAAAACTATAATAGAAAAGAAAGAAAATGGGTCCATCAAGACACGATTTGGGCCCACAAAAATTTCCATTCAAGACAACTATTCTTTTTGCATTGTATCATTTTTATGCCAAACTGTCAGGTGAACACTACAGGCTCTCCTTGAAGGCTCTGCTTTTTGTTGGTGTAAATTTGAAAAGGGGGAATTAATATATAACTACCATATTTTATATGTAAATAGAGAAGCGTATATAGTTACTGCATTTTACCTTTTAAAGATTGACAATATTTTACCGTGTTCAGATATATTCTACTTGGATTTATCCTTGGTGTTCCTTAAACTAACCTTATAAAGGAAACTTACACAGAGAGGTGTAGCTGCCTAGGTTGTCTCCTGGTAGTGTGCTTACTTGTTCCCTTAGGAGCTAGTATTAAAAAAAACATGTCTACTACAAAGAAGGGTATATTTATTTCCCCAAATTATCTTCCTGAATATGCATGTAAATTTTCTCCTGGATTTTTTTTGCAGCAATCACTCAATCTTGTGCAACATCCTAATTTCCTGCCAATTCGATACATGTGAGGCTTGCTGATTGGTTGTTTGCATATTTTTATTTTTGACGTTAGGTTGCTGTCTCATTGATTTATACTTCACTGTCACATTGATTTATACTTCATATTTCTTTTAACTTCTATTCAAAAATCAATAAAATCCAGATTGAGACAGAAAAACAAGCAAAAACTGAAAAATATAAGGAACAGACTCATACAAAAATGTAGGGTGTTCTGGAGGAATAAGCATACTATAAGCATACCCACACCTACAGTGTAAATTCTGATTTAATGTACATGGTGGCCTATAATTGTTTACTACCACTTCATTTTAACTCTTGTGGATAGTTGTCTCATGGGCAATCACATCACATCTCATTTTTATATGGATCCATTTTAAGTGGCCTCTATCAGTACCCTACAAAAGGCATTTTAATTTGAAGAAAAAATATCATACTAATACATCTGCCAATTTCATTCAGACTGCTGTGTGTTCTATATAAAGTAAGATAGTTTCCAAAACATATGTAGGAGTGCCACTTCTTTTGAATTTTACACTTCTCATATTTGATTATGAAGAAATAAAATGATATGGGGCAAGTTTTCAAGTGACAACTTTACTCATCATAAGAGAAATAAGTGATTTTGTTATTGATATTCATCTTCACAAGTACTGGAAAACGTGAACAATGTACAAATACGTCATACCGTGCATCAAGGTCAGGGTGGAATTTAGATAAATGTAGACAACTTTCTGGTATGCTTGATATTCATTAGTTTCCCAATAAATATATCTGGTGTGCAAATAAGATTGCACCAACTATGGTTTTACTGACAACTTGAGAAAAGTTATTGATTGCACAATCTTAATCCATCTTAATTAACATGAAGTTATTACCATTTTCTGAAATCTTATGGAATGTTGCATTTTATGTAACATAAGGTTCATTGACCAATTTTACTTCAAAACACTGAAAAAGAGAAGGGGGGGGGGGGGGGGATACCTAAGGGACATTCAAAGTCGATGAAAAACTGACAAAGCCATGGCAAAATAAAATGAAAAATGACGAAAGACAAACAACAGTCCACAAAACACAACAAAGAAAGCTCAAGACTGAGCAACAAGACCTCCTTCAAAAACAGGACTTTTTCGGTAGGTATCCTGCTCCACATGTGGCACCCATCATGTTGCTGATGTTTAGCCTCAGGTACAAAATCAGTGATATGTCTCATTCGCAACAAGGCCTCATGTAGTACAACAAAAACAAGACTTTGATATATATAAATCTTTAATCAATAACAAATTAAGAAGGTAACAATCGATAACAACTGACTGTTGTAAAAAAGTATCACAATTTTAAAACAAAAATACTGTAAACCAAGTACTCTAAACATGTTAAAATAAATACAAATACATTGCTGTCTTGCAAAATTAGAATATACACTTTTTTTAAATTGTCTTGTGCACAACATAAACATCTAGTACAATTCCTTGTAAAATATAATATTGTCTCTATTAGGTTAAAGTTCTAACTCCGCTTTCAAACTTTAATAAACAAAAAGAACTAATCTTGTTATTACTATAACATTGATCTCTTAAATGAAACAGAGCACATGTGTCTGTATACTTAAACAACTATAAACCAACACAAATCTAATCTCAGAAGATAGCTAATTTGACATCCTTGAAATTAAATATTTTGTCAATTAAAAAGTCCAGCATGGCAGTGATATCCTCTTCGGTGAATTTTTTCCTTGACTCTGTGTGATTTTTCACAAAGTAAGCTGAATTTCTGCCCTAAACTAGATATTTAAAACGTCTAGTGTCATGTTTGTTAAAGAAGCATAAGCTGACGAGTTCTTTCAGTCGAGCTCTATGTTTAGTATGTGGAATAGTCGTAAAAGAGTTGAAAAATCAAAGGTTTTAATGTTTCACAAATCATTACTGCATTTTAACATTAAGTAGTTTTAGCCATGGAGGTCATTATGATGACTAACCGGAAAAAAAATCCCTTTAATGTGATACTAGATTACGTAAGAATCAATCACCCTAAGTTAATTTTTTTTCCCTAGTTCATGAAAATAAAAAAAAAGTGTATAACACACACAAATATAGTAAAACTCCGTTGTTTAAGGGCAGTTATTCCTAAAATGAGAGTTATTAAGTAGCTACGTTCAGTTCACAATGTCGGAGATCTTGTACTACTGATCATTTTGCTGTTTATAGTTTCTAACTATCTTTTATAGTTTTCTAGATTATGGCATGGGCATAACTATAAAATTATTATAAAAATTGTTTTGAGGGCAGTAAATCATGTAGGGTTTATCCGCTGTTTTTTGAAGATATTGTATAAACTGATATACTTTGTGTTGGACTATCTTATATAGTAGTTGAGATGATAATAAAAAAACACGAAATACCCCAAAAGTCATTATCTAAATTCAATAAGTTAAACTAATACAGTTCTGATAATTTTGGTTAAAGTACAAAGTACATAGATCTTGACATTCTTAGCATTTACGACCTGTTAGATTTTCTCTATTATATTTTTCAATGCATAAGAACATTAATTCAATATAATGCTTTTTTATATCTACATGTATGTTCTATTTTTAGTCATAGTGGCCATGTCAGTTGACTTACTTAAATAAAAAACACAAACTTGATTCTTAATACACTTTCAATCGTTCACAAATAGTTTGGTTGCAACTTATACCGACGGACGGCGATTGATGCCTTATGATGACAAAAGGTCGCATAGTCATTAGGCTCGAGATCACAGTTATTTCGAAGTGCATTTCTTTAAGACAATAAATGTTAATTAATAGAATCCGACCTGTGCTTTCTCAATAATATTTTTACAGTGTTCTGTACTACTTTTTGGACAAATTATATAAAAATTATTATAAATTTTATCCGCTCAAACCCAAAATATGGACAATTGTATGTTAAGGAGGTATTAAAATCTTTGAAAGCTTCCGAAATGTTAATCTTTAACCTTTTTCAGTAGGACCAAATCACGACTCTACTTTGACATTCATGACCCCGTTTTTTACAGTTTAATTTCACCCCTTCTTGCTATTTGAGGCATAAATCATAAAGAAATGAATTTGGAAAGGTATACAAATATTTAGCAAAATAATTAACACACTGTCCACACTAGGCAATCAGATAAAAAGAACAAACAACATAAACATAATACAAAATACATATGCGGAGAATTATGGGGAAGTTATAAAATATATATTATTTAATGAAATGAAGAAATTGGTGAATGAATGATGGGGAAAAACGGGGAATTCTCATTTGGTAAGTCAAATTTCTTTGTATGCTCTAATTTACACATTACACATCACATTAAATGCATTAAATCCCTTCTCTTTTCGCATTCGGGCTTTGGACCGTCAACGGCAGAGTTGAAATAAATTGAATTCAATGGAATGAGTGGCCGAATGAATAATGGGTGAAAATTTTGAATACTTTTGATTCATACAGATAACAATAATTTTAATAGACTATTGTATCTACCTATACTGTCAGATTGGCTCAACCCGCATTGTGTTTTCTAAATTTCTTCGCCAACACGACGATATTTAGATGATAATGTTGATAATGTCTGTTCAGTTGTTGTACTGTTACTGTACGTTGTTATTCAATACATCTTTGTACTTGTTTTATTTTCTCTCTCCGTTGTCATTTAGATTTCAAAACAAAACATTATGGAATCTTCCCCTTTAATATAAACAAAAACTGTTTGAATGTTTTGCTTGAAAGTTTGTAAACAATTTCACGAAAAAAAGTAAAAAATTCTTCAGAGCACTAAATTTAAATTTTCTTCTACTTCTAAAAGAAAACTTAAATATTCCATATGATCTTACATATATTTTGCGTAACAATATTCAATAAGCAGGTGTGATTTGCAGGACATGACTTTTATACAAAGTAGGCGATATACCCACTTTGAATATATAGTGAGAGGTAATATCTATCTTTATCATAATTTTTATGTTTAGTAGTAAATACAGTAGTTTTGCATATGTGATAAATAGCCTGCTGTTTAATCCATATCGCGCAACTTTGATGCACACCCTTTATCGCATACCCTTTATCACACCCCTACTTTTTTTTTTTTTTTTTTTACATAAAGTCAGTTTTGGTTTTTTTCCCCCCCCCTCAAAATAGGTAATTTTTTTCAATGACGTCATTGTTTGGTATGTGACGTCACGAACGTCGAGTTTTCATATTGTATGTGACGTCACGAACGTCAAGTTTTCATATTTTTTGGCACATTAAATGGAGATTCACTTGTTGTCGAGTATCGAGTTGCGAGTTACGAGTATCGAGTTGCAAGTTACAAAAGTCGAGTTGCGAGTTACGAAAGTCGAGTTGCGAGTTAAGAAAGTCGAGTTGCGAGTAACGAAAGTCGAGTTGCGAGTTACGAAAGTCGAGTTGCGAGTTAAGAAAGTTGAGTTGCGAGTTATGAAAGTCGAGTTGCGAGTTAAAAAAGTCGAGTTGCGAGTTAAAAAAAGTCGAGTTACGAGTTACGAAAGTCGAGTTGCGAATTAAGAAAGTCGAGTTGCGAGTTAAGAAAGTCGATTTGCGAGTGACGAAAGTCGAGTTGCGAGTTACGAAAGTTGCGATGTACATCTAATACATGTTCAAACACGGAAAATAAGAATATCAATGAAGAAAATTCTGAGATATCAACCAAAGATAACAGTAACATAAAAAAGAAAGAAGATATAAAAGAAATTCATTCCGATACAGTACGCCAACCATTACAGAATGTTAATGAATTGTTACATGCACGTGAAAATATCACACAAGATGAAAATTCTGTCAAATCACTTTTACATCAACTATTAGATAAAACCGACAGTTTATTTGAACTCGTTAAATCAATAGACAAACAATGTATAGAAGACAAACAAGATTTCCAAAATAAGATCGATCAAGTCAACGATAGGATTACCGCTTTTTCAAAAAAAATGTGTACTATTGACGAACACCAGACACAACATTTATATGACATTGAAAACAGTGTCAAGTTGGTTAAAGTTGACCAGGACAAAAATTTTAGTCACGTTCATAACAAAATACAAAGCCTCGCCGATAGAGTAAAAGATTTACCAAGCCGTACACAGTACATCGCCAAAAAGTTTGAAGTGGAAAAATCAAATGAAAATATAGATTATCGTAGTGTTAACAGCAACACAGCCAATACATCAAAGACATATATAGATCAATCACATACAACAATAAGAAACTCTCAAATATTTCCAGACGAACGGAAAGAAAAAACATTGATAATAGGAAGTTCCATAATTAAAGGCATCGATGCAAACAAAGTTGGAAAAGATGTTCACATACGAACAAATAGAGGCGCAACAGTACCAACATTAACAGAAAAGATTAAAAAATCTAATATACAACATTACAAAAGTATTATTTTAGTTGTTGGTGGGAATGATGCCTCGTCAAGGATACATCCAGAAGCTTTCAAAGAAAAATATGATGATATGATAAAAACTGTCAAATCGATAAACCCAGGCATAAACATTGCTGTATCTGAGATTTGTCCAAGACGGAATGTTGATACAGAAATTTATAATGCAATATTACACAGGGTTTCTACTGAACATAAGTTAAAAATCATCAAACAAACAGATGCATTTGTCTCCAGAGGCGGCGATCTCGTTTCTTCTTACTACCACCGTGATGGAATACACCTCACTAATCAGGGTACAATTCTTTTACTTAGAAACATAAACAAAGTTGTAAACATTTTCAACCAAACAACTATTTCTCAGTCCAATAATGAAAGTAATGAACAGCATGGTAAAAGACAAACCATTGCAAAGACATTCAATGGTATCTGCTTTAATTGTGGCTTTTATGGTCATCATTGTAAAGACTGTCACACACTTTAGGATAAATCTGATGTATTTCAATTTGTAGACAAAGTATCAAATCATAGTAAATCATTACTACTTCATAACAATTTCGATATACTTCTTAATTTATGTCCAAATTGTAATACATCAAAATGTATATGTACTCAAAAATGTATGTCTGTAGCTGAGAATTTTAAAAACCAAAGTTCTACTGAAAATTATCAAAAATCAGAAAATGGTAAATATGCTAATAGCCTCAGCTCAAAACCTAATTGTAATAGAAACAAACATTATCAAAAAAACTGTCTTAATCTAAAATGTAAAGGTTTCAATGCTGTATGCCTTAATGTTAGACATATTTTATCTAAATTTGACGAGTTAAAAAATATAATTACTATAAACAACAAATATTTAGATTTATTTGGATTAGTTGAAACATTCTTAAAACCTGACATTAACAATGAACAATGTAAAGTGCCGGGATACAAAATTTTCAGAAAAGATCGCCAGTGTAAGGATGGTGGTGGCCTATTGGTTTATGTCAAAGATTCTATTGCAGTTAAAAATCGATCTGATTTATCCATTAATACATTAGAAACTTTATGGTTAGAGGTAGAATTTCCAAAATCTAAACCTTTCTTCATTTGTACTATTTATAGACCACCAAATTCCCCTCAGTCCTGGATAGATCTTTTTGAGGAAGAATTTAATGCAGCTCTTTCAGAAAACAAAGAGATAATTTTAATGGGGGACTTTAATATTGACTTGATTAAAATTGAGAATAAAAAATGGATCAATTTCATAAACAATTTTAATCTTCAACAACAAATTTCCACTGCAACACGTATTTGTGACAAATCTGAAACTCTAATTGATCATATTTACACTACTAATCCTGAAAATATTGTCCATTGTCATGTACCTTCATATGCTTTAAGTGACCACTATCCTATATGCTTAAATAGAAAAATCAATATAAAGATAAAAAAAGAAAATCATATCGAAATAAAGTATAGGTGTTTCAAAAAATTTAATGAAGATGCCTTTTGTACAGACTTACATCAAACCCCTTTTCATATTGTTGAAATGGAAGATGATATTGATATTGCTGTCGACAAATGGTATGAACTTTTTAATCAATTTATAAACAAGCATGCACCAATGAAAACTAAAAGAGTAAAAACATTTAAACAAGCCGAATGGTTTAATGAAGAAATTAAAAACTCCATTCAATATAGGAATATGTATCATTCAAAAAAAGATTGGATAAACTTTAAAAAGTGGCGTAATAAAACAACGTCGTTAATATTTAATGCAAAAAAGGAATATTACCAAAACGCCATAACTAGTTCCAAAAATAGTAAAGAACTTTGGAATCATATTAAAGAGTTAAATCCAAAAGAGGATAATATTTTTCCACCTAAAATGCAGTATGAAAATCAAACGGTTTATAACAACCAAGATATTGTAAATACTCTTAATGTTCATTTTTCATCCGTAGCTGAAAAACTTATTGGAAATAATACTTCAGATATGGATTTTTCTATGCTACAAAATTTTACTAGTGAAAAATTAAAGAAAACTGAAAATTTTCATTTAAAACTCATTTCCATTGGAGAGGTGTGTTCTCAACTAAAACATCTTAATATTAATAAATCCGCAGGTTTAGATGGAATAGGTCCCAAATTTTTAAAGTTAAGTGCAGAAATAATATCCCCATCATTAACTTTTTTAATAAACAAAAGTATAACTTCAAATCGTTTTCCGCAAAAATTAAAACTTGCAAGAGTAACTGCTATACATAAAGGAGGACCAAGAGATATTCCCTCAAATTATCGTCCAATTTCTATTTTGAATACCATATCTAAAATTTTCGAAAGACATGTATGTACACAGTTATATGAATTCCTTAACAATAAAAAATTGTTACATATCGCCCAGTCAGGTTTCAGACAAGGTCATTCCTGCCAAACAGCGCTAACTAAACTAATTGACGAATGGTTAAAATATTTAGATAATGGAGAAATAGTTGGTACAGTGTTTTTAGATTTCAGTAAGGCTTTTGACCTTATTAACCATGCCATACTTCTAGAAAAGTTAAAATTTTATCATATCGGAAAACATATAATAGATTGGATAAAATCATATTTGTCTGACAGACAACAAGAAGTCCAATACGCTAACATTAAATCTGATAAATCGTTTGTAAAGTATGGAGTGCCTCAAGGTTCTATTTTAGGTCCGCTGTTATTTTTAATATATATAAATGATTTACCACTTCATGTTAAACAATCCAATATGGATTTATATGCTGATGATTCAACATTGCATTTTCATGATAAAAACATTGAAAAAATAAACAGCATATTGCAAAATGATTTAAATGCTATACAATCTTGGTGTAACAATAACAGTATGAAAATCAATGCACAAAAAACTAAGTGTATGAAATTGGGTTCAAAACAAAAACTTAAACAACTATCAGAATTATGTATTACCGTCAACGAAACATGTATTGAGAATGTCCATTCTTTCAAATTACTTGGAATAGACATTGATGAAAATTTAAGCTGGGAAGATCATGTTGATCGTATATGTAAAATTATCTCATCTAAAGTATCACTTTTATATAAAATTAAAGTATATTTGCCAATACACACAAGGCAACTATTTTATAATGCATATATTCTACCATATATAGACTATTGTAGTTCAGTTTGGGGAAATTTATTACAAAAAGATTCAGATAGAATCATAAAACTTCAAAAAAGAGTAGCAAGAATTATACTGGAATGCGATATTTCTATTCCATCTAATTTCATGTTTGCTTCTTTAAAATGGCTATCTTTTACCAAAAGAATAAAATACCAACAATCAATTCTAATGTATAAAATTGTAAATGGGCTAACACCTGATTACTTAGCAATACTAAATATTGATGATGTGCAACGCCACAACTTACGATCTGTCTCTAATAATGATCTTTTTGTTCCAAGACCAAATACAAATTTTTATAAAAAATCTTTTCATTATTCTGCAACCAAAGTATGGAATGATTTACCACTCGAAATAAAGAAATGTCCTAATGTGGAATTATTCAAGAAACATAGTTATAATCATTTTCTTGAAAATTATATGCAAGTCAACTAATTTGTTTTCCTCTAACAAAACTATATCAAATATTGTCATTTATTACCCTTTGTATATTTCAATGATTGAATTGTGTATATACTAGTAATATATATTGTAAATTAATGTATGAATGTATGAATGTTAACTGTATGCATGTATTTTGTTTGAGGGCCTCAATGAAAATTAGACTATTTCTAATTGAGTTACCCTCTTTAAATAAAGAATTTATTATTATTATTATTATTATTATAAAGCCGAGTTGTGAGTTAAGAAAGTCGAGTTGCGAGTTACAAAAGTCGAGTTGTGAGTTAAGAAAGTCGAGTTGCGAGTTACGAAAGTCGAGTTGCGAGTTAAGAAAGTCGAGTTGCGAGTTACGAAAGTCGAGTTGCGAGTTACGAAAGTCGAGTTGCCGAGCCTGGCAATAATCGTTAGCAGTTGGAAAGCTGACCCCGGTTTGACCCCATTTCTCAAAGCAACAATGGACGTCATGTGATTACCATATATGGGCATTTTTTTACCAAAAAAAGTGAAGCTCGTTTTTTGGAATTTGTAGTTTTTTGCATGAATTAAAACTAATTTCCTTTTAAGTGAACATTCTTGAGTATATAAGAAATATATTACTCAACTCAATTATGGATTAAACTAATTTTTTTCTCTCAAAATGTGTCTTCAAAGTCAAGGTGTTGACGAAAAAAATTGGTCACAGAAAATTAAAATCGTAATTTTCTTTTTTAACTTCTCGGGAAGCTATGCTGAATTTAAATTATGTTATGTAACATAACTTTGACTATGATGTGTCAAATTTGTGCCAGTTGATATGCTAAGATACGCAAATGTGCCAGTTAGATGTGTCGATATTTCTGACGAAGCGGGGCCGACGGTAATTCACGAGTTACGTCCCTTTGTTTGACACTATCATGAACAAACTATTGTTATATCAAGCAATATGCTGTTATTTACATGTGGATATTATTAAAAATTATCTTATTAAATATATTTTGATACTGTAAACATGTGCCAAAAAATAGAGAAACACATTTTATCACTTTTCAGAACTCAGTCCCTGTGAAATAGGCCCTATGTGTCCCTATGTGCCATAATAGGGTTAATAATTTAATATTAATTTAATATTCCAAGAGTTAATTTAATATTCATGTTTTGGTAAGTATTTTTACTGCTGCAACCAAATTATTTTAACACAGAAATAAATGTCTACTCAATTTATACAAGGGGTAGTCTAAATATTCATGAATAATGGATCAAGACAGTATTAAAATGATAAAAAACAGGAATTCCTTTTCATTACTGACACTTGCAAGTTGGTCCTACCTTTTTCATTTAAACATAAAAGAGATCATAATAAAAGTATTCTGAATGTAAAATCTTCATTATTTTAAATTTATAAAAGGAAAATTAGTTTGCAATCCTTGTATGAACAAACTAAATATAACCATGTTGTCTCATTGATTTCATGCAAGTTATAGTTCTAATGAATGGACTCAAATTATAAAAATAACACACTAAACCAATAAATAAATGGTGCTAAGGGAGCTACCATTTGATTTTTATGGGGGGGCTAGGATGAAATTTGAAAAAAATAGGCAGGACAGGAGTTTTGAGTAAAAAAAAAGGCAGGATGAGCAACTTGGTAAAAAAAAAAAGGCAGGATGACAATTTGTGTAAAAAAAGTCAGGATAACTAGTAAAAAAAAAGGCAGGACCGAATAGAGTAAAAAATAAAAAGGCAGGACAGAGATTACAACTAAAAAAAAAAGCAGGACAAAATTTTTCATCCTAGCCCCCCCATAAAAATCAAATGGTAGCTCCCTAATCATGAACTTGAAAATAAATAAGAACAAAATAGACTCAGTCTCAGTAATATTTTTCTTTTTCTATTTGAAAAAAATAATAATAACATTAAAAAACATATGCATTTTTACTTTTATATAAAAGTATTTCAGTCTCAGAGCAGTTTCTGGGGGCCAAGTCAACAATTATGTTTTAGATCACAAGTCAAAATGTAAGTCACACTTCATGTCAGTATGATAATGCTTTGAATAAGATTGATTAAAATGATACTCTGAAAGAGATTGTTTGAAGGCAGCAACCATTTGTTTTCAGGGATGGGGGAACTATGGATTTGTTTTCAGGGAGGGGGGAACTATGGATTTTTTCCAGACAAGTTGAAACCAATTCTTCTCTTTCAATTTTAGCATTTCATTTAATGGCAGCTGAGGGTAAAACAAACATTTTTTTTTTCTCAGGGTCAAAAACAAATGATTTTTTATCCAAAAATTGGAAACAAACTTTTTTTCTTCAAAACAATCAATAGCCACCACCCCCTACCCCCACCAGAAAATCAAATGGTTGTTGGCTGCCTTAGTGAGGCCCCTCATGGGGGGTCCTAGTAATCACATAATCAATAATTTTTTGCCAATATAATCACATAATCATTAAATATTTGCTTATCTTTAGTAATCAAATAATCATAAACTAAAAATACAGTCCTAGGTAATCAAATAATCATGAAATATTTGGCTTAATAATCAAATAATCATTAAAAAAACGGCCAAGTAATCACATAATCAAAAACCCCATGAGGGCCCTCCTTAGTTCAAATTTAGGACAATACTTTCTCATTTACTTTTGCAGGATTCCTTTGTCACAAACAAAAATATTATTATAAACAACGAATGTGTTTTATGTCAGTCATCTAAAGCAGTTAAGGTTGTGCAAAGACAGTATAAGATTTCCTTACCTTGTTTTAGTTAAGTCATACATTTTACTGACTTAAAGAGAATAATTAATCCAGTCAAATATTCACAGCTGATCTCGCCATTACTTTTTCAAACAAACATACTAAATGTGTGTACATTGACTGTGTTCAGATGCCAGGTGACATCGATGTGTAAGACCGAAAAACTACAATGTCAAAAAATGTCTTTCTTTTGGAATTTAGTTCAAACGGGGTTTCCCAAGGGGTAATAGAACGTTATACTTTATGATTTTTTTAAATTTTGAGATACGTATTATTAATTGTTTGTATAGTACATATAGTCTTTGTTAATCTGTGAAAAATAGAAGAAAATAATTTTAAACGACGATCAACGGCATTACGGGATCGTTAAAACACGGCCAATTTGACATGTTTGAGACTTGTTTCCCCTTTTGATAATAAACTCCATGCTTAACAAATCGAAATAAATCTATTTCAGACCCTAATGGCAAGTAGGAAACTGAAAAAAAGATAAACTTCCAAATTGGCGCCAAAAAAAAAATCCGCGAAATTAACGCAATTTCAGAATGGCGGGTTTTAATATCAGTCCCATTGTTGTCTTAAGAAAGTAGCAACAACGGTCGTTTCTAAGGGCTTGCTTTCCGACTGTTAGGGACCGCAAAATTTATTCTTTGGCAGTGACACTCAAAATTGTGGACGTTAAAATTAAGAGATAACTGTATTGTATTTGAAGCTTTAAGGACGTCCATCGGTAGTTTTACTGTCGCAAATTTAGTTTACCTGGCGACGCGGAGCGGAGACAGGTAAACGGGTATTTGCGACAGTAAAACTACCGATGGACGTCCGCAAAGCTTCAAATACAATACAGTTATCTCTATTCTAATGCAAAACAAGTTCATAATTAAATTTCAATCATAATTTCAGTGTATAATCTTCATTAAAAAAAAATCCGCGAAAAAATGTTATCTTCTTTGGTCCCTACACTACGTGACGTCATAGGTATGCTTCCGGCGTCAAACATAAACAACGGGCGTTTTCTGGCTTCTGTGCCGCTTCAGAATGTAATAAAATTTGATAAAAAGAAGATTTTTAGACGCAAGAAGTGAGTTTGTTGTTTATTATTGTAGAAATAACATGTCAGTACATTCCGAAATTCAAAATGTCGGCTTCCTTAGTTACAGACAAGGAGATAGAGAATTTTACGCTTGCTGTCATCCAATCAGAACAATTGTTACAAAATAATTGCATTAGAATTATATATGTCTACGTTGGCTAGAGATACAGGGGAAATGATGTGCGTGCATAAAACAAGTTTAAACCCGCTGAATTTTTGTGTCTGACCTAAGTCAGGAACCTTTAGCCTTTGTTGCTCTTGTATATTTTTTTTATTTTGGTTCATCTTTATATTTAGGAGCATAGAATGGCGTAAATATTCTTGATCTAACGATATATAACACTGTGTTTCGGGGTCTGCTTGGGGCTCCCTCTAGGTGTGTGATTTCTCATTGTGTTGAAGACCAAATGGCCTTCGGTTGAATTGCATATTTTGGTTGGGTTGCTGTCTCTTTGACCCATTCCCCGATTTTATTCTTGCAAATTGGTCTATACATGTAGCCATCAAATATACTATTGTAAAAACTACATTTGCGCCATTTTACAGGTGGGGTTTAATTGGAAAATTTAAAATGTTTAGTGCTACATCGTGAATAAGATTTTTTTTTAAAGTATTCCTCCTGGGTATTGGGTAACTTATAAAACTGAGTCACTTAGGTTTAAAATTATATAGTGTTCACACGTTTGAGATTGTCAATTATGAATTAATTAGTAAAACGGTTTCCGTTAGTTTTCTAAGAATTCAATTTCGGTTGTTCTATATTCGGGAAACTAAGGATGATACTATGGTAATAACACCCGATGCAGGACGTAACGGCCATACTGCCATGACGTCCATAGAGATGTTCGAAATGTAAAGCCCCGATCACAACAGATCGTACGAGAGGTCACATCAGCTACGAAATGTCTACGATGGTTCCACGATGGGTACAGTACAGGAAAAAAAGAATTGAGTGAGTCTTGTGAAAGTCGTGCGACTGTCGTACGACAATCGTGAGTTGTTGGTTCTATTTTTCAAAATTTCATGTCATGGAAATATGCGTGTTACCGTCGTGTCACTGTCGTGCCACTCTCGTGTCACTGTCGAACGACTGTCGCACAACAGTCGTGTGTCACTCGTACGATTTATTGCGTGCCATTTGCCCTTTGCTTTCAATATTGTTCAGTGTCATCATAAGTTTGGTCCAAATAAACGACGTTATTCCATATTGGTATCATTTTAGTAAGTTTCTCTATATGAATTGGATTTTGAATAAAAAAGCATATTCACTTCAGAAAGTGTTATTCACCGCGCTAAACGTCACGCGCTTTTACATGCAACGTTATGGTAAAATGTTTCATGTAAAATTTGTTTTGGTATATGTTTGTCATTAAATACATTTTCTTTTCTCAGAATATGGAACAAAACAGTTACTGTCTTTTGTTTCGGTAAATATGGGGTTTACTTGACATTGGAATAACTGATATTCACTTCGGCCGTCGGCCTCAGTGAATATCATTTTTTCAAAAGTCAATAAAACCGCTTATTTACCTCATCAAAAGACAGTAACTGTATATTATTCGTATTATATGAAAAAGAAGATGTGGTATGATTGCCAATGAGACAACTGTCCACAAGAAACCAAAATGACACAGAAATTAACAACTATAGGTCACCGTACGGCCTTCATAAATGAGCAAAGCCCATACCCCATAGTCAGCTATAAAAGGCCCCGAAATGGCAATGTAAAACAAATCAAACGAGAAAACTAAGTAAACGGCCTTATTTATATAAAAAAAAAATGAACGAAAAACAAATATGTAACACATTAACAGACGACCACCACTGAATTATAGGCTACTGACTTGGGACAGGCACATACATACATAATGTGGCGGGGGATGATTTCATAGGAAAAGTAGTCTGGGGACATAAAATTTATTTAAAAAATTGATACACAACTATTTAACAATATTAAAACATATTACATTTATAGTTACCTTTAAAACTAATGGCTTGGACATTTTAAACTAGAATTATTAATGACTTGATTTCCTAGGAAAATTAGTCTGGAGACAAATTTTCTTAAACAGATTGGTACACAACTCTTTCGTTTTGTCTTTAACAATTAACATATTACATTCATATTCACCTTTTAAAATTAAGGGCATGGACATTTTAACCTAAGACTATTAATGGCATGGACATGATTCCATAGGAAAATTAGTCTGGGGACATAAATTTTATCAAAAATATAACTATGCAACTCTTAAACATTACTAAAACATCACATCTAAGTTTCCATGGTTTAAATGTAATTAAATTTATTATAGGATTTTATAGGACATGATTACCTAGGAAAGTTAGTCTGGGGACATATATAACTAACATCTGACTAAATATACTAGTAAATTCTGTAACCATGGACTTTTTATACTAGCAATATTTGTCCGCCCAGACATATTTTACCAGGACAAATTTATCACTTACACACGCATGCTTTGTTTATCAAATGTGAATCGATCCTCAAAAATATTTTTGTAACTCGCAACCTCGCAACTCGACTTTTGTAACTCGCAACTCGACTTTCGTAACTCGCAACTCGACTTTTTTAACTCGCAACTCGACTTTCGTAACTCGCAACTCGACTTTCTTAACTCGCAACTCGACTTTTGTAACTCGCAACTCGACTTTCTTAACTCGCAACTCGACTTTTGTAACTCGCAACTCGACTTTCTTAACTCGCAACTCGGCTTTCTTAACTCGCAACTCGACTTTTGTAACTCGATACTCGACTTTCGTAACTCGCAACTCGACTTTTGTAACTCGCAACTCGACTTTTGTAACTCGCAACTCGACTATCTTAACTCGCAACTTGCAACTCGACGATAAGAAACCCTCCATTAGAGGTGCAACTATGAAAAATACAAAACACGCAAATTAATACAATAATAAACAAAATATTTTTAAAACAACAGCACGCAAATTGTAAGGTAACCCAGGTGCTTCGGATAAGTAATTGAGCAGTTCTTTTAAGGCCTTTGAAACAAGACAAAAGTAGAACTGAAGGTAACCCAGTGCTATGGATCAGAAAACAGTTCATATAATATAATACTCTTCTGTTGAAATATATGATAAAGTGTATAATACATGGCAAAATCCGTATCACATGCCGTATCACCCTCGACCAATATCATCCCTCGGGCCTAAAGGCCCTTGGGCTGATATTGATGTCTCGGGATGATACGACATATGATACGGATTTTGCCATGTATTATTCTCTATAACATCAATATTCGAAAACAATATAAGAACAATCACCGACATCATATCATATGCACGTTGATATTTTGGCGAAAGTTTTGTATCCTCTCAATATACGGTGTCGTATCCCTTTCAGGTTCATTCTCATTTATCCAACTTTTTAAAATTATAGGTAGTACAGGTTAAAAAAAAAGTTGGATAGATGAGATCAAAGGTAATCAAGAACAAAGGGTTTTTCAATTAGAGTTTGGGTTGAATGACAGGTGAAAAATAAGACTGAAAATTATACCCGGATTAAATTTTCCGTAGTATTATTTGGCATAGTATGTTAAAATATGCAACTGACATTTAGTTATGTAATGTAAATCATTTGAACATATTTTAAAGTTTTTTAACCGTTGATTAAAATGTGAATTGAATAGAAAAATATCAGTTACACTTTTATTTATGAAGAGATCCTCTTCGTTCATTTTTTCTGTTCTTCTGACCAAATGATCCAAATAAGACAAAATATAAGTTGAATACGTTTTACTACACAAATACTAAACAGAACAAAATTCACACAACATATAATGCATATTTTTTTATATATATATAAACAAAAGATATGCAAGCACAATGGTTAAAAAACGTAGCACAGAAATATCCATAGCACACACTAAAGGACTGTTCAGTAGATCTTCATCCTCGTTTAAGTAGTTGGGATACTGCATCAGTATAGTGATATACGTTGATCTGTTCTTGCTGTAGTCTATGCTTAAGTTGGGCCAGTCTGTTGTCTATGTAGGTTTAGGGGCGTTTCCAGGATATTTGAAAGAGGGGGCGGAGAATGAAAAAAATTTGGACCTTATTTTTGCCAAAAACATAAAATAAATATGTAATGCACTAATGTAACGGTTCCTGACTTGGAGC
The DNA here is from genome assembly GCF_965363235.1 of Mytilus galloprovincialis. NCBI lineage: Eukaryota > Metazoa > Mollusca > Bivalvia > Mytilida > Mytilidae > Mytilus > Mytilus galloprovincialis. The sequence continues at coordinate 72,814,443 of NC_134840.1, read as the reverse complement.
ATGTATATTTTATGGTTAAAGTGTCAGGGTTTAACAATTTTTTATGCCGAACTCTCCATTAATTGTCTCTGGTATGTTAAAATGATTGGATAGATCTTAACAGCAGAAGACCCATAACGAGAAATTCCAAGTCATACGGTATAAGGCTTTACTAAACATTTCAATAGAACTAGGCCAGGATTTTATGAACGAAGGCGTAATTACAGTTGCCCTGGTAGAGGGTCCATGGGGAAGCTCAGAAGCTCCTGGGTTTCAACAATTTTAATTAGCATTAGATTATGAAGAAGCCAGACTAATAAATATCTCTATTTTAGATTAGTTTCTGGTTTCTTTGAACAACACATGATGATACAAGACAAACAAACACTGAATTATAAAGCTCGTTCGTTTTAAATATTGTAGGCTTTCATGTGGAATACATGACTGAATAAGGAAAATTGACTTTATTCTACAACAAAGCTAAATTGAAGCAATCATGTCACTGCCTAGTTCCGATCGATTGTATATGGTACATGAATACATATGGTGCTTGAACTTGATGGCAAAATGTAGGTCCGATGATGTGACTTAGTTACTAACTAATGGATATTGAAACAATATGATACTACCAAAGGCTATCCAGATTGGGAAGTCAAAATGCTATATACCAAATATACATGTTACTAGTATAAATGCAAATTAACGCAAAACCTCAAATGAACAAATATTACAGATTTGTGGGTTTCTTCTTTATAGAGATGAAACATTTATTTATTATTTAAAATAAAAAGTAACTAGTAATTTTTAAATTATATAAAAACATACAGGAACAAATTTACTGTCAAATTTTAGAAAGACACCTTATTATTACTAAACAAACAACCCATAATTAACAAAAATAAAAAGTTGGCTAAATGAGAATGCCTTATTTCAAAAAGTTGGATAAATGAGAAGACACCCCCTTTCATATTTATATAAACAAACAAACATAGACATTTGACTAAAAACAACCGTTCAATTAATAAATCAATCAATCAACGGTTACCATTGATTAGATGTTCATTTTCGAATGGAAAAATATGAACATTTAGAGAAAGAAGTAAAGTGTCGCTTATTTCTGTTAAGAAATCATTTTTGTGAATCTAATTAGAATATGAATTAAATGATTAAACGACAAAATGGAATGGCCTTTGTTTTCAAAGGAACAATACCATATTATAGAAACTATTAAATTACAACTTATAAACAAAATTGAATTTAAAATAGGATACCTTTCTATCAGGATGTGCAAGTTTTCTCACTTGTTTGTTAAGATTACTAGTATATAAGATTTGGTTTAAATAAAAGTAGGCCTCACATGCGTCTTCCCTATTTCGATTAATCCAATTGAAACGGGTGTACCATATTAGTCTAAGGCCTTTTGGATTTCTATGTGTTATATATAAAAAAAAAAAAAAAGATGTGGTATGATTGCCAATGAGACAACTCTCAATTTTAGCCCATTAGCAATGCCAATAGATAATACAGACATAAGTTAATAAAAAAAATCGTGTTTTACTGGTACATTTTCGAATAACTAAGTTGTGGACATGTACTGATATAAGTATGCGCTAAGAACATAATATGTAAGAACAATTCAACCTATTGGTACGTACCTGGTGCTTTTAAAGCACAGTTTCTTCTCTCCATACATACAACCCAAAAAGACTGCTATTACCAGGATTAAGCCAAATATGATCAATACCATGATACTATTTTCACTCCCTAAAACAAACAAAAATGTTCGAATTACATTACAAATTAGTGTCAAATGGAGTATATAAATATAGCGGACAGGAATTATAAGTAACCGATAATATGATGAAATTGATAATAAGAACAATAAATTAAAAACTAGAGAATGGGTTACGATTTTTGTGGTTTTTTTTTACTAATTTGCGACCATAGGGCATACAAACGTAAAGAGTATAAAAAGCAAAAGCACAAAGTATTTTTTGACACATTGGAACTATATTTTTGAAGTCTTTCTGTATACTTACTTCCTATTAATTTTTAATATACAAGTCCAGACCAAACCATCTACAAACCTTTACAAAATTGGTCCTATTAATTTTTCAATTCATTGCAACATGAACATTGCTTTTTTAAATTTGGTGTTGTTGCTGACAAGTACATTTACAACTTGTATATTAAATCTTATCATTCAAATTTTTTCTGCTCATGGCAATTTTTCTCTATTCATAGGAGTTTCCAAGATAAAACAAATACTTGCATTTAAAGCCTCGGTCACACCTTACCGGATAGCACGAACGGACGCCTAACGGATGAAAATAAAAGCTGTCCGGTGACAAAATTGTTATCCGTTGGGAGTCCATTGATGTACTGACCGAATAAAACGGACGTGTAACGAATGCATAACGGACATACACCGGATATGCAAAGTACGAGAAACTGAAACGTACCGGACAGAACGGATGCCGAACGTACATCAAACTGACAAGTACTGCATAAAACGAACACCTAACGGAAGCGTACCGGATAAAACGGACGAACAAGATATACGGAAAAATTAAAGTCGACAATAATAATACATGTAAATCGTATAAATATTCAAAATGTTTCTGTGTGACTGCTTTTGGTTTTTTCTTCAAACTGCCGTCAAAGGGCAGTGTCTGGCCTAAATAAGAGCTGCTTGATTGTGAAAACGTACCCTTACTCTAAGATAGATTATGAATAATAAGAATTCATGAACTTTAAGAAATCTGACATAGTTTACTAATAATTAGCATTTCTGATGCAAAATTTTCAATTGGCATTATCCGTTTCAGATCCGTTCATCATCCGTTTTATCCGTTATACGTCCGGTAGAAGTCCGTTTCTCATACGTTCAACATCCATTTTGTCCGTTAAACATCCGGTAGACGTCCGTTGGTGAATTTATAGCCTCGGTCACACCTTACCGGATAGCACGAACGAACGCCTAACGGATGAAAATAAAAGCTGTCCGTTGACAAAATTGTTATCCGTTGGGAGTCCGTTAATGTACTGACCGAATAGAGGTAACCGGTGAGATCACGAATCACGTACAAATCACGAACGTATCACCTACTTTTCCGTATCACACGAAAAGGGATCATTAATTTCAAGTTAGGATGCATAAGTGTTCATGATTTATAATTTATCTCGCATTGATTATAATTGCATTTGTTATAGATTGATACGCTTACTGTCTGTTTTATTCTTTATATTTTGTATGTCGTCGTCAGTCACGGAGCATTTTCTGGTGGGAGTGGGGGAGGGGGGGGGGAGGTTTGGCTTATATTTTTTAGAACATTTTTTGATTCTGATTTTGGTAATTTTTTTTTACCTAGAGTATGATATGACCGTTTGATTTGTAAAAAGGGGGGGGGGCTGAAATAAAACGACAGGACAGGCCATAAGGAAATCATAAAAAAATAAAAAGATAGGCTCTCTTATTTTTCATTACTACAAACTTGAAGCTTTTTAAAACAAGTAACAACTTTAATTGGATGTAGTACCAAACTCTCACAAACGGTACACACATTTCGCGTTGAAATTGTGACCAAAACATGAGTTTAGGGGCCGACCATTTAACTTGCATGGAAAAAAAGGGGGGGGGGGGGTATTTTCTGAAATTAAAAATTTGATTCCAAATTCTTAGAGACTGAACGAAAAAAGAAAGGCTAGAAATGGCAGAGACAAAAATAATTTCTGACGAGAAAATTGAACATGCCCTTCCCACATTTTCATTTAAAATGGCTGGTCCCTTAGTTCAAAATTTCTGCCCCAATCATAGATCTTCCCGATAATTTTCGCATAGTTATTTATTAGGCCTAAATTTACCTGCCAAGTCATATAATAAGGATTAAATTTCATACCCAGTCATGTATTTGACAAGTTGAGAAATTACCGGTTCTAGAGGAACGTCTGTATATACTTTTATATAGACGTTACGCACGGTAATGCGTTCGGATTAAATTACGTTATTATATGATTTAAGAACAGCAACCATTTGCCTATACAAAATAAAATCACCAACATCCATATATCTACAGAAAGGCCCGGACATGTTTTTCTTATTTTAAGTTAATTCTATAAATTTTTGCACCATACATTTATTTTATTGAACATACAAATCTTACTTTTACGTTAAAAATTGCATGTCCGGCGTAACATTTCAAATTAAATAAAATGCATTTTTCTATGTTCCGTTGTAATTTTGCACATAAAATCTGCGAAATTTAGTATTTCAGCTTCCTACTAGATTTATATTATAACATCATACCCGTTTTTTTGGTATTGGCTGAAATTTGAAGCAAGCCTTCAACGAAATATTCTGCAGAGGAACCTGTCTTAATGTGTTATGAGGAAAGTTTATCAACATTTCAGTTTTATTATTATCCCTATAAAGTAATAAAATCATATTAAAATTATACTCAATAGAAAGTTCTGAAAAAGATAAACATTTCCAAAGTTTCAAACTTAACAAAACACTTTTTCTTAAAGCAGAATTTTAAAAAATCGAATGTCTAGCCACTATGTCCAAACGTAATTTTTGTCCATTCCTTAGGTGAAACATGTTGCACAAATACTAAATGTGCATTTATAATACAAAACTAACATATTTATAAAATACAAACTATAAGTTCATACAAATGGCTAAATGAGTCGGGTGTTTTCACAAACATGATGACCTTACAATTTTTTTCGGAAAGCATTCCCTATGTCTAGCCATTATGTCCAAGAGCGTCATTTTGACGTTTGTGCGCAGTGGCATCTTTTATACAAATACTCACTATTTACGAACTGTTTATGCAGTTAAAATGATGCCGGGAAATGTTCATTTCAAATTGGTCTACTGAATCAAAATAACACTCAGATTAGAAAAACACACAAACATAAGGAATAAACCCTTTACTAGACATAGGGGAAAGGGGGTAGCGGCCGAGGGATAATTTCTTATGGACAAAAGTTTTCACGCAAATCTAAAACATCTTTATAGATAAGAAACCGATTAGAACCCGAGGTACAATGGTCTAATAATTTTTAAAGAATTGAATAAATACGTATTTGTAAAATAAAACCATCAGTGCTAAAAAGATAGAGAAATAGTCTGAAAACTCGCACAGACACATACAAATATTGGACAAAAGTGAGTTCAATCTAAAAAAAAAACAAAAACATTTCAACTAAAATCCTTATAAACAGAAATATTGCTGAATAATTATATGACCGATTTTTATGAAATAAATACCATACTGAGTGTTTATGTTCAATTTGTCAAAAAAATGTTCAGCTATATTTTAGTTTTCATGTGTCCCTCCGGAAGCAAGATTTTTTTTAAAGGTTGCTATATATGTATCCTATCCAAAATAAAATTGGAAAAATTTGCATTTGTTTTCATCTCATTACAGATCAGAAAATAAAAACGATCCTCACTTAATTGCCTTATACATGATAAATTTTGAAACATTTCTTCAGCTTATTGTATTTATTTGATAAAAGTCGATTGAGTAGGTTCTCCGCTCTTGATAACAAAATGTCAAAGTTATTATATGGCGTCACATTTGTCAATTATACATGATACGTCTTGCGACGCAATACCGTGCGTAACGTCGTAAGAAGTGATCCCTCCTTGGGCGCATACATGCAAAGCTTAAGAAAGAATTAACTGAAAATTTGTATTTATTCGAATTATTGTTTAGAATGAGATAAATAACAAAAAAGGGGGGAATTCCTTGTACTCTTTGTACTTAGGGAAAAAAGAAAAAAACGAATACCGAATACTAAACAGAAAACTTCATATATACTATGTGTTCTTTCGCAGAATAAACCTTTATAATTCCAGCGTATTAAGATCCACATTTTTTTTTCGGCGTACAATTTTTCCCCCCTGACCAAATATCTTAAATAATACCAGCAATACCGCATACTAAATGGGGGTTAGTGGACGATCCTTTGATTCTAGGATCGGAGCTTGCAGATCACGTAAATAAATTTATTGGCCAGGAAAATAATAATAATAAATATGCTGGCTTCCAAATTCTATTATACAGTAAAAGGATACATGTGTAATAAGTAATCTTGCGTGTAGCAGTTGAATTTTTTTTTAAAATAAATAATCTGACTGGTTAAATCGGCCAGGCCGCCCCCTCAGAATCAAATGTGTGCCTGCTTATACCCTCCTCAAAGATAGATGTTCAATACCCGCTTTAACTGCGATATAAAATAATATATAGGAAAAATACGGGGGAAAATTGGGATGGGGGTGTCAAACTGATTTTTTTTTATTATTGGTTGCAAATTTCTTGTAAGGGACAAGAAATTTGCGACAAATAATAATTTTATTTTGGATGTAACGCATCTTCTTGATTGGCTGACGTTATTTTTTTTATCAGCCCATAGACATAGTTTAGTCATGTGACCGTGACGTCATCAACGTTTTTTCATGGTTTTATACGGTTTAAAATGGAATTTAGAATTAAATTATAAGAAATGACTGTAATATTTTTTCTGTCTATTCGAAATAAAAAATGTGGTGCACACTGTTATATAACCCGCTACGCGCATTGTTCAGTGTGCACCAATTTTTTTATATTATTTCTTCATAGACAGAAAAAAATATTACAGTCATTCCTTAAATAAAAAAATCATTAGTCCAGGACCGAACATTTAACACGAAGATGGGGCGGGGGATGTTTCTTTCGGAAATATATATTTGATTCTGAATTTTAAGGATGAACAAAATCTTATCTTGGATAATTACCACAAAAAATAATGTTAAATGTGAAAAAAAATGATTTGTCGCGCCGCATAAAAAAATCTTCAAGTTAAATGGTCGGTCCCTACCAGTTAAAATTTTTATTTTTGAACAAATATATATTCAATATCTTCTATATGTTTTTTTTTCAAACACATGCACCGTGGTTAATTAATAGATTGTCCCCATGATTAAATCATGCTATAATTCCACGTGACTATTAAAAGTGTAGAAGGTGACCACCACAGGTATAAATTTATACGTACTGTTTCGTTTTGATCCGTACATAGGCACTTCCGGTATATAAGTTAAAAATACATTGTCTTATATATCCATCCTTATACTTGAAAGCTCACAAGAAATTTTCAATAGGCATTTATCCGTTTCAGATCCGTTCATCATCCGTTTTATCCGTTATACGTCCGGTAGAAGTCCGTTTCTCATCCGTTTTATCCGTTAAACGTCCGGTAGAAGTCTGTTGGTGAATTTATCTTCCAGACCTCCAACGGATGTATAACGGACACTTAACGGATACAAAACGGAAACGAAACGGACGAGTACCGTACAAAACGGACGCCCAACAGACGTTCAACGGACATTTAATCCGTAGGACGTCCGTTCAAAGTTTTGAACATGTTCAAAATTTTCCACTGGACAGAACGGACGTCGACGGATAAAACGTACGCTTAACGGACATGCAACGGATATGGACGGACGTCTAACGGATAAGAACGGACGTCTAACGGACATGAACGGATTGAAAAAAAGTTATCCGATAGGCGTCCGTTCGAGCTATCCGGTAAGGTGTGACCGAGGCTTATCCTCCAGACCTCCAACGGATGTATAACGGACACGTGACGGATACAAAACGGAAACGTAACGGACGAATACCGTACAAAACGGACGCCTAACGGACGTTCAACGGACATTTTATCCGTTGGACGTTCGTTCAAAGTTTTGAACATTCTCAAAATTTTCCACCGGATAGAACGGACGTCGACGGATAAAACGTACGCTTAACGGACATGCAACGGATATAGACGGACGTCTAATGGATAAGAACGGACGTCTGACGGACATGAACGGATTGAAAAAAAGTTATCCGTTAGGCGTCCGTTCGAGCTATCCGTTAAGGTGTGACCGAGGTTTAAGGCTGATGTATATGCTATGCCATGTTAGCCATGTAGATTGGCAGGTGCGGTCACTGAACATATTTTAGACTAAATATCCAAATGAAGACTCTGGCTAATTATGGTCTAATTTCTGATCAGAAAATTTTTGTAAAAAGCTAACGAATGACGAAGAAAAAAAGCCAAAGAATGAGAAAGTTCACTTGGCCCTTTTGGGCCGTTTCAGCTTTAATTATAATACGTCTGTGTACAGCGGATACTACAGTAAAATGCATTCAGATATAAAACATTGACAAGAAGTAATGTAAACCGTTTTAATAAGTCATTCATTACTGCAAAAATATTTTTTTTAGAAAACCGTAAAATCAAGGCTTTAGCATTTGTATGCCAATAAAAGTCAATTGTGAAATGAGCGAGGCCAATTAATTTGACCGTATACTGTATTTATATGAACTTTGAAATTCATATATGAATGCTTGGTTAAATCAGTAAGTAGAGTTAGCAAACCTTGCAAATGACAGCTATTAAAATTCTTTGTGGTTATGTTGACTTTGTAGTCTCCAAGATAACAATAAACGTAAACGTTTCCGCATGATGACACTGGGAGTTGTATTTGTAGAGCTGCGGTATAGTAAAATCCGGACTTTGTAACTGAAATTTGCAAAGGATCTGTAAAACTTTTTCCCTGAAAAAGAAATTGCAGGAATAGACTGATTAAACAAATTAAATACAAATAAGTTTGGACAGTTCTAAATAAAAAAAACATAAAGATGAAAGGGCACACAATTTTTGCAAGGAATTTGATCTACCATGATTTATATTTTTAATTTAAGATCGAGTTATAGTTCGAGTCCTGGTGCCAGTTTATGTGGGTTTTTTTTTTAATTTGTAATTCCTTTTTAAGATAAATCTTCACATTGTATATATATGTACCTGTCCCCCCGTGCTTCCTCGGTTTTAGTTGTAACCCAGATTTTTTTTTCTCTAATTTTAATCACCGGTGTACTACTGTTCCCTTTTTTTTTTAACAATTGCAAGTAATTTTGGATGAAAGTTGCATTCAGTAATTGAATCGTGTTTACGGTAATAGCACATATCCTCGATGATTCATGATTAATACAAGATTTCTAAAGTTTGGAGACATTAAAAAAAGGATGTAACATCTTAATATATGATCAAGGCCACCATTAAGAAATAAGTTTAGATTGCTAAATATATATGGATGATTTACCGGGATACATCATAGAAAAAAAACCATTAAAGATAGCAAGTATATAAACGGCATAAAAGAGGGACGAAAGATACCAAAGGGACAGTCAAACTCATAAATCTAAAACAAACTGACAACGCCATGGCTAAAAATGAAAAAGACAAACAGAAAAACAATAGTACACATGACACAACATAGAAAACTAAAGAATAAACAACACGAACCCCACCAAAAACTAGGGGTGATCTCAGGTGCTCCGGAAGGGTAAGCAGATCCTGCTCCACATGCGGCACCCGTCGTGTTGCTTATGTGATTACAAATCCGGTAAATAGTCTAATTAGGTAGGTCAAATTCATGAAAGGGAAGGGGATTGTAGTTACGACGTGAGGAACATATCCGATATCATTTGTGAAATGGTTATTCCATAACGGTCAACCAACTCGTGATGGCGTCCGTAAAATTTACGAAGGGATGATTTCAACTTCACCATTTGGAACTCTTGATTTAATAGCTTCCTTGTGAGCAGTAACCCTCTATCAAGAAAATCATGATAGGAAATGCAAGCACGGGAATATCGTATCAATTGAGAGATATATACCCCGTATGCAGGTGCTGCTGGAATGTTGCTACTTAGAAATGGAAAGTTCACAATTGGAAAGCTGAAATCATCTCTTTTGTCGTAAAGTTTTGTCTTCAACCGACCCTCATTGTCAATTTCTAGATGTAAGTCAAGATATGAAGCTGACTTAACTGTATCTGTAGTATCCTTTATCTCCAATTCGATGGGATAGATGCGTTCCACATAGTCACCAAATTTTGAATTGTTTAGTGAAAGAACGTCATCTATATAGCGGAAAGTAGAGTTAAAGGATATTGCTAACTTCTTATCTTTCTTCCTAAGAAGTTCCTGCATGAAGTCAGCCTCATAATAATAAAGAAACAAGTCAGCAAGTAGAGGGGCACAGTTTGTTCCCATTGGTATGCCGACAGTCTGTTGAAAAACACGTCCTCCGAACGTAACAAATATGTTGTCAATCAAGAAATCAAGCATCTTGATAATATCGATTTCAGAGAATTTTTTGTTTGAATCAGAGTGATTCTTTACAAAGTAGGATTTATCCCTCCCTAAGACAAGATACTTGTATCTACGTTGGCCATTCTTTTTTATGAAGCAAAGTAATACCAACTCTTTTAATTTGTCTTTAAGTTTGGAATGTGGAATACTTGTGTAAAGAGTAGAGAAGTCAAATGTTTTAATACTGTTACAAGATGAAAGAGAGTTAGATTGTATGTACTCTAAAAGATCTTTGGAATTTTTAAGTATCCACATCTGATTCACGCCACCTCTAGAATAGGCAGTTTCACAATAACTTTGAAGCCCGTCTTTGATTGCTGATAAAATGGATGTTAATAATTTAGAAAGAGGTTTTGTGGAGCATTTGGAAGACCCAGCAATATACCGCTGTTTGTAAGGACACTTATGTAGTTTAGGTATCCAATACAGTGATGGAAGATCCAGTTCTTCATCTTTGGTTGAAATACCAAAGGAACAAAGAACAGACCTATGATTATCCAGGATTTCCTCTTTGGTAAGTGTCGTGAGGGTATATGTTGAGTTTCCAAGTGAATTGTCTATACCTAATTCGTTTATCAAGCAATTAATGTAATGACTTTTACAGACAAAAACGATGTTATTTGGGGCTTTGTCTGCGGGGACAACAACATATTTATCATGGAGGTCGGATAGGTGTTTAGCAACATTTGGGTCTTTAAAAATTGACGTAGCATGGGCATTGATGGACCCATTCAGTTTCTTAATTCTGATTTGTATTAAGGACCTCACTGCCTTTATCCATTCGGATAGAGTGTCTACGTCTTCCTTCTCGCGCTTAGCCCATTGCCTGGCATAATCCTCGACTGAATCCATCAAAATTTTAAAGTTGTATTTCCAATTGATGGATTTAGGCTCACGATATTTCGGACCTTTCGATAACACGTTTCGTAGAGAAGTGTTATTAACAATGTTAAGGTCACCGGTAATAACGTGGCCAGCGGGATTATATGTGAATTGGGAACTAGCACAAGTGCAATCAGGAGGTTTAGACTTGAAGTCGTCAATATCGAGATCCTGCAAAACGCGTTTGTAATTGAAAATTTTAGTTGCAATAGGTTTGGTATAGGTATAAGAAATTATTGGTACAGACTGGTCTTTAAAATAAGGAGGTATTTTCGATTGAACTAATTTATGATGAAGGATATTGCCAAGGTTGACGCCATCGAGACCTTTGTTGGCAAAGGAAAGATTTAGAAAATATCTTTTCTCTTTTTCATCTTTTCCAATGCGAACTGGCTTGAAAAGTCTGTGACTTGCAATATCCGAAATTATAGCTTGAAGTTTGTATTGGTTTGAATGAGGGTTTGTAACAGTGGATTATAACTTGCCAAATGATTTTATTTACACAAACATCAGAACAAACCAGTTTATCTCTATGGTGATGTTATGTTATACGGTATCATGCTAGTAATTTTACTGTCGAACTGTTGGTGTTCTTATAAAAACGATTGTATGTTAGGTTTCAGTCAAAGTACAGCGACGGTTAAATTTAGTTTACATGTATTTGACTCTTTCGGTTTAGAGAATATACAAAGAGGTTTAAGCCTTTTTTGTTTGAAATGTACGAGTTGATGAGCACAAAAATATGCGGTAATTGACTATCTCATATTTTATGGCTTTATAACACATGAGTAGGATATAAGTTTATTTAAAAAAAAAAGAAGCAAAGTCTTGTTCATGTTCATAAATTTATAGTTATTGGTTAAACAAAATATGCGAAGTTTGAATATACTCTACTGAAAGGCTACTTATGCCACAAATCGTACATTTTCCGTACCTTCACGATAAAAGGCCATTACAGAACTTTTTAGATATTTGGCGTTTCTGTAATACAAAACACAATTTCAGAAGTAGTTCATTCTAAATAAACTCTTGCAATGGTTTACTTATACACGAAATGCATGTTTATACAGGCGTTAGATTTACTCGACTTACGTTTAGATCAGCGCCACATGATGGTGTAGGAAAAATCTTTGAAATATTAATTTTCCAATTTAATATGTTGCCGTTTTCTTTGCTCTGTTCATGGATATCTTCGTCATGTGGTTCATCTAAAAATACATACTTTATCAAATGAAGTAGTAATAAAATTCGAAATTATAAGCGTTAAGGGTAAAAAGAAAAAAAAGTACTTGACACATGAACACAGTATATTTGTTTACGATAGTAATATTGAAACCTAACCATTATCATTCCGCATTGTTTAAAATATACGTTCAATCCAGTCTCTCAGGAGGGAAAGAAACATCATATCCGAAAGGTGAAAAAAATCATTAAACACGTTGTAAAACTTTCTTTGCTATCTACAATTTCAGACAGCTTGCTCCATCTTCCGATTTTTCGAAATAAAAGACAAATAAAGATGACCATATTCAAAGCACATGCTGTCTTATTTGTCAATTATCTAATTAATCTTGAAGTGTAGTGAGTCATGTTTTGGCTATATTTCTGCAAAAAAAATGTTTTAGGGACCAACGAATTTTACTCCTTTTGCTTAAGATCCACAGTACCTAAAATAGCTTTTAGCTCTGATATTCTATACTGTATTTCACCGTATATGATTTACTTTAATAAATATATTTTTATAAAGCATATGCTGGTGTTCACTTGATGATAAACTATGTAAAGCTATCTGCCATAATAAATGAGCTGTTCATAATTGAAATTTGGTCATTTTGATGTAAATTTTTCCTTGGTTGCTAAGGAAATTTATGTTTCTTAGCAACCGACAAGAAGGACTGGGATGATTAAGATTTTAAACTGATTTTTATGAATACTGCAACTTACTTTAATGTTAGAGGTAGTTTTTCTATCCCATTATTTTTTATGTGGCCAGCTGTTGGTTGATGCATAGAGAGAATTGATGTTAAATTTTCTTTCGTTATAAGAGACAGACGTTTGTCATCAAAACTATCAACTGGGCAGGATGAATAGTCTTTATGGGCTCGGTTTGCATTATAACCAATTCGTTATACACACGAAAAATTCACGTTGCTTGAAACACCGTGAACTCGAGATTTCAAATAAATCCAACAAAAGCCTGATTTCGTTAGATACCTTTGTAATTTTCTACTCTATTAAACGTCCTAAACATGCACGAACTAGCTATAGCATCAACTAAGGCAGCAACTATTTGATTTTCTGGGGGGGGGGGGGGGGGCTATGTTTTTTTTTCTGAACAATCTATTTTTTTCAAAAACAAATGATTTTTTTCTCCAAAAAAAAAACATATCCCCCCCCCAGAAAATCAAATGGTTGCTGCCTAATCAATCAATACTTTTTACCCTTCATGTCAACAGGAATTGCAACGAAACATTTTAAGTAGCTGTTACCTCGACCTCTGAAAATCAGTTGACGGTTTGTAAAACAAACTATCATTTTATTGGTTGACAACATTGAAATATTCAGTTTAAATTCGATAGTGAGCACTCAAATACAAAGCATGTAACACAACCTAAACAAGGAAAATCTGAAGTTTATCATTAATGCCAAGCACCTTAAACGGAAAATGTTTTTGAAAACTCTATGAAAGTTTGACTTTCAGTTGACGTCTAAAGATCTTTAAAAATGTTAACGAAACAGGAAAAAAAATGATAAAATTAATTACAAAGTGTCCTACATAGATATAGGAAGATGTGGAATGAGTGCCAATGAGACAAGAACTCTCAATCCAAATAACAATGTATAAAAGTATAAACCATTATACATTGTAGGTCAATGTACGGCCTTCAAAACGAAGCCTTGACTCACACAGAACAACGAGCTATAAAGGGCCCCACAATTACTAGTGTAAAACCATTCAAACTGGAAAACCAACGGTCTAATCTATATAAAAAACGAGAAACGAGAAACACGTATAAATTACATAAACAAACGACAACTACTGTACATCAGAATCCTGACTTAGGACAGGTGCAAACATTTGCAGCGGGGTTAAACGTTTCAATGGTACAACCAATTCTTCTCCCTTTTTCTGAAACAATAGCATATCATCACAACATGAAAAAACACACTTAAAAAATGAGTTTTTGTTTTTTGTTGGAAGCAGACCGTGAAAAGTCTAAAACTAGGTTTTTTTTTGTGTATATTTATATATTTATCTAACAATTTAAGTCCTTTCAAATTGTCCTTCAAAGTCATTTCGTATGTTGTGCAAGTGAACTCCTAAACCACGTATGGCAGATGCTTTAGCGCTGATAAATATGTCTATCATCGACACATTCAATCTCCGGCGCAGAGTTCATATTCGTTCCATACATGCTTCGCAATACTGCACTTAATATGAAGGTCATATTGAGTGTAGTGTTACGAAGTATTGAACGGAACGAATATGATTTCTGCGACGGAGATTGCGACACACTTGGTATCTGCAATGCCTTTGCCAGGAGACCCATTATTCAGTAATTGACCGCCTGATGGCTAACGTGCAAATACTTCAACATTAGAATATACAATTTTACTCTTACATGTGACGGCAAAACTAAAACAGGACGTTTTAGCGGACACAGATAATACAAACCTCTTTAAATAATGAACATTATAACCAGAATATCAAGTCAATGTAAAAAAAATAAGAGGTGTGGTATAATTGACAGTTAGACAACTGTCACCACAGTCCAAATAACTTAGATGTTAGCAACTGTAGGTCACCATACGGCCTTCAAAAATGGTCAAAAACCCATATTCTATAAAAAGAAGAAAGACAAGAACACATGTCAAACAACTTAAAAGAGAACATCAACGGAGAATTTAATGACAAAATGATGAAAGAAAAACAATGACAGACAACAACCAACGGTACCCCCTCCCCCCGCCCCCTAAAAAAACTAGGCTCTTTGATTGAATTGTTACAGGCATCTTACGATAATGGGTTGTATGCT
Source organism: Mytilus galloprovincialis (assembly GCF_965363235.1). NCBI lineage: Eukaryota > Metazoa > Mollusca > Bivalvia > Mytilida > Mytilidae > Mytilus > Mytilus galloprovincialis. Next base: position 72,799,349 of record NC_134840.1, on the reverse strand, counting down.
AACATTGCCTATGTGAAATTTTGAAATTGTGTGTATGTACATTGAACGACAAATATATGTGACGTATAAAATTTTCTGACATCAGACACGCAAATCAATGAATGTATTTGTAGATAGATGGTTTTGTGTTCTGTTAAATTGTTCCTTTTAAAGTTGTTACACGATGATGACTGTCGTACCCATATTTTGACTCTTTTATCTATTGTGTCTGTTTAGTTAACGCATCATTGTAAATATAACGGAATTTGATGAGACTGTCATGAAAGTGAGTGGGTTAGCGCTATAAAACCAGGTTTAATCCACCATTTTCTACATTTGAAAATGCCTGTACCAAGTCAGGAATATGACAGTTCTTGTCCATTCGTTATTGATGTGTTTTGTTATTTGATTTTGCCATGTGATTATGGACTTTCCGAATTGATTTTCCCCTAACTTCAGTATTTTTGTGATTTTACTTTTTGGAATATGTTTGTGAGAGGTTAACACTTCCATATGCTGAAATAGTGGTGTGACAGCATAACAATATGACAAAAACAAATCATCAATTGAAAATTGCTCATCCTCTTCAGAATGGGAATGGTTTTTTGTTCCTTAGGTAACAATCAGAAAAAAAGCTTAGTGTCAGCATTTTGTACTGTCACCTACTTTATAGTTTATATTTTGTCATGTATTACAGGCTTTATTAAGTTAAATGATAAAACGATTTACTCTAAATGTTCACCATATGGATCAATATCCCCAAGGAAAAAACTATAAATAGAAATAAATAAGGTATAAACTGTTTTTGGACATAATATTACTTTAAGAATTTGATTGGGCTTAACTTTGTTTTTGTCTCGCTTGACGTAGCCAAAAAGCGAGACATAGGTATGCGGAGGGGACGGTGGCGTCGACAATGTATTAGTTTGTGATTATGTGATAATGAAACATAGTGGGGAGTTGTCCATTGGCAATCACACCAAATCTTCTTATTTTCACATCAGACATATCCAATGTTCCGATATGGACAGATGATTGAAAAAGGATGCTACCATTGTAATCTACTTGGAATGAATTTCGCATATTAACTCTGATGCGGTTTTTGCTAGAGTATAAATGGCAGGTTCATCAGTATAAATAAACACCAAAACCCCAAGTACATCTCTGATTGAAGATGTACCCGGAGAAACTGAAAAAAAGGGAAAAACTGATTTTTTTTTCATATTTGGTCTTAAAGCACAAATGCAAACCAATGACGACAAAGACTGGGATGAAAATATCACAAAATACTTCGATAAATCATACATACCATTGGATACATTTCAGTTAAGAAAACAAATAAGTTGCTTACAAATAAATCTGTGTTCGTCAAGTGATAAGTTTCGTCGCTTCTGTGATACGCCGTACGAGCATGTATAATCACAGTTGACGTCTTGCTCCGAAAAATTACGAATCATCAATGTGTACTGACATCTTGATTGTTTCATCACTTCGTATTTGTTGGAAATAGTACAATTATTGTTATAGCAGAGAGAACGATGTCTGGGACCTCCATACCACTGACGAGTTTTTTTGGAACAGTTTGATACTTCGTCTGATATATTGCACTGTAGATATGCGACATTGCCAAAAACAGCTGGAAATTTTGCCTCCCACACAACGTTAACTGTAAGTAAAGAGAAAGAGAAAAAATTATCATTTTGATACATATTACACCCTTTTAATTTTCATTCAGTACATCCAATCTATGTGGTAAGCAACAAACAAATATATTCTCTGTTGGTCAGTTACATAATCAGTTGAATGTTTTATTACATGTTCTATAAAGTTGAAATGGAAAAGCAGCAAAAGCGCTATATGCAATTTAAAAAACTAAAAGAAAAGAATGCATGATTGATATATGCTACATTTTTATGCATCTTACTTAGTAAGATGGAATACACTACATTATATGCAAATTTCTTTCTTAAAATTTCCCTTTTTATCTATCAGTAATTGCAACTCTTAAATGTTACTTTTAACAAAATACCTTCAGAACTTGAGCAAAATGCTATCAAGGGAAAGATCTGGATATATTTTATCAGCAAACTGCCATTGGATACTTTGGAAGACATATACTTGTTTTTTTTAAATTCGACACGTTTGATCTTTGAACTGAAATATAAAAGAAGATATATATATACAGCACTGCATTGATTTATACCTTGATCAAGGTGAATAATAAAGTTTTAAGGTCATATGAACATTTAGAAAATGAAGGGTATTTAAACATATTAGTATGAGAACCTTTATATAAAGATATTTATTTTATATTAACGAATTGTTTTTGACCTGTCTTGTTTCCGTCGTTTAGCACACTTCGCCGTCAATTGATTAATAGTTGCAACATCTGTCAAACTAACTACAAAAATAGTTACAACATTTGTTCAAACTAACTACAAAAATAGTTGCAACATTTGGTCAAACTAACTACAAAAAAAGTTACAACATTTGGTCAAACTAACTACAAAAATAGTTGCAACATTTGGTCAAACTAACTACAAAATAGAACTAGATTTGTAATTGCTAGCAATAACGGATGGCACCCTCCCCTTTGCCAGGGTAACGACAGCCATTTTGAAAATTCCAAGGTCAAAGAGCGCTTCTATGCATGCCAATCAAAATTGTTGTAAATTTCGATGAAGTTTTGAGCATTTTGAAATATTTAATTTATTTTTATGTTTCCATGGTTACGGAGACCATTTCAAAAGACAGGTGGCACATTGGTACATGCCATGTTACATATCTATAAAGTTTCATTGGAATTGGTGCTATATTCTTTAAAAAAGATGCAGCTTTAATGTATTTTCCCATAGGGTCAATGTTAAAATTTCACCCTGTTTCCATGACAATGGCAGCCATTTTGGAACTTGCAAGAAAGGAGTTTTAAGAGAGAAAATGGCAGGTTGAGCCAAGAGGGCGAATGGTTTGTTTTTCATGAATCATCGCTTATCCATTGTATCTATAACTTAAACTATTGTGTTAATTTCTTTTCAAAAGTAAAGCTTTTTATTAATTAGATGGCATTGTAAGTGAGTTTAAATAATCAAGTTATGGTGTCCCACGATGCAATGATCAATCTAAGATCACAATTAATTGGTTAATAAAAAAAATTTAACACACCGCTTCTGCTTTTTAAAGATCTTTATATTACCAGGCTTGAATATTATATGGTTTTACAAAAGAAGAAATATTCGAACTTATTTTCTAATAAAATTGAGAATGGAAAGCAGGAAAAGTGTCTAAGAGACACCAACCCGACCAAGGAGCAGATACATAGAGTATATATACATGTAATAAGAATGTCACCAACATTTCTAAAAAGTAGCATAATCTAGACACATCACGATTATCTCCCATAAGACTTTGCAAATAATAAAGATTTGTAAAATTATGTAGTAAAACAAATGAAATCATACCAAATTCATGATAAACCGCCATCTTGGATTTTACAATTCCAGTACAAAATCGGTCTAGTTATTTGCCCAAGTCTACAAATTTGGAGACATATTTGCAATTTATTGGTTAGACTTTTTATCTATATAAAGACAACTGGTGATTAATTCTATAACTAAATATTTCAACAATTATCAAATTTCATGAGTTTAGTGTTTTTAGATTTTTTTTGTTAAATAAGCCGTTTAAGGGGAGATAACTCATTAAGTTAAAATATATACTGAACTGGTATGGATTTTTTAAATTTTTACTTATAGCAAGAAAACAAGGTCGGTGACACCATTTTTTCATTTCATTCTCTTAAAACATATTATAAAACATATCTTCTCACAACTTATTTCAAAATTCTATCTCATAGGTTTTTTTATGCACTTAAATATGTTTTTTCATGAACAATTCAACCAAATTTGAGAAAATTTTAACGACTCAATGCTAGGAAAATAGCACGGTGACCCATACTTTTATTATATTTAAAAAAAAAAAAAATTTGTAAAATCTTTATTTTGGCAAATTGTAAGAAAGTTCAATCTCGAACCGAATAACAGTTGGAGCGATTACCAACGCTCCTTTTTTTAAATGGCTTTATAATATAAACTTTTCTTAGCCAAAAATAAAAGACCGAAAATCCTATTCTCTCATAATTACAGAAAGACCGACTATCAAATTCAAACTTACCAAATAACTTAATTTAATTCTTCTTATTTATCATATCAATGTTGAAATAGAGTATATGTATAGATGATTGCTTGTCTTGATTAATATGGCACATACTTACAACTTTTCGTCCAATTAAATTGCTTGAATTTGCCTTTTAACTTTCATAGTACATACTTTTTCCGTGTTCTAAGTAACTACGCATGAATGACCACAAGGGTAAGATTTCATTTATTGTAATCATTACATCCCAGCTCCTTTGTTCTAATCCGGCTCAGATCACCCCTACCAGATCACCCCAGTTTGAATTTCTTTGTTCTGTAACATTTTGGCGGGAGTGTCAAATCCACTATAAAACTTATAATTAATCATACTGAAAAGACTAGCTATCAAAATTCACGCAGAAAAATCCAGTGTATATGCTGGGATTCGAAATCAAGACTAACTAGACGCAGTTCACCACAATAATCAACAAATACAAAGATAGAAGTACACTTTAGTTCAAAGTATATCAAGGGGATCACACATACAGATATTAAAAACGAACTGGAAAAATATATAAACAGAGAAAAGGTTAAAGCTATACAATTGACTGAAAGAGAATGTGTTGTAACTGTTGATGATCAGGCATCGAAAATATTATTACTAATAAAGGGTATCGAACTTAAAAACTATCATTACAAAGGAGTAGGTTCAGTAAGACCCTTTTTTGGCCCCAAAATATAGCAGTTTTAGAAAATTGTGAAAATGTAATCTTTAAGCTATATTTGGGAAAGTAAAATGCTTCTGCTACATAAATATGAGCTGTTTTTGACAATACAATGCACAAATATCGCGTTCTAGCATCATTAAGTCATGCTAAATTACTGAAATCTTCAAAATGTTAACAGTTTGGTTAAATTTTAGACGGTCTCCGTCTAAAATGAAAGTGGCCGCATTCGTGTTCATTCTTAATATTGAAATGCAAGTTGTATTTGATGATAATACAAAACATATATAAAGGTTGAGGATGAACACGGATGCGGTCACTTTCATTTTTGACAAAAACCATCTGAAATGTGACGTTTTATGGCATATTTGATAGACTTTTCATATTTAAGCTTGAATCAGAGCGTTTTTAATGACTAAATCAGTTAAAATCTTAAACATAAACTAATCGAATCAATTGAAATAGACACTTGAGTGATTATAAAGTGTCCAAACACTTTCGTTAGATGAACCTGAAATTTGAGGCCAAAATCGGCCCTTACCGGACCTACTCCTTTGTTGATGTTGAAACAGAGGTGACACATGTTACGAATAAGGATGCACCTGTCGAGTTGGGTGATCATGAAATTTGTAAATTTATGAGACAATACGGTGAAGAAGTCCAAGACTCAATTAAAAGGGGGACTATAAGAGATACTAACATTGAAACCGGTACGCGGTATATTCAGCTGATAAATTGCATCCCAACCATCCCCAATATCACCAAACTCGGAAGATTTGAAATCCGACTTTTTGCTGACAACAATAGAACCCAATGTCGATACTGTCGTCGAACGGACAACCCTTCATACCGTTGTGATATGAAACCACATATACAAGAACGACAGCGATACTGTTTTCGTTGCAGTAGCCACGACCATAACGTATGTGTCGAATGCGGTCAAGAAGGTCATATCAAACGAAACTTCAATCGAAATAGACAAACCGTAAGAAAGGACGAGAAAATAACTGAAGAGAATGAATATGGGGACTATGTTCATGAAATTAGGGAGGGACGATAAACTACGGAACAAGATCAGATAAAGGAATTGAATGTCTCCGTTGACAACGATACCACTAAACACTCGGCTTATATACAATCTGTTCCTGAAAACGAAGACAATTGTTTACAATTACCCCCTAATACAATCATTTTAGGTACATCAAACTTTTGCCGTCTCAAGATATCTGACAACAGAATACATAATGCATCTGTTTCTGGTAGTACAGCAGAAGACGTTGACAAAACTTTTAGTCACACTGGACAAAAGTGCTGATAAAAATTATGTGTCGAAGGTCATCTTTGGTTTGGGTACAAACGACGTCACAAAAAAACAATACATATAAAGAAATAATTTGTGTTTACATGAAAAATGCTTTAAATAAAGTAAAAGCAGAGTTTCCAAATGCGAATATATGCATATTCAGTATACTGCCAAGAAAGGGCAAAGGTCAAACTTTAACAAAATGTAATCTAACATCTCATTCTGTAAATTTGTATATGGAAAAGGTATATTCAAAAGATCAAAGACTATCTTTCGTCGATCTTTGGGATGATTTCTGTCGACCAGTCATGGGTGTCAATCCCATTAAAACATTGTTTGACAAAATTGACCCATCCGGGGTACATGTCAAGAACTTTATGAGCATAGACAGATTAGGCGAATACGAAACACCCAGTGGAAAAAAGAGAACTCGAAGTTCAGCTTCTTCACCAGGATCAGCTGAGAAACAGCAATCAAAAAAACAAAACTCTTCTTTGGAAGAAACTGTTTCTAAGTAGATTATCCCGGCATATTTCTTAAACGAGCTTATGAAGAACTTTGTGTAAAAATGTATATATATATTAATATCATTTTTTTTTCATATTAAGGAAAACTTTAAAAGAAATCCATGTCATTAGTGTGTATGCAAAATCTTGCATTTATTGTAAATATTTTGGAAAATTATTGAACTGTATTATGTAAGTGATACAAATATGTGTATTTGTTGGTGAAATAAGTAGGCAAATAATAATAATATATGAAATATATGGTATGGGAGATAATTCTAAAAAAAAATGCATCGTAAATGTACATGCAAATTCATTTGTTGTAAATATATTGAATAAAGGTTGGACTTTTATTATGTTGTATTACATAAATGAAATCGTTGAACTGTATAGCAAACTAAATATTCAGAATTTTGAAAACAATAATATTATTATTTATTTTTTCCCATAAAGTATGTCTATTCGTTTTGTTTCATTAAACGCAAACGGTATGGGAGATAAGTCAAAACGAAATGCATTATTTCAATGGTGTCAGAAAAAGAATTTTGATTTTATATTTTTTCAGGAAACTCATTGTACAAAATTTGTAGAAAATGAATGGAAAAAAAAGAATGGGGAGGGTTAAGTTTTTGGTGTAACGAGACTTCCGTTTCCAAAGGGGTAGCAATTTTAGTGAAACCAAATTTAGATATAAACATACTGAAAAATATAAAGATGCAGAGGGAAGGAAATTGGTAGTTGAACTCAAACTAGACTCAAACGAAACTGTTAGAATTGTTAATGTCTACGCCCATAATAATGGCATAGAAAGAAAACATTTCTTTAATCATGGTTAATAACTTAAAAAAAGATAAAGAAAATGATATTGTGATTACGTTATGGGAGATCAAAAATTGTTTATTTCCCCTTCAATGATCACGATGGCGTAACAATTACTATGAACATCTTCGAACCAGAAAGAGGCCCGGGTTATTGGAAAATGAACAAAATTATAATTAAACCGACCTATTCAAAAATACTTTTGAAATATTCTGGAAATCTTGGAAACTTAACATTAATAAGTTTAAAGATAAAAAGAAGTTCTGGAACTGAACAAAAACAAAAATAAAGGACATAACGATAACTATTTCAAAGAAACTTAGGTTAAATGAAAATGAAGTTAAAAATGGGGAAGATAAATTAGAAAATCTGTCAGAAAATGATGGAACACATCAAAATCTAAATGAGGTTGAAACACTTAAAAATGATATATATAAATATTACGAACAAAGAGCAGAAGCAGCACGCATACGATCAAAAATAAATTGGTATGAAAAAGGTGAAAAATCAACAAATTATTGTTTTTTTTTTTAGATTAGAACAAAAACGAGGAAAAGAAAAACTATGGTCAAAAATGAAAGCCGAAAATGGCACATACAAAAATAATATCAATGAAATCTTAGGCGAACAATTAAAATATTATGAGAAACTTTTTACCTCGGGGGCTGTAATAGAGAGGCTGGGGAAAAATTACTATATAATGTAAATAAAACTCTATCTGAAGCATAAACACGCTTTTGTGATAGTGAAATTACAAAAGATGAAATTTTGAAAGCAATTAAATTAATGAAAAGGGATAAATCATCAGGGGAAGATGGCATAACTGCAGAATTTTATCAGGAAATTGGTTTTTGATACAGAATGAGCTTACGCAAATATTAAAAGAAACCTTTTTTGATAAAACACTTTCCGATTCGCAGAGACTTGGAATGATAAGCTTATTATATAAAAGGGGAGAGAGGGAGGATATTAAAAACTGGCGACCTATAACATCATTAAATGAAGACCATAAAATTTGCTCCAAAATTCTGGCTGAACGTTAGTTCTACCATCAGTTATAGAAACAGATCAAAAAGGATTTGTAAACAGGAGAAATATTTTTGATTCTAATAGAATGCTGCAAGATATTTTCGTTTTTATAGATATGGAAGACGAGAAAGGATCCATCCTTTTTCTTGACCAAACAAAAGCTTTTGACTATGCAGAATGGGAATGGTTAGATGCATGTTTAGAAAAATTTCAATTTGGAGAAACATTTCGGGAATGGGTTAAAATGTTACTAAAAAAAGCTAAAACTTGTTTAATGACTAACGGTTTTTAATCAAGATACGTCCCAATTTCTAGATCAATCCGTCAGGGCTGTCCAATATCGCCGATGCTATACATTTTACAAGCAGAGCCGAAGGCAGCCACAATTAGGGCTAATCCAAAAATTCAAGGAATAAATTTACCCAACCCTTACATAAAAAATGAAAAAAAGAGGTTAAGATTAACATGTTTGCAGACGATACACAATTGTTTAATAGAACAGAGAAATCAACCGAGGAAACATTCAAGGTTTTAGAAATATATGAGAAAGCATCGGGAGCTAAGATAAATTATGAAAAGACTGCAATATTTTCATTCTGGAGTCAATATCTTACAATGATAATAGTGAAAAAAAATTACAAAACTACGTGAATGAGCTAAACAAAGTTAGCCAAAACATATCAATAGACTAATTACAGGATTACTCAAGTTGTAAATATGTGCTAAAATGGATAGTGTATAGAAAGGTATATACTATGAAAATAAAAGCTTGGGGCAAGCCCCTCGCTCAAGCCATTTTATCAAGGGGGGAGGGTAGGGGGGTGGGGTTTCCAACCCAGGATAAGGGGGGGTCCAACTGTATGTCCCCATTCAAATGCATTGATTGGCCAAAAAAGGGGGTATAACCCCCGGACCACCCTGGATCCGCCACTGGATACATTGTAGATATCAAATTCATATTGAATAATGTATGTGAAATTACAACTGTTTGATGTTTTACATGTTGACTATCGATTCCAGCATTTCACAACAAATTGAAAGGTTTCGTGATTCAAACTTACCCATACCCGTCTGGCTAGAGTACATATGAAATACTGTAACAGTAAAACCTTTACTAAAACGAAAAATAGTTTAATTATCAATGAGTCATTTAGACTTGTTTAGAAATTTCTATAATTGAAATTGATTGCCAGTCAAGTAAAACTTAGGAGTTCACTAATTATTTAGCAATTCAGGGACATCATTTTTGTGATTTTTCGAGCGAAAAAGTCTGGCATGGTACATGTACTACATGGCAAAAAAAGTGTTTATATCTCACCTGGTTTTGGTGCAACAGGCACACAAGAATAAACACACTGAAAATATCGCCTGCTTCTTTACTGATCATTTATGTAATACTGAAAGTTTAAAGACCAATACAATAAAGGTACAGAGAACTAATATGCAAAAAAGATATGAAAATAGTACGTAGTATGGTAGTAGTGAGTTAACATTGGTGTAGTACGAGATATAGTATGAAAAGAATTAAACCATGGTAAGTTGGTTTACCGAGATGGACCGATTTTCTTGTTCTTTCTCGTTTAAATTAGTTCACACAGTCTATTAAAATATATTATAATTGTGTTACATAGTTCTCTCAAGTTTGAAAACATTTGAATGACATGGAAAATATTGGGGTAAATACAGGTTATTTTAGAATTTAACATTTGCATTGGGATATCTGCGGATGGCAATTATCCAGTACTCTTTCCAATATTTCGTTTTCAGGGATTTCAATTTCTCTCTTGTAATATTTCTGTATACAGCTCACTTTCATTCAGTGTCCTTTATATGATTTCTCACATCCTTTTTTTTTTAATTATTAATAGTTTGATGATTGCAAAAGCGTCGTTTAATTTACTCAGTTTACGTTTTTGCTATTTGACGTTCGGCAGTGTACCATTCTTTCTTAAACGGATTGGCAGGTTGATGTTTAGTTTTGGGGTATACAGGGACGGTTCCAAAAGTTTGAAATGCAAACTTACTGAACAACTGACTTAGGACAAGATCAATAAAATCATCCGAAAATTTGATTCCAATGAATTTATATCCACATTTCATAGATTTTTCTCTATTTGATACATGTTTCCCGTGTCAAAGTTATCAGTGAAATCTCTATTCCATTTTTTTACTTCTGCTTAGCTTTACTGTCTGACAGTGTTTTTTGTGTGCAAAAAATCTTATTTTCATCATTTTTAACTGCTTAGGACAGTGAATGTTGGAGTACAAGAAGCTAAAATAGAGTATGCTAGAGTTTTTTTTATAAAGTTAGGAAATTCGCCATACCAGAAAGTAATTAACTAGGCATTTTTACATTAAAGTTCCAGACCAAATTATCTCCTATACATCTATTTACATTAAAGAAGTTTTTTTAAATTGCATATATTTCAAAGCTGAACGGCCTAATTTATATCAAAATAATTTACGAAATACAAACATGACGGAAATGAACTAACGAAAACCACTGACCGACATTTGCAATGGAAAGGCTTATACATATAGTCCTGTAACATATGATTTCGCATTCTTATTCAATTTTCATACTGACATTTTCATTTTTTATTTTTTATTAAATCGCGATACATTGATAGAAAAAAAATTGCCCCCGAGGTCACTTGTTATGAGGCTTATCTCATACAAAAGCCCGAAGAGGATAATAATAGATAATGTAGTATCACATAGATAAGCAAGCAAATACGGAAAACAAAGTGTATTGCAAAGATGGAAATATACTTGATGGTGTTCTGAAGACAATGGAATTACTGAAAAATGAAATAAAAATTAATAAGGGAATAAACAAATTGCAAAGGGATGAAAAAGTAATTAATTTAACATTTATGTGTGAAAATTTTTACCAAATTGTAAGATATAGACCAAATAAAACAAGAAGTACACAAAATTGACCAATCAGTGGAAAATCTAGATTTTGTTTCAGCAAATGAAATTTACAAGGAAAACAAAGTTCAAACTCAAATGGATAATGAAAAATTAGCTGAAAATTAGAAAATAATACAAAAAGGTAATGTTTTAAGGTAGTGAAATATGCAAGACAGTATACATGGTATATAGACCAATCAGTGGAAAAGCTAGATTGTGTTTCTGCAAATGAAATTTACAAGGAAAACAAAGTTCAAATTCAAATGGATAATGAAAAAGTAGCTGAAAATTTGAAAATAATACAGAAAGGTAATGTTTCAAGTTAGTGAAGTATACACGACAGTAGATAGAGTGAATATGAAGACAACACAAATGTAACAGAAAGTGTAAGAGATAAAAAAAAAAAAAAATCATAAAAAAGGAAATGAATAAGAATATACATGTAGAAAGCAGTGGGTTAAAACAATTTGAAAATTCAAAAAAAGAAATTTAAGAAAAAATCATAATAGGAAATATACAGAAATTTTATGGATTTAAGGATAGGTGTTAAAACATAGACATGACAGAAAATATAGAAGTAAACCATGGCCAGACATGTTAAAAATTGAAAGATCTTTTTATTAAAGCAAACTGTTACACATTGTGTTGAAGATACACAAAGTATGATATGAAAAGAGTCAATAATAAGCAAGCACAAACACACAAAAAGTGGATTTATTGGTCAAAGGATCAACTATTGGGAATGCGTTGATGATTACAAAAAGGCAGTTATTTGTTTATATATAAACTCATCATAGATACCAGGACCACATTTTGTATATACGCCAGACGCGCGTTTCGTCTACAAACGACTCATCAGTCACGCTAGAATAAAAAAAAGTTCAAAAGGCCAATAAAGTACGAAGTTGAAGAGCATTAAGGACAAAAATTCCTAAAAGTTTTGCCAAATACAGCTAAGGTAATCTTTTTTAAATATTTTACCGGAATTTGTTTGTCATCCAAAGATGGTACTCATAATATAACCCTATACGGCTTCTGATTGGATGATACAGGATTGGAATAACATTTAATCGAAAGTTTATTCAATTAGGTTTAAAAATTGCAGAAAATCCTATTTAATCCTATTTTACGAAGTATAGAAAATGTCTTCCATTTCTGCACGTCGGAGGCATTAAAAATATGCCTTTTTCATTCAGCGAAAAATTAGATGATCTTTTTCAACTGCATTTTAAGTGAGTTTTTGCCACATGACCCTATATATTGTTTTGATTGTAGTGCAACACTGGCATTTCTAGTAACAGGAACTGCTACCCGTTTTCCCCTAGTTTGTGTAGTCTTCGAGAAAATACGGAACACCAGTGGTACCCTATGGAAAATGCATTACGAATAATTGCGCTCTTATAACCTATAGATAAAAAGATGTACAAAAATACACAAATGTTCTAAATATTTGAAGTTTAAATAAAACATCTACGGACGTGAAATAAAGCATGACTGCAATATGGTTACTCCAATTACAGAATCATGGGTCTTTCGGTGGTTCAAACACATTTTTCTTTGATTCAATATGGATTCAAAATTAAATAGGTGGGATTATATTGCAAATAAGAATACATCTACAAAATAAACACGGAAAGGAAACTTTTAACTGAATCGTGAATATACGTAGGTGAAACAGTGTCAAAATAGGTGCAATATTTGGATACCCTATCTCACATTAGCCTTTAAAACAAATCAAATCAAATGCTATGATTAACTTTTCATATATAATGTATAAATGAGATCTCCTTAGATCTTGACTTATTCGAAAATATGATATAACCAGCAATTATAAGGATTTGTAAGAAGGGAGTCTTTATGCTTTTTAAATACAATTTAAATCAATTTTCTCTTTTCGTTATATTGTTCCCTTTATTCTATAGTCTTTATTTTATAGAACCTTATAATTTCTATTCTTTTTTAATGCTATACATTTTTCAATCTATTCCTTAGTTTTTTCATTTATTGTGTGAACCCCATGTATACCTCACATCTATTTTTGTTAACTGAAACTACTAAAATCAATTATTATAATGCGTAATAAGGCTAAGTAGGTCGTCGTTTTAGAAAACAATGTATTTATACTCGTCTTCAATGTAGAATTACACAAATAAACAAATGATCAAATGTAGTTAAAATAAATACCAGTTTAAATTTTAACGTTTTTTTCGGGTATTAAATGACCCCGAAACACACTTTAATCTCTCTTCTTTTGACTTAATTTTGAACAAGTTGAAGGTCGTTCTAATGACAACAAACATTGATCTCTCTATATATTATCACATAGATTTGCAATCATATAGATTTGGCAAACTATTCTTTAATGAAAATATAAATAAAAGAATTATGCAGCAACTGTAACTTGGGAAACGCAACAGTAATCAAGACTTCATGTTTCTAATTTTAGAGTATGACTGTGTTACTAAATGTATACTAATAACGACATATTTACGGTGATACCTGGGGCGGATCCTGCATTTTATCAAGGGCGGGGGGGGAGGGGGAGGGTTCCAACACAGGATAAAGGGGAGTTCCAACTATATGTCCCCATTCAAATGCATTGATCATCCATAAAAAGGGGGGGGGGGGGTCCATCCATCGGACCACCCTGGATCCGCCACTGGATACATTGTAGATATCAAATTCATATTTAATAATGTATGTGAAATTACAACCGTTTGATGTTTTACATGTTGACTATCGATTTCAGCATTTCACAACAAATTGAAATGTTTCATGATTCAAACTTACCCATACCCGTCTGGCTAGAGTACATATGAAATACAGTAAAACCTTTACTGAAAGGAAAAATAGTTTAATTATCAATGAGTAATTTTGACTTGTTTAGAAATTTCCATATTTGAAAAAAATGATTGCCAGTCAAGTAAAACTTAGGAATTCACTAATTAGTTTGCAATTCAGGGACATCATTTTTGTGATTGGCAGGTTATTCAAATCAAGCGAAAAAGTCTGGCATGGTACATCTGTATGACGTCATTTCAAACCTCCTTATCTGTATGACGTCATGTCACATAAAAAAACAACTTCTTGAGGTATATGTATATGATAAAGTGTTTATGATATGGCTTTTTCAATATCACACACCGTATCAACCCTCAACCAATATAATCCCTCGAGCAGAGCTCTTGGGATTATATTGGTGTCTCGGGTTGATACGGATGCGATATTGCATGGCCAACTATTTTCCTCAGTGTAAGCCAGTACGAGTTATCGCGCATGATTTTGATTTCTTATCCGTCTGATCAGTCTTTTCTGTGTGTGATAACTTATCAAGACATGCTGAGTTTGTAAAGACAATGTTGACACTCGTAAATAATTTGACAACCCTGAGTTAACAATGTTATAAATATATGACACTGTAGCATGCTAGGTTCCGCATGAATACGAGTTGTATAAACTGACTTTATTTCCAAAAGATAAAATTCGATTTTACCGAATATCAAACCATACATACAAAATAAAAAGTCAAAAAAGGACAAATATGAGATCATGATTACCGAAAATAACCGAAAATAAACACCTTATTTTTGTGGCATAACATCTGGCCACAAGTTTATTGTTTTCTGCTTAGTATTCAATTTATATTAAAATCCATTTTGTAACATCTTGTGATCAATTTTATTTGGTAATCGCCAATAGCAGTCAGCAGGGTTAAAGAACATCAGTTGTTCGACCTGTTATATTCAAATGCGTTTTGTTTAATATACTTTTTCACTTTTTTGGTCTTTTGGAAAATGTTGTTTGTGCTGTATTTAGACCCTTCTACAACGGAATTTGTTTTACATGCACACGTATAAAAATTGCGGTTTTTATCCAACGCAATCATAGGTTTGAACGTAGTTTTCAATTTAGACTTGTTTGTATAAATGGCGTTAAAAATAATTTTCCCATGTGCAGATATATATATCTCTTTCGACGTAAACCCGAATATGAGACAGCGTAGAATTTGAATACACATACACAAACACAAACTCATTGTAACATTTTTATTTTTTTATTAAAAGAATAAATTCAGTCTCTGCTTTAACTCTTGTTTTACTTCCCAGAATTGTATGTTTATTAATATTTTCTCTAACTTTTCAGCCATGATTTCTGAGAGATATTTCAAAATTGGCCTTCAACACTCAATGCTTCTATAGTACTTTTGCCCGCGACGATGCAGTTTGTTTATAAATCACAATGGAAAACACGCTACAGTATATAAACGTATTGTCCTTTAAATAGCTTTAATTTAGCTATGTGAAAAAAAAGAGAAATGTCGTATTAATAATGAATAAGTATAAATGTAGAGCTAAATTTCCAAATTTCTTTAAAAATGTCTTCAGTTGAGACAAAAAGTTTGACGGTGTAAAAAGCAGCGTCTTCTATGTCAAATAAATTTGCAGATTTTGGCACTTCTATCACATTCACTGGCTACCTATAGAACAATAGACAATTTCTCAAATTCGATTGTTTTTTTAAAGTTTGGATGTTCCGAAGTGACAAAGTTTTTTCTAAGAAAGATCATTTTGCAGGTCATCTTATAATGGACACTCTATCAATATAGACTTCTCAGTTTCAACAATATTTATACACGCTTCACATGTTCGTTGATGGCAGGATAGGTCTCTCACTAACAATAATGATATAGTCTTAGATTACTTTTTATTTTATAGATATAAGCCAATCGAAGCACATACTAATGAATTTATGTACTGATATTCTCAAACTAATCAGCAAACTTTCTTAAAATGTCATTGCATGCCGCCTAAAACCGTAAAAAAAGTCCCACAGAAAAAGTGTATACAATAATGTTCCGAGTATAATATAAAAAAGAGGGGATACCCTGCCCGGAAAATAATATTACTGATATGTAAAGGAAAGTTTTAACCACGGATTTGACTGAACTTGACAGTGTTATCTGAAATTCACAACAGGTGATCAAATACTTGATGAAATGTGTGAACTTCACGCAGATATCTTTAGAAACATGCTAATCGAAACAACAGGGGTCGCAGGCATCTGTTTTCATGTATTATTCTAAATTTTAACGATTCCGATTATCTTATTCATTCGATAAATAAAAAATTCTGCAAATACAATCATGTACAATAGAAATGCAAGAAGATTTGGTATGAGTGCCAATGGAGACAGCTCTCCGTAAACTTTACATTAACAGAACAATAATAAAAATAAGTTTCCTTTTTAATACAAAGTTTACATAAATGTTCAAGTATAAAAAAATATATATATTTCACGATACAACTTTCTGAAAGGACGGAGACAAATTAAAATTATATTTATTTTGTTCTATGCGATTTATTTTTCTAAAAGTTAATTGGATAAAAGGAGAATGTGCATCAAACAAGCAATAGACTAGTATATATCACATGTACATGTAAGATAGTACAGCGATTCATATTGCCAATCAAAAGCGGTGAAAAGGTATCAAATTGATGAAAGACAATTTGACGTATAAGATTTCATTTCAAATCCATCTTCTACAAAAGATCTTCTGAAAGTGTTACTGCATCTGGAAAATTTAAGATAATGACACTTTTCCTGTTTCATCAAACTAATTAGTCTTTTTAAAACATGAGAATAATATATATAAAATATGTATCTATTACTTCTATGTAAATCAGATGAACATGTTTAAGTATCAAAATTGTTTAGTTACGGCCGCCTAATTATTTAAAAAAAACTTTTTAAAAGATATGTAACTCGGAAAATTGCAAAAAAAACACCAAATTCATTTTAGATGGGATTTCACATTTTTTGAATACGCTTCACGAAAAACATCCAAAAGTCTAAGTTAATGTAGTAGTGAAAGATTTCATAGTATCAAAAATAAAGAAAACTGACAGCTGGACAAAAATATTATTTCAAATAAAAGTTAAACTTCTTTTACTTTACTGACTTTTTTAAATTCATGATGTAAAAGATTTTATTAAATGTATAAATATTTTATGTACAAATAGATTTAACTTTGTTTTGTGACCTGTGAGCGATTTACTTGGTAGGACCATGGAAGTACTATATCAATATAATACTTCCATGGACTTAGAATTTTTCTCGCAATCTTCAAACAATGACAACTCCAGTTTTGGATAAAAAATGGCCCCGATTCATTAAATTTTCTAAAATACCAAATATATACCATTGGAAAGATTATAAAGCAAAGAATAGATATTATTGCCAATGAATTTATTTCTAAGAATAATGAAAGATGTATTCATATATGAAAACTCCTTTGCACACGTTTTTGGTTTTGAATTGTATGAAGTAATAGAGAATGAACCACTTTTTTAAAAATGAAAATGGCCTTAACTTCTGCAATCCCGATTCAATTATAAAATATGTCATTAGAAAGCTAAGAAAATGTATTTTCTAATGTGATGCCAATGAAAAAGATGTTTATTTTTGTTTACTGTCAGCTAACCAAAATTCAATATTTCCTTTAATAATCTATAGTAAATTTATCGATATCGATTGCGATCAAATTTAGCGCATGCGCACTGCGGGTGCTGAAAATAGTTGCGTATGGGAAAAGCCATATGATATTCTCTATATACAGCTCACATTCATTCAGTGTCCTTTATACGATTTCTCACATTCTTTTTTTTTAAATTATGAACAGTTTGATGGTTGCAAAAGCGTCGTTAATATTTACACTAAGTTTACGTTTTTGCTATTTGACTTTCGACAGTGTACCATTTTTTCTCAAACGGATTGACAGGTTGATGTTTAGTTTTGGGGTATACAGGGACGGTTCCAAAAGTTTGAAATGCAACCTGACTGAACAACTGACTTAGGACAAGATCAATAAAATCATCTGAAAATTTGATTCCAATGCATTTATATCCACATTTCATAGATTTTTCTCTATTTCATACATTTTTCCCGTGTCAAAGTTATCAGTGAAATCTCTATTCCAATTTTTTATTTCTGCTTAGCTTTACTGTCTGACAGTGTTTTTTGTGTGCAAAACATTTTATTTTCATCATTTTTAACTGATTAGGACAGTGAATATTGGGGCACAAGAAGCTAAAATAGAGTATGGTAGAGTTTATTTTATGTTTACTTGTATCAAAAAAAACCAAGGTCGGTGACACCATTTTTTCATTTCATTCGCTTAAAACATATTATAAAACATATCTTCTCACAGTTTATTTCAAAATTCTATCTCATAGGTTTTTTTTATGCACTTAAATATGTTTTTTCATGAACAATTTAACCGAATTTGAGAAAATTTTAACGACTCAATGCTTGGAAAATAGCACGGTGACCCATACTTTTATTATATTTAAAAAAAAAAAAAATTTGTAAAATCTTCATTTTGGCAAATTGTAAGAAAGTTCAATCTCGAACCGAATAACAGTTGGAGCGATTACCAACGCTCCTTTTTTTTTAAATGGCTTTATAATATAAACTTTTCTTAGCCAAAAATAAAAGACCGAAAATCCTATTCTCTCATAATTACAGAAAGACCGACTATCAAATTCAAACTTACCAAATAACTTAATTTAATTCTTTTTATTTATCATATCAATGTTGAAATAGAGTATATGTATAGATAATTGCTTGTCTTGATTAATTAGCACACACTTACAACTTTTCGTCCAATCAAATTGCTTGAATTTGCCTTTTAACTTTCACAGTACATACTTTTTCTGTTTACTAAGTAACTACGCATGAATGACCAAAAGGGTAAGTTTTCATTGTATCGTAATCATTACATCTTAGCTCCTTTGTTCTAGCCGGATCTGAGCCGGATCACCCCTACCAGATCACCCCAGTTTGAGTTTCTTTGTTATGCATGCTTTCCTTTGTTCTGTAACATTTTGCCGGGAATGTCAAACCCACTATAAAACTTATAATTAATCATACTGAAAAGACTAGCTATCAAAAATCACATAGAAAAAATCCAGTGTATATGCTGGGATTCGAACTCAAGACCTTTGGCATATCAATATACGACACATACCACTACAACAGGACGACTTGATACGAATTATCAATAATTTAACATACTTAAAGGAAGCAAGATATTTTTATAAGTAGGGCGAGTTGGCAGACCTTTATGCAATGGGGTTTAAACCCTGTTCGTTAATAAGTGAGTTGTCAGACTGATTGTTCAATTTGATTTTACACTTTTTCAAAAGTGGGACGAGTCGGTAAACAAGAGTGGGGCGATTGTTTTATAAAGTGGCGATATAGTGGGGGCAGATTGGCCAGTGGGGCGAGTTTCACATTGTTTGATTTCTCCTCATCATATTCGGGGTCATAAAGGGTATACATCATATAGTAATATATAAAGTATATTATAATGGTTTTGTATACAATTGAGAATGGAAATGGGGAATGTGTCAAAGAGACAACAACCCGACCAAATAAAAAACAACAGCAGAGGGTCACCAACAGGTCTTCAATGTAGCGAGAAATTCCCGCACCCGTAGGCGTCCTTCAGCTGGCCCCTAAACAAATATATACTAGTCCAGTGATAATGAACGCCATACTAATTTCCAAATTGTACACAAGAAACTAAAATTAAAATAATACAAGACTAACAAAGGCCAGAGGCTCCTGACTTGGGACAGGCGCAAAAATGCGGCGGGGTTAAACATGTTTGTGAGATCTCAACCCTCCCCCTATACCTCTAACCAATGTAGGAAAGTAAACGCATAACAATGCGCACATTAAAATTCAATTCAAGAGAAGTCCGAGTCTGATGTCAGAAGATGTAACCAGAGAAAATAAACAAAATGACAATAATACATAAATAACAACAGACTACTAGCAGTTAACTGACATGCCAGCTCCAAACTTCAATTAAACTGACTGAAAGATTATGATTTCATCATATGAACATCAGGCATAATCCTTCCCGTAAGGGGTTTAATTTCATACCATCATAACATATATGAGAAGAACATAACCCGTGTCATTGTGGCGTTCTAAACTAAATTTGATGAATTGTAAATGGTTTTCGTCTAATCTGAAGCAGTTGGGATGTAAAATAGTTATCTCACTCGGACTTGGTGTGTCAGTGTTAGATCACCCTCTGACCTCCGGCCATCGAGGTGATCTTACACTGACACACCGCGTCCTCGTGGGATATTGAAATAAAAATTGCTATTGGCTATTTTGAAAAAAACATGTTGTGTTCCAAATTAAACTAAATAGTTTGTAATTAGTTTTCAAATTAATTTTTAAACATCCTACTATTTAATCTTTGGATCTAAAAATGTTTTTGACAATTAAAAGTTTCTTTCAATTAAATAAAGAGTAACACATATAGTTATTTATAACTTGATTAGAGTTTAAATAAATTTACCATGGATACCAGGGTGAAAATTTTATAATTACACTAGACGCGCGTTTCGTCCCAAAAAGACCCACCAGCGACGTCCGAATGAAAAAAATGTTTAAAGGGCCAAATAAAGTACGAAGCTGAAGAGACAATGCCATCTAAAATTGTAATCATTTATCTTCCTGCATGTAATTACTTTGTACCCAAAAATAGAGTGAACCATAAACCTTGAGAAGGGAAATTAAAGCAATTTGGTCTATTTCGTCATGAATTGATTGATTATTGGTTGCTAAATGTCCAGTGACAGATATTTCATGCATGTACAGTATCCACTAGACTACCTATTGGTACATACCAGGGGCAGATCCATCCAATTTTAAACGGGATTGCAACCCAAAATAAAGGGGAGGGGTCAAACTGTATGTTCTTATTTAAAGCATTGATCATCCCAAAAAATAAGCGTTTTCCACCAACCCCTTTTTTGGATCTGCCAGTCCAAATTATCTATATGTTTGAAATTTTTTTATTTATAGTAAAAAACAGCTTTATACAAATGTACCAATAAACATACTTACACCAGCAACTACAATCTTTTCATTCTGGAGTCAATATCTTACAATGATAATAGTGAAAAATTTTACAAAACTACGTGAATGAGCTACACATAGTCAGCCAAAACATATCAATAGACTATAATTACAGGATTACTCAAGTTGTAAAGATGTGCTAAAATGGATAGTGTATAGAAAGGAATATACTATGAAAATAACAGATTGGGGCAATATACATTTCTATACACTAACTGACACATAAAAATATCTTCTAATTGTGAAAACAGATAGTGAAACTAAATTGAGCCTCCTCGTGGGTTTTTGAATATGTGATTACTATTTTTATAGTGGCTTCTTGATATCCAGGACTGTATTTTTGATTATTTGATTCTTCTGTTTATTTTTTTTAATGACTAATGGATTATTTTTGCAAAAGAATTAATATGATTATAGAACTACTGTAACGCTCCATGAGGAACCTCAAATTAGAAAGAGCCATATTCATTATATTACGTAATCACCTTGAATATATTTGTAGTTTTGTTTTAGAATATTTTGAATGATCAAATGTAGTTAAAATAAATACTAGTTTAAATTTTAACATTTTTTCCGGGTATTTAATGACACCGACACACACTTTAATATCTCTTTCTTTTGACTTATCTATTGAACAAGTTGAAGGTCGTTCTAATGACAACAAGCATTGATCTCTCTATATATCATCACATAGATTTGCAATCATATAGATTTGGCAAACTATTCTTTAATAAAAATATAAACAAAAGAATTATGCAGCAACTGTAACTTGGGAAACGCAACAGTAATCAAGACTTCATGTTTCTATTGTAAGAGTATGACTGTGTTACTAAATATATAGTTTAAATAACGACATATTTACGGTGATACCAGGGGCGGATCCAGCCATTTAAAAAAGGGGGGTCCCAACCCAGGATAAAAGGGGGTGTTCCAACTATATGTCCCCATTCAAATGCATTGATCGGCCAAAAAAAGGGGGGTCCAACCCTCGGACAACCCTGGATCCGCCACTGGATGCATTGTAGATATCAAATTCATATTGCATGATGAATGTGAAATTACAACCGTTTGATGTTTTACATGTTGACTATCGATTCCAGCATTTCACAACAAATTGAAATGTTTCATGATTCAAACTTACCCTTACCCGTCTGGCTAGAGTACATATGAAATACAGTAAAACATTTACTAAAACGAAAAATAGTTTAATTATCAATGAGTCATTTAGACTTGTTTAGAAATTTCCATATTTGAAAACAAAAATGATTGCCAGTCAAGTAAAACTTAGGAAATCACTAATTAGTTTGCAATTCAGGGACATCATTTTTGTGATTGGCAGGTTATTCAAATCAAGCGAAAAAGTCTGGCATGGTACATGTACTACATGGCAAAACATCTGTTTATATCTCACCTGGTGTTGGTGCAACAGGCACACAAGAATAAACACACTGAAAAATATCGCCTGCTTCTTTACTGATCATTGATGTAATGCAGAAAGATCAAAGACCAATACAATAAAGGTACAGAGAACTAATACATTTTGTAATATGCAAAAAGATATGAAAATAGTACGTAGTATGGTAGTAGTGAGTTAACATTAGTGTAGTACGAAATATAAAATGAAAAGAATAAAACCATGGTAAGTTGGTTTACCGAGATGGACCGATTTTCTTGCTCTTTCTCGTTTAAATTAGTTCACACAGTCTATTAAGATATATTATAATTGTGTTAAATAGTTCTCTCTTTCAAAAGTTTGAATTGCAACCTGACTGAACAACCGACTTAGGGCAAGATCAATAAAATCATCTGAAAATTTGATTCCAATGAATTTATATCCACATTTCATAGATTTTTCTCTATTTCATACATTTTTCCCTATAGTCAATGTTATCAGTGACATCTCTATTCCATTTCTTTATTTCTGCTTAGCTTTACTGTCTGACAGTGTTTTTTGTGTGCAAAAATTCTTATTTTTCTCATTTTTAACTGCTTAGGACAGTGAATGTTGGAGTACAAGAAGCTGAAATAGAGTATGCTAGAGTTTATTTTATCAATTTTGGGAAATTCGCCATACCAGAAAGTAATTAACTAGGCATTTTTACATTAAAGTTCCAGACCAAATTATCTCCTATACATCTTTTTACATTAAAGAGTTTTTTATATTATAAATATTTCAAAGCTAAACGGCCTAATTTATATATATTTTTTTAATGCGCGGTGTACCGGTACATTGGTAGTAAATATAAAAAAAAATCCGCCGAGGTTACATGTTATAGGGCTAATCTCATACAAAAGCCCGAAGAGGATAATAATAGATAATGTGGCAAGCAAATAGGGAAAACAAAGTGTATTGCAAAGATGGAAATATACTTGATGGTGTTCTGAAGACAATGGAATTACAGGAAAACGAAATAAAGATAAATAAGGGAATAAACGCATTGCACAGGGATGAAAAAGTAATTAATATAACATTTATGTGTAAAAATCATAACCAAATTGGAAGATAAAGACCAAATAAAATCAGAAGTACACAAAAGTAACCAATCAGTGAAAAAGCTAGATTTTGTTTCGGCAAATGAAATTTACAAGGAAAACAAAGATCAAAATCAAATGGATAATGAAAAATTTGCAGAAATTAGAAAATAATACAAAAAGGTAGTGTTTCAATGTAGTGAAATATGCAAGACAGAATAAAGGGTGAATATAAAGACAACACAAATAGAACAGAAAGTGCATGAGATAAAAGAAGAAATAAATCATAAAAAAGGAAATGAATCAGAATATACATGTAGAAAGCAGTGTGTTAAAACAATTAGAAAATTCAACAAAACAAATTCAGAAGAAAATCCTAAAAGAAATAAATAGAAATTGTATTGATTTATCGATAGGTGTTAAAACAAAGACATTAAAGAAAATTCAAGAAGTAAACCAGACATGTTAAAATTGAAAGATCTTTTTAAGCAAACTGTTACACAATCTTTTAAAGATACACAAAGTATAATAAAAAAAAGAGTCAATAAATAGCAAACACAAATATACAAAAAGTGGTCAAAAGACCAACTATTGGAAATGTATTGATGGTTACAAGAGCGCAATTATTTGTTTATATTTTACCGGCAAGTTTTTTACCCCAAGATGGCTCTCATAATAGAATCATATACGGCTTCTGATTGGATAAAACATGATTGGAATTACATTTAATCGACAGCTCATCAAATTAGGTTTGAAAATGGAAAAATATCATATTCACATTTTACAAAGTATAGAAAATATGTCCCATTTCTGCACGTCGGAGCCATTAAAAATATGCCTTTTTCATTAAGCGAGAAAAAAAAAGACGATCTTCATGATCTTTTTCAACTGCATTTTAAGTCAATCATTGCCGCATGACCCTGTATATATATTTTTTTATTGTAATGCAACACTGGATTTCTGGTAACAGGAACTGCTAACCGTTTTCCCCTAGTTTGTGTATGCTTCGGGGAAATACGGAACACCAGTGGTACCCTATGGAAAATGCATTACGAATAATTGTGCTCTTGTAGCCTATAGATAAAAAGATGTACAAGAATACACAAATGTTTTAAATATTTAAGTCTTGGCTTATTGTGAAAACATGATATAACCAACAATTATCAGGGTTTTAACAAGGGAGTACATTTATATATTTTAAATACAATATAAATCATTTTTCTCTTTTCTTTATATTGTACTCAGATATTGTTCCCTCTATTCCTTAGTTTGAATATTAAAACACCCTATAATTTTCTGTTCTTTATCTCGCTTTAACCTTTGAAACAAATATATAATGTATAGATAATGTACATATCAGGTATCGTTAAGTCTTGGCCTTTTGTCAAATCATGATACATGATCATATCAACAACTACCAATTATCAGGGTCTTTAACAAGGGAGTCACAATTTAAATCAACTTTCTCTTTTCGTTATATAGTTCCTTCTTTTCTATAGTCTTTTTATTATAGAACCTTATAATTTTCTATACTTTATAAATGCTATACATTTTTCTATTTCTTAGTTTTGTCATTTATTGTGTAAACCCCATTTATACCTCACATCTATTTGTGTTATCTAATATTACCTTGTTCTCAAACTTAAATCAATAACGCGTAACTAGACTAAGTAGGTCGTCGTTTATCTGATGTTTTTAGAAAGCCATGTTATACTCTTCGTCATTGTAGAATTACATAAAAAAAAAACAATTGAGATTTTGGTGCATCACCTCATTACATGATTACATTAACTTTCTACATATAATAATACACCGATCAATGGATTTTAGCAACACAGGCATTATAGAAAAATTGAACTGAGTTGATGGAATCTTTTTTGAGGATGTGATCGTTAAAAACATAGTTTTAGTATTCCTAAACAAATTAATATGATAGTTTCCTAATATATATATAATATCTAAAAGTATTCTCCTAAAGCCACCGATACTAAAAGCCTTTCTTTTGTTATATATCTCGGAGATAACTATAAAAAATAGTTTCATTTTTGACGAAGGTTCAACTGTCCTTTTTTCAACACAGAAGATATTTTAATTACTCAGTATACATCTTATTTCGGATGACGTGTTACAGTAAAACAAGTATTCCAGAAAGTGTTTACTAGTTATAACTTACCTTCTTACTAAATTAACAGTTTAAAAAAAAAAATAAACAATTTAAAATTTTGATCTTCTTTCTTATTATTTTCATTCTATTTCAATTCCTATATAAATAATCTCACTTTCTGCATGTGAGTTTGGTTATGATTGAAGAGAATTGAAACTGGTCTTTATATTTTGAAGCTGCAGATTATAGTTTGTTTACCAAGAACCATTTTACTTCTTGCTATTGACACAAACATAGAATAACCATCTGCGCCTGGGGGAAATGAACGCCTCATTTTTTACATTTTTGTTCATAAAACTTTCTTTATTTCTGTAGTATTTAATCTATGCCCCGTGTTCTATGAATGTCTCCTTGCATTTATCTCTACGGTTTGGAAATAAATAAAGGAATCAGTAGAATACCACTATTCAAAGGTCATACATCGATTGAGCGAAAACAAATCCAGCTTACAAACTAAAACCGACGGACACACATCAATTATAAGAGGAAAACATAGAAACAACAGAGACACCGAACTGTGGAACAAATACCAAACGACAATGCATATAAACTAACTATTAGATAAAAACTGCTAGTTTCTGGACTTATTACAGGACATTTTGAGAAAACAAAATGATAGGTCATACCTTGTTATATGCTAGCCAAACATTGCGCTTTATGGCAATGTTAAATATACCGCTAAATTGACAACTTAACATGACAGGAATATAGTTTCAAATGACCGATGTTCCTATGTTTTTAGAAATCTTTGAATATAGGGGCATCTGTCATATAATACAAAAACAATCAAAATCTTTTCCTGAACCGATTTTTTTCAAGTAATAAAAAAGGAAACGTGTTAAAATTATATTAAATTGAATAAATCAAAACTATATCGGTTACCATCTTCAAATTTGGATTTGTAAAAATGGTATTATCATGTTTCTAACCAAAAGTCACGGTATATGAATCTCGTCAGAACGAGGTATGCAAATAAGGCGGCCCTTGAACCTATTGTATAATAAAAACCTCATAGGTCAGTTCTGAAGTTGCATAGACCTACATATATCTTGTGTTCATTAACCTCATTTACATGGTTCAGTGACTTCACAAAAATGACTTTGTCTTTAGTGAATTTCTCATTTATTCTGATTGATAGAATAAGGATATTTGATTTTTGAGTTATTGCAAGTTCCACTTGCCCATCAGACGTGTTTACATTACCTTGACCTCAGTCTATGTATGGTTTATAATCGTGGTAGTGTTATACATACGCTCTCTTTACGTTCGTTCGTACCCTTTCGTAAAATTGTAAGAAATCTCTATTAGAACGAAACATCTTTTGCCGAGGTACTTGATATACAGTGTTATATACAATACTTAAAACAAAGAGTGTCAAAATATATCTAGCAAATTTATTTACCTGTCGAAAGATATATAAATTAGCTTCCTTCGTTGCCCTTTCGTAAATAGCGTCCAAATGATTGCGCCTCAAACTGTTTGAATTATGCTTATACATTTATCATTGACATGTCTTCTTTGTTGTAAAAGTTGATTTTGTTCAAGTTGGTATTTGCTTTTTTAATACAATTGAAAATGACAATGAGGAATATGTCAAAAAGTAAAATTCCAAAAATACTGAAGTTCGAGGAAAATTCAAAAACTGAAAGTCCCAAACAAAAGGCAAAACCAATAGCTCAAATTCATCAAACGAATTGATAACAACTACCATATG
This sequence comes from Mytilus galloprovincialis, assembly GCF_965363235.1. Classification (NCBI taxonomy): domain Eukaryota; kingdom Metazoa; phylum Mollusca; class Bivalvia; order Mytilida; family Mytilidae; genus Mytilus; species Mytilus galloprovincialis. The sequence goes on along the minus strand of NC_134840.1, from coordinate 72,771,650 downwards.
TCTGACTTGGTACAGGCATTTTCTTATGTAGAAAGATAAATGCACATCTAAAAAAAACCACACAGAACTGAACCTTTTATCCATAGATAAACGTAGCCTTTGATTGCTTTTCTAAACTTAATCGATACCTCCAATCCCTGGAGACTGTATGGGTTAATCACCAAGTTCATTTCTAATATTTCAGTTGAAAGCAATTATACGTACACCATTTATTTGTTGTACAGTTTGATTCAGAAAAAGTACCGACATAGCTAGATAATACAATTGATTTTCTAATTACTAACACAATTACATGTATATATTAATATTCTTGTAGTTGTTATGAAATACATCAAATGACATAGTTACAAACCTGATCTTGAACAGTATCAAAAGTAGAAACCTGAGACGTTTTGTGGCGTTGACCTAGTCGTGTTAAAGATAGTTCGTGGTTCTGTTCTGCTCTTTTGTGTACTGTTCTATGTTTTGTTCCGTGTTCGTTATTATTCTGTGTTTAGCATGTCGAAATGTACTATTGTATTGTTTATTTGTGTATTTCTCTGTCCTGAATGTTCTTGCATTTATTTGTACTGTATTCCTGTCATGTAATGTTGTCATTTTTGTGATATTGATATTGTCAAACAAGAGCGAGGTTTGGCGAGCTATGTCGTCTGATTGTTAAGATGTTTGGTTTAATTTCAATTGCATTTTGTGCACTTTCTCGCATATTTCTTTTCAAATGAATTCGTGATACATCAATTATTTCAAAATTTGTCCAATTGATAACTTATAGAAAGTGTCTCCTTAATACAAAAACAGAACTGTATTCTCAACGCCTCTCACTTACAATATACAAGGAATATATAAGGAAATGTAGTATGAATGCCAATGAGACAACTATCCACCAAAATTCAGACGGAGTGATTGTTAGCAATTCTAGATACCTGTATGGCCTCCAATCATTAGGAAAAAAAACATATCGTATAGTCGACTAGGAATAGCCCTTACATGCAAACTGTTTTGTGTTCGCTACTAACATAACTACAACGCATTTTGGGAATAAATTGTTCTTTAACATCTAACTACCGATACATCATTCGACAATTTAGTGCATTCCTTGCATAAAAAGTTGTGGTAATTTTGCCTTTGGTCATGTATATATGCATAGTTGGAACCCATTCAAATATCTTCAGTTGACCCGATAATAGCTATTCTCCATATGCTTATATTTAGAGGATTAGTTGGCTTGCTTCCTTTCTTAGTATACATGTCTGCTCAAGCAATGTAATTAAGAATGACCTCTCCCATCACTAGATAGGCAGGGCTTCAGGTTGTATACATTATACGCTGCATTATGCTTGACGTACGATAACATTAATAAGTATATATATATTTATACAATTTCTTCAGGGAATATAAAGTTATCAAAGGTACCAGGATTATAATTTAATACGCCAGACGAGCGTTTCGTCGTCATAAGACTCATCAGTGACGCTCAGATCAAAATAGTTATAAAGCCAAACAAGTACAAAGTACAAAGGGAAAAGTTTCAATTTCAAATAATCATCATTTAATGATTTCGTATAAGTACAATATAAAATAATTAGGAGATGTGGTATGATAGCAAATGAGAAAACTTTTCACCAGGGACATAATTTAAATATTATAGCAATTAAAGGTCATCGTAAAGCCTTCAATAATAGGTAAACAAAAGGCCGAGACATAACAAAATGTAAATCTTTCCTAACAAGAAAACTTAAGCCTGAGTTATAATTTTTAGAAACCTGAGATGTCACTTTTGTGGCGTTGACCTAGTCGTGTAAAAGACAGTTCGTGGTTTTGTTGTGCTCTTTTGTGTACTGTTCTATTTGTTGTGCTGTGTTCGTTATTATTCTGTGTTTAGCATGTCGAAATGTACTATTGTATTGTCTATTTGTGTATTTCTCTGTCCTAAATATGTTCTTGTATTTATTCATACTGTAATCCTGTCATGTAATGTTGTCATTTTTGTGATATTGAATATTGTCAAACAAGAGCGAGGTTTGGCGAGCTATGTCGTCTGGTTGTTAAGATGTTTGGTTTAATTTCAATTGAATTTTGTGCACTTTCTCGCATATTTCTATTCAAATGAATTCGTGATACATCAATTATTGCAAGATTTGTCCCATTGATAACTTTTAGAAAGTGTCTCCTTAATACAAAAACAAAACTGTATTCTCAACGCCTCTCACTTACAATATACAAGGAATATATAAGGCAATGTAGTATGAATGCCAATGAGACAACTATCCACTAAAATTCAGACGGAGTGATTGTTAGCAATTCTAGACACCTGTATGGCCTTCAATCATTAGGGAAAAAAACATATCGCATAGTCGACTATAAATAGCCCTAACATGAAAATTGTGAAACAATTCATTTGAGAAAACGTAATGCCTTATTCATCTAAATATGAATAAAAACGATTTACGAAGAACAATTAATATGACAGACATGAATAAACCACCACCACTGAGATACATGATCCTTGCTTTAATCAGCACATACATGTACATAATGTGACATAAACGTTTATCGTTGGTGGTGGTAAGGGCTTACTCCTTTTATTTATCAAAACGTTATGTCAAGATCTACTAAAATAATTACAACGCATTTTGGGCATAAATTGTTCTTTAACATCTACCTACCGATAAATCAATCAACAATTTAGTGCATTTCTTGCATAGAAAGCTCTGGTAATTTTGCCTTTGGTCATGTATATATGCATAGTTGGAACCCATTCAAATATCTTACGCTGAACCGATTATAGATATTCTCCATATGCTTGTATTTAGAGGATTAGTTGGCTTGCTTCCTTCCTTAGTATACATGTCTGCTCAAGCATTGTAATTAAGAATGACCTCTGCAATCACTAGATAGGCGGGGCTTCAGGTTGTATACATAATACGCTGCGTTATACTTGACATACGATAACATTATAAGTATATATATATTTTTACAATTTTTTGAGGGAATATAAAGTTATCAAAGGTACCAGGAATATAATTTAATACACCAGACGAGCGTTTCGTCTTCATAAAACTCATCAGTGACGCTCAGATCAAAATAGTTATAAAGCCCAACAAGTACAAAGTACAAAGGGAAAAGTTTCAATTTCAAATAATCATCATTTAATGATTTAGTATAAGTACAATATAAGATAATTAGGAGATGTGGTATGATAGTAAATGAGAAATCTTTCCACCAGGGACATACATGTAAATAATATAGCAATTAAAGGTCATTGTAAAGCCTTCAATAATAGGTAAAGAGGCCGGCATCACACAAACAACACATATGGTACACAGCAAAAAACAACAACCTATGAATTAAAAATAGACTTGGGAAAGGAAAATACATGAGATGATATATGGCAAGGAAAAAGTTGACAATCAATACAAATTAGTATGAACATTTCCATTTGCCATACATGATAAAGAGGTCTATATACCTTCATTGTGAGATAAAATTCCAGTTTAGAATTCTTAGTATCCAGCAAACGACTGTTAATTTAAAAATTCCGCCTTTCTGAAACTATGTTTGTCATGGTAAAACAGTTTCCTACATTAAACATTTGTTTAGCAGAATAATTATATAAGCCAAATTCTTTCATTGCGTGTTGTGTACATACATTTGTTACATGCAATAATATGACTAGACTGAACATAATATAACAGGATCGGGGTAAACACCTAATATTTAATTCTGTTCTAATTATTTTCTTAAGCTTCTTTCTTTACGTTTTTGCTTTCGAAAGTGCAATCTTAATTTGGGGGCAATTTGCATGTGCCTACCCTTTTCTCTTATTTTCTTATCTATGTGTTGAATTTACGTTCGCTTGGAGAACTTGCAAAAATGAATTGTCCAATTCTTAATGTTTGCATGGGAGGAAAACTTTTGCCACTATAATCTTCGTTGTTGTCTGATAGATATCGCTTTATGGCCACACACCACCGTCTCCGGATCTAACACTTAATGTTTTATGTCGGGATACTTTGGAATAAATTTAATGTTCTAATACTGGAAGTAAAGAAAGAATGTTACATATTCCTAGTTTGTATTTTCTTCTATGTTGCCATATGAAGTTTTTCCCTGGCATAAGGATGTGGTCGCAGCATATGTTTGAAGTCAAAGTTTTCAATTTCTTAGATGGGCTACCCGCAATATTGACCCCGAGGCTATCTGGTTTTGGAGCGCGAGTGGCTTTGCCTTTTTTCCCCAGTCACTATTACATTAAAATCAAGAGACAATGTAATTAATTGATTGAAGTCGCTTTGGACTATTGGTTCAAGATCACTTTGATTTCGTCAAGTTGCTTTGTAAACACGGTCATGATGTTTGGTGTAATTCCACCTTTACACTTAAGTCATTGAATGTTTGATGTGTACTGATTGATTTTTTATAGTCTATCGTGATTTGTTTTTATTATAATGGCTTTAAACTATCTGTGCCAGTAGCTGTTAGTACACTCAGGCCTGTTCTTAGTGTCTTTTTGTTTTTGTTAAGGGGATGTCTTAATTATACATCGTACTTCCAAGTCCGGTCTGTGTTTTTGTATGCTTTGTATCGATCTGATAAGTCAAGCCCTTTTAAAATGATTTTTATTAAAGCTTGTTTTTTGTTGTATTGGTACACCACCGTTCCAGGTTATGAAAGGGTTTGGCGCCGGCAAACATTTGTAACCCCGCCATATTCTCTATGTGCCAAATCAGGAGTCTGCAATTCAGTGGATGTCGTTTGTTGCTGTGAACTGTATTTGGTGTATTTTTTGTGTCATTTTGTCTCTTGTGAAGTCAAAGGCAATCATACTACATCTTCTTTTTTATAATCATTATTAAATAAATCAAGAAGGGACTTATTTTGTTAATCTGTCTTCAAGTTTAGAATGATGAATAATAATGTAAAGGATAGAAAAGATTTTTGTTTATACCACTGCAAGAAGAAATAGTCCTATATTGTATTTCCCTAACAGAGTATCCTCGTCTGATTAATCGCCCTAGAGGAAGTTGTTTCATAGTCATGATAGTAGCTATTAAGTATATTAAGATTATTTTACCGTGCTCAGTCTTTTTGTGGCGCTAGGACAACATCTGTTATCAAATTTTTTTTTATTGAAAGGCAGAAAGGTTTTTTTTAACGCTCGCTAAAAGATATGTTAAGAAGTTTAAAACTGACATCTTGAAAGGGGATTCGATAATGCTCTAAATTGTTTAGTGTTTTTTTTTATTCATCATTTCGTTTGGAGGCTACTTGTTATATCACCACAGTGACTGGATATGGTCTTGTAAGATAGTTTAAACATTTAAAATTGAAGAACTGATTATTGTATCAATCTTAAGCTTCAGGGTAAGAAACATTTTTCTATCTGCTAATTATTTGGAATAATCAATCATCATATATTTATCTGATTAATTTTCTAATAGTTATTAAAGGTAACAGGCCTATAATTCAATACGCCAGACGCGCATGTTGTCTCAATAAGTCTCATCAGTGACGCTAAGATAAAAAAAAAAAAAACGTTTGAAAGCTAAACAAGTATCGTGTACCAAGTAACGAGTCGACGAATAAACTGTTCTTTACACTTAACTTCAATCAATTTTTATTACAAGGCAATGCTACTGGCTGGCAGACGACAAGTCACGTAATCATTTGTAGCTAAAAAATGTTCCACCTTTTCTGACATGAGAAAATCTTCATAATTTCAAATACTTTATGTTTTTGCAAACAGAAAATTTATTAAAATGATCATATATAATTGATATCCATTCTGAGTCATTCCAATCATCATCCATGTCAAATAGGTTGCAGCTTATTTTATTTTAATTTTAAAAGAGTAAGTTAATACATCTAACAGAGAACTATACAAAACATCATTTACATAAACAACATAACACAATACCGCTTCTTCATTTTGATAGATTGTTTTACAAGACCATTAGCACTTGAGCTTTTTAGTGCACAGTTGCCTTTTTTGAATTTATATTGACAAACCAATTAAACATTCCTTAAAACAATTTCAAAATTAAAAAAAAACTAAAATTGAATAGAAAACAATACGATAAACATTTACTTATAGAAAGGACTGCCATGGATAAGTAAATTGATGGTACAGTAATACATACTTTAGTTGATAATACAAACCCAAAGAAAAAAATGTTTATTTTTGGAACTAAATGATTGTTTGGCTTTTGGCTTTTTTCTTCTTTTAAAAACATGAACCAACTAAAGACAAAAGACAAAATCTAGGTATCAATTAAGATATAATATGGTGGATTACACATTTCTTAAAAGACAGGAAACAAAAATTCATAGTGAATGGTGAAGAATCAGATTGGGCTAATGTTACATCTGGGATACCACAAGTGTCAGTAAAAATACAACTACGATTTGTACTATACATAAACGATCTACCAAGTGGATTCTGACACATACCTATTTACAGATGACACCAAGATCTTCATAATAATAAAAACCATGAAAGACAGACACATTCTACAAGAATATCTAAACAGGATGGAAGCCTGGAGTGACAAATGGCTACTCAAATGTCACCCTGAAAAATGCAAATATATGAAAATATGCAAGAAATCTAACAGTACTGACCATTCATCAAATTATAGTCTACTAAATCATCCCATAGCACAGGTTAAAGAGGAAAAATATATAGGAGTCCTTGTCGACCCCGAACTTACCTTTGAGTTCACAAAAGTGAAAAACAAGTGAAACTGCGAGCTACTGCTCACTGATGATACCCCCGCCGCAAGTGGATAAAATTAATAGTGTAAAAATATGCAAGTGTTCGGTAAACAGGAATTTTTAACTTGGTTATCATGTGTAAAATCATACAAGTGTTCGGTAAACAGGAAGTAGTCGAGTGATGAATCTGAAAACGCATCACACGGTATAGCTGACTTATATAAATCCTGAAACCAAATTTCAGAAATCCTTGTATTGTAGTTCCTGAGAAAAATGTGACGAAAATTTTCAACTTGGCTAGCATGTGTAAAATCATACAAGTGTTCGGTAAACAGGAAGTTGTCGATTGATGAATCTGAAAACGCATCACACGGTATAGCTGACTTATATAAATCCTGAAACCAAATTTCAGAAATCCTTGTATTGTAGTTCCTGAGAAAAATGTGACGAAAATTTTCAACTTGGCTATCATGTGTAAAATCAGACAAGTGTTCGGTAAACAGGAAGTTGTCAAGTGATGAATCTGAAAACGCATCACACGGTATGGCTGACATATATAAATGTTGATACCAAATTACAGAAAGGGTGGATGTGTAGTTCCTGAGAAAAATGTGACGAAAGTTTCATGGGACGGACTGACTGACTGACGGACGGACGGACTGATGGACGGACGGACTGACTGACGGACAGAGGTAAAACAGTATCCCCCCCTTTTTTAAAGCGGGGGTATAAAAATAATGTGTACTTTTAATATATTAAATTTCAACTTGGCTATCATGTGTAAAATCAGACAAGTGTTCGGTAAACAGGAAGTTGTCAAGTGATGAATCTGAAAACGCATCACACGGTATGGCTGACATATATAAATGTTGATACCAAATTACAGAAAGGGTGGATGTGTAGTTCCTGAGAAAAATGTGACGAAAGTTTCATGGGACGGACTGACTGACTGACGGACGGACGGACTGATGGACGGACGGACGGACTGACAGACAGAGGTAAAACAGTATACCCCCCCTTTTTTAAAGCGGGGGTATAAAAATAGTATTTGTAGTTTAACATTTAAACACTTGGGTATTGAGACATTCATACCATTGTATAAATTCATGGTTAGAACCCACATGGACTATGCAAGTTCAGTTTGGATTCCATACAAGAAAAAGATATTGTCAAAATAAAAGTAGCCCAAAGAAGGGTAACAAAACAATTACCAGGTCTTAAAGACATGAACTATCCAGAAAGGCTTACCAACATCTTATAGGAGAATAAGAGGGGACATAATTGAAACCTTCAAAAACAATCAATGAATACTATGACAAGAAGTAAGCTCATTTAAAAAAATGGCAGATGATTCTCAACAAAGATATAGTAGCAGGACAAACAGTAATAAAGTCATTCACCAAAGATTCCCATCTAAATTCCGTAAACACTCTTTCTCTGTAAGAATTGCTCAAACCTGGAACAAACCACCAGATAAAATAACAAAGGCCTCGTTCATAAATGTCTTAAAAAACGACTAGATAAATATTGGTCCGAAGAAAAGCTATATTATAATGACTATAAAGCAGAAATACCCGGAAGTCACGGACAAAACAGTACTAGAAAAAAAGTTAAATATCGAGTCTGGTGAAGGGGAACCTTAAGGGATCCTGTACTGGAAATCAACTATAAGTAACTATGAGTAAGTAAATTTCTTAGTCTTCAATTTTTGATTATTAAATTAATAAATAAGAATTGTTATTTACGTCATTTTGTTTTACTTATATGGAAATTTATTGAATCAAAAACAGTCTAATGACTTTCAAATGAATAAAACACCCAGTCTTTTAAACAAATAGGGGAACCTGTTTTGAGATTCATTTTCTTTCATGGTAATTGCGATCAAATTAAAGTTTTTTCTTTTCTTCTTTTAGCTTCAAAATTTGTAAAATAATCATTGATGATTAACGCATTTTCTGTGGAAATTAAGCATCAACTGTATTGGAATCCCTTTTATCAGGTCCATTTTAAAATTTTAAGTGCAGTTTATATGGAACGCCACCGCTGTCTTATGTGGAACTCTGATATTACTTTATGTTGTTTTATCATTACTTAATAATAGTTTGTCTTTATTTGATATGGTTTTGACATTACGTAATGATGTTTCAATATAACTCAATATGGAATAGTCATTACTTAATGATATTTCGATTTTACACGATATGGTTTCGTATTGACGTGATATGGTTTTGTCATTACTCAATATGGTTTTGTCATTACTCGATAAGGTTTCACCATTATTTAATATGGTTGTGTCATTAGTCAATGTGGTTTTACCATTACTTGATGTGTATGTGACTGAACGTAATGTAGTTGTTTCATTATATGACGTGGTTTTGTTATTCCGTATGATGATTTGTCTATTATTTATTTGGTTTTAACATTACGTAATTATGTTTCAAAATTTGACCATTTTACACTACTTGATGTGTTTGTTTCATTATCTAATGTAGTCGTGTCATTCTTTGATGTGGTCCTGTCATTCTTTGATGTGGTCCTGTCATTCTTTGATGTGGTTATCCCATTACTTGATGAGGTAAAACCACGTGACCAATTCGGAAAAACCTGTTCTATTTTTAGATAGATTTCCATATTGTATGTGCTTTGAATGCGTTTGGGCATCCATCTAATTAGTGTTCAAATTAAAATTCGGGTTACTGTTTGGGTTAAACTTACAGTTAGTTTTCGAATTCAAGTCATACTTATAATTAAAGTTTTAGTAAGCACTGAGTTTCGAGTTGGACTTCGAGTTTGAGTCACATTTAAAGGCAGAGTTCTAGTTACAACTTTGAATTTGAGTTACTTCTTGAGGTAGAGTTTGAGTAAGATTCGAAGTCTAATTTTTATTAATTAAGATTTCGAGTTGAAATTCGAGCTATTTTATATGTCTTTTTGAGTTCGTAATAAAGTTTTCTATCGCGGAACAAGGGCTTTACCTCGGGCTTCCGAAAAGAGGGCTCCGAGATATGCGTATTAAATAAACAATGTGCAGTATACAAAACGCAAAATAGGAGTTGAAATAAAGTTAGATGTAGTGTGATTGCCAATGCGACAACTATCCACCAGAGTTTAAATGCAGTGGATGTAAGAAATCATATATCGGCAACCATACACCCTTCAAAAATCCATATAGTCAGCTACAAAAGGCAACCATGCACTATGTGAAAAACAATTTAAACGAAAAAACTAACGGTTTATTTTACAAAAAAACAAATATGACACATATGTATACAACGACAACAATTGAACTTCGTGCTCCTGACTTGTTTCAGGTACATAAAGAAAGTGCACGTGGCAGAGTTTTACACGATGTGAGAGAACACCGAACTGTAACAGTAGTGTAACAGCAAAGAACAAAAATGTAAACTTGACAAATCTATGCCCCCGTACTCCACTCATTTAACCACTTATACCCCGAAAAGGACAAATTTTTTTCACCCAAAAGAGGAAAAATAATAAAAAGAAAAAACCACATGCATACCATCAAGACATCTACAAACAGCTAGCAGAGTAATAAATTCCTAGCATTCAATCTGTAGGAGGAGTTATCTGGAACCGCCCTACTTATGCAAAAAAAGGAGTAGGTCCAGTAAGACCCCTTTTTGGCCCCAAAATATAGCAGTTTTACAAAATTGTTAAAATGTAAACTTTTAGTTATTTATTGGACAGTAGAATACATAAATATGGGCTGTTTTTGACAATACAATGCACATATATCGGGTACTAGCACCATTACGTCATGCTAAATTACTGAAATCTTTACAATTCTAGCATTTTAGTTAAATTTTAGACGGTTTTCGTGTGAAACGAAAGTGGCCCAATCGTGTTCATCCTCAATATTGAAATGTAAGTTGTATTTTATGATGATACATAACATATATAAAGGTTAAGGATGAACACGGATGCGGCCAACTTCATTTTTGACAAAAACCATCTGAAAAGTGACATTTTCCGGCATATTTGGTAGATTTTTCATATTTGAGCTTGAATCGGGTCGTTTTTAATGACTAAATCAGTTAAAATCTTTCACATAAATTATTAGATTCAAATGAAATAGACACTTAAGTGCTTAAAAAGTGGTCAAAATCTTTCGTAAGATGAACCTGAAATATGAGGCCAAAATCGGTCCTTTCCGGACCTACTCCTTTCCAAAAAATGACAAAGTTCAACTTTCTCCCGAAGAGCACATATTAATAAAATTAAACCCTTACCACATGCAGCACACCGTCAAATATATGTTCTAACAGACAGTAAAGAGAAAACTTCCTAAGATTCAAACTGTTGGAGGAGTTATGCAGAATAACTATGTACCCATAATGACACGGAAAAACGGACGGACGGACAAATGTTAAACACTATGCCCCCAAATTTCAGTTGCTGTAAAGCTGCGGTGGCTAAAAAACATTTCAATTGGTTGGCTCAATAGATCGGTATGACTGGGTAATTTAAATCCATCGGGGTGATCTCGGGTTTCCCAGAAAGGTAAGGAGATTCTGCTCAACGTGTGGCATCCGTCGTGTTATTTGCGAAATTACAAACCGAGTGATTTGGTCATATTTGGAAGTTCAAAAGATGAAGGTATTATGGTTACGACAACTGGAACATGTTCGCCATCACATGTGAAACAGATATTCCAAAAAGTTTATTTTTCAATTAGTGCTAGATAGATCACAGAATTCAATTGATTTAAAAGTAAAAGATTGATATTCGTATATATGTTCAAATGGTCATTAATTTTTCTTTTAGAGAATTCTTATTTTACTGTATTGATGCTTTCGGTTGTTTAGTCCGAGCCCGCTCCTCCAATTTTCCTGTGACTAAAATGTAAGTTGATTTGAAGTGTCTCATTTTTTTCAAAAAAGTATTAGTCTTTTGATTTGTGTCGAGCCTGCGACATAAATGTAGCGGCAGTGAGACACAACAACGTCATCGAAAGTATTGTCATTTCGGGACCTTTTATAGCTTACTATGGGGTATTGGTTTTGCTCATTGTTGAAAACCATGCAGTTTTGTTTTAGTAAAATAAAACCGAATTAAACATGATAAATTTATTACCTCCATGAAGTGTTTTAAAACTTGCATAGGAGTTTTTCCTCAATATCAAGAAAAATTATCTACATAAAAACATTTAAAATTTTTTTTTTGACCGATGAATGAACAGCCGATCAACATTACGCTTTTACACTGAATGCAGCAATATCAGGCGAGACACAGCGTTCCGTGTACTTTTTTACAAATTTATTATAATACTGATTCTATTTGAAAACATATAGATCAAATAACAGGACCAAGTGGTTTTGGGATATCCCAATTATATCCGAAATACTGTAAAAAAAAAATTATTATTTTCTGCCCTTTTTTTATGCCAAATAACTTTGAACAACCACTCGAACTTTAATTTGATTTTAACTTTGGCGATACCCATCCAAAGCACAGTAAACAAACGATACATTGAAATCTGTTAAAAAAAAATCACATTGTGCATGGTGGCCTTTTGTAGCTGACTATACGGAGTGTTGAAGGCTGTACGGTTGCCTATATATGATTTCTTATATCCACTGCATTTAAACTCTGGTGGATACTTGTCTCATCGGCAATCACATCACATCTAACTTTATTTCAACTCCTATGTTGCGTTTTGTATACTGCAAGTGTTTATTTAGTACGCATATCCCGGAGCCCTCTTTTCGGAAGCCCGAGCAAAAGCCCTTGTTCCACAATAGAAAATTAAATAACGAACCCAAAAAGACATATAAAATAGCTCGAATTTCAACACGAAGTCTAATTAAAAAAAATTAGACTTAAGTTCGAATCTTACTCAAACTCTACCTCAAGAAGTAACTCAAGTTCAAAGTTGTAACTAGAACTCTGCCTTTAAATGTGACTCAAACTCGAAGTCCAACTCGAAACTCAATGCTTACTAAAACTTTAATTATAAGTATGACTTGAATTCGAAAACTAACTGAAAGTTTAACTCAAACAGTAACCCGAACTTTAATTTGAACACTAATTAGATGGATGGCCAAAAGCATTCAAAGCACATACAATATGGAAATCTATCTACAAATAGAACAGGTTTTTCCGAATTGGTCACGTGGTTTTACCTCATCAAGTAATGGGATAACCACATCAAAGAATGACAGGACAACATCAAAGAATGACACGACCACATAAAATAATGAAACAAACACATCAAGTAGTGTAAAATGGTCAAATTTTGAAACATAATTACGTAAAGTTAAAACCATATAAATAATAGACAAATCAATTACGGAATTACAAAACCACATCATGTAATGAAACAATTACATTACGTTCAGTCACATACACATCAAGTAATGGTACAATCACATTGACTAATGACACAACCATATTAAATAATGGTGAAACCACATCGAGTAATGACAAAACCATATTGAGTAATGACAAAACCATATCAATTCAATACGAAACCATATCGTGTAATATCGAAATATCATTAAGTAATGACTATTCCATATTGAGTTATATTAAAACATCATTACGTAATGTCAAAACCATATCAAATAAAGACAAACTATTATTAAGTAATGATAAAACAACATAATGTAATATCAGAGTTCCACATAAGACAGCTGTGGCGTTCCATAAGTTTACTCGACTTCTCTATTGTTCGGACTTAAGTTAGTTGCTCCTGATCCTCGTCAACAGGAGAGATGTGACCAGTCGTACACCAGACAGTTGATAACCAGAAAGCTGGAACACTTACAACGAAAGTGTATCTTGTTTAAAAGACACATTACCAAGTATCTGGTGAACATGTTATTGGTAATTAAAATGATAGAAAAGTCATTCAAACACCTTCGTCACAAACTTAAAGACATAGTTGAAGTTTGTGTTAATTTTATCAATCACCGAATACAACTCTTTCATTGCAACTATCTATATTAATAACAAAAACGAGGTCAAATTTAGTAGCTGGAATGACGTAAAAACGATGAATCAAAGAATTCATCTTTATATATTTCTAATATATAGAACAAAGGTATAGATTTAAAATTACACCATTCCAGGCCCGTTTGTTTTCCAGTGTAGTGATTTATGTTACCAATAATTGACAAGTGTCGGGTAGAATCCGATTCTGTTACATGTAATTGTAAAGCCTTACTTTGAGAACATCCTATCGACACAGATTTAATGAGAACATTTTGTATGCAGTTCTCCAAGTCTTGTCGTGACGTGACTTCCTTCCAGAAAGTTAACCTTCCACGAAACATGATTAAATACATTGCAATAAAACATAAAAACACCCCACTGACCTGATTCACTCATCCTTGAAACATAAAAAGTGCAATATGAAAGAAAATGTAAAATGTATACAAAATAAGAAAAAAATACCACTCTGGATGCCGTAGGAATACCATGTCAACGATCGAGAAAATTGGTATATGTCAAATTATTTTTGAAATTTCAGGTTGTAGTTAGAAAATCATGCATGACGGATCCGAACAGAACGATTTTGAAAGCAGATTAAACTGTACCCCGTTATGATCCATCGGATGACTATATGAATATTAAAAATCCAAACTAAAAAGCGTATGTACTTTAATTAAGTCACGAACCCGTATTGTTTTTGTCTATTTTGAGATCGACCTGTTGTTTTACTAATCAAAGAATCATACACTTATCTAAAAGATACTAAATCTCTAATAGGAAGCAAATGATCTTATTACTATGTTCGCACTAAATAGCGTTGATGCAATCTTCGGTATTCCCTTTTCATAAATGTGATCTACCGAATTACACTATTCTGGGTTTGTAAAAGCATGAACAACACGACGGGTACCACATGTGGAGCATGGTCTGCCTACCCCTCTGTAGCACCTGAGATAACCCCCAGGTTTTGACGGGGTTTGTGTTGCTTAGTTTTTAATTTTCTAGGTTGTGTCATATGTACTATTACTTTGTTTGTCTTTTTCATTGAAGCCATGACGTTGTCAGTTTATTTTCGATCTATGCGTTTGATTGTCCCTCTGATATCTTTCGCCCTTCTTTTATTAAATGATGATTATCCCTAAACTTTCAACCTTAAGTTTATTTGCCTTTATGAAGTATATCAAGTCAGAGTATATCTTTTAGAATAACTTCACTCAACATGTTAACTTCGGAAGTTATCTTAAATTAAGAAATTATGTACCTCACTCGTGCAAAGCTCTGATTCATTGCCCGGCTTTGGCTAAACTTTGTGCCCCTTTTATGTTATAGTTCTTTATCTTTTTAATAAGCTTTTGATTTTCAAATATTTTGTCGTCGATAATCACTGAAGGGACATATGTTGCCTAAATACGCATCTGTTCAGAAAAGTCGGCACCAGTTATGTTATTGCAAATACAAATAATATAATAATTAACGTTTATATTTGCCAGTTTTCTGGAATTCCCTCCACTTCTTTTGAAAGTTATTTAAATTTTTACCTTTTTGTTTTACGTTTTCAGAAGATGGTACATGACAAATATAAAATACATATCTATACATAATGTGATCTGACTGCATCAGAGACCAAATGACAAGGGGTGAAAGAACAGAATTTAGATAGTTCAATATTATAGCTTTATTGATTCATAAACCTGTTAAATTATAATGATTGATCGTTTGTCACATGATATGAAAAATATTCTATTATTAAATATGATTTAAGGAAATAATTCATTTGGCTGATTATTTAAGTCAATGAAAGATATATATTCCGCAGTTCGCTGGTAAGTATGTCATATATGTAAGTTTCATCGTACTTTTTAAATTATATTATTTCCAAGCAGACGGAATACATAATATATTGTGAAATTCAGATAAGATAGTCAGAGGTAAGTCGTCAAGATTCGCAATGAAAACATGAAATTTTAAATTACAAACAATAATACTGCAAGACAAATACTATGTCAATATTTTTCATAAAACGATTTGAGAAAATTAGTAAGAGTGTATAAAGAATGTATTTTAGCTCTAATTAGACACCAATTGAAACCACTCCTAACTCCTAGTAAGACTCTGTTGCCTTATCGTTTTTTAACTGAACCTGCATATGAATTTTGTAAGTCTAATGACAGAGCTTAGTTTTGCTAAAGTATTGTTTGTTTCCTATCTTTCCTAAATCAACTAATAAATTTGACTAGGATTTTTTCAATGCTGAATCTCATTTCTTGATTTTTAATTTATGTCAAATTATGTCCTTTTTCTTTTGATCTAATGCAAACAATATCGTATGCTCATATTCATTCCTTGAAGAAATGTCAGTATATTAAGTTTCAGACCGGCATTGAATACCAAAGAAAAACATGTCTTGAACCAAAACTTAAATTCTAAACAGAAAGAAAAAGGTTCCTTTCTCTAGGCTGCAATGAATTCAAAGTATAAACATGGAAATACTGATTTCAAAAATATTCTGCAAACAAGTCCCGTATATCAAAAAAATAGTTTTCACATTTTTATTCTTAGTTTACCATTGCAACAGACAAATTCGGCCTTCAACACAATTTTCAGTAACGATGGACATATACAAGTTCATAAGTATCCTGTGTGTGGTATTGTTCTCTTGCAGTGAGTATCAAATATTTATAAGTTAACATTTTAAATTATTCCCTTCATTAACCTATACATACCTTTTTTTTGCTATGTGCTACTAGTAATAAGTTAACATAAACCTTACCATTTTTTCTGCACCTAATGCGCATTTCGACAATCATTGTCTCTTCGGTAATGCTCAATGCCAAAGTTTATAAAAATCCGAAGCTTATCAAAAGGACGAAGAGTTATAAATCAAAAAGGACCAAAAAGTAAAGCCAGATACGGCTTCAAGGAAACAGAGCTTTGAATGAGAAAGATACATTACTTAATTTAAATAATTTCAAAAATTTTGTAACATCAAATATTTATATCACAAAATCAGCATTTTTATGCCATCACCGTAGTACTGGCTGCTTGGATAGTGATACCCTCGGGGACTATAAGCCCATCATCAAAGGTATCGACCAACCATAATCGTAAACGAAACAAATTGTTCTGTACCAGTCGACATTTCGACCATTAATGTCTCTTCAGTGATGCTCAAACCCGTTTTATTGACAATACAAAGCTTATTAAAAGGATGAAGACCAATAGATCAGAAAGGACAAAAAGTGTAATCAAACCTGGATATTCGAATACAAATGCAATTAATTTATAATTAATAAATTAAGGAATTTTTACATGAGAATTATTCGGGTCACAGGTCTTATATGAGTTATTTTATTTTATTTTCTGGGTCAAGGAATAACCAAAATTCGGGGTCATAAAGCTTTAAAAAATATCTCATCTAAATTTCGACCTCATGCAAAAGATAAAAAAGAATTTTTAATGTAAGTTTAAATTCTAAGTCATTTATTTAAGAATTGAATGCTGCTTTTTGTAAATTTATTTGGGTGGAAAAGCGTTGACCGAAGTACATTTTGTATGAAGCGCGGAAGCGCTTCATACTAAAAATATGCGCACGGTCAACGCTTTTACAACCCTATAAAGTTACAAAAAGAAGCATTCAATACTTATAATTACATTTTTTTAGCTAGAATCATGAAAACACGATTTTTATCAAGTTTTTATTTAATTTACCTGTGCACTTTATTGTGGGACCTCGTGTCATCATGAATGATAAATGTTATTGTCTAATACAATTGTTTCAGGAATAGCACGAGATGTGCAGTTGGCCAATCAGAATAACGTATTATAATGAAATATACATCTAATGTAATTATTTTATGTTGAAATGTGGCAATTGTAACACATCATTCTTCATATTTATATATGTACTTGTACTGCTTAACGTAGTTTTGTTGTTTACATGTTCAACAATTTAACAATCGCTGTTTATTCCCAAACCTTTGTATTATGTCAAATGATTACGAGTTACATAGTTCGCTGTTTTCGAAATAATCTTGTCTAAATAAAAAGTAAACTGTAGTCCTCTCAAATGTTCAGCATAAAATTGAGAATACATTGCTTATATGTCATATAAGATACTGGATAAAACGAGTGTATGTGTTCTATAAGAACAATTTAACTTGTGGGATATACATTTCAATATTGTATTAAGTTCATAAAATAGGGGCAAAAGATACCAGAGAGACATTCAAATCATAGATCGAAAAAAAAACTGACAATGCCATGGCCAGAAAGAAAGAAAAAAAACAGACAAATAATAGTACATATGACACAACTTATAAAATTAAATCTTAGATACACTAACCCAACCAAAAACTGGGGGAGATACCAGGTGCTTCGGACGGGCAAGCAGATCCTGCTCCACATGTATCATCTGTCGTCATTAGCAATGCCATTCAATATTGTTTTGTTTTCATTTTGAAATACGAATGCATTAAACAAAACATGTCGAGACATATACCTGATTTGTAAAGCTTTCCACCTAAGAATATTTCAGGTTGTTATTTAAGTAAAATGTTTTAAGAAGATTAAAACTGAAGTGCGCTTTTTTTTTTATCAAAATTAACATAATTTTTTTTATACAAAAGTCTTATTTGATGTATTCTAAGCAACACAAATACCCTACAAGTCTATGTCATATTAGGGAATTCCCTTTTGTTTAGCTACAAATTTTTTCCTTGTAACAAGTGCAGAGTATAAAGATATATTTCGCTTTTGTGGCAACTAAAAAAGATAAACATCGAACGTCTTAGATAATTTAAATTCAAATTGAACATTAGAAAAGAATTAAAGAACCTTAGCTCATGTCATTTCCTTTGTTTTCAACTGCAAAGATAAACACAATTTCTGTTTATACCAATTTGGCATCTTGTTGTGTATTGTTTTATTGGTTATATATGTGTTTTCTTTCTAGGTATCGAAAAAAAATAAGAGAATTCTCGATTTAAGAAAAATGGTGTTTATGACCTGAGAAATACTGTGTCAAATTTCCCTCTTTTCAATGACTTTAAAAAAAGTTATATGTAATTGAAATATTTGTTCAAAGACATTGATTGGTGTGGTACACTTCTTTTGTTGTTGAGTATATACAATGATCCTATTAAATTTAAATAAAAGTAATGAGCGCATGCTAATTGGATTTATAACTTTAACAGTACCTATTTTTTTGCACTAGATTCGCTTTTCTAAATAAATGTCTCTTCAGTGAGACGGAGACATTTCCTTTCTTTAAATAACTTCACAATATCCGTATGCAAATGCCAGTACCGATGGGCTGGCTACTTGGATGGTGATACCGTCGGGGACTAACAGTTGATCAGCAGAGGTATCGACTCCGTGATAGACACCAAAAAGATCAAAAAGTATTGCCAACTTACTAAGATCGACTTACACTTATGAAAAGCGAAAACGTGTACATGTTACTTGAGTTACCACCATCTCAAGATAGAAGACGCTGGAAATGACGAATCGATGAGGGCTTCAGTTGAGTTATACGTTCGTCCAACTAATTTTAAAATGATGTATTAAGCCTTTTTCAATCAGACGTGCTAAATATGTTATGCCTATTTAAAATGAAAGGGTAAAGTCTAAAATCTCGATTCCCCTGGAGACGAGCGCTTTGCAACTGAAAAACAATGAAAATTTGTATTATTTTTATACTCATACAAAACGGATATGATTGGAGTGCTAATGAAAATTGTTTTATCGCCAAAACAGCGTCATTAGCTGTCAACAAAAGAAATCACACAAATGTTACGCTACGTGGATTTGTATTTACATAGTTGAGCCATATTAAACAAACATTTTATCTAATTTTACAATTTAATGCAATGTTATATTGATGTTCTTCCTGCGTCTGTCGTGGTTATAGATTGCGATCATTTGCCTTCTACCTACTGAAGTAAGGAAACTAGTATTGGAAGAAACAAAATATGTCAGGTTAAATAAAAAATCTATGCACAAAAAAAGAGGGACGAAAGATACCAAAGGGACAGTCAAACTCATAAATCTAAAACAAACTGACAACGCCATGGCTAAAAATGAAAAAGACAAACAGAAAAACAATAGTACACATGACACAACATAGAAAACTAAAGAATAAACAACACGAACCCCACCAAAAACTAGGGGTGCTCTCAGGTGCTCCGGAAGGGTAAGCAGATCCTGCTCCACATGTGGCACCCGTCGTGTTGCTTATGTGATTACAAATCCGGTAAATAGTATAATTCGGTAGGTCATATTCATGAAAGGAAAGGGGATTGTAGTTACGACGTAAGGAACATATCCGATATCATTTGTGAAACGGTTATTCCATAACGGTCAACCAACTCGTGATGGCGTCCGTAAAATTTACGAAGGGATGATTTCAACTTCACCATTTGTAACTCTTAGTTTAATAGCTTCCTAGCAGTAACCGTCTATCAAGAAAAACATGTTAGGAAATGCAAGCACAGGAATATCGTATCAATTGGGAGATATATACCCCGTATGCAGGTGCTGCTGGAATGTTGCTACTTAGAAATGGAAAGTTCACAATTGGAAAGCTGAAATCATCTCTTTTGTCGTAAAGTTTTGTTTTCAACCGACCCTCATTGTCAATTTCTAGATGTAAGTCAAGATATGAAGCCGACTTAACTGTATCTGTAGTATCCTTTATCTCCAATTCGATGGGATAGATGCGTTCCACATAGTCACCAAATTTTGAATTGTTTAGTGAAAGAACGTCATCTATATAGCGGACAGTAGAGTTAAAGGATATTGCTAACTTCTTATCTTTCTTCCTAAGAAGTTCCTGCATGAAGTCAGCCTCATAATAATAAAGAAACAAGTCGGCAAGTAGAGGGACACAGTTTATTCCCATTGGGATGCCGACAGTCTGTCGAAAAACACGCCCTCCGAACGTTACAAATATGTTGTCAATCAAGAAATCAAGCATCTTGATAGTATCGGTTTCAGAGAATTTTTTGTTTGAATCAGAGTGATTCTTTACAAAGTATGATTTATCTCTCCCCAAGACAAGATACTTGTATCTACGTTGGCCATTCTTTTTTATGAAGCAAAGTAATACCAACTCTTTCAATTTGTCTTTTAGTTTGGAATGTGGAATACTTGTGTAAAGAGTAGAAAAGTCAAATGTTTTAATACTGTTACAAGATGAAAGAGAGTTAGATTGTATGTACTCTAAAAGATCTTTGAAATTTTTTAGTATCCACATCTGATTCACGCCACCTTTGTTCATATTAAATTCTTAAATATGGTATCTGAACTGTCCGCTATTTTACTTTTATTTTTAGATAGGACCATAGAAGGAAACAGAAATTATAAGTGGACATAAACACTAATATTGCTTACAATTTCAAAAAAACAGGAAATGATACTTACAATTTATGAGAAATGGATATTGTAATAACAAAACAATGTCACAATAACATGGGATATACTCTTTGAATTTGTCATATAACTACATATTTTTAAATGTTTCTAATTTTCGTATTTTATACAAGCTCACTTTCGAAATCATCAAAGAGACAGTTAATTTTAAAAATAATTCGTAAACTTAGACATTTTTTTTAAAACCTAACCGTACTTATGTAATGAGCAATAAAAATCTTGTTTTTTTTTATTAAATCGTCTTGAAGGGCACGCTTAAATCGTGTATGATGACAGTCTCTATTGAATAATTTAGTATAATGTTTCAATGGTTATACAACAAATTAAAAGTAGCAACGAAGCATATGTTTCTTTTTCTTGATGTATGTAATAAGTTATAAGACGCATACTTTATTTATGCTACATGTATTTCATGCACCTTGAGCATGCCGGAGCTCCCCCGGTTTTTTATAGGGTTTGTAATGCTCATCAGTCGAATATATCTTTTAAGTTAAGTTAATTGCAATTAATATTAATAGTTTATTCTTATGTTTTTTTCTTACACCACTGTAAATGGAGGGTTGTTCGCTTACAAAGATGTTATACCCCAACACATACAGTGGTTATCACTTCTAACCTCCTTTCAAATATGTCAAAATCTGTCAGGAGAACTGTTCTAGGACGGAATGTAGATCAGTCAACCTGACACCTTTTAGACAGTTCTAACTAGAACAGTTCTAACCAAGAACTGATTTGGTCAGTTCTACCTACAACTAATTTGGACAGTTCTACCTAGACTGATCCTGACAGTTCTACCCTAGAACAGTTTAAGACAGTTCTACCTAGAATTGATTTATAAGTTTTAAGGACCCTTTGTCCTAGATATATTAAAGGCCGTGGCTATATTGATTGCTCCAGCAAAATAGCCTCCTTTTATCTATTTTACCGGCTTCGGCAAAATAGCGATTTATATAGACTTTTGCTATTTTGCCGGGCTTATTTTAGATTTCAAATCAAGACAACATGTTAGACACCGCCACATTCTGTATGTATGTGCCTGTCCAAAGTCAGGAGACTGCAATTCAGTGGTTGTCTTTCGTTGATGTGTTACATATTTGTTTTTCGTTCATTTTTTGTACATACAGTAGTTTTTCTAGTTTGATTTTTTTTTACATTTGCCAGTCATTCCGGGAGTCAGGAAAACTCGTATGACACAATTATTTGACCTCGTTATCCAAATGTTATAACTTGTTTCCCAATCTACTATAAATAAATATGTTTAAACAAAAACGGACCATATTTGCACTTCATCATGTAAATCTATATACATGTAATTGTACCATGTGTACAGTAATTCAGTTATAATTTTAGGTCAAGAAGGACTGTTATATACAAATTACAGCAATATTGGAAAACAATTACCATAAAAATTTGTTTCTGCATCAATCTATAGTGCCGGCATGTCCTCTTTTTATTCAAAATACAATGTATTGGATTGTAAAAAAAAATATCAGTAGTTTTCATACCTCAGGCTGAATAAAATATTTTGACCGCATCAACCAACACTGACCATAGTTGCACTTTATTAAATCTTAAGCCTCGGTCACACCTTACCAGATAGCACGAACGGACGCCTAACGGATTAAAATAAAAGTTGTCCGTTTACAAAATTGTTATACATTGGGAGTCTATTGATGTACTGACCAAATAAAACGGACGCGCAACAAATGCATAACGGACACACACCGGATATGCAACGTACGAGAAACGGAAACGTATCGGACAGAACGGATGTCGAACTACATCACACGGACGAGTACCGCATAAAACGGACATCTCATAGAAGCGTACCTGATAAAACGGATGAACACGATATACGGAAAAATGAAAAGCGACAATAATAATACATGTAAATCGCATAAATGATCAAAAGTTTCTGTGTAACTGGTTTTGGTTTGTTCTTCAAAATGCAACCAAATGGCAGTGTCTGGCCTGAATAAGAGCTGCTTGATTGTGAAGACGTGTCCTTGAATAATAAGAATATATGAACCTTAAGAAATCTGACATACCAATAATTGGCATTTCTAACACGAAATTTTCAATTTACATTTATCCGTTTCACATTCGTTCGACATCCATTTTATCCGTTAAACGTCCGGTAGACGTTCGTTGGTGAATTTATTTGGCAGACCTCCAACGGATGTATAACGGACACGTAACGGATACAAAACTGAAACGAAACGGACGAGTACCAAACAAAACAGATATTTCATCCGTTGGACGTCTGTTCAATGTTTTGAACATGCTCAAAAATTTCCACCGACAGAACGGACTTCGACGGATAACACGTACGCTAAACGGACAGGCAACAGATAAAGACGTACGTTTAACGAATAAGAACGGACGTCTAACGGACATGAACGGATTGAAAAAGAAGTTATCCGCTAGACATCCGTTAGAGTTATCCGTTAAGGTATGACCGAGGCTTTAATAGCCGCTCAGTAAATCAGTAATTTTTGTATGTAAGGATGGATTGTATAGTACAAATGATAGCAATACTGGAACACCATGATTACACAACACTTTTCGCAGCAATTTAAAGTGCCAGCATCACCTCTTTTTATTCAAAATATTTAATCGTAAACAAATTTCAGTAGTTTTGAAAAATCTGACTGACTCGTTTAACAAAATAGTTTGACCGCTTTAACCAAAACTGAACATATTAACACTTTTTCATGTAAATATATAAGGCCTCATTGTAAATCACTTATATTTCTATATCAGGATGGATCGTATGATAAGTATGAAGAAGATGACAACAATTTTGGAACACAATGAATACTATGACTAAACTTTTTGTCAACATCAATTTAGACAGGGACTTTCTATACTAAGTATAGAAAGTCCCTGATTTAGAGTATCATTATTTCCTCTCTGCATCCATAATTATGAACTGTCACTAAAGTCAGTGGTTCGAGATGATTTTTTTATTTTTTTATACAAAACTATTTAACAGTACATCCAACACTTACATGACTGATTCCTATACTTTAAAATGAAAAGTACATGTGTGAGAAGTTCTCCTCTTGGAATAGTATACTGTTAATATATTTTGTAGAATGATGACGTCCAGGGGCAAATATTTCATTCATGTTCAGATCAAGTATATTTTTTCTGACGTCACAGACTCCCAGATATCATTTATAATCGTTACGGAAAAGTCTGTCTAAATTGACGAGATGGTACAAATATACACACTTATACTACACGTATTTCAATAATATCTCTGTATATACAATTTTCGTTTGAACATTCAGTGTCAAAACATGTATTGTTATATTTCGGAAGAGATTGTTAAAAACGGGGAACGAAGCAACGTAAACCATGTTGTTTATATCCAAACATATAGAAAAAAAAATCCAATGACTGTTGGTTAACCTTTCCATCCGCTTCGATATTTGTACATGTAACTTTTGAAAAGTAAATATAGAAAATCTGCTGCACAGTTAAGTTATTGGAACTGATTTTTTTTCTAAATTCTAAGATGCTCTTACTGCAGCGACGTCATTTAGAACTGTTCTACAATCTTGACAGTTTTTGTCAGTTCTGCTGACAGTTCTACGGTTAAAACTGATTTGGACAGTTCTACCTAAAACAGTTTTAGAAAGTTCTACCCTAGAACTGATTTGGTCAGTTCTACCTAAAACTAATTCTGACAGTTATAATTAGAACAGTTTTATAGTAGAACTGTTTTAGATATTACTTTTATAAATTGTTATTTGGATGGAGAGTTGTCTCATTGGCACTCACACTACATCTTCCTATATATATAGATAGAACAGTTCTATGACAGATTATGCTGACAGTTTTAATGAGAGATAGAAGTGATCTTCACTGTAATTTATGTGCCTTTCCCACCTTAGAAAATGTGGTTTATGGGGGTATTCGTTCATATTACGCATCTACGTCTTTTATATGTTTTGTCATAAATTAGAGCGTTAGTTTTCTCGTTTGAATTGTTTCCCATTTACACTGATGAGTCTTATGTAGACAAAACGCGCGTCTAGGGTACTAAATTATAATCCTGGTACCTTTGATAACTATTTACAAGTCAAAAACTTTTATATTTCAAAAAAGATTCACAACACACATTTTCTTTAACTTAAAGAGAGAACTTAAAAAAGGTGTTATGTGTACCTTTATCTAAATTTTGTCTGCCCTCATATTAAAGGTATGTTCCTCGGTCAATTTCCCAATTTTTTTCTTGGTCAATGATGAAGTTTTGAAATGTACGAGTTCGCAATGGTACGAGTTCGCAATTGTACGTGTTTGCAGTGATACGAGTTCATGGAAATAAGTTAAAAGATAGACCTTTTGTTTTCCAAAAAGGTCACTTGGTCTTACCTCTTATGAAGTAATGTGATAATCACATCAAACAACGACAGAACCGCATCAAAAATGTATTGGAACAACCACATCGTGTAGAATAGAATCGTCAAATTTTGAAACATAAATATGTAATATCAAAGTCAAATAAAGAATTGACATATCATTATTACGAAATAACAAAACAACACAATGTAACGAAACATATATAACATTAATATTAACCCATATACACATCAAGTAATGATAAAACCACACTGAAATAATATTGGAATTTAATTAAGTAAGGACAAAAATGTATTTTTAGTGTTGAAAAGCCAAAATAACATCAAGTCAATACGAAATCTTATCATGTAATGTCGAAACATGTCTTAGGAATAGAACAATTTTTGTTTTATATTTCCTTATCCAACTGCTTAAATGTCTACGTGCTTGTCTGCCATCAGCACACTAAGATAAAAAGTACCAGACATAAAAGATAAGTCTCTAATTGTTAAATAAATCGTTCAATAACTAATTGTCCTATAAAGTGTGTTTAATCATTCGATAATTGCGTTTAAATTTCGCAACCTTTAATTGTTCCTACTTATAAAAAAGATCTATGAGGTATATTTTTATAAGTATTGAGGAATTCAATTATTTAGAAAACAAATACTAAAAATTTATAACAAATAAAAGACTTATAAGTTGATCGTCAGAGTTAATGTTAAGTTTTATTGATCTCTGCAACATTAGCCTTTGTTACATGGTCTATCATTTAATGCAAAGTTTAAATGAAAATCGACGAGATTTCTCAACTACCAAAGAAATTTGATTTCATCATTTTAATCAAATTACAGATTTAGTATTCACCAAAGAAATAATTTACAAGACCTTAGATTCTAAGGTCAAGCTGGTTTGTCCTATCGAGACTATCCGGGATATTACTTGGACTGGACCACCGAAGTTTGTTATATACGCTGTTGGGACGGACGTATCAGAACATGTGTCGAATGTAGTAGAAATTGACGAAACTGCTACTGATAAAAGGTCTATTTTAGTCATCAACCATTTCACTAAAGACAGAAGTGGAGAATTCGAATGTACCGATAGTGTTATAAGAAGAGAATTTAACTTAGTGATTAAAAGTAAGAATTGTAAACACATGTCTTTTTTCCTATTTCACAATTCATAAATATGTATACTTTAATGTTTGTTCTTTTCAGTGTAAAGAAATTGGAACCTTCTTAATCAAAATCAATATTCACTTTATATCATGACGCTACATCGTAAAGAAAAAAAGATATAGTATGATTGCCAATATCAGAAAACTCCCCAACAAAGATCAAATGACGTAGTATTCAACAATGTAGGTCAATGAATATCCACCGACAATCAGTAAAACTCATACCGCATAGAAAATTATAAAAGGTCATGAAATAACATACGTTATACGACTCAAACGAAAATCCTAACGACCTGAATTATGTATAAATAACTGAAAACACTAAATGATAAACAGCATCACACAATCATCACTGTAAACATGTGCCCAACCGTGCCCTTCAGCTGGGAAAGTTATATCACAGAACAACAAAAGGAAGGACTTTAAAAATCTGTCGACAAATACTTAACTAATTACTCAATACAAAGCACAAAAAAAACTTAATAAAAACACCGAAACCCTAAAGATCTGTGTGTACTCACAGCTACTGCAAACTAGTTAAACTACAATAACAACTCATAGAAAATCAAGAATGTATCTAAGACAAAATATTAATAAGAACATATCCTACTTGTGGGGAATTGAAGATGCTTCTAAAGACGAGAATGATATTCACTAAAACCAAAGGTTTTGAATGATATTCAACGAGATCGTAAGCGAGCATATATAAAGTACGTTTGTATAGAGAAATGTCCATGCACAATGATTTTTTTTTTATTTCCATTTCGTTATTTTGCACCTGTCCAGTTATTATGGCTTCCTTGCTTTTATTGTTATAAACAGTGTCTCACAAGTCTTTATAGGCACGGTTTTTATCCTTTTTATTAAGTCGTTTTGTAATTTGATTATAAATCAATATTTTACACTTAAATCAACTAATATAAATTTTATCTTATCCTTATTTCATCACTTTAGTGATTTATTGTCGCTTGCTTAATGTAATTTAATGCATATTCAGAAAGAAAACAACTTTACACTAAATACAATAATTAAAATTGTTCCGCTTTTCAAAGAAACAGTATAGATTCGAAAACAAACATATACAGCTATATATTACTCAGTAAATTCAAACTTAAACAAATAGTTCTCGTCGAAACATGATTGAAGACTAAATGCTTAATTTCCTCCGACTATCGTCACAAAAATATTACCAGAGAAAAAAAAGTATAACTTAAAATCGATTTCAGACGAAAGATATTTCGTGAAAAGCCTTTTTCTTGCGTTACTCGACCCAGTTTACATTTATCAGAAACTTTTATCATATTTGAAAGCCGATTAGTTTTTGATAATAAATTTTAATTTTTTCCGGGATTGAGATTGTAATGGCTCAAAACAGTCATATCATGATACACATAGCTCTTAAATAATATCGAATTGAGATAAAATTGCAGAATGATATTACTGAATGTCTTGCTTTTTCATCATCAAATTTAGACAAGAGAAACTTTTAAACCGTAGAACTAACTGCTTTTATTATTTCAAGGAAATCCATCAGACTTAGCTATAGTAAATGCGACCGGTGGCAATATTAATTCAGTTGAAGGAAGAGAATATGATTTGGAATGTAGGGTGACCAGTGGACAACCTGGCGGCAATATAACTTGGTCAACGGACGACGGAGTAGTTGTTGAACAAAATGGACCAAGTTTAGTTACTCACAGGTTGATACCTCAAAGATCCGACAATGCAAAGTTATTCAAATGTACTGCTTTTAACAGCGACGGCGAGAAAATAATGGAATCCTCAGTCCTCCTAAAAGTTTTTTGTAAGATGTTATGATGTTTTCTGTTTTAGCTATAATTTACACTTTTAAACGGCAAAATAATCATGCAGAATATATTTAAGTATAAACCTGAACAAGCGTAGTAAGCTACCTTACTATAATAATAAGAAAACAAATAAATATCAATCGAACTAAGAAGGGATTAGAGAGAAATGAAAGCCAGGTGTAGAAGTTTTATCTGCCCTTACTAAATGAACAAAACATCCTCTTCAAGAGCAAGCCTTCATCAATTAGATAAAAAAAAATTAACCAAGATGTTGTATGATTGTCATTGAGACAACTCTTCTCAAGAAACCAAATGACACAAAACTTTTTTTTTATTCTGCTATGGAAGCACGTCCTCGATGGTGAAGTAAACCAAGTTTAATACACGATTTTCTACATAAGAAAATGCATGTACCAAGTAAGGAATGTGACGGTTGTTTTTCATTTTTTAAATGATTTTTTTTGTGTTAGAGATTTTGATTTTTCCATTTCAAAAATGACTTTCTGTTTTGAAATACCCTTGAAGTTCGGTATTTTTGTTAATTTGCTGTGGTATTTTTGCATTATGTTATTGTTTATAATAATTCTCGTATTCTTGTCTGTCAGTTTTGCTAATGTGCTTTGTCTATATGCTTCTTTGTGTTTCTTTGATGCATATATGACGTGGCTCTGAACGTATACATCCCGTCATTATGTTATTATACAATGGTAAATTTGTGTACTTTTGCCTTTAATTTTTGCCAATATGTTTGGTATTTATGCTATTTTGTGCTTCTTTATTACATATTTGTTAATGTTTTAGTGATTAAGATTATAACACAACATTGACCTCTGTACTCCCTATTTTTGCCTTTTTGCCTATTTTGTCTGTTTGTTTTGTTCACACATTGTTGTCAATATAACGGAATTTATTGCTACTGTCATACAAGTGAGAAGTGTAGCTAACTATAAAATTAGGTTCAATCAACTATTTTCAACATAAGAAAATGCCTGTATTAAGTCAGGAATATGACAGTTGTTTTCCATTTGATTGGTGCGGATGTTCTTTTGATTTTGCCATTTGATTAGGGACATTCCATTTTGAATTTTCCTCGGAGTTCAGTATTTTTGTGTTTTTTCTCTTTATTATTTCTCGCACTCTTTTATGCTAAGGCCTGTACTTTAGAATTAATATCTCGCAACTACACAAACAGTTCAGGAACACATGTTCAAACCTATGCATGAATTCTAGGAAAAAAGCGAACGGAAAATATCAGTCGCTTTTCAATTGATGCATAGCAAATTGGTGTTTTAGTCTTGGAAAATTTATTTCATCTTTATTTTTAAAAGTTTAATTAATAAAAAGGGAATTGTAATGACTGCAGTTGCTTTAACAATACCAAGATTTTTCAAAAGAACATTATTTTAAACAAATAAACTCAATTATCATTATTATTATTTATGGTAGCAATGCTAATGACAAACTTGTCTTTATTATTCTCTCAGATATTCCAAAGATAACCTTCAGTCCAAGTCAAACGATAACTGTGAAAGAAGGTGAAGAAGCGCAACTGATCTGCATCAATGATGGGAACGATCCGGCAACAACTACTGTCTGGAAAATACAACGTACAAAAACCATTACCTCCAAAAATGATACATTAAAGTTTAAAAGGGTTAAACGGACAGACGCAGGCCTATACATATGCATGGTTCAAACAAGTGCAGGTGTTTATAAAGAAAATGCAAAGGTTGTTGTGCAGTGTAAGTAATGAATTGCACTTTATAGAGAAATAATAAAGTATGCGTTATATCTTAGTTTTCACAATTTATATAAAGAATTTTCGAAAAAACAACAAAAAAATGTAAGAAAGAAACATTGACAGTATTGGGATTAAAGTTCATGAAATATGTTAACCCCCTTTTCATTATATACTCAAGCTCAAAGAAAAACATACATGTACCTAAAACCAATTTGTTTATAAAATGAAGTAATTTAACATCTGAGTAAAAAATATGAAGCAGAAGCTAACACTATAAAAAAATGAAAAAAAATAATATTTGAATATTGTTAAATGTCGGCGACAGTGTGCATACCCTTACCAAACTAATCTATCGGCAGTTAAAGAAGCAACAAGTCAAGACATTATATGTTCGCGTTAGCAAGTTCGTACCACGCATTTTAGTAGATAATTAATGCGACTGTTTTTAAAACCTGATCTTGCTCTCATGTATACATAAATATAAAAGATCAGATCATATTTACATCTTATGACTAATCACATATTTTCAATTGGTACTTGATGTGTTATCTCTGACGATAAACTCGCTAACTGTATAAATGTGGGAATTATTCGAAAAGTTTGTATGTAAGCGAAAAAGTTTACATACCAGTAACTCGTGAACGTGCATTATAATTCTTAACAGAAACAATTGCTATTATTGTCCTTCAATTTGAACATTCTTGGAATTTTTAAAGAATTAAATTCTATACTATCATATATGAGCTTATCACCATGAAATGAGCACAACTCTTAACATTGACAATGAAAGGTTTTCGAAATTTCAACCAAGGAAACGAACTGTACACATTCAAATATGTGTATACGTTCAAATCACACATTATAACTATAAGCTTTTCAGTCCCAACCATTTATAATATTTAGATCGACGTGTACTTTATAATTTTGCAGTCTTTATAAGTATTATGAAATGTTTTATTTCGTTGTACAAATAAACTCAAAGGAATTTGTTGAATTTCCAGATGCTCCAACTATCGTTATTCAATATGTTCCAACAGAAAGAAAAATGAAGTGTATTCCAAGTGGTGTCCCCGATAGATACGTATATGAGGACTGGGAACATACAACGGAATACAACGATCATATAAGGTTTTTACCGATAACTAAAGAAGGGAATAACGCAATTTTAACTATTCCTAAACATGAGACTGGAAAAGATCATCAACGAGATCGAGGTTTATACATTTGTCGCGTTTCGAATAACATATCATCAAGTGATGGAATGTTTGTTGTGAAAAAGTACAATTTGAATTTGAAGGGTACGTTTATTTTACTTATTTTTAATACAATCGGTCCTAAGATTTAAATGCTTTTTTTCAATCATGCCAAACTATTAAAAATTTTGCATAGAATTAGTTGTCATATTGATATCAATGAAATCTGACTTCTTTTGGCACCTTACATTATTTATTAGTCTACAAGTGTTTGTATTTCGCTGAAATTTTTGTACCCGTGAGCCTCCTTAATGTTGCATTTTGTAACGTCAGTTTTTGTAGTTAATTTTCATTACTTTTACAATATGTCTTGCGATGTAGTACAAAGTTATAATACATGTAACATCCTTAAAATTGAAAAATACACTTTGTTTATTATCTATAATATCAACTTTTTAGGCAAACCTTACTTTGTCAGCTCTACTGAAAACATTCAATTTGGAGTTTATCTTAAAACAGCAGAGATAAAGATAAAGTGTGTGAGTGTCCCTGAATATAACAGTTACGACGTTTTTAAGAATGGAAGCGAATTCACAGATTACACTGAATCCGTTGACAGAAATATTAAAATGACGGATACTATGTATGGTAGAAATGTTTCGGTGAAAGGAAGCCTCATATCTTTACAGATACAAATAGACACTCTAGATGATTTTAACCTGTATAAAGTAGTTGTCAAGAATACAGAAGGATCCTCACACCATACAATAAAACTTGTTTCTGCAAGTAAGTTCAAATTTTAAATTCTCATAACCTTTTTTATAGTTACTAGTATAAAATTAATCAAACATATTTAGCTCTTTTTGGCTGTTTAAAATTTTTGTTCTTTTGTTATTTTTTGTGTCATTTTGCAAATCAGGTGAATTACATTAAAGAACTTTTACATTTTATAATGAAGTAGTCCTGTTCACGTGATTAGACATATTAATAGAATAACTTTTCTATATTGTTTTAGATAATATTTCAATGTAACTGTATCAAGGTTGTATTTCAAAATAACAGATACGTAACAAAGAATAATTGATTCCAATTGTTTGTAGGTGCTCCATTCATACCAACGAGTCTTCAAGCTACATCTCAACAAACCGAGATTTATGTTTTGTGGAAACCAGGATTTGATGGGGGCTATCGTCAATGGTTTATCGTTGAATATCAAGAAATAGGAGACATGTACTGGGATAATGAAACAACGAATTCATCGAACTGGCTACTTATTGGTGGATTACAGCCAGCAACTAGATACCGTATTCGAATGTTTGCAAGAAACATGATCGATGATAGTAACAGAACAGAAGAAATCTTAGTCCAAACAGGTAATGCAGTAATTTAGTAAATGAATTTGAGAACAAACCAATTTATTATTTTTAATTTCATTCAAATCAAGACGGGCACTAATTGGCGAGTTTCTGTATTGTGGGTGTTTTATTTGTTCTTTGTGAACTCGCACCCGTTCACAGAGGCTATTCCCGATCTGTCCAATATAATTTTCGTGACAATCAGGACATTCTAGGATAAGCATGACAATACAAACAAAATAAAACGATCTCTTATATAAGCCGGCAATTCAACTACATATTGAAATAACAAAGTTAAGATAACTAAACTCCTTTTAAAATGCATGCAACCCGAGTATATGATTTCCGTCAAACATTGTTTTGATTTGTTAAGTGTGTTTTTAACCTAATTTGACTACATCAACATTTTTTTAAACGTAGAATAGCTAAAATGCTATCTTTTGACAGCTGGTGGTATTTGGACAACTGCTATGGTTGGCTGTCTTATTAACAAGAACTTGTTTGCAGTTATTTTATGATGTCTAAAACATCCCTTTCACTAACTGAAATATGTTATTTGGTTTTATGGGGATTAACAATTGATTCACAGACAGATATGTTGGTATTCACTCATTTTTATCCTTTTCATCGGAATTTCATGAAAAAAGGTGCTATTTATTTATACGTCAACAATTTTTAAGTGCGTTTGACAATTGACAGATTAATGTCTATGTTCTAAAGGTTTTTCGTAATTCCATACAGAATTTTATTCTTGAAAAATATTGGCGTCTTGAAAAATAAACAAAATGTCCATCCTTGACCATTTATCGTGATTTGACAGAAGTTACGAATATTTGAATAAACTCATCAAAGAAACCAGGATTAAAAAAAAATATATTTACGCCAGACGCGCGTTTCGTCTACATAAGACGCTCGAAAAAATGCTAAATAAAGAACGAAGTTGAAGAGCATTGAGGACCAAAAATTCCTAAAAGTTTTGCCAAATACAGCTAAAGTAATCTAATCCTGAGGTAGAAAAGCCTTGAAGACATGGCAAAAAAAGATAGATCAGATGATATTTTTTCAAATGGTATATCATTCAGGCATATGTTAGGTGGATGCATCAAAAGTTCATCATAGTTAATGTCCCTATTAAAGTATTTTGATTTTAAAAAATACACTAGAATAAAATATTGCGTTATAAATATGTGTGTTATTGTTATAACATTTTACAATGTAATCATTTGCACGTATGTTTTGATTATTTCAGGCAAATATGCAATTGCAGACACACCCCTTTCCGTTCACATTGTCGTCATTTTATCACTAGTGATTATCATTGCAGTACTTCTGGTGGCTGGGATGGGATTATATGTTCGTAAGTTTAAAGGAGCGGCGAAAGATACCAGAGGAACAGTCAAACTCATAGATTGAAAATAAACTGACAACGCCATGGCTAAGAATGAAAAAGGCAAACAGACAAATAATAGTACACATGACGCAACATAAAAAACTAAAGACTCAGCAACACGAAAGTATGCTATTTGTTAATCCATATACATGTTTGGGTGAATATCGCAATGTTATTTGCACACAAGAAAAAACATATGCCAAATAAGACATAGACTATTCGTTACACGAATGTGGTCTTCATATATTTATTGCGTTGATTAACGCACCAAAGAGTACCAATTTCCAGTGAAATATTATAACAAATTCAGTGTATATGTCTCAAAAGGTCAACGTATATATTTTTACGTTTAAAAAATATTAAACAGTGTGATAATGTCGAAGGAACTCTGCATAATCAATATGATTCTTACTGTAATTGTCAATGAATAATATATTAGTATTATCTATTTTAAATGTAAATGCTAAACACAATTGCATATAAAATTACACATTCAATGCAAATTAATGTTATGTAAAAAGTAAAAACACAAAAATACTGAATTCCGAGGAAAATTCAAAAAGGAAAATCAAAAAACAAAAGGCAAAATCAAAAGTCCAAACACATCAAACGAATGGATAACAACTGTCATATTCCTGACTTGGTACAGGCATTTTCTAATGTAGAAAATGGTGGATTGAACCTGGTTTATTCCTGTATGTTTCAATTTCAGACAGACTGAAACAGAGGTACAGGCAAAGGTATTTTATTGACATATAAAATATAATTTTATGAAATTTTAGAAATTGTGTTGGTGTTTTTTTTCAAAAGTTGTATAATTGCAACCCAGCAATAACATTTATCTTAATCAACTTCTGTTGTATTGATCTGTTGGTAATAAATCAGTTTTGTATTCAACAGCTTTGAAAATGTCTAAAATGTCCAAAACTTTTGCTTATTTGTTAACTGGTGGAC
Source organism: Mytilus galloprovincialis (assembly GCF_965363235.1). Taxonomy (NCBI): domain Eukaryota; kingdom Metazoa; phylum Mollusca; class Bivalvia; order Mytilida; family Mytilidae; genus Mytilus; species Mytilus galloprovincialis. The sequence continues at coordinate 72,736,583 of NC_134840.1, read as the reverse complement.
TTTCTTAGCTATCAATCGTTCGTTCTTGTTATAGTAATTAATTCTGTAGCCGATCAAATATTTCACAACAAATAAGGAAATGATGGTTGCTGCTCACAAGGAAGCTAGTAAACCAAGAGTTCCGAATGGTGAAGTTGAACTCATTCCTTCGGAAATTTTACGGACGCTATCACGAGTTGGTTGACCGTTATGGAATAACCGTTTCACAAATGATATCGGATTTGTTCGTTAGGTCGTAACTACAATCTCCTTCTCTTTCATGAATGTGACCTACCGAATTAGACTATTTTCCGGATTTTAATAACATAACAACACGACGGGTGCAACATTTGAATCAGGTCTGCTTACCCTTCCGGAGCACTCAAGATCACCTCTAGTTTTGTTGGGTTCGTGTTGCTTATTCTTTAGTTTTCTATGTTTTGTCATGAGTTCTATTTTTGTCTGTTTGTCTTTTTTAAAGTTTAGACAGGTGTTTTCAGTTTATTTTCGATTTATGAGTTTGACTGTCCCTCTAGTATATTTCGTCCCTCTTTTGAAGAAATATGTCTTTTACTTTTACATGGAAAAGTAGTTTTGTATTTCAGAAGATGGTTAAAAGGAATTTATAACATACTAAAACGTATGTCCAAATAATATAAAGTTTTCCTTATTTTTTTTTACAATGCAAAGATTTGATTATATATATTAACATTTCGGGTGTATTTCAGTCTTATGAACTTTTCATTTCTATGTAGCAACATAACAGCAGCGCCTGCATGAGAAGAACATATCTTCCAATTGAAACAATATTCCCGGACTCGTATTTCCTATCACGATTTCCTTAATAGCGGGTTGCTACTCACTAGGAAGCTATTAAAGAGTGACAAATGGTAAAGTTGAATTAATTCCTTCGTAAATTTTACGGACGCCATCACTACTTGGTTGAATGTTACGAAATAACCGTTTCACAGATTATATCGAGCATGCTACTTATGTCGAAACTACAACAACGTTTCCTTTTCACGAATATGACCTACCGAATTAGACTGTCTTCCGGGTTTGTTATAACATGAGCAACACGACGGGTACCACATATGAAGCAGGATCTGCTTACCCTTCCGGAGCACCTGATATCATCCTTAGTTTTGGTGGGGTTCGTGTTGCTTAGCCTTCAGTTTTCTATGTTGTGTCTTGTGAAGTAATATTTGTCTGTTTATCTTTTTTCTTGTTTAGCAATGGCGTTGTCAGTATTTTGAATTAATAGTGTTTCTCATGGTAATTTAAAACTATTTCTGGTTTACACATTTTTCCAATTTAATTTTAGTTTACACATGTCATTTAATCATTTTAGGATCGAACCTGCAGTAGATGTCGAAACACCTGAAGGGACTTATGACGAAATTGCTCATTATACAGAGATTAGTACAATTGATAACGTACAACCCACATCGCAAGGTACTTCATGTAAAACAATACCGAAGAAGTGTAAACTTTCCAATTGTTTTTTTAATACCTGTTAATAGATAGCAATGCGGACAGCCTTAAGGGCTCAAGCAACCAAGTTGTGATTGGTTCGTTTTTTCTTCCATTTATATGACATTTTGTAGTAATGCATTGTCTTCGATCCTCTTATATTTGCAATAAATTTTGAGCTGAGCATTATATTGGAAAATGTTGCCAAAAAGTTACTTGCATGCCTCGGTGCCTCCCTAATTTTTTCACGCTTCTTATATCATTTTTCGTTTTTAGTGGAAAAGTGCCTCAATAATATGCATATTGAACACCATTTTAGAATTCCACACAGCTCAGGTCTTTGATCTAATTATTTGCGTTTGCCAGGTCGTGCATAATGAAAAGCAAAACCTAGATACACTAATGACTGAAATGATTTCTTAGAGGTCCAATTTTTGTTTTGAATTTATAAATAAATTTTTTGCTGATCAATTTTCTTGTTTTTGTGTATTTTTATCTACTCTAGACCAGTGTTTGCCCAAAAGAAAAGGCAACACTCGACATTCAAAGAACAACAACTTCTATATGTATTTCAGTGTTATGTTGACCTGTGTGTACGTTGTGCCTTGGTGATCATTTTTGTAATTAACAATTTGTCAATAGTGTCTTTCTGTGCTTTTTGTATATCATGTACACAATAAGACGTCATCTGGAATTATCGGTAAAGTTGACTTATTCATTCTCGTTCCTCATTTTTGCTGTGTATATATTTCTTTATCTGATCTAACCTTCGTTATAAATGAACACAATGGTAAAAGGGCCACTAGCTGTCAAATTTATGTTTACGGATTGGACTCAAATTATTGTATTCGTTTTACAACAATTTAAAACATGTATCCACAATATAAAATGTATGAAATAAAGTTTACAGGGCATGATGATGATAATATGTCCATAAACACAGATATGAATACATAGCCGAATTCGTGAAATTGGATTCTTTTTATGTCTAATCAATTTCATTTTATGACTAGAAATATATGTTAATGATCAAATTTACCGGTATAAGAATGATTTTTTTGAGAATCGAATCAGTCAATGACTTATCTTTGTTTCACTTTCAATATTGACATTCTATTATTCTTAACAATTCATGCGTAATCGGTTAAAATCGTTCACACGAATACGGATCAATGAGGTCGATTTATTCACTTGCAAGTGAATAATTCATCCTCAATGGTTTTTAGCTGATTTTGACCAAATTGGACCAAACAGACTGCTAAAATTGAATAATTATTCCACTATTTGACTTTCAGTAATGATTGAACAAATAAATATAATTTTATATATTTTTGTATCTCGTAGCTAGTGGCCCTTTAATATATAATCATCATTTAAAGACGACCATTTATTAATAAGTGGATTGACTTTTTTGGCTATATTGATATAAGTGCAGACCTTGTAGGACTGTCATAGTATTGTTCGAAAAAGTAAATTCTTGTAATATCTTGTCATTCCTTCAATAAGTCGACAAACATTGTTGGACATGTTGTAGATCTTGTTTTACTGGTAAATTTGAGTTTCTATTTATATGTTATAGATTTCGTGATAATAAAAGCAATAACGTAAACACAACAAAAATAATTGTACACAAATTTACCAAATGATAGGAATCATCATTTATAAAAGGCAATACGGCCTGTAAAAATTAATATAACAGACCGATTCAAATGAAAAGTATATAGATTTTGGCATACTGAACACGTATGCATCTCGAATTTCTCTACTTTAAGTAGAATTTAAGATAAGAGACATAAACATTATTTTATCACTATGTTCTATTTTAGCCATGTCAGCAATTTTTGTTGAAAACAAGACTAAATTGGATATATAATTTAAACTATATAACCATATGTTGAGCATGGCCAAGTTATGTTTCAATTGGTCCAGTAGGTTCAGAGAATGAAATTTCTTTTAAACTTAAAAATTCAAGGACGACAGACGTCAGCCGCTATGTAATGACAATAATTCCATATACCTCATATGTGTCTTTAAGCTTAATTCTTTTCTTTTTAATGAACACAATTTTTATTTTCAAATGAAAATAATAATATGGGTTTTTGTGTTTTCAGAAAATGACGACTCTATCCTGCCAATGCTCATTAGAGATACAGACGAAGTGTCGGCAGAACATACATCAACATCATCGGACAATGATAGAGAATATTTAGAATATATAGACGATGGATATGAAAAGCCATACACCACGATGGTGGTCACTGATCAAGTAAAAGACGATCATGTATATCTCAATACAAAAAAAGAGTCAAATTACCAAAATGCTATTCCTTTTCAGACTGTTGATTATGGACGTGCTTGTGAATTCTTAGAAGAAGAATCTTTATCACATAAAATAAATGCGCATAATAACCACGAAAATAGGAATCTAGATTATGACACGGGCGACTCTAACGAAACAAATGATAATGTGCCTCGGATTTACATTAATCCACAAAGGAATAAGGCAGAATATATCAACTTGTCACTTAACCAATAACATTATGTTTTTAAATTTATCGTTTTACTTGAACTTATAAACATGATAAAATTGAGAATGAAAAGGGGATATGTGAACACAAATATTGGACGATAGTATACTTCATTAATCTGAAATAAATTTCTAATATGACGACCTGTATATTGTCAACCAGTAAAAAAACTACGGTATATACATACAGTCCAAGACATAGGATTTAGTTTAAACACATTTTATTTGTTGAATTAAAGCAAAATGGATAGGACACAATTAAATCATACTTATGAAGTCTTCATCCAAGACATAGGATGTTTCGAGTCATGCAAATCTTATTCATAGGGGAAAAAAACTCAATCTCTGACAATTAAACCAACGTTTAAAATAGGCATATCTTCATATACCATAATGTTATCACTATTCTAATACAAAATATAGATCATTCAATTTTAGTTATAACTTGTAAAAAGTCATTAAATGAAATTCCATCAAAGTGTTTTATCGTATGATGCAACTAACAAGTTAACGTTATATGTATACTTCCGGTGTCAAATGTCAACACCAGGCGTTTTCAAAATTCGTGCATGCTTCGCAATGTAATAATATTAACCCTTTCCTGTTCCTGCTTTTTTAGTGCAATTTTCTTTATAAAAAAGTGTACTAAATGTTTTGTTCGATACTCCCTTATATGTATAGACATCAACTAAATGTTGGTATTGTTAGAAAGAGAAAACTCAGGGCTTCAAAATCAACCATTGAGATAATGGTTACCATGACAACAGGTCACGTGACCACAGTTCAAATATTAAAAAATCGATAATTTATTTCCTTGTTTTACCGTAATAGTCGTCAATCCATTGATACTACTCGAAAACCAGGTACAAATAGATATTGTTTTTTTCAGCAGAAGTAGCCTTGTATACTACCTTTTTGATTGGTGCAATTTTTTTTTATAAATTATCTCTAAAAATACATTTTTTCTGTTGCTTAGCAACAACTGTATTTTATGAGAAATACTTAATTTTTACTTTAAATTGACAATGATACGCTTAAGAGTTATATTTTCTATGAGCAAAACGTTTTTTCTACCTCCACAAGTAACAACAGCAATTAAGGCATACTCCTTTCCAAAGTGCATCATATGGTTTCCATGGTAACGACTTTTGGAAATTTTGAAAATTATGAAAAAAGTAATAATGCATGGGCCAATTGCATTTTAAGTCAGCGAATTAGTTATGGAAATTTTTTAAGAAATATTGTTGCACTTTCTTCTTATCAAAATAATCTGAAAAGGTTATGAAACTTCTTTTAGCGTCAAATTATATATTGCATAAGTCATTTCATGAATGACTAAGTCTCCATAGTAAGACAATTTCTGACAGTTGAAGGTCAGTTCAGAATTGTGCAAAGGATGGTGCGAAATCAGTGTATTCTGAATTGTCAATATACCTAAAGCATTGACAGTTATATGTAAATTGCATGCATTTGATGTATTAAATTATAAGCATGGTACCTTGCTATAGAAAACTATTAATGTACTCAACATCCAGATATGAGAGAAACTTATTTTAATGTGAAAATTCTAATTTCAGATACAGAATTAATATTAACTCAATTCTCAATACAGACTTTTCAAAATTCATTTAAATAATGAATTGACCTTAAGATATGTCTTCAATCTTTCTCTTCTTTAATCTTTCATTTGTTGACACATACTCTTTTACTGTAGTATCAGAATGCCATACATAAAAACAATTACGGCCTACTGAACAGCACAATGGCACCTTACAAACTGAACAATATGACATAACTTTACGACTTGGTAGTTTCTTCTTATTCATGTGAGCCTCTGCATTACAATAAAGACATTCTGCACGTTTAGATAAAAATAAAGGAAGATGGAGCATAGGCTCAGGCTTACAATTAAATGATTTGACTTTCATCAAAGAAATAGCAAGATTTTCTCTGAATTCCAATTGTCCGAGAGATGAAGAAAACTCAGAATCACCAAACAGCTCAGGAGATTTAGAGACGAAATCTGTAAATAATATGTAAGCATTTACAATCATGATATCTAAACAATGAAAAAATAAGACCTTCCACCAATGATTTTGTGTTCGTATATACGAGGTGTACTTATTTAGATATTGGTTTGATTTGTCGACACCACCCATGTATGCATTGTAATCACTAGTTATTAATGGCTGCTTCGTAATCGATTTCTTCCAAGTTTTACGTGACTGTATTGTTCTATAGCAGGTTGTTACATCTGATCCTTTATGAAGAGGTGAAATAAGAGTTACACATTTACAGTCCTTCCATTGCACATAAACAAAGCTTCCATTTCTGTGCCACCTAAAATCACCTCTACCTACAACTTTTTCCCAATCTTTGCTCTGCTTAAAAACAGATGGCATTGCTGAACTATTGCTACGAACTGCTCCTATTATATATATCTTATCCCGGAGTAGATCTTCTGCTAAATGTTGTGTTGTATAAAACGAGTCAACAAACAACTTGTAGCCTTGCCCTTGTATAGACCGACACAATGACATTACAACACTATAAGCTAAGCCTTTCTTTTTATCTAAGATCTCAGTTCTTTTCTTACCCAAGTAAACAAAAAAATCAAAGGTATAACCAGTAATAGAACAAGCAAGAACCCAAAGTTTGATTCCAAATCTAATTGGTTTTTCCTTAATGAATTGTCTAATTCCTGAAAATTTGTGCTTTGATGCCACCATTCTTTCATCAGCAGAAATTTCTCTATGTGGATGAAAAAACTCCTTAGACTTTTGCTTAACATGTTCCAGTAGATACCTTATTCTTGTGAGTTTGTCATCTAAAAGGAAAGATAATAAACACAATTTAATTTAAAAATATTTATTTTTAAACATAAAAGCTCTGGTATATTAACCAAAAATTAATTTATTTAAATTCAAACTTTCAATTAAATTAAGTTTGAACAATTTCCTTTATCGAGTCACATTATCATCACTTATTGTAAAGCAATCTGATGCAATCTATAGTTAATTCCTGTTGGTAAAATAGTCATCCATCAAACCAGTAATGGGTGACCTTTGATGCTGAAAAAAACCAAAAAAACACAACAGAACCAACATGTCAACAACAACAACAAGCAATTTAAATTATTCAAATAAATTCAATATAATGTGTGTGTGTGTGCTATTTAAAATGCAGTGTCAATAACATATATACTAGATAAATTTAAACAATTTTTTATCAACAAATCCAAACAACTATATTTCCTTACTTCATATTGAAATCATTATATGGTCTTGTAATATGTTAAGATATATAACTAAGGTTTTAACTATATTTCTTTTTATTGTATGTGATATTTAATTAATCATTACTGATTCACAATAAATTTGTAATTGCTTGTTTCTATTCATTATTTACTTAATGTTAATTTTCCATGTTTTAAATATTGAAGTATTTCCAAAATTAGAAGCTTTTCAACAAATATCACATAAAGAAAGACAACTCTTGAAAAGGCAGACAACTCTTTCAATTATAACAATTTTATTTTACTTAAATTCTAAGCAATCCTGACCTTTATCAATATCTCCAGGTGAAGTGACTTGTATGAAGCATAAGATGGCCTGAAATCTTTTTTTAGTCATCACATCATTCACTGGGCAATGATCATATAACACATTGGTTGACCAATATTTCTCTAGTGCACTTAATTTGACAACCGACATATAAATTATAATTCCAAAGAACCTACAAAAAACATAATGTTTAATAAGTTTGTACATATTTTACAAGTATCTATCATTGAAAACACATTGCTAATAAGGTCGTTGAGTCACATATACTGTAATTTTTTTCCTTCTCTATGAATTCATTTTAACTGAATAGCATTGTATAGCTACTGCACACATTTATACATGCAGTACATAAAAACAACTGATTCCTTGTAGACATACAAATACCAACAAATTTCAGAATTTAATTATTACATATCTTTGATATTTTGAAGCTGATTATGCAGTATGGGGTTTTCTCATTGCTGAAGGCTGTACAATTGCCCATACATTCTTATTTCACTTCATTTGAACATTGGTGGGCAGTAATTTAAAAGGCAATCATACCACATCTCCTTTTTTATTTAGCTTGTGATTAATGCAAATTAATAGAGTTGTACTTTTTTTTTTAAATATTAAACATAGAGTGGTACTTTATCCACTTCAATGTAGCTTACACAATAAAATTAATCTTTACATTGAGGTCATTTTGAAAAACATGTTTAAATACCTCAAAAGCTCATCAGTTGTAACAGCTTCCCAAACTCCATTGTCTGTATAGGATGAATATTTTCCAGTGTTTATAAGATAGTTTGCTTGATGGTTTGTAGCAATACATAAAGTTGTTAAAAATTCTACTGTCATGAAAAGGTTCAAGAAGTGTAATGGTGTTTTTAAATGTTGAAGCTGCCTTCTGCAATAGAGAAAGGAGGAAATGAAATAATATAAATAAAACAGATGCTAAGACCAAGGACAACTGTTCATATATAAATTGTCTTTAATCTTTTATCAAATATTGAACTGACAAATAATTTGCCATACATTTGAGAACAATACAATCCAAAATGTGATTTTCATAAAACAATAAAAATATTAATGAAACTAATTTTACACTATCGTCCAAGCATTCTAAAATAAATGTCGAAGTAAGGTGTCAAAGTTAAAAAATATAATTGCATTTCAAGACGTCATAATTATTTGGACTAATCCATTTAAAGCAAAATGATACCAAGGAATAATAATATCTGTCGACAAAATAGTATTATTATTTTACATATTTTATTAGATCATATGTACATGTAACTATAAACACTTTCTTTCTAAAAATTATTCATTCATTAAACTGTAATTATACCTAGTGAAGTTTGTTGTCTGAAACCCAGGTTGACGCGTTGGTTTAAATGGAGTTGTTCGCAAGTCTACATTTCCATTATCCTCTGTATTATCATCCTTCCAATAAATGTGCCTTTCTAAGGGATCTGATATGGACTGAGATGACTGGGAACTACATGTATCTTGAGATGATCTATAAAAAGTAATTGTATTTTTCAATCTGAAAATTATTTCACTTGCAATTTGAAATTTCTTTTACATTTTTGCATCAAATTTCATTGTTATTAGTATCGCACTACCAGGTTGGATAAAAGTGTACTTATTCAAGTTATACACTACTACAGATCCATCATAACCATAATGGACTATTGGACAATATTTGTACATTATAAACATTTTATTTATCAAATAGATTAGCAAAAAAGAAATTCTAATACAAATCACATGTTTATTATCACATGTATCAATACTATATATATTACACAATAATATGGAGCATATATATATAATGCCCAGGACAGCAATCTAACAACACTATGGACATGATAGAGAGTAAAACATGACATCTACTGGTACACTTAAAATCCCATTCGGGTTTACTTGTCTGGAGAGATTTCTTGTTTGGCCACAAACTGAACTTCTGAATGATATGAATTATGAGTAGGCGGCCAAATCAAATAAACACTTTTGACAATAACCAGACAGTGTTACAGAAGTTACAGAACGACAATTGCAAGGAATGCGACAAAGATTATTTCTTTTCCGGATTTTAATAATATACTATCGATTTATCAACTTACAGGGTATCTACATTTGGCGGAGAGTATAGTTCGGCATCATCATCTTCTCCAAATTCCTCTCCTAACAGGAAATCTAACTGGTCCTCCTCATCTGAGGAAATACAATCGTTCTCGTCTTCCATCTTCAGATCTTGTCGGTCAAATTTAAGGTCACATTACTAAAATATATTATTTCCGGAAACAAGCATGAGGGCTATCCGGTTTAAACAAGGACGTATAATACGTCCTTGGGTTTAAAATATTTCAACAAAAAATCAGGAAAACTTTCGATGTAAAATTAGAACAGGTGCGTGGAGAAATAAATGATAATTTAGACATGCGCAATATCTTTACTTTTTTCACATTTACGCAAACGTTTTTTGGGTGTTTTTTTGGCCGATGTCAACCCTTTTTGAAATCGGCGTAACTTATTCATTTCTCATTCTTTCTTCAAAATTCTTTGTGTTATGAAAACTAGAAGAGAAACATATTTTTTCGCTGGTTTTTGTTTTACCTATTTCCCTTTATAAATTCTTCAATTATTTGCCTATTTAAAAAATACGGCTTTTGTTACATTTTCACTTTTTTTTTTAAACGAGCAGTCAGAAAGAATCGATTTGAATGTTATATTTTTGTCAAAAAAATTAAAAACAAATTATATATTCAAAAAGCTTTACATTCAATCTTTAATTAAATTATATTTTTTTATAGTTAATATGAATTTATAAATGAAATAGAGCAAGTTAGTTGCATAAAAACGAAAACGTAATGTCGCAAGATAAAACTATGTTTTTCGTAACTGTCACATGCACTTTGAAGCCATTTTATTCCCCAAAATTGCTGAAGAAACGAAATAAAAACTACACCATGAAAAAAATAAAGATCTCAGCTTTAATTTGGTGTACCCCCGAAAATTGGGGGTACATTTTTACGCAGACTGTGAACATTTTAAATAAAAAGTATGCCAAAAAAGGAGCTATCGGTACGAGAGTACCGATGGGAACGTGAAGGGGTTAAATAAAGAGTACATTTTTTTTTACAATGTGTTTTGTTTTAAATTTTTATTGAATAGTATGATATTATTAATATAACTATTTAGGGGAACAAAACATAACTACAAAACAGTATCTGGTGTATCATATGAGAGTAGCCAAATTGCACCTATTTTGAAATTTTTTCACCTACATGTATATACTATGATTCAAGGAGGGGGTAATTCCGTTCTATGTAGTTTTTACCATATGGTTTCAAAAAACGCGAACGGGAGGGATTGTTCTTGAATTTTATATGATGACGACATAATCTTTAAATCAGTTTCATTGAGGTCTGGAGCTGTCATGTCAGTAACTGCAAGTAGTTCACTGTTAATTTATGTACCATTGTTCTTTTGTTACCTATTCTGACATCGGACTCGAACTTTTTTAAAATTAAGTTTAACTCTGCGTATTGTTCTTTGTTTTTTTTATTCTACATTTGCTAAAAGTAAAAGGGAGGGTTGGGATATCTCAAAACAAGTTTGACTCAGTCTCATTTTTACGCTTGTCCCAAATCAGGAGCCTCTGGCCTTTGTTAGTCTTGATAGTTTTTTTTTCACTTACTGTGGATTCATTTATATTCGCTGAATACAAATTTTCGTGGATTTCGTTGGTACAGGTGAACCACGAAATTAAATATTCAACGAATGATTAATGTTCTATAGGCTTGTATACAGACTTCAGCAAAACCAAACCACGAAATTCAAATATCCACGAACATGCAAGTGTTCCATAATCCACGAAAATTGGTACCCACGACATTAAATGAATTCACATTTTTCCCCATTCCATTCTCAATTTTATTTCACTATTTAATTTTGAATCTATATTAAATCATAAAAAATGGGTTTGGACAGACCTCGAAACGATCAATGATTCTGTAATGAGGAGTACACAATTTGCAGTCATTTCTAATTTAAGAACATTAAAAATCTAATAACAAATGTATTGTTTTATTTAAACTTATATTTGGAAAAAATTGTCCATGCTTACTTTTCATTTATCAAACTGATGATTGAAACATCTTTTTACTCAATTTTTAAAGATGACTTATTGTAGACGTTTCCGTACAATTGACTTTCCCAGTGAACATGGCATCTATATATACAGTGAACATATAGTGTATATTTGAACATATTTACGTATGTTGAATACCGTGTACAATGTGAAATCATAAAAGTACAACTTATTTAGTCTCTTAAGAAAACTTGTAAGATTTTAGCTGCTATATTAGTTAAAAGTATGCGATTTTGGTACTCGGTGCAATTTTGGTTCTGTGACATAAGGGGTTTCAAGGTTTACCAAATTCGGCTGCCATCCTTTTTTACGCGGCTTTGTATTTGACCAGAACAGTCAGAATTATACTGTGTAAGCTTGCTCTCAACATATATGCAAATCAAAGGAATTTACTCAGGAAAGGAAATGACTTATTCCTACACATAAAAGCTTTTTCGGCGTAATTTTACAATATTGAACGTTATATCTTATATATATATAAGAAGATGTGGTATAAGTGTCATTGATACAACCATCAATTCAAATCACCATATATGTAAGATTGTAGACACTATAGGTACGGTCTTCAACACGGAGCTATGGTTTACACCGAACATGTTAAAAAAGAGATGTGATGTAATTTCTTATAGCAATTATCTTATAGTATATATTATAAGTTTTTATGTGATTTATCAAACAATTCAGATCACATGTAAGGTTCATCTTGGCTTTAATTGCCGTGTTTACATCATACAATTAACTCTTGATTGCAAGCAATAAAGGCAACAGTATTATACCGCTGTTCAAAAGTCATAAATCGATTGAGAGAAGAAAAATCCGAGCTTCAAACTAAAACCCAGGGAAACATATCAACTAAAAGCGGAAAACAATAAAACAACAGACACACGAAGTGCAACACAAAAAAAAACACAAACAAACAAACGGCAATGCAATATACATATAACTATAAGTTAACAAGTACCATATTCCTGACTTGGTACTGTAAATTTTGCAGGACACGAAAAGGACATGGAAAAATCTGTTCATATGGAAGTTTTACGACCTATAGCATGAACTAGATATATATTAAATTCAAATACATTTTATTTCTGTTAAAACTTAATTCTTTGTTTGCACTTATTTCGTTTATACAGAATGGTCCAACATTAAAAGAGTTTGGGGTAGGTATGATAACTACCATATAGGTAATAATAGAGGTGAACTGTATGGATTGGTATTTACTGTAGCGGGACTACAAGAGGCGATCTAAATTGTTTTACTGAGTGGACAATTGCGTAAAACTCAGTAGAGTTTTTTCAATTAATAATCTTATAATTTTGTATAAACACTTTTGGCGAACAGGTTTGTGTCCACAAAAACCAATTAAAACATAAGGAATATCGAAAAAATCCGCTACGTGAACATCTAGATCAATTAAAGTAATAGAGAAATCGATTCATAAGGAAATAAATAATGCATTATTTATCAAGACATTTAACTCGATGTTATATCCTCAACCCCCATCACCACGTAAACAATTACATAACGTCATCAAATATTCTTAACAATAACAACGTAGCATTCTTGCATACAAATAGATAAAAGCCCTAGACATAAAATATAAAAATAATACTGCAGCTATTCTATTTTCGCAGTCAAATTAAATTGTTATTTTTAGACACTGGACGTACATCGCTTTGTTTACGTCGCTGTCAATGAATTTAATTTATGACGTCGTTAAGGTACGTCGTTCACCCCAAATACAAAAAAAATCAAACAGGTATAGTACATATGGAACAGTTGTAGGAGTAGCAGTATATAAAAAACTTTACATACCTTGTCTCTAAATATAAAGTTTATTTGTACAGTCCTAAGAAACAGACAGAAAGCAAAGCTTTGTAGAGTACTTCTATTATGTATGGAGCCGGGTATAAACATTTTTTTCTTTTGAGCTGATATGTGATCTGAATGTTTCATTGGCAACACATTCAATTGAAAATACTGCATAACGTAAATAAACAATTTTAAATGAAAGTATTCTGTTTTCAATGTGCTGAGTATTTGTTTTATATATTTGTTTCATGAAATCTGAAAACGTACAGTGAAATTTCTTCATAGACAACTCTTTCACCAGATAAGAGAAATTGTTGTTTCCTTGGTTACACCAATATGGATACTATATTAGGAATGATATATACATTGGCGGATCCAAAAGGGGGGGAGGGTTCCGGGGTTGGAACCCAATTTTTTTTGGCCGATCAATGCATTTGAATGGGGACATATAGTTGGTAACCCCCCATTTGCCCTTTTTAAAATGGATGGATCCGCCCCTGTATATAGATCATATTTGTACTCAGTATAACTTAATTAGGTGTAGGTTGTTTTAGTTTTCTACTTATGTTCACATTAAAAAATAATGAAACATTATTTTCTTCTTCAAATCTAAGTATATCATCATAACATTGTTATCCATTTATTTCATGTGTTTGAGTTTTTTGCTTTTGACAATGTATTGACAATGTATAGCTTTTACTTTTTTTCAAAGCATGATCGGGTTTTGAAAAAAAAATTTCTGCAATTTTGCGAAATTAGATATCAAATAATAATGAAAACAAAGGATTTTGTATCAAGACAAAATACCCCATAATTTGTGTAATTGAAATGATGGTATATCTGGTCTCATTATGAACGTTAATAAGGTTACGCCTAAAATTGAGAGGACATTCAAAAATGTCCTCAAAAAGAGTATTTTTCACAATTTTGAAAACCACCGAAAGGTGTAGTACCACCATTGATTTTCCCTAATTAGTCTGTGTTAAATTTGCGATTTTCAAAAAAGTGTGCAGAACTTATCTTTGTATCAAATAAAGAAATACTTTGCATGAGTATCATGTTCAGTACTATACAAAAAAAATCACAGAAAATTTCATTGCATACAAAAAATTCTAATATGACGTGCTTCTTTAGCTTTGTAAAGAAACCATACTTTATTATCCAATAAAATTAGTTTGCACATGCGTATATTGACTATGGCAGAAAAATGAATTTCGTCAAAATGGTATGCATTTAATGTATTTCCTTAAATTAAAACACTTTCAAACACTAAAATGATACACATTTTGTTACTAATACTTTAACAATGACAACAATGTGTTACAATTCGTAATTGAAAATAGTTGACCTAGATACAGCAACGTCCATGTTGGCTGTTCTAACTTCAAAACCCCTCCCCCTAAAAACACGTTTCATCTCTCCTGTTAAAAAGGCATGTCATTGTACATTAATTTCATTGAAACATATGTTCCGACGATAAAATATAAAATAAAAAATAGGTTACTATTACTGTTGTACTGAAATGACAAAATTGTTTCATATTTCTGATAAAATGGATTGACCCTAGCAGGGAATCGAACCCCATTCTCCTATAAAAACAAATAGGCGTAATTACCAATATACCACCAAGGTTTCCAATCCATTTTACAAACGCAACAAGATTGTCACCCAGTATTAATTTTAATCTCATTCATAAATACAGCATTTGAAATCGTCAGATGCACAAAGGCGTGCCCTTTGATCAACTTTAAAAGGTGTAGCCACCGCAAGTATAAATGGATTTCTGTCAAAGGGCCCCTCCTGCCAAGTCTCGAATGTCAGCACAACTTTATCAAGAAATCCTCTATCAGATATGAACATATTTACCAATGCTACAATATTAACCGGCGGAATATTTACGATTAATTTAGTAAATAAAGACCTACCCGATTCTCCTTGTGCGTCCACCGCCATTGACGATTGACTTGAAAATGTGCGTGTCAGAAATTGACTTCAAAGGAAAAGACTGTTGAAATATAACTTTTCTGTTATATTGTGACACAAATATTGTTTTAGTTAATAAATTAATTTATTAATATCTGTTTCAATTTTGAATTTTAGAAATTTATACAACTTTGCCAAATCAAACTGGTATGAACTAGTTGGATAAAAATCGACAGGAAGGTTGATGGAAGAGCCTACAAAAATACCGTACACTTTATACACAGCGAACATAGATATTACCGTAATTGTCCTAATCAGAATCGAAATAATTGATGCCAGCTATACTTTATTGTAGTTTTAACATGGGTAGGCATTATATTCGTGTTATTTTAGCCCTCGCTATCGCTCTGGCAAAAATAATCACGAATATAATGCCTACCCATGTTAAAACTACAATAAAGTATAGCTGGCATCAATTATTTCTTAAATAACCATCACTGAAAATTAACCATACAATTTTCCCCATTATTTAAACTGTGTACAAGCTTTAGTAACCATGTAACCTAAAGTTTCCAAAGTATTCTATAGTAACCCCAAATTAAAAAATAATAATGGTGCTTTGAAATACTAAAGACATATGTTTATGACACAGAAATGTTTTACTGCAATAAAATGGAGGATTAATTTATCTACAGCTGTCAAATTCAATGTCAAATATCTTTTTTCAACCTATTTTTCTATACAACCCGATGTGACGTACCGTGATTTTGTGGTAGTGCACCTAAAGAATTGAGGGGGCGGGGAATATGTGTCATTGATTGAATTTGATATATGCCTTTTTGTGCTTCTTCTAAATATTGTTTGTTTTTATACTGATTAAGATTATAACACAATGTTTCTACATTTGGAAATGCCTGTACCAAGTCAGGAATATGACAGTTCTTGTCCATTCGTTTTTGATGCTTTTTGTTATTTGATTTTGCCATGTGTTTATGGACTTTCCGAATTGATTTTCCTCTGAGTTCAGTATTTTTGTGATTTTACTTTTGACTGCTGTGTCCCTTTTTTGACATTTTTATCTTTTTTTTTACACATCGTGGTCAATATAAGTGAATTTGATGCAACTGTAATACAAGTGAGAGGTTTAGCTAGCTATAAACCAAGTTCAATTCTCAAGTTTTCTACATAAGAAAATGCCTGTACTAAGTCAGGAATATGCGAGTTGCTGAGCTTTTGATTTTGCCAATTGATAAAGGACTTTCCGTTTAAAATCATCCTCGGAGTACAGTATTTTAATGATCTTACATTTTCCATGGTTGAATGTGCTGTTGTAATGGGTTTTGCTGTTCGTTGTTTCTTTTGTCAAGTAACGTAGGTGTGTGAGGTTTGAAGAAAATCCATGATTATGTTCGATGCACTTCCTATGAAGAGTTTAAACAGTTACAGAGAACCATTTTTAGATTGTCCACCCATCTATTACAGTTTTAATAATAATAAGCAAAAACACATAAACTTCGTAAAAATCTTCTCTTTAAGGCAATAAGTTTTATATAGGTATGACTGAATATTAATGTAATTAGACTTATTTGATGGTCTCCTTTTGCTGATCATTTATGCTTTTAAAGTTTATATCATTTTCGTGCAATAACTCTACTTACTGCAAAAAGCAGTCTACTGAAGATTTTGACATGTTACTTGTTTGTAGAACTTGGTATGCATATTCCGTTTGCTGTTGAGATTTTTGCCGATCTACGATCACTTTCAATATAAAAGGATTAAACGACAAAAAACTGACAAAATTTGACATTCATGGTCAATAAATCATGCAGTTCAGAAACCGACATTTGTCATTTAAATAATGGACAGTGTATCCATCGAAAAAATTTAGGTATTTCTGTCCCTCACAAATTTTCTCTATTCATATTGCAGATTTTTGTACACATTATTAACTTTTTTGAATACAATTAACATTTAATTGCAAGTAAAAAGAGGAACCATAAAAATGTGTGTACGTAAATGTTGCTTTCCAATTTAAATCAAAACACGAACACGAATTGTCAAGATAAAACATTGTGTTGTTGTTATTTCATTACGTTTTAGCAGCAAAGGAACATAACATTTAAAAAAAAATCTAACATAATAGGATAAAGAATGTATCCAAAGATCAATAGAATTTATCCGTCGTATTTATACATTATCTATTTTTCTGTTCATACTCTTTCCAAAATTTGAGGTAATTTTATTCAGGTAATTTTGGCTCAGCAACACAATGAATTTATTTATAGTTCATAACAAGACACAAAATAACAAGATCTTTAATTGTTATCATTTAATGACATGTGGGCCAAAGTAATCTGGAAAACTAGTGAAAGATTATTTACGATCATTACTTTAACAAGGACGTTACTTTCTTCTGCACCATTTTCATGAAAATATACATTTTATTTGGTATTGATAAAAGAAAAAAATAACAATTCATTTTGGCTCCAAAAAAGTTCTACAACATTTCTAAATTTGAAAAGATTTCGTAAAGCGTTTTCATGTTAATGAACAGATACTGTAAGACAGCCGAAAGCCCGACCACCTAAAACCTGCCCGTCCGCCGTACAACCACGAATCATTACCTGATGTTGCTGTTGAAATCCGGTTAACAGTTATTTATCTATACTACCTTTGCTAGTAATATGGGATAATTGTGTAGATTAAACAATTATTTCATTCCAGGTCCTTTTATTTTTGAAATAATTAATATAACCAACAATGAACGATCACGTCCAATCCAATACAAATACCAATATAATAGACAACTTTCGAGTTAATCCATTCCGTATATTTTCGGCACTTAGTTTGTACCTAAGTCATGTGACACAGGGGCATGTTCATTTCCGGTAAAACGAAAATGTCCTTCAAACTTCAAAACGTAAACAATTTGAAAGGTTTTCTACAAAAGAGAGGCGTAACCTGTTACTTTTATAGAAAAGATCATCTGGTTAAACTTTGTGATCTTGCATTGGAACTTCAATTGCCTATATTGAACGAGGAGAACGACGTGGAACCTGACATCACTATTTCAAGTTTGACAAGGCGTACACTGGTTATCGGGGGAAAGGAGGTCATAGCTCCAGAGGTTTCGAGTGTTGTGTGGTCAGCTGATCTTAGATTTATTCCTAACATTGAAATTGGGGACATATTGGTATACATGCTGAATTATTGTGGTTGGTCCGGTGACAAACTAAAGAGTTACAAAAGGGACAATGGTTATCAACTATTTCAAGCCAACCATATTGATTCTGTCAAGATTAGTCCTCAATTTGATGGCAACTGTTATTATGTTGGTGGTACCTGTGTTCCAGAGACAAGGCAGAAAGAATCTCCATATGATGTATGGATTTTGGTTAGACCCTCTGGTGAAATTGTTTCTGGCGGTTGTTCTTGTGTTGCGTAAGTGTCTCCTTGTTGCAGTGATTCTTCTTTCTAGTTTGTTTAGAATTTTATTGTTGTTCACATTGTTCAAGGTTCAATATATTTTCAACTAGGTTGCTTTGTGTTCAGTTGTTTTCATGAATCAGATTGCATACAGGCTACCAGGAATACTGTTGTTTTCCCCTTCTCTTTGAATATACATGTATGGAAAGGTACAGGTATAATGTTTTATCAGTGATCTCAATAAATATCTTGCTCTTTTTCCTTTTACTATGTTGATTTAAAGCATATAAAATAGTTAAGTCATATCAACCAGTGATCATGTTGAATGGATTGACTGCTTCTACATGTACATGTACATTTCTGATTACATGTACAAAATGTAGTTCATGTTACACATTCTGTAGCTGATTCATCTTACAAAGTTTTAAATTGAAAGTGTCTCTTGATAGCTTTTTTTTAGCTAGAAGACCATGAAGACAGTTATTTTACTCATTTCTTAACAAGACAATTGAAATTTAATCAACCTGGAGAAAGTGGCAATCTGAATCGTTAGTTTCTGTGGCAAATGATAGAAACATTGAAGTGCACTTTATTTTTAAAACAGTCATTTCTGTCGTTTCTCTCACTAGCTTCATTATTTCAACAATGTGAATGATTTCTGTATTTTCTAATGCCAGACATGATGCGGATATGTTGAAGTTTGAGAACCAGATGTAGCAGAATGTGGTAAAATTTATTTTAAGTTGAGTGAACAAAAAAGTAAATATGTATTTTATACTAATTTAAATTATATACATTCATCCTATTCTTTTATTTGTTTTCAATGTAAGAATTTGGCTTAAATAATATGAGAACTGAAGTTGTTGTCTAGTAAATTTTATTGGACACTAAGATACAACAGACATGAAAGTACTAAACATGTCATCATGGTCATTCAAATGCACAGAAAAGAAATGACACATTACTACTGATATACTCCTAGCTTGTGCGTTCAACTTACTTGCAATTATAGAAATATTAATATAAATATTGTTAAAAATGAAAATCACATGTACATCATAGTATTCATTGCATACATGGTTCCATTATACATGCAGGTTTTTTTTTTATGGTAGCAGTATTCAGAATTAAAACATGTAAAAATTTATTCCAATTCTATCACTGAATTCTATGATAACTACTCTTTGCAACTCCTGGCTGATGAAAAATTGGGCATACACAAATGATATAAAATGATACATGTCAATCAGTGCCAATAGTAACACTTTTCTTGAGTCTATAAAAAAGAAGATGTGGTTTGATTGCCAATGAGACAACTATCCACAAAAGACCAAAATGACACAAACATTAACAACTATAGGTCACCGTACAGCCTTCAACAATGAGCAAAGCCCATACCGCATAGTCAACTATAAAAGGCCCCGATAAGATAGTCATTATGTTGTTATAAAATTTTATTATTTATATATAAGATCTATTACCTTCTTTCAGTGAAGTTTATCTAATCGTGCTAATTAAACTAGTCTTGTCTGGTAGAATTCAATGAAAGGGGTTTGCAAAATGCACTTTAAATTTCAGAGGTAACGGGGCATGCAAGCATTGTATTGCTTTGCTGTTTTCCATTGAGAGTTTTAGTGAAAGACACAGAGACAGGTTCACACAAGCATGTACAGATGTGGTATGCACATGGGATAAACCTAAGAAGAAATCAGAGCCAATGGAAATTGATGAAATGGAAATTAGGCGGGACACTTCAACAAAGCTTAAAAGAACCCCCATGACCAAAAATTACAAACCAGCCAGTACAATGGAACATAGAAGTATTGAAAAAGACTTGTACAAATTGTTTTCAGGCACAGACTCCCTTGTGTTACAAGTCCTCGACCCGCCAAGTGATGCATCTGAGGATGAAGCAGAGGCTGAAATCCCTACCCTTTCTGATGCTGTATCATCTTGCTCATTGTCTGAAGGGAAATCTTTGGCAAGTTATTTGCAAACTGTCTATTCAGACAGCATAATTTCTAAAATTGAGGAATTAACAAGGGGGCAATCAGACAATGATGCATGGTTTGAGCATAGGAAGGGTAGGATAACAGCTTCTTTGTTTCATTCTGTCTGTCATTTCAGATTTAATGATAAACCTACCAACTATATTTTAAAGAAATTATTAGGACAGGAAAAAATGTTGTCATGTCCTTCAGTTAACTTTGGCAAAAGGAATGAACCTGTGGCTAGACAATTTTACAATGAAATGTATAGGACAAAACACAAAAATGTTCAAATTGACAATTGTGGTCTTTATGTTTGTACAGAGTTTCCATTCATGGGAGCCACCCCTGATGGAGTAGTGTCTTGTAGCTGTTGTGGGAAGGGTTTATTGGAAATTAAGTGCAGTTTTATGCATCAAAATGAAAACCCTCTAGATGCCTGCTTAGACTCTCATTACCATGTGTACAAAGATGAGAACAATTGTCTAAGACTAAAGGAATCATCTTCATGGCATACCCAAATACAAGGTCAGATGGGGATTTGTAAAAGGCAATGGTGTGATTTTGTATTTTTCACAAAGAAAGGTATTGCAGTCGACAGAATTATTTTTGACAAAAATCAATACAATGACATCATTGTAAAATGTGAGAAATTTTTCCATAAATATGTTGTACAAGCTATACAATCTGACTAAATTACCATTGAGTGACCATAATGTAAAAAGAAAAGTGCAAGTAACAGATGCCGTCAATCAAAGTATAATTAACTGTTTAAATAGATAATATACATGTATCTAAAAACTTTACAATGTCCTACATGTACTTTACATTTGAAAAAAACATGTTTTTTTTTACTTTATTCAATTTAAAAGCTTTTAACACAAGCAAGACTGTACATGTACCTAAATTTAATATGATGCATACAAAAAAATATTCCAGTTTTGTTAAATTGATAAAAATGAGGAAGAAAATTATTATTTTTACTCTTGATGGTACATCTTGATATTAAAACACATTCTAAATAAAGGGTATAATTGAATTTCCGTGAAAGGTTATTGAGGATTTCAATAAAGTTTAAAGATTACATCTAGATGGTTTGTTGAAAAAGTAATACAAAAAACAATTAATGAAAAGTAAGACAGCAATCAATAAATAAAAAGAAATAGTGGCATTTAAGTGCAATCTTAAATTAATTTCTCAAATATTTTTTTTTCAATTTGAAACATGGAAAGATAAGCAATTCTTTTGCCTAACTGTAACTGAATTTCCAAAAAATATTTAACTGAAATATAAGAGATGTTTGTAGCTGAAAAAAAGTTTTCAATGATAAACTAAAAGCTAAAAATTCATTTTTAACCAGTAAACACATGGATTTAATAAACCATATATATATTTCAAATAATGAAGATCTTGTATATTACATGTATGTGTATGAAAAAGAAGAAACTGTAATAAACAATGTGAATTTCAAATTTCAAATTATTTTTTTAATAAAGGTGATTGAAGGTTACACAGAAAACTGCAAACTTTGGTTATTTGATTTGACAATGGTTTAAGACTCAACGGTAAAGTATTTGATAAAATCTTGAAATTCTTCAAGCGTCCAATGGCTCGTTCCACATGAATTCTCTGTTTAGCAATTTTTTTAGTTTTTGTAATATCTCTACTCAAAAGACATCTGCCTTTTCCTTGAGCACATTTTTTGGTGAAAGGAGGAATGTTCAGAGTTGCTTTCCTTTCCAGTAACAAGTCGCGAATCAGGAATCCTCTATCTGCCATAACTTCATCTCCTGCTTTGATATTATCAAGAAATCCTGAATGCTCTGTGATGTATCTGTCCGATACATTACCACACCATAAATTCGAAACGAAATTAAATGCTCCAGTAGGAGTAATAGAAACAAGCATTTTGTATGTATTGTGCTGCTTGTATGTGCTGTATGTACGGGCTTGAGCTGATGGTGTTGTCGGCTTCTGAATAAATATCTCGGTACAGTCAATTATACATGTTGTTTTAGGAAAAGTTGTTCTAAAAGATTTTGGAAGATGTTTTCTGACTTTTTTGGAATTTGGCCACTTTAATAAAGGAGTAAAAACAGTATTCATAAAATTGATCCAGGTTGAAAAAATTTGTGAAACTCTTGACTCTGAAATTCCAAAAATATCTCCCAAAAGAAATGAAGGTAAAGCCAACCTGATTTTCAAAAGTGTAATTAAAAATTCATTGTACCGAGACAGTTTTCTTGAAGGACCAGGTTTTTTTGTTGAGCTCTCTAACTGGTATTTTGCATCATGATGTGTTCCTTCATGTCCCCTCCAGTACTTCAATGATGGGGATGCCTTGTCAAGTATAGCTGAAAACAAATAATATTTATCAGTCTATGGCATGACACATTATTAATCTTAAAAATAAGAAGAAAGAGCCATAAAAGTCAATAAAAATACATTGAACAAGGTCAAAGGTGATGTTATAAATATGATGAGTTACACTTTGTCTTTGTGTGTTGAACCTGTTACAAAAATAAGTGAAGATAATGAATTTTGCTAACACAGGCTCATATGGAAGTGAAAGGTTTAAAGTATCAATATAGAATGATTGGTATAGGTCAATTATACAGCAACACAGTGACAAAATAAACTAATAAACATATACAGAACAACAATGTATAGTCCTCAGTTATATTTTTTGTTATTACATGTACATACCACATGGTCTTCATAATTTAGAATCATTTAAATATAAAAAAAGAAGATATGGTATGATTGCCAATGCGACAACTGTTCACAAGAGACCAAAATGACAGATGTTGACAACTGTAGGTCACTGTATGGCCTTCAACAATGAACAAAGCCAATACTTACAAGAAGATTCAAAAGATTTGCCAAGAATCATGTTAATATGAGATTATTTTCAAATGCTCATTTGAAGTTTTTTTATATTTATGATCAGTTGAATGATTTGATTTGAGTTGCAAACAGTATAAAGATTCTCACTAGAGTGTATTTGAGACTTGGAGACGTTAAAATCTTTCAAAACTGTCTGACTGTTTACTGCAAAGATGATGGGAACCCTGAATTTACATGGTTTAATGCAAATTATTGTATTTTGTATTTACCAAATATTCCAAGAAGAGCCATTACTGAAGGAATGCCAAGGTATGATGACACATTCTTGTCTGTAGAAGTAATTTTGTCTACAAATTCAGCAGTCAAACAAGGTTTTTCTTCTGTCTTGACTAAATTCTCCTGGTCAAACTTCATCTGCTTTATGTTAGCCTCTAATTCAAATATATCATTCATTGACAAATCTGTTTGGGTCTCACTGTCACAAAATGTAGGACGATAAGGAATTGGATTTATGTACTCATGATGTAAAGGCATCTCTGAAAAATATTGTATACTAAATTAAGTCTTAATTCTTTAAAGTAAACCCAAAGAACAATAATGTATTTTTCTAGCTATAAAATTAGACAGCATGAAGAAAAACATACATTTTTCTTGCAGTTAGATATAATTTTGGGTACACTTTAATAGCTTAAATCATGTAAATAAACTTACGAAACATTGTTTCACTGCTAGTTTGATTCTTGGTGGTTTCTACAGTCACTTCATTTGAAACTGGCAAAAATATAGTATGACAGTTGCCTTCTTCATCAACCTGCAATAAGCAATACATATTATTTAATATATTCGGTCAAAAGCTCCTTAGAGCTTGTGTTGCTTATTTGTACTCATGCCGAAACAAAATAAAGTTTTCTTATCTTATCTTATCTTATAAGCCCCAAAAGGATAAGAACAATTATATAATTTTCTACCTGGAGTCTTATTTTCAAACTGTTCAAAGAACAGAAAAAACTTGTATTAAAATTTTTGAAACTTTAAAGAAAGTAGTTACCAGGTATGATCTTGAAGTTGTCTTTTTATGTTGGGAGCCTCTCTAACATCAGTATCATTGCTGTGTGAATGTGGTGTAACTGTGGTTTCCCTTTTCAAGATTGAAGATTTTCCCCTTTGGTCATCAACTTCCTTATAGTTATTATAAGCGAAAAGCTCTGGATACGGGTGCAGCACACTTGGTTCTCCATCAATAAAATGACGAGAACACAGACGGGAGAACTTGCCAGGAACAAAATTATCTCGCCTTATCAAGTCAGTCCATCTCTTTTTTTGATATGCAAGTATGGGAAACGGGAAAAAACGTATGCCTGCCATAAATTCGTATCTTCCTCGTTTCCTTTCGTCGGCATTGCAGCCCTCCGCTGCACAGTAAGACTTGGGCATGCTTTTCAATTGCAAATTTCCCGGGTTTCCAATGTAAACAATACAAACCGGAAATAGACATGCCCCCAAGTTCATTGATATCACGTGACTCAGGTACAAAAGAATCAAAGAAACATTGACGGAATGGATTAACTCGAAAGTTGTCTATATGTTAAATATAGTTTGGTGTTGCATATATGTTCCATATCTCCTTCCTTCCATAGAAGAACTATCATGGGTAATGAGATGAAAGAAACTATCATGGGTAATGAGATGAAAGAGGGAGGACATGTAACACACTGTATCAGTACAGATCTTATGTGATCATTTGCTTACCTAGTTTAACAGCCTGTTCGTGACTGTTCTTATTGCAAGAAAGTTAATATTCCCTTAGAACAATGCATTTAGGTGTAATACCACCAAATCATGGTTCGTCACATCCGGTTGTATACGAAAGTAGGTCTAAAAAAATATTCCCTTGAATTTGACAGTTGTAGAAAATTAACCCTGCATTTCAATGCACTCTAATTTTTCTGAGTCATAAACATGTATATTGGGTATCTGAAAGCATCATTCCTTTTTTATTTGATGGTCTTACAAAATATTTTGGAAAGGTAACGTTACATAGTTACCAAAGCAGGTAGTCAGTAAATAACAGTGTAAAATTTGGGTTGTTTACTTCCGGTGATGGTTACATTCTTATAGAGATGAACTATAGTGTGAAATTGTCACTGTAGCACTGGAAAGGATTAAACTTTATTGATGCTAAGTATTTCTTTGGTTGAAAGAAAGGTAAATACAGTAAAAAAAAATTAAAAATGCCAACTTAACAAAGTCTAATTGGGGAAAGTCAATGGTGGTATTACACTTTTTTAGGGAAACTACATGTGTTCTCGTGACCTTATAGTACTTTCCTTTTTTAAAATTATTACTAAACTAGTTCATACATTGTAAACATGGACTATTCGGAATGGATTGAGACACAGAAAGCACGTTTTGGGTAAATTGCCTTGAAATGGGAGTTTAAGGGTGTTTGCTAAGTCAAATGGGTGGACAGACGAGGCTGTATTCAGTTTACTGTGTCAAATTTTAAATTACCCTTACAGTTTTGTTTATACAACATGGGAATTTTCATTTCAGTGTTAACCATTTTCTGAAGAGCATTCTGTTGGAAAATCTTATATTTGAATTGGTCTGCAGATGACACTTCAGCATTGAGGTATGTATCAACTAGTGTCATGTTTTGGTTTTTTTTTTGCCCTGGATTTATACACATCAGAATCCAGTCTCTCATACTTAAACTTTATAATTCTTACACATTTTTTTACCAGCATTCCAAGGGACATAACCCTTTTTAAAAACATTTTGAGGTATTTTTTTATTACTCTTTCTCCCCATTTCCTAATGTAAAATACAAGAAAGTAGACTTTTTTGTGTAAATCTATTAGAATATACTGTAAGTTAATAAAAAGACTTTAATACCAGTAACAATAAATGATTCACTGAAAGGGAATCGTTATTTGTCACACTAGGGGAACAGACCAAAAACTCAAGTTACACATAAGGGGTTATAGAAACATCCGTGGAGACTGTGTTGACGTCTTTTTATTATATTTAGGTGTTACGGATAGAAAAATTAATCACCGCCTTTATTAATTATATTTAATTTTGTACGATTAATTACGTTTGAAGTTGGATTCATAACAAACTGGACATATATATATTACAGTTAATTGCTATTAATAAGTATTGCAATATGCATTTTGTTTTAATGAATTATCAGTATTTAGTTTTAATATAATCTTAAAACAATCCCAATTCTAGCTCACTTTTAAATTATATTTTTTCATAGTTATCAAAAGTATCAGGATTCATGTGTGACGTCATGCTGTTTCTAAATTTTATAAATTCAAATGTAGCATAACGTTTGCCTTTTCGCCATCGTATGTGACGTCATTGTTTTAATTGCGTTAACGCCTGGACTGATTCCGGTGTGTCTATGCTGTATTGAACTTGGCATCATGTATTCGGGTTTAGTTTTCTGTAATAAGTTAATACTTTAGTTTCATTATGAATATATCTTTCACATTCATTTGTTAAAATTTACTGTTTGCAATAGCATGAATCGTTCTATATAATAGTGTTCTTATCCCGGGCATAATACAATGCCGTATTTAGTTAAACCTTTTCAACTTTTGATCTTCAGTGCTGTACAACTTTGTACTTTTTTCACTTTCGATCTGGGCGTTATGTATTCGGGTTTAGTTTTCTGTAATTAGTTTTTACTTCAGTTTCATTATGTATATCTCTTTCATATTCATTTGTTAAAATTTACTGTTTGCTAAAGTGTGAATTGTTTTATATAATATGAATGTTCTTATCCTGGGCATACAAACAATGCCGTATTTGGCAAAACCTTTTCAACTTTTGATCTTCAGTGCTGTACAATTTTGTATTTTTTTCGTCACTGGTGAGTCTCGTGTGGACTAGACGCGTTTTTGGCGTATTGAATTTTAAACCTGATGCTTTTTGTTATCTATTAATCATGCTTTTCTTTGTCTAATATGTTCTGCTTTTTATTTGTATTGTAGTCCTGTAATATTTTGTTTTCATTTCAATGTTATATTTAACTGTGCCATTAAAGTGCGAGGTTTGGCATGCCTTAAAACCAGGTTTAACCCACCACTTTTATTTCCCTTTAAAAGTGTCCTGTACCAAGTCAGGAAGATGGCCATTGTTATAATATTGTTCGTTTCTGTGTGTGTGTTGCATTTTAACGTTGAGTCGTTTCTGTTTTCTCTTATTTTTGAGATAAGACGTGGCACGGTACTTGTCTATCCCATATTCATGTATTTGGTTTTGATGTTATATTTGTTATTCTCGTGGTGTATTGTCTGTTGTTTGGTCCGTTTCTGTCTGCTGTAGCGTTTCGGTGTTGTGTCGTTGTTCTCCTCTTATATTTAATGCGTTTCCCTCGGTTTTGGTTTGTTGCCCCGATTTTGTTTTTTGTCCATGGATTTATGAGTTTTGAACAGCGGTATACTACTGTTGCCTTTATTTAAAATTGATAGAGACAGTTATTTCAGCTAACAAACTTTAATTATTGATTTAACATTACATTTATTTCATTTATTGGGGAAAATAATCACATTTGTTTATTTTTCTAGACAAAAGATATCAAGTTTTGATGAAAAAAGAAGGAAGAAGGAAAAATGGACCAAAACTGACCAAAACAGACCTTCAAATGAACTCTAAAAGGTGCAATAAAATTGTTTATCATCTTAAAGTTGTCTTATGTATCCTATTTAATTGTTTGAATGCATAGATCATGAGTATATGATCAGATATTAATCAACACTGCATTTTATAATGATACACTAAAATTAGGATTTTTCGAAGAAATTAGACTGAAATCGCCGCAGGATATGGCCTTACATTATAGTGATTTTCTCTGAAACTATAGCTCTGACTGAAACAAAACTTGACAGTTATGCTTGGAATAACTTTCAACTGGAGGGAAAAAAATTACATTAAGTTTATTTGACATTTATTTGTTCTTTAAAGCATATTAAATTAAACTCAACTGATTCGCTCGTCATATTAAAATATTTTTATTACAAATACTTGTGTAAGTGATAAGGTCACTCCGGATGCCGCACAAAAGCCATGGCAACAAATGGGAAACAGGTAAGGACATACTGTGATTGCTAACCGATACCTCTAAATGTACAGCTGATTTCCTGGTATTCACATATGCTATAGCAAAACAGGTAGGCGTCTCTAAAACCACATAAGAACTGACTTTATCTTAATACTAAGAAAAGTCGAAAAAGAACATTGCAGAATCCGTATCAAGAAGATGTCATTCTAAATCTTTTGTCAGTGAAGTTGCAAATATTCTAGTATGTTGGAGATTCATGTCATATTTTCTATGAATTATTCTATAACTGGATACATATATACATCAGTGATATTTAACTCAGCCACATTTCAGCTGCAATCCATAATATGCTTTCAATTATGGTTGTTTTTTTACAAAACGGGTAAGATTTTAACTTGGTCAAGTGTTATATACTGGCTTTCTTACAACATTTGTATTTCTATGTTATAACAGGCGAAATGAAGCATGGCAAACTTGCATGAACATAACCTTCATAACAAGAATGTGTCCCTAGTACACAGATGCCCCAACCGCACTATCATTTTCTTAGTTAAGTGGACTGTGAAAATGGGATAAAAACTCTAATTTGGCATTTAAATTAAAAGATCATATCATAAGGAACATGTGTACTTAGTTTCAAGTTGATTGGACTTCAAACTACCTCGACCAAAAACTTTAACCTGAAGCGGGACAGACGGACAGACGGACGAACGACAAATGGACGCACAGACCGGAAAACATAATCCCCATAAGTGGGGCATACAAAATGAAATAAATAATGGCCTTTTACACTTATCCGTTTTATCTCCAATTTGCGTTTACGTTAGTGTTTGTATTTCAAAAACTATCCTTTAATTGTTCTGGTTAAAGGTTGTAATAGATATAGGAAGATGTGGTGTGAGTGCCAATGAGACAACTCTCCATCCAAATAGCAATTTAAAAAAAGTAAACCATTATAGGTCAATGTACGGCCTTCAACACGGAGCCTTGGCTCGCACCGAAAAACCGCCTATAAAGGGCCCCAAAATACACATATAGTTACACAACTGAACAAAAATGTTTACATCGTATTCGAAGAACCCAATTAGGTTATCAAATGCGGTACAAAAATATTTATTTATTCGACCGCTAAATTATCCGTTTTTAAATTTCTAACCTCCCAAATACACTTAATACTATCATTTGTAACATGGTCTTTTCTAAAATATGTTTGTATTTATAGTGATTTAAAATTGTTGTGAATATAATTGAATGTTAATCGACTTTTATACAAGTGAGAGGCTTAGCTAGCAACGAAAATAGGCATAATCTTCCATTTTCCTCATACGAAAATACATATGGCAGTTGTTATCCATTCTTTTCATGAAGTTGAGCTTTCGATTTTGTTATTAAATTAGGGACTTTCCTTTTTTAAATTTTTCTTTGATTTCGGTATTTTAGTTATTTAGTTTTTAAAAGTAAAATGGTCTTAAAGGGGCACTAGCTACGAGATATATAAAAAATCTAAAGTTTGATTTTTTTTGTTCAATCAATAATGAAAGTGAAATAGTGAAATAACAAATCGCTTTTTGCAGTCAAAAAGGTTCAATTTTGTCAAATTACGCTAAGAAACATTTATAATTAGGTTTTCACTTACAAGTGAATGAGTCGAGCTCTTTAAATCCGTATTCACGTGAACTTCAATTTAACCCCTAGCTAGAGATTGACAACGCATGCATTGTACGTGTACTGGTTATTTAAAGAAAAAGAATGTCAACAATGAAAGTGAAACTACGGTAAACCATTTGATTACTAATTCGATGCACATCAAATCATTCTTATACGGTTAAAAGCATTGAGAAACATCTATTTTTAATCTATAAAATAAAATCAAACAGACCTATAATATTCCAATTGCACGTGTTGGTTTAATCTATTCATATCTTTATTTATGTTTACATCGCTTATATGTCATCTGAGGTCAAATCGATAGTTAATTAGATGGCGTCTGGACTAAAATACACACGAAACGAACCTTTGTTTCATCTACCCCATGATCTGTAAACTGTTTATTTTAGACTTTTGATAGTGTGGATAAATGTTTTCCATTGTTATAAATCAAATATGAGAATTTGAGTCAAATCGGTGACCATGAATTTGACAGCTAGTGCCTCTTTAAAGGAACATTTTCATTAATCATAAACTTATATTTTGCACACGTTTTATCAGTATTATACATGTGTTCTTGATAAATGCTAGTTAAATAAAAATCATATATTATATTTTAACTGACTCTTAATTAAAAGAGGGACGAAAGATACCAAAGGGACAATCAAACTCATATATCGAAAATAAACTGACAACACCATGGCTAAAAATAAAAAAGACAAACAGACAAACAATAGTACATATGACACAACATAGAAAACTAAACAATAAACAACACGAACCCCACCAAAAACTAGGGGTGATCTCGGGTGCTCCGGAAGGGTAAGCAGATCCTGCTTCACTTGTGGCACCCGTCGTGTTGCTTATGTGATAACAAATCCGGTAAATAGTCTAATTCAGTAGGTCACATTCATGAAGGGAGGGGGATTGTAGTTACGACGTAAGGAACATATCCGAGATCATTTGTGAACCGGTTATATCACAACGGTCAACCAACTCGTGATGGCGTCCGTACAATTTACGAAGGAATGATTTCAAATTCACCATTTAGAACTCTTGGTTTAATAGCTTCTGTGTGAGCAGCAACCCTCTATCAAGGAAATGCAAGCACGGATATATCGTATCAATTAGGAGATATATACCCCGTATGCAGGTGCTGCTGGAATGTTGCTACTTAGAAATGGAAAGTTCACAATAGAAAAGCTGAAATCATCTCTTTTGTCATAAAGTTTTGTTTTTAACCGACCCTCATTGTCCATTTTTAGATGTAAGTCAAGATATGAGACCGACTTAACTGAATTGTAGTATCCTTTATCTTTAGTTTGATGGGATAGATGCGTTCCACAAAGTCAACAAATTTTGAATTATTTAGTGAAAGAACATCATCTATATAGCGGAAAGTAGAGTTAAAGGATATCGCTAATTTCTTATCTTTCTTCCTAAGAAGTTCATGCATGAAGTCAGCCTCATAATAATAAAGAAACAAGTCGGCAAGTAGAGGGGCACAATTTGTTCCCATTGGATTACCATTAAACATATCTTATTAAAATACTAACCAACTAGAATTTGTTTTGGAGCTCTAAATTTGACAGGAAAGTAAAAATACGAAACATTTAACTGAAATAATTAAGTACAAATAAAACAAAGATTAAACAAAAAACACAATTCTGATTTTATCTTTAATCAAAAAACAAAAAATAAATTTGCATCAACATATTTCTGTTGCAAGGAATATGACTGATATCCGCTCTAGATGTATGTAGATGTGGCAAGCAACGTTTGAAAATAACACCGTGTTTTGAATGAGATTTCCAAAAAAAAAAGAAAACAGAGAGTAACAGAAACTTCAAGTATATCAACACAATACACATAATATTTATATACATGCATATAAATATAAGCTTTCTAAATATAAAAGACGAATAATAAATATTGATGAATGTTTTTCGTAAAAGTGAAGTTCCAGTTCAAATTTAGATGTTACCAATTTACATATGTAAATTGTGAACTAATTTTTAGACGATTGATTGCGACGAAATTTAAAACACGACGATAAATATGATGCTATCAATAATTGTAAGAAGTTTTTTAAAAATATAAATATGGTTACTATACCCTTATAGAACGTGTAAAATTTACATGGATGACCGAAAACTCATATGCATACAGTACACATTAAATTGCAAAAAGCACACACACATTTCATTCTTCAGACATTAATGTAGCTATAATGAAAACAGACTCACATTCTTCCCATAAATTCTAATATTTTCATTGAGGCCTTAAAAAGCTACAGTTACATAGTACACATTGAACATAAAAATACAACATACATGTGCAGTTTCCTTGATACATCAAATGAGAGCCATTTCGCGGGTTTTGTCAAATTGGTATTTAGCTAACATCTACATGTAACTGTTTATATTGTTTGTCGTGAACAGTTTAACCTATCTATTCTTTTTTTTTAGAAAATAAGACAAAAACATACAAATTGTAGCAAAATTAGTCATTAAACGACTAAAAGCGCTTTAAAGAGTCATCGATTATCAGGTGTAACACAGAATAGATAGATTTTGCCTTTCTGATACCCCCTCCCCCTTTCCCCCCTGTTGAATGACATACAGATAAAAAGAATAAGGGAACTGATATATTATACAAAATGTATATGCTTAGAATTATGGCGAATATACAAAATGAAGAAATGAGTAAATGAATAATGGGGGAAAAGTCAAATACTCATTATCATTAGGTGCCTCGCCTTAAAATTACTTCGGTTTATCTGTAGTTTACATATTATTCGCATCAGCAAACTCATCAAACCCCTCCTCTTTTCTCAGCCGGGCTTGGGACCGTCCAAGGCAGAGTTAAGAAATGATAAATTGGCAAATGAATAATAGCAAAAAGTTAAAAGCTTATTTTCTGCTGACCAGGTTCACTTATGGCACAAAATGGCCTGAAATATCATCGTTATCAAAAAACACTAGAAAGGTCACAAACTGGTTGGTAAATGGCTCTATTTCAAAATGATATGCTGTAATTTACATGTTATTTTAGATTCTTCATGACTATAAAAGTGAGATTAATTAATGTGTCAATTCACTTGCTAGTAGTAATTTTTACACATAAACCATGTTTTGTATCTGGAGGCTCAAAGTTCAGAGTCAACATCGTGAACTTGTTGCTTCATTAAAATAAAGACAGTTGGCTTATAAAAAACAAATGAGATAATGCAGAGTTGATCTTCTATCCTGTAAACAAAGAACACATTGTAGATGAGTACAAGGTTTCAAAAAACAACAGGAAAAAAACTAACTTTACTTAGTATTACATTCTTTTGATTCATATAACATAACTTTAATTATAGCAAAATGAGATATTGGCTCAAACTAGATTTTGTGTCCCCTTTCTTCGCCAATACCACAATGATGTTGATTATCATATGTCTGTTCTTGTGTTGTAATTGTTATTGCATGTTGTTGTTCATGGCAATATATTTTTGTCCCATTCAATGTCACTTCAATTCTGTGCTGCGCGGTACTGTAGCCTCCTAAAACATAAACAGAACGTATTTAGTACATAATTGTTATCTTAATTTCTGTAAAGTCTAACATACGGGTATTAGATTTTTAAATGTTCATGTCATTTGAAAGGCATACTTTAATATACTATTTGATCTATTATAAATATATTTGGTATTGCTTAATAAACTGGTGTAGATTAACACTGCATGGCGGAAATCTTGTAAATTAAGGTTAAAATCATAATTTATAGAATTAGATATAAGATATCATATACTATAATGATATCTAAGATAATAGCAAAAAACTGCAAAATTTCCGTAAAATTACTACCTCAGGGGCAGCAACCCAAAAACGAGTTGGAGGACTAGTCTGAAAATTTTGTCGCGGACAGATCTTAATAAGCTGATGAACATTTTTATCTATTGTAAGATTTTCTCTAAATGCTTTAGTTTCAGAGATATCTATATAAAATATTCAAGATAATAACCGAAAACTAAAATTTCCAAAATATCACAAATTCAGGGGCGGCAACCCAAAAAAGAGTTGAAGGACTCGTCTGAAAATTTCGTCGCGGATATATCTTTAGCTGATGAACCTTTTTTTATCTATTGTCAGATTTTCTCTAAATGCTTTAGTTTCAGAGATATAAGCCACAACCTGCATAATTCCCCTATGTTCTATATTTAGCCATGCAGCCATGTTGATTGACAACCGGGGTCTTCATACATATTTTTTAATCTAGATACCCTAGTGATGATTGTGGCCCAGTTTGGTTAAATTTGTTTCAGTATTTTAGAGTAGAAAATTTTTGTATAAGATTACAAAAAATTACGAAAACTTGTTAAAAATTGACTTTAAAGGGCAATAACTCCTTAAGGGGTCGACTGACAATGTTGGTGTTGTTGACTTATTTGTAGATCTATCTTTGTTGAACATTATTGCTGTTTACAGTGTACCTCTATCTATAATAATATTTAATAAAATAACCAAAAACTGCAAAATTTCCAAAATATCACAAATTCAGGGGAAGCAATCCAACAACAGGTTATCGGATTCGTCTGAAATGTTTTAGAAAGATCTTTAGCTTATTAACATTTATACCCAGTGTCAGATTTTCTCTAAATGCTTCAGTTTCAGAGATATGAGCCAAAAACTGCATTTTACCCCATTGTTCTATTTTTAGCCATGTCGGTCATGTTGGTTTGCAGGCGGAGAAATCGAACACATTTTTTAAACTAGATACGCTAGTGATGATTGTTAACAAGTTTGGTTAAATTTGGCACAGTAGTTTCGGGTGAGAAGATTTTGTAAATGTTAACAGACAACGATGACGACGGACACGAAGTGATGAGAAAAGCTCACTTGACCTTTCAGCTCAGATGAGCTAAAAACCATGACATGTGTGCATAAGACTCTCATAGGAATTTATAATTAAACATGTTAAAGACAATACCAATTCTAAGTTCACATTTATATTTGTTGTTTACTAATCCTTAAGTACCAAATAGAAATGTATAGCTGGAGCGAAAACAAATTAAATAATAAATCACTCAAGGTACTGCTGGAGGGCCGTTCACGATTAGTACTAAGACATTCTGACTTCCACAGCAAATATAGAGAATGCTATATAGTGGCATAGGCTTGGCTCCGCGACAGGTTACCCTTAGACCTCTGAAATACGTAGTAGTTGAAAGGGCATAATTATTTACCACAAACACTTTTAGATTTGTCATGAGAACTTTCCTGCACCTCTGTTTATTGTTTATGTATGTATACAATTTCTTTCAAGCCAGTTGTTTGACGGAAGAATGACATTGAAAGTGATAGTTGGAATATTTTGATATTACCATTCGGTGTATCATGACAATGCTTTAGTTAACATGTTGTGATGTTGCTGGACCGTGAGGGGTTAGGGCCTCGAAGTAGTCGCCAAACTGATATATGTACTGATGGTTATGCAACTTTATATTTAAGATAACGATCTTTAACTAATAATATCTATCAAAGTAACCTTTAGACAAATTAACATTGACAATAATTGCTTATTGATTCTTAGTCGTTTGACCATGACCTAATACATTTTAAGTAACTGAATCATGGCCCAGGCCTTAACATGTCGTCAAACTGATATGAACTGACAGTAATGCAACTTTACTCTAAACATTATTGATCCTATCAAACTAATTTTTGCAGAAACTTATCATGATTTTACGTCGCTGCCGGAAAAGCAATTTCGTGCTTACCGCGACATTCGTTGCAGACGAGACCTTAACTAAAGCAAGATTCAAATTTGTGAAAAGAGAACAAAATATGCTTTTTTTACTCCTTACATATGATATTTTATCAAAGATAAGATGACCCCTTGAATGCATGTTCAATATTCAGCATTCTCCATATGAAACAAATCTAACAATTCAGTCTAAGACCATCTGATTTTCTATTTGTAAGAACAGTAGCAATACCGATAGAATTTTCTTACAGAAAATCACATCTTACACTTATTAAATATAAATAATTATATTTGTAAAGGTAAAGGCAAAATATACAAATAAACCTAGAGACTTAGTTAACTTTAAGAGATAGTAATGGCTAGATACATATAATGACTAAACCGATTTCTCAGCTGTAAGATACAATAAACACAGATAAATTTTGCTCATTGATGTTCACACTTTACAGACTTTATATATCGGAGATTGCTCCTAACGCAGAAACTGCCCAATAGAGTTATGTGGAGGAAATATTTAAAGCCATTCTGTAAATTTAGGGAGTCAATCACGATACCATTATGGTTTGATACACTGTGTTTTTGTCTAAACTTACTAACGACAACTTTACCACGTCTAAGATAGTGATTTACCATCTACGTCGTCTGATCTGTTACAATGTGTTATGTACCGAAAGTTATCTTTTCCCGAATATAACTGTCTTTTTTCGAGTCTTAATTCACATTCCTGTACGACGCGTCTCGGTATTTATCTATCCAATTTATGTATTCGCGTATTTAGTTATGTAACA
This sequence comes from Mytilus galloprovincialis, assembly GCF_965363235.1. Lineage (NCBI taxonomy): Eukaryota > Metazoa > Mollusca > Bivalvia > Mytilida > Mytilidae > Mytilus > Mytilus galloprovincialis. The sequence goes on along the minus strand of NC_134840.1, from coordinate 72,699,647 downwards.
CACAGGTGTAAGTTTTATAAGTCCAAGTAGATAATGTCTTATGTCTAACGTTTGTGGCTAGGATTCTCTATGTTCAGTACATTTCACATATTTCTTATTTGTCAGTATAGTCAAGTTACTCTTGGTTTGTCTGCATTGTTATTGTTTTATGTTGTTTGTTTTAAAGTGTGTTTATTGTTTGGTCTTACATTATCTTCCCTTCTATTGAATCTTTTTTCATTTTTATTTCTATATGTATGTTAAATGAAAGATAAAACTAGATGTGTCAAAGCGAAACGAATGGCCTCGTCCCAAAAAGTTGAAAAATATGCAATTTGAAAAAGACAAATGGACACAAACATGATGGTAGTCTCACATATCAAAAATCAGCTCAAAATGTGGAGGCGTATAGATAGGTTTGTATAACTGTTATTTTCAACAATTTACCGAATTCCAAAGCCCATAATTTCGGATAATCAGCGGGCCGGAACCAAAGTAAAACTTAATCTGTAACTCATCATGGTTAACTCACATATAAAAAATCAGCCCAATATCTGAAGGTATTTAGAAAAAAAGTCTGTATAACTGTGATTTTCAACAATTTATCAAAGTCCAAAGACCATAATTTCGGCAAAAATAAGTAGAGCAGAACCAAACTTTAAATTGATATGTAACTCATCATGGTTAACTCACATGTAAAAAATCAGCCTAATATCTGAAGGCATTCAGAAAAAAAGTCTGTATAACTATGATTTTCAACAATTTATCAAAGTCCAAAGCATGTCATTTCGACAAAAATTAGCGGAGCGGAACGAAACTTAAACTTTATCTGTATCACATCATTGTTAGCTTACATACCAAAAATCAACCAAATATCTGAAGGCATTTAGAAAACAAAATTCCGGATGACTGTGATTTTCAATAATTTGTCAAAGTCAAAAGCCCGTAATTTCGACAAAAATTATTGGAGCGGAACGAAACTTAAACTTGATCTGTAACACATCATGGTTAACTCACATACCAAAAATCTGCCCAATATCTGAAGGCATTTAGAACAAAGTCCGTATAACTGTGATTTTCAACAATTTATCAAGGTCTAAAGCCCGTAATTTCGACAAAAATTAGCGGAGCGGAATGAAACTTAAACTTGATCTGTAATACATCATGGTTTACTTACATACCAAAAATCAGCCTAATTTCTGGAGGCGTTAAGAAAAAAACTCCGTATATTAGTTTGTTGCGGTATGGCGGAATGACGGAATTACGGAATTTCGGAATTGTGGAATTTCGGACAAGTGTAAAACTATATGGCACCGACAACTTTGTTGCGGGGCTATAAAAAAATCATCTATTTCATCTATGTCATTCATGTTTAGAGCAACAACATGCACGGGATGTTTTTTTCTTTTTCTTATTCATACACAGTTTTGATTAAGATAAAAACAAATAAAAGAACCATTACAAACACAATTCAACTTTTGATTCTTATCATGGTAAGGAAATAAAATAAGACTTAGTCTATTTCAAACTCAATTCAAAATTAATATTCTTGTACTTTTCAATAAAACAAATCTTTTCTATTTCTTAAAAATTAACCTGTGAAAAGATAGGTAAAAAAGAGTACGTCACTCATGTGAGGCGAAGTTTATACTTGTTTGTTGTGTTTGGATATGCCATCGTAAATTCATTGGAGGTTTAAGTTGGTATTCTATGGTTTAGATGTTGTATTGTTCATTTATTTTATTTATTTATGTATTTCTCTGTTCTGAGAGTTCTTGCGCTCGTTTGTACTGCATCTCTATTACGAAAGGTTGTCATTTTAGCGGTATTTTTAACGTTACCATATAAGCGGGAGGTATGAATGGCTTTAAAACAGGATCAAACTGCCATTTGATATTTATTAAATGTTATGTATCGAATCAGGAATATGGCAGTATATTTGCGATTTTTCTGTTGCAGTTCAGTGTTTTTGTTGTTCCCTTGTTTTCCATTGATAAATAATGTGTGTGTCTTGATTTTACTAGTCCGCTACCGGATTTGTTTTCGCTTTTAATCAAAGTATGATTTTTAAGCAGCGGTTTACTACTATTACTTTATTTTTTAAGTGAATGATGAGCAATGAAGTCAAAAAAGCTTATTCAAAATGCAAATTTAAAAAGATTTGTATTAAATATAAAGTGTATTACACACGTAACACTATATAAATAACACAAAGCTGAGAGGGAGAAAGAGCAGATTGAGATTGTTACACCGAGAAAACAATGCTTTTTCGAGGGGTACCAATCTGCTCTATCACCCTCTCAGCTATGTGTTATTTAATTTAGTATACTGAATGTCCTATCATTATGGTCTTTTACATATAAATTTTATTCTATTTTCTATGAAGTCACGTACATAACAACGTTACGGGTATTAGACACTAACAACAAAAGATGTTTTATTGTTTTATTTTGACAGTCACAACGTAGAACTTAAGCATTGTATTTAATTACTTGATGCAAATTCTATTCATTGTCCTTTGAATTATCGATTGGGATAGATCTGGACGAGAGGGTAACATTCAAAAAAATTATCACCTGCTCAGCCATGTGATAGAGAAAATTAACTCCCTTGTATTAGCCAACCAAAATATGGCGGTTTAACGTGAAGTATAATAAAAACAAATGAAAGGAAACTGTGTGCGAATTCTTTACAGTATTTAACTAACATTTATTTTAATATATGTGCAATTTTGTTTAAATTTGCAAAATGTCTTAGATATTCTTGGTACGTACCTGTTGTCAGAATTGTTGTTATCAAAGCACAATTTTCCTTTCTGATAAATACAAATCATAGAGAGTGATACCACCAGAAGTGAGGTGAAAATAATAACAGCAATCATTACAGTTCTGCCATTTTTATTACTATTTTCATCCCCTGAAATGAATAAAAATTCACAAAATACAAAACAAACCTTCTTCAAATAATGTAAAGCAGACAAGAAATGTCATTTATTGAATAATGAAATTAGTAATAAAAACAGCATATTCAATTAATAATCGTTAACCTAACACTTTTAGTTTCAAAGCAAAACCAAAGTCTTTTTTTTAAAAACATTGTAAAAATATTTCTAAATACTTTTTTTATTCATTTTTTATGCCGTTTAAACCAACGGCTGAAAAACAAACCACCAACAAACTGTTTTGCATTGTTCCTATTCAGTTATACATTCCTCTGAGACTGAATTTTGCAAAAAGTATAGTAACAAAAATACCGAACTCCGAGGCAAATGCTTTACAGAAAATCCCTTGGCAAATTTCAAAATCAAAAGCTTAAACATTAAACGAATTGATAACAACTGTCATATTTCTGTCTTGGTACAGATACTTTCTTATTTAGAAAATTGTGGATTTTACAGGGTTTAATGACAAGCTGAGACTTTCAGCTGTATGACAGTTTCATTAAATTTCATTATTTTGAAATCGATGTGTGAACAAGAGATTAAACGTTTATCCCCTATATTTGTTTTGTTGTAGATTTTGATTGCATTAGTAGCTTTACCACACAATTTAATCTTTTTTAAATAAAATACATATTTTTAAGGTATTTCTTTCAAAATATAATTCACAGAAAACCAACATTGCATGCACGCACTTGCTTTTTCGCAAAAGATTGATTAAGATAAAGTAAGATGCATTTAGTTTGAAACCAACGGCAACATTAACAAACTAGAGGCTCCAAAGAGTCTTTGTCGCTCACTTTGGTCTATGTGAATATCAAACAAAGCATACAGATGGATTCATGACAAAATTGTGTTTTGGTGATGGTGATGTGTTTGTACATCTTACTTTACTGAAAATTCTTGCTGCTTACAAATCTTTCTAAAAAATGTATCTACAATGAACTTGTCCCAGTAGTTTCAGTGGAAAATGTTATTAAAAATTTACAAATTTTATGAAAATTGTTATAAATTGACTATATAGGAAAATAACTCCTTAGGGGGGTCAAATGTCCAAAATGGTCAATTGACCCCGTAAGGAGTTATTTGCTTACAATTATTTCTATCTATAATGAACTTGTCCCAGTAGTTTCAGTGGAAAATGTTAGTAAAAATTTACAAATTTTATGAAAATTGTTAAAAATTGACTATAAAGGAAAATTACTCCTTATGGGGGTCAATTGACCATTTTGGTCATGTTGATTTATTTTAGGTCTTACTTTGCTGTACATTATTGCTGTTTACAGTTTATCTCAATCTATAATAATATTCAAGATAATAACCAAAAACAGCAAAATTTCCTTAAAATTACCAATTCAGGGGCAGCAACCCTCAGATTTGCTCTAATTGCTTTGGTTTTTTAGTTGTAAGCCAAAAACTGCATTTTACCCCTTTGTTCTATATTTAACCATGGCGGCCATCTTGGTTGGTTGGCCGGGTCACTCCACAATTTTTTTAAACTGGATACCCCAAAGATGATTGTGGCCAAGTTTTGATTTATTTAGCCCAGTAATTTCAGAGGAAAAGATTTTTGTAAAAGATTCCTAAGATTTACGAAAAATGGCTAAAAATTTACTATAAAGGGGAATAACTCCTAAAGGGGTCAACTGACCATTTTGATCATGTTGACCTATTTGTAAATCTTACTTTGCTGAACATTATTGTTGTTTACAGTTTATCTTTATCTATAATAATATTCAAGATAATAACCAAAAACAGCAAAATATCATTAAAATTACCAATTCAGGGGCAGCAACTTAACAACGGGTTGTGGAATTCACCTGAAAATTTCAGGACAGATAGATCTTGACCTGATTAACAATTTTACCTCATGTCAGATCTGCTCTAAATGCTTTGGTTTTTGAGTTATAAGCCAAAAACTGCATTTTACCCCCATGTTCTATTTTTAGCCATGGCGGTCATCTTGGTTGGTTGGCCGGGTCACGCCACACATTTTTTAAACTAGATACCCCAATGATGATTGTGGCCAAGTTTGGTTTAATCTGGCCCAGTAGTTTCAGAGAAGATTTTTGTAAAAGTTAACGAAGACGGACGACGACGACGGACGACGGACGACGGACGCCAAGTGATGAGAAAAAGCTCACTTGGCCCTCTGGGCCAGGTGAGCTAAAAAGTATCTACCATCTTAAAAACATCGGTCTTTACTGTAACTTTACAGTAGATCTTAGAAACTTCCAAGACAAGGCACATCATTTATATGCCATTTACATGCAAAGAGAAACATGTAATAGTGCCAGTGTTGATGAACTTGTCCGTTAACAGTAGTAGAATTTTGAATTTTCTATATGGATTCCTAGTTAGATCAACAAATAGATTGGGCAAACCTTGCAAATGACAGCTTTCGAAAATCTTGCTGGTAATGTTGATTTTAAAGTCTCCGAGATAACAATAAACGTCCAGTTTTCCGCATGATGACGATGGGAGGTTTATTTGTAGATCTGCAGTAAAGTAAAATCCTGGTTTTGCAACTGAGATCTGCAAATGAGCTTTAATACTTTTCCCCTGAAAAAATCATCGCAGAATTAGGCTGAATAAAAACAATACAGATAAGTTCGCACAATTCAAATAAAAATTCAAACATAAAAGAAAGGAAAACTATATTTAATGAATTAGCCATCGCTAAATTCGATATGTAGTTCAAGTAATGCTTTGAATTGAGGAAAGAGTATAGTTTAGTTGAAAGTTACAATTCGAGGCCTTTGACTTAAAAACACACACTCGTTAGGAAGTCTCTTATGCCATGTCTAAATATCGTGTTTTTCCATTATATTGATTACATATCTCTATAATTCTTGTTTCTATCAAAATTATTTTAGACTGCTGGCGGCTTGGAAAACAATGTATAGACATCTGACTTATGCGGAAGACCCTTAAAACTTTATAGTTGGCATCAAGTTGTTTTCGGTTTTCAAGTTGTTTGTTGCTATTTGTTTCGCGTAACAAAACTAAAAAGAGTAGGACAAAACTGTCAACCTGATCAAAGGACCACAAAAAGCACGTAATGTATCTAAAACATTCGAAAAGTTTTACACTTCAAAATAGTTAAGTCCATTTTTTGATAATGCTTCCCAAAATTAACGATTAGTTTTTTGATAGGAGTGAATGAATTCAATAATAGTGAATCCTCATTTTATGGATAGTTTGAATATTATCAAGGCTCAAGCAAGGACTCAAATCGTACAGTTGCTTACTCATCACGATATAAGATAAAGCCTTCCAAATAAACAATACAGAACTTTTAAAATATGAGAGTTCCCGTGCTGAAAGAGTACATTTCAAAGTTGGTCCATTCTTATTAAAACACTTGCATTTGTGTTTCATCTTTTACAATATTTCTGAAAACAATATATAGCGTTCGTATTACTTGACTTACTTACATTTAGATCAGCCCCACATGATGGTTTAGGAAAAATTTTAGAGATATTAATCATCCAATATAATGTCTGGTCTTTTTCTAATGTCTCTTCCGTGATATCTTCAACATTTGGTTCATCTTAAAAAAATAAGATTAGTGAACTTTAAATGGCCTCAAAATGTTTTACATTTAAATTTCAGACATATGCTTGACACTTGAAAACAGTATGATATTTTGATTTGGTAAAACAAGTTTCAAAAACATTAATAGCACATATAGTAGTTATATTTGAAACATTCTTCTGTGCTGCATGATTTTAAATGTCCTGTTAATTAGAAGGGGAAAATGACATGCTCGAAAGGTGAAAAAAAAATAATAGCGATGAGAAACCTTCTATGACAAATGCAATTGAAATGTTCAGACAACCGTCACTCCATCCTTGTCCTGTTTACGAACAAATAGCTTTTTCACAAAATGTGTTGTTTTGCTTTAAATCAAAACTTTAAAAGCGCAACACCAAAGATGAGTTGTTTGAAGATTAGACAACCACTAAATTATCTCTTCCTTATAAGATGCCGATTTTAATCGTCATGGTCATCCACACGTGATAAATAGTTCCTAAAGGTTTGATTTTGTTATATAATGAATTCGTAATGTACTCTCACATTTATGTTGCGTCGATAACCATGGGACTGGCAATTAACATTAAATTAAATAAAAGTATGATTTCAGTACACGCCTTTTCGCTATAAAAACTCAACTAGAAATAAGAAGATGTGGTATGAGTGCCAATGAGACAACTCTCCATCCAGGTCACAAATTATAAAAGCAAATCATTATATTAATAAAGGTCAAATTACGGTCTTCAACACGGAGCCTTGGTTCACACCGAACAGCAAGCTATAAAGGGCCCCCAAAGTTAATAGTGTAAAACCAATAAAACGACACAATCAACGGTCTATTCTACGTATATACGAGAAACAACTACTTACTTGTCTTGTCAACTGGGATGAAAACAAAACATACATAAAAGCTTGTTCCTTAACATTTTTGCAACACAGACTGTGTGTTCGGACATAGTCGCTTACGGCTAATATCAGATTACTGTTACTTAAACTATTAGTCGGTAAGTTGACAACAATGATAATGATAACAAGTAACATCACGAAGAACCCCAATTTCTGGAAACTTATGTCCAGTAAAGAGCTGATATTCAATATATCGAAGCACTCAAATGAATCTCATAGAACAAGGGAAAATCTGCAGTCTAACGAAAAAGGTAAAAATAATTAAAAGGTAAAAATAAATTTTATACGATATTTGTCAGAAGCAGGAAACCTTTTTGAAATTACTGTTGAGGTCTTGAAATGAAAGCCAAACAATGCTGGAACCAATGACATGGTTCATGCTTAAACAACAAACAGGCCATACATATTCGTGGTAAGAACACGAGAAATGGTGTAACAGCACAACATGCAAAACAAAAAAAAGCTTGATTTATCTAATAGACCCTTCTTGTTATAGTTGTATGATAGTTTGTATACCAGCATTGTTTAGATTTCGATATGGTTTAATATCGAAAGTATAAATAATGGTAAGATTTAGCATCAAACAATCCAAAGATTTCAATTTTTGATGAAATCGACTAAGCTCAGTATGAGACCCTTTTGACCTCAATGTGGACCAAATTAATAACAGGGCCTGCAATCTTAATATAACAAGAGGCTCTAAAGAGCCTGTGTCGCACACCTTGGTCTATGTGAATATCAAACAAAGGAAGCAGATGGATTCATGACAACATTGAGTTTTGGTGATGGTGATGTATTTGTACATCTTACTTTACTGAACATTCTTGCTGCTTACAATTACCTCTTTCTATAATGCAATTGGCCAAGTAGTTTTAGTGGAAAATGTTAGTAAAAATTTACAAATTTTTATGAAAATTGACTATAAAGGACAATAACTCCTTAGGGGGTCAATTGACCATTTTGGTCATGTTGCCTTATTTTAAGGTCTTACTTTACTGTACATTATTGCTGTTTACAGTTTATCTCTATCTATAATAATCAAAATTTCCTTAAAATTACCAATTCAGGGGCAACAACCCAACAACCGGTTGTCCAATCCATCTGAAAATTGCAGGGCAGATAGATGTTGACCTGATAAACAATTAAAATTCAATCAGATTTGCTCTAAATGCTTTGGTTTTTGAGTTATAAGCCAAAAACTGTATTTTACCCCTATGTTCTATTTTTAGCCGTGGCGGCCATCTATGTTGGATGACCGGGTCATCGGACACATTTTTTTTTAATCTAGATATACTAAAGATGATTGTGACCAAGTTTGGATTCATTTGGCCCAGTAGTTTCAGAGGAGAAGATTTTTGTAAAAGATTACTAAGATTTACGAAAAATTATTAAAAATTTACTATAAAGGGCAATATTTGTAAATCTTACTTTGCTGAACATTATTGCTGTTTACAGTTTATCTCCATCTATAATAATATTTAAGATAATTATAACCAAAAACAGCAAAATTTCCTGAAATTACCAAATCAGGGGCAGCAACCCAACAACGGGTTGTCCGATTCATATGAAAATTGCAGGGCAGATAGGTCTTGACCTGATAAACAATTTAATTCCATGTCAGATTGCTTTAAATGCTTTGTTTTTTGTGTTATAAACCAAAAACTGCATTTTACCACTTTGTTATATTTTTAGCCATGGCGGCCATGTTGGTTGGTTGGCCGGGTCACCGGACACATTTTTTAAACTAGATACCCCAATGATAATTGTGGCCAAGTTTGGTTTAATTTGGCCCAGTAGTTTCAGAGGAGAAGATTTTTGTAAAAGTTAACGACGACGGACGACGGACGCGGAACGCAAAGTGATGAAAAAAGCTCACCTGGCCCGTCGGGCCAGGTGAGCGAGAAACACGGTTTGATTAAGCATATCAGGGTCATTATAAAAAAAGTGCAAATTTCGACGAGGTAATGTTTTGCAAAATGATCTCATTGTTTAAAACATCTGAATGTGGCCCTCTATTCATAGATTACCTTAGCTGTATTTGGTAAACTTTTAGGAATTTTGGTCCTTAATTCTCTTCAACTTCGTACTTTATTTGGCCTTTTTAACTTTTTGGTGGATTCGAGCGTCATTGATGAGTCTTTTGTAGATGAAAGGCGCGTCTGGCGTATATACAAAATTTAGTCCTTGTATCTATGATGAGTTTATTTTCTATAGTATGGTAGCAACGGTATTCAGAAATATGGAATGGGGGAAATGAAGAAATCCTTCAATTTTAACAATTTTAGGTCATCCTTTGATGAAATCGTGTCAATGGTGTTACCAATCTAAAACATACATTTAGGTACTAAATATTATTGTTAAACATCAAACAACTGTTCCAATTTGTTGTTTAATTTTAAATAACGACTTCTTGACATTATTCATATAGCTGTGCATTTTATTCAAACATAAGTTTTGGAATACATTGTCGTAAAAAAGTTGGCTGTCCTAATTATGGCCGTTGTAAATACTAAAAATACACTTAAACTGAATATATGCAAAATGTATAAGATGAAATAATAATAATATACCTAATCCTTCGAATACGACATAAAAACACTTTCATTTATGAACAAAAATAAAAAAATGTCGCATTTTTATATAGTAACACCACTGACCCTTTAGTAACTCCAATGACACAAAAGTATCACCATTGACATCACATTTCAAATTTTACTTTAAAATTTATTACTTACTGAACACAAAGCCAAGAACACGGAGCAAAAGTAACTCCAATGACACAAACATATCACCATTAACATCACATTACAAATTTTACTTTTATTAGGTACTGAACACAAAGCCAAGAACACCGAGCAAAAGAAAAAATACTTCTTAGGATAAAAAAGCTCAAATTATATAACATAACATCCATTACTAATGTGTCCTTTGGTTACACCACATTGACTTAAAAAACGTAACATTTCCTTTTGGTGAATTTGTATATTATAAAACCAACATACACCTCCTAAATCATTAAAAAATGTTTTATGTATCAAAATGCAATAAAAAGTGTAAAATCATAATAACAATTGATATGAATAATAGTCCTATTTCATGTTTGAAGGGATTTATGATAAAAAGGGTTTAAGAAAACATTAAGGGGAATGTTTTTATAAAACAAAAATTGGATTCGAGCGTCACTGATGCGTCTTTTGTAGACGAAACGCGCGTCTGGCGTATATACAAAATTTAGTCTTGGTATCTATGATGAGTTTATTCATACTCTAAACTGTATATTCTATATCACAAAACATTCATATCTAACATATGCAAGTGTTATTTTGATATAATTTTATGTCTGTGACTTAAAAAGACCAAATAACATAGTTTTGCATGTATTTTTGACAATGACCCATCAAAGAACCATATAGTCGGAAAGCTGACCCGGTTTGAACCTGTTTCTTAAAGCAACAATGAAAGTCATGTGATTACCATATATGGGCTTTTGCCAAAAAAAGTGAAGCCCGTTTTTTGTCTTCAAAGTCCAGGTGTTGACAAAAAAATGTGGTCACTAGAAATTAAAATCGTAATTTTCTTTCTCTACTTCTCGGGAAGCTATGCTGAATTCAAATTATGTTATGTAACATAACTTCAATTTGGACAAAATATGATATGTCAAATTTGTGCCACTTAGTACGCCGTAATACGCAAATGTGCCACTTCGATGTGTCGGTATTTCTGCCGAAGTAAGGCCGGCGGTAATTTAGGAGTTACGTCTCTTTGTTTGACACTATCATGAACAAGCTATTGTTATTAAGCACCATATGCTGTTATTTACATGTGGATATTATTTAAATAATTTAATTAATAAATATATTTTGATACTATAGAAATGTGCAAAAAATTATAGAAACACATTTTATCATAGATATAGGAAGATGTGGTGTGAGTGCCAATGAGACAACTCTCCATCCAAATTACAATTTAAAAAGTACTCTTTTAATAGAACTTAATCTCAGTGCCATACATGCATGTGCCATAATAGGGATAATATTTTAATATTATCATTCCAAGAGTTAATTTAATATTTATATTTTGGTAATTATTTTTACTGCTGTAAACAAATTATCTGTAAACAGAAATAAAATGTCTACTACATTAATACATATGTAATACAAGGGGTAGCCAAAATATTCATGAATAATGGATCAAGACAGAATTAAAATGATCACAAACAGGAATTCATTTTCATTACTGATACCTGGTCCTACTTTTTTCATTTAAACTTAAAAGAGATCATAATGAAAGTGTTCTGAGTGTAAATTCTTCATTATTTGAAATAAAAGGAAATTAGTTTGAAATCTTTGTATGAACAAACTAAATATAACAATAAATTTTGTCTCATTGATTCCATGCAAGTTCTAATGAATGGACTCAAATTATAAAAAACAACACTAAACTAATAAATAAATGGTGCTAATCATGAACTTGAAAATAAGTAAGAACAAAAAGTATTATTTTTCTGCTATTTGAAAAAAAATTTAATTAATAATTTTCTTCTTCTATATGATTTTTTTTAATAACTAGGCATTTTTATATTTATATAAACAATATTTCAGAGCAGTTTCTGAATGGGTGTTAAGTCATCAATTATGTCATATGATTTAGATCACAAGTCAAAATTAAGTCACACTTCATGTCAGTATGAACATGCTTTGAAAAAGATTGATTAAAATGCTAGTTTGAAAGAGATTGTTCTAATTTAAATTTACCACAAATCACAAAACTTTTTCATTTACTTTTCAGTCGTTTGCAAGATTCCTTCATCACAAAACAATATATATTATTATAAACAATTAATGAGCTTTGTTGTGCAAAGACAGTATAATAAGATTTCCTTACCTTTATTTACCTCTATTTAGTTAAGTCAAACGGCATTTCACTGACTTAAAGAGAATTAGTAATCCAGTCAAATATTCACAGCTGAACTCGTCATTGTTTTTTCAAATAAGCACACTAAATATGTGAACATTGTGTTTAGATGTTAGTTGACATCGATGTGTAAGACCAAAAATCTACAATGTCAAAAAATGTCTGTCGTTTGGAATTTAGTTCGAACGGCGTTTCTATGGGGTGATAGAACGTTAGACTTTTTGTTAACTTTGAGATACGTACTATTGATTTTGTATATAGTGTAGCTTATATAATCTTTGTTTATCTGTGAAAAAATGAAGAAAAAAATAACCGACAATTTCGCATAATTTATAATCGAAAATCAACGGTGTTACGTTATTGTTAAAAGACGGTCAATTAAACATGTGTATTGTACTATTTTTTTTTATAATAAGAACCATGCTTAAAAATCGAAACAAATCATTTTCTCACCTTGATGGCAAGTAAAAAACAGAAAAAAAGAAAATGTCAAAATTGGCGCCAAATTATTTTTTCCGCGAAATGAACGCAATTTCAGAATGGCAGGTTTTAATATCAGTCCCATTGTTGTCTTAAGAAAGTAGCAACAACGGTCGTTTCTAAGGTCTTCCTTTCCGACTACCTTTATATTAAATATTGATCAAATCAAACAAAGTTAAATTTAGGAACCCAATTTTGATCTCGATTTCAACAATTAGGACAACTCATACAATTTCTAATATTAAATTTTAAAAGTTTCATGTGAACTAATTTGCAAACCGGCCTCAAAATTACAAATCTAATTTCTAATTGGATTTGGCGTATCAAAGAACACCATAACTTTGCTTTGATTAAATCAAACAAAGCTTAAATTTGGACTCTTTGGACCTCAATTAGGATTAATTTATAAACGGAGTTTAAAATCAAGAATATGACTACGTGGTTAGATTTAGCATACTTGAGAACCCCATAAATTGAAAACTTTCATTTAAACCCAATTGAAATTAGTCAAGAGATAAGAAATTCCTACTAAATATTTGAGAAGTAGTGTTCCGACCTCTTTTTTTCCCCTTATTCTTAAACGACTTAGATCATTAGCCCAGAATCAATCAAAAACTGCCTGTTGAGGTATGGAACCTTTTGGTACAATTTCAGAGAGATAAATCCACGTTTACACATTTTATTCTCTTGAAACAAGAAAATGCTTGTTTTAGTCCCTTTTAAACTCCGAATTCCTAATCATTTAAGTCAATAACACCAAAAAAATATGTCCCAACCTTGTGGCACAATTTCATAGAAATCTTGACACTTATACTTGAGCTATTGTATGGAAGCTAAATGTCTCTGCCGACGTGGACGATGAAACGATGACATCGTTAAATCATTGTCCGATTATAAACACAAAGATGAAAATATAAAAAGGCTCACATCACATTTTGATAAATCATGCATTTATTTGTTGCATTTTAGTGATATGTAGAATAATACATAAATTTTACTTACAAATAAACTCCTTTTGGTCAAGTGTTAAATTTCTTCGCATTTTCGAAATGCCATAGAGGCATGTATATTCACAGTTGACGTCTTCATCCGAAAAATCACTAATCATTAATGTATACTGACATCTAGATTGTTTCATCACTGCGTACTTCTTTGAAGCTGCACAGGTATCTTCATAGCAAAGCGAATCATAATTAGGACCACCATACCACTGACGACGACTCGTAGTGCAATTGGAACGTGTGTCTGATATTCTGCACTGAAGGTACGTTACATTTCCAAAAAATGCTGGAAGTTTTGCTTTCCAAGTAACATCAACTGTAAGTATACATAGAAAGGCAAATTCATTTTTTTTATTATTCTTTTTCACACTCAATTTTCATTTTTTCCCATCACAATAAAGAGCAATCAATTAAATGGCTATATTATTTATAACTAACTTTTGTGTTTCTTCTTTCATGAATCTTTAGCATTCCACTGGTCTGTTCTAAAGAAGGAGAAGGTATATATACTATAACACTATTGGAACTAATGAGTCTGATTTTGTCTATTTGGTATTTGAATGATAAAAACGTATAACAAAATACCAAACTCCAATGAAAAATCAAAAAGAGAAGGTCCATAAAAAGTGACAATCTTAAACGTTATCAACAAACGACATGGACAACAATTGTCATATTCCTGACTTGGTAACGACTTTTCCTTAGAAAATAATGGGTGGGTTAAGCCTTGTGTAAGGTTTGGTATCTATGGTGAGCAAATATTTCAACTTTTATGATAACTATTTGTAGTTCTGTAATTTTTATAAACTTGAGCGAACAAACCAAACAGACAGAATATTTAACTGTGACAATAATAAGGTCCCGGTAGCCAAAATTATTTCCAACAACAAATTTTATCTGACCTCCTATACATTTTTAGGATTGTGATTATAGTTAAAAGCATCCGCGTGAACACCGTGTATATTTGATATTAGGCTAGTAGGGATGCGGGGCTTATTTCATACACGGTTAGTAGTGGAGTTACGTCCCTTTATATTCCATATTAGGAAGTAGGCAGGCGGGGCTTATTTCATACACGGTTAGTTGTGGTGTCATGTCCCTTTATGAAAACAAAACGAAACTGAGAAAAAAATTAAGGTTTCAACAGACAAAAAAAATGATGATTAAGATTGAAATAAATTCATTAAACACATTTAAACCTAACAAGTTGTTATCGTTGGCTTTTTTTCTTTTGTTCTTGAAGGATCAATGGAAGTAGGGTCTGAATGCTAACAGTATTGAAGACTGGCTTGCTCATTTTGATAGATCACAAGTCTAAATTTTACACGTTAAGATAGTCGGTAAGATAAATTCGTTACATAGTGTGCTAGTGACGTAATACGGTATGTATGGGGTCAGTGAACCAATATGTATACCGTATTAGGTCACTAGCACACTATGTAACTAATAATACCAGAGTAATGTGACTTCACAAATATTCAAGTTACTTAGATACGTAAATGATAGGTGTTAAAAATTGCAGAGAAAAAAATGAACTACAATTGTTATCTTGTGAACTGAACATTTTTCGTATCCAGAGCATATATTGTTTTCGCTACAATGAAACTTATCAAATTGAGTAAAACAGACGCATTGCCATATGGTCTATAAGAATCCGGATCATTTTGACCCAGCTCCGTTAGAACGACAGTTTATATGTATCGATTGTTTTGGAGTCCATGTCATTTAATAAATATTAATGTAAATATAATGGTACTTGCAGAAATTCATCGAAGAACACATCGTCTAACACATTATCTCGATCATACTAATATTGCGAATTATTGGAATTATAATTTGCTAACAAATCATCAGATAACCTCTAAACAAGTTGAATATATTATGAGTTAAAGTGTCATACCAGATAATGGTTGAGTTAGCTGTAAAACAATGTAGTTTTATCCACCATATTCTACACACGCAAGCCTATACCCAGCCATTTAAATGACAGTTGTTTCTATTCGTTTTAATATCATTAAGCTTTTAATTTTTTTTTAACTTATAATAAAGGACTTTCCATTTTGAATTTTCCTTGGTGTTTCGTATTTTTTTCTTAAATGAAAGAATCACTTTTCATTTTTCCCCAACAGACTTAATTATCACAAGCATTTTAATTGGTATATATACCAGTGGGTGCATTGCATTTATAAAGTGTTTTTTTCTTCATTTTATTGCCTTAAATGTCTAGTCAGTGAAGGCATAGTCCGATTTTTCTTTACATAGTAATATCAGGCGTTTGCAATGTAAAAACTTATAATGTTCCTCTTTTAGCTCAATTCATAATTTATAATTCTGCATATTCTTCTCTGAATCCCTTACTTGTGCCAAGTAACACTATATTCTGTAACCCCCTGTCATTTTCTCGCGGCATTTTCAAATTCAAAAATCACGTTAGTGTTTATCTTTGTCATAGCTTTAAGGATTGTTATTACAGGAATATGGTTTTGTTGCAGTTTAAGAAGATGGACGAAAGATACCAAAGGGACAGTCAAACACATAAATCGAAAATAAACTGACAACGCCATGGCTAAAAATGAAAAAGACAAACAGATAAACAATAGTAAACATGACACAACATTGAAAACTAAAGAATAAACAACACGAATCCCATCAAAAACTAGGGGTGATCTCATGTGCTCCGAAAGGGTAGGCAGATCCTGCATGTGGCTACGGTCGTAGAAGTCGTTGTTAAATATTTAAACATTAAATTTAGTCACGGGACATGGTAAAACAATTTTGTCTGAACACTTGTCTACTCCCACTCTATACACACTCAAACAATGTACTAACGCGTTTTTGAAAATTATATCTTAACTTTTTGTTGGTTTTCTATACGTTTGTTTAAGTCTTGCACGATGGACTCCTTCTAAAATAAAATGGAATTGGTAAACCGGTAAATTATGTAAAATAATTTTCATATCTAGTTTAAAGCAACAATCAAATTGATTCACTAATGACATTTTCAGGGATTTGTTCGATGAAGAGGACTACAAGTCAATACTGACTTTGCTGCCAAGAAGTTGAAGAATAACTTGTCCTCATTGTAAAGTTTAAGTGTTAATCCAAAATACTTGATATTGATTACGAGCACGTTAATATGGAAACGTCTTGTTCTACGTAAAGTATCGTGCTCATAAGAATAAGAATGCCAGGTATTAAAACTTTCGAAACAGAATTATAGGAAAATATAAGATATTCTGCCCAAAGATGATAGCTCTTTGAGAAATGATCACCAATTAACTCAACTATTAGTAATCTTGGTTTAATGCACTTGGAAGATTTAACACACATTTATTTATCTTTTTTGCGATAATGAAGGAGTAAAAACTGGTACAACTTATAAACAATTGTTCAGCAATGTGCATCATTTAATATGCTTATGAGCGTACATCAGTAACTGTTTCTATGTTATTGTTTGTCATCTTTGCTAGCCAAGGATTAAAATCCAGTCCCGTCCTCTCCATCCTTGCTGCTAAAGTTTTTGAGGTGAAAGCCAAAACCAGCGTATGAACCCTTTATTCCATTTTAGCAATGACGGCCATGTTTTAGGATAAACACTTCGGATCAATTTTATAAACCAGTTACCTAAGGAACGTTCAGTTCGGTGTCAGACAAGGATCCGTATGGAAGACCGTACTTTTACCTATAATGTTTTACTTTAACAAATTGTGACTTTGATGGAGAGTTGTCTCCTTGGTACGCATACCACTTTTTTAAAATTCATATGTAACCAGATGCTCCGCAGGGCGCAGCTTTGTACAACCGCGGAATTCGAACCCTGAACATAAGGGCAAGTATGGACACAACATTCAAGCTTGATACAGCTCTGAATTTGGATTGTGATTAAATAGTTGACACAACACAGGTTTCTGACACATAATGAATGTGGTCTAAGAACTTAAACTTAAAAACTTTAAATTTTAAATTGGATATTACCCATTATGGTCTATTATCCAAAATCCAAATACATGTTTAGATTCAGCATATCAAAGAACCCCAAGAATTCAATTTTTATAAAAATCAAACAAAGTTTAATTTTGGACCCTTTAGACCTAAGTAGACCAATTCGAAAACGGGACCAAAAGTTAAGAATCTACATACACAGTTCGATTCGGCATATCAAAGAACCCTAATTATTCATTTTTTAATGAAATCAAACAAAGTTTAATTTTGGACCTTTTGGTCCCCTTATTCCTAAACTGTTGGGTTCAAAACTCTTAAAATCAATCCCAACCTTCCTTTTGTAGTCATAAGCTTGTGTTTAAATTTCATTGATTTCTATTTACTAATACTAAAGTTATTGTGCAAAAACCAAGAAAAATGCTTAATTAGACCCTTTTTTTGGCCACTAACTCTCAAACTGTTGGGACCAAAATTCCAAAAATCAATCCCATCCTTTCTTTTGTGGTCATAAACCTTGTGTAAAAATTTCATATATTTCTATTTACTTTAACTAAAGTTAATATGCGAAAACCAAGAAAATGCTAATTTGGGCCCTTTTTGGCCCCTTATTCCTAAAATATTAGGAACAAAACTCCCAAAATCAATCCCAACATTTCTTTTGTGGTCATAAACCTTGTGTTAAATTTTAATAGATTTATATTCGTTTTTAATAAAGTTAGAGGGCGAAAACTAAAAGTATTCGGACGACGCCAACGTGATACCAATATACAGTACTTGCAACCTTAGGCGTTACTATTTCAGCGATCAATCAACGGTCATCGATCAGTCACCGATCAGTCAAGTTCGCGTCAAACTCACGTCAGCAATCCGTCATACTTATAGGAAAAGTAATTGACTGATCGGACGGATAGTACCGATCGACCTTGATGACGGATTGAACCTGAATACGTCACATGATAAACTAATACAAATTACAGAATCTTAGTTTCGTTTAATTTAATTAAAACGGCGACTCGTGAAAATGGAACGTTCAGTGATACATTTTGTTTATTAATTATTTAACAAAGTTTTATGAATTGAAATGAAAAGAAATGTACAGATAAAACCTGAATTAAAATATCATTATTAAAGAATGGTGTTTTTCGTTTTATTTAGGTAATATATTTTCAAACCCGGCGAGTTCTAAAACGGTGTCTTCATCGCGATTTTGATTTTATTATTTTCCAAACATACTAGGGGAAAAAACAAAATGAAAGGATCGGTTATTGAAAAAATGTAGTCTATTTTTTTTCAATATTTTAAATTTTTGTATGCTTATAATCAGAAAATTCTTTTTTAAAACTTATCATAATCACGGACTTTCTATATTCCCGTGAACAGACAGTCACAATAGAAGCCGTTAAAATAACAAATTACAAAAATAAATTCTATTTAACAAGAAATATGAATAATTTCAAACAATGCAAACAACATTACATTATATTTTTTTAACCTTAATAAACTACTCCTCAACAATGAAAAGTACAAAAATCCAATGGTGGTAATTAAATATATTCCTTAAACATGTTAAAAAGAAAGAAATAATTTTCAGCAGATTTGTTCTTGAATGATTCACATTTTTTACAAAAAACATGAAAATCATTTATTACAACTGATTGCAATTGAATTTTCAATATTTTTCAATATGAGAAGAAATATTTTCATTTTAGGTAATGCGTACAAAAAAAAAATATCCTTTTCCTTAAAGTAAGCATCCTCTATGAAGCACAACCAATCCTGATAAACAAAATGTAATAAAATCATATGGCGGTTAATGATTTTAAGCAGATTTACTGGCAGTCAATAATGTTCAGTAAAATGAAGAAATATTTGCATTTTAGGCAACGCATACAAAAATTTAATATCTTTTTCCTTAAAGTAACCATATTTTATGAAGAACAGCCAATCCTGATGTATAAAAAGTACTGAAATCATATGAAGGTTAATAATTTGTATCAAAATAAATCAATAGCTGCATTCTTATTCCACAAAAATAAAAGTTTAAGTATTTTAATTCTCATTATATCTCAATTCTGATTAGAATAATTGTCTCAAGGTGGTAAAAATAACTGATTTCAAATAAAATAGTATCATTTTTAATAAAAAGAAGAATAATTTAGGTTATTTTAAACAATGCGAATAAAATTTTAGTATGATTTCTCTGACATTCTTTGAATTTCATGAAAAAAACATATTTTAAACTATAAATAGTACAAAAATTCAATGGCAGTCAAAATTTTTCAGTAAAATGAAGAAATATTTGCATTTTAGGCAACACGTACAAAAATTTAATATCTCTTTCCTGAAAGTAACCATATTTTATGAAGAACAGCCAAACTTGTACAAAATTTTTCAGTAAAAGGAAGAAATATTTGCATTTTAGGCAACGCCTAAAAATATTTAATATCTCTTTCCTTAAAGTAACCATATTTTATGAAGAACAGCCAAACTTGTACAAAAAGAACTGAAATCATATGATGGTTAATAATTTGTATCAAAATAAATCAATAACTGCATGCTTATTCCAAAAAAAATAAAAGTTTAAGTATCTTAATTCTCATTATGTCTTAATTCTAATGAGAAGGCTTGTCTCAAGAATGTAAGTTGGTAAAAATAACTGATTTCAAATAAAATAGTATCATTTTTAATAAAAAGAAGAAGAATTTGGGTTATTTTAAACAATGCGAATAAAATTTTAGTATTATTTCTCTGACATTCTTTGAATTTCAAGAAAAAAACCTATTCGAAAATATAAAAAGTACAAAAATTCAATGGCGGTCAATAATTTTAAGTAAAATGAAGAAATATTTGCATTTTAGTCAACGCATACAAATATTTCATATCTTTTTCCTTAAAGTAACCATATTTTATGAAGAACAGCCAAACTTGTACAAAAAGTACTGAAATCATATGACTGTTAATAATTTGTATCAAAATAAATCAATAAATACAAATTATTTTAAACAATGCGAATAAAATAGTATGAATTCTCTGACATTCTTTGAATTTCATGAAAAAAAAAACCTATTCTAAAATATAAAAAGTACAAAAATTCAATGGCGGTCAATAATTTTCAATTTTTGCGGTCCTATAAAAATCTAAATACATGGTTAGATTAAGCATCAAAGAACCCCGTATATACAATTTTTATTGAAATCAAACAAAGTTTAATTTTGGACCCCAATTTGGACCAACTTCAAAACTGGGCCTTCAATCAAAAATCTAAATACATGTTTAGATTCAGCATATCAAAGAACCCCAAGGATTCAATTTTTGTTGATATCAAACAGATTTTAATTTTGGACCATGATTTGGACCAACTTAAAAACTGGGCCAATAATCAAAAATCTAAGTACATGTTAAAATTCAGCAGACACAGAATGAATGTGGTCTAAGAACTTAAAAAAAAATGGACATTTAACTTTTATGGTCCAATTTGAAAACAGAACCAAAAATTAAGAATCAAAATACAGGGTTATATTCGGCATATCAAAACACTCCAATAGTTCAATTTTTGATAAAATCAAAAAAACTTTAATTTTGGACCTTCTGACCCCTGTTTCCTAAGCTATTGGGACCAACAAATTCAATGAAAACCTTCATCTAGTGGTTCTAAAACATGTGTTAACATTTTATTGATTTCTATTTACCTATACTTATACTTAAAGTCATTATCCGGAAATTATCCGTCTTCGAACGACGCCGATGTCGACGATGACGACACCTACTTTATGATATTGAGTAACCGTTGTGTTAAGTATAATAGTGTTCATGTACAAGGAATATGCTGAACAATCATCATTTCTTCGTCAGATTTCGTAGAAGCCCTGTATAATTCGACCACATATTCCTTGATGTATATTAAAAACCCTATATGATACATGTGTATTATACCTTGGAGATATCTATATTCTATACGTCTAAACAGAAATTTGGTAACTGAACTAATTTTAAGAAAAAATGAAACAATCAATATTTGTGAAAACAAGTTTTTGTAATAACAGTAATGCAAATACATCTAATTTACTTAAGAAAATCAGATGTTTACATAAGACCGTACAAACAACTGTATACTGTCAGCTCTTCTGCATGTAAGACGAAGGAATTGTCACTTATATTGACAACAGTTATATGTTTGAAGTGAATGTAGGTAGTTAGAAACACTGTGAAACTGTTACTTTTGTAACTCGCGTATTAGTATTAACCATTTGTGAATTCAAAATAACTGTAGAGAATTTCTGGAAAATTTTGAATCTCGATCTTCCTCTGATATAAGTTAAATCAAAACCTATGGTTATTAACCCTGTATACCACCACTCCCTGTGTATCATTGGAAATTGCCCAAAAAGAAATAATCTACAGTGCTTTTCAGCATAAAAATGGTAGCATACGCTATACATTTTCTACTTTGGGATTTCAAACAGCATATTTTGTAAATACAAATGTATTCAAAAATGAAAGACATGCTAAACAAAGAAACAAGTAATCAATATGCTGCAGTTTCTTAATGACAACATATTTGTTAAATTTGGAGGTAGACTTTTTCAACAAATTGTCGTCATTTCCATGGGAACGAACTGCATGCCTTTTCCTTGTCGACCTTTTTGTTATTTTGTTGAGTCTGAGTTCCTTCAGACACTTGTCAAAAAACAAATAGATCAATGAAGCAAGTTCATTTAATTTCAAATTCAGATAATTTGATGATGTTTTTCCAATTAACAATCCACAGTTTTCTGATTGGGTTCCATTAATATATCCCCCATAACTAGAAATTGAAGAAACAACAGACACGGCTTCCTTCTTCTTATTTTTATACTTCTACATCGAATTTAATATAACGGATCATCTCAGTATAAGAATTTACGACAAATGAGACGATTTTAATTTTAAAATTATCCATTTCCCTCACCTTATTAAGGACATACGACACAGTTTCATTCAAATAATGATTTTTTTAAGAAAATTTACATACAAGCTATTTGTAAACAAAGCAACTCAAATATTTAATTAAAAAAAGTATACCTTTATGTGCTACTTTACTAGATAAAAAGGGGGTCGAAATTGAAGACATCTACTAAAAACTTCGGGTTCCTCAGGATAGACCCAACTTACTTTCTTTTTATTTCAATAGAGTTTGTAGAACCATGATGAAAATCTTCTTCACATATATATGCTCTTAATATGTACAAAAGTTTTTTTTAAAATAATTAATATTTAACAAAATTTCAGGAATTTAGGGGAAAATGGCATTTTTTGCGGTATATTTATCAAATATAAATAACATAAAGGTTGACTTTTTCATTAATAATTGCGAAAATAACATTTTAAGTTAGCAACGTCGTGAACCCCCCTGTAGTTGTGTCGTATGCCCTTCAGCCAACTTCGCCTGCATACGGGATATACATTTCCCGACTTATTCGATACTCAGAAGGTTGAAGTTCATAGAAGTCATAAAATGTCACCAGTGTCTGAGCATAAAATTAATGAACGAGGGACATGTAAAAAAAATGTCTCGTCCTTTTTCTAAAAAAAAGATTGAAAAAAAGGAAGAAACCAAGACGGATGAATATGCCGTATCAACTTCACAAATGATACACTATGGTCTTGAAGTATAGATTCTAGGCATAGACATTGTTTGTCTTCTTTAATACGTGTTACATTGTTCTTTTCTTGGTCTCTGTACATTATAATTTCTTTTACTGTTTAGTGTATTTTTGGTAATATGCCGTTGAAATTGCTCGGTACTTATAAATCCCGTCAATGTGCTATGGTAAATGTTTGTTAACTTGTCTTTCGTTTTTGTTTTTGTGGTTCGTCTATATGCTTTTTTTTGTAAACAGGTTTGTTTGTTTTTATAGTGATTAATATGATAACACGATATTGACTACTATACACTATTTTTTTACATTTTTTACGTTTTATATCTGTTTGTTCTATTCACATTTTTTTGGTCAATATAATGGAATTTTATGCGAGTGTCATACAAGCAAGTGGTTTAGATAGCTATACCACCAGGTTTAATCCATTTGAAAAAAAATTACCCGTGACAGTTGTTATCAATTCCTTTGATGTGTTTGAATTGTTGAGTTTGTCTTATGCTTATAGGTTTTCCGTTTGGAATTTTTCTCTGAGTTTTTATGTCTATTTGATATTGAAAAAAAGTTATCTAAAAGTTATGCATAAGACAACTGAAATCTATAAAAAGCCAAACAATCTGTTCTTTGTAGGATCAAATGTCTGTGCTTGGGAATAACATCATATCAGTAATTTGTTTGGATTTTTTAACAAATCATTCGATATCTCTTATTTTTGAATTTTCATATAATTCTTTTCACATTTGTATTTGAACGAAGCATGTATTTGTCTGTTAAAGAGATTATATGCTAATGCAAGAACAACCTGCATGATCATACGTATACTGTATCTCTCTTGTTTAAGCTATACATTTTTTTCTGAAACATGTGAAAGGAAGCAAATGCGATCCTTTAATATTACATGTATTCATCATGTAATCGTAAAGAACAGAATAAATGTAAAGTGGAAACCATCACATACGAAAGAAGTTATCAAAAAATAATTGCGAAACAATACATCTTAATCACGGGAAGCTTTGTATAGACCTTAAATAGCACAAGAAACGGATTATAATCTAATCTTATGCAATGCAAAAAAAAAAAGAAATTATTGTATACTAATTCCTTATACTACATGTAGAACTTAGAATCGTTTTTCACACTTAAAACCTTTAACAAACGACATATGTTTAATATATGGCACATTTCTATGAATAATGAACATTCTAAGTAATTGTATTTACCTTCGTTAGATATAATTCCTTCTTAATGTTCTTAATGTTAACTTTTTTTCTTTCAAAAACTTCCCGATTATCGGTCAGTTCAAATGATGGCTATTATACATGTAACTATCAACAAAATACCTGCAGAAACTGTGCAAAACCCTATAAAAATCAAGATATTGATATATCTGAACCGACCACTGCCTTCGAATATTCTTGATATCCTGCTGATTCTTTCATTTTCGCAGTGTTTGATCTTCGATCTAAAAGATAAAGAAAATATAAAATAATTTGAGCGCTAAAAGGTAAAGATTGTATTGATGTTGCATTGGAACTAACTATAAATCATTGAATTTTATTAAGCATAGGAAGATAATACTCTTAATGGTTGGTTCAACTTCAATTATGAACAAAGGAAGATAAGTCCGAGTTTAACGTCAATTATTGACAAAGGAAGGTAACTCCGATTTACGTAAAGTGTTTATTTTGAGCATGTGTTGTGTCCACCATTTTCTACACAAGAAAATCACTGTAACTTGTTTTGGATCCCCCCCCCCCCCCATATATTACTTACTATAAGACAATGTACCTAACTTGCATTTATGTAAAATGTCACCCGATTGCGAACTTCCGGTGTATTTCGCTTTCATTGTTGTCAATCCCACTAAAACTTGTTATGCCGTAAATCTTAATTGCTTTATCTACATAATGGTTTATATGACTCGCAGTCAAATAATTAATCATAAGTAATTCCGAAAACCCTGTTAGTTTTTGTCTGAATAAAATTTGTCATCCAGATAGTAAATTTGTAAAAGATTCCGTGAAAATCAAAGTGATGGAAATCACTCATGGAAAGATTAGAAGAGTAGTTTGAATAATTTCATATTAAGGTATGGTGGGTGAAAATGAACATTAATAAAGCACTATTCAAGAAAATTGCATTAACAGCAGGTCTTTAGAAGGAAAAGTGTTTGTTCAGTATGAGGATAAAATGAGCTCAAATTAATTAATATGGCTCTCTTATTTTGCACAATTTTATTTCAACTGCAGTTTATATCTTTTCCAAATAATGTCGCCTGTTCTGAATATGGCAAATCAAAAATTCTTCTACTTAGTAAATGTTACCAACTATCCTTGTAAGACATAAAATCTAGACCAACAGCTAAGAACGTTAAAGTGTCAACAAAAATAATCTTAAAATGTTGTTTTGCGGCATTTTGTAAAATGAAACATAGGTTTTATGACATTGAAGATTAAAAGTTGTAGAGAGCCTCAATTTTTAAATTTTTGAACGGAATTGAATATGTACCTTTTCCATGTAAACAAATAACAAATTTTTTTTATTATTGAAATATGGATTCTTTCTTGAGTGCAAAAATATATATCCGCTTCTAATAAAAATTCGAAAGACTAAAATAGACATTATGATTGATGAGGAATAAACTAATAAACAATGGTTTGTTATACCATTGTTTTAATTAAATTTTTTAAAACTGTTTCAAGCAAAATCCTGATAAAATAAATAAGTGAACTAACTTCTGAATTATAGATAAATTACACAGATGAAGATTGAATTTTATTAAGTAAATTATAGGCCTTACTTGAATACCTTTTATATATTCATATTTATATTCATATTTCATTTTTTTTATAAGATCTTGTTAATCCATTATCATGATTATTTATCTTTCAGACATAGTTTACAGAATCACTTTATGTTATGTAGATCAAAAGTAATAGGCAATAAATAAATCTATCATCCTTATATATATTTAACATCTTGTATTTAAGTTTGTATATTTAATTATGAGGTCAAATATATTGTATATTAGAGTAAAATTATGTAACACAGAGGTTGAAAGGTAATGTGGTCAATTTGATTGACAGGTTAGGAGGTGGGGCATTGTAATTAAATGTCTACCTTGTCTCTGATTGTTTGTTGATGATGACAGTTGTCAATCTTACTACTACTGTATCAATACTCAATTACCTAATCAAATTGTTTTTAAAAAAAGCCTGCACATCAACATACCTTAATGACATACATTCCTAAATGAATTCGCCAAAAGTATACCTATTTTTTTTCAGTTTATATATGTATTATGTGCACATACATAAGAACTATAGGGAACAATGTTTCAGTGTGAATACATTTAGTAATAGAAGCTAACCTGTCGTGTTGTTTGGGAGGCAAGTGCCTAAATAAAGATTTAGAACAAGTTCTAATTTTTCCAAAAAATCTAACAAGTGTTATTTGAGGTAAGTCTAATGAATTACGAGCTTCTCTTTTGATTGTGAACTTGCAGTTTTTAATTCTCCTCGGAGTTCGGTGTTTTTGTTATTATACTTTTTGAACATTACTTTTCAAAATACATCATTGCCATTTTCAGAACAAATACTAGATTCATATGTTACAATCTTGTCAACAAGAAAAGGGTTTTGATTGTTTGGATGTAATCTTTAAAATTATACTATTTACCGGATTTGTTATCACATAAGCAACACGACGGGTGCCACATGTGGAGCAGGACCTGCTCACCCTTCTGGAGTACCTGAGATCACCCCTAGTTTTTGGTGGGGTTCGGTTTGTTTATTCTTTAATTTTCTTAGTTGTGTCATGTGTACTTTTATTTGTCTTTTTGTCTTTTTTATTTTAAGCCATGGCGTTGTCAGTTTGTTTTAGATTTATGAGTTTGACTGTCCCTTTGGTATCTTTCGTCCCTCTTTTAAAACGCTGGAAAAACATCAATGAACTATTTATTTGATTGAGTTGAATAACTAACCTTCAAGTTTATATATAATAAAGATAGTAAATGGTAGGAATTTTGTTTTGTTTGCGAACTTAATAATTATATATAATCGAAATATGCTTTACCTTTCTTGCTTCCGTCTTGTTGCATGTACCATCTTCAATTTATCTTATGAATGCAACGTTTCTCCCTACAAAATACAATAAAATGTATGTTTCTCCCTACAAAATATAATAAAATGTATGCTTGTCGTAAAAAGTTTTTATTTAGAAAATAATGACTTTGAGCAAGTCAAATACATTTCAAACAAAAAAACATACAACACATGCTTAAAACAAACAATAGATTTGCACCTGTTAATTACCTTGATGCAGTTTAATCATTTATATGTTAATAACTTGCATTAGTTAGAATCACAACGTACTATATATACGAAGAATATTTCTTTAAATTTTAACGTCTTATTTTTTAAAGACAATACACGCATATGTATGGCCAGAACCACTTTTATTAATAAATCTAAGTTTATCTCAGATAAACTAGGTTTATCTGTATCTCAGATAATCCCGGTTTATCTCATATGGCAAACTAAGTAAACTATAGCCTAGCTGGTATCTTTCGTCAGTTTTTTTACACCACAGAATCGATGATCCCGCTTGTTAAAGTTTCACTATAAAGTGACGTATTACCAGTCAAGTTTTAGTAGCATGTGCTGATCTGATGAATCTTTTATACAGTCGTTTTCTTTACATTTACAGCTCATAAAATGTTGAAAAGATTTCAAAAGATTCATAACTCGGCTTTTTTTATATTATTTAAGAAGATTTTGTTGCAATTCAACGCCTACAGGTCGATAGGGAAATTTGCTACATCTGAAAACAATTTTGTTGAAGGCTTCCTCTCTTGAAACTTTATCATATTTGTCCTGTATATAGAAACTTCATGTTTCAGTAATGAAATCTTTAAGCTTTATTGCATATCGCATTTTGGGTGCATCCTTAGGGTATATAGTTAAAAAAAAATATATCAGATGACTCCGGTCATCAACCAAGATGGCCGTTATGGCTAAAATAGAACATAGGGGTAAATGTAGATTTTGGCTTATATCACTGAAACCAATGCATTTAGAGCAAATCTGACATGGGGTGAAAATGTTTTATCAGGTCAAGATCTATCTGCCCTGAAATTTACAGACGCAGCAAACAATCCCTTGTTTGATTGCTGTCCCTAAATTGGTGCATGTAAGGAAATTTTGTAGTTTTTTTCTGATTTTCTTGCATATTATACTAGATTGAGATAAACTGTAAACAGCAAAATTGTTCAGAAAAATAAGTTCTACAAACAAGTAGAAATACTCTTAATAGTTAATTGACCCTTAAGTTTTTGTCCTTTAAAGTTAAATTTTCACAATTTTTCGTAAATGTTTTAACATTTTTACAATATTATTTTCCTTTGAAACAACTAGGCCAAGTTCATTTAAGATAGAGATAATTGTAAACAGCAAGAAAGTTCAGTAAATTGAGATCTACAAACAACACCATCACCAAAACAGAATTTTGTCATGACATCTATTCCTATCTACAATGTGTGTCCTTTGTTTGATATACACAAACTATTAGACCAAGGAGAGCGGAGCCTCTGGTTATCTTTTAACGGTACTATGTTAACGGATTATGATACTATATTATTGTAGTGTTTAAGAGGGTCCCTAAAGGGTAAAGCTATGGGTTTATTGTTATCACTTCCAGATGGGGCTAGATCCACACAGATTATTGAAAAACTAGATGGTATATATGGAAATGTGTTTAGCAGTGAATCATTGCTTCAAAAGTTTTACATAGAAACTCGGAAACAAGGTCAGGCTGTTGCTGATTATGGTCTGAGTCTTGAATATATTGCACAGAAACAGGTCAAATTAACTCGCAGGCCAAATTAGGTCTATGTCTCAGAGATCACCTTTGAAAAACGCTAGTCGTTTTAAATACGATACTGTTGAAAATTTGATCAGTTATTAAAAGAGATCCGATCTACTGAATTGGACTTATCAAATTATGCCTCAGGTTCTGACAATAAGATTCAACATCAACCTGCGGTTGTTGAACAGTCAGGTATACAAGAGATGATAAAGTCCATGAAGCTCTTGAATTCTAGAATGGGATCATTTGAGGGGGAGTTAAAGAAATTAAAAGAAAGTAAATATGATAATAAAACAGGGTCTTCTAATAGTCCGTTTCGTGGCCAAGGTCGCGTGATCTATCGAGGGTCTGATAGAAGGAATATATTCAATATTAACCGTGGCTGGCGTGGACGTGGCTATACAGGAAGCCAACAAAACCAAAATTATAATTCTCAGACGAACGGTTTAAACGGGTAAAGTCTCGGTTGAGGGACAAACCAGAGACTTATATAGGCATGATAATGTGCCTAGTCCCAAACTTGTTGATACTCGTACGCAGAGCATTCTGACTCAACGTGTGATTAGTGAAGCAAATAAATCTTTTATTTACATAATAATACAAAGTGTAAGGCTTTGATTGATACAATCCATGATATCAAAAATATCTGAAGGTATATTGAATGAGTTAACACCTCTACCTGAATTGAAAAGTTTAGGTGACTTAAGCTTATCAATTAGTGTGGCAGGAGGTGCCACTTTACCATATTTAGGTTACATGGAGGTTGATTTTGTAGCGCAAGATTTTTATGATACCATTGTTGGTTGTCTCTTTTACTGATTATAACAAACATTTACCTAATATTATTGGTACAAATGTAATCAGATTGTTAGATTCATGTTCTATGGTTAGTAGACAGCAAACTAACATAGACAAGATCCCAAGAGAGTGGGATATTGCTTTTAATTCTAACAAAGATGAAGCAATAGGTCAAGTTTACTCTACAAATAAAAATCCCATCAAGCTCAAACCTTTATCTGTCTTATATGTATCTGGTTTTAGTAGGGTCGATGACACCAGACGCATGTACAGTGGTAACTGAGAATCTGTCAGATGTCTTGTCAGATGTGTCAGTATGCCCATGGGTAGTAAACATCAAGGGGTCAACTTGTCGTGTCCAAGTTAGAATGTTTAACATGACTGCCAAAGATATGGAAATAAAACCTAAAACACACTTGTGTTCTCTGAATGAGGTTAAGGTTGTCTGTCATGTTGATTTTCAAAGTGATGAAAGCGCTGTTGAGGATGAGAAAAGTATTTTGTCTGATCAGAAGTTGTCATCTCTAGGAAGTAACTAAGAAAATGTCGACGTTCCTGATGTAACTAAACTTAGATTGAAAGGTTTAGTTAGTAAGTATATGTCTGTTTCTCCAAAGGCCCCACTGACATTGGGCTCAGAGATCTGATTGAACACGAGATTCAGTTATCAGATGATAAACTCTTTAGACAACCGTACAGGTGTATTCCACCAGCATTGTTCGATGCGTTAAGAGAACATGTACGTGAAATGTTGGATGCGGGATGTATAAGGGAGTCAAACAGTCCCTACGCTAGTAACGCTGTCCTTGTTCGGAAGAAGAAGGGCAGTTCTTTGCGATTCTGTTTAGATTTTAGATTTTTAAATTAAAAGACAATTCGTGATACTAGTAGTTATTCTTTGCCTCAAAATGACGAGATGATTGATTGTCTAGCTGAGGCTAAATACTTTACACGACTGGACCTTCGGTCGGCATATTGGCAAATGGGCATTAAAGAGTCAGACAAGCATAAGCCTGCGTTTTCGTTAGGTCCTTTGGTGTTCTATGACTTTAATAGGCTCCCATTTTGGTCTGACAAACGCAAGAGCATCGTTTCAGAGGTTGATATAAAGATGCATGGGAGAAGCGCATTTACGTGAATGTTTGTTATTTTTAGATAATATTGTGGTGTTTTCACGTAACGTAGATGACCATTTTGCTAGGCTTGAGTCTATTTAAGTCGTCTTAAACTCCACGGCTTGAAACTAAAAGTGTGAATTCTTTAAGAAAGAGATTAAATATCTTGGTGTTATATTGTCCGCCGACGGTATCAAACCCGACCCAGAGAAAGTTGTAGCAGTCCAAAATTTCAAAGCCTCTAAATGACCTATTTCTTGGACACCCTACGAAAAATAAACCTTGGGTCTAAACGGAAGAAGTCTAGTAAGCCTAGTCCTTGGAAATGAGGTTTCGAGGAACAGAATGCTGTTGATCTTATTATTAAAAAGTTGACAAACCCACCAGATTTTTCATTACCTTTCATTGTAACGTTGATGCAAGTGGTACCGGTTTATGTGCCGTCTTGTAATCAAGAACAGGAGGGTAAAGAACGGGTGATAGCTTACGCTAGTCGTAGCCTACGTAGCCCAGAGAAATTATATCCAGCCCATAGAAGAGAATTTTTGGCGCTTAAATGGGCTGTAACTGATAAGTTTCAAGATTATCTCTTTGGTAGCAAGTTTACTGTTAGAACGGATAATAATCCACTTACGTACCTTTTTTGTACGTTCTCGGTAAAGCTAAATTTGATGCTACCGGCCATAGATGGGTTGCTGCATTGTCAAACTATGATTTCAGCATTGTGTACAGAACAGGCAAGTCAAATATTGACGCTGACGCTCTTTCTAGACTTCCATCAGATTGTAAAAAAGTTTTCAGTGACGTAGTTTAGGCTATTTGTAAATCATTTGTAAATCAATAGTATTAACTCCAGATTCAAACCCTGCTATTTAAACTATATGTACAGTTTGTCACATGATATTCAGTTTATACATGTAGTTTGAGGTTAAATCTTAGTTTGAATGGACTAATGGCGATAGCGAGATTTTGGCCGATACATCCAAATTCGCTGATATAGATTGGACGTATGAGCAGAGACGAGATTCATGCAAAAGTAGAGTTATTGATTTAGTTATAACCGGTCATAGACTCACTGAGCGTCAAATGTCTCATGAGACGGATCTTGTCCGAAATTTTCCGAGAGAATCATTCATGTCCAGTGCAGGATGTTTATTCAATATTGTCGACATCGCGATATCTACAATGTTAAAACGATATCGTGTAAACATCGTTTACATTGTACGAACCCTTATATATTGTTTACATCGTTAACATCGTTAACATTGCGTTGTATACAATGTAAACACGATATCGGGTCAACATTGTTTACATTGTTTGAACTCTTATATATTGTTTACATCGTTGACATCGTTAACATCGCGATGTTTACAATGTAAACACGATGTCGTGTTAACATCGTTTACATTATTTGAACCCTTATATATTGTTTACATCGTTGACATCGTTAACATCGCGATGTTTACAATGTGAACACGATGTCGTGTTAACATCGTTTACATTATTTGAACCCTTATATATTGTTTACATCGTTGACATCGTTAACATCGCGATGTTTACAATGTTAACACGATGTTGTGTCCGCAGTGATGTTAAGGAAGGTTTTCTAAAATTTTCCCGTAATTTTTACAAAGCGCAGACAACTCTGTTCCTATCATCAATACTCGTGACGTAACCAACAGAGATCGAGCGTCGCCCGATTAGGATTGTTAATGACGTTAAATGCATCGGTTTGTTTTAATGGAAAGTGTTGCGATATGATGTTAAAGTACATAAGGTATCTATATTTTATTTATTTATTGTTTAAATGTGCTAGAATTATCAAATTAGCTGTTTTTCTGTTTTTGATTTAGCCCCGCCTATCAATCTTAATCAACCAATCAAAAATTACTAGGGGTCGAAAAGAAGCTTGCATCCTGATGAAGCGAGCACCTGTCCAAGATGGCAAGAAGTAAGTAAGAACGGAATGAAATTCAGCGAAGTGTTCGGATATAATCCTAAATGTTCTCATTTCTTTTGAAATACAGGTAACTGTGATGATTTGCAAAAGAAGGTTAAGATTTATCAGCCTAATAATTACGTTTTGTGGATGTTTCCGTGTCTGAAAATGTGCTCAATATTTTTCGTCTGAAGCCACGTGTCTTCCTACATACGTTGGTAATAACATTACGGTAGTCTGGAAGTAATATGTGTACATAATATTTACAGACACATGTTTAGAAAGAAGATTCGGTGATTATATAGACAAGAATCATGATATGTTTATTGGTTAATTGTCATTAAATGGTAATATTTCCCCCTAATTAACTACTGTCTTCCCAATCATTATTTTAAATTATAAACCACGTGGTATGTTAAATCTTGAATAAATATTTTTTTCAGTCATGATTTCTGAACTTGAAATAAGTGAATTAGATTTAAAGTCTTATACGTTGACCTGTAATTATTAATTTCGGCGATATTTTGTTCTGAGTCCTGTTGGAGAAGCTAGGGCCAATATTATTTACCCTTTATTCGGTGAAGAACACATGAACGGTGACCTGTAGTAGAAAATTTCGTGCCATTTAGTCTGTTGTGGAGAAGTTGTCTCACTGGCAATCATACCACATCTGTTTTCTTTCTTCATAATATAAAAAAGAAGATGTATGAATGCCAATGAGACAACTATAGGTCACCATACGACATTCCACAATGAGCAAAGCCCATACCGGATAGTCAGCTGTAAAAGGAGCCAATAAGAATGTAAAACAATTCAAACGAGAAAACTAACGGCCTTATTATGTGAAAAATGAACGAAAAACAAATATGTAACACTTAAACAAACGACAACCACTGAATTACAGGCTCCTGACTTGGGACAGGCACATACATAAATAATGTGGTGGATAATTTTGTTTTCAGTTTTTGAAATGTAAGCTATAGACCTTCTTCGTCCAAATAATTATATGTCTTAGGAGGCTTTTTTAAATTTTTGCTTCAACGCCTTCCTATCAATGTACAGTCCAAATAATTATGACGTCTGGCAAGGCTATTTTTTTTTTTTTCTGGGACACCTTCCTACAACGTCCCATAAAATAGCCTTGCCAGACTTCATAATTATTTGGATTAGTCAATTTAAGGTGTCAAAGAATTTGCCAGTATGATTTTTTCAGATAGTTTAAAAAATAATTTGGGTATAGTAGTATTTCATGTATATGGAAGAAGAAAAACAATATAATTGTGTTTGGAGACGTCATAATTATTTGGACTAAGGTCTCCTGTGGCTAGAAGTTATACCTCATTTTATTTAGACATAACTTTATATATGCTCACAAAAATTCATACAAGTCATAGGAGGATCCAGGGGGGAGGTGGCGGGCCCCCCCTTCGTGGAAAAAATTTGTTTGTTTATATAGGGAATCACTGAAGCATAACTGAGTACGCCCCCCTTAGGTCAGTCAGCGCCCCCCTTCTGGATCCGCCACTGCCTGTGTAGTAAGACTTTGTTGATGTTTTTGTTTACGTTTTTGTTTGCCAATCTCTAAAATCATGCTTACAATTCATGCAGTTGTTTCTTCTAAAAATGCAGGATATTGCTCCTTATTTATCAAATTTCTCCGGGGGATGTCGCAAAACTTGCACAAACTTTTATTCCCAATTGCATGTGCCCTGGTCTCGTTCATTTATCTGTAAAAAACCATGGGGAACTCGGAGGGGGTTCTGATCTTTGATCCCGCTTACTGTCTTGTCAGATTCCCAGATCCCGCCTTCACTACACATGTATGGAAGCAATTTTTCTTTTTTTTTGTTATTTCCGATGGCCCGCTAGACTAATTCATTTCAGGTTTTCACAGCACTAAAAGTTGACTTTCACGTGTCATGATGGCAAAAAATCAGCAATCCAACGTCATGCTTAGACCCCAATGAGACCCACTCTGAGCTGTTAAAATTGTTCCTGGTTGACAAAAAATGACTGAATCAAAGACATGCATATTATGCATATTTCTATTCTGTAATATCCTATGTTTTTTAAATAATTCTGATTTACTACCAAACAAAATGTAGGTATGATGAAAGCTTTTTTCGAGCCTCATTTTACTTTAGTCCGACACAATCATAGACTAGCAGTTACAAAGTTGACATTCAGACAGGGTTTATGCTTAGAAATATTTTGTTATATTTTGGAATTCATAATTTTTGTCTACAAAGAGTCTTGTCAGGAACTCAACATTTTGGTCTACAAAGAGTTTTGTCAGTGAAATGATGAAATTTTATTGAGCACTACATTATTTATTATTTCCGCTCCAGTGACAAAATAGATCCAATTATTTTTACACTTTTGTCCTGAAATAATAATTTTGTGCTCAGTTTGTATCATACTAATTTTATTATCTGGGGGCATCATATTGAACTTGCAAGTATTGAAATTTTAAGTGTCCAGACAGATTAATTTTGCACAAGTACATGCCCTTCTGACTATGCGCCATGCCTTTTCAATGTATGTACTGGAGTCCTGAATCAACATTGATTAATTACGTAGTCAAGTTGTTATTTCCTCAAAGTTTACCCAATATTGTACACTATCCTGGGCCTAAGGTTTTTACTTGTAAAAGAGAGATGAAAGATACCATGCAGAGCTAGGGACAGTCAAACTAGAAAATAAACTGACAACGACATGGCTAAAAATGAAATGGAGAAACAAAAGTACACATGACACAACATAAAAAACTAAAGAATAAGCAACACGAACACAACCAAAAACTAGGGTTGATCCAGTTTTTACAATATAATTCAAATAATTGATTTTACTCTCTATTGTATAAGGACCACAATATTAGCCTGTAAAGGATGTCCAGGGACTGGCAAAAATACAAGTACCTTATCACCAGGCTCAAAAGATCTTAATTGCTCTGTAAGTGTACACAGATCTTGCTCCACATGTGGCACCCATTAAATATATAATGCAAGATTTTCTGAACTATTTTCTTATAAAATTTGGTCGATACAAACTTCATGTCTTCTTGTTAATAAACATGTTGCTGCTTAAATATATAAAGAACAAGTACTTGTACACATTGAATTTATTACTCATTTAACTAAATAGTTACTATAGTATACAAATTATGACCATGACGACACAGTTATTTCATGTGCATTTTTAAGACCATGTGTACAAATAAAAAAACATCACACCAGCCTCTTTCTCAAGAAGAGTTTGGCAGTGGCAGTGTAGTGTTCTACATACTTCCAGGTCAAATTGTCAGAAAATTCTAGAAAATCTACTGTATTAACTCGAAATATTGATAATATTGTCAGTGTGTTGAAAGGGATCTCTTAAAAAAATTACAATTTTAACAGGTCCTGACAGGAAGTACAATGTACCTTATAAATGCTATTTGACCTATTAAACTAGACCAAAACTCTACTTCATCTGTAAATGCAAGACCCAAATATTTTTTACATGCACATTCATCACTCAACTTACTTGTTTTACACGGTCTACAATAATATGATAACTACAAATAACAATAACTGTGTCCTCGGACCTCACAATATTTAGAATTAGTACATGTATTTTCTATATTTTATAATTTTTTTGTAATTCTATAGCCTATCCCCAGATAAATGCAAAAAATCTGGTTTCTATTTTATATCTATTAATTTTACATTAATAACATATATAACAATTAAGTAACTATAATATCTGTAGCTATGATATGTATGTGTGATGTATTTTTTTTTTTTTTTTTATCTTATACTACTTTATCCAACTGTTTTTCATTTATGCCGGAGCTCTGTAGTAAAAATATGTCCAAGTCTATCATGTCTATTGATTCTTTAAAAAATAAATATTTAAAAGTTTGTTAAAACAATCTTCACTGGTCGACAAAAAAACATCTCCTTTTGCTAAACATGTTTTATGTTTCACAATCTGTACAGAAAACTTTTTCATCCACTAGTCCGGAAACTTAATATCAAAATTTGTCCCTATATGACTGTATCAAATTTTTAAAGTTTTCACTAGACCAAATCAATATTTCCTATTATTAATTAACTACACTGTTACATGTGTTATTGGACTTAATATGATGAAAATTAATAAACTGCCTATGCAATACAAGGTGTAAACTCAGCCAATACAGATTTTTTTCTGTATTGGCCGGGTTATTCTATATTGGCCGAGTTGACACAAATAAAGGATTTCGGAAAGTCTCTAGTTTTTACATCCTAAGTCATGCTAAACACAAACTGAAAGTAAACAGTTGTTTGAAAGACGCAGTTTTCATTTAGTCATCATAATTTGAAACATGCTGGAAAGTTCAGTATGGCATGTATTTCAGGCTAAAGACAGTCACATTAATTTAAAAAGCAATGAAAGCAGACAATGGAATTATTTCAGGTTTGGGGAAGGAGTGGATTATCACAAAGTTTATTTTTTGATGACCTTATAATTTCCCGGTGGTACAAATCGATCAACTGTTTACTTTCGCATTTTTTTGTAAACTCATTTATTTTTAAACCCTAACCAGGTATATGCATTCTGTAATAATGTGGATCTTCGTTCTTTGGTCATTTGGCTTATGGATAGTTTTATCATTTTCAACTCCTACATTTTTTTTTTATAACAGACTGATAGCTTTCACTGTTAAAAAAAAATGTGTAAATCCTTCCAACTAACAAGAACTGATCCTTATTTCAGCATGGTTAACATTGAACCATATCTTTTGTTTTACGGTATACATGTACACAAAACTGTACATAACAGTACAATATATGGTTTGTTCTCACCACATCATTTTCATTTCATAATGTTCAATGCAACATAAGAAAATATGGTAAATCAATAAATCTTTTCAAATGATCAGATTTCTTATAACATTATATAATTACCAATTTGTAACTTTTTGTATGAATATGCTTCAAACTTCCTCTTGAACTTGTTTTGAATCATAAAAAAATATAGAGAACAGAACATTGAGGAGCTGTATTGACAGGGACCCAGGGTATGCAATACAGCTACCCAAGGTTAAGAAAAAAAATAAAAACATTTGTCGGGTTCTTTAACATTCAACATGATAATCATAATTTGCTGACACTCTTTAATTGAAGTTAAGGTAAAAACTTCGCTTCAACTTTCAATGTTTTAAAAATTCAGTAGTGAAAGTGTTCAAGAAGAAAATATTTTTGTCTTTGGATTATTATACATGTACATGGTATTGGTCAATTGCAAATCAACCCTTGAATGTGAGCTAATAAAAGTAAAAATTCCAGCTCTTCATGAGCTTTTCAGCCAATTGTTTGTTGAAAAAAGCCAGTTTGTTGTCCGGCTTTTCAAGTAAAAGTTGTTTCGTCTCATTGTGTTTTTTACTGACTGCTGTTTGGATTTTTGCATAGCATTTACTCAATGCTGCCTCTGCAGTTGTTGTGCTACTACATCTGCCAACTTTAGCCTGTGCCTTGAAATATTCTAAGTAATCAGGGTGGCTCTCACCTAGCAGCTGCTTAATATGGTTTATTTCTTTGTTTTCTGGAAAACAGAACAAAAAGAAAGAATTGTTAGACATGTTAGATATCTTAACTTTATAAAGTAAGAAATAAATCATATAGTTTTTGGTCTACTTATTAAAAAACATGTATATATAGCTTTTACTCTTACGACCTTTTTCCCTCTGGTATCGGACAAGCGTTATTGTCCAGGCCTGAGTACACGAATGCTTTTATTTTTGTTTTCCTCCCAAAATAAATATAGTAATATGTCAAATGAACTAAAGATAATAATGCTCATTAAGATGAGTTGTTTTATTGGCACTCATACCAAATCTTCTTGTATCTATTATCCTAAAACAATTATTATTTGGCTAGCAGCTTGAATGTGACGAGTTTTATTATAAGAGCATTTCTAGATTCTGCGACACCTGCTTTGTTTGTCAATAATTTCTGGGGTCCAGTATTAAACATTAAAAAATAGATATTTAATTATGTGACAGTAAAATCAATTTTGACAATATAAAACATTTATTTCCATTCCAATGCCATATATTAAAATAGATTGATAATTTGGAATGAAAATGGTGGCCTTTTCTTAAATAGTTAGTCTGGTAG
Organism: Mytilus galloprovincialis; assembly: GCF_965363235.1. Classification (NCBI taxonomy): domain Eukaryota; kingdom Metazoa; phylum Mollusca; class Bivalvia; order Mytilida; family Mytilidae; genus Mytilus; species Mytilus galloprovincialis. The sequence continues at coordinate 72,660,454 of NC_134840.1, read as the reverse complement.
AACCTCATTTCTAAATCCTTCAAAATGTTTTTCATTGTCCACTGAAATTATACATGTTACTAGAACACACCCGTGATATCGCGGGTCCGTGACTGAATTAAAGTATATAACTATGCGTAAGCCTTATTTTAGTATTGGTATTGTGATCTGATAAAGTCGTGCCGATTATAAGATACACAGTTTTCTCTGCTTTGAAATCTTTCTGTTTGAACCCGTCGACCTGAAACTTTTCAATTATTGGTAATATTCAGGTCCTGGAATTGAGTATTTTTTTATCAACAGCATTGTCCAATAAACTGAGTTCAAATCTTTGATTCGCTGTTTTACGTCATGCCCGCTAACAAATTGAAAACTACCTATACGCCTTAGTCCAAATTTTTAGTATTCGTATTGTTATCTTAGAAAGTCTTACTAATTAAAAAAAAACTACAATAGGGAACAATTTGACAATGATTGAATTTCGTTGTGTCGACTTTGTGATTATGACCCGTGTATATAGTAAAATCAAATACACCATTTGGTGGTGCGCCTGTTAGATGCGGAACGTACAGATAAGGTAATAGGTAACAGGTGAATATACTATTGGTATCGGTACCGGATTCGACCCGGAACTTGTTAATTATTGGCAATATTAATTGTGTGGAAAACAAAAGGGTCTGGAGTGGTGTAATTTTTAATCTACACAATTGTCCTATATTAGCTATATATAAAGTTGAATTCTTTGATATGTCGTTTTTACCTGATGCCGGCTAATAAATTGGACCTCGTAATTTTAGTATTATAGATACCGAACAAATTGCATAAAAATATAACTAGACTGTTTTAGACACATACACATTTTATTAATATGATATATACCTTCTACTGTTGATGCAACATATTTATTGACCATTTCTGATTTATTGGACTTGGGCAATTCCATTAACATCTGACTTCCTCTGGTTTCTGAAAGTATAAATGAAGGGTTTTTTAAGAACTAAATAATATGTATTAACAATGTTTGAAAAATATTTATGTCTGTTATATTGCATTCTAGATAGCTTAAATGAGGAAATTAAAGAACCATTCTTCCTTTGGTGTTATTCAACATCATTTATCAATGTTTTCTATCAGTTAAATTAAAAATATTCTAAATGTATGTCATGTATGTTTTAAGGCACGACATAATCAATTGGTGATTTATCGGTCGCAAATGCCTGTTAATTGGCGCAGCTTACAAGTTGCCAGTAAACTAAATTTGGAACCATAAAATAACCAATTGATGCTGCTCAACCTTGAAATACAATACAGTTCAAAGATATAAACATCTAATTACCTTTACTAGATATCCCAAATAATCTTCTCCTTGCTGTTGATCTAGTTTTGTTGACATCAGTTCTGCTGATCACATGATACATATTCTTGGGTACTTCGAATTTGTCTTTCTGGTTGGTTTTTGATTCTGCAAATTAGTTGTGATGTATTTTAGAAGTGTGGAGGTTTTATGTTTGCTCATATATATAGTAGTTTTTTTTTAACAAACATGATCGGTTCATGCCAGTCATGGTTTGTTATTGGGGCATTTAAACATATGTGTGGTTCCATTTACATGTTTATCTGGAAAAAAATCATGTGTTCATCCAATCCAATGCCGGTAATATCCAAGCCCCTACCTTAAGTTCAACAATAACTACATGTAGATGTGTGATATGAAATAAACAGACATGTTATGTTTTAGCCATAGTGGATATATACTTGTGATGGATTCTAAATCATGTGTTCAGGAAGAGTGACATGTCTTTCTGTATGTTCTATGTTCTGTTACATTTGAACTGTGGGTAGCATTAATGAAAAAGTGTAAGTCCTGCTCTATCAGTTAACATGTTCTTGTCCTGAATAAGCAATTATTATACAGGCTATACAGGTTTTTTATTCTGTTTTATATTGAATACTTATCATGCTTGTATATTTAGATCTTTAAAGTTTTAGAAATTTTTAAATATTTTATCCATGGAGTTATGACTTATTTTTTTATGATTTTTTTCCAGATTTATAGTCAGTGGAGGTATTATGTGCCTGACAAAAAACATCAGTACTTTGATGTTTTTCTGTAATCGAAGAAGAAGAAAAATTATGAAAGTCGACCTTAAAGATGGAGAAATATCTAGGTTTAAGTGGTAAGTAAGTATTGTGATGTGAATCTGATTTTAGAATAATTTTCAATGAGAGTAAGGTGAACATGTCTGTCTTGCAGCGTTCATCTTATCTTGATCCAATTTACATAGAAAATTCCCAAAGAAATATCTATGGTATATTTGTTTTAAATCATTTGTGTCGAGACTTTCAGCATAACATTGAAAATGATATAAAGTAAAGCAGAGGAGAGAAGATTTCAGATTATGAAAACTTGTTAAACATACAATGTATATCTACCTTTGACAAATCTTTTATACAGGGATTTGATATCTTTATCTTCTTCAGTTGGGTGCTGTTGAATTGATCCTTAAAAAAATGTAAATATAGGTATTTTCCTAGAAGTATTTGTTATGGAATCTAACCAATTTGTGGAATTATGAGCTACTTTTTTTTTATTTTGACAGTTCTTGTGCACCCCACAAATTTCATTTGGCTTCTAGCAAATGTTATAAAGTATAAATTAAAATTTTTGGGAGGCTTCACTCATCCGTTCTTGAGTTATGTCCCTTAATAACTTGTATACAAGTGCGGACAATTTCGCCAGATTTGCACAAGTTTGAAAAGTTAAATTAATAAGATATAAGAAGATGTGGTATGAGTGACAATGGGACAACTTTCCATCCATTTTTTAAGCATAATTTTCTAGGGAGTCCTGTAACAATAATGTCTGTAAAAAGTTTTATTTAAAAAAGGGGAGTAGGTGTAAATTTGACATCAATCTGCATGCATGTATCAACACATCATCAGTTATTTACCATGGAACAAAAATATGTAAACCTTGTTGTTAACTATTATTTGATAATTCATATCTTTTTTATTACAGGATGAGACTAACCAACTTTGTCAAATGTGTGAGCTGTTGGTGACTCTCCCTGGTCCTGTATGAAGTCATTAGTGTTTGTTGAGTTGTCTCCACATTCTACAATACAGAATACGGATAGAGTAAGTGTTGTATTCTAGTTATAAATGTACCTTTCAGGGATACATATTTACAGTCTACTTTGTTTCCCAAAATTTGATGTTAAATGTTAAAATTTATTAGCTGGTACATTGTTACAGCTATTGTAAAGCAATGATAATTGGATAAAAAAGGAAATTGTTTTTGGTTTTTGAACTATGATAACTACTAACATGACTAATATTTCATTCTCATCTAGAGTTGGATACCATTATAAAACTATTTTTTGTGACAAACTATTATTGAATCGAAAAGGCTTTCTATTTACATACAGTTTTACTGGCATGAATTACCTGCATTTTCTAATGTATAAGTCACTGTTAATTCAGAAGAGTTATCTCTGTCATCTGCAATAAGAGAAAAATATACTGTTGAATACTTATATGACATATATAAATTTAAAAGGTTTGGTATGATAGCCAATGAGACCACTCTCCTCAAAAGACCAAATTACACAGAAAATTCAACTATAGGTCACTCACATAAAACTTTCAACAATGAGCAAAACTCATATCGCATAGGCTGATGTATGTTTCATAAGAATCTGTACTTTTTATTAGCTGTTCGATATAGCAGGGCATTTAAAAATCTATGATTGGCGAAAAGTACCTGTATCTGCCGCTATGTTTAACCAATTTAGATTAGAAAAATGAAACAGAAATAAAAGTACATATACCCTTACCAAGCAGTTCAGCAACATACAACTTTTCAGTTTCAGCAGTGTCTGTAATATTTGTCTCTGAAATAATTGTCTCTGAAAAATGTTAAAGTCACTTTATGTACATTGATTACTGATGAAAAAACATTGTATTTACAAGTAGTTACAGACCTTTGACCAAGTCAATTTGAAAATTGAAAAAAAAAAATGGTTACAGAAATATATTTGATTGTTTTCTATTAAAATAGAGAATTAAGGAATAACAGTACTGTAGTTGAAGAGTTTTCACTGTAAATTGACTTGCAAAGCAGCTAAACTTTGAAGGTAATCTCATAATTTCTATGAATCAAATTCTGATAAAATCACACCGAAACAGCCATTGTTAGTTACATGTTGTTTTATTTTCAATAATAATGTAGCAATTGACATTTGTTGATAAAATGAATTCTAAATGACTGGTCAACTATGGAACTGACAGTAACTTTTAGCCAATGGAAAAGATTGTTACATAAAAAATGCAGTAGAATTTATTGTTGATTGCAGATCTTTGTTTAATTCATTCACATCTTATTAAAAGTTTGTATACAGCTTTACATACGACACCTGTTAAGTATTGCATTTCATGTACAACACTGCATGTATCTCTTGTTATCTGTGTAGTTAGGTTGCTGTTTCATATCAATACCTCACATTAAATTTTATTCATATAGCCTCTACAAAATCATTAGCAAGCATACCACATCTAATTATTCTTATGCTCATATAAAACAAGAATTATTATTTATTTACCATAGCAACTGTTAGAGGACTTGTAAATAACATCATAACTTTCTTTATCTTTATCTGCTATTGTATACATGTGTTGATCTTGGTGTGCATCTTCATTATTGTTCTTTGTCCCCAATTCTATTCTATGCTGTTGATCAGCTGTAAAATAAATAACATTGATTATATTGAATGATTTTTTTGTCATTATTTCAGGGAAATAGCAATATGCAAAGGCAAAGCTGACCAAAAAAGAAAATGTACATGTTCCTCTATATTAAAGGTAAGAATGTTGACTCACAAGATAAACACTATTCAGTACTGAAGTATTTTTTTTTATCTGCAATTTGTGCATTTTTTTTCCTTCATTTCTACTAGTAAGATTGATTTGATGGTTTTTAATTCTGCTTAAATAACTATAATAGAATAAAGATAGCAAGAAGTGGTATGATTGCAAATGAGATAACTCTCCATCCTCAAACAAAGACAAAAAAGTTGATATCTTTTGATCATTATCACTATGTGACTTCCTCATTCTGAACATGCATAAAATATTTGCCACTGGACATTGAGCAACCAACAATCAATCTATGATTATGAACTTCAACTTGCATGTATGCTTACGGTAATGTCTCCTAACCTTGTTATTTTTTCCGATGTGATTGAATTATGTTTTAATTTTGCAATTTATTTTTTTATACTAAATACCTGTAAAGATTTCATCATTTTCATCATCTGATTCTTCAAATACGTCTGTGTGGATGATTCTGGCTAACTTGTCTTCCTCATAAATTCTTATTTTGTTGAGAGGTACTTTGAGGGTGCCTTCCTCAAGTTCTTTGATGCAAGTAGCCCAACACTGACCAAGATACATGTTTTCTTTTTGTGCAGAGAAAGATCTGTAATGGTGTAGTGGTGTTCCAGATTCTGCATTTGTTGTATCATGGAAGATAACAGACGTTTCATCGGTTGTCCACCAACAGCCTTTTCCACAGAGAAGAAAGTCAGAAATTCTTTGTAAATGTACTTGAAACTTGTATGGATTTTTAAGTATGGAAGTAATAGGAAATGTTGTGTCCATCCTTTCATTTAATTGTTTTGATTCATGACTTACAATAGATTCTTGATTTTTTAACCAGTTTCTTTCGCGGTACATTTGTTGAGCATTGTATCTCAAAACAGCATTGTCTACAACATGTGAAGGTTGTCGATTACTTGTATTTTTTGAAATAGACCTCAAGTCTCCAAAACTCCTCTCTTCTTGTTCTGGTACAACAGACCTCAGACAGACCAGACGGTACATTTCTGGTGCATGGGTTACCAGACTATGGAAGTGGTTTCCATAAAACTTCCTTTCAGTCATTTTTTTTGGTGTCCCTATGACTGCAATGCACAATGATGAAAAAAGGAAGCACTGGTTGTAGAGTCTCAAGATACGGCCAGGGTTTCTTTCTGATGTGTTCTCATAGCAAATGTTAATAATTTCCACCAAAGAGTTGCATATATTCAATATGTCATCATTAACTTTGCCCTGGCTATGCATAATTTGGGTGAATTTTGCCAATCTGACAGCATATAACCTTGCATCGGAGCCTTTAATTTGATTTTTTCCACTAACTGTGGAAACACAGAAATGTTCATATTGTTTTTGTACATTTTCTCCTTTAATATGGTGAGGAAGTTCATGTATAATGTTAGTTACAACATTTGTAATGTCGTGCAATGGCTCGCACGCCAACACTTCATATTTAGGGATGTGAAGTTCCTCTGCAGTTTGTTTGGGTTCTTCACACATCAAGGCAGGTGGTCTTTGGATCCCTTCCAATGTGTCTTGAAGAAGCTGTTGCAGTTCATTTTTTTTCAGGTGGCTGGTGTTGATGCCTCTGGCCTCGAGTTCATCTTCTAGGTCATCTTTTTTGAGGTTTACAAATGGGTTGATGTTGTTTTTAAGGTTTGTCCAATGTAGCCCTTCTATGAATTTGACTCTTCTATGTTCAAGAGGTTTGACAAATTTTTGGAATGCGCTGCAAAGATTTTTATGTTCATTGGCCCGTATTCCACAAATGCAGCTGAAATGTCCACCTCGCTGCTGGCCGGCCTCAAACTGGCGAGCAGGGCCATCACCGCTAAATAATCTGAGGACATCATAAGTTTGTATATCATTTTTCTTTAAAGGAATGTCTATTTCCTTCAGATCAGCTATTCTTTCATGTATATAATTTAGTTGGTCCTTGTCTGAACTTTTGGATTGACCAAGTATGTAAAGTTTTGGCCTTTCAACCATTGATGCTACGTCAATTGGTTTTTTATTTGGATATTTTGTTCTGTATTCATCATTTGTCAGGAACACAGCATGATCGTATATTATACTTATCATAAAACTGACGTATGTGTGATTCAACAGATCTGAGTGGTCGTGCCATAACTTTAGATGTCTTGTCCTTTCCATGGTTTTAAGGTGTTGAAGTTTTTGAAGTGGTGGTATTTCTTCATTTATCCTGATGTATCTGTAAAAACACGTATTTTTTATATGTCATGTATGTAGTTGAACATTATTATCACGTTTATACAGTCATGATTTTAATTTTAAATATTAGCCACCATTTTTTATTTTTGTGATTTGGTTTTCCAAGATAAATATGTAACAAATTAAGTAGATGAATTTGTCTACATGAAATATAAAAAGAATGTAGGGATAGTTGACCTTGTTTCATGGCTATTTTCCTAATCTTATTTAAAATAGATTTTTGCCTTTGTGATTTGTTAGCACCAAAATTATTTTGATTTTTCGTTATCCTAATGGAAGGTAGTTTTTGTTTTTTCATATGTAGAGATCAAAACAAAGAGAAGGAGGTGCTTATTTGGAGATTTACTTGTAGGGAGTTGTTCATTTATGCTTTCTCTGTAATTATTGTTGTGTAAGCATTGATTTTTATGGGCAATATGTTTTTCAGTCGATTTGCTCATCTGTCGGTCTAACCTGCTTCAGTTTTACGTAACTGATGAAGGTACTTTATATATGCAGTACACATATTATGGTATAGCCTTGTCAGTTTGTTCGATGTTGACACTTTAGCCAGTTTGAATATATCTTGGGTTGATTATTGATTATCTATTGATCTAAGCTCCTTTTCATTTTTTGTTAATTTAAGATTTTTCAAATCTGAGTTCTGGGGTTTTATACATTAGTAAGGTATTGAGTTAATATATAACATAAAAGTACTTTTTATGTCATTTGGTTTTTAATACCTCTCATTGATTTCTTCATCAGAAAGATTGTTGTACTCGTCATCTGTAAATTGCCTCATGATGCCAGCTTTCACATGTTCTTCTAGGAATTCTTCTCTGAGTGTATGTAGGTCAAATTTCCTACTGTAGATCATCTTTTCAGTCTCAACAAATGTACCTGAAATTTATTAATTTAATGTACAAGATATATATATTATTCTTAGGAAACCATAATGTCTTCATGATCAAATGTAAATATTAATTATTTATCAATATATCAAATTGAGTATGATAGTGGATTTTTTAATTCTGTGAAAAGTTTTTAAAAAAATTATCAGATATGGATTTATAGTATAACTAATCGTTGTATTTGAATATCAGAAATAAGACAACGTGTGACCGAAAGACGAATGGATTAAATGAGTGTGCAGCACAAGTTTAATCCATAGCGACGTTCGGTCACAAGTTGTCTTATTTTTTATATTCAAATACGGGTATTAGTTTATACTTTTTATTACATTGGCTAATGGCTTTTTTTTTTATGAAATTAATGTAGAAAATGTAAGGAACTATATTATTTTCCTAGGCATTCACAATTTGTTTAGATCAAACTTTATCGACATCTTGACAACGCCTATTGTTGTATGACGTTAGAGAGTGAAATAACCATGTTTATTTCACATGTGAAATTACCGGTTTTTTATTCAACTGGGAGATCAATGTAATTTATTGCAACCAATGTAATAAAAAGTGTTTATTATAAAAAAGTGCTATTCTAATTTTGTGTTTTATCTGTTACTCTGTAAGGATGTTTGCTTGTCATGTTTTGGGATTTTTGATAGATTTTTGAAATCCTCTGGTTTTATCCATTTGAACGCCTTAACAAACTTTGCCCATAAACCCCCATTTTTTTTTCATAGATCTTTAACATGTTCAATCATAGCCATTTGTAAAAGTGTTTTAAAATCTGATTTTTTTAATTGTTGATAGTTCTTGAGAACTTATAACTGGTCAATGATAAACCTATGAAAAGTCTAGAGAGATATATAGAATAATAGGTAGTTTTGTTTTTGATACTGACTATATCATGTGGAATATCTAGACGAGCCTGTTAGGGCGAGTTAAGATATTCCACATGATATAGTCCGTATCAAAAACGAAACTACCTACTATTCCGTTTGTCGGTAATTATGACGTCACGTAATGTATTGCCTTATATTTTCAGTGAGACAGCAAGTACTTTGATACTCGAAAATATTAGGCAGTAATATCAAAGGGAAATTCTAATGCAACAATGTTTGAAACTTTCATTTTGATTGGATAACGTCACTTATTTCCATGGCATCAATCAATAGTGATGCTATGAGATAACAATATTGTATTAAAGCTCAGACGGCATCAATTGGGGATTTGATGGTCACAAATACAATTTTACTGCCTCTGCTAACGCGTCGCTAGTAAACTTTATTTGCAACCATCAAATCTCCAATTGATGCTGTCGGAGCTTAAAATACAATACAGTTATCTCCTAAATATACGAATTACCGATAAATCATTTTCCCACCAAAATCCTATGGCTGATATCTCAAATACTAGCACATTTACTCCTATATTTGTTTTGATTTTAGATTCCTTAATTAATCCTTATCGATATATATTAGTGTTATGGAAAGATATTTATTTTGAAAATTATCAACCAACTTCCTGAAATGGGAATTTATATTGATGTAATTTTAATCTTGTCATGTAAAATAGAAAAGACTTGATTTTTTAATAAGCAAAACTGTCTTTGTTTTATATTCTAACATGACGATATAGAAAAGCAATTCAGTATGTATTTCAGAACTTGGTAACAATAATTATTTTAATGCAACATCATTTAGATTAAATAATGTCACCAATTTTCATGGCATCCATTCATAATTTTGCCCTGAAAACATACATGACATTATGAATTGTATTTTTTATAAAAGATTTCTAGCCTTTTCATTAGAAAAGAGAGAACCATATTACATTTTAAGCTATGATGAATTCTTTTGGTTATGAAATGGTTGCAATATGCCTGTTTAACTGGCTCCACAGCAAACTTAATTTGCTACCCATTAAATTAAAAATTGATGCAGTTAGAGCTTAAAATACTCTCTGAAGGATTTGTTCCAGAAATCATATGATGCATCAGAAAATGCTAAGGGTGTTTTAATTTATTTTTATATCTAGGTTGGAGGGGGAATTGCCTTCACTGCAATACCTGCTATTGATTGACATCTTGCTTAAACTGTATGTTTCATGGTTTTATATGAGCTAGTAGATTGATAAAAGCAATATTTTTTTCAGTTGTATATTTTTAAGTTTAATGTTGCCTGAAAAAGTTTTTATTTTAATTATAGAAGAAAGACAACTCTCATAAACCTTACAAATGGATGTAATTCTTGCAATTTTTTTTTAAACAAGATCAAGTAGAATCATTTTATGTCCCACCTATGATAGAAGGGTGCATTTTATATTCAGGGAACGGGTCTGTTAAGTTCATTAAACCTGCATAAGACTAATTTTTTGTCTAGTCGAATTAGTACCCATATACTTTTTTTGCTTTTAAAATGCATTTTAACTTTGAGTTGTTGTGTTAATAAATGCAAATTATGCTTTCTTGAGATTAAAAGCAGTGACAATCTGACATTTCTAATATATACAGTGATCACATTAATCAATGCATGTGAAAGTTTCTGAATGTACATTGTCATTTTTTTATTTTTACTTATACAATTTGTACAGTGCAATGAATTGGAACTATTTTTGTTTTTTCCTCATGTGAGGATGCATGTTGTGACAGGATGTTACTTGACTTTGTTGATAATGGTTTTATGCATTTGATCTTATTTTATTTTTAATAATTCAATTGTTATCATGTTTAAAAATATTGGTTGCTTTTAAAAATGAACAGATGTGGTATGACTGCCAATGAGACATGGTTGATAAATTATTATTGACAACTATTTAGTGTTTGCATTGTATATGGTTGATAGGTTAGTATTTATAACTATATTTAGCGTTTGCATCAAATGAAATATATTTAGCTGTTTGTTTTGATTATTTATAAGATGCAGCAATTATTATTTTTCTTTTATTATAATTTCTTTATACCTTATCATAGTAGGTTTATTATAAAGATCTACTTGTTGAGATAAGGAGATGTGGTTTGATTGCCATTAGGATATCTATCCACCAAAGTTCAAATGAAGTGGATGAAGTCAAATGTAAGGCCTTCAGCAATACATGGCTTTTCTTTTAAAATATAGATATTACGATATACATGATTTGTACCTTCTTTATTAATTGTATTTGATGTGATTCTGGTTGGAATGATTTTTTTCCCAATGTTGATCACACCAGTATCTAGCTTTTTCTTGACAATTGATTTGATGTTGTTGGCTGTTTTGACTGATGGTATAGATGTTCGCTTGGTCAATCTTTTTTTGGCACGTCGTACTCTCCTGATGTAATCTCGTCCACTGACTCTTGATTGAGGGTTGAAGCTGTGTATATTGACACCATTGTCTTGAGCAAACTGTTTTAAAACTTGTCCACCATTTAGTGGGCGGATACCATTTTTATTTAATACATTATATTTTCTTGCCAGATACTGCCAGTTAACTTTGCTCCCTGGTGTAGTTGATTTAACTTCGTCTAGGAACATATCCTGGTCAAAAGTGTAGGACGTAAAATTGCCATGGTGTTTTTTGGGTATATTTTTTCCTTCTTGTTCTTTTTGTACCCTATTCAACATAGAGGTTTCTGCCTCCTCGTGACTTATATGGTATGCAGAAAGTCTGTCCCTGTCATACTGATTGTATGATTTACCCGAAGATAAAAAATTCTTGACATCAGCATCATTTGCAGCTATTTGGTTCATGATTTTAGTGTTGTTTTCTTTATTGCATGTGGTTTCTATTTTCCTTTTTTCCAAATAACTCTTTTTTGGTGTTAATTTCATTATCTTTGATACAGATTTTGTTAAATCAATACCAAGTTTTTTCTCTGCTATAGGAGATAAAATTTGTACAAAGTTTTGAATTTCATTTTCGATGCCCTTTGATGTTGGTGGAGAATTCTCCAATATAGTATCTGTTATATTGGTACATAGCTCAACAAGGTCTCTGTTCTTGCTTGGATAAGAGCAGTGGCTTGAGGCAATGTCTGAATTAGTAACAAGACATGCTTTGCAATCATATATTGTATGGTTATTCTTTTTTTGTAGAGTTAACTTGTCCCATGCATATAACGAAAAAGACTTTATATATTTGGTCTTGTCCTGAGTCTTGTTTGAATTGGACCAGTTTGAATTGGTGGTAATTTCCTTTTCAAGTTTAGGAAGACTACGTCTGAATTTATCAAATGAGATTGCCATTTTTGGACACCCAGTAATATAATTATTGTAGGAGTGAAATCTTTGAGCTGGACTGATGGTGGTATCATATTTAGGAGCTGAAGGCGTTTTGAGAGGTTCTTGTAATTGAGGTTTAGACTTCTCATCCCAGTATTTTAAAGATTCTTTGTCTTTTGTAGATCTTGTTATTAATATTTTAGCAAAGTTGCATGTATTCATTATGGATGTGTAGTCTGCTTGTCTGCCATCTTGATTCCAATGAATATTCATAGAAAATTTTACATTTTTCAAATATTTTGTAAAAAGAAATGTTTGCTGTAGTTCTTGTTATTTTGTTCAAAAATTTGTCATAATGTATTTGAAATAAATAAAAAATTGAAAAAGATTTGAATGTTTTTTTTTATATGAGGTGCATTGTGGAGGAGAAAGAAAAGGCAAGTTCAAATGTTAGTGAAAAAGTCAACACAATTATGAATTATATACATATTATTTTAATTTACTAACAAACATTAAACATATTTTTTTCAAGAGGTAGCTTGAAACGAAATTGTCTGCATACTTCCATTCCATCAACATCATCACCATATGTCCCTATGGGTGCCTCTTGGAGTTCTACAAAAAATAAACTGGAATTAAAAAAAATGAACTAGCATGTTAACACTCATTATTGATCAAACAAATCAGAAATCATTCATACAAAAGAAGAAGAAAAAAATTGGGAAAAAACGTCAAATGTCAAAAGGGGCAAACAGGGGGTTGTTGTATATATTTGTAACCAGAGAGCTTATGCATGAGTATTCAATAGTTTTAATGCATGGGGAAAAAAATCCATTAAGGTAAGTTAAAATAGTATAAAATACAAATGATTAATGCAGTAAAAAAAATATATCAACAACACACCATACAGTAGAATATTGTAACCCCTTAAAGAGCCCTTGGTTCTACTGAAATTTTTAACCTTGTAAGAGGTTTTGTTTTTATAGGTATATTTTAAATATTTTTTTAAAACATTCTCAGAGTTCTTGTTCATCTAGTACAACAAATGATTGGAAGTTTTTATCAATAAAAATCACGTCTTGTGGAGACTTGGCAAACCGGAAAATGAACCCGTTGACGGACAACGTTTAAAATTCGTCACGTCATCCAAACGTTTTAAAGGTCATGTTTACCTTTTATATTGTCAATTAATTAATGAAAACGGACTAGAACAAGGGCATACTAACATTTTATTTTAGAAATTCTTTTTCTGTCTGAAAGAGTATAGTTTTTAACAATTTCTTGCATAGTGGCAAAGAATGCATCGATACGCGTTTAGTCTGGAAACTGATACGAAAGGGAGAAAACCGTCTTTTTTAGCTTGTTGCCATTTCGGCTCATCTTTTCACTTAAACATACTGTAATATAAAACTTTGCCATGTATTTTTAATAAAATATAGATGATTTCCAAGTTATAGGTACCTTGTTTATAAAATTTTATCAACAGTATGCCCTTGTTCTGTCCCGTTTTTTTAGCAGTGTGTCTACTTTCAATTTAGATACATCACGTGACCAACATTTATAGTCTAAATATAGTTTGTATATTTTTTTTTAAAGAAAAACACATCCAGAATACATAAATGCAAGTATGATGTTGAACCGATGCCATTTTCCTCTTTTTAAGCCACACACTGAAAAAACGTCATTTTTTGGCTCATTTTGTCTGGCGATCAACCTTAACATCACTGCGTCGTCAACATTGTTGACATTGTTTGAACTCTTAGATATTGTTTACATCGTTGACGTCGTTAACCCTTTCGGCGCCAAACCGACAAAAATGTCGTTTACCGCTAGCACGCCAAAACGACATTTTTGTCGTTTTTTATTCAAATCAAGTAACATAAAAAATATATATCAACAGCAGCAGTTTGATGCTCTAAACCTATATAGTTTTAAAGAAAAATAACGGAACATGTTTCAAGTAAAAAAAAACCATCTACTGATGACGTCATGGTCAACTATGACGTCATTTTTCTGGGCGTAAAGTTAATGATGGACGACGGCGATTCGGGATCCGAATATGAATCGGACATACATATTTCAGACTCTGAATCAGAGGGAGATGAAGAACTGGATGAAGGTATTCCCATGAATAGGGGACCGTGGTTCCCTGTATTAGATCCAGGGACTTTTTCATTGCCGGAACCAAATTTTCATGAACAAACTGGACCGGTAAATTTTCTGCCAAATTCAACAATTTTGGATTACTTTATGAAATTTATAGACATGCCGGGGAGAAGTGTTATCGACCTGTTAGTTGCCGAAACAAATCGATATGCCACCCAGCGCATTGCTGAAAGAAGTCGACCCCCAAGAGTAGTGCCAGAGTTTGCACGATTGAAGAACTTGACTCCTGTGACACGGCAGGAAATTCTGGCATTTGTTGGACTAGTTCTTTCCATGGGTGTTGTTAAGAAACCTACATATGAGTCATATTGGGAGAACAATCCTAGATCATGGTCTATGGAAACACCAAATTTTGCCCAAGTAATGTCTAGAAATAGATTCCAGGCTATCTTGCAGTTTTTGCACTGTAACAACAACGAGACAGCAGTGCCACATGACCAACCAGGCTACGACCCACTCCACAAAATCAGTCCTGTCATAGACATTTTAAATCAGACATTTTCAGAAAATTACAGGTACATGTACGATAAATAAAGTGTCCGATAGTACTTTTTTGTTCAAGAGAATTCAATACATCTTAAGTTATTAGGAGAGTGAAGATATTATATATGTTGTTAAAGAATGAAAATTTTATTACATTGTAAATAGGAAAAAAGACATTGATTTCAAATTTACACATTTCTCACATTTTATTACATTGTGTAACAAGAAACACATAATACATTAGCCTTGACTTTGTGTATAAAACTTGTCCAAAGTTAATTACAATGTTGTCATTACTGTGATGAAACAAATGAAAGTGGGCAAGAAATAAAATCTAAAAAAAAATATATATCTGTTTACATGTTTTTTTAATTTAAATATATACACTCTACGCGTGCATCTATAACAACGATTTTTTTTTATTCAAAAACGTAAAGTTTGCTTTGAATATTAAAAAAAATTAACTCCTGTAATTATTCTTATATTTTTACAGACTTAACCAGGATGTTTGTGTAGATGAGAGAGTTGTGGGATTTAAAGGCCGACATCAGCTGAAGCAATATTTGTCCAACAAAAAGGCACATAAATGGGGGATTAAATTGTGGGTTTTAGCGGAATCCTACACCGGCTACACCCACCAGATTAAAGTATACAAGGGTAGACGAAACGAAGCAAGAAGTGAAAATGGACAGGTAAGGTCAATTATTGCATTTGAAAATGTACATGTTCGGCATGCATGTTAACGTTGTAACTTTTTAAAAATGTAAAGTTCCTTTACTATATATTTTTTTCAAGATTAAATTCAATAAATGGGCATAACGCGGCATAGTGATAGCATATAGTTATGTTTTAAGAAATAATAATCTTCCCTTGTCCATATTTTATATGTTATCTTAAAAGAAATCTAACAGCCGGTCACCTTGAAACACTTTTCGGTAAACCAGCCTTCGTTTTGCCTAATAGAATCACTTGTTCGTGTTTATCCCCTGTTTATTTCAATATATATTTTCAGGATCTATTGAATAAAATTAATTGCTTAAAACTTCAATATTCTCGTGGGATTTTCTCGCTGTATTAAAGACCCATTTGTGACCTTCGGTTGTTTTCTTCTGTTTGGTAGGGTCATTCAATTTGTCTCTTTGACACACTCTCCATTTTCATTCTCATTTTTTCTTACACGCCAGGACTTCACAAATAAAAACATACTATACGCATCGTTTTCGGTGCCGCTATAGTGTCGTGACTGTATTATGACGTCGCCGTTTTCGAGTCAGTCGTAAAAGTTGCTAATTTATAAGATAGCGAGTCGCCCAAAAGAAAGTTCAACTAAAGCAGGAAAATGATAATGAACATATCATGTTTTTACAACTGTTATAATTAAATTAAAAATACGTGTCCATAAGGAAGGGTCTGATTGTATTGGGGTTTACGGAATACAGAATAATGGATAAATGCTGCAGAATAAAAGTTAAAAAAAAAAAAGAAGAAAAGATTAGAGAATGATGAGGTGCTAAAATATAAAGAATAAAAATATTGGTAACACAAACTTAATATTAATAAATGAATGACCCTCTATCCAGGCCCTTATGATAAAAAAGAACGTATCTATTCAAAACACATAATCAGTAAGAACGCCGCCGGTTTGAAATTCATAGCATATTCAATATAATTAAGTACCCTCTAGAACCATTTTCTTGAAAACAAAGTATGTGACATATACTTTTTTTTGGAGCGTATTGTCGCGATGCTGTATGTTGGGTGCATGGAAATGAGTGATTCGTATTTAGTAATCATGTTTATTAAAATACTAAACGTTAATAAAATAAAGCACCGTATTAAATTGTACATGTTGCTCATAATTTTGACAATAAAAACATTATTTTGACAATAAAAACAATATTGGCACAAAAATAAATTACATTTTGTTGTACTTCTTCAAACTGTCGTTAACGCACTGTAGGACCAGCAAGTTAAACATAAGGCCGCTATAGACTTCAAATAATCTGGGAATATCAAACGATATGCCTAGTTCTATATTTTGGTACCATTGATTAACTACAATAACAATAAAAAGCTTCGCTGAGAGCAGCCTGATACGCCCGCAGATGTTGAATCATGAACAGTTGGGGCACGTTTGGACACAATATTCTGATGCTGTCTGAGTTTGGATTGTGATCATCAAATTTTTGAGATAATATAAGTTTCTGATACAAAATATATGTGGTCGAAGGTCTTAAAAAACTATTGTGCAAAATATGACACCCTCCCCCCTTTCCATCCCTCTTAGAATAATTACCCCAAAACTCAATCTCAGCCTTTCCTTTGTGGTATGGAACCTTGTAGTGCATTTTTAGATAGATCCACACACTTAAACACAAGTTATTGTCAAATAGTAAAACTAGCAAAATGCTTGTTTTTGGCCCCTAATTCCTGAAGGTTTTGAGCAATTACATGCACTCTAAACTGAATTTCAGCCTTTCATTTGTGATATGAAACCTTGTGGTACAATTTCAGAGAGATTCATTACTTCTCAATGTCATATTAGAAATTTATGAAAATCTAAAAGGAATTTACATCAACAGATATAAATAATTCATCAAAGTTGTATGATAATTGGTGGAAGCATTTTAGAGTTATCGTACAAAAACTGGAAAATTCCCCCTTTTTTAATGAATAAAACCCCATATCTCGAAAACGTAAAATCGAAAATCTATAAAATTCTAAAGGGAGCTTACATAAATAGATATGACCAATTCACCAAAGTTTTATGAAAACTGCTGAAAGATATATTTAGTTGTTGTCTGAAAACAGATAAATCCCCCTTTTATAATGAATAAAACCCTATAACTGAGAAACATAAAATCTAAAATTCATAAAAAAACTAATGGGCGTCAAGTTGGTTACCTATTCCCTATTCCCTATTCGTTACCTATTCCCTATTCCCTATTCGTTGCCTATTCGTTACCTATTCCCTATTCCCTATTCGTTACCTATTCGTTACCTATTCCCTATTCCCTATTCGTTGCCTATTCGTTACCTATTCCCTATTCCCTATTCGTTACCTATTCCCTATTCCCTATTCGTTACCTATTCGTTACTTATGTGATTTTTAATATCCTTCCCCCTTTTTAATTATGGCATGGAATAGTTTAATATGGCTGCCGTTACCATGGAAACGGCACAATTGTGAAAAAATGAGTTTTTGGTTTTTGGTGAACTGTTTGGATATGCTTCAACTCAGAATCATCATATTTTAAAACAATGTAGGTGCCCACTATATACAGGTGTTGGATGATTTTGGCGATCATTGGAACTACTATGTTGCCATGGAAACTACACCAAAATTTTCAAAATTCTAAAAATGCTCAAAACTTCATGAAACTTCACAGTAATGATGAGCAACATTGGAGTTGGAATTTCCAAAATAGGTCTTGTTACCATGGAAACAATGCAAAAAGGTCAAAAATTACAAAAATAAGAATTTTCCGCAAACTGGATGAAACTTTACAGGAATGGTAACTGGCATAGGCAGAGTTGGATTTTGAAGTTAGAATTTTCAAAATGGCCGCCGTAACCATGGAAACAGCAAAAATATCAAAAATTCAAAATGTTCAAACGTAATGAAACTTTGCAAAAATGGTTGAGGTAAAATGATCTTTTTATGACTTATTTATATGTGTTTGTGCTCAACCGATCCTTTTACTTCATGTTCGATACGCATTTGTTTCTTACTTGTTTTTTTATACGTTCTACCTTTTAACTGCTTTATGTCCGTATGTTTGAAGATGGATCTTGGTTCGACGGGATGAAATCACCGTGTTAGCGCTTGCTAAAAAACGAAGATGTGGTATGATTGCCAATGAGACAACACTCCACATTAGACCAAAATGACACAGAAATTATCAACTATAGTTCACTGTACGGCCTTCAACAATGAGCATAGCCCAAACCGTGTAGTCACCTATAAAAGGCCCAGACATGACAACCTCATACAACTCAAACAACAAAACTGACGGCCGTATTTCATATACAAAAAAATAAACGGAAATATGTAACACAAAAACAAACGATAACTACTTAATTTCAGCCTCTTGTCTAGGGACAGGCACATACTTACATAATGTGGTAGAGTTAAACATGTAAGCAGGGTGTACATCGTTTCGGAGCATGCTATTACCTTGTTTAATTCGTTCCATCACTCGCTTATAATTCGCTTATAATACGTGTATCTTACGTTGCACCTTTTAAAACATGATTTTCAATTGTTTTGTTGTCTCTGGTGGAAGATTTGGGCTCTTAGAGGTGATATAACTCTATAAGTGCATTTGTATCCGTTCCAGCGGTCGGATAATACCCTGTTAAATATTCGTTACTAATTCGCTTTTAAAAAGTTTGTTGTACGTTGCACCTTTAAGAAAAGGATTTCCAATTGTGTTCATATCTCTGGTGGTAATAATGTGTTCTTATAGATGAAATACCCCTATAAGCGCATATGTACTCGTTCCAGCGATCGGTTAATACCCTGTTACCTATTCGTTACCTATTCACTTATAGTACGTTTGTTGTACGTTGCACCTTTTAGAAAAGGATTTTCAATTAAATTCATATCTCTGGTGGTAACAATGTGTTCTTAGAGATGAAATGACCCCATTAGAGCGCATGTACCCGTTCCAGCGCTCGGTAAATAACCTGTTACCTATTCGTTACTTATTCGCTTTTAATGCGCGGGGTATACGGTGCACCTTTAAATAAATCGTGTTTTAATTGTGTTCATGTCTGGTGGTAACAATGTGTTCTTAGAGATGAAATGACCCCATTAGAGCGCATGTACCCGTTTCAGCGCTCGGTAAATAACCTGTTACCTATTCGTTACTTATTCGCTTTTAATGCGCGGGGTATACGGTGCACCTTTAAATAAATCGTTTTTTAATTGTGTTCAGGTCTCTGGTGGTAAGAATGTGTTCTTAGAGATGAAATTACCATATTAGCGCGCATGTACCCGTTCCAGCGCTCGGTTAATACCCTGTTACCTATTCGTTACCTATTCGTTATCTATTCGCTTATAATACATTTTTTTATACGTTGCACCTGTTAGAAAAGGATTTTCAATTATGTCCATGTCTCAGGTGGTAACAATGTGTTCTTAGAGATGAAATTACCCTATTAGCGCTCATGTACCCGTTCCAGCGCTCGGTAAATAACCTGTTATCTATTCGTTACTTATTCGCTTTTAATGCGCGGGGTATACGGTGCACCTTTAAATAAATCGTTTTTTAATTGTGTTCAGGTCTCTGGTGGTAAGAATGTGTTCTTAGAGATGAAATTACCCTATTAGCGCGCATGTACCCGTTCCAGCGCTCGGTTAATACCCTGTTACCTATTCGTTACCTATTCGTTACCTATTCGCTTATAATACATTTTTTTATACGTTTCACCTGTTAGAAAAGGATTGTCAATTATGTCCATGTCTCAGGTGGTAACAATGTGTTCTTAGAGATGAAATTACCCTATTAGCGCTCATGTACCCGTTCCAGTGCTCGGTAAATAATCTTGTTACCTATTCGTTACCTATTCGCTTTTAATGCGCGGGGTATACGCTGCAACTTGAAATAAATCGTGTTTTAATTGGGTTCATGTCTGGTGGTAACAATGTGTTCTTAGAGATGAAATGACCCCATTTAAGCGCATGTACCCGTTCCAGCGCTCGGTAAATAACCTGTTATCTATTCGTTACTTATTCGCTTTTAATGCGCGGGGTATACGGTGCACCTGTAAATAAATCGTTTTTTAATTGTGTTCAGGTCTCTGGTGGTAAGAATGTGTTCTTAGAGATGAAATGACCCTATTAGCGCGCATGTACCCGTTCCAGCGCTCGGTTAATACCCTGTTACCTATTCGTTACCTATTCGTTACCTATTCGCTTATAATACATTTTTTTATACGTTGCACCTGTTTGAAAAGGATTTTCAATTATGTCCAGGTCTCAGACGGTAACAATGTGTTCTTAGAGATGAAATGACCCCATTAGAGCGCATGTACCCGTTCCAGCGCTCGGTAAATAACCTGTTACCTATTCGTTACCTATTCGCTTTTAATGCGCGGGGTATACGGTGCACCTTGAAATAAATCGTGTTTTAATTGTGTTCAGGTCTCTGGTGGTAAGAATGTGTTCTTAGAGATGAAATTACCCTTTTAGCGCGCATGTACCCGTTCCAGCGCTCGGTTAATACCCTGTTACCTATTCGTTACCTATTCGTTACCTATTCGCTTATAATACATTTTTTATACGTTTCACCTGTTAGAAAAGGATTGTCAATTATGTCCATGTCTCAGGTGGTAACAATGTGTTCTTAGAGATGAAATTACCCTATTAGCGCTCATGTACCCGTTCCAGTGCTCGGTAAATAATCTTGTTACCTATTCGTTACCTATTTGCTTTTAATGCGCGGGGTATACGCTGCAACTTGAAATAAATCGTGTTTTAATTGTGTTCATGTCTGGTGGTAACAATGTGTTCTTAGAGATGAAATGACCCCATTTGAGCGCATGTAACCGTTCCAGCGCTCGGTAAATAACCTGTTACCTATTCGTTACTTATTCGCTTTTAATGCGCGGGGTATACGGTGCACCTTGAAATAAATCGTTTTTTAATTGTGTTCAGGTCTCTGGTGGTAAGAATGTGTTCTTAGAGATGAAATGACCCTATTAGCGCGCATGTACCCGTTCCAGCGCTCGGTTAATACCCTGTTACCTATTCGTTACCTATTCGCTTATAATACATTTTTTTATACGTTTCACCTGTTAGAAAAGGATTTTCAATTATGTTCATGTCTCAGGTGGTAACAATGTGTTCTTAGAGATGAAATTACCCTATTAGCGCTCATGTACCCGTTCCAGAGCTCGGTAAATAATCTTGTTACCTATTCGTTACCTATTCGCTTTTAATGCGCGGGGTATACGCTGAAACTTGAAATAAATCGTGTTTTAATTGTGTTCATGTCTAGTGGTAACAATGTGTTCTTAGAGATGAAATGACCCCATTAGAGCGCATGTACCCGTTTCAGCGCTCGGTAAATAACCTGTTACCTATTCGTTACTTATTCGCTTTTAATGCGCGGGGTATACAGTGCACCTTTAAATAAATCGTTTTTTAATTGTGTTGAGGTCTCTGGTGGTAAGAATGTGTTCTTAGAGACGAAATTACCCTATTAGCGCGCATGTACCCGTTCCAGCGCTCGGTTAATACCCTGTTACCTATTCGTTACCTATTCGTTACCTATTCGCTTATAATACATTTTTTTATACGTTGCACCTGTTAGAAAAGGATTTTCAATTATGTCCAGGTCTCAGACGGTAACAATGTGTTCTTAGAGATGAAATGACCCCGTTAGAGCGCATGTACCCGTTCCAGCGCTCAGTAAATAACCTGTTAACTATTCGTTACTTATTCGCTTTTAATGCGCGGGGTATACGGTGCACCTTGAAATAAATCGTTTTTTAATTGTGGTTAGGTCTCTGGTGGTAAGAATGTGTTCTTAGAGATGAAATGACCCTATTAGCGCGCATGTACCCGTTCCAGCGCTCGGTTAATACCCTGTTACCTATTCGTTACCTATTCGTTACTTATTCGCTTTGTATACGTTTGTTGTACGTTGCACTTTTTAGAAAAAGATTTTTACTTGTATTCATGTCTCTGGTGGTAACAATTTGTAATTAGAGATGAAATGACCCTGTTAGCGCTTATGTACCCGTTCCAGCGCTCGGTTATTACCCTGTTACCTATTCGTTACCTATTTACTTATAATACGTTTGTTGTACGTTGCACCTTTTAGAAAAAGATTTTTACTTGTGTTCATGTCTCTGGTGGTAACAATGTGTAATTAGAGATGAAATGACCCTATTAGCGTGCATGTACCCGTTCCAGCGCTCGGATAATACCCTGTTACTTATTCGTTCCTTATTCGCTTTTAATGTGCAGGGTAAGTATACGTTGCACCTTGAAATAAATCGTTTTTTAATTGTGTTCATGTCTTTGGTGGTAACAATGTAATCTTAGAGACGAAATGACCCTATTAGAGTGCATGTACCCGTTCCAGCGCTCGGTTAATACTGTAAACCAACTTAATTTCGCGAGCGATTTATTTTCGCGATTTTCGCGAGAAGAAAAATAACGCGAAAATAAATCGTCGCGAATATGTAAAACTTGGATCTTTCCTTATTAAACTTCATCAAGTAAAACAGAAAATCGCGAAATTAAATAGCCGCGAATTGGTCAAGAAAGGGTAAAACGCGAAATAAAGTATTCGCGAAAATAAGTTGGTTTACAGTACCCTGTTACCTATTCTTTACCTATTCGTTACTTATTCGCTTTAAATACGTTTGTTGTACGTTGAAATCCTTTTCTAAAAGGTGCAACGCACAACAAACGTATTATAAGTGAATAGGTAACGAATAGGTAACGAATAGGTAACAGGGTATTAACCGAGCGCTGGAACGGGTACATGCGCGCTAATAGGGTCATTTCATCTCTAAGAACAAATTGTTACCACCAGAGACATGGACACAATTGAAAATCCTTTTCTAAAAGGTGCAACGTACAACAAACGTATTATAAGTGAATAGGTAACGAATAGGTAACAGGGTAATAACCGAGCGTTGGAACGGGTACATGCACGCTAATAGGGTCATTTCATCTCTAATTACACATCGTCACCACCACAGATATGAACACAAGTGAAAATTCTTTTCTAAAAGGTGCAACGTACAACAAACGTATTTAAAGCGAATAAGTAACGAATATGTAACGAATAGGTAACAGGGTATTAACCGAGCGCTGGAACGGGTACATGCGCTCTAATAGGGTCATTTCGTCTCTAAGATTACATTGTTACCACCAGAGACATGAACACAATTAAAAAACGATTTATTTCAAGGTGAAACGTATACTTACCCCGCGCATTAAAAGCGTATAAGGAACGAATAAGTAACAGGGTATTATCCGAGCTCTGGAACGGGTACATGCACGCTAATAGGGTCATTTCATCTCTAATTACACATTGTTACCACCAGAGACATGAACACAAGTGAAAATCCTTTTCTAAAAGGTGCAACGTACAACAAATGTATTATAAGTGAATAAGTAACAAATAGGTAACGAATAGGTAACGAATAGGCAACAGGGTATTAACCGAGCGCTGGAACGGGTACATGCGCGCTAATAGGGTCATTTCATCTCTAAGAACACATTGTTACCACCAGAGACATGGACACAATTGAAAATCCTTTTGTAAAAGGTGCAACGTACAACAAACGTATTATAAGTGAATAGGTAACGAATAGGTAACAAAGTATTAACCGAGCGCTGGAACGGGTACATGCACGCTAAAAGGGTCATTTCATCTCTAATTACATATTGTTACCACCAGAGACATGAACACAAGTGAAAATCCTTTTCTAAAAGGTGCAACGTACAACAGACGTATTTAAAGCGAATAAGTAACGAATAGGTAACGAATAGGTAACAGGGTATTAACCGAGCGCTGGAACGGGTACATATGCGCTAATAGGGTCATTTCATCTCTAAGAACACATTGTTACCACCAGAGACATGAACACAATTAAAAAACGATTTATTTCAAGGTGCACCGTATACCCCGCGCATTAAAAGCGAATAGGTAACGAATAGGTAACAGGTTATTTACCGAGCGCTGGAACGGGTACATGCGCTCTAATGGGGTCATTTCATCTCTAAGAACACATTGTTACCGTCTGAGACCTGGACATAATTGAAAATCCTTTTCTAACAGGTGAAACGTATAAAAAAAATGTATTATAAGCGAATAGGTAACGAATAGGTAACGAATAGGTAACAGGGTATTAACCGAGCGCTGGAACGGGTATATGCGCGCTAATAGGGTCATTTCATCTCTAAGAACACATTCTTACCACCAGAGACCTGAACACAATTAAAAAACGATTTATTTCAAGGTGCACCGTATACCCCGCGCATTAAAAGCGAATAGGTAACGAATAGGTAACAGGTTATTTACCGAGCGCTGGAACGGGTACATGCGCTCTAATGGGGTCATTTCATCTCTAAGAACACATTGTTACCGTCTGAGACCTGGACATAATTGAAAATCCTTTTCTAACAGGTGCAACGTATAAAAAAATGTATTATAAGCGAATAGGTAACGAATAGGTAACAGGGTATTAACCGAGCGCTGGAACGGGTACATGCGCGCTAATAGGGTAATTTCATCTCTAAGAACACATTCTTACCACCAGAGACCTCAACACAATTAAAAAACGATTTATTTAAAGGTGCACCGTATACCCCGCGCATTAAAAGCGAATAAGTAACGAATAGGTAACAGGTTATTTACCGAGCGCTTGAACGGGTACATGCGCTCTAATGGGGTCATTCATCTCTAAGAACACATTGTTACCACCAGACATGAACACAATTAAAACACGATTTATTTCAAGTTGCAGCGTATACCCCGCGCATTAAAAGCGAATAGGTAACGAATAGGTAACAAGATTATTTACCGAGCACTGGAACGGGTACATGAGCGCTAATAGGGTAATTTCATCTCTAAGAACACATTGTTACCACCTGAGACATGGACATAATTGACAATCCTTTTCTAACAGGTGAAACGTATAAAAAAATGTATTATAAGCGAATAGGTAACGAATAGGTAACAAGATTATTTACCGAGCACTGGAACGGGTACATGAGCGCTAATAGGGTAATTTCATCTCTAAGAACACATTGTTACCACCTGAGACATGGACATAATTGAAAATCCTTTTCTAACAGATGAAACGTATAAAAAAATGTATTATAAGCGAATAAGTAACGAATAGGTAACGAATAGGTAACAGGGTATTAACCGAGCGCTGGAACGGGTACATGCGCGCTAATAGGGTCATTTCATCTCTAAGAACACATTCTTACCACCAGAGACCTGAACACAATTAAAAAACGATTTATTTCAAGGTGCACCGTATACCCCGCGCATTAAAAGCGAATAAGTAACGAATAGGTAACAGGTTATTTACCGAGCGCTGGAACGGGTACATGCGCTCAAATGGGGTCATTTCATCTCTAAGAACACATTGTTACCACCAGACATGAACCCAATTAAAACACGATTTATTTCAAGTTGCAGCGTATACCCCGCGCATTAAAAGCGAATAGGTAACGAATAGGTAACAAGATTATTTACCGAGCACTGGAACGGGTACATGAGCGCTAATAGGGTAATTTCATCTCTAAGAACACATTGTTACCACCTAAGACATGGACATAATTGACAATCCTTTTCTAACAGGTGAAACGTATAAAAAAATGTATTATAAGCGAATAGGTAACGAATAGGTAACGAATAGGTAACAGGGTATTAACCGAGCGCTGGAACGGGTACATGCGCGCTAAAAGGGTAATTTCATCTCTAAGAACACATTCTTACCACCAGAGACCTGAACACAATTAAAACACGATTTATTTCAAGTTGCAGCGTATACCCCGCGCATTAAAAGCGAATAGGTAACGAATAGGTAACAAGATTATTTACCGAGCACTGGAACGGGTACATGAGCGCTAATAGGGTGATTTCATCTCTAAGAACACATTGTTACCACCTGAGACATGGACATAATTGAAAATCCTTTTCTAACAGGTGAAACGTATAAAAAAATGTATTATAAGCGAATAGGTAACGAATAGGTAACGAATAGGTAACAGGGTATTAACCGAGCGCTGGAACGGGTACATGCGCGCTAATAGGGTCATTTCATCTCTAAGAACACATTCTTACCACCAGAGACCTGAACACAATTAAAAATCGATTTATTTCAAGGTGCACCGTATACCCCGCGCATTAAAAGCGAATAAGTAACGAATAGGTAACAGGTTATTTACCGAGCGCTGGAACGGGTACATGCGCTCAAATGGGGTCATTTCATCTCTAAGAACACATTGTTACCACCAGACATGAACACAATTAAAACACGATTTATTTCAAGTTGCAGCGTATACCCCGCGCATTAAAAGCGAATAGGTAACGAATAGGTAACAAGATTATTTACCGAGCACTGGAACGGGTACATGAGCGCTAATAGGGTAATTTCATCTCTAAGAACACATTGTTACCAACTGAGACATGGACATAATTGACAATCCTTTTCTAACAGGTGAAACGTATAAAAAAATGTATTATAAGCGAATAGGTAACGAATAGGTAACGAATAGGTAACAGGGTATTAACCGAGCGCTGGAACGGGTACATGCGCGCTAAAAGGGTAATTTCATCTCTAAGAACACATTCTTACCACCAGAGACCTGAACACAATTAAAACACGATTTATTTCAAGGTGCACCGTATACCCCGCGCATTAAAAGCGAATAGGTAACGAATAGGTAACAGGTTATTTACCGAGCGCTGGAACGGGTACATGCGCTCTAATGGGGTCATTTCATCTCTAAGAACACATTGTTACCGTCTGAGACCTGGACATAATTGAAAATCCTTTTTTAACAGGTGCAACGTATAAAAAAATGTATTATAAGCGAATAGGTAACGAATAGGTAACGAATAGGTAACAGGGTATTAACCGAGCGCTGGAACGGGTACATGCGCGCTAATAGGGTCATTTCATCTCTAAGAACACATTCTTACCACCAGAGACCTGAACACAATTAAAAAACGATTTATTTAAAGGTGCACCGTATACCCCGCGCATTAAAAGCGAATAAGTAACGAATAGGTAACAGGTTATTTACCGAGCGCTGAAACGGGTACATGCGCTCTAATGGGGTCATTTCATCTCTAAGAACACATTGTTACCACCAGACATGAACACAATTAAAACACGATTTATTTAAAGGTGCACCGTATACCCCGCGCATTTAAAGGGAATAAGTAACGAATAGGTAACAGGTTATTTACCGAGCGCTGGAACGGGTACATGCGCTCTAATGGGGTCATTTCATCTCTAAGAACACATTGTTACCACCAGAGATATGAATTTAATTGAAAATCCTTTTCTAAAAGGTGAAACGTACAACAAACGTACTATAAGTGAATAGGTAACATATGCGCTTATAGGGGTATTTCATCTATAAGAACACATTATTACCACCAGAGATATGAACACAATTGGAAATCCTTTTCTAAAAGGTGCAACGTACAACAAACTTTTTAAAAGCGAATTAGTAACGAATATTTAACAGGGTATAATCCGACCGCTGGAACGGATACAAATGCACTTATAGAGTTATATCACCTCTAAGAGCCCAAATCTTCCACCAGAGACAACAAAACAATTGAAAATCATGTTTTAAAAGGTGCAACGTAAGATACACGTATTATAAGCGAATTATAAGCGAGTGATGGAACGAATTAAACAAGGTAATAGCATGCTCCGAAACGATGTACACCCTGCTTACATGTTTAACTCTACCACATTATGTAAGTATGTGCCTGTCCATAGACAAGAGCCTGAAATTAAGTAGTTATCGTTTGTTTTTGTGTTACATATTTCCGTTTATTTTTTTGTATATGAAATACGGCCGTCAGTTTTGTTGTTTGAATTGTATGAGGTTGTCATGTCTGGGCCTTTTATAGGTGACTACACGGTTTGGGCTATGCTCATTGTTGAAGGCCGTACAGTGAACTATAGTTGATAATTTCTGTGTCATTTTGGTCTAATGTGGAGTGTTGTCTCATTGGCAATCATACCACATCTTCGTTTTTAGCAAGCGCTAACACGGTGATTTCATCCCGTCGAACCAAGATCCATCTTCAAACATACGGACATAAAGCAGTTAAAAGGTAGAACGTATAAAAAAACAAGTAAGGAACAAATGCGTATCGAACATGAAGTAAAAGGATCGGTTGAGCACAAACACATATAAATAAGTCATAAAAAGATCATTTTACCTCAACCAATTCAGAACTATTACCATATGTAAGACTATTAACAACTAGATTTGTAATTGCTAGCAATAACGGAAGGCACCCCTTCCCCCTATTACCAGGTGAGCGGCAGCCATTTTGACAATTCCAAAGTCAAAGAGAGCATCTACAGATGTCTAGTAACATTTTTGCAAAGTTTCATTAAGTTTGAACATTTTGAATTTTTGATTTTTTGCTGTTTCCATGGTTACGGCGGCCATTTTGAAAATTCTAACTTCAAAATCCAACTCTGCCTATGCCAGTTACCATTCCTGTAAAGTTTCATCCAGTTTGCGGAAAATTCTTATTTTTGAAATTTTTGACCTTTTTGCATTGTTTCCATGGTAACAAGACCTATTTTGGAAATTCCAACTCCAATGTTGCTCATCATTACTGTGAAGTTTCATGAAGTTTTGAGCATTTTTAGAATTTTGAAAATTTTGGTGTAGTTTCCATGGCAACATAGTAGTTCCAATGATCGCCAAAATCATCCAACACCTGTATATAGTGGGCACCTACATTGTTTTAAAATATGATGATTCTGAGTTGAAGCATATCCAAACAGTTCACCAAAAACCAAAAACTCATTTTTTTCACAATTGTGCCGTTTCCATGGTAACGGCAGCCATATTAAACTATTCCATGCCATAATTAAAAAGGGGGAAGGATATTAAAAATCAAATAAGTAACGAATAGGTAACGAATAGGGAATAGGGAATAGGTAACGAATAGGTAACGAATAGGGAATAGGGAATAGGTAACGAATAGGCAACGAATAGGTAATAGGGAATAGGTAACGAATAGGTAACGAATAGGGAATAGGGAATAGGTAACGAATAGGCAACGAATAGGGAATAGGGAATAGGTAACGAATAGGTAACGAATAGGGAATAGGGAATAGGTAACGAATAGGCAACGAATAGGGAATAGGGAATAGGTAACGAATAGGAAATAGGGAATAGGTAACCAACTTGACGCCCATAAAAAACTAAAGGTAGCTCACGTCAATAGATATAAACAATTCACCAAAGTTTTATGTCAATTGGTTAAAGAGTCTGACGTAATGACGACGGACGGACAGACGGACAACGAACATGTTGGGTACTCTTGATGATGAAAAGAAATCCAATTGGAAAGGGTATGTTGTGCCGTTAGAACATGCATCTAATGCAACAAAACACGATACAACTGGATACAGCCGATCTTGCCATTGGTGCTTTTATAGGTAACTCATACCTGTATGTTACAAAAGATTACTCTGCATACGTGAGTGATTTGAAAAAAACGACTGCAGATTGCCTATAAAACAGCTGAAAATCAGCCTAAAGGACAGGGAGACGTCATAAAATGCGATATGATTTAAATGTCAGACAGTCAGTACTGGAGCCTGGTGATAGAGTTCTACTGAAAAATGTAGCGTTTAGAGGGAAGCATAAATTAGAAAACAAGTGGAGTAAACAACCTTATGTTATAGTTTCAAAACCAGACTCTGATATTCCGATTTATATTATAAGACCTGAACATGGTCAAGGTCGGAAAACAGTACATAGGAATATGTTACTTCCCATTTCTTCCATTCCCATTTTGTTTCAAATGCTATATCTGAGAATTCTGATTCTGATTAAGAATAGATATAGTACCGCCTCTAAACCCTTGAGCGGGTGAATTTCATCTGGGCATTTTGAATCTAGATGAAGTAAGTCAGCGATTTAGTAGTCCTGACAGTGGTATTGAACAATCTGATGGTCAGAGGTCAAGTATTTTAGGTGTATCTGAGTTTAGCAACCCAGTTCCCTTCAGTAGTGAATCAGAAACCAGTTCTTAATAATCAAGCGTCAAGTGTCTCTGATAGTCATGCGCCGAGCGCTTTAGATTGTGTCCAACCAGAGTCTGAAATTCAAGTGCGGCGCTTGAGTACACAAGTGAAACCAATAGTCCGTTTTCAAGATTATGTTAGATACTGGTATTTTAATGTTTTACCTTTTGAATATTTTGTATTGATATTTGCAATTTAGTTTTATTTCTATTTAGATTCATGTTTTGTTTGTTTCACAGAAATGAATCAGCATACATGTATATACACGTCTAGTAGAGGAAAAGTTCTAGAAGGCAAAATTCGTTGTAAAACGTTACGTGTAGTGCCTGGAGGAAAATGGGAAACTTTGTGCAAATATGCATATGATGATCTTAAAGATATAGACGGTCTGGAAATCGTTTATTTCATAGCTGGAATACCGGATATTTGTTCTTTAGAAAGAAATCGTAGATCAAGTTATGAGGAATCATTTCTTAAAAGAACTGACATAGGTTGGTTTGATCATGCATTGAGACTAAAGAATATTATAGTAGATACAGAAACCAAATTAAAAAGTATAAATTGTGAGATAGTGTTTTGCTACTATTACGACTATGAGTTTCTGTCTTTGCATGAATTTACATAGATTGTCTATTGGAAAAACAAGTCATTTGTATGAGAATGCAGCTAGAACTTAACTCTATTATACAGGATGTTAATATTTTATCACAGGATTTAATCATACAAATCATGTAAACACTCCATTTTTTCATTCTCCTGTACATAAATGTAAGAGTGGGAAATTTAGATATTTGTATAACAGATTAGTGGATAGGGTACGTCCTACATTTGATTTGGCAAGAACTTGGATTGTTCGTTTGTCAACGGCAATTCTAAGCAATGAAAGAAGATTTTGTTATTTTTATTTGACTTTTTGATATATTTTTTTGTTTGTTATTCGTTTGTGAATCCTATTGAAGTGTCCTGAATTTTGGTCTTTGCTATATGGTATAGAGGCGTTTGCCGCATGCTTATCTAGGTTGCCCAAATTTCACAAGTGTCATAGGTTTGATATATTGGTTTTGATATAGTTTCGAGACGAAATATTTTGTAAGAGGGGGTGTGTGTCACCGGATATATTTGTAAGACTCATATCGACGTCCGTTCCTCAAATCGACGTCTAAATATGACGTCACAATAAATATAATATTCTAAATCGACGGCCAATTTTATGCCTAGCTAATCGACGTCCATTTTTTGGCTTCTCTAATCGACGTCCAATTTTAGCTTCTCTAATCAACGTCCGTTTTGGACACAGAATACAAAATGGAACTAAACCGATAGCAGCTGAAACCTTTAAACCTTTTATTGAAAATATTAAGTGTTACAAATAAGATGTATTTAAAAAAAAATCTTAATTTATTACATACTCTCGAGACAAAGTATGTAAACATTTTGTGATATCAATTTTTAAATTTAAGAGATAACATATGGAGATGTGGCATCATTTCAAATGGGACAACCATCCAACAGAGTTCAAATAAAGTGAATGTGAGCAATTAAAGGCAACCATATGGCTTTCAACAATGATAAAACCTATACCCCAAATGCTTTAAAAAGCCACAACATGCAGGCCCGTAGCCAGGAATTTCCCAAAAAGGAGGGGATTTGGACTCGCGAACTCAACTTTAACAGTCAAAATTTAAACAGAACGTCGACTTTAACAGTGCTTATTTTTTTTCAAAGGGGGGTTCGTACACCTCCCTTTCCCCCGACCCCCTTCCTTTTCCCAATCTGTCTACGGGAATGACAGGAATAATGTAAATATTCAAATTTGAAAATTTACGGTCTTATTTATAAAGAAAAATCCGAAAAACAAAATTAACTGACAAATCAGCGACAACCATAACACTACAGGCCCATAAAGGATATGTCGGGGTTAACCGTGTGTGTGAGCACTTAAACTAGAACAGTGGTGTAACAGCACACTATAAAACAAAATGCTAATTTCTTGCGTATATGTTTCACTTCAGGTGTAAAACTCCGAAATTTGTTGAAAAATATCTTACAGAGTCTGAACTATAATACTCTAAAAAAAAATGGCTGTAATTCTTTATATTTTGTCTATTGTTGAAGACTGAATAACGCTTTTTAGATGTCGTTTTGGTTTTGTTTTTCACTAGATTTTTTTCTCATTGACTTGTGATTTATTAATATGAACATGCTACAACGTAGGTCGATTACTAGTAGATTGACTCTTTTTAAACAAGATAAACGTTAATGTGCATGTTACCTATTTGGTTCGGGTTGAAAAAAGTCTAAATGGAAAGTCTGTATAAATGTTGGAAAATTAAGTTGTTATAAAAACCCTACAAAATATGTATTTAATTGTTAGTCGAGTTATTAATTGATATTGGACATCGATTAGAAAAGACTACATCCAATCGGACTTTGTTGTTGGCAATACATAACGTAGGACGTCGATTAGAGTATCAAAATATTGGACGTCTATTTGAGAATGTGACGTCAGATTTGAACGTCGATTTGAGGAACGGACGTCGATTTGAGGCCGGACGTCGATCTGAGTCTAACATATTTATCCATTTTGTTTCATTATAAAGCATTTTATATGATTTGGTTTTCAGTGTTATATGTTTCACATTCATATCATATTCATATTTCATATTCATGTTTCTTGACGTTTGACGACAATAGTTTTGCGCTGCGTATTTTGAAATAAACTATAGCTTTCTACGCTATATTTTGCTTTACGTACTGAATATTTAAATTAGTACAGTAGAAAGTTAAAGCGATTCTTTATTATTCTTTAAATGATATATATTTATATTCAAATGGCATGTGTTATGCATGAACTCAAAGCGCGGCAATATTAACCATATATATATACTAATCATTTTGCTAATATAACTTCACTTTTCGAGTTAGTCACTGCATGGTCAATATCACACTCAGGAGGGTGGAAAACTAAAGTCACAACTGCAGGTATTTGTAACTTTATCTATTCTTTTAGCCATGTTTAAAATGTTTCAATTAAGGTGGATGGGACTATTCGACTGAGCATAATTTCACGCATGAATTACAATGCACACGAACAGTATTTGTTGTAAATTCGATTTTATTTTTTAAATATTTTGATTGATTAGAAATGTTAAATTATTGTAGTTATGTCACTAAACGAATATTTTCGTTATTATGTGTATGTGTTAAAGGCTCAAAATGAAATTTTACCCATTTTCATCATTTTCCCAAAAAAAGTTGGGTTTAAAGGCAAAATATTTTTTTTCCTTTTATATCGGTGACCTATGTTTTTTATTTGCTCATTCTTTGAAGCTATATTTCAGCTTTTTATATTACAGTTTTGGACCAAGTGTCATAGAATTTTTTTTTATATTCCGATAAAAATACGCCAACACCTCTATTTTCCATATCATTTCATTGAAAAATGGTCCCTTTGACATTCCTGTTTAAAAGTAAAATTTTGAGCTTAAATGGTCCGTGATCCCCTATTTTTTTTCGATCAATTTGATTCAACTTCTGTTAAGAATAAAATAACCAAAAATACAGCACTTCTGATAGAAATTTCGAATAGGCACTAGCCAGCTTGAAGTAAAGTTACTTTAGTATTTAAAATATACAGAATTCAATTAAAAGCCGCATTTTGGTATGTAAGTTAAGGTCAGAATAAAGTTCCGTTGCATGCAAATATTTCAGTCAAATATATTGTTCATATTTTTTGGAACACAATTGTAAACTTAGTTTACAATTTGTATACTTGCAGATTTATATAATAAAGTATATTAAAATTAGACGACTCGGTTCATACAGAAATAGTCCACATGTATTACCACGACTAGTCTTTGGGGTTAATGGTGACTTATTCTTCACCGCAAGTCTTTATATTGGTGTCCCATTTTTCCTGCGACATTATTTGTAGATCTTACTTTATTACAGTTGTTTTGCTGTATACAGTTTATCTTTATCTATAAAAGTATTCAAGATAATAACGCAAAAGGCAAAATTTCCTTAAAAAATACTAATTTTGGTGCAGCAACCCAACAGCCGGGTGTCCGATTCATCATGCAGGGCAGATAGATCTTGACTTGATAAATAATTTAACCACAAGTCAGATTTGCTCTAAATGATTTCGTTTCAGAGTTATAAGCCAACATCTACATTTTACCCCCTATGTTCTATTTTTAGCAATGGCGGCCCTATTGGTTGGTTTGGCGGGTCACCGGACACAATTTTTTAACTAGATACCCTAATGATAATTGTGGCCAAGTATGGTTAAATTTGGCCCAGTAGTTTCAGAGGAGACGATTTTTGTCAAAGTTAACGACGACGGACGACGCCGGACGCAAAGTGATGAGAAAAGCTCACTTGGACCTTTGGGACAGGTGAGCTAAAAAGTTCATTTCGCAGATCATCGTAAAACGGACACTCTAACAAGACATTTTTCTAAGTTTCAACAATGTTTTTACAGGTTTCGCAAGGCCGTTGTTGCACGACTAGCCTCTCAAATCGTCCAGTCTCTAGGCGGATCGGTGCAACACCACACCGAAACTGCACGTATGCTCTTCTTTGCGATGGAACTATAACTTTGTACACGTACTCCTAGGTGTGTGTAATGACGTTTTAAAAGTTCTATATGATTTTCCTCAACTTATTTCCACCGTTACCATTCCTTTGAAATATAGTTTTATTGAGATTTTTTTTTTTACCATTCATCGTACAATTGAGATAAAAAAATTCTTAACTAAGGCGTTATCCACATGTTCGGCGTTATGGGTGGGGATCTCAACCGTTTACTAGTTCTCAAGCATGAGGGGATGAGCTGACCCAGAGGGACTCCCACTATCTTTCAGTTGATTTGTTTTGTTGCCCCATAAAAGAATATATAATATGGTTTATGGGTGGGGATCTCAATCGTTTACAAGTTCTCAAACAACAAGGGGGTTGGGTGACCCCAGTGAACTCGCCTTTTATTACATTTAATTTGTTTTGTTGCCCCATAAAAGAATATATATGGTTTAGGGGTGAGGATCTCGAAGTTTTCAAAAAGAAGGGGGGCGGGGTCACCCCTGTGGACTTCTCCTATATTTCCTTTTATTTATTTTATTGTCCCATACAAAAATATATATGGTTTATGGGTTGGGATCTCAACCATTTACAAGTTCTCAAACATAATGGGATGGAGCTGATCCAAGAGGACTCCCACTTTATTTCATTTGATTTGTTTTGTTGCCCATACAAAAATATATATGGTTTATGGGTGGGGATCTCAACCATTTACAAGTTCTCAAACAACAAGGGGCTGGGGTGACCCCAGGGGACTCGCCTTTAATTTCATTTGATTTGTTTTATTATGCCGTATAAGAATATATAGGGTGTAGGAGTGGGAATCTCAACTGTTCACACGTTTTTAAAAAAGAATGGGGTTTGGGTCACCCCTGTGGACTTCTTCTATATTTCATTTTATTGTCCCATACAAAAATATATATGGCTGATGGGCGGGGATCTCAACCGTTTACAAATTCTCAAGCATGAGGGGGTGGTGCTGACCCAAAGGGACTCCCACTTTATTGCATTTGATTTGTTTTGTTGCCCCATACAAAAATATATATGGTTTATGGGTGGGGATCTCAACCGTTTACAAGTTCTCAAACAACAAGGGGGTAGGTCGACCCCAGGGGACTCGCCTTTTATTTTATTAGATTTGTTTTATTGTACCGTATAGGAATATATATGGTGTAGGGGTGAATATCTTGACAGTTTTTAAGTTCTCAAACATTAGGGGTTGGGTTGGGTTACCCCATGGACTCAACCTAATTTGTTTTGTTTTATGGTCCTGTGATGAGTACTGAAAACCATGTGTGTCCGTCGTTTACTGTTTCAAGTTATAGTCATTTGAAGTTTTAAAAAAAATCCCATAGGATTCTATGGTAAATTACTCCCTTCTGTTGGCCCCTAAAAAAAACCACCTAAAAGACCCCAAGAAGAAAAATAATAAGAACTGAGCAAAAACTTTGTTTATGAGTCTGGGGCCGTATGCATAAAACATCTTAAGGTTCATTATAAGGAATTTAAAAATATGGCCGTGTTTACCACTCAAAATTTACTATGAGTACAAAGAAACTGGTACATCTAAGAAAGTTTTAAGGCATGGCAGGAACTAGATAAATAAAAGTTATATGAAGTATACGTTTCAGAAAATTAAAAACTTACCAGGATTTTGATGTCCAGTTTTTTCCAGTCTGCAGAAGATAGCAAAATAAACAAACACACGAGTTTCATTTGATACGGTCCACTCATTTACACAGTTTAAATCACCTATTGTCTGCAGATGTCAATTGTCCATCTTTTGTCCATCTAAATCAATACTACTCACAACATGTTTTATACGAGGGGAGATTCTTAAACCTCTTTCCCCGACTTAGTTTATTTTGGCACCTTCTGCAGGTACGAAAAAAAAACTGGAAAGCAAAATCTAGTAAAGTTTTTGATTTTCTAAAACATAAAATGCAGTTACAATTTATATTAAATTATCTAGTTCCTGCCATCCCTTAAAACTTTTGCAGGTGAATAGGTTTGTCTGTACTCAGAGTAAAATGTGTGGTGTAATTACGGCCATATTAGCCAAAAGGTTATGATGAACCTTAACTAAGGAATACTTAAATCGGAACCTTTCTCTAGTTACCGTATGATATATACTAGCTCATCACATGTACTCATCCGTGTAAAAGTTTGTTATGATCATTTAAATTTATTGATCAATGCATGCTTTTATTTTAAAGAGGGGGGTACATTGATATTGGTATGTAAAACAATGTAAAAGACCGTAATATGTGTTAATACATAATATATATACGGTAATGCTACTATCTATATTCACTTTGTATACATAATACATTTGTATAAGTTCAAATAACTTGAAATCATAGTTTAATATATACATGTAAGATAATTTCTATACTCATTCAATTTCTGTCATCTATAATTATAATATACTATATATAATTATGCTTCTGTAGTGCAGTTACTCTGTCTGAGTTAGTTTAATAAAGTTTGAAAGTATAAACATAGTGTAATGACGAACAATTGGCGCATATAAGACAACGCTTTTTAAGGTTGATTTTTTGACAGATGTGCATTGGAAGAAAAATACTTCGGTAATCCAAGACTTTCTTCTACTTTTTAAATAAAATCTTTAATCATCTTTTAATGGGTGTAATATTTTCTGGATACAACAATATGTTTTAAACTTTAACAAAACATGATCAATGTTTCAGTGGCGTAGCACTAGACTAAGGGTAGCATTGTAAGCAAATCATTTTACAAAACACTTTTTTTCAATAAATTAATTACTAATAGTTCAGCTTATTATGCGCTGACATCTCCTTTTCCATCCCCCTTGGTTACATTTGCCTATGGTTTGAAAAAACATATTTTGATGTGAAATAAACATTTTTAGTTTCCCTTTTACAACAAAAAAAAAGGGGGAGGGTAGAAATTTTTGTCCACAAATCCAAATAAAATCTAGGGCATTTTTCAAAAGTCCTACGTGAATCTAAAGCCTCGGTCACACCTTACCGGATAGCTCGAACGGACGTCTAACGGATAACTTTTTTTCAATCCGTTCATGTCCGTTAGACGTCCGTTCATGTCTGTTAGACGTCCGTTCTTATCCGTTAGACGTCCGTCCATATCAATTGCATGTCCGTTAAGTGTACGTTTTATCCGTCGACGTCCGTTCTGTCCGGTGGAAAATTTTGAGCATGTTCAAAACTTTGAACGGACGTCCAACGGATAAAATGTCCGTTGAACGTCCGTTAGGCGTCCGTTTTGTACGGTACTCGTCCGTTTCGTTTCCGTTTTGTATCCGTTACGTGTCCGTTACGTATCTGTTATACATCCGTTGGATGTTTTGAAGATAAATTCACCAACGGACTTCTACCGGAAGTTTAACGGATAAAACGGATGTCGAACGGATGAGAAACGGACTTCTACCGGACGTATAACGGATAAAACGGATGATGAACGGATCTGAAACGGATAAATGCCAATTGAAAATTTCGCGTCAGAAATGCCAAGTATTGGTATGTCAGAATTCTTAAGGTTCATGCATTCTTATTATTAATAATCGATCTTAGAGTATAGGCACGTCTTCACAATCAAGCAGTTCTTATTCGGGCCCGACACTGCCCTTTGGCGGAAATTTGAAGAACAAACCAAAACCAGTTACACAGAAACATTTTGAATATTTATGCGATTTACATGTATTATTATTGTCGCCTTTGATTTGTCCGTATATCTTGTTCATCCGTTTTATCCGGTACGCTTCCGTTAGGTGTCCGTTTTATGCGGTACTCGTCCGTTGGATGTACGTTCGACATCCGTTCTGTCCGGTACGTGTCCGTTTTTCGTAGGTTGCATATCCGTAGTGTGTCCGTTAAGCATCCGTTACACGTCCGTTTTATTCGGTCAGTACATCAACGGACTCCCAACTGATAACAATTTTGTCAACGGACAACTTTTATTTTCATCCGTTAGGCGTCCGTTCGTGCTATCCGGTAAGGTGTGACCGAGGCTTTAACTAAAACAAATTATTACAGTAAGCATATTCTCAACATCATAACGTAAATTTTCGAAACCGCAATATATCTCATTGAATATATATAAGGAAATATAAAAATGAATTGATACGAGTAAGGTATCATGAATCTTATATAAACACCGAATTTTTAGTTTCCCTTTTACAAAAAAAGCGGGAGGATAGAAATTTTTGTCCACGTATCCAAATACAATCTAGGGCATTTTGTCCCTGTAAGTGAAAAAAAAAATTAGGGTATGCCCAACATCTTTAAATAAAACTAAATTTAAACTTCAAATGACCCCCACCCCTCCCCCGGACCCCAAAAAAAGTAAATAAAAAACAACAAACACACACACACACACATGATATAAAAATGTGATCTTGCATGCCCTCTCTTCATTCCTTAATTCTGCTTGAACGTACGATTACAAATGATACCCGCGCGGTGTATTTAAAAAAAAATTAAAACGTGCACGTACAGAGTAAACAAAAGAAAAATAGAACCATGAATTACACGATTATAAAAACTGAGTACTTTTCGGTATACACACGAGATGTGAGAAATAGTATTTAACTACCCACTGTTATCTCTTGATTTGTTGATTAGATGTGATTTGAAGAAAATTACGATGATCGTTAACATTTAGCAACAAATAAACGACTAATTAGTATTTTATTATTGATATAGTTGTTTTTCAATTTAACTGTAGGTTACCTATTTTAATGTTCTGCAAAAAACGCATACTTTTGATTGATTTTTAACCATTTTTTAAAACTTAAGGAAGCTCTATAGGTACCCTAGACTTGAGTGTTAT
This sequence comes from Mytilus galloprovincialis, assembly GCF_965363235.1. Classification (NCBI taxonomy): domain Eukaryota; kingdom Metazoa; phylum Mollusca; class Bivalvia; order Mytilida; family Mytilidae; genus Mytilus; species Mytilus galloprovincialis. Next base: position 72,620,452 of record NC_134840.1, on the reverse strand, counting down.
CTCAGGCGTTTCCTTAGTATGAGAAGTTTTATGCATACCACTTAAGTTTTGTGGGCGTGACTTATAACAACTAAGATTTTACTTAGGAAATACTTAGTTTAAGATTTTTTTTGCAAACCACTTAGATAAAAAGGGTGGAGTTTCCTTAACTTAAGTGTTTACGAAGGAAATTCTTAACTTAAGTAGCTTTATGCATCCGGGCCCTGAATAGCAAGTTGTATGAATCACGAATTTTGTTATAGTCCGATTTTCTAATGCCGAATATGTAAAAGGCCGAGTTTATTATAGTCCCGAGTTTGTTGTGGGCCGAGATTAGATCAGATATCATGATAGTTTTACTTTCGATACTCCCGGGCTTTTACGTATTGAATAAACATTTGTAAAAATCTAAGTCAGCGTCGAAAAATTCTCATCCATCCTCTTCAACCGGAACAAGGTAAGAAACCTTTGAAAACGGCATTATAGTATTCCCGTCTGGAGGCACACATATATGGATATGACGCATGTCTGGAGATTTCCGATAAAAGCATAATTTAACGTAGAAACTGCTGTCTCGTGTGTGTATTGATAGTCCAGAAAAGCTACGATTTAACCTCAAACTAATTGCAACAGAAAATGTTTTAGTTCTAATCCATAACATTATGCCCTTTATATACACAGAAAAAAGTCCCATAAAATCTAACTTGAAGAAAACTCAAAATCAGCATTTTTACAGCTTTTACATTAATGCTAGCAAGACAAATCTTTGTTTGGCTTGCTTGCTTTGTTTGTATCAGTGTTTGCTCAAGCATGGTAATTAAGATAGGCTGGGCTTCAGCTTGTATACATCATACTTAAATTTTATTGGACGTATGTTGGAGGTTAAGGACACTAAATTTTAAAACATCACATGACACATATTCTCACATGTTTCCTTACCTGTAAATATACAATACAGACAGGATTCTACTTCGTCAAAATTATCTTCCTATAACGCCAGTTCATTTTCACAATCGTAAAAACAGAAGACAATTTTTTTTCAAAGATCCAACTTAAAGACTGTGGTCAAGCACTTTTAGTAAAATAGCTATTCGAACACACCTACTCTGATTTTGTGATCCATTGGATAGGTTTTTCACTTGATCCCTATATTTCATCTTTTAGTACTGTGATTTTTTTTATGTTATAAAGTCAACCTGTAGCTTTGCTATATAAAATGATAGAGTCTGAGGCGAGATGATGTATCAAATACTCTTGTTTTGTACATTTTCAAGACGAAATATTCATCTCAAACACACCCTAACATAAAAAAAAGGTGCACTCGATTTTCTCTTTTCGATACAATTGTTTCCCATTTTTTGGAATATTTTCTTGAGTTACATAATCGAAGGACAGACATATAAATAACTGACTGAACTAATAGATTGATATGTTATAAAAACAATATTAGGTCAATTTATTTTGAAGGCCAGTTTCAGCCTCATACAAGAAAAAAGTTTATATTTTTCTTTCATTGACAAATTATTGTATTTTTACAGGTGAGAAAACATGTGAGAATATTTGTCATGTGATGTTTCAAAATTAAGTGTCCTTAACCTCAGACATAACGTCCAATAAAATCTAAGTATGATGTATACAAGCTGAAGCCCCGCCTATCTTAATTGCCATGCTTGAGCAAACATTGATACAAACAAAGCAAGCAAGCCAAACAAAGATTTGTCTTGCTAGCATTAATGTAAAAGCTGTAATTTCCTATGGAAATTAACATTGGAAGGGAAGATAACTCTTGCAAAAATGAATCTTTTTTGGTCAGTTTTTGGTTGTTTTTCTTGAAATTTATGTAAAGTATGATACTTTTATGGGGTTATAAGTTGGTATTTGACTAAGTTATATAATCTTCTGCTCATAAAATGTACAAAACCGAAGTGTTATGGATAGTTTAATTTGTTCGTGCATGTTTTATTAAGAAATTGCAAATTTGAAGCTTTGTAACCATTTTGAAAAAAATAATGTAAAATTTGGTATTGTTTATATCTGTATATTATATTTTTTCAGCAACTTACTTATCTAAAGAAACTTTTAACCACAAAAAGAAGAATACATACTTAATTGTTTTTATTAAATTTGAGATTCCTTACCTTGACATGTTAAAAAATTCAATAAACGGTCAACTAATGCATTACGAAATCTGGATTATAGCTTGATAAAATATATGAAAACACCTTAAGAGTTGTTTTTTTTATACTTTAAAGACTGCTAAAAAAATCAAAAATCAATACATTCTGATGAATAGAAGCAGTAAAGTTATAATTTTGTATCAATTTTTATTGATATTTCTGCCTTTTTTGCCAGAGTTATCTCCCTTTTCAATGTAAATCTCAATAGGAATTTTTAATGGTGATCTTTTTAGTGTTCCTCAAGTTAGATTTTATGGAACTTTTTTCTGTGTATATTTGGGGTATAATGCTAAAGATTAAAACTTAAAAGTCTTCTGTTACAATTACTTTCGGGTTAGGGTCAAATTTATGCTACATTGTACATGTATATTGACTTGACTATGATGTTACTTTCCGCGAAGCGCAGATCCGCGTAGTATTGCTTGTTCGCCATTTAAAAATGAAGTTGAATTATTTGATTTATCAATGAAAATTCAGTATATTTTAATTCAAGCTGTATTCTATCAAAATAGGAAAGCTCAAAATTTCAAAAGCCTCTTTCTATTATTAGTTTTCAAACACCAGTACTACATTATCTAGAAATAGGACACACTTCCAAAAATAAGATAACCTTCACTTCCGGTTAGAGGCCGATGCCTAAGGAAAGTTTATTGCTAAGGCAAGCTATAGCAAACTTTCCAAAATAAATGTTTAGATTCAGCATATCAAAAAAACCCAAGAATTCATTTTTTGTTAAAATCAAACTAAGTTTAATTTTGGACCCTTTGGACCTTAATGTAGACCAATTTGAAAACGGGGCCAAAAATTAAGAATCTACATACACAGTTAGATTCTGCATATTAAAGAAACCCAATTATTCATTTTTTTATGAAATCAAACAAATTTTAATTTTAAATCCTTTGGTTCCCTAATTCCTTACATTTAACTGTTGCGACCAAAATTCCCAAAATCAATCCCAGCCTTCATTTATGGTAATAAATAGTTATCAAAGGTACCAGGATTATAATTTAGTACGCCAGACGCGCGTTTCGTCTACATAAGACTCATCAGTGACGCTCATATCGAAATAGTTATAAACCAAACAAATACAAAGTTGAAGAGCATTGAGGATCCAAAATTCCAAAAAGTTGTGCCAAATACGACTAAGGTAATCTATGCATGGGATAAGAAAATCCTTAGTTTTTCGAAAAATTCAAAGTTTTGTAAACAGGAAACTTATAAAAATGACCACATAATTGATATTCATGTCAACACCGAAGTGCTGACTACTGGGCTGGTGATACCCTCGGGGACGAAACGTCCACCAGCAGAGGCATCGACCCAGTGGTGTAAATAGTTATCAAAGGTACCAGGATTATAATTTAGTACGCCAGACGCGCGTTTCGTCTACATAAGACTCATCAGTGACGCTCATATCGAAATAGTTATAAACCAAACAAATACAAAGTTGAAGAGCATTGAGGATCCAAAATTCCAAAAAGTTGTGCCAAATACGTCTAAGGTAATCTATGCATGGGATAAGAAAATCCTTAGTTTTTCGAAAAATTCAAAGTTTTGTAAACAGGAAACTTATAAAAATGACCACATAATTGATATTCATGTCAACACCGAAGTGCTGACTACTGGGCTGGTGATACCCTCGGGGACGAAACGTCCACCAGCAGAGGCATCGACCCAGTGGTGTAAATAGTTATCAAAGGTACCAGGATTATAATTTAGTACGCCTTGTGTTTAAATTTCATAGATTTCTATTTACCTACTTACTTAATCTTCTTCATGTTCTTGAACACATAAGACATGAACAAGCTATGGACCTCAAATTCGTTCGATCTTTCGCAATTTTCTCTATTTGATTCCAGGTGTAACCATGTCTTTTTATCTCTGCTGCTATATCTCTTCTCCATGTACCTTTCGGTCTTCCAGGCTTTCTTGTCACGTGTGATGTCCATGTCAATACCTTTCTCACATGCCGGTTGTTATCCATTCGCAGTATATGTCCAATATAGTTCCACCTCCTTCTCATGATAACGTTCACTATATTCTTCACATCAGGGCCCGTATGCATAAAGCAACTTAACTAAGTTAAGATTTTTCTTAGTAAACACTTAAGTTTAGGTAACTCCACTTTTATCTTAGTGGTATGCATAAAACTGCTTATACGAAGGAAACGCATAAGATAACACAAAGTCTGAGGTACATATAGAGCTTCCAAAAATTGTTAAAAATCAATCGAAAGTATGCATTTTTTGCAAAACATTAATAGGTTACCTACATTTAAATTGATTAATAACTATATCTGTATCAGTAATAAAATACTTATTATTCGTTTATTTATTGCTAAATATTAACGATCATGACGATCATCGTAATTTTCTTCAAATTATGTATTATCAACAAATCAAGAGATAACAGTTAGTAGTTATAAACTATTTCCCATATCTCGTGTGTATACCGTAAAGTACTGTTTTTATACTCATGTAACTCATGGTTCTGTTTTTCTTTTGTTTACTCTGTACGTGCAATTTTTTTTTTTTAAAATACATAGCGCGGGTATCAATTGTAACCGCAAGTGAAAGCAGAATTAAGGAATGAAGAGAGGACATGCAAGACTACATTTTTAATATCATGTGTGTGTTGTTTTCTTTTTCTTTTTTCTAGGGGGGGTCATTTGAATTTAGTTGTATTTTAAAGATGTGGGCATATTCTTAATTTTTTTTTCACCTTCAGGGACAAAATCAAAAAGTTTTAAAACCTACCCAAAGGTGGATTTCTTTCATAGATAGGGGTGGACATGGACCTCCATTTTGTTGAAACAATAAGTTGATTATTTATGAAATCACTGTTACGGCAGTCAGAATGCCCCACTGCTACACTCCATGGAATTCGAAGTTTATATAAGATCACATATCATAAGGTCTTTTTGATACCATACACGTATCAAACAATTTTTTTATATTTTCTTATATATTCAATGAGATATATTGCGGTTTCGAAAATATTGCTAAGTACGTTAAGATGTTGAGAATATACTTACTGGAATAATTTGTTTTAGTAAAGATTGTAGGACTTTTTAAAAAAATGCCCTAGTTTATATATGGATTCCTTAAAAAAAAAATGCTATCCTCCCCCCTTTTTTTGTTGTAAAAGGGAAGTAATAAAAATGTTAATTTCACATCAAAATAGATTTTTTTCAAACCATAAGCAAATATAAGCACGGGGTCTTGAAAGGGAGATGTCAGCGCATATAAGCTGAACTATTAGTAAACATTTTATTGAAAAAAGTGTTTTGTAAAATGATTGGTTTGCTACCCTAAGTCGTGCGCTACGCCACTGAAACCTTAATCATGTTTTGTTAGAGTTTAAAACATATTATTGTATCCAGAAAATATTACACTCATTAAAAGATGTTTAAAGATTAATTAAAGGAAAGTCTTGGATTACCGAAATATTTCTCTTGCAATGCTCATCCGTCAAAACATCAACCTTAAAAAGCGTTGTCTTATATGCGCCAATTATTCATCATTATAGTATGTTACGTTTTATTGATTTGTTTTACATACCAATATCAATTTAACCCCAGGGACCGTATGCATTAAGCTACTTTAGTTAAGATTTTCCTTAGTAAACACTTAAGTTAAGGAAACTCCACCCGTTTTATCTAAGTGGTATGCATAACAAATCTTAAACTGAGTATTTCCTAAGTAAAATCTTAGTTGTTTTAAGTCACCCCCACAAAACTTAAGTGATATGCACAAAACTCCTTATACTAAGGAAACGCCTAAGATAACACTTAAGTCTATAAAGGTACCTAAAAAGCTACCTTAAATTTTCAAAAATAGTTAAAAAATCAGTCGAAAGTATGCGTTTTTTGCAGAACATTAACAGGTTGCCTACAATTTAATTGACTATTTACTATACCAGTAAGAAAATACTTACTATTCGTTTATTAATTGTTAAATATTAACGATCATCGTAAATTTCTTTAGATAACATATAATCAACAAATCAAGAGATAACAGTCATGACAGTGGGTAGTTATATACTATTTCCCAATCTCGTTGTTATGTATACCGAAAAGTACTCACTTTTTACACTCATGTAATTCATGGTACGGTAACTATTTATCTTTTGTTTTCTCTTATCGTGCACGTTTTTTTTAATTGTTAAAATACACCGCGCGGTTTTAATTGTAACCGTTAGTTAAAATCGAATTAAGGAATGAAGATAATAGAGCATGCAAAACCACATTTTCTACTTGTGTGTGTGTTGTTTTATATTTTTTTTTTGGGGGGGGGTGGGGTGGGGTCAGGGGGGGGGTCATTTAAATTTTCAATTTAGTTTTATCTAAAGATGTAGGGCATACCCTAAATTTGTTTCACTTACAGGGACAAATTTGAAAAGTTTTAAGACTACCTAGATGTGGATTTTTTTTCATAAAGGGAGAGGGGCACGGACCTCCATTTTGTTGCAACAATTAGGTTGATTGTTTATGAAATCACTGTTACGGCAGTCAGAAGGGTGCCCCCATGGAATACGAAGTTTATAATATGGAAAAAAGTATTGCAACACCTTGAATGATTTTTTTCTCTCTTATGTTGGATGGAATATGATAAAATATTTGTAAAATAATATTGAAACATGTTTAATGATAACATTGTCTTTAAAACGAACAAAAAAAATATTTTTATCTAACTAAAATTTTTAAAACAAAATGAAGTGTTTTTTGTACAAAAAAATGCATTTTACAACTTTTACTGTAGTCGAATTTTACAGTGTCAGACATTTCAAAATTAATCTTTAGATGATTGTTCACATCATGTTTGATCTTTATACGCCAAAGAATTAGTACTTTGTGTGCAGTCTCCATTCAAACTGATAACCGCACCTTAACGTCTTCTGATTCCTGCCATAAGTCGACTAATGTATTGCTAAGCTAGCAGCAACCATTCTTGACGAAGGGTTTTGTTTACTTCATGACTTGTTTGAACTGGGGTGTTCTTTCATGCACTTTTCGCACAATAGTGTCCCATTTATGCTCGATATGGTTCAAATTCGGGCTACGATTGGGCCGAGGAAGATAAACCGAATTCCATTGGAACAATGGATCTTCCTTCATGACGCTAATTTTCAACTTTGGCGAGCTCTGCACTATATTGGATACAGGCATCTGTGTGTCTGTTCGTAGGCAAAGGTCCCCGAAATGGTATTATCGCACGATAACCAGTAGCGATGAGCCGATCTCGAACAGTTATTGTTTAAAGGCTCATGTATGGTCATCATTCTCTTTTTAGGATTGTATTGTTTGCAATGGATTTTATTCTGACCAATCTTCATTATGCTTTATTTTCCATAGCAGATGTTAAAGGGGTCGTCTTGACCTCGGAATGTCTTTAACATCGTTTCTTGCCTGATTTTTGTTCTCAAAACGACTTATAGTGGAATGGTGATGACCAACAATACGTGCAATTATCACAGCGACATATCTGCTTCCCTCATGCTGAATATCTGCCATCTTGCTGCAGTTATAAGTTGTGGATGTTATTTTAAGTGTTGAAAACAATGAGGATAAAAACATCTGTTTCAGTGTTTACGAGTACAGTAGCTGCATGTGTAGATAAGAACTGATAGAGTCGATATTTATTGATTAAACTCAGGTGATATTTAAACATTGTTTAAGTAGTTCTATTTCAACAAATTATTTAACAAAAAAATAACAAGTGTTTTTTTAATTTGAATTTCAATTTAGTGTTGCAATACTTTTTTCCATGTGTATATATTGCTAAGTACGTTAAGATGTGCAGAACATGCTTTCTGTAATAATTTGTTTTAGTAATTGGTTTGTTTTTATAATTTAAAAAGCAGTAATTACTTGGCTGAAATTCGTCTACAAATTTGACTGGATAGCCTTACGGTATAAAATGTAAATAAATTTGTAAGTGAGTGAAACCTGCTCACACTGTTATATTATATCTTTATTATTTGATTAAGATTGTTCGAATTAGACGTAAAATTATTGTAGGAAATTTGAAAAATGCCCTAGTTTGTATATGGATTTCTGAAAAACAAATTGTACCCTCCCATTTTTCTTTTTGTAAAAGGGAAGTGAAAAAAATGTTAATTTCACATCTAACAAGATTTTTTAACCATAAGCAAATGTAAGCAAAGGGTCTGAAAGGTAGATGGCAGCGCATAGTAAGCTGCACGGTAGGTAAAATATTTATTGAAAAAAGTGTCTTGTAAAATTATTTGTTAGCACATGCTTACAATGCTACACTCGGTCTTGTGCTACGCAACTGAAACCTTGATCATGAGTTTAAAACATATTGTTGTCTCCAGAAAATATTACACCCATGAAAGATGATTAAAAACTAAGAAGATGAAAGTTTTGGATTACCAAAATATTTTTCTTCCATTGCTCATCCGTCAAAACATCAACCTTAAAAAGCGTTGTCTTATATGCGCCAATGGTTCATAATTATACCATGTTACGTTCTATTGAACTGTTTAACATACCAATACCAATTTAACCCCAGCTCTTTAAAATAAAAGCATGCATAGATCAATAAATTTAAACACGCACAACAACTTTTCACACGGATGAGTATATGTGATGAACTAGTATATATCATACGGTAACTAAAGAAAGGTTCCGATTTAAGTATTCCTTAGTTAAGTGAAGACTTAAGTAAGTTTATGCATACGAATTAAGAATTTTACTTAACTAAGAAAATTCTTATTGAAATCTAAGTTTAAGGAATACTTAGGTTAGATGTTTTATGCATACGGCCCCTGTTATTTCTGATAGTCCACTGTTTGAAATTACACTTGGCCATCTAATGTTAATCATTCGTCTCAAACAGCGTCCTTCGAATCCTTTAATTCGAATTTCTACTTTTTTGGTTGTTCTCCATGTTTCTGAACGTACAACAGAACTGATCTAACACTGCTTACATGCAATCTGATCTTTGTCTTTCTAGATATTTTATTGTTTTCTATGTTATTCAGGTTTTTGAATGCAGAAGCTGCTTTGTTAATACGGATGTTAACGTCTTCTTCAATATTTCCTTCTGCATTAACTCTACTACCAAGATAGTCGAATGAGTCTACTTGTTCCATTTCTTTTCCATTCACTGTTATTGGTTTTTTGTTCTTTGTACCTATCTTCATCACCTTAGTTTTCTTTGCATTGATCTTAAATCCTACTTTCGCTGCCTCTGATGTAACTTTATCTGTTATATCTGTGTTCATATGTATGAGAAAAGAGGCTGGTATAATCAGCAAAGTACATATCCTCTAAAAATGTTGTTAGTCCCCACTGTATACCATGATTTTCAGTTGTTGTCTTCTTCATTACCCAGTCAACCACCAATATGAAGAGAAAAGGAGATATTATGCATCCCTGTCTTACTCCAGATGTTATTAAAAACCAATCTGATAGTTTTCCATCATGTATGACTGCACATCTAAAATCGTCATACATTTCCATAATGATGTTAATTATTTTCTGTGGAATTCTATACATACTCATGATGTACCAAAGTGACTCTCTATGGACGCTATCAGATGCTTTCTCGAAATCCACATAATTTATATATATGGGTGACCTCCGTTCTAGTGCCTGTTCTATAATATTGCTCAATATGAGGATGTTATCTATACATGCACGGTTTGTTCTAAATCTTCTTTGTTCTTCCCGTAGAATGGAATCGATTTGGTCTTTGATTCGTTCTAGGATTATTCTACAAACTGAAAGTATCTTACCAGGCACTGATATTAAAGTAATTCCACACCAGTTATTACAGTCTATAAGGTTACCTTTCTTTGGTAGTTTTATGATGATACCATTTTCCAAATGAGTAGGTAGTATTTCTGTTTACCATATTTCATTCAGCAAATCACGTAGGATATTCACGTTGAGATTTATGTCTGATTTTAGTACTTCTGCTGGTATGTCCATCTATCCCAGGAGCCTTGTTGTTTTTAAGTTTTTTAAAGGCTGCTTTGATCTCATCATCTGTTATGGGTCCCATTTCTCTTTCTATTGGTGGTAGAGCTTCCTCTGTCCTGTCAACTAAGATTTCTGATTCAGGCCTATTTAACACCTCTTCAAAATGCTCTTTCCATCTTTCCAGTTGTTTCTTAAATTTGCATAATGTCTGACCATCTTTATCTTTGATGTTAGAACCGTTGGTATTTACCCTGCCACTAAGTTGTTTTGTAATGTTATATAGCTTTCTCATATCTCCAGCTTTAGATGCATTTTCAGCCTCTTTTGCAATCTTATCTATGCATGCCTTTATGTCTGCCTTTGCATTCTTTTTCACCTCTTTTTGCTTACTGTTCTATAGATCTTTCATTTTCTCTTGTTGTTCTTCTGTTGCCTGGTTGGTTTTTGATTTTAACGCTTTTCCTTTCCATAATTAGAGCCCAGGTTTTTTTTCAGATATCCATTCCTTTCTTTCTTTATTTTTGTAACTTAGTATGTCTTCACATGTTTTTAAACAAATTTCACTCATATATGTATGTTGCCATTTAGAGTTTATGTCAATCTCATTTTCGTCAAGTTGTATGACCTCAAATCTGTTCTTCAGCTCTATATTGAAGTTTTGTTGTATTTCAGGTTGTTTAAGTTTCAAAGTCTATGATCTTGCTTGGTGTTTTGCAAATATTTTTCCTTAATTTTAGTCTGATCTTTCCAATTACATCCCAGCTCCTTTGTTCTAACAGGGGTGATCTGATCCGGATCACCCCTACCAGATCACCTCAGTTTGAGTTTCTTTGTTATGCATGCTTTCCTTTGTTCTGTAACTTTTTGGCGGGAATGTCAAATCCACTATAAAACTTAATTAATTATACGGAGAAGACTATCTATCAAAATTCACGTAGAAAAAATCCAGTTTGTTTAATAGTTCTTCTTCTTCTTTATAATTCAGCACTCCATCAACATACTGATAATGACGTGCCGGGCATTGAGTTCACTATGCCGCGCGTGACCGGGATCTAATTTTTATTTACAGTGAATAATATACAAAAATAAAAATAAAAATTTCAACATTACTTTTTCTTCTGTTTTTGTACTATACATTTTGGTTAAAACTACATGTATATACATTGTAGAATTTATTTAGATGTTTAGATGTTTATTGAGAACAGAAATTGGAATTTGTTCTCGGAATCTTTCAAGAGTAGTACATTGAACTGCAGCTACTGGGAGAAGGTTCCATTGTAAGATTGTTCTTGGGTAGAATGAGTACTTGTATGAGTCTTTAGTGGTTTGTATGGGTCTGAAAGAATAAATATGAGAATGTTGTCGTGTTCTTGTATCAGATTGTGTAAGTAGGTCTGTCGGATATATGGTTAAAAGATGATGTATAATTTTGTGAAGGAAAATGATGCGGGTTCTAATTCGCCTTTTCTCAAGTGTTGCCCAATTAAGTGTTTGCAGCATTTAAGTGACTGAGCTGGTGTTATGGTATCTGTTGCATGTGTACCTTGCTGCTCTGCGCTGGACCATCTCAAGTTGGTGTGTTTGAGATTTGGTATGTGGGTCCCAGACGCAGCTGCTGTATTCTAGCTTAGGTCTTACTAGTGCAATGTATGCTTTCTCTTTAACTGTTTTTGAATTAACTTTTAGGTTTCTTTTAATAAAGTTCAGCTTTTGTGTGGCTGCAGCTGTGATATTGTTTACATGTTTGTTCCATTTTAGATCAGTTTGTAGTTATTCCTAGGTATTTTGTTGATGTTTCTTTTTGTAGAACATGTTGGTGGAGAGTATAGTCAAATTGAAATGTGTTTTTCTTGGTTGTTATCTGAAGGACTAAACACTTGTCTGGATGGAATGACATGAGCCAGTCCTTTTCCCATTTTGCTGCTGATGTGAGGTCTTCTTGTAGTTTTTGTGTGTCTTCTTTGTTTCGTATTGATTTATAAATTATGCTATCATCTGCAAATAATCTGAGGGTACTGTGTTTGATGTATTCGTTAAAGTCAATAATATATACAAGGAACAGGATCGGACCCAAAACTGTACATTGGGGAACACCTGATGTTACGTTAATTTTGTCTGACTGAATACCATCATAATGACTGTTTGTGTGCGGGATGTAAAAAAAATTTCTATCCACTTTAGAGGGTTGTGATCAATGCCATAATGTTTCAGTTTTTAGAGAGGTCTTTTGTAGGGAACTTTGTTAAAGGCTTTTGCAAAGTCCATCACAATTATGTCATTTTGGATGTTATTGTTGTTATTTTTTGCTAGTTCTTGGATGAATGATACTAGTTGGGTTTCACATGATCTAGATGCTCGAAATCCGTGTTGAAGGTCGTACAAGATTTTGTTATTTTCTAGGTGGCCCATCATACTTCTAGCTATGATGTGTTCCATGATCTTACAAAGTATGCATGTGAGAGATATGGTCTATAGTTTATTGCGTTGCATTGTTCATTACCTTTTTAAAAAACAGGACAGACATTTGCATGTTTTCAATCTTGATTTTTCCTGTATCGAGTAATTTTTGGAAGATGTAAATGATTGCAGTTGAAATATCACTACTAATTTCTTTAAGTACTGTTCCGCAAATTTCATCTGGACCAGTTGCTTTATTAGGATTGATCTTGTCTAGTAATTTTATTACACCCTTCTTGGCGATGGTGATCTTGTTCAATTTTGGATAGTTTGATTTCCCTTTATCCGGAATAGGTTCGCTTGTTGTTTCTTCGGAAAACGCTTTTTGAAACTGACTTTTTAGGATGTTAGTTTTGTCAGATGTATTGTCAGTAAGTTGACCATCTTTTCTAAGTGCAGCAATGCCAGTATTGTCTCATTTTTCATACTTTTTATGTATGTAAACAAGATTTTAGGTTGTTTTTTTTTTCTGATGTTGACATCTGGTTCTTCTACTGGTAGGTCAAATATCATTTTTTCGATGTAATTCCAGTAGGCATTACGCATTTCTTTTTGTAACGTTCTTTTTAAGTATTTGTATTTTTTTCATTTGATCTGGACTGTTTTTGCTCTTTTTATGTAATCTTTTAACTTTGTTTATCATAATTTTTAATGTCTTACCAACCCAGGTTAGTTTTTTCTTGTTTGTGATTGTCTTCTAGGGGATGTATTTTCTTGACTGATTGAAGTAGCCTATCTGTAAATGTATTCCATGAACTATGATAATCTATATTATTAAACGAGAAGACCTCATTTTGTGTGTCGCATCTCTTCCTTCCACAATAAATTTATCATCATGCCTCTGTGTACTCTATGTAACACGCATAGTCGCATTTGTCATCCATTCTTATGATTATTCAGATTGAGTTATTTTGGGAGCAAAACGACAAAACAGGTGTCCGGATATTGTTTCCGTTATCAGACTGACTTTAAGTCATAGATAAGACTTCCGGGTTTAAACATGCACACGAACAACCAATCGTATGATAAATTATAAAAATGAAAAATTAATAAGCCAATCAGAGCGTTCTCCATATGATGTTTTTTTTTAGATCGCAAGAACTATAACTATTATACCTCCTTAGAGACAATTATGTTTTCGCGTTTATCCACCTGTAAACTACGATTATACTACTATAATATACAGAGACTCTCTGTATTCTGTCTACTTTTTTTCTGAAATATTTACTATCTAAGGAGTCATACCAGTTGCATATATATTGAAATAAGTAAAACATGTCGAAACAAGAATGATCAAGAATGTGTCCATAGTATACGGATGCCACATCGGCACTATCATTTATTATGTTTAGTGGACCGTCAAATAGGGTAAAATCTATATTTAAAATTAGAAAGATCATATCATAGGGAACATATTTACTAAGTTTCGAGTTCGTTGGACTTCAACTTCATCAAAAAATACCTCGACAAAAACTTTAACTTGACGCGGGACAGACAGACGGACGAACGAACGAACGGACGAACAGACTAGAAAACAAAATTCACATAAATTGGCCATTAAAATTAATTGTTGAATGTGAAAACTTTAACCTGAAGCCGGACAGAAGGACGGACGAACGAAAGGACGGACGAACAGACTAGAAAACATAATTCCCTTAAATGGGGCATAGAAATTTATTGTTGAAAGTGAAAGTAGTGATTTGGCAAAATGAAAGTAGGTTAGAGATTAGAGGGAGGCAGGACTTTTTCGGGACGTCGGGATCGGGTGTTTTTAAGCTCGGTATTACGGGATTGATCTTTACGGGATGCAAGAAATTTTTTTTTACTTCGGGATGTCGGGATATGAATTTCGTTAAAATACGCACCTCGGGATTTCGGGATCAGGGCCCCTCAGAACACCCCTCAAATGAGCCTTAGTCATTTATACGAGATTCAAAAACTACCATTGGCATGTTAATAGGGCTTTCAAAAGGAAAAGCACTGATGGATTGTCCTAGAAGCACATTTTATTAGAATAATAATGGTCTATAAGCAGTTTCATTTATTTCATGTTTGAAGCGGTGCAAGTTTTTAATTTAATTTGACTTTTACCAAAAAAATGCATTGCAGTAAAGGGGAAGAATAATTGTGGTATAAGGCCAGAAACACGAAAAAAAAATGAATTTAACAGAAAGGAAATACAAAACGGACTTTTGGAAAAAGGGAGAGGGCTATTGATTCCTTATATGAAATTCTCCAGTCGTAATATCTTTTACAAAAATTCATCCTACAACAGTTTACAAGCTATATATGCCCGCGATTTCGCAGGTTTGTTCTAGTGACCTTTGATTTCTTGTGTGAGTTTGTTCACATATCTGTTATTCCACAAGGACGCGGTGTGTCTGTGTAAGATCACCCCGATGGCCGGAGGCCAGAGGGTGATCTAACACTGACACACCAAGTCCGAGTGGGATAACTATTTTACATCCTAGCTGTTTTAGATTAGACGATAAAACATTTACAATTCATAAAATCTAGTTTAGAACGCCACACTACCATTACAATATACTTTATGATGTGTACCCTTCATGATCCCCGAACACGATGAGTAGATATCAAACAATGTCAACTTGCCCAACTTGCCAATCCGTCCATACTATATCGCCACTTTACAAAATATTTTGGCGGTCGTATAAAAATTGTTGACGGATTCTATAGTTCCAGTTTTTACATTAAGGTCCATAAAATACTAAATAAACTTAGTTTGATAATAACAAAAAAAGATAAGAGGTTGTTTGATCTTGCCGATATGCTGAATCTAATTAAGTAAATGTATTTAGATTTTTTTTAATTTAATACCTTTATTTATTTTGTCCAAATAGTGGACCAAATTTAAGTTTGATTTCCACTAAAATTGAAAGTAGATTCAGAGCTAAAAATATAAACTACATCAAATTCTAACTTTAGGGAAGATATTACGTATGGTTGAAAATTACTGTTCATTATTAGATATTAAGTTTTATAGATTTTTTTAAATACATATATTAATGATAAATGCATATTTGAAATGCAAAGGGAATTTTTTTTTTTCGTTTTTGCTGATTAAGTGAGTAATATTAAAAACTATATTGGACAGAAAAAAAGCTTTCTTGAGGAAAATTGATAAGCAAGATAAGTATTTCTAATAACTCCTTAGTCGATTTATTGCTCTTTATTGATGATGTTTTCCACTTGTTTGCATTTTTGACTTATATCTTAAAAACTACAATACATATACATGTTATAGATAGAAATAATCAACAGCGAAAATGATCAACAGGAAAAGATCTATAAATATGTCACCATGATTGAAATTGTCAGTTAGCTCTTAATAAAGTCATCCCCTCATTAATAATGATTTTTAATTGATTATGGCCATAGTTCAAGATGCATAGCGACACGCTCTTGATAGCCTCTATTTTTAGTAAATCTTGTATAACTGTGTGGTAGGTTTGTTTTTTATTCTGCATAAAATTCGTTTTAGAATGCTTATTCTATACAGTTTTTGTTATGGAGCCAACTCCTTTTAAAACTTATCTTAAAGTGAATAAGTAAATCAATTTATTTAATACTAGATGTATTTGGATATATGGTGATTCTAAGTTTGTATTCAGATTTTGGATTTGGACGATAAAAAGGAATGTTCCATATCGATTTTATAGTTATTTGACCACATTCATTCTGTGTCGGAACCAGTGCTGTTTCAAATATCAAATCACAATCCAAATGTATCTAGCTTAAATGAAATGTTCATTTTTTGTCCAAATTGTTAGGATTCGACCTTTGAGGTCGTATCAAGCTGAGACCGCGGTGCCTTTTATCATGACATTAATTTTTATCCAAAAAGACACTTTGATTATTGTTTTCCACGTGAATTATAAAGGACAATATTTATAAATTACTGTTATTGTAATATCGTGTGGAAAACAAAAGCGCATTGAAATTAAAAAAAAAAAAAATTTTTTGGGGGGGGGGGGTGTACGACCCCTTCCCTTTTAGGAAACAAATAGACACTGTTAAAGTCAACGTTGTCTTACTTGTGACTGTTAAAGTTGAGTTCGCGAGTCCAAATACCCCCTGAAATTCATGAATACGGACCTACATCAGAACTTGTCAAAATTAAAATAATACTTACCAATAGAATTTCTTTCGATAATGATCAGAATTAATTACCTACTATAGTTATTGTCACCATGCAAGCAATTACGAATGATTGATTAATCATTCATTAGAATACTTTTTACACTGTCACGACTGAACGAAAACAACCTATAAACAACAAGGAAGTAACATTCTGGATTTTTGGTCCTCAACTTTCGACATTTCCACATTTCTTAGAAAAGAACTTTTTATCGAACTTTAAATGCGAGCGTTACTGATAGTTCTATTGGGGACTAAACGCGCGTCTGGCGTTTTAAATTTTAACCTAGTCCCATGTTTCTATGGTGAGGTTATCTATAATATTTAAAACGACAAAAATAGATCGAATGACGATTCACTATTTTTAGAACATCATGTTTACCTGCCAATTTAAAAATATCAACGTTGATAGATGTAACCCGATGATCTTTACATTACATTATATATTGACTGAGTGACGTGGTCACTATTTGGTGTACAGTAGCATTTCATGACATTACAAATTGAAAATTATTAAATTTACAGAAACTTACACACAAAATGCAAATGGCAGGCTAGACTCGAGCCGCTCGATATCAGTCATGTCTATAAACCCAAAAGTTGCATAAGACTTATTTAATTCATATACATAATAATACATCTAAACACTACAATACTTGTTTGAACAGCATTAAGCAGTCGAAGACAGTATCCAAAAAAAATCTTAATTTTTTTTTCCTGTTCAGTATTTCAGTTAAAACCAGAAGTATATGTTTGCATTGTACTAATTTAACAGCGTGGTGCACGCTTCAAAACTTTAAAAAAAGGCCAGACTTTAGAATTACTTGTAAATAAGATTTAAACAGTTGTGGTCATAATTAAATTATTTGAATTTATGCAGTTTACTAGTATTAAACAATATCAATGATTTACTATAATTATTATTTTTACTACGAATTACAACATTCATACGACTATATATCTAAACATGCAAATTTAAGAATAAACAATAAAGCGACAATGATTTTGTTTTCATAAATTTACCAATAAAATTTTGTGAACCTTTTTAATTTCAGTATAGTGGTTATCAACACAACATCAACCTCATCCCGTATATAATAAGACAGTAATTAACATAACCATACTTCATATTTTGAATGGCTAAAACAAGGTTGTTAATTTACTTTATCATATATTTAGTAGTTAATACAGTAGTTTTAAATATTTTATAAATAGCCTGCTGTTTAATCCATATCGCGCAACTTTGTTGCGCACCCTTTATAACACCCCTACTCATTTTTCATTTTTACGTAAAGTTTGTATTTTAATACAAATACATAGAGAATACATTGAGTCTTGAGGACAACGTTGACATCCGATAGAAGGATACCCTGATGTAACTTCACAGTCGTTAACAAGCCAAATGCCCATTGCTTGAAGAAATATAGTGTCAAGAATTTTTGCCATAAATACAAATGCAATGTACTATAATTAGTTCATATAAAAATATTAATATGAAACAATAAAACCATAATAATCTCAAATCAGCATTTTAATTACTATTTCAAATCACAAATTTTTTATTTTTTTTTTATTGATAATACCCTTTAATATGATAAAATTGCTCTAAAAAAATTATGAGACAGTATACATGTACCATATATGATCATATATGTGGTGCAATTCTTATTATTAAGTTAAACAAAATATTCATTGATAGTGAAGATCCCGACACAAAAGGTTTTTTTTTCTCCAAAACAATTAAATGAATGCAGTATCTTAGACTCAAAGTATTTTCAAAATGTCAAAATTTCCAATATATATTATATAAAATCAGATTTTAAAATGTGGCATATTTAGCTCGGTATTCATCCAATGATATGCACCATGACCCCCTCGATTAAATTCATTTTTTTTATGACCCCCCTACTTTATTGCCGCCCCCTGGAGATAAATAATGATATACCATACAAAACACACACAAAAAAATTAATTAATTTTACAATGAACAAAATATTTTTAAAACAACAGTACGTAAATTAAAAGAACTGCTCAGTTGGTTTAAGTTTGGACACAATAATCGAGTTTGATACAGTCTCAATTTGGATTGGATGAAATTTTGACATAATTTAGGTTTCTAACACAAAATTAATGTGGTAAAAGACCTTAAAAAAAATGATATGGGTTGATAAATTTGTTTTAATTTAATAAAATATTATCTTGCCATTACGCAAAACTGTGCAATTGGATATGTCTTGCTATTGCGCAATACTGTGCAATTGGGTATTTCTTGCTTTTGCGCAATACTGTGCAAAATTGAGCAATTTTTGATGATTTCTTGATTTTGTGAAATTGCGCAATACTGTGTATTTGAAGATTTCTTGCTATTGTGCAATACTGTTTTGTAGCGCAATATTGTACTATAGCGCAATACTATGCTATTGAAGATTTCCTGCTATTGTACTTTAATTGTACAATACTTCATATAATTTATACATCATGTTTGGTATGTTTCTCCTACATGTACCATAAAAACATTTTTGTAATTATATATAAATCAGAAAAAATTTCAAGAAAAAAAATACCAAAAAATTATGAAAAAAATATCTCTCCCTATTTTTTAAGCTCCCTTTAAGTAAGGACCCCCAAACTCAACCCCAATTTTCCTTCCTGGTATGGTTCCTTGCAGTGTAATTTCAAAGAGATCCATATGCTTGAACACAAGCAATTGTCTGGAAACTAGAAAAATGCATGTTTTGGACCCTTATTCCAGAACATTTAAGGCAGTAACCACGGTCTCAATCCAAGCATTCCCTTTGATATATAGAACTTTGTGGTACAATTTCAGAAAGATTCATGCTCTAACACACAATTTATTGTCCGGAAACAACAAAAATGCATGGTTTTGACCCGATTTTTGCACTTAATATATCTGAACTGTAACAGTTGGTACCATAACCTCAAAAATCAATCCCGACCTTACTTTTGTGATATTGAACTTTCAGGTAAAATTTCGTAGAGATTCATTCATTTAAACTAAAGTTATTCTCTGGAAACCTAATGTGTCCTCGGACGACGACGACATCATACCATTTTTGTTTGCGGTCGTATAAAATTAGATCATAACTCCTATGAGAAGTCGTCTGAAAGTTTTGAGGTTTATTAAAATTGATGGGTTGATCGAAACATGCTGGACATTTCTATTAAGTCAGGTTTACTTTAATTACAATATTTTCAAAATAATAGACAAAACATACATTTTATCCCTATGTTCTATCTTAAGCCTTGTAAGCCATCTTGTTTGTCAGACGGGGGACATCGGACACACCTTTTTAACACGATACCTTAATGATGATTATAACCAAGTTTGGTTCATTTTTTGTTTGTTTTAGTGATTTCCCACTGGCTCAAGAAACTTTGCAGAACAACGGAGACAAGTTACCGGTAGCTAATCTTCAAAACAAGACAATATATATATGGTGTCTTAACTACACTACAATAATAACAAACACAAAGCAATGCATTTAGCCGTGCAGACTAGAAACACAAAGAAAGGGCGGAAAAGTGTAAATGATATACAATAAAATGAAAATGCTAAAGACCTAGCTTCTTAGTAACTTCTAAACGATGTGCAAGTGAGTCTGCAACGTACCCAACTTTGGCAGTATCAGATTTCCATCGACCGTGCCGTTTCCAGCAGCGTTCGTTAACATCAGCGTTAGCTGCGACAGTGGCTCCACATAGATATAGACTGCAGTACTCTATAAACTGCCTCAAGCTCTCTTTAAGTACAACTTTTTAATTTTTCTCCATCGTTCCAACTACCCATAATCTCTTCGTCTATGGCTTTTACCTATGACCTATGCCCGAGGCATCTGTGTATACTACACTCGAGTATTGCTCAACAATATGCAATTCTCTGCCATTCATTTTCTCTATATTTTCCTTCCAGAAAATTATCTCATCAAGAGATCTACTGTTCAAAAGAACATTAGCATTCCAGCTTGCTTTATACAAAATGCATTCATACATGCTTCGTGCACGTAGTCTAACTACAGGACCAACTGCCCCTTGCAATATGATCTGACCAATGTAAGAAGCAAGAAACCTTGCCGACACGTGTATTTCTCCTTTACCTATTTTGTGTAAAATTCTATTTTAAGTATCTAACAATTCGGAAAGTCGCCTTTCCGTGACTGAAACCATGCCTTTGTCAAATTGCCATACCAAACCCAACCATACCACATTTTGGCTAGGTGTCCAATTGCATTTATCTTCTGCTATCAAAAACCCAGAAGCTTTCAGTACTTTCTGAACAACTAGGCTAGTTTCATGAGCCTGACTTATCTCGTCAGCCCCGCCTAAGCCATCGTCTAAATACATGATAATTTTCAAACCTGAATTTCGTAAATGTTTAACAATACACCTTACAACTTTGGTGAAAATATAACCAGCAGTAGATATACCAAATGGTAAAACATTAAAGACGTAATATTTAGTTTCACGATTTTTGACCCAAGCAAAACCTAAATATGTCTTGTGTGATTCAAATATCTTTACATGATGGTAGGCCGATCTCAAATCGTAAGTCAAACAGTAATCTCCCTTCTTAAACATTTGACTGGCTACACTATAGTGCCTAACAAGATTTTGTGAGGTAGACGAAATTGACTTTAAAACGATCGTATTGACTTTTGATGTGCAGAAATAGGCAGATCGGACATATTTTGACTTTAGTTACTTACTTCTTAAGTTTGGGATTAATTGTAATCAACATATTCCAATGAGACTGAAAAATGCTTTTTTTTATTATGATAAATAATAATTTTACCTGCCGTAGTCGTGCGTAAAATATATTTCGGTATTTCTCTTACGAAAATGACCTGTTTAATGGAACAAAACGTATTATTTGTAAACTTTCTCTTTACTCTTCACAATAGGCTTTAAAAAAATAACCTTTCAACTGTATATTACGAAAATTTTGTGAAAATCGAATAAGTGGCAATTTTTACCTTTCATACCTTAACTTTCATTGATAAAACATAATATTGACTCGTCCAGTGTCCAGTTTGAAGGTCATTTTAGTTACCGTACACATGCATGCACGTTCTAATTAATCAATAGTCATGTATGAAAAGCATAAACAAGTTTGAAGGTAAACAAATAACAACTTAATCCAATCAAATTGTCTACGATTCAATAACAATGACCAGTCCACATCATAAAAATGTATAGGGGTAAACTGGGTAGGGAGAAAATGTCAGATATATTAAGTTCATTATTTTGCAATAACGAGTAAAAATTTGTTAACCAATAGATTTGTTATAATTTCATAAACATGTCGTTATGTATTGGTATAGTTTTTGGATCTTTCATTAGCGTATTTAAGGCTGTAGAAAGTTTGGCCTTCAAAAGTCAACATAATCATTGACTTTATACAGAAAATTCGCCTTTTTAAAACATTGAATGTTTCACAAATAATACGCGACAACAAAGCAAAATCATTTCTTAAAACACTGCAAAAAAAATAATTCTGATTGATGCAGTGGTAGTGTCATAAATTGCACTGGAGTGAACAGTGGTACATCAAACGTCGAATTCCCTCACACAATGTTATCACACACTATAGCATCTTCATATTTAAATCTGAATTTATTAAAATGTGGGCTAATGTGTCTACAATCTAAAACTAATCTTAATTTGTTTTTATTGTTAGCTACCGTCAACGGATTGACCACTTTAGGTTTACATGACAATTCTTTTATGCACCCCAATTCTATCAATTTTAAAATCTCATTTTCTACGAAATCTGAATTCTCTAAAGACGATTTGTTGTTATTCAAAAATACCTCACTTGGCTCTGTGTGAAAAGGTATTTTATATCCATGTTCTATGATATCAATAACTGTCTCGTTAGCGCAAATAATATTACGCCAATAATCAATTGAACTTCTTAATTTACCTACAGGTGAATTACATGCAACCATAGCATTTTCTCTACCACAATTAACAGATAAATCATTACTAAATAAACTAGTACTTATCTTATCAGACTTTTTTTTCTGAGTTTGCCAACCCTGTTTATAATCACGGGTGTCATTCGGTTTATCGAGAGAAATGGGCGTGAAAGAATATCCAACGGCGGTCAAGTATTAAGAGACGATCGTGAAAGTTCTGGTAACGGATCGTGAAAGGTATTTAATGTACATTCTATAGTGCCTAACAAGATTTTGTGAGGTAGACGAAATTGACTTTAAAACGATCGTATTGACTTTTGATGTGCAGAAATAGGCAGATCGGACATATTTTGACTTTAGTTACTTACTTCTTAAGTTTGAGATTAATTGTAATCAACATATTCCAATGAGACTGAAAAATGCTTTTTTTTATTATGATAAATAATAATTTTACCTGCCGTAGTCGTGCGTAAAATATATTTCGGTATTTCTCTTACGAAAATGACCTGTTTAATGGAACAAAACGTATAATTTGTAAACTTTCTCTTTACTCTTCACAATAGGCTTTAAAAAAATAACCTTTCAACTGTATATTACGAAAATTTTGTGAAAATCGAATAAGTGGCAATTTTTACCTTTCATACCTTAACTTTCATTGATAAAACATAATATTGACTCGTCCAGTGTCCAGTTTGAAGGTCATTTTAGTTACCGTACACATGCATGCACGTTCTAATTAATCAATAGTCATGTATAAAAAGCATAAACAAGTTTGAAGGTAAACAAATAACAACTTAATCCAATCAAATTGTCTACGATTCAATAACAATGACCAGTCCACATCATAAAAATGTATAGGGGTAAACTGGGTAGGGAGAAAATGTCAGATATATTAAGTTCATTATTTTGCAATAACGAGTAAAAATTTGTTAACCAATAGATTTGTTATAATTTCATAAACATGTCGTTATGTATTGGTATAGTTTTTGGATCTTTCATTAGCGTATTTAAGGCTGTAGAAAGTTTGGCCTTCAAAAGTCAACATAATCATTGACTTTATAAAGAAAATTCGCCTTTTTAAAACATTGAATGTTTCACAAATAATACGCGACAACAAAGCAAAATCATTTCTTAAAACACTGCAAAAAAAATAATTCTGATTGATGCAGTGGTAGTGTTATAAATTGCACTGGAGTGAACAGTGGTACATCAAACGTCGAATTCCCTCACACAATGTTATCACACACTATAGTATAGAATCTTTGAAAAAATCGCTTAATTTTCAAAACGCGGAACAAATCCGAACAAAAAAATATGTCTGTCAAAATGGTTTAACTTCCTCAACATAACTGTGAAAGAAGATAAAGTAAATATTAAGTACTTTTGGAAAAAACACAAAAGGCGCAATGCGTGTCTATGAAGTTAATTGAAAATAACACGCTTTGTGTACCTATAATGGTCATATTTCAGAATATCATGATATATTTGAAATTTAATCTTTGGTGTATCTGATAGTACAGTAAAATTAAAGTATGTTCTTCCATTAAAAGCGTTAATTTGTTTATGAAAACATTGAATTTGTTGAATTTCGATCAAACTTGATCGTGAAAGATCAGGCAACGTATTTTTTCGATCGTGAAAGAAAGTGCGTGACCAGACTTAATAATAGTAATCAGAAATCAGTTTTTCTATTACCATTTGATAAATCTGCAAGTGGTTGAAGCCTGTAACTATTTTGATAAGGATGAACATTTAAGCTATTATCTTTTTTTTCTATTCAACACTTTACCTCAAAAGTAAAAAAAAAAAAAAAACTAATAACGTGTCTAAATAAGTGTGAAAGATTCAGCTCTGTGAATCAGTCTAGTGCACTTCAGGCACACCGACACTAGTTAGCCAATAATATGGATAGAATGCAACGTTTAAACCAAAATGTTATCCATTTAACAAAAAATCATAGCAAAAACAGCACATTTCATGTGTAGTTTTGGATTGAACGATAACCAACATTGTGTGCAACAGAACTTTTTAAGTTCTTTACAAACAACGCAGATAAGGACTGATTTAACTATTTAACTGCATTTTATAAAATACCAAAGCGCAGATGCTGTAATGTCTTGTTTGCTTTTCTTATGATAGTATATGTGTTGAACGTCTATAATATCAAGGGTTTTACTAGAAGTGTCAAATGCGCTTAAGATTATCAATGTTTCATAAAAAAAAGGCCATGGTCAGATGAACCATGCCATACAGATCTCTACAAATATCCCGTACACCAAATAAATGTGTTCCGATCCTTATAGTGCCTTAGAAACTGACAAATGTAAAAGTTATGCTTGGCCAATTAATTCGAAACATATGGTCAAAAATATATGAACCCTGACCGACAGCAAGACATATACATCTTTCTATCATTTAATAAATCAAACACAATTGAAGTCCTCATGGTCATATAAGAAATATGCAGACAGCCATACATGAAACACCTTGTCGCTATTGCATACATGTATATATTCAAAAGGCCAAACAACATAAAACAAACATTGCCGAATGATGCATGATAATGAGTTCAATGTTAGTTGAAACCTTGCACAAGTCGAAAATATACACCTTACAATCATAACAACAGACATGCAGTTATCCTAAAGCTTAACGAATCCTCGATACGGACTTGACCACTTAAATGAATCAGGCAAATTCAGAGTCAGGTGAATCCTGTTTGACGGACATTTAGTTTATAGGATCCAATATATAAAATATGGGTATCCTATAACTCATGATAAGTGAGTACTTCACATGACGATACAAATCTTCATCCTACAATCATCCAACTATTTTACAAACAACATGTTCACGAATGCCCAAATAATAATTTTAATGTATTTGTGCGTCTTGCGTACTAAATTATAATTCTAGTACCTTTAATAACTATTTACGCCACTGGGTCGATGCCATTGCTGGTGGACGTTTCGTCCCCGAGGGTATCACCAGCCCCGTATTCAACACTTCGGTGATGACATGAAAATCAATAATGTGGTCATTTGATACAAATTTCTTGATTACAAAACTTTGAATGTTTCGAAAAACTAAGGATAACCATAGTCGTATTTGATACAACTTTTAGGAATTATGAATCCTCCATGCTCTTCAACTTTTTACTTGTTTGTCTTAATAAATATTTTGATATGAGCGTCACTGATGAGTCTTGTGTAGATGAAACGTACGTCTGTCTGGCGTACTGAGTTATAATCCTGGTACCTTTGATAACTATTTGTACTTGTACAAATAAGAATTTCCTGTTACCCCGCTTATATCCCGAGAAAGCGATGATATGGATTGTTTTTATGCGCAGCAGTTCAATTTAGCTCATCTCTAAGATCTTAACAAAAGTTTCAAGTGCCGGGTGTAACAACTTGAGGTATACACTAACATACATTGGTGGATAATAAAAAAAAAACCTTTTTTTTGGCGACTGCACTACGTCCTACAGTGACATTAGAAGTTGCGTGGCACCAAATCAACATTACAGGTTAGATTTATTTTGATAACTATATCATTTCAAAATATAAAATTGAGCCAATTCTGATGGTCTTTAGATAAGAAAACAAACTATTGTATGGAATAATGCTAGCCATAAAAAAATTATTAAACGTTTGACTTATATTTCGCGCTTCATTCTGAAACACAGACTGTCAGCAACATGAACTTCTTCGTAGCATCAGATCTTTCACGATCCTTTTCACGATCTTCAAAAATGCGGTACGTGATCTTTCACGATCCAAAAAAACAATTTTGTGTGAATAGTTCTTTATTTACCAAGTTTCAGATTATATTTATACAAAATAACTATGAAAACCGTTTAATTAATTCAAATACAATGCCCTTATTTTGATAAACGTAGTTTATTTAGTCGAATTTGTGAAAAAAATCGTGTTTGTTTACATTTTGTTATGTCATTGAAATGTCGAAAAGCAATCTGCCTTTTGTCATTTTGTAATAACTGTGTACTTTTGAAACTGGATATTCTGACATACTGATCATAATGTTGAACCATTTTGACAGACAGTTTTATTTTGTCGTAAATGTGTCTGTGAAATTAATTAAATTAGAATATTTACTGATCTTTCATATGTCTTCTCGATTAAATGTCTTCCACGATCCGTTACCAGAACTTTCACGATCGTCTCTCAATACTTGACCGCCGTTAGATATTCTTTCACGCCCATTTCTCTCGATAAACCGAATGACACCCGTGATAATGGTCTGACCTCCAATGTCGTGACAAACCACACTCATAACATTTTCCGGGTCGATGCACAACAGGAATGTTAACTGTACTATGTAGATTAACTGAGCTGAATCGAGTAGACTGTGGGGCACTGTAAGGAGTTGTACGTGTCTTAAACTTTTTGTCGCTCTTCATTTTCCTCGACGCTTTGTTTTCTGCTCGTATTATGCGTTTTTCGTCTTCTGAGTCATCTGCTAGGTTGTGCGTTTCATACTCGGTAACTGTTCTCCATCCGTTCTCGGACTGATCCGCGAGCTAAATCAATTTTTGTCGATGATTAAGAATGTCCAAACCTTCACAAATGTTCCTCATGGCGCCCTCTGTACTTTCGTTGTTGTCCTGCGATTCTGTTAGAATACTTCTGGCCTCTTTCATCTTGTTGACGATTTTTGTGTTAACCTTGAACTGCTCCTCGTTTCCCTTTCGATTGAAAACGTAATGTTCAGTGTTCATCTGCTGGATTTTTGACATTTTAGTTTCTGACAGCTGCCTCTGCGTTTCGTGAACGGATCTCTGAAACGTGTCTAAACGTGTCTGCAGTATCTCGTTCTGGTTTCTGGCTCATAGCGTCTTTAATTTCCGGTCAATGAGCATGTTTATTTCTGCCGGCTCCGACATGTTTAGTGTTGAACGTCTGCGGCTAGAATGATTTTCAAACCCAAGAAAATTAAAAACCCGCTTTCACCTTATTAACATTAGAATACTTATTGACACAATCCAAATGATTGGTCCACGTCACCACGTGTACAACTACACAAAACAAAACCCCGCCAAAAAATATACCGTTCTTATAAAACGTTCCTTCTTAGACAACATTTTGCCGCTATACTCCGAAACGCGGGAAAATACATTTATCATGTAAACTTTAAGAGGTACTTGGTTCGGATTAGAGCTGAGGACGATACATAACGTTACTGAGTTCAACCAAGACGCACGGTTGCAACCTCACATTGACCAGAAAACGATCTCCGCGGAGTCCGAATCTAAGGCAAGATATGAAACAGTTCTATAAAAGGATTAACAACTGTGGACAGCAAATCTTAAAATTGCGTAGATTTTATTATTTTGGTCACGTATGAAATTTTCATGCAATTAATGACAATGACGCCAAGAAAATGTCAGCGTAAATATATTTGAAGATTCTCTCAGTATTAACCAAATATATCATTTGATACCAAGGGTTTCGAATGTTCACAATGTTATTCTGTTACGAACGAAAATGTAGAATTTCCTTAATTATTTGATTAGCAAATTTGGAAATCGTGCCGCGGCAGTGACAGTTGTCAGTACCAAACGCAAATTGAAATGACACATGGAA
Source organism: Mytilus galloprovincialis (assembly GCF_965363235.1). Taxonomy (NCBI): domain Eukaryota; kingdom Metazoa; phylum Mollusca; class Bivalvia; order Mytilida; family Mytilidae; genus Mytilus; species Mytilus galloprovincialis. The sequence continues at coordinate 72,592,191 of NC_134840.1, read as the reverse complement.
TGGTAACGAATCTCCCTTGAGGAAGATGATACCTTCTGTTATTTTGAACATGATATGTCTTTTGTCATCTATACTTGTTAGGTAAACCGACCATGTGTCAATTCAACAGGCCCATAATTGTCGACCAAACAAAGGGAGAAAACTCGAACGACAACTCCTCCAAAGGACGGCTGATCAGAAACAATTTGGATTAAGTGTTTCGCACAATTTTAGTAACTAGGGAAGACGGTGTTTCTGGGCATTAATATCCATTCTAATATGACGTCCTTATTACGCTTTGTAAACAACGCCGTGTTCTAAGGAGCATACAAAATATGTTTGACACATGCGCAGGAACTTACTGTGTATATAAACGTTATTTCCATCGTTATCCTTTGAAATGTATACAGTTAAGCAGCTAGCATAAACTTTTATTATATATTTTTATAAAACAACATATATTTACCCTGCTCGTAGTTTTTAAAACTTATCAAATATGAAATGTAATGCACAGACTCATCGGGGAGGAAACGGGAAAATCCAAACATTTTTACGGTATTTTCGGACGCTTCGACCTATAATAATACTGTATTTGTCCTATTAGAATCGAAATAATTCCTTCGTGTCATGCTCTATGCTTATTTTAACATGGGTATGCATTATATTTGACCACATTTTACACCTCGCTAACGCTCAGTGTAAAATATCGACAAATATAATGCCTACTCATGTTAAAATGAGCATAGAGCATGACATGAAGGAATTATTTCTTAAACAGTATATAGCATCGATGTCTCTGATAGCATGCGGCAGTAAAATTTGTAAATATGAAACAATTTCTTTGAAACTATAATAAATCAAAGGCATAAGGACACCTGCCAAGTTTCAGGAATAGGACAGTAATTGAATGCGGAGATCACTATTAAATCGAAATATTACCGATTTGATTCTTATAATAATATAGAAATTGTCACATTAAGAAAAAAAACAACATTAGTTTTAAACTTTAACACAACACATCATTGATTTCAAAAGAAATAAAATAGAAGTAAGATAAAATTAATTTTTACATAAAATGAGGGGTTTTGAACCAGTGAATGATTAGAAAGAAAGTAATCCCAACCTGTTCATATACATGTATTAGTTCAAACATAAAATGGGGGGGGGGGATGTTTCATCTTTTTCCCTGATTGCATTTTACCTCTATTTGTCATACTTTGAGAGACATAATAGTTTCAGACATGCGTCACCGTAGAAATCAAGAATTTTCCTTCAATACACACACCCAATTCTTGATGTTTCATCATTCAATAATTCAGAATAAGATTTTACATGAGAAAACAAATGTTTATAAAGATTATGGGAACAATACACTATATATTATATTATATTTTGGAGTAATATTTGAGACTTTCTGTTAAGACCCATTTTCAGTTGTATCTGTGAGCTTTAGTTCTCTTTAATGCAACTGGATTTTGATATAGTTAAATAAAGATTATGTATCTGAGATCTAGTAATGTATACTGAAAAGTAACAACTCTTGGCTCACAGTAAGTGAAGTGTCTGGCTAAGGTCGTTGTTTTTCGAGTGAATTGATCAGGGTTTTACAAGTGTGACCACTTTTCTTTCGAGTGAATTTGATAAAATATGTAAACAAACAGATTTCCTTTCTAAAAAAAACATTGAAAAAAGATGCTAGAACCTTATTTACAAGCTCATAGAAATATATTATCAAACCTACATTATTTTGTTTCGCATGACCGTGAGTGCATTCCGGTGTATTGTTGCCATAGAGATTTCTATTCACTTGACTTTTGTTTTTGACTAGTAACCGATTGGATAAACAATCGGACATTATCGAGTGCATGATATCATCACTTATCGCTTGAAGTTTTATCAATGAATAAAACATATCTAGGACAAAGCTTAAATACATAAAAATGTTTTTCGTGAAAAAAATAAATGCCTACTAAAATACAATCTGTTAGAAAAACGAATGAATTAGTACAGAAGAGTGTCGAACATGTACTTGCACTATGCTATCTATACTATTAAACGAGAAGACCTCATTTTTGGGTGTCGCTTCTCTTCTTTCCATAATAAATTAATCTTCATGCCTCTGTGTCCTATATGTACAGTGCATAATCGCATTTGTCATCCATTCATATGATTATCCAGATTGAGTTATTTTGGGAGAAAAACGAGAAAAAGGCGTCCGGATATGTTTCCGTCATTGGACGAAATTTTAAGTCAGATAAGACTTCCGTTTTGCGTTTTCTGTATACTTTAAACATACATATATACTACCAATAAAGTGTATTTTCTGTCTGATATCCGTCATTGGACGAAATTTTAATTCAGATTAGACCTCCGGCTTGCGTTTATTGTATACTTTAATACAAATACATATACTAGGAATAAAGTGTATTTTCTGTCTGATACCATTTTCAAGTTTACTATCCACGGCGGTCACAGAGTTTATTAAATAGAGAGTGTCTGTATAATATATCAATGACCGCCGTGGATCGATTATTAAACTGAAAATCTATACTATTAAACGAGAAGACCTCATTTTTGGGTGTCGCTTCTCTTCTTTCCATAATAAATTAATCTTCATGCCTCTGTGTCCTATATGTACAGTGCATAATCGCATTTGTCATCCATTCATATGATTATCCAGATTGAGTTATTTTGGGAGAAAAACGAGAAAACAAAAGGCGTCCGGATATGTTTCCGTCATTGGACAAAATTTTAAGTCAGATTAGACTTCCGGTTTGCGTATTCTGTATACTTTAAACATACATATATACTACCAATAAAGTGTATTTTCTGTCTGATATCCGTCATTGGACGAAATTTTAATTCAGATAAGACCTCCGGCTTGCGTTTATTGTATACTTTAATACAAATACATATACTAGGAATAAAGTGTATTTTCTGTCTGATACCATTTTCAAGTTTACTATCCACGGCGGTCACAGAGTTTATTAAATAGAGAGTGTCTGTATAATATATCAATGACCGCCGTGGATCGATTATTAAACTGAAAATCTATACTATTAAACGAGAAGACCTCATTTTTGGGTGTCGCTTCTCTTCTTTCCATAATAAATTAATCTTCATGCCTCTGTGTCCTATATGTACAGTGCATAATCGCATTTGTCGTCCATTCATATGATTATCCAGATTGAGTTATTTTGGGAGAAAAACGAGAAAAAGGCGTCCGGATATGTTTCCGTCATTGGACGAAATTTTAAGTCAGATAAGACTTCCGTTTTGCGTTTTCTGTATACTTTAAACATACATATATACTACCAATAAAGTGTATTTTCTGTCTGATATCCGTCATTGGACGAAATTTTAATTCAGATTAGACCTCCGGCTTGCGTTTATTGTATACTTTAATACAAATACATATACTAGGAATAAAGTGTATTTTCTGTCTGATACCATTTTCAAGTTTACTATCCACGGCGGTCACAGAGTTTATTAAATAGAGAGTGTCTGTATAATATATCAATGACCGCCGTGGATCGATTATTAAACTGAAAATCTATACTATTAAACGAGAAGACCTCATTTTTGGGTGTCGCTTCTCTTCTTTCCATAATAAATTAATCTTCATGCCTCTGTGTCCTATATGTACAGTGCATAATCGCATTTGTCATCCATTCATATGATTATCCAGATTGAGTTATTTTGGGAGAAAAACGAGAAAACAAAAGGCGTCCGGATATGTTTCCGTCATTGGACAAAATTTTAAGTCAGATTAGACTTCCGGTTTGCGTATTCTGTATACTTTAAACATACATATATACTACCAATAAAGTGTATTTTCTGTCTGATATCCGTCATTGGACGAAATTTTAATTCAGATAAGACCTCCGGCTTGCGTTTATTGTATACTTTAATACAAATACATATACTAGGAATAAAGTGTATTTTCTGTCTGATACCATTTTCAAGTTTACTATCCACGGCGGTCACAGAGTTTATTAAATAGAGAGTGTCTGTACTATAATATATCAATGACCGCCGTGGATCGATTATTAAACTGAAAATCTATACTATTAAACGAGAAGACCTCATTTTTGGGTGTCGCTTCTCTTCTTTCCATAATAAATTAATCTTCATGCCTCTGTGTCCTATATGTACAGTGCATAATCGCATTTGTCATCCATTCATATGATTATCCAGATTGAGTTATTTTGGGAGAAAAACGAGAAAAAGGCGTCCGGATATGTTTCCGTCATTGGACGAAATTTTAAGTCAGATTAGACTTCCGGTTTGCGTATTCTGTATACTTTAAACATACATATATACTACCAATAAAGTGTATTTTCTGTCTGATATCCGTCATTGGACGAAATTTTAATTCAGATTAGACCTCCGGCTTGCGTTTATTGTATACTTTGAAACAAATACATATACTAGGAATAAAGTGTATTTTCTGTCTGATACCATTTTCAAGTTTACTATCCACGGCGGTCACAGAGTTTATTAAATAGAGAGTGTCTGTATAATATATCCATGACCGCCGTGGATCGATTATTAAACTGAAAATTTAATTTAAAAGAAAATGCAAAATAAAGATCGAAATATCAGGATTGACCATTTCGAGATCCGAGAATATACAGATAAGCGCTAACATTATCCATGTGTCGTTAAAATTAATTTTCTTTTGTGGAAAAAGGAGGAGCTGGGCTAGAAAAACAATTATCCTGTCCCAAATTACCAATGACTTTTGATACCTTTTCTGAAATTCTCCAGTCATTAAGTTTTTTACAAAAAAAGAAGATGAGGTATGAATGCCAATGAGACAGCACTCCGCAAGAGACCAAAATGACACCGAAATTAACATTTAAAAATCACCTTACGGCCTTCAACAATGTGCAAAGCCGATACTGCATAGTCTGATATAAAAGACACCGAAATGACATTGTAAAACAATTCAAATGAAAATACTAACAGCTTTATTTATTTACAAAAAATAAACGAAAAACAAATATAAAACACATAAACAAACGACAACCACTGAATTACAGGCCCCTGACTTGAATTATCATAATATACTTCATGTATGTTCATAATGAAATTAATAGAAAACAAAAAAAATAGGAATTTTGGAAATAAAGATGGAGGGTTAAAAAAAAAGGGTTCCTGTCCCCAAGTACCCATTACTGTTGATACTTTTCCTGAAATTCACAAGTCAGTAAATCTTTCACAAAATTCTTCCTACAACTCTTTACATACTTTCAACCACGCTCTAAATGCCCGCGATTTCGCGGGTGTGTTCTAGTTATTAGAATAGTAGAATATAATGATATACAAATGGATGCAAGTTAAATATAAATGTTAAATACAAATATCAATATACATGTCACTTACTGACTTTTTTTCAAAGTTCATCATAGCCCCTAGTAGTATACTAGTAGTTTAAAAGAAATAAACTATCTGCATAAAAAAGATAGAAAGGATGAACGTCCGACTTTTGTTTTAAAGCACATATTTATGAATAAGATGATATGGGCGTCAAGTTGGTTACCTATTCCCTATTCCCTATTCGTTACCTATTCCCTATTCCCTATTCGTTGCCTATTCGTTACCTATTCCCTATTCCCTATTCGTTACCTATTCGTTACCTATTCCCTATTCCCTATTCGTTGCCTATTCGTTACCTATTCCCTATTCCCTATTCGTTACCTATTCGTTACCTATTCGTTACCTATTCCCTATTCCCTATTCGTTACCTATTCGTTACTTATTTGATTTTTAATATCCTTCCCCCTTTTTAATTATGGCATGGAATAGTTTAATATGGCTGCCGTTACCATGGAAACGGCACAATTGTGAAAAAAATGAGTTTTTGGTTTTTGGTGAACTGTTTGGATATGCTTCAACTCAGAATCATCATATTTTAAAACAATGTAGGTGCCCACTATATACAGGTGTTGGATGATTTTGGCGATCATTGGAACTACTATGTTGCCATGGAAACTACACCAAAATTTTCAAAATTCTAAAAATGCTCAAAACTTCATGAAACTTTACAGTAATGATGAGCAACATTGGAGTTGGAATTTCCAAAATAGGTCTTGTTACCATGGAAACAATGCAAAAAGGTCAAAAATTTCAAAAATAAGAATTTTCCGCAAACTGGATGAAACTTTACAGGAATGGTAACTGGCATAGGCAGAGTTGAATTTTGAAGTTAGAATTTTCAAAATGGCCGCCGTAACCATGGAAACAGCAAAAATATCAAAAATTCAAAATGTTCAAACTTTATGAAACTTTGCAAAAATGTTACTAGACATCTGTAGATGCTCTCTTTGACTTTGGAATTGTCAAAATGGCTGCCGCTCACCTGGTAATAGGGGGAAGGGGTGCCTTCCGTTATTGCTAGCAATTACAAATCTAGTTGTTAATAGTCTTACATATGGTAATAGTTCTGAATTGGTTGAGGTAAAATGATCTTTTTATGACTTATTTATATGTGTTTGTGCTCAACCGATCCTTTTACTTCATGTTCGATACGCATTTGTTCCTTACTTGTTTTTTTATACGTTCTACCTTTTAACTGCTTTATGTCCGTATGTTTGAAGATGGATCTTGGTTCGACGGGATGAAATCACCGTGTTAGCGCTTGCTAAAAAACGAAGATGTGGTATGATTGCCAATGAGACAACACTCCACATTAGACCAAAATGACACAGAAATTATCAACTATAGTTCACTGTACGGCCTTCAACAATGAGCATAGCCCAAACCGTGTAGTCACCTATAAAAGGCCCAGACATGACAACCTCATACAATTCAAACAACAAAACTGACGGCCGTATTTCATATACAAAAAAATAAACGGAAATATGTAACACAAAAACAAACGATAACTACTTAATTTCAGGCTCTTGTCTAGGGACAGGCACATACTTACATAATGTGGTAGAGTTAAACATGTAAGCAGGGTGTACATCGTTTCGGAGCATGCTATTACCTTGTTTAATTCGTTCCATCACTCGCTTATAATTCGCTTATAATACGTGTATCTTACGTTGCACCTTTTAAAACATGATTTTCAATTGTTTTGTTGTCTCTGGTGGAAGATTTGGGCTCTTAGAGGTGATATAACTCTATAAGTGCATTTGTATCCGTTCCAGCGGTCGGATAATACCCTGTTAAATATTCGTTACTAATTCGCTTTTAAAAAGTTTGTTGTACGTTGCACCTTTTAGAAAAGGATTTCCAATTGTGTTCATATCTCTGGTGGTAATAATGTGTTCTTATAGATGAAAAACCCCTATAAGCGCATATGTACTCGTTCCAGCGATCGGTTAATACCCTGTTACCTATTCGTTACCTATTCACTTATAGTACGTTTGTTGTACGTTGCACCTTTTAGAAAAGGATTTTCAATTAAATTCATATCTCTGGTGGTAACAATGTGTTCTTAGAGATGAAATGACCCCATTAGAGCGCATGTACCCGTTCCAGCGCTCGGTAAATAACCTGTTACCTATTCGTTACTTATTCGCTTTTAATGCGCGGGGTATACGGTGAAATAAATCGTGTTTTAATTGTGTTCATGTCTGGTGGTAACAATGTGTTCTTAGAGATGAAATGACCCCATTAGAGCGCATGTACCCGTTTCAGCGCTCGGTAAATAACCTGTTACCTATTCGTTACTTATTCGCTTTTAATGCGCGGGGTATACGGTGCACCTTTAAATAAATCGTTTTTTAATTGTGTTCAGGTCTCTGGTGGTAAGAATGTGTTCTTAGAGATGAAATTACCCTATTAGCGCGCATGTACCCGTTCAAGCGCTCGGTTAATACCCTGTTACCTATTCGTTACCTATTCGTTACCTATTCGCTTATAATACATTTTTTTATACGTTGCACCTGTTAGAAAAGGATTTTCAATTATGTCCAGGTCTCAGACGGTAACAATGTGTTCTTAGAGATGAAATGACCCCATTAGAGCGCATGTACCCGTTCCAGCGCTCGGTAAATAACCTGTTACCTATTCGTTACCTATTCGCTTTTAATGCGCGGGGTATACGCTGCAACTTGAATTAAATCGTGTTTTAATTGTGTTCAGGTCTCTGGTGGTAAGAATGTGTTCTTAGAGATGAAATTACCCTTTTAGCGCGCATGTACCCGTTCCAGCGCTCGGTTAATACCCTGTTACCTATTCGTTACCTATTCGTTACCTATTCGCTTATAATACATTTTTTATACGTTTCACCTGTTAGAAAAGGATTGTCAATTATGTCCATGTCTCAGGTGGTAACAATGTGTTCTTAGAGATGAAATTACCCTATTAGCGCTCATGTACCCGTTCCAGTGCTCGGTAAATAATCTTGTTACCTATTCGTTACCTATTCGCTTTTAATGCGCGGGGTATACGCTGCAACTTGAAATAAATCGTGTTTTAATTGTGTTCATGTCTGGTGGTAACAATGTGTTCTTAGAGATGAAATGACCCCATTTGAGCGCATGTACCCGTTCCAGCGCTCGGTAAATAACCTGTTATCTATTCGTTACTTATTCGCTTTTAATGCGCGGGGTATACGGTGCACCTTTAAATAAATCGTTTTTTAATTGTGTTCAGGTCTCTGGTGGTAAGAATGTGTTCTTAGAGATGAAATTACCCTATTAGCGCGCATGTACCCGTTCCAGCGCTCGGTTAATACCCTGTTACCTATTCGTTACCTTTTCGTTACCTATTCGCTTATAATACATTTTTTTATACGTTGCACCTGTTAGAAAAGGATTTTCAATTATGTCCAGGTCTCAGACGGTAACAATGTGTTCTTAGAGATGAAATGACCCCATTAGAGCGCATGTACCCGTTCCAGCGCTCGGTAAATAACCTGTTACCTATTCGTTACCTATTCGCTTTTAATGCGCGGGGTATACGGTGCACCTTGAAATAAATCGTGTTTTAATTGTGTTCAGGTCTCTGGTGGTAAGAATGTGTTCTTAGAGATGAAATTACCCTTTTAGCGCGCATGTACCCGTTCCAGCGCTCGGTTAATATCCTGTTACCTATTCGTTACCTTTTCGTTACCTATTCGCTTATAATACATTTTTTTATACGTTGCACCTGTTAGAAAAGGATTTTCAATTATGTCCAGGTCTCAGACGGTAACAATGTGTTCTTAGAGATGAAATGACCCCATTAGAGCGCATGTACCCGTTCCAGCGCTCGGTAAATAACCTGTTACCTATTCGTTACCTATTCGCTTTTAATGCGCGGGGTATACGGTGCACCTTGAAATAAATCGTGTTTTAATTGTGTTCAGGTTTCTGGTGGTAAGAATGTGTTCTTAGAGATGAAATTACCCTTTTAGCACGCATGTACCCGTTCCAGCGCTCGGTTAATACCCTGTTACCTATTCGTTACCTATTCGCTTATAATGCATTTTTTTATACGTTTCACCTGTTAGAAAAGGATTGTCAATTATGTCCATGTCTCAGGTGGTAACAATGTGTTCTTAGAGATGAAATTACCCTATTAGCGCTCATGTACCCGTTCCAGTGCTCGGTAAATAATCTTGTTACCTATTCGTTACCTATTCGCTTTTAATGCGCGGGGTATACGCTGCAACTTGAAATAAATCGTGTTTTAATTGTGTTCATGTCTGGTGGTAACAATGTGTTCTTAGAGATGAAATGACCCCATTTGAGCGCATGTACCCGTTCCAGCGCTCGGTAAATAACCTGTTATCTATTTGTTACTTATTCGCTTTTAATGCGCGGGGTATACGGTGCACCTTTAAATAAATCGTTTTTTAATTGTGTTCAGGTCTCTGGTGGTAAGAATGTGTTCTTAGAGATGAAATTACCCTATTAGCGCGCATGTACCCGTTCCAGCGCTCGGTTAATACCCTGTTACCTATTCGTTACCTATTCGTTACCTATTCGCTTATAATACATTTTTTTATACGTTGCACCTGTTAGAAAAGGATTTTCAATTATGTCCAGGTCTCAGACGGTAACAATGTGTTCTTAGAGATGAAATGACCCCATTAGAGCGCATGTACCCGTTCCAGCGCTCGGTAAATAACCTGTTACCTATTCGTTACCTATTCGCTTTTAATGCGCGGGGTATACGGTGCACCTTGAAATAAATCGTGTTTTAATTGTGTTCAGGTCTCTGGTGGTAAGAATGTGTTCTTAGAGATGAAATTACCCTATTAGCGCGCATGTACCCGTTCCAGCGCTCGGTTAATACCCTGTTACCTATTCGTTACCTTTTCGTTACCTATTCGCTTATAATACATTTTTTTATACGTTGCACCTGTTAGAAAAGGATTTTCAATTATGTCCAGGTCTCAGACGGTAACAATGTGTTCTTAGAGATGAAATGACCCCATTAGAGCGCATGTACCCGTTCCAGCGCTCGGTAAATAACCTGTTACCTATTCGTTACCTATTCGCTTTTAATGCGCGGGGTATACGGTGCACCTTGAAATAAATCGTGTTTTAATTGTGTTCAGGTCTCTGGTGGTAAGAATGTGTTCTTAGAGATGAAATTACCCTTTTAGCGCGCATGTACCCGTTCCAGCGCTCGGTTAATACCCTGTTACCTATTCGTTACCTTTTCGTTACCTATTCGCTTATAATACATTTTTTTATACGTTGCACCTGTTAGAAAAGGATTTTCAATTATGTCCAGGTCTCAGACGGTAACAATGTGTTCTTAGAGATGAAATGACCCCATTAGAGCGCATGTACCCGTTCCAGCGCTCGGTAAATAACCTGTTACCTATTCGTTACCTATTCGCTTTTAATGCGCGGGGTATACGGTGCACCTTGAAATAAATCGTGTTTTAATTGTGTTCAGGTTTCTGGTGGTAAGAATGTGTTCTTAGAGATGAAATTACCCTTTTAGCACGCATGTACCCGTTCCAGCGCTCGGTTAATACCCTGTTACCTATTCGTTACCTATTCGCTTATAATGAATTTTTTTATACGTTTCACCTGTTAGAAAAGGATTGTCAATTATGTCCATGTCTCAGGTGGTAACAATGTGTTCTTAGAGATGAAATTACCCTATTAGCGCTCATGTACCCGTTCCAGTGCTCGGTAAATAATCTTGTTACCTATTCGTTACCTATTCGCTTTTAATGCGCGGGGTATACGCTGCAACTTGAAATAAATCGTGTTTTAATTGTGTTCATGTCTGGTGGTAACAATGTGTTCTTAGAGATGAAATGACCCCATTTGAGCGCATGTACCCGTTCCAGCGCTCGGTAAATAACCTGTTATCTATTCGTTACTTATTCGCTTTTAATGCGCGGGGTATACGGTGCACCTTTAAATAAATCGTTTTTTAATTGTGTTCAGGTCTCTGGTGGTAAGAATGTGTTCTTAGAGATGAAATTACCCTATTAGCGCGCATGTACCCGTTCCAGCGCTCGGTTAATACCCTGTTACCTATTCGTTAGCTATTCGTTACCTATTCGCTTATAATACATTTTTTTATACGTTGCACCTGTTAGAAAAGGATTTTCAATTATGTCCAGGTCTCAGACGGTAACAATGTGTTCTTAGAGATGAAATGACCCCATTAGAGCGCATGTACCCGTTCCAGCGCTCGGTAAATAACCTGTTACCTATTCGTTACCTATTCGCTTTTAATGCGCGGGGTATACGGTGCACCTTGAAATAAATCGTGTTTTAATTGTGTTCAGGTCTCTGGTGGTAAGCATGTGTTCTTAGAGATGAAATTACCCTTTTAGCGCGCATGTACCCGTTCCAGCGCTCGGTTAATACCCTGTTACCTATTCGTTACCTATTCGCTTATAATACATTTTTTTATTCGTTTCACCTGTTAGAAAAGGATTGTCAATTATGTCCATGTCTCAGGTGGTAACAATGTGTTCTTAGAGATGAAATTACCCTATTAGCGCTCATGTACCCGTTCCAGTGCTCGGTAAATAATCTTGTTACCTATTCGTTACCTATTCGCTTTTAATGCGCGGGGTATACGCTGCAACTTGAAATAAATCGTGTTTTAATTGTGTTCATGTCTGGTGGTAACAATGTGTTCTTAGGGATGAAATGACCCCATTTGAGCGCTTGTACCCGTTCCAGCGCTCGGTAAATAACCTGTTACCTATTCGTTACTTATTCGCTTTTAATGCGCGGGGTATACGGTGCACCTTGAAATAAATCGTTTTTTAATTGTGTTCAGGTCTCTGGTGGTAAGAATGTGTTCTTAGAGATGAAATGACCCTATTAGCGCGCATGTACCCGTTCCAGCGCTCGGTTAATACCCTGTTACCTATTCGTTACCTATTCGTTACCTATTCGCTTATAATACATTTTTTTATACGTTTCACCTGTTAGAAAAGGATTTTCAATTATGTCCATGTCTCAGGTGGTAACAATGTGTTCTTAGAGATGAAATTACCCTATTAGCGCTCATGTACCCGTTCCAGTGCTCGGTAAATAATCTTGTTACCTATTCGTTACCTATTCGCTTTTAATGCGCGGGGTATACGCTGCAACTTGAAATAAATCGTGTTTTAATTGTGTTCATGTCTGGTGGTAACAATGTGTTCTTAGAGATGAATGACCCCATTAGAGCGCATGTACCCGTTCCAGCGCTCGGTAAATAACCTGTTACCTATTCGTTACTTATTCGCTTTTAATGCGCGGGGTATACGGTGCACCTTTAAATAAATCGTTTTTTAATTGTGTTCAGGTCTCTGGTGGAAAGAATGTGTTCTTAGAGATGAAATTACCCTATTAGCGCGCATGTACCCGTTCCAGCGCTCGGTTAATACCCTGTTACCTATTCGTTACCTATTCGTTACCTTTTCGCTTATAATACATTTTTTTATACGTTGCACCTGTTAGAAAATGATTTTCAATTATGTCCAGGTCTCAGACGGTAACAATGTGTTCTTAGAGATGAAATGACCCCATTTGAGCGCATGTACCCGTTCCAGCGCTCGGTAAATAACCTGTTACCTATTCGTTACTTATTCGCTTTTAATGCGCGGGGTATACGGTGCACCTTGAAATAAATCGTTTTTAATTGTGTTCAGGTCTCTGGTGGTAAGAATGTGTTCTTAGAGATGAAATGACCCTATTAGCGCGCATGTACCCGTTCCAGCGCTCGGTTAATACCCTGTTACCTATTTGTTACCTATTCGTTACCTATTCGCTTTTAATGCGCGGGGTATACGCTGCAACTTGAAATAAATCGTGTTTTAATTGTGTTCATGTCTGGTGGTAACAATGTGTTCTTAGAGATGAATGACCCCATTAGAGCGCATGTACCCGTTCCAGCGCTCGGTAAATAACATGTTACCTATTCGTTTCTTATTCGCTTTTAATGCGCGGGGTATACGGTGCACCTTTAATTAAATCGTTTTTTAATTGTGTTCAGGTCTCTGGTGGTAATAATGTGTTCTTAGAGATGAAATTACCCTATTAGCGCGCATGTACCCGTTCCAGCGCTCGGTTAATACCCTGTTACCTATTCGTTACCTATTCGTTACCTATTCGCTTATAATACATTTTTTTATACGTTGCACCTGTTAGAAAAGGATTTTCAATTATGTCCAGGTCTCAGACGGTAACAATGTGTTCTTAGAGATGAAATGACCCCATTAGAGCGCATGTACCCGTTCCAGCGCTCGGTAAATAACCTGTTACCTATTTGTTACCCATTCGCTTTTAATGCGCGGGGTATACGGTGCACCTTGAAATAAATCGTTTTTTAATTGTGTTCAGGTCTCTGGTGGTAAGAATGTGTTCTTAGAGATGAAATTACCCTATTAGCGCGCATGTACCCGTTCCAGCGCTCGGTCAATACCCTGTTACCTATTCGTTACCTATTCGTTACCTATTCGTTACCTATTCGTTACCTATTCGTTACCTATTCGTTACCTATTCACTTATAATACGTTTGTTGTACGTTGCACCTTTTAGAAAAGGATTTTCAATTGTGTTCATGTCTCTGGTGGTAACAATGTGTTCTTAGAGATGAAATGACCCTATTAGCGCATATGTACCCGTTCCAGCGCTCGGTTAATACCCTGTTACCTATTCGTTACCTATTCGTTACTTATTCGCTTTATATACGTTTGTTGTACGTTGCACCTTTTAGAAAAGGATTTTCAATTGTGTTCATGTTTCTGGTGGTAACAATGTGTTCTTAGAGATGAAATGACCCTATTAGCGCATATGTACATGTTCCAGCGCTCGGTTAATACCCTGTTACCTATTCGTTACCTATTCGTTACTTATTCGCTTTAAATACGTCTGTTGTACGTTGCACCTTTTAGAAAAGGATTTTCACTTGTGTTCATGTCTCTGGTGGTAACAATATGTAATTAGAGATGAAATGACCCTATTAGCGCATATGTACCCGTTCCAGCGCTCGGTTAATACTTTGTTACCTATTCGTTACCTATTCACTTATAATACGTTTGTTGTACGTTGCACCTTTTAGAAAAGGATTTTCAATTGTGTCCATGTCTATGGTGGTAACAATGTGTTCTTATAGATGAAATGACCCTATTAGCGCGCATGTACCCGTTCCAGCGCTCGGTTAATACCCTGTTGCCTATTCGTTACCTATTCGTTACCTATTTGTGACCTTTTCACTTATAATACATTTGTTGTACGTTGCACCTTTTAGAAAAGGATTTTCACTTGTGTTCATGTCTCTGGTGGTAACAATGTGTAATTAGAGATGAAATGACCCTATTAGCGTGCATGTACCCGTTCCAGCGCTCGGATAATACCCTGTTACTTATTCGTTCCTTATACGCTTTTAATGCGCGGGGTAAGTAAGTATACGTTTCACCTTGAAATAAATCGTTTTTTAATTGTGTTCATGTCTCTGGTGGTAACAATGTAATCTTAGAGACGAAATGACTCTATTAGAGCGCATGTACCCGTTCCAGCGCTCGGTTAATACCCTGTTACCTATTCGTTACATATTCGTTACTTATTCGCTTTAAATACGTTTGTTGTACGTTGCACCTTTTAGAAAAGAATTTTCACTTGTGTTCATATCTGTGGTGGTAACGATGTGTAATTAGAGATTAAATGACCCTATTAGCGTGCATGTACCCGTTCCAACGCTTGGTTATTACCCTGTTACCTATTCGTTACCTATTCACTTATAATACGTTTGTTGTACGTTGCACCTTTTAGAAAAGGATTTTCAATTGTGTCCATGTCTCTGGTGGTAACAATTTGTTCTTAGAGATGAAATGACCCTATTAGCGCGCATGTACCCGTTCCAGCGCTCGGTTAATACCCTGTTACCTATTCGTTACCTATTCGTTACCTATTCGTTACCTATTTACTTATAATACGTTTGTTGTGCGTTGCACCTTTTAGAAAAGGATTTCAACGTACAACAAACGTATTTGGAGCGAATAAGTAACGAATAGGTAACGAATAGGTAACAGGGTACTGTAAACCAACTTATTTTCGCGAATACTTTATTTCGCGATTTTCTGATTTACTTGATGAAGTTTAATAAGGAAAGATCCAAGTTTTACATATTCGCGACGATTTATTTTCGCGTTATTTTTCTACTCGCGAAAATCGCGAAAATAAATCGCTCGCGAAATTAAGTTGGTTTACAGTATTAACCGAGCGCTGGAACGGGTACATGCACTCTAATAGGGTCATTTCGTCTCTAAGATTACATTGTTACCACCAAAGACATGAACACAATTAAAAAACGATTTATTTCAAGGTGCAACGTATACTTACTCTGCGCATTAAAAGCGAATAAGGAACGAATAAGTAACAGGGTATTATCCGAGCGCTGGAACGGGTACATGCACGCTAATAGGGTCATTTCATCTCTAATTACACATTGTTACCACCAGAGACATGAACACAAGTAAAAATCTTTTTCTAAAAGGTGCAACGGACAACAAACGTATTATAAGTGAATAGGTAACGAATAGGTAACAGGGTAATAACCGAGCGCTGGAACGGGTACATAAGCGCTAACAGGGTCATTTCATCTCTAATTACACATTGTTACCACCAGAGACATGAATACAAGTAAAAATCTTTTTCTAAAAAGTGCCACGTACAACAAACGTATATAAAGCGAATAAGTAACGAATAGGTAACGAATAGGTAACAGGGTATTAACCGAGCGCTGGAACGGGTTCATGCACGCTAATAGGGTCATTTCATCTCTAATTACACATTGTTACCACCAGAGACATGAACACAAGTGAAAATCCTTTTCTAAAAGGGGCAACGTACAACAAATGTATTATAAAGCGAAAAAGTAACGAATAGGTAACGAATAGGTAACAGGGTATTAACCGAGCGCTGGAACGGGTACATATGCGCTAATAGTGTCATTTCATCTATAAGAACACATTGTTACCACCAGAGACATGAACACAATTGAAAATCCTTTTCTAAAAGGTGCAACGTACAACAAACGTATTATAAGTGAATAGGTAACGAATAGGTAAGGAATAGGTAACAGGGTATTAACCAAGCGCTGGAACGGGTACATGCGCGCTAATAGGGTCATTTCATCTCTAAGAACACATTCTTACCACCAGAGACCTGAACACAATTAAAAAACGATTTATTTAAAGGTGCACCGTATACCCCGCGCATTAAAAGCGAATAGGTAACGAATAGGTAACAGGTTATTTACTGAGCGCTGGAACGGGTACATGCGCTCTAATGGGGTCATTTCATCTCTAAGAACACATTGTTACCGTCTGAGACCTGGACATAATTGAAAATCCTTTTCTAACAGGTGCAACGTATAAAAAAATGTATTATAAGCGAATAGGTAACGAATAGGTAACAGGGTATTAACCGAGCGCTGGAACGGGTACATGCGCGCTAATAGGGTAATTTCATCTCTAAGAACACATTCTTCCAACCAGAGACCTGAACACAATTAAAAAAAACGATTTATTTTAAGGTGCACCGTATACCCCGCGCATTAAAAGCGAATAAGTAACGAATAGGTAACAGGTTATTTTCCGAGCACTGGAACGGGTACATGCGCTCTAATGGGGTCATTCATCTCTAAGAACACATTGTTACCACCAGACATGAACACAATTAAAACACGATTTATTTCAAGTTGCAGCGTATACCCTGCGCATTAAAAGCGAATAGGTAACGAATAGGTAACAGGTTATTTACCGAGCGCCGGAACGGGTACATGAGCTGAAATGGGGTCATTTCATCTCTAAGAACACATTGTTACCACCAGACATGAACACAATTAAAACACGATTTATTTCAAGTTGCAGCGTATACCCCGCGTATTAAAAGCGAATAGGTAACGAATAGGTAACAGGTTATTTACCGAGCGCTGGAACGGGTACATGCGCTCTAATGGGGTCATTTCATCTCTAAGAACACATTGTTACCGTCTGAGACCTGGACATAATTGAAAATCATTTTCTAACAGGTGCAACGTATAAAAAAATGTATTATAAGCGAATAGGTAACGAATAGGTAACGAATAGGTAACAGGGTATTAACCGAGCGCTGGAACGGGTTCATGCGCGCTAATAGGGTAATTTCATCTCTAAGAACACATTCTTACCACCAGAGACCTGAACATAATTAAAAAACGATTTATTTCAAGGTGCAACGTATACCCCGCGCATTAAAAGCGAACAGGTAACGAATAGGTAACAGGTTATTTACCGAGCGCTGGAACGGGTATATGCGCTCTAATGGGGTCATTTCATCTCTAAGAACACATTGTTACCGTCTGAGACCTGGACATAATTGAAAATCCTTTTCTAACAGGTGCAACGTATAAAAAAATGTATTATAAGCGAATAGGTAACGAATAGGTAACGAATAGGTAACAGGGTATTAACCGAGCGCTGGAACGGGTACATGCGCGCTAATAGGGTAATTTCATCTCTAAGAACACATTCTTCCAACCAGAGACCTGAACACAATTAAAAAACGATTTATTTAAAGGTGCACCGTATACCCCGCGCATTAAAAGCGAATAAGTAACGAATAGGTAACAGGTTATTTACCGAGCGCTGGAACGGGTACATGCGCTCTAATGGGGTCATTCATCTCTAAGAACACATTGTTACCACCAGACATGAACACAATTAAAACACGATTTATTTCAAGTTGCAGCGTATACCCTGCGCATTAAAAGCGAATAGGTAACGAATAGGTAACAGGTTATTTACCGAGCGCTGGAACGGGTACATGCGCTCAAATGGGGTCATTTCATCTCTAAGAACACATTGTTACCACCAGACATGAACACAATTAAAACACGATTTATTTCAAGTTGCAGCGTATACCCCGCGTATTAAAAGCGAATAGGTAACGAATAGGTAACAGGTTATTTACCGAGCGCTGGAACGGGTACATGCGCTCTAATGGGGTCATTTCATCTCTAAGAACACATTGTTACCGTCTGACACCTGGACATAATTGAAAATCCTTTTATAACAGGTGCAACGTATAAAAAAATGTATTATAAGCGAATAGGTAACGAATAGGTAACAGGGTATTAACCGAGCGCTGGAACGGGTACATGCGCGCTAATTGGGTAATTTCATCTCTAAGAACACATTCTTACCACCAGAGACCTGAACACAATTAAAAAACGATTTATTTAAAGGTGCACCGTATACCCCGCGCATTAAAAGCGAATAAGTAACGAATAGGTAACAGGTTATTTACCGAGCGCTGGAACGGGTACATGCGCTCTAATGGGGTCATTCATCTCTAAGAACACATTGTTACCGTCTGAGACCTGGACATAATTGAAAATCCTTTTCTAACAGGTGCAACGTACAACAAACGTATTATAAGTGAATAGGTAACGAATAGGTAACAGGGTATTAACCGAGCGCTGGAACGGGTACATGCGCGCTAAAAGGGTAATTTCATCTCTAAGAACACATTCTTACCACCAGAGACCTGAACACAATTAAAAAACGATTTATTTAAAGGTGCACCGTATACCCCGCGCATTAAAAGCGAATAAGTAACGAATAGGTAACAGGTTATTTTCCGAGCGCTGGAACGGGTACATGCGCTCTAATGGGGTCATTCATCTCTAAGAACACATTGTTACCACCAGACATGAACACAATTAAAACACGATTTATTTCAAGTTGCAGCGTATACCCCGCGCATTAAAAGCGAATAGGTAACGAATAGGTAACAAGATTATTTACCGAGCACTGGAACGGGTACATGAGCGCTAATAGGGTAATTTCATCTCTAAGAACACATTGTTACCACCTGAGACATGGACATAATTGAAAATCCTTTTCTAAAAGGTGAAACGTATAAAAAAATGTATTATAAGCGAATAGGTAACGAATAGGTAACAGGGTATTAACCGAGCGCTGGAACGGGTACATGCGCGCTAATAGGGTCATTTCATCTCTAAGAACACATTGTTACCACCTGAGACATGGACATAATTGAAAATCCTTTTCTAACAGGTGAAACGTATAAAAAAATGTATTATAAGCGAATAGGTAACGAATAGGTAACGAATAGGTAACAGGGTATTAACCGAGCGCTGGAACGGGTACATGCGCGCTAATAGGGTCATTTCATCTCTAAGAACACATTCTTACCACCAGAGACCTGAACACAATTAAAAAACGATTTATTTCAAGGTGCACCGTATACCCCGCGCATTAAAAGCGAATAAGTAACGAATAGGTAACAGGTTATTTACCGAGCGCTGGAACGGGTACATGCGCTCAAATGGGGTCATTTCATCTCTAAGAACACATTGTTACCACCAGACATGAACACAATTAAAACACGATTTATTTCAAGTTGCAGCGTATACCCCGCGCATTAAAAGCGAATAGGTAACGAATAGGTAACAAGATTATTTACCGAGCACTGGAACGGGTACATGAGCGCTAATAGGGTAATTTCATCTTTAAGAACACATTGTTACCACCTGAGACATGGACATAATTGACAATCCTTTTCTAACAGGTGAAACGTATAAAAAAAATGTATTATAAGCGAATAGGTAACGAATAGGTAACGAATAGGTAACAGGGTATTAACCGAGCGCTGGAACGGGTACATGCGCGCTAAAAGGGTAATTTCATCTCTAAGAACACATTCTTACCACCAGAGACCTGAACACAATTAAAACACGATTTATTTCAAGGTGCACCGTATACCCCGCGCATTAAAAGCGAATAGGTAACGAATAGGTAACAGGTTATTTACCGAGCGCTGGAACGGGTACATGCGCTCTAATGGGGTCATTTCATCTCTAAGAACACATTGTTACCGTCTGAGACCTGGACATAATTGAAAATCCTTTTCTAACAGGTGAAACGTATAAAAAAATGTATTATAAGCGAATAGGTAACGAATAGGTAACGAATAGGTAACAGGGTATTAACCGAGCGCTGGAACGGGTACATGCGCGCTAATAGGGTCATTTCATCTCTAAGAACACATTATTACCACCAGAGACCTGAACACAATTAAAAAACGATTTATTTCAAGGTGCACCGTATACCCCGCGCATTAAAAGCGAATAAGTAACGAATAGGTAACAGGTTATTTACCGAGCGCTGGAACGGGTACATGCGCTCAAATGGGGTCATTTCATCTCTAAGAACACATTGTTACCACCAGACATGAACACAATTAAAACACGATTTATTTCAAGTTGCAGCGTATACCCCGCGCATTAAAAGCGAATAGGTAACGAATAGGTAACAAGATTATTTACCGAGCACTGGAACGGGTACATGAGCGCTAATAGGGTAATTTCATCTCTAAGAACACATTGTTACCACCTGAGACATGGACATAATTGACAATCCTTTTCTAACAGGTGAAACGTATAAAAAAATGTATTATAAGCGAATAGGTAACGAATAGGTAACGAATAGGTAACAGGGTATTAACCGAGCGCTGGAACGGGTACATGCGCGCTAAAAGGGTAATTTCATCTCTAAGAACACATTCTTACCACCAGAGACCTGAACACAATTAAAACACGATTTATTTCAAGGTGCACCGTATACCCCGCGCATTAAAAGCGAATAGGTAACGAATAGGTAACAGGTTATTTACCGAGCGCTGGAACGGGTACATGCGCTCTAATGGAGTCATTTCATCTCTAAGAACACATTGTTACCGTCTGAGACCTGGACATAATTGAAAATCCTTTTCTAACAGGTGCAACGTATAAAAAAATGTATTATACGCGAATAGGTAACGAATAGGTAACGAATAGGTAACAGGGTATTTACCGAGCGCTGGAACGGGTACATGCGCGCTAATAGGGTAATTTCATCTCTAAGAACACATTCTTACCACCAGAGACCTGAACACAATTAAAAAACGATTTATTTAAAGGTGCACCGTATACCCCGCGCATTAAAAGCGAATAAGTAACGAATAGGTAACAGGTTATTTACCGAGCGCTGAAACGGGTACATGCGCTCTAATGGGGTCATTTCATCTCTAAGAACACATTGTTACCACCAGACATGAACACAATTAAAACACGATTTATTTAAAGGTGCACCGTATACCCCGCGCATTAAAAGCGAATAAGTAACGAATAGGTAACAGGTTATTTACCGAGCGCTGGAACGGGTACATGCGCTCTAATGGGGTCATTTCATCTCTAAGAACACATTGTTACCACCAGAGATATGAATTTAATTGAAAATCCTTTTCTAAAAGGTGCAACGTACAACAAACGTACTATAAGTGAATAGGTAACGAATAGGTAACAGGGTATTAACCGATCGCTGGAACGAGTACATATGCGCTTATAGGGGTATTTCATCTATAAGAACACATTATTACCACCAAAGATATGAACACAATTGGAAATCCTTTTCTAAAAGGTGCAACGTACAACAAACTTTTTAAAAGCGAATTAGTAACGAATATTTAACAGGGTATTATCCGACCGCTGGAACGGATACAAATGCACTTATAGAGTTATATCACCTCTAAGAGCCCAAATCTTCCACCAGAGACAACAAAACAATTGAAAATCATGTTTTAAAAGGTGCAACGTAAGATACACGTATTATAAGCGAATTATAAGCGAGTGATGGAACGAATTAAACAAGGTAATAGCATGCTCCGAAACGATGTACACCCTGCTTACATGTTTAACTCTACCACATTATGTAAGTATGTGCCTGTCCCTAGACAAGAGCCTGAAATTAAGTAGTTATCGTTTGTTTTTGTGTTACATATTTCCGTTTATTTTTTTGTATATGAAATACGGCCGTCAGTTTTGTTGTTTGAATTGTATGAGGTTGTCATGTCTGGGCCTTTTATAGGTGACTACACGGTTTGGGCTATGCTCATTGTTGAAGGCCGTACAGTGAACTATAGTTGATAATTTCTGTGTCATTTTGGTCTAATGTGGAGTGTTGTCTCATTGGCAATCATACCACATCTTCGTTTTTTAGCAAGCGCTAACACGGTGATTTCATCCCGTCGAACCAAGATCCATCTTCAAACATACGGACATAAAGCAGTTGAAAGGTAGAACGTATAAAAAAACAAGTAAGGAACAAATGCGTATCGAACATGAAGTAAAAGGATCGGTTGAGCACAAACACATATAAATAAGTCATAAAAAGATCATTTTACCTCAACCAATTCAGAACTATTACCATATGTAAGACTATTAACAACTAGATTTGTAATTGCTAGCAATAACGGAAGGCACCCCTTCCCCCTATTACCAGGTGAGCGGCAGCCATTTTGACAATTCCAAAGTCAAAGAGAGCATCTACAGATGTCTAGTAACATTTTTGCAAAGTTTCATTAAGTTTGAACATTTTGAATTTTTGATATTTTTGCTGTTTCCATGGTTACGGCGGCCATTTTGAAAATTCTAACTTCAAAATCCAACTCTGCCTATGCCAGTTACCATTCCTGTAAAGTTTCATCCAGTTTGCGGAAAATTCTTATTTTTGAAATTGTTGACCTTTTTGCATTGTTTCCATGGTAACAAGACCTATTTTGGAAATTCCAACTCCAATGTTGCTCATCATTACTGTGAAGTTTCATGAAGTTTTGAGCATTTTTATAATTTTGAAAATTTTGGTGTAGTTTCCATGGCAACATAGTAGTTCCAATGATCGCCAAAATCATCCAACACCTGTATATAGTGGGCACCTACATTGTTTTAAAATATGATGATTCTGAGTTGAAGCATCTCCAAACAGTTCACCAAAAACCAAAAACTCATTTTTTTCACAATTGTGCCGTTTCCATGGTAACGGCAGCCATATTAAACTATTCCATGCCATAATTAAAAAGGGGGAAGGATATTAAAAATCAAATAAGTAACGAATAGGTAACGAATAGGGAATAGGGAATAGGTAACGAATAGGTAACGAATAGGGAATAGGGAATAGGTAACGAATAGGCAACGAATAGGGAATAGGGAATAGGTAACGAATAGGTAACGAATAGGGAATAGGGAATAGGTAACGAATAGGCAACGAATAGGGAATAGGGAATAGGTAACGAATAGGGAATAGGGAATAGGTAACCAACTTGACGCCCATTAAGATGATAGTATGTCAAACCTTTTTATTTAATAATTGGTCAAATAAATTAAATTCATTACTAGCGAGAAGCTCAACAATTTAGCCAAAGGTTGTTTCTATAATCAAACACGCCTTTCCTGTTATGATGACAAAGCTATTTCACTTGACCTATAATATCTTTTGCTGTCTTGTAAAATGAAATTTGAATGTCAATATATAAAAATCTAGCTTTAAAATATAAAAAAAAAATGGATTTTGAAGCAAAATGATATTCTTTTAGTTTCTTCATTAAACATTTAATGGACAAACAAATCGCACCGAACACGCTTTGAATATAACAGACGTACCTGACTTTACACTCGAATCTCGGAGTTATATTTTGTTTTGATTAATGTCTTTAAAAATCATTCTTCGGTACTTTAATGTTCTGTACATTGATTAGGCATATAGAAAAAAAACCAAGCATACAGGACAGAATACTCTGATAGATTCGCCGGGTCAGAAAAAAAGATACTAATTTTAACTGTATCGCACATATGACTACTTCGATAAGTATATACTGCAACACCTCTATATATAACAATAAACCAGAGTATACTGATAACAAATGATTATATCACTACAATAAAATAGTTTATATTACGGTGAGGTAGAATTCTTTGTCATTTATTCATCATCCACACATGAACACCTCTCTTAAGCAAAAATATATCGCCGCGATATAGCCTTTTTGTGCGAATGCGGCGTAAAGCAACCAACAATCAATCATCATCAGAAATATATATTAAATAATATGTATATTAACCTAACTTTAAGGTTTCTGAGACAATAAATACGTTACCATCATAAATTCTCAGTAAGTTATAGAATATAACGCAAAGCTGAATCCCCTGAACCAGTACTTTAAGTGTTAATATGGTACCTTTATTTGCCCAATACTGATTTTGATTAATTAAATAAGTAAAATTATGATTATAAGAAGTTGTGGGTAATACGTCAATGAAACAGCAACCCGACGACCCCAAGAGACAACTAGAGACCAATATATTAAGTTTTCAAAATAGATAGTTTTCCATGTAATATATACCGAATTTCAAATCTCTACGACCGATAAAAAGTGTAAATAATAGACCTTTTCAACATCTCTCGACACCGACTAATGACACCTACAGTTTATAGGAAAAATGAATGGGTCGTCTCAAAGACAAAAACCATTATGATTATCAGTACTTAACATATTCGATTGGTGGTTTTATACTGTTTTGAGTATATAGTTTAAGGATATATATCAGCCAAATAAATAAATAAATATATGTATGGTGGCCAGATGCGGCCATTAATTTTGCCTTTTCGCGTTAACGCGAAATTGGGAATTTGAGAAATCCAGAAATCGAGAAAGCGAAATCGAAAAATTGAGAAATCGGGAAATAGATAAATCAAGAAATTGGGAAATCGAGAAATAGAGAAAGCAAAAATGCAAAATCGAGTGTTGTTGCGTTTTTACTTTCTCGATTTCCAGATCTTATCTATTTTCCAATTTCTCGATTTCCCTATTTCTCGATTTCCCTTTTTCTCGATTTCCCGATTTCCCGATTTCTCGTTTCTCGATTTCTGGATTTCCCCGAAAACACGAAACAGGAAAACGTCTGCATCCGTTCACCATATATATGTCTCTGTCATATAATATTCTTATTTGTACTTGAACGACATGTCATGTTGAATTGATTAAACAAATATTCCAATCATTCTGAATCCTAATCCATTTTCTCTTCACTTTTGTGATTATGTGAGTCTTTTGCAAAATATATGCCGCATGCCAATAACGATTGAATTTGTTGGAGTAAAACCTTTTATGATTTTTTTTTTAAATGAAAAAGAAAACTGGACCGTCCGTCCGTATCTCACTTGTGAACACGACCAACTTTGTGTTTTCTACCGATCTTCACCTTAGTTGATGTACATAATCAATTTCTGGAGGGATAATTACATATTGATTTTTTAGGTCGAAGGAAAATATCTCGTTTTTTTTTGTTTTTTTTTTTATCAACGACGGTCTTCTCCGCTTCAAGATATCTTGTTTGAGTTAAAGTTTTTCCTAAAGGAATTTTGAAAAAAAAAATATAATTGACCCCTCGTTTCAATGTTAGAACATTTAATCAGTGATTGGTGAATACAGAATTCAAGTGGAACACCAAATTGGTGAATTGAAATGATATAAAGTATTGAGTACATTGTGGAGGCATCCAAGGCCAAAACTAACAGACATGTGTCGCCCTTGTCAACCGACATGATCATTGTTTAATTAAATATCAACTACAATAAAACATGACTTGTTCTTTTCGTTTTCCAAATTCAACCATGACAGCTAAAAGCTAAACGTCTAAAAGATGAAATGTGACTTAAAGTCTATCATTTTCCTTAAAATGAATAAAACAAAACCATGTCATTTGGACTCTGTAGGAAAGTTTTAACGTTGTCAATGATTGGAAGCAATAAAATCAATAATGATCTCATTTTTTTTATTTTTGAGACGACCCTTCACATTTTACCTTTTCAAATAGGAATACTTGGAATAGAAACAACCAAAGATCTGCTATGATCATTTAAATCCCAGGAACACTTAAGCATTATAAAACAAGCAATACAGCTTAACTGGTCATAACTTTTGAAATTAGGCAGAAAGTTATTAATCCCCTTCCACTTTTACACACACATACACATTTGTCTAGATATCATGGCTTGTATGTTGCCACCTTCTGTGATATATTTTTCTTCAAGTTTCCAATCTTTTGCTATTCATGCTATTTCCTGAAGATGATTTGTACAAAACTGGATAAAAACGCAACCTGATTCATTATTATCTTTTTTTTAATTGCACGATAAGATCAATATCAATAGTAAAGTTAGTTGACAGCCTTTTTTGAAAACTATTACACCGTAAAACTGATTTCTTCACATTGTCCAGAGACATTTATTAAGAAATTGGCTTTCCGCATTTCGGTCTGAATTATTTCACGTTTTTTCATGACTGGGCTTCTTAAAGCTGTCTATACGTTATGGGGTTTGCAAATTGTTGAAGGGCATGCAATAAGCGTTAATTACTTACAGCCACACAATACCGGTGGATACTTGTTTCACGGACAATCATACCACATCTCCTCATCTTTTTATTTATCTAAATTATCTAGACATAAAATGCAAAACATTTCCTGTGTGATGCATTTGGTTAAAGAATATTCATCAATATATACTTACTGGAATTGTAATGATGATGTTCCTTTGGTCCCTTCTTACGGTGTTTATATATCCCAACTTGTTTGCTTCAAATGTCCGTGTCTTGTATGAAGTTAGATATCAATGAGCGTAATCTATGTATTACTGGTTAATTATTTTGTATCAATAATTCTGATTGGATGACTACAAGCACAAAATCCTCCATCCTCCTGTCTGTAGCTAAGGGAAGCGGACATTTTGAATTCTGGAATGTATTGGATGTTATTTCTTCATTAATAAATTTAAATTTAAAAAACATATTTTTCATATCAAAATGTTCTTCGTATATAATTTTATTACATTTGAGGGGTACAAAAAAAAACATGAAAGCGCCTGGTTGTACGTTTGACCTAGGATGAATACATGTGACGTAACCTTGTTTATTAGCCAAAGACAATGCACGTAACACCGAATTTTCGTTTTATGAAACTTACACCAAAATAATGACTGAAATGGAATTAAACTAATCATAGCCTTCAGCTGTTAAAGAGATTGCTGCTTAGTGAGTGTTTTTTTGACTTTTATTATGCCTGATTTTCTAGCACGAATACATGTAAAACAAGACTGAAAACACGTCCACTTGATCACATCCGTGTCTAAAACGTCCACTGGAAAAGCGAGAATATAGGTTTCATCATTTTTCACGAATTCCTGATTTTGATATCCAAAATTGATTACCTTTTTTTCAATCTTTAAACAAAGAGAATTCCACATTGTTTTTGAATATCACTTACTTTTACCTTGGATTCTTTTAAGTGGAATGGTAATACCATTTCCTGGACCATAAGGGATAATGATAGCCTTTTTTAGCATTTTCACTACTTTCTAACACTGCCCAAAATTCTGCATACACAGTTAACTGAAGTAGTACGTTCATTATAATATTCAGAAATGAGTTTAAATATTTATCATGACCGTTTACTTTTTTGCTATCTTAAAAAATCTATGGCCAGTAGTGCTTGATGTATTTTATCATGTAGTGAATACAAAATTGATAAAAGATTCTCAAAAAATCACTTTCACCAGGATGTAAAAATATTTCATATTTGTCTACACCTATTTATCCGTCAGTTTGGGAAAGTATGTTCAATTGAGACGGTATCTTGTGTCCAATCACACTGTTAAGCTACATAGATTTAAGTAGGGTACACAAAAGAGCAACCTAAATTCCGGATGCGAATACTACCGTTCTACCTTAGGGACAAGGACATTACAACCTTGAAACCAGTCATGACAGCTATGATGAATAGACTTCTGACTTGGTAACATATTACAATGATTAATACTAGACTGTACTTATTTCTTACCAGATTTTCATTTTTTGTCATCTTACCATTTTTATTTAAAGAGGGAACAAACATGTTTTTTCGGCATGCCTAAAATTCCAAAATTAAGCATTTTCAGATTATGAAGGCACTATAACAAGATTCATTAGATGGCAGTTAACTAACATTTTAAAATCTTTCTGACAAAGCATATACAGTGAACCTGTCCAAACCGAACACCCACGGGACTTAGCGTTTTGTTCGGTTTTCACAGGTGTTCGGATTGTAGAGGTAAACGGAAGTCAACAACAAAATAATGTTGGCACTTACTGACAAGGGATTATAGGTGACACAATAGACGACACTTTATTTTTGTGTTGATTTAGATGTAAATGTAAAAATATGAGTAGATGAAGATAGACGTATTGCTTCATTTTTGTTAATAAATCAAACACCACTCCGTCAATCACGCTCGTCGTTATGAGATGACCGACATGGAGGAATTTTGCTTTTGATATCATAATTATATTCTCATCTATAATTTACTGACTAATCCAGATTCCCAGTCGCTGTCAAATGACGTCCGTAGTTGAATCGAGATCGTCATTGTAGACACGAGTTATCGGACTAAACTGACTGATTGATACTTCGCCAAACGATAAGAGTGAAAAAACAGCAGGAGTCCAGATTATTCTCGGACTTTATCGTTGCTGAATAGCTAACGGAAGTCTTTGGGTGCCTCCGAATCAAATATATAGGGCCTCTAACGAGAATCCGACAATCGAAAGCCATTGATTGACCTTGTTGTGTTGCACGACTTCTTAGTCCAGTGAACAGCTTTAAAACTATTATTTAATTAAACAGTTTAGCTACAAAATGGCAGTTACGATTTTGTGGTCGTAATTATTTGAGTAACGTGCATTTAATCTGAATTTTCTTTCCTTGCCATTATCGGTTATGGGGTAGCTGACCAGTTTAACGTTTCTTTACCAAAAAAACAACACTTTAGACATGGACAAAAACATGTTAATTAGTTTGTAATAACAACTCACCAGTTAATTAACCTAAAATACCCTCGGGGATACTCTGTCTTCTTGTGTTTGTTTAATTAAATCATGCAAATAATTAAAAATGTTTTTTTGTTTTGATTGCTATTGATCGATTTTGACAGGTAATTTTTAAAGACAAATTTACTAGCTAGCTACCAAAAAGCGTTCGTAATTCGGTGTTGACAGGGTTCGGTTTTTGTCAGGTTAGATTAACGTTAATTGATAGTGAGATTTTTCGGGACTTTAAAAATTGTTCGATTCAAACTGAAATTCGGTTTTATCAGGGTTCGGTTTACCCAGGTTTCACTGTAATCACATTCTTTGTCCAAACACAATTGTCTTGGTAATGTTAAAAAAAAACTAATGCTCGGACTTCTATAAATAAATGCAACAATAGTATACCGCTGTTTAAAAGTCATGAATCGATTGAGATACAACAAATCCAGGTTACAAACTAAAACTAAGGGAAACATATCAATTTAAAGAGAAAAACATGAACACTGAAGTGAAAAAAACAACAACGACAAAGCAATATACATATATTAGATTACAACTGCCATATTACTGACTTGTTCATGACATTTTAAGAAAAATGGTGAGTTGAACCTGATTTTCGTGCTAGCCAAACGTGCTTTATAGAAATGTTAAATATACCGCTAAAAAGGCAACATTACATGACTGGAATGCAGTACAAATAAATACAAGATTTATCAGGACAGAGATATGCTGAAATAAATAATATAATAGTACATTTCAATATTTAAGGGACCTCGGTGGTCCAGTAGTCTAAGTAGTTCTAATATTGTAAATACTAGCTAGTAAACACTCTTCTCCAATCTTAATTGTCAATTGACAAGATTGTCAGTTTTCCTATCGAAGGTCGGTGGTTTTCTTCGGGCACTCTGGCTTCCTTCACCAATAACAACTGACCGTCACAAACTAGCAAAAAGTGGCACTTAAGAGTAGTGGTGTTTAAACACCAACAATCAATCAATCGACATATTAACCCCAGAATACCTAAAATTAATTTAAAACATTACACAAAAACAGCATTAAAGAATTATTAACTGTGCTTCACACGATTGTATAAATATAGATTAAGTTTGTAATTATTTTAATTGATGTATTTTATAACAATATCTAAGTATAAAGTTTTAATAATTGTGTAGTTAATTGTATAATCACCTATAACTATATCGGTTTATCTTCTAAATCAAACTGTGTGAAAGAGACAGATCCTGTACATATAGTTGTTTTTAACTAAAATCATATAAATGAACTGGATGATTATAATTATCTTTACTTCTATGTTCTTTGATAGTAAATCAATCAGTTTTCCCCTTCAAAATACAAAAATACATCTACAGTAACATAATTATGTTGAAATTCTCAAACCCACTAATGTTTTACAACTTTCTCCATCAATGTATTTCTTTAAAAAAAAACATAAATAGGACTATTGAACCAAATCAACAAACGACAACTACTGAACATCAGGTTCCTGACTCAGGGTAGGTGCAAACAAATGCATCGGGTTAAAACGTTAATTTACCAGTGATACACTGCTTACGTTCGTTAAAATCTACGACATCATTACACACAAGAGCATAACGAACGAGTTGGGATATATAAACACTGTATGATGATGTAAAAGGATCATCGCCGTCTAAAAAGGGGACATCTACTGATGTTTATGTTGGATTTAGTTAAAGTAAGTTCCTTTGGATAAATTTTGGTTGTATATTTAGAGAAAAAACTCAAATCTTGATTATATTCCGTGAAAAAATATCATGAAGATAACGGTAGGTATCGTTGAGTGCATCAACCGAATTTAACAATGACGTGTATTGACTGAGTTTGGTCAGAACTGAGATTCATAGCAATAGAAGAAAACATTTTTTATTAAAGGGGCACAGTTAGGGCCCATAGAAAATAAACTTATCATCGATACCATGACTAAATTTAGTATATACGCCAGACGTGCGTTTTGTCTACAAAAGACTCATCAGTGACGCTCGAATCCCAAAAAGTTAAAAATGCCAAATAAAGTACGAAGTTGAAGAGCATTGAGGACTAAAATTCCTAAAAGTTTTGCCAAATACAGCTAAGGTAATCTATGCCTGGGGTAGAAAAGCCTTATTATACTACATACTACCTGTCGATACACTTTATCGCCAAAACCTACATATATGTTGCCCTGAATAAAATTTAAAGCTTCAATCATTTCTTCACATTTCCAGTAAGTGTATCGAGCATATTTTGCTCCTTCGTTATAGAAAAAGACATTAAGGTCAAGGAACAGTAAATGGGCTATGTCGCAGATTTTGCTAAAAATTTGCATACAACCTTTGGTCGTTGAACTACAACTGAAAATCGAAAAAATAAAACATTTATCTCTTTTATTATCTGGAAAATTGCAGATTGATTTCTTTTAATATGGGTGAATATTTGTATAGAAAGCACATAAAATCGGCGAAAATCCTTCTAAAATTTGTCTTAAAATCGCCAAATCTCTAATTCTACTCCATAGATTTTTCTTAAAAAACTATATATTGTTGACACATAAATTTCTGTTTTAATGATATAAAATAATCATAGGGTCACCGACTTCGTTTCTTGTCTAATAATCAATTTGTTTCCTTGTTGGTAGTGAAAAACGTGATAAAGTTACGATTATTTCGACGTTTTGTTGGATTTTTTTCACAAAGAACGCAACTTTGAATGATGAATACCGTAAAAACGAAGTCGGTGACCCTATCTTTATTTTGCATCATTATAACGGAAATTTATGTATCAACAACATATATACTAGTTCAGTGATAATGAACGCCATACTAATTTCAAAATTGTACTCAAGTAACTAAAATTAAAATAATACAAGACTAACAAAGGCCAGGGGCTCCTCATTTGGGACAGGCGACGAAATGCGGTGGGTTAAATATGATTATGAGATCTCAACCCTCCCCCTATACCTCTAGCCAATGTAGAAAAGTAAACGCATAACAATAAGCACATTTAAAATTCAGTTCTGATGTAAGAAGATGTAACTAAAGAAAAATAAACAAAATGACAATAAAATAAAAATAACAACAGACTGCTAGCAGTTAACAGTGAGTTGCTTTCGTATATACTTGTTTTCAAAAACACTGGATCAAAGAGACATCGACTCAAATAACCGAAAAACGAAGAAATGACGTGCTGGTAAGTCAAGATAAAATATTTGTCGATACTTTTTGGAACTTTTGCATTATAGCTGTTCATCTTTTATATAAGCTTTGGATTTTACATAATTTGGCCACGAACATCACTGAAGAGACATGTATTGTCGAAATGCGCATCTGGTGCAGAAAAATTAGTACCGTTAATGTTATTGTAATAAATAATAGTTTAATGATCATATATGTCATATAGTTTTTGGAGAGTTATCTCATTTGCAATCATACAGAACCGCATATTTTTTTTCAATGTTAGGAATATTTATATTTTCACAGAAATTACAAATAAGATGCAGAACAAGAATATGAACTGTTCTGGATATGTAAAGGGATGTACACATAGTTAGAAAATTAAAAGATTTCCCATCTTCATAACTTGCATTGGCTTAAGACAACCCAATATTTTACACTCATAGGTCATAGAGCGATGACGGTTTTATAAATATTTGTTCTTTTGCAAGCGCCAAATACAAATCATCGTGTCAAAATATATTTGTTTTGTTACTTATGTAGAAAAATTTAATATATGTTTTTATTCTGCCACAATGATGAATATTCATTATTAACCACGACTTATTGTACAAGGTTAAATTAATAAAAGGAAAGTTAATAAAAGATGATAATGGTATCAATTCACCACTTTTACTAGCGCTTTCGCTGCTTTTACAGATCTTCGGGCAATGTGACTTGTATACGTAAGAGTAATATAAAATAAGTGATTGACGTGAACAAAAGTGTGACGTTAACAAATACAGGGAGACTACTTATGTTATTTCAAAACAAGATTAATGTGCTTTAAATGTTAAGTTGAAATTAGACTATTATTTATCATTCAATCCCGGTTTGAGATTAGTTATGAATAATTCTTCTTGCTTCTTCTATTCTCCGGAGAAACTCCTTTTGACAATTCACCATATGGGTCGTTTTCAAAAAATGTCGAATTTTCAGTACACTCATGCTAACTTTTTTATTTCTAATGGAAATTTCAGTTGTAATGGTTTAAATGAAAGCTTGTCAGATTTGTGATTCAGAACATTAATAATAAACACACCTTTCATCTATTTTGATAAGATTAAACTGCATTTAAGAGCCATTTTGGGGGTATTTGTCTGCGTACAGTGTCAGAAAATCACATTTCAAATGATTTTTTTGCGATTTTCTGATCGGCTTGATATCTGCAAAAGGGACTTTTGAAGAACGTTAAATATTACTTTAACGAAAAATCGTAGCTTCTATATCATTGTATGAAACATATTATCTACAAACTAAATCGAATCTGCGTACAGGAGGTTCATGTCTTTCCTGTTACCGCTGCTTTAATCAGCCGTTAAATTATTCTCCCTATGAATATTGAATCAGTCAGTGTTGATCTCAAAAGTACAAAGTAATCTTTACATTTAAAACGCCTCGTTTCTTGAACGACAGTGTAGAGAAAAGAAATTTCAAGACATTTAGTGAAAAAAATATAGCGTACTTTTTTTCATGTCTATGCTGTTACCACCAATTTTGATTAAATACACCAACAGTATACTTGTAAAAAGTGCAGTAACGTGTTGGAAACCAAATTCACAATAGAAAAACTTAATCACTTCACCAAAGGGAGTAGTAATTTCACAACAGCAATCAAAAACGAAGAAATTTGTCTATTCTGTTATGTCTATCCTGTTACTATGGTTGCTATGGTTACAGTAACAGGATAGACAATTGTAGACAAAAATGTCGTTATTTTTTTTTATCTCAACATATAGGTGCAAAACGAATGAAATATTTCGTTGGTCGGAGTCATCTTAAGGTTATAACGTCTTAATCTTCCCAATTAAGCATTCGCAGGTGCAATACTGATATCGGTAACAGGATAGACTTTTATATAGTAATATATCAGAAACGTACGTTCCTGTTACCAATGAAATATAGAGAAAAGTAAACTAACTGATGAGGGATTTACTTGATGTTGGGTTTATTTGAAAGGATGAAAAAATGCCGAACAATATAAATTGCTATCTTAGACTTGCATTATTGGTGGTAATTTTTACAACCTTTGAAAACCAATTTTTAGAGGCATTTTTCAGTACAACCTGGAAAATTGGCAAATAGTCTATCATATTACAGAATGAATATATATAGAAGTTTATTCTGTTGAAAACCATCTAATTGTCTACGTAAAACAAGCTTAACATTTTATCTAAACCTTTTCTTAATAACCCAAAATTTCTTTTGAAAATGGTAACAGGATAGACAAAATAATGTACCACCGATCAAAAAATGTTTCAACATATTCTTGTATGACATCATTAAGATTGCATCTTTTAATATGTTGTTCTTAAAGTACTGTTTGTTTTGATATCTTATGTAGAGGGTTGTTTGAATAAGTAACTTTTAATATTTTTTTCAATTTCAAAATTCGACATTTTTTGAAAATGACCCATAAACAAAATGTATATGGAAATGTTTTAAATCGTCCATTAGAACAATGATGGAAATGGTTTTCAAAATGAAATATGTATATCTAAATAATTATCAAATACTGTGTCATATCAATTTTACATTTTAAAGACGTAAATATAAAACAGAAGATGTGGTATGATTGCCAAAAAGACAACTATCCACAAAAGACCAAAATAACACAAAGATTAACAACTATAGGTCACCGTACGGCCTTCAACAATTAACAAAGCCCATACCGCATAGTCAGCTATAAAAGGCCCCGATAAGATAATGTAAAACAATTCAAACGAGAAAACTAACGGCCTTGTTTACGTAAAAAAATGAACGAAAAACAAATATGTAACACATTCACAAACGACAACCACTAAATTACAGGCTCCTGACTTGGGACAGGCACACACATCAATAATGTAGCGAGGTTAAACATGTCAGCGGGATCCCAACCCTCCCCCTAACCTGGGACAGTGGTATAACAGTACAACATAAGAAATGAAATAAGTAAGTTCAACGTAACGCAAAAAAAACTGAATAACAAATCATGAACGATCAATAAGTCTTCTGAACTATCGTACAATGAACATAAATCAATAAGAATGATGTAGTATACTTTTTGACTACTGGACTACCGTTTATACGTTTATACAGTTACAAAACTTTGAATTTTTCGAAAAACTAAGGATTTTCTTATCCCAGGCATAGATTACTCTAGCCGTATATGGCACAACTTTTTGAAATACGGATCCTCAATGCTCTTCAGATTTGTACTTGTTTGGCTATATAAGGATTTTGATATGATCGTCACTGATGAGTCTTATGTAGACGAAACGCGCGTCTGGCGTACTAAATTGTAATCCTGGTACCTTTGATAACTATTCTTAAACAACTAGTTTACCTATATATTTGCATACGTAAAGCCTAGACATTTCAATTTCTGGCTTGGTAACCAAAAACATTGCAGATGTGCAATCAAAAAATTCAAATGTTCTTGTATTTTTGAACATTTTAAGATTGAATTGATTGCTCTCAATGAATTATTCAAAATTACCATCTCCACCTAACCCGTCGCTTAACTTTTTCTCTAAGTACATTTAGAACTTTTGTTATTATGTACACGGCAGTTGAGATACCAAAAATGAAGAACATTGAAAACAAAATATCTCGTTATTACATATTAAAATTCAAAGCGAATCTTAAGAAGGTTAAAACTAAATAGATAATCTCCTTTTAAAAGAGACCTCTTGATATCGTAGTATCTTCGTATGTACACCTTAATTTGAACAGATGTGGATTCAAATGACTACAATCTACTTCTAGTCTAGGTTTATTTTCTATTATTTGCTACTGTAAGTGGATTGCCTACAGTTGGTTTAGAATAAATCTCAGACATGCACCTTTTTAGAAGAAGTGTGTTAATCTCTCCTACCACTAATTCTGTATTGTATATTACATCATCTGTTATTTTCAAAATGCTTATCCTCTTGTTCCATTTTAAACGTCAACTTATAACCGTTTAAAAAAAAACATCAATTATATGTGTACTGGTAGTGATAGCTTTCCATTCATGCAACTTTGAACTAGCGAAACATGTTTATCAATTTCTGGTAAAATGTGAACACCAGTGATACTTGGATTTGATTGAGTAGTTTCTATCGTATGATTTTGTTTGGCTTTACTTACATTTGCAAATAATCATTGATCAATATAATATTCCTTTATATAATACTACACACATTATTACATTCAAATCTTTTAAATATCGATGTTCTTATCTATCTTGTCTTTCTTTTTATGAAAAAGTATTTTTTAGCTTGTCTGACTTGTTTCTACGTTCCGATCTAATTGCGCTCAAATCGTCTTCTTTTCATCTTTAAGGTCGTCAGCAATTGGATCAGTCGACTTTCTCGTAATTCTGATGAATCGGCAAGTTTAATGAGTTTCTATCGGTCTCTTACAATTACCAAACCTTCTGCAATCTTGTCTCTTGCTTGGTGAATGGATTCTACGAATAAATCTGATCCATCTAACTTTGTTTTAACTAGTTCACCGACAAAGATTCTTCAATCTTGGATATCCGAGATTATCTGATATCTCGCTGTGATTGTTGAGTTTTCCCCTGGAATGTGGATAGCCGGTTTTGTATCAAAGCGGTAATTTGGTTCAGGGTATCTTGTTGTTAAGTAGATACTGCATTTTTTACTTCTTGGACAATTACATGTTAAACGGATTTATCTAAATTTGGGTTCTTCATATTTCACTTTTGTTCAGTCGTCTGCTTGGCTAGTTATCAAAAGTACCAGGATTATAATTTAGTACGCAAGACGCGCGTTTCGTCTACATAAGACTCATCAGTGACGCTCATGTCAAAATGTTTATAAATCAAAACAAGTACAAAGTTGAAGAGCATTGAAGATCCAAAATTCCAAAAAGTTGTGCCAAATATGGCTAGGGTAATCTATGCCTGGGATGAGAAAATCCTTAGTTTTTCGAAAAATTCAAAAGTTTTGTAAAAATGACCCCAATATTGAAATTCATGTCAACACCGAAGTGTTGAATACTGGGCTGGTGATACCCTCTTGGACGAAATGTCCACCAGCAGTGACATCGACCCAGCGGTGTTAATAGTTATTAAAAGTACCAGGATTATAATTTAGTACGCCAGACGCACGTTTCGTCTACATAAGATTCATCAGTGACGCTCATGTCCAAAAATTTATAAAGCCAAACAAGTACAAAGTTGAAGAGCATTAGTTTTTTTTCGAAAAGCTAGAAGGGACCAAAAAGGAAAACTATTCCCGATTAATATTAATTTCACGTATTAGATAAACTCATCATAGATACCAGGATTAAAATTTTAATTTCACGCCAGACGCGCGTTTCGTCTTCAAAATATTTATCAGTGACGCTCGAATAAATATATTTTTAAAAGGCCAAATAGAGTACGAAGTTGAAAAGCATTGAGGACCAAAATTTCCTGAAATTTTGCCAAATACAGCTATATACATCAAACATGTACATACGAAGCCTCCGTTTCAATAGTACCGTTATTACAATAATTGTCCACTATGCTATCGAACCGTTAAAAAATCAATCGTTTTTTTAATCGATCTATTGCTGAATATGTATCTTTTCGAAAAAGTAAATGTTTTACATCTGCCACGTTAAACATGTTAAAAGTAGATGGAATAACGAATGAAGTGGAAACTTTAGACTGTGTTAGAAGGGTTACGGGATGATAATAAATGCTGTATAAATACGAAATACTGCTATTACTTCATGGTAAAAAATAAAACTATTTTAACTGCTATTGCGTAATTTTCAAAATGGAAATTAATTTATTTCTGATATAATGGATATGACTTGAAATTCTCACTTTTAGGACTTTCCGTTTTGAATTTTCCTTGGAGTTCAGCATGTTCAATATTTTTAAGATTTACATTTTTTTTAAAGTTTCAAATTAGTATTTCTTAATTTAAAAAGTGGAACGAAAGATACCAAAGGGACAGTCAAACTTGCAAATTTAAAATAAACCGACAACGCCATGGCTAAGAATAAAAAAAGACAAACACACAAACAATAGTACACATGACACAACATAGAAAACTAAGGAATAAACCACACGAGCTCTACCAACAACTAGGGGTGATCTAAATTAAATATGTATTGCAGGTTTGATCTAGATATGTTTAAATAAATAGAAGCCTTATCAATTAAACTAAAAAAGTATTGTAATTGCATGTTCCTTGATAAATATGAGCATTATTCATTTAGTTTAATTTTAAGAATAGAATTGGACAGAGAATAAGTAAAGGAACTTGAATGTATAATATTGCAAACAATACATTGAAATTTGTACAATTAATTTTATTATTATAAAAAAACTCTACGCATATATATTTATATGTATTTAAAGAAAAAAATCATCTCCTCGTGAATATATAAGCCGGCTAGGTAAATTGCCTTCCTGCTCGAACAAACGTACAGCCGTCGCAGAGATATTATTTAATTGCAACTAAAATGTACATTGGTGTCATTTTGGTACGATTTCTGAAATCCAAGTACTCAATGCAAATCATATAAATACAAATACTGTACGTTTACTTGCTTATAAAGATTTTAAATAACTATTTTATTTGATTTCATTTGACTTTAAAAAAAAAATCCTTTTTGAGTTCACCATGTTACTGTGATAATAAAAATGTTATGTGAAACATACGTTCCGTATATTTACTATTTGATAAACGTAGTATCACTAGCCACTGCATGCTTTCGAAAATAAGACCGGGTGAATTTTGTGTAAATACACAATGTTGTGAAAGTAAAAATCCGATATAAATAAAATAAAGGAAAAACTTACAATCTGTCGTGTTCAGGTACGAACCTTTTAAGTTGTATATCATGGTATGTATTCCTCTGTTTTGTTATCGTCATATTAGTTACACACTGACATGACCCCTACATATATCTATAAATACATTGGGATTTAATTTATCTCTATAATGTATGAGCAAATAGATATTAATTTAAATAAAATGAGCTTTATTAAGAAACTAAATTAGTTGTTATTATTCCTATTTTAAGAGGAAATGCAATTTTTTCTGTTTTTAATTCATCAACATGATCAAGGAGGACATAATCAGACAAGTATGAAAGCAAATTTTGAAAAGTCCCGGGCAAATATTTCTTAACGATCTGTGAGGAAAAGGGGGGGGGGGGGAGTGTAGGAGAGGTCCTGATCCCGAAATCACGGACTTAAAAACATAAAATTAAGAGGTCAGGCATTTAAATAAAATAAAATCCTGAATCCCGAAATTCGAAAAAGAATTCCCGGATTCGGAAAGGGTCAATCCCGAAATCCCGAGATCCCGGAGTCTCGATACAGGTCCTGTAACCCCTCATCTGTCAGTAACGGTCTCTTATACCACATATAAAGCTTAACTTAAAGACAAATAAATACTATAACACGTTATCAAGCTAATAAACAACGTCAGTACCCAGAATCTATACTTCATGACAATCGTGTATTTTTTGTGAAATTAATACGGTTATTAATCAACAATGTCTTGCTATCTTCCAGTGAACTTTTAAAAAAAGGACGAGAGGTTCTTTGGCATACCCTTGATTTATCAACTGTCTGTTCAATCACTGATGACGTTTTGCAAAGTCTGAGTAGGAGCTGCAAGCTCTTGGATACCGAATAATTTGGGAAATGTAAATCCCATATGCAGCTCATGCATATGCATATTCGACGTTCTATGTGAGTTTTTTTTTTTTTAATTTCAACTGAACTGTCATATAATGGTTATAGAAAATATGCTTTTCGAGCGGCCTAAGCGTGGATCCTTAAACGACCATTGAAAACTAATTATGATCATAGAAGGAATGCATTCTCCACTCTTTTAACGTGGAACTTTTTGTTGTCCGTGGAGAAGTCTTGTGTTATTCCCATAACAGTTAGATATTTCCAATGTCCTTAGCGTGGATTTTTTTCTGATTTCCATTAAAAAAAAGAGTCAAATTTTGGTCATAGATAGTATGCACAGCCAAAGTTCTGACACTGCCAGTTGTCTCTTTTCCCCCTCCTATATACATTAATGTTTTTAGATGTATGATGTTTACGAAAAGCCATATTATGGTCAAATCCAACGTACTGAGTGTTGATAATTTCTCATGTCCAATGAAAAATAATAATATATTAAAAAAGGTAGGCACATACAGCGTCCTGAGCGAAGAGGTTTTTCTGATAGCCTCCGACAGTTATATTATGGTCAAAGAACGTGTGCACATCCAAGGTTTTTACATGGATGTATTCTGATATCAACTGAAAATTATATTTTGGTCATAGAAAAACACAATTGAGAATGGCAAGTATGCATATCCAAAGCCCCGATTAATTCTGATATCATCAGAAAGTCACATTATGGTCATAGAAAGCATGAACCCAAACGTCATTCGCTAGGATTGTTTTATATTCCCTGAAAATCATTTAAGGTATGTTTTTTTAACACTCTGAGTGTTGATTCATTCTGTTATTATATGACCACAAATATTCTGTTTTTACATTAGTTAAAATCAGAGGAATTCCTCTATAATAAAACATTATATTCAATGGGGCAATAATCTACTTTATTGAATATTTCAACTAAAGAAAACCAACAACTTCAAAAGAAGATATGAGAGGTTTAGCGCTATAAAACCAGGTTCAATCCACCATTTTCTACATTTGAAAAAAGTCAGGAATACAACAGTTGTCCATTCGGTTGGTGTGTTTTATCATTTTATTTTGCCATTTAGTTATAAGGGACCTCCGGTTTGAATTTTTCTCGGAGTGCAGTATTTTTGTGATTTTACTTTTTTTGAAAACCGTGAGATGACCCATAGCTTATAATTTCTATGTCATTTGGTCACTGGTGAAGAGTTGTCCTATTGGAAATCATATCACGTTTACTTGTTTTTTTTTCACCTTGTCTGATCAATTCAGTTAACTGAGGTCCTATTGGATATTGATACAAATATCAATGTTTTGCTCTTATTTTGATTGATACTTTTATATCTATTTATACATGTTTGAATATAAAGTATATGTCATGATTGAACAATCTCACGTATTTTGTTTTAAGCACCTATTAAACTGTTACGATGATCGTATGTCACATGATCATTGCAATGATCTACTTGATGATTCAATGATTTAAGGAAATATTTCATTTGGTTATTAAGCTCATTACACACATTTTTATATGCTGCGTGCATCCTTTTTGTAAATTTGACAATGCTTTTTATTTATATTTCTGTCAAAGGAGAGTGAATGGGAAAATATTTCATTACGAAACACATTGAAAAATCTATTTTGATAATATAGAGGTAAGTCGTAGTAAATTAGCAATTAAAAACATTACACTCTAATTTTAAATGTTAAATTAGAATAAGGCAAAACAATTCCCATCATGCCAAAATAAGTGATAAAATTTGGAAGAATTATATAGACCGAAAGGTTCATTAATTTTGTTTTATTTAAAATATATAACTTTGTTATATAATTATTTTTGTGATGTATATATACACCGTATGTTTGTGGCATAACATCGTGGCCACAAGTAAAAAAAAATCTGTTTTGTATTAAATTTATATTAAGATCCATTTTGTTATATTTTTCTGATCAATTTTATTTGGCAATCGCCAATGGCAGTCAGCAGGGTTAACGTACATCAGTTGTTCGACCTGTTAGTCAAACGCGTTTTGTTTAAATATACTTTTCACTTTTTTGGTCTATTGGAAAATGTTGTTTGTGCTGTTTTTAGACCCTTCTACAACGAAATTTGTTTTACATGCACACGTATAAAAATTGCGGTTTTTATCCAACGCAATCTTAGGTTTGAACGTAATTTTCAATTTAGACTCGTTTATTTATAATTTTTTTGTTATATATATATATATAGATAGATTCTACCACTGCATCGAGTGTAATACGTTATTTATCCACTCGAGACAGTTAAATTTTCAAATTTAAATCGCGAGGCTTCCCGGGCATTTTAAATATTTGAAATTTAACTGTCGAGAGTAGATACATATCGTTTTACACGAGATTTACTTATTCCTTCTTTTAAATGATCTTCAAAAAGATGGATTTTTACTTTATTAAGTACTGAGATTAAACGAACCACACGTTGATTATTTTTTTTATACAATGGACTCAGAAAGGGATAAATTGAAGAAGAATTAGAGAAATATATCTATACAAGTCTAAATTGAAAACTACGTTCAAACCTATGATTGCGTTTGATAAAAAGCGCAATTGTTATACGTGTGCATGTAAACCAACTTTCGTTGTAGAAGGGTCTAAATACAGCACAAACGACATTTTCCAAAAGACCAAAAAAGGTGAAAAAGTATATTTAACAGGTCGAACAACTGATGTTCTTTAACCCTGCTGACTGTCATTGGCGATTGCCAAATAAAATTGATCACAAGATGTAACAAAATGGATTTTAATATAACTTTAATACTTAACAGAAAATAATTAACTAGTTGACAAGATGTTATGCCACAAACATAAGGTGCCAATATGTTTTTTTTTGTACACCAGATATATATATGTCACGATATCACAGTAGCATGGGTTCGAATCCCGGCGAGGGAAGAACCAAAAATTGGCGAAAGCAAATTTACAGATCTAACATTGTTGGATGGATACATCTGTTGTAGAGTTGTCACTGACTCAGACGTATTTATAAATATGATTATTTTCTGTGACTGTATCTTACATTAATTCGTAGGATCCTTTTCTATAGATAATTAAGCTGATCTGTAACAATAACATCTTCATGCCTTATATATCATGTACTGTAGTACGCCGCTAGATTAAA
Source organism: Mytilus galloprovincialis (assembly GCF_965363235.1). Lineage (NCBI taxonomy): Eukaryota > Metazoa > Mollusca > Bivalvia > Mytilida > Mytilidae > Mytilus > Mytilus galloprovincialis. The sequence goes on along the minus strand of NC_134840.1, from coordinate 72,549,054 downwards.
ACTGACGAGGAAAGGTAACACATGGCCAGAGAAAGCTCTATTATTTGTAGAGCCCAGGTGGTCGTGTGGTCTAGCGGGACGGCTGCAGTGCAGGCGATTTGGTGTCACGATATCGCAGAAGCATGGGTTCGAATCTCGGCGAGGGAAGAACCAAAAATTTGCGAAAGCAAATTTACAGATCTAACATTGTTGGGTTGATGTTTAGACGAGTATATATATATATATATATAAGTACGTCTGAGACAGTGACAACTCTACAACAGATGTATCCATCGGATCGCCATCAATGAACAAGTATAATTGCAAACTACGTTTAAACATATGATTGCTATATAAATATATATTCATTCTTATATGACTCCCAAAGATTTTAACAATATTATTTGAACAGAACCTGCATGTCATTACACCCTGACTAAGCTTTGTGCCGAAAATGATATTATAGAATTGAGTGCATTTTTGTTGTTGATTTTTTTTACAATATGTATTTAAGTAACGATTACATTTTGCATGAAGGGAGCTAAAGCTTTTCTAATTGAACAAGCGATCGAATGTAAAAATAAATAATACTGGAATCTTCCTTAAGTCTAAGAAATGAAAAATATGTATATGTAATTTATACTCACATTGGAAGTAAACACAAAAGTAAAATGAATTATAAATTGTCTGGTGGATGAAGTAAGTACTGTTAACAAAAATCGCTTGCAGATAATTAAGGTATTTTCAGTCTATGTAAACAATGCTAAGCAGTTTACTTGTACATATAAATGTAACACTGAGTTGTTTTAATAACTACTAAACAGTATAGAAATAACTAGAAGTGAATAACCTGGTCACTACTGGATTTACCCTAGAAATTAGTACGAACATTTTCAGAAAACTGGACATGACTTACTAATTTATTGTTTTAGATTGTTCAGATCGTAATGACCGTTTAAGATACATCTGCTAGTTGTGAAAAAAAAACCATTTAACTTTTCGTAAACATGTCAAACATGGATATTCTTTTCATCGAACTCAAAGAACGTTAGAAAACTCAGAATAGAAATTGCAACAATATTGACTAGAACTTTTTTAATGCGAACAAGCAAATACGTGACTTTATAAGTTGGTTTAAATCTCAACCAAGTGATATATTAGTATGAACTAACGATAGTGTTGTGTTGTGAATGGTACCAGAGAGTATGTGTTTGTTATTAAAAATGTGTTATATTCTTTAAATAAATTATCTATTATATCCATTACTCCTATTATATGAGTAAAAATTGACCCAAACAATTTCACCATACATTTTTAATGATAGGGATAAGATTTATAATTAAAGGTTCTATAATGTGTTATCTACTTTTATTGAATAAGACCATATCAGTTTGACTCAAACAGTTTTCACATCTACGCTACATGCATGAAATAGACAAATAAGCATTTTAGTAAGAGTAATTTTACCCTTACAATTTAAAATGCAGACTGCAAGGAAAAAACTAGTATTTTCTTTTATTATTAACAGGTTATATACTCAAACAAATAATTCAACACTACACACAAGTCTTAGCGACGATGGACAGATTCAGGTTCAGCAATATTTTTAGTATAGTACTGTTCCCCTTTGGTAAGTGTCAAACAATTTTTTTCAGTTCTTTCCTTTACATAACCTTATCTGTTTCTTTGTATTGTTAATTGTTGTGTTCAATGACAGAGACTATTCCAAAACTAGGAATATAATGTTGGTCATCGAGTGTGAAACATTGTTAACAATGCAAGGTTTTTCACATTCGTTTGTTTTTTATATTAAAAATACTATAAAAGAGAGACTAAAGATACTAAAGGGACATTCAATCTCGTAAGTTGAAAATACACTGACAAGGCAATAGCTAAAAACATAAATGATTATAGGCTACGCGATTACATACTTTTTAGTATTTTTGTCGAGCCTGCAACTTTTGTTGCAGAAAGCTCGACATAGGGACAGTGATCAGGCGGCGGCGGCGGCGTTAGCTTACTTCTTAAAAGCTTTATATTTTAGAAGGTAGAAGACCTGGATGCTTCATACTTTGTATATATATGCCTCATGTTACGAACTTTCCGTCAGTCACATGTCCAATGTCCTTGACCTCATTTTCATGGTTCAGTGACTACTTGAAAAAAAGATTTTTGTAATGTTAAATTCTCTATTATTATAAGTAATTGGATAACTATATTTGGTATGTGCGTACCTTGCAAGGTCCTCATGCCCGTCAGACAGTTTTTACTTGACCTCGACCTCATTTCATGGATCAGTAAATAAGGTTAAGTTTTGGTGGTCAAGTCCATATTTCAGATACTATAAGCAATAGGGCTAGTATATTGGATGTATGGAAGAACTGTAATGTGTACATGTCAAACTGGCAGGTGTCATCTGACCTTGACCTCATTTTCATGGTTCAGTGGTTATAGTTAAGTTTTTGTGTTCTGGTCTGTTTTTCTCATACTTTATGCAATAGATCTACTATATTTGTTGTATGGAATGATTGTAAGGTGTGCATGTCTAGCGGGCAGATGTCATCTGACCTTGACCTCATTTTCATGGTTGAGTGGTCAAAGTTAAGATTTTGAGTTTTGGTCTTTTTATCTAATACTATATGCCATATATAGGTAAACTATATTTGGTGTATGGAAATATTTAATGATCTATATGTCAGTTGCACAGGTTTTATTTGACCTTGACCTCATTTCACGGTTCATTGCTCAGAGTTAAGTTTTTGTGTTTTGGTCTATTTTTCTTAACCTATAAGTAATAGGTCAACTATATTTGTTGTATGGAAGCATTGTTAACTGTACATGTCTGCCTAGCATGGTTCATCTGACCTTGACCTCATTTTCATGGTTCATTGATCAATGTTTCGTTTTCTTGGTAAATTTTGAGTTTATGTGACAGTTGAAATAAAGCTTTATATTTAGTTCCATCAACATAATATCAATGATAAGTAAAGAAGGCGAGACATATCAGCGTGTGCACTCTTGTTTTTATATACGAATGACTTTAACAAAACATCTACTTGTTTTAATCCTTTTTTAAAATACATAAGTTCTTGCTAAATTTCGTGATCTTGTTTGAAACATTTCTTAGTAACAAAATTGTCTGTATAAAGCCCTAGTCACACTGTCACGTTTCAAGTGCTACATTTTACTACTTTTTAAAAGCGTAGCGAAACGGGTATATACGTAACGAAGCGTATCAAACGAAGTGATTCTTTGTTCAAAACGTAGCGAAAATTGAAACGAAGTAGAAATCTACTGAATATGTATCTGAGATTAGCGGAACGTAACAAAACGTACTAACTACATATTGAAACGTATCAATGCGTGGTGGAAACATGAGTCTACACTTACTTATACGTAGTAAAACGTGAAAAGAACGTAGCACATACCTAGTAAAACATACTTTGAAATAACGTGACATTTTATTTAAATGTAGCATTTCAAATCATAGTAAAACGTGACAGTGTGACTGGGGCTTTATAACAATCTCTTTAACGAATTCAGTAGATCATTATTGAATCACACTTTAAAACTGATTCAGCATTAAAAATCTGAAATATCGACTGATCTTGAAAAGGGCTTGTCTTTTAATTTATCAATCGTTGTAAAGACTATGTACACATATTCTTCATTGTGCAAGGAACTAGAAAATAGATAACATGGTGTGTGCAGTTCAGTACATAATGAGACGATGATATCGAACGCGATCTAGTGAGCTCCTCTTTGGTGCTGCAATTTTCACAGAAACCTGTGTATCTTTAGTCTCAGATGAGTTTAAATTACAGATATATTAATGCGTATCGTACATGGTATAGTAATCTTTTGTTACAATAATACATGGTAAATCTTTAATAAAGACATTGAAGGATTTCTTTTTTTACTATGTATACATATCTATAGCTACCATACAATATTATCTCAAATTCAGTTCAAACCTAAAGATCAGAAACAAACATTATGCTATTCATGAATCAAGAATACCATGTTTTTGTTGACATTATGAAAAGGTTTGCTTTGACAATATTCGAATCATGACTGTTACTTTTCAAATCATTAGTAAATGACAAAAAAATAAATCAACTATATTTCAACTGCAAAACAAAGTCATGCCTTTTTGCTCATCTAGTCTCAAGTGTTTGTACCTTACAGTTTCAGTAAAATAACTTTATCAAACTGGCTGAAGACTTCAGCATTGGCAAACACAGTTAAATGCTACTTCCTTGAGATACTCAACGTAATGATGTTTGTTAGTAAAAATGCTTGCATTCACCCTCTCACATTCTAAGTGAACTAAGGAAAATGATTTGGTGAAAGAACATGAAATTTTTTAATATTTATTACCTGCTTAGAGTATTTAGACCACCAATCGTTTTTTTTTTATGTGGGAACACTGAAGGAAATAGAACTTAAGGATGTTAAGAGTAGAGTTCAATAATAGTATTGTTTACAATATTAGAGGATCAATAAAACAGGAAACGATACTTAAACTTGATCACGGATAATATTCAATAACAAAAAAACTGTAAAAATTGTTGTACAATTACTCCGGATCAAATTGATTTCCTTTTAGTTTTTGTCACAATATGTGTTTATTTCCCATCAGATTTCTCTGTTAATCAATTTTAACAAACTAACGAGCAAAAAGTAGATTTTCAAATTTGAAAATAATTCATTTTTTTTTGGGGGGGGGGGGATTTTAACATTCTGAACCAAGGTGGATATTCATATTTCATGTATATTAAGAGAACCCTCAATGAAAAATTAATAAAACAAAACGCACTACAATACCTAAGGGCATCAAAACTTGTATGATCCTAATCGTTCAAACAGATAAGCAGATCCTACGCTGGTGACATGTTAGTGATGCTGGTGTCAATTAACCAAAAGTTTGTCATAAATGAGGAAAGCAAGTCGGGTCAAATAGATAAAAAATATAAAACTATTGCTGTTATATGTCACAAAGATATTCCTACTTGTAATGGTTGGTGAAGATAGAATAGCGTCTGATAAATTTAAACGGGTGTCTTCAATTTTCTATATGAACTAGAACACACCCGTGATATCGCGGGTCCGTGACTGAATTAAGGTATTTTACTATGCGCAAGCCTTATTTTAGTATTAGTATTGTCATCTGATAAAGTTATGCCGATTATAAGATACACAGTTTTTCTCTGCTTTTAAATCTTTCTGTTTGAACCCGTCGAACTGCAACTTATCAATTATTGGTAATATTAATTATTTGGAAAACAAAAGGTCCTGGAATGGAGTATTTTTTAATCAACAACATTGTCCTATATTAGTTATAAATAAAGATGAATTCTTTGATTCGCTGTTTTACGTCATGTATGCCCAGTAACAAATTGATAACTGTTCCTCATTTTTAGTCTTGTTATCTTAGAAAGTCTTACTGATTAAAATACTACAATAGGTAGCTTTTTGACAATTTAGTAGTGTCAACCCTGTGATTATGACCCGTGTATATAGCATAGTAACCCTGAATACACCGTTTGGTGGTGCGCCTGTCGGATGCGGAACGTACAGATTAAATAATAGGTAACAGGTGAATATACTACTGGTATAGGTATCGGACTTGACCCGGAAATTTTTAATTATTGGCAATATTAATTACGTGGAAAACAAAAGGGCCTGGAGTGGTGTAATTTTCAATCTACACCTTTGTACTATATTAGTGATATATAAAGTTGAATTCTTTGATTCGTCGTTTTTACGTGATGACGGCTGAAAAATTGGACTTCGTAATTTTAGTATTATAGATACCTAAGATGCTTTAATCGATGCATTTCAACTGTAAAACGAAACTCAAAATTAGTTTATAATATTTGTTGGTAAATCACTCGGCGCAAAATATTTTAAAAACAACGACGTAAGAGATCAGATAATGTGGGATTCTTGTCATTGTTAAGGTTTATATTAGCGATTAAAAGCAAACCAAAGTAAAATTGTTTCATTTTAATATCTGTGAAGGTATATGCCTTAAAGAGTCAATTACTGACCACGTAATAATGATTAATGAGGATCATTTTCCTCTATATCCCTTAAAGGTTCCACTAAATTCCACTAAATTCAAAATATAGGGCACTTCATCAACGTCTAAACTTTGCTTGTATTTTTCAACCAATAATGAATAAAATCATAAACTATGAGAACAAATTGTAGCATGCTGAGGATTCCATGTTCCGGTGAAGGACGACTTCTATTAAGCGCTGTGTGTCTGATAACTTTATATACCTGAAAACAGAGGATTGATATTTGAGTTTGTTAGTTTAGAACCCTACGAATCTGTAACCAGTACCGGGTTTGAGTCTTGTATGGCATTTATAGAATGATACTGAATACAGTTAATGATTTATTAACTACAATTATGTATAGTTGATATAGGTTGAACAATATCTATATAAATAAGTATAGTACATTGTATATACAATAAACACAATATTGGCGGCTCTAGTAATATATGGTGCTCCCAATACTCAAACGAAAAAATTGGGATTAATATATAGGTACTACTGGCATTCATGGTAGTTAGCTCTGGTACAAAATAAGGGAGCTGCATGGGTATTAATAGATATAGTACGCAATAATACCATCTTCGCTAGCCAAGGGTTACGATCCACTCCCGCTCTCTTCACCCTTGGCGGATTGAGATAAAATTTCGGAGACACAAGGTAAGGATTTTTATTGGTTGCAGTCAAAACTCACTGCATCCAATCAAAAGGCGCATATAACATGATCACGTGTAAATGTAGAAAGTGTTTGTAAACAATTACCACGTGCTTATAGTGCACCAAGTCTTTACATCCCTAAACATACGACTATATTTAGTGACAACAAAATGTTATTAATCAACCAATAGAAGTTCCTGCGAATGTTTCATGCACAAATGCATGAATGATGACGTATATTTTCATTTCCGGCTTTAGCAAGTGTGTAGAATCTAGACGCTACCGTGTTTTTACCTCCAAATTCGAGAGTTCAAGTGCTACCATTGGTCAAGAATAATGTATTCGGAATGGGCGTGATTTTTATGTTCCGATAGATGGCGCAACAATGTTAACACAAATGTTGGCTCAATCCACCAAGAGTAAGATCGCGGGAGTGGATCGTAACCCTTGGCTAGCGAAGATGCAATAATACTAACTATACAATAATATTTTTTTTATAAACAATGTCCGATATTCTTGATTGTTCGTATAATTAACAATTTATTATCTCTATATGTGTCTATTTACTTTATACTGATATAGTATGAAATATTCAATATGATAGCTCAAAAATGTGTTACTAGCGTGTCGTTCTTTGAATTGGTCTTGTTATGTGTGAATGAAACAGCCTGTACTATTGTTTCTAATATGATTGTCTTTGATGTAGAATAAATATTCTCTTGTTATAAAATTCAATTACGCAACTCTATATAAAATTTCGGGTCTCTATTTTCCCAAAGGGAATTAACCTATTTTCCTATGGATGACACTCTAGTCGTGTCGGGACAGTGTAGTGTCGGGACACAGTTAAGACAATAGATCTTTTTAAATAAAAGCTAACTGTGTTTTTAAAAAGGATAAATAAATACTTGAAGATAAAATGAATCGAAATTCCTTTTGACAATTGTGTCTACTTAAACGACAATACCACAATATTATTTTGCAATACAATTTTGTATATGGCGCCCAGTAAAGAGAAGACTGAATCCTAGAGAAGAGAACTTCCGTATTTTTTAATCAGTACTTCACGGTGCGACACAAAGTTCATAAAAGACATTACGCCAATAGCGACTTAATTTGTTTAAAATTGGTGTGGACGAATACTGTTATATTAGACAATATCACTAATGCCCATCCGATTGAGGAAGACAAAAGTTGTTTGTAAACTTAACATATTTGTGTAGTGATATTGGACATGTTTCAATTTTTAACAAGTGACTGAGCTTAACCATGAGTGTTGATCTGCAAAGAATAGGACCTTAGAATAAATGTGTAAAAACTATGGAGTTATTATATGTATTCAAAGTATTAAATTTTCAAAGAAACTAGTGTGTGAAAAAGGGAAGAGCCGCATCACCAAAAGATTTTCGGGGTATGCTAATTTACGGAAGAATGAATCACACTTCGTACCCCGAGAATTTAACCACATATGTAAAAATGTCTCAGCTTCGAAACAAGCCATCATACATATACAAGCTTACGATATGGGCTGAGCAACAGAAGAAAACGTTACCATTACCGCATATGGAGAAACAATTACGCATATTTTTCCATATCTTATGCAGGGCAAGCTCATGTTGATTTTTTTTTAAATGAATTGATTTCGAGCTACAGTTGATTTCATGTATCTAGGTGAAAGAATATCAAGGGTACAATACAGACATAGGGAAAATATGCCATTAATACATATGTATGTGACAAATCAACATGAGCCCGTCCTGCATTAAATGTAACAGTATTCGTCTATACCAATTTCAAACAAATTAAGTCGTCTCGCAGTCGTCTACATTTTTTGGAAAACATTTTTTACGTTTGTTTTTCGATCATTTTTTTCATACAATTATTATTTTTTTTCATACAATTATTTGTATGAAAAAAATGATCGAAAAACAAACGTGAAACACATAAACAAACGACAACCACTGAATTGCAGGCTCCTGACTAAGAACAGGCACATACATAAATAACGTGGCGAGGTTAAACATGTAAGCGGGATCCCAACCCTCCCCTTAACCTGGGACAGTGGTATAACAGTCTAGGTTATTTACAATTTACACAGTGTGTATATGTTAAGTATGTTTTAATAAACATATGTTCTCATAATTTAGGACTTGATTCATTATAGATTAAATAAAGGCAACAGTAGTATACATACCGCTGTTCGATATTAAAAAATCGATAGAGAAAAAAAAAATCCGGGTTACAAACTAAAACTGAGGGAAACGTCAAATATAAGAGAACATTAAAATGTAACACACACAGAAACGAACTATAATATAACAATGTATATTAAAAATAAAGACAAAATTTAAATGTTTATAAGTGTCCTATATTTTGACTTAAGTGATACCTTACCAATATATGTTCTCCAATATTATGAAAAATTTGTATTTCTCTCAACGAAAAGCGTGTCTAAAGGTAGAACGGTATAATCAATTATAACCTAAAACATCAAACCGTGCATTGTAAGTTACAAAGAGTGCTTGTGAACTAAATACACGGGGTCAATAAATATAATTTAGGGCTCGAGCGAACACCGATTGTGAGCTTGATTTTTACTTCTGTTAATTCAAAACAAGTTTTAATGTTGTAAAAATCATAACTTGTACAGTGTGTTTGTACAAGTTTTTTTGTTAATCTCTACAGAATTAGATAAAATAAGCACAGTGTGTTTGGTTATGCTTATGACTTTGAACATAGAACTGACATAGAGTTTATATAAAAAAAACTAAAATATAGAAATTGGTATCATTCAGGTTTTATTATTTGTAGTTTAATGGAATAGAGGACAGTGTTTAATGTTGGGTTGAAGTATACAAATTTCTTATTTAACATTGTATAAACTGGTGAATGAAGGTGCGATTCAACATGCTGATAGCTGGTACAAACATCCTGTACAAGTTGTTATATTATACAAATTATAATTTGTACAATATAGCAACTTGAACACATCATATAAAACAATTTCAATCATAAGTATAGGATATCGACTGATTTTGAATAGATTGATTATCCCAATCAATATTCCCTTAATAACTCCTGAAAATATTGTGTAATTCTACATTTATTACTGTCTTGAATAGAGATTTATTTGTCATTGCGTCTTCGATGTTAGTATATCTACTTGTATTGATGTGTACACAATTATGAAAAAATAAAATGAAATGACGATTAGATATCTTAACTAAGATATTAGAAAGTTGTAAGTAACAAGACAGTAACTCACATATATTATATTTCAGATTTAGTGTTAACCCAGGAAATAATTTACAGGACGGTAGAGTCTACAGTCGAACTGGTTTGTCCTATTGTTTCTTTTCGAGACATAACTTGGTTAGGGCCACCAAATTATAAGGAATACGCTGTAGGGACAGAAATATTTCCAGAAGTATCCAATCAAGTGGCTGTTAGTGAAACTGCTGCAGATAAAAAGTCCATTTTACTTATTCACCATTTCAGCAAAAAAACTAGTGGAGATTACAAATGTACTGATGGTATTGATAAAAAGGAATTTAACTTAATAATCAAAAGTAAGATTTAAAATGGATGATTTTTATTCAAAAAGGCAATTCAGATTTACTAAATGTGTGTATTTTTTAAGTGTATAAATATTTAGAATTTTCAAAATTTAAACGTTTTGTCAGTTCAGTTCATTTTATTGAATAATACGTGACGGCGCTCATTAATAATAATTTGATAGGCACAAAATAAAACTGTTAAAGTTCATTTAGTACATGCAATAATCAAAACAGGGTTCCTAGTGAAGTTTTTTGTCGAGCCTGCAACTTTTGTTGCAGAAAGCTCGACATAGAAATAGTGATCCGGCGGCGTCGGCGGCTACGGCGGAGGCGGCGACGTTAGCTAACTTCTTAAAAGCTTTATATTTAAAAGGTGGAAGACCTGGATGCTTCATACTTTGTATATAGATGCCTCATGTTACGAACTTTCCATCAGTGACTTTGTCCAATGTCCTTGACATCATTTTCATGGTTCAGTGACTACTTGAAAAAAAAGTTAAAATTTTTTGTAATGTTAAATTCTCTCTTATTATAAGTAATTGGATAACTATATTTGGTATGTGCGTACCTTGCAAGGTCCTCAGCCCGTCAGACAGTTTTCACTTGACCTCGACCTCATTTCATGGATCAGTGAACAATGTTAAGTTTTGGTGGTCAAGTCCATATCTCAGATACTATAAGCAATAGGGCTAGTATATTCGGTGTATGGAAGGACTGTAAGGTGTACATGTCCAACTGGCAGATGTCATCTGACCTTGACCTCATTTTCATGGTTCAGTGGTTATAGTTAGATTTTTATGTTTTGGTCTGTTTTTCTCATACTTTATGCAATAGATCTTCTATATTTGTTGTATGGAATAATTGTAAGATGTACATGTCTAGCGGGCAGATGTCATCTGACCTTGACCTCATTTTCATAGTTCAGTGGTCAAAGTTAAGTTTTTGAGTTTTGGTCTTTTTAACTAATACTATATGCCATAGGTTAACTTTGGTGTCTAAAAATATTTTATGATCTATATGTCAGTCTTGCAGGTATTATTTGACCTTGACCTCATTTTTATGGTACATTGCTCAGTGTTAAGTTTTTGTGTTTTGGTCTATTTTCTTAAACTATAAGTAATAGGTCAACTATATTTGTTGTTTGGAAGCATTGTTAGCTGTACATGTCTGCCTGGCATGATTCATCTGGCCTTGACCTCATTTTCATGGTTCCTTGGTCTTTGTTTAGTTATCTTGGTTAATGTTAAGTTTATGTGACAGTTTTTAATAAAGCTTCATACTTATGACTATCAACATAATATCAATGTTTTGTAAAGAAGACGAGACATTTCAGCGTGTGCACTCTTGTTATATTTTATTTTGTATTGAAGACATCTTTTTTTAATTTATCTCTACTATAATGACATTTCTTTCTTTTAACTTGAATATCCGAACATCCGGCAATTAGATAAAAAAAAAAGACATATATTAAATAAATAAAAATCGATAAAATGCATGTCTGATATAGAAAGGCGACAGAAGTATACTGCTGTTCGAAACTCATAAATCTATAGAAAAAAAACAACAAATCCCGGTTACAAATTAAAACTGAGGAAAACGCATTAAATAGAAGAGGAGAACAACGACACAGCATTAAAATGTAACACACACAGAAACGAACTAAGCATCAGACAACATCCGATGAGAATAACAAATATAATTACAAAAATGAATACATAAATTTGGAATAGAAAAGTACCGTGACACGTCTTACAGTAATTTGAATAAACTCATCATAGATATCAGGACTAAATTTGGTATATACGCCAGACGCGCGTTTCGTCTTTAAAATACTCATCATTGACGCTCGAATCCAAAAAAGATAAAAAAAAAAAAAAAAAAATAAAAAAAAAAGGCGAATAAAGTACGAAGTTGAAGAGCATTGAGGACCATATAAACGCCAGACGCACGTTTTGTCTACAAAAGACTCATCAGTGACGCTCGAATCCAAAAAGGTAATCTATGCCTAAGGTACAAAAGCCTTAGTATTTGAAAAATTCAAAATTTTGTAAACAGTTAATTTATAAATATAACCATGTCAATGATAATTCATGTCAGCACAAAAGTGCGGAATTCATACCAATAAAAGAGGAAACAAACGAAACAACAGAAACACAACGTCAAAATGTAACACTCACAGAAACAATCTATAATATAACAATGGCCATATTCCTGACTTGGTACAGGACATGTTTTAAAGAAAAAATGGTGGATTTCACCTGGTTTTACTGCATCCAAAACCTCTCGCTTTAATGGCAATGTCAAAGACAACATTAAAATGACAACACAGCATTACAGGACTACACTACAAATAAATAGGAGAACATATTGGACAAAAAAACGCACGAATAATAGCTAACAAAAGGCACAAGGTTTAAAATTTAATGCGCCATTAGTGCTTCTCGTCCACACAAGACTTACTAGTGACGCCCACACACAAAAGTTCGAAATCCAAAACAAGTACAAAGATGAACATCACTGAAAACCAAAAGTTCAAAAAAATTGTGCCAAAAACGGCTGGGGTTTCCTGCTTGGAATAAGAACATCCTTATCACCCAGAATAATTCATACTTTTGCATAAAGCATAAAAAAAACTTAACCTTAACCTTAATTCTCTCCGCGCCAGAAGTCGCATAAGACCTACACGCTGTTTTTCCATCCTTTTCTATCTTTTGCCGCTGTTCTGTCTACGTTCCAACTTGTCCATTCTTGTTGGTTCCTTTCTTACTCTGTTGTTCTTCTCCATGTAGTTTTTGGCCTTCCTCTAGTTCTTTTCCCTTCAGGTGCCCATTGTAGAGCTACATAGCTGTTGTTGTCTCTTTCACGTCTTAATGTATGTCCTATCCATGTCCACCGTCTCCTTCTGATTTCGCAACTGATGTTTCTGGTGTTAGCTATTTCATTTACTGTTTTGTTCGATGTTTTACTTTGCCATCTTATTTTTAGGATCTTTCTTAGGCATTAGTGTTCTACAGTATTTAGTTTCTTTTCTTCAATGTTTGTTAATTTCCATGTTTCGCATCCATACAATAATACAGGTCTTACTAATGATTTATATAGGTGTATTTTTGTTTTTCGGCCAATTCCTCTTGCATACCATATATTTCTTATGCGATGGAATGTCCCTCTTGCTTTCTGTATTCTGTTTTTGATGTCACAACTGCCTCCTCCCTCTTTGTCCATGACTTGTCTCCCAGGTATGTGAATTTGTCTACATCTTCTATTTTCTGATCGTATAACGTTATCAACTCTTTATTCTTTGTTTGCTGGGATCTCAGAGTTTTACATTTTTTGGGGTTAAGTTTCACTCCAACTCTGTCAGCTTCAGTTGTTAATTTCTGTGTTTTTTCATCAAGGTCGCTAAATTTTGAGGAAAGAAGTGCGATGTCATCAGTAAAGTCAAGATCTTCTAGAACAGTATTAAAGTTCCATCGTATCCCTCTTGCTTTGTCTGCAGTTGTTTTCCGCATGATCCAGTCTATGACTAGAAGGAAAAGAAAACCTGACATAACGCATCCCTGTTTCACTCCTGATTTTATCTCAAACCATTCTGATGTTTCTCCCTAATCGATGACCGAACACTTAAATCCTTTATATATCTCCTTTATGGTTCTTATTATCTTGTCTGGTATTCCATAGCTCTTCTTGATATACCATAGACTCTCTCAGTGGACTGAGTCAAATGCTTTTTCGAAGTCTATAAAAAGTATTATTAAAGCTGCCCTCCATTCATTTGTTTGCTCGAGAATGTTTTAAAGGATAAAAATCTGCTCAGTTGTTCCTCTTTTTGGTCTAAATCCTGCCTGCTCATTCCTCGATCTCTTGTCTATTCCTTCCGTTATTCTTTCTATTAACATTCTGCAGAAAACTTTACTGAAAACAGGTCAAAGAGTCACTTCCTTCCAGTTGTTACAATCTGTCATATCGCCCTTCTTAAAGATCTTACAGATCAATCCCTTTCTCCAGTCTGATGGCCAATTTTCTTCTTCCAATAGGCTGTTAAATATTTCTGCCATTTTCTCTGCTGTAAGGTCGATGTCTGCCTTTATAAGCTCTGGTGTTACACTATCTATTCCTGCTGACTTCCCATTTTGTGTCTTCTTCAGTGCCCTTTTAACTTCAGCTACTGTCCATTCTCCTAGATCGATCTCCTCTATTATAATTTCAGCCAAATCTACACCTTCCTCTGAAATTGGATGAAGAGGATCTTGCCTATTTAAAACTTCACTAAAATGTTCTACCCATCTATTCAATATATCATTTCTTTCACTTTTCAGTTCTCCTTCTTTACTTTTTACTCCTGTCTGTTGCCTCTTTCCTTCACCTGTTAGTATTTTAGTGATGTTATAAAGCTCTTTGCTTCTGCCATTTTCTGCTGCTTTTTCTGCATCTTCAGCCATCATATTGTACCACTTCCTTTTATCCTCTCTGGCACTTTTCTTAACCCCTTTATTTTTCTGCTTGTATTCTTCACTGAGTCTCACTTTTAATCTTTCCGATCTTGTTCCTTCTAATTTATTTTTAATTTATTTTCTTTCATCAACCATTTTCCATGTATTGTTGGTTATCGATGGTTTACTGATCTTTTTACTGCTCCCCAATACCTGTTTAGCTGCCTCAGTGTATATCTCTACTGCACCTTCATATTTCAACACTGGATCTTCTATGTTACCTTCTTCTAGTACGTGGAATCTGTTTCTCACTTCAATATTGTACTATTTCCTTACATCCATATTTTTTAGCTTGTTTAGGTCATATCTCTCTCTTTTGCATTTGTTCTTGTCACCTTTATTTCTTGCCAGTTTGAGTCTGATCTTAGACCTTACTAAGTAGTGGTCAGTATACACATCTGCTCCTCTAATTACTCTTGTATGCAATATTGATGTCCTCATGTACCCTCGTACCATTATATGATCTATTTGGTTTGTTGTTTTTCCATCAGGGGATTTCCATGTTACTTTATGTATTTCCTTATGTGGGAAAATGGAGCCTGTTATGATGAGGCCATTGATTTGGCAGAAATTACATAATAATTCACCATTTTCATTAATTGTCCCACATCCATGTTTTCCTAACATCTCTTGCATATGGCTATTGTCTTTGCCTACTTTTGCGTTCAGGTCACCCATAACTATAAGCATATCATTCTTATTGCAGGATGAAACATTGTCTTGTAGTTGTTGGTAAAATGTTTCTCTCTCTTCCTCGTTTGCATCATTTGTTGGAGCATATGCTTGAATAACTGTCAGTTTCTTATACTTTGAATAGAATCTTGCATTTATTATTCTCTTGTTGATTGGTGTCCATTCCATCAATGATTTCTTAGCTCTTTCATTCATCATTATGGCTTCTCCCTTGACTTGATGTTCATCATCACCAACATAGATCACTGTGTCTCCACTTTGAAGCTTGGTTTCACCTTATCCTTTCCATCTACTCTCACTGATACCTAGTATGTCCATACCATAATTTTTCATTTCCTTCGCTACTTGTGCTGCTTTTGATATGTCTGCCATTGTTCTAACATTCCAACATCCTATATACATATTCTGTTTTGGCGCTACTATGGAACCGATCGGCTTTTGTGCTTCCTTTCGGCTTTCCCCCAAATGTGTCACGTTTGGTTCCTCAGCAGTACACCCATCTTGGGTTTCTTCAGCGTTTCTGGTTTCTGTAACAAGTTCTTTTTTACAGAGTTGGGTAGTTAGCCCAACGTCCAACCTCCACTCTGGTGGGCCGGGTTTTCTCTCTGGGTAGTCCTTCCCGTAGATGATTGCATTACTCTGCTAACGAATTGCATCTGTCCGGATTTCTTTCTGGGTTGTCTCCCATAGCCTTTGACTTTCCACAGTCACCCACAAGGCAGTGGGGCTATTTTCCCATAGCTGGGGTTTGGTTTGCAGGCACCAGGGCGTGTCCACTCACCGGTGGGCCTAGCATGCCGTGCATCTAGGGGCCAAACCTCCTGCGAGACCTTGTGGTTTTGCCTGGGGCCGTGAGGTGCCCAGTTTCCATCGATCACCTCGTGGAGGATAAAAATCACTATATAACAGATATACATGACAAAACTAAAGTATTAACAAATAACAGAATAAAAAAACGGATTCATTACCAAAACCAACATATTCCAACACAAAAAACTGACACACCGAGTTATGCAAGGTCTCAACGAAAAAGTGACGTCACATTTGAAATTGTAAAAAAAGCACAAAAATGATGTCACATTTGAAAAACTAAAACAGCACACACAAAAAGACGTCACATTTGAATGACTAAAATTATTTATAAAAAAATAGATAGAATTAGGTTGATGGATTTCCAAAATTTCCCTCAGAGATTTAACACTCGCATATAGATTAGCGAGATGAATCAAGTTCATTTTTTTCATTATAATTTACAGTTTAACATAGTTATAATGCAAATTTATATTTGTATAAACCTTAACATGCTTATTAAGCTATCCTAGTATTAAAAAAAAATAGAAATAAAAAAAAGAAGAAGAGAAATGTAGATAATAAGCTATCCTAGTATTAAAATTAAAAAAAAAAGAAATGAAAAAAAAGTTGCGAAATGTAGAGAGAGATAAGTAAGTTTTGAAAAAAAAGTTAATATTGCTCTGGTATTTCTTCACCACTTTTATCCTCATTGCTCTTCAACTTAGTACTTGTTTTGCTTTATAAATATTTTGAAATGAGCGTCATTGATGAGTCTTATGTAGACGAAACGCGCGTCTGGCGTACTAAATTATAATCCTAGTACCTTTCATAACTATAAGTGATTGATTGTTGCCTGCTTATTAGCCATTGACTTATATAATTCTAGTATAATTGGTATGTTCTGAAACTGGAAATTCGAATTTTGCGATTTCTATCACAAAAGAAAAGATTTGACACTCGCATATAGATTAGCGAGATGAATCAAAGCGATTCATGTCTAAAATGCCTTTTTTACTCGCTTTATTAAACTTTGTTATCGTCATGTGCCGTTAAATAATTTCAACGAGGTTGTGTTAAATCTTCATAATTTATTAAATTGATAGAAATGGACACACAAATATATATTCAAACGACTAACACACTTTTTTTTAACATGAAACTAAGTAGATTTACATTATTGCATCTATTAGCATTGCATTAAGACGACAGACACTAATGATACTAACTTTTCTTAATTTATCTAGGAAATCCATCAAACTTGGTAATAAGTAATAAGACAGATGACAAAATTACTACAGTTGAAGGAAAAGGACATAATTTAGAATGTAGGGTGACCAGTGGACAACCTGGCGGCAATATTACATGGTCTACGGACGGAGTTGTCGTTGCAAGAAATGAACCAAGTTTTGTTAGTCACAGGTTAACGCCTAAAAGATATGATAATGGAAAGATATTCAAATGTGAAGCTTTTAACAGCGACGGTGAGAAAATATTGGAATCATTTGTCCGTATTGAAGTCTTTTGTAAGTTCATTTGTTTTTATTATAATTTACACTTTAACATAGTTATAATATTAACATTTAAATGCTTAGTTATCTATCCTTGTAATAAAATAATTAAAAAAAAATAGAAATAAAATACTTAAGAAAAGAACTAGAGAAATGTTTCTGCTCATAAGTAAATTTTCATTAGCTATAACAAGACCAACTGCCTCAAAACGTCATTCAGCTGTTCTGTGTGATTGTTGAAGGCTTTATAATATATGTAATAAAGGATTGTAGGGCATTTCGGACAAAAACGATATAATTTGTATTCAAAAAGACATTATGTAGGTTTACTCTCAGCAGAGTTTGTTTTTGGATAATTCCTCCTTCTTTTTCTTTTTACTCAAACTAAATTATATTAACGATTTTGAGGTATCTTAAGGGATTTATAGCATAGTTATTTAGGTGAAAAATTTAACAATTATTGTTTGAATCCGATGGTTAACACATGTAACTTTGCATTTTGAGTATATGTATATATATTTTATAAAAATGACCATTATCTGAAATAAGTTGCGTTTTTTTTCTCATGTGATGAGCTGTATAATAAGAGGACATATCAAAGAATAATAGTATATGTTTGTTCATAAAGAGTATACCATTATCTTTAATAATACCACCTATTTTAAAATCGTTATTTGGAAGTCTTCTGCGATATTGTTGTTCTAACCTTAGTAATTAACTTACATTCATACACCCGCCGAAACCTTTTACCTCTCAGCTAATTTCTTTTTGAAAACTTGTACAATTAAACTAAAAATCGATTAACATAGTTACAAATATCATTGTTATAAACACTATATTTTTCATTATCATATTCCACATTATGATTAATGTTTGTTATAATAATGACAAACTCGTCGCTTTTGTTAATTCAGATATTCCAAAGATAACATTCAGTCCTAGTAAAACGGTTAATGTAAAAGAAGGCAAGGAAGCGCATCTGATCTGCCAAAATGATGGGAACGATCCAGACACAACTACTTTCTGGAAAACAGAACGTACAGAAACAATTATCTCAAACAATGATACATTAAAGTTTAAAAGGGTTATACGGACAAATGCCGGCCTATACATATGCACGGTTCAAACAAAAGCCGGTGTTTATAAAGAAAATGCAAATGTTGTTGTGCAATGTAAGTAATGAATTACACGTTATGGAAAAATGGTAAAGTAGGCGTTATATCTTATTTTCACATTTTATATAAGTAATTTTCGAAATAAAAAGACTCCCCCCCCTTTATCATTATATACTCAAGCTCAAAGAAACAACATACCTGAAACCAATTTGTTTATAAAATAAAGTAATGTAACATCTGAAAAAAAAATATGAAGCAGAAGCTAAGATTATAGATATTTAAATAAACCAAAATAAAAAAGATAGTATTTGAATATTGTTAAATGTCGGATATAGTGTGAATACTCTTATCAAACTAATCTATCAATAGTTGAAGAAGCAATAAGTCAAGACATTATATATTTATATGTTAGCGTTACTAAGTTTCTACCACGCTTTTAGTGGATAATTGGTGGGACTGTTAAAACCTGACCTTGCTCTCATATAAACATAAATATAACACACCAGGTCATATTTACATTTAAGGAATAATCACATATTTTCAATTGATAATTGATGTATAAACTTGGACGATAAACTCTCTTACTAAATAAATGTCGGAATTATATGTAAAGTTTGTTAGTAAGCGAAAAAGTTTACATACCAGTAACCCGTGAACGTGCATTATAATTCTTAACGCAAACAATTGCTATTGTTGTCTTTCAATTTGAACATTCTTGGAATTTTTAAAGAACTCAATTCTATAGTATCATATATGCTTATCACAATGAAATGGGCACTACTCTTAACATTGACAATAAAAGACTTTCGAAATGTCAACCAAGGAAACGAACTGTACAAATTCAATTATTTGTAAATGTTCAAATCACACATTATAACTGTAACGGCTTTTCAGTCCCAACCATTTATAATATTTAGATCGACGTGTACTTTATAATTTTGCAGTCTTTATAATTATTATGATATGTTTCATTTCGTTGTGCAACTAAACTCAGAGTTTTGTTGAAATTTCAGATGCTCCAACTATCGATCTTCTATATTTTCCGACAGAAAGAAAAATGGAGTGTATTCCTAGTGGTGTCCCCGATAGATACGAATATAAGGACTGGGAACATACAACAGAATACAACGATCATCTAAGGTTTTTACCGATAACTAAAGAAGGGAATAACGCAATTTTAACTATTCCTAAACATAAGACTGGAAAAGATCATCAACGAGATCGAGGTTTATACATTTGTCGGGCTTCGAATAACATATCATCAAGTGATGGAATGTTTGTTGTGAAAAAGTACAATTTGAATTTTAAGGGTAAGTTTATTTTACTTATTTTTTATTTGTGATTAAGAACATATATATTGTGAAAACAATTATGTATTCGTTAGAAAGCAACCATTTTGCGTTTTATAATTGCAGAGAAGAATAATAACAAAAGCAGGATGGTTAATTTTACAAACGTCAAATCAAGGGTGAACCATGGTCTAAAAGATTTAGACAGGATTGATGTGTTATTCAACTGATTATGAGATGTAATGTTATGTTTTGTTTAAAATCAACTGAATTACAATCACATAAAGATCAACAAACTACTTATCAAAGACAAACATAATTAACAATATTTTTTGAAGAACTAGTACAAGACAAGATCAAATTGATAAAAACTCCAAAAATATTTAGTGAATCTTTATTTTATGGATGCACACCATATTGAGATTGCAATGGCTAAGAGTAAAATTATTGTAAACAAAATAATATCATCAGGCCTGATTGAAGTAACAAAGCTATAAATAAGGGTATTTTTCAAAGTGGTTTAACCAAAAAGAAGATCCATTGTCTTTATTACTACTTTTGTATATTGTTTTAATAGGAAATTTATGTGTTCATGAAAGGATACAATCGGTACTAAGATTTAAATGTTTTTTTACAATCATGACAAACTGTTTAAAACTTCCCATAGAATTAGTTGTGATATTGATATCAATGAAATCTTACTTCTTTTGGCACCTTACATTATTAATTAGTTTACAAATGTTTATATTTTTGCTGAATTTCTTGTACCTTTGAGCCTCCTTAATGATGCATTTTGTAACGTCAGTTTTTGTAGTTAATTTTCATTACTTTTACAATTTGTCTTGCCATGTAGTACACAATTATAATACATGTAATATGCTTAAAATTGAAAAATACACTTTGTTTATTTTTCTATAATATCAACTTTTTTTAGGCACACCTTACTTTGTCAGCTCTTCTGAAAACACTCAATATGGAGTTTATCTCAAAACTGCAAAGATTGAGATAAAGTTTATTAGTGTTCCCGAATATAGCAGTTACGACGTATATAAGAATGAAAGCAGATTCACAGGATATAATGAATCCGTTCACAGAAATATGAATCTGACGGATACTGTATATGGAAAAAATGTGTCGGTGAAAGGAAACATCATATCTTTACAGATAAAAATAGACACTTTAGATGATTTTAACCTGTATAAAGTAGTTGTCAAGAATGCAGAAGGATCCTCACACCATACAATAAATCTTGTTTCTGCAAGTAAGTTCAAACTTATGATTCTAATAAAAAAAATATAATTACTAGTATAAAAATAATCAAACATTTTTAATTTTTTTTTTCGCTGTTTAAAATTTATGTTTTTGTGTTATTTGTTGTGCAAATCAGATGAATTACATTAAAGAACGTTTACATTTGATCATGAAGTTGTCCTGTGCACGTGATTACACATATCAAAAGTATAGCTCTTCTATATTGTTCTTGATAATATTTCAACTTAACTGTATATCTCGGATGTATTTCGGATGTATTTCAAAATAACAGATACTTAACATAGAAACATTGTTTTAATTTTCTGTAGGTGCTCCATTCTTGCCAAAGAATGTTGGAACAGAAGCAAAACAAACTCAGATCTCTGTTTGGTGGACACCAGGATTTGATGGTGGTTATCTTCAATGGTTTATAGTTGAATATAAAGTAAAAGAAGAAATATATTGGAACAATCAAACAACACATTTATCGAACTCGGCAGTTATTGGCGGATTGCAACCTGCAACTAAATACCTTATTCGAATGTTTGCAAGAAACATGATCGATGATAGTAATAGGACAGAAGAAATCGTAGTCCAAACAGGTAATGCTGTAATTTAGTAAATGAATTTGAGAACAAACCTATTAATTATTTTTAATTTGATTCAAATCATATGATTTTGCAAAACAGATCCCGATCTGCAGTGAATATTTCGATTGAGATGGTATACTAGTAATGTACAAAAATGTTACAAGAATTTGTCTTGTATCACAAATAAGAAACTTGATACTAATTGATGTAAAACATTGTATTGTGATATGTTTTTGTTAGTGACTGCCCTGCTTTTTTTTTTTTAAATATAA
This sequence comes from Mytilus galloprovincialis, assembly GCF_965363235.1. Classification (NCBI taxonomy): domain Eukaryota; kingdom Metazoa; phylum Mollusca; class Bivalvia; order Mytilida; family Mytilidae; genus Mytilus; species Mytilus galloprovincialis. Next base: position 72,526,796 of record NC_134840.1, on the reverse strand, counting down.
TCTCTATTCTATAATAATCTGAATCGAAATATGTTTTTTTTCTATATTCTTGAACATAGATAAGAGGGACTCGGAAACGAACTCTCCTGCTATTGTTAGTTTATTCGCTGTTTTACTGTGTTTGCTTATAGCTGCTGCGTATTTCAGAAGAGGTAAGTGCAATTTAGATAGATAAGAATTTTCTTACGATGATTTAATGTGAAATTTACCGTTTATAATTTTGCATTGTTTTGAAATTAACTCTAGAAGGAAACATCATTTGTCACTTTTAAGACCAGACATACATATTTTATCCGCAAAGACGTGTAGAAATAGAACAGTTTAACAAAAGTTCGTACAATCTTGAATTATTTTTTTTAACATTCTAGCAAATAACGTATAAAGAAAATACTGTTTACATGATATCTCTCAAAAGACGACTAAGTAAACTTCTTTTGTTCACTCTAATGATATGATATTAACGGTACATATTCTTCTGCATTTACATGCAGCATCAACATTTCGTACATCAGTTGCCCTTTTCACAAGGCTCACCTTGAACGCTCGAATCAACCAAGTTAACAAGGTATTATATAGAACGAAGTTAAAGAGCATTGAGTACCATTAATTTTGAAAGATTTTAACAAATACAGCTTAGATAGTCAATAATAGACTTGTTCATGTTCAAATCAATCTATTCAAAGTTTTAGCAGTGTAAATATCTAAACTATTTTTTATACATCAGGTTGACAAAACAAGTCTCGGCCTTAAAAAAAAATATAAATAAACAATATAAGTAGTATATGCCAATGAGGCAGAAAAAAAAATGCATAAAAAATCAACAAAAGAATGTCTTCACATTGAACCAAAGCCTCAGTATGAATAATTAAATAAAAAGATATTATGAAAAGGTTTTATTTTCATACGAATTTACAAAAGCAACGAATTATAAGTAAATACATTCGTCAACTACATTTATCTATTGACAAAAAGCTTATTACATATGTACGAGTGTGGTGTATTTTTTAGGGAAACTTAAGCAATTCATATACACAAGGTAGACTTGCTTGTACAATGTCTGCAAAGACTTCTTAAATCTCAATATTGTCTCTTGTCTCCAACTTGTTATTTACCCTTTCTAATCTTATCCAAAAATGTAAAAAAAAGATAATATTGAAATTTTGTTCTTTGTAAGACTACAGACTTGCATCACTTGATTATTCTATTATTTCTATCTTTATAACTCATACTGTATGGTTAATTGTTGGCTTATACTTCCAAAGCAACATATACGTAAATGTATTTATCAAAAACAAAAAAATCTGTAGCAGAGGAGTTTAGATAAAAAAAAAACATCACTAATCTGCCTTTCTATGAATAACTACTGTTATATGCGCGCTGTTTTAGAAGGGGGCTAAAGTTTACCTTACAACAACCAAAACTGTTAATTGCTGCAATTGCGGAAGAATAGTTTGAAAATATATCATAATAGTTCTTTTTTATTACGTGTTCGTGTTTTACGTTTTATCTATAATATACTGCAGTCTGAGGCATAAAGTCCTTTTCTGCATATAATAAACCAATCATGTACTAATATTTTCTTTAAAAGGGCATCTTGCATGTTTTTTAGAATGAGCAAAAACTGAAAAGCTTCGTTTACTTTTGCATGGAGAATATTTCACCAAAAACCAAATAAAAAAAGAACCTGTAAAAGATGACAACATAACAGTAATAAAAGATAGATGTTTTAGATATATATTCCTCGATACTTACAATATCCCTTCGTAATGATAAAAGAGACAAAAATTAAAAAGAAAGAAGGTATTTTTAGAAAATTAAACAAACGTATATTACAAATAATGTATATATGTATTAATATTGAATTTCATTTGCCTTATATAAACCGAATGTTTACTTTACAAATTCAAATATTCAAGTTTGCAAATTAATGTTTTGTGTCTTTTTAGGATTCAACAACCAAAGTGATTTAATTGATAACAATGTTTACTTCGCAGTTAATAAATTAATATTCTATTTCTGTTTTCAGATTCTCCAACCAAGGTAATTATATAGGATAACAACATCCTTTTATTCAAATGAAAACCTACCAATATACTAAGAAACCATTGGTACAATTATCTGTTTTGAACAATAGGAAAATGCGAGTTAAAGATTATCATCTCAAAAAAAAAAAAGATAAGCGTATTCTTTTACTTTTCGGCATTTTACTGGTCGTGTTGATGAATGATTCGCCACTTTTTTTAATGAAATATCCAGTTATAATTTATTTAGGCATACAGACCCTTCTTACATTTTATGAATACAAATGAGTATACAAGTTAAGAAAACGGTAGTTTGATCGATCTTCAATTCAAAAATACAAATGAAAACAATTTGATTGAATTGTATGAATTGCAAGACTCGTTGCGTAGACAGGGTAATTGTACTCTGCTATGCATGCGTCACCCCCATTCAATCTTCACTGTGTGAAAATGTCACAATCGAAAATTGGACCCAATTGGATAAGTAACAGGTCAGATGAATTATTATTCTGATACATTTATTGAAAGATTCGACGCTTCGACAATACAGTACCAGTGAATCGAGAAAAATACATGTTGACATGCTGAGGAAATGGAGGTTGAAAAACAGACATGAAATATGGTACACGCTGATACTCAAATTAAATATATACATTTATACAAAAAACAGGCAAGACTATAGACCATAGTAAAAATACAAATATTATAGTCACATCAAAACTATAATGAAGTGAAAGTAATTAGAAAATGGTTTTACTTATCTACTGTTATATTTTTTTGTAGCCAATTCAAGAGCTATTGGGAATGATTTGGACGCACTTCAGAATGGTATACATACAAATAGTGACATCGCAGAGATACCTGTTTACTCTTCTATTGACAAAAGACACAATCTGCGTTTACATCAAACTGCTGCTTACACTGTCGATCAAAAGGGCATAACAAATCCCCTTAAATCTGTCCTTCAAAACAGAGAAACAGGTAAACGAAAATATATCGTTATTGCTCACAACTGATAGATATCGTATAAATTCTTTAAATAAGATTTTTGATCGTACCAATAAGATACACGTACGGAATTATTTTTTTTTTAGAACGTTAATTTATTGCAACCGCCTAACGAACATTCCCTTTGTCAAAACGTCACAATTGCAAAACGGACACGGTAAATTATATCACCAAACGAATCCACTTGGTTCTTAATATCTAAGACCGTGAAACCATATTACTAGTGAGTGGTTACGTCGACAAATTGTTTAGGTTAGCCAACTTGACATTAAAACCAGAAAGCTTATGTATAGTTTGTAACCCAGTTTTTTTTCTGAATCTATTTATGAATTTCGAACAGCGGTATACCACTGTTGCCTTTATTTGTATTCGTCCTTTTACTCTGTTGGTATAGTTTGTGTGAAGAGATCAAACCCTTTTTTCTTTGCCTTTCAATGATGAATATTTATAAAAGGGATTTCTAATCGATACACTTAAAGAGAAGAAAAAACCCAAAGAGAATCCTCAAAGTTTAAAAAATCATTATGATCTACTCACTGAATAATCCTTTTAGTGTCGATTCTGCTCATACCCAGCAGAAGACACGTAAAGTCAATAGCAATTGTTTACCTATTTATATGTTGGATTAACGCATAGGATTGTTTGGAATAGTTGAGGTGCCACAAACATATAAAAAACAGACAATATGAAGATTAATGATGAAAAAAGTTTAGAGTGGTGATAAGTGGCTTTTTTCTTAGATATCCGTCTTTTATAATTTTTGATTGAAAAACAACATACAGCAGTTTAACGTGTTTACAAATCAGAATATGCCTCACAAACCATATGCCGAAAAAAACCCACATTTAATGCAAAATAAAATCTTCACAGTCATTTTACTATCATACTGACCGTTTATAAACATAAAGAACTTGGGAAGATGTTGGTAGTATTATTCATAATGCAGCGAAATTAACTACGTATAAAAATATTCCCAATAGTAGAGATATCAAAATTTCATGTACTGAATAATACAATTCTAGTTTAATGAAAAATTATGGAAATCCATATTTATATAGGTTTTGATTAAAATGATGTATGGCATATTAAGTAGGTGGATGGTTTCAATAATTGAAGATTTTAATTTAAATAGACTTATTAAAAAGGGATATAGTGACAATACTGTTGTCAGGTCATTAAAGATTGCATATTTTGGCGTTAATATTGATACACTTATAGGGTCTTTGCATCGGAACTAAACACATTTATTCAAAAACCAGTTGTTGGCATGACGGGTTATGTTCTTCTCATATATGTTATGATGGTATGATACTGAACCCCTAACGGGAAGGATTGTGCCTGTTATTCATATGATGAAATCATAATCTTTCAATCAGTTTAATTGAAGTCTGGAGCTTGCATGTCAGTTAACTGCTGGTAGTCTGTTGTTATTTGTGTATATTTGTCATTTTGTTTATTTACTTTGGTAACATCTTCTGACATCAGACTCGGACTTCTCTTAAATTGAATTTTAAATGTACGTATTGTTATGCGTTTACTTTTCTACATTGGCTAGAGGTATAGGGGGAGGGTTGATATCTCATAAACATGTTTAACCCCGCCGCATTTTTGCGCCTGTCCCAAGTCAGGAGCCTCTGGTCTTTGTTAGTCTTGTATTATTTTAATTTTAGTTTCTTGTGTACAATTTGGAAATTAGTATGGCGTTCATTATCACTGAACTAGTATATATTTGTTTAGGGTCCAGCTGAAGGACGCCTCCGGGTGCGGGAATTTCTTGTTACATTGAAGACCTGTTGGTGACCTTCTGCTGTTGTTTTTTCTATGGTCGTGTTGTTGTCTCTTTGATACATTCTCCATTTCCATTCTCAATTTTATTATTATAATTTTGTTTTACCTTATAGGTAAGGAAGGCAATAGAGTTAGCAAGTTTGGGTCCATGAAGTGTGCGTCGGGAATAGAAAAGGGCGAAAAGGTTCGTTTATATAGTAATTGCATGTAACACATGCAATATTCTATCAAAGACAGAACCACACAAATGAAAAAGAACTTTAACATTTGGTCGTTAAAAATTTTGAAATCTAAATGACCAGAAAGATGTCCAATCACATAGTTAATTATAGTTCAACCTGTATTACACAGAAAGGTCCTTGGGGATTTGAGACGACAATTTGTTATTTATACATATCTGTTTCCATATATTTCAGCATCAAGCATCAATGAAGACACAATAATTATAGAAGTGTGCTTCTGGTGCCAACAAAAATTAATATTCATTTTTATATCATTAATTTATCAAAACAAAAACAAAAACCATAAAGCATTTACCTTTTAATATATGACGTTAAACAAATAACTGAAATGATTAATGGATTTGGAGATATGAAAGGGTTAGAATAGTTTTTTTCAAGATTTCGGCATTTCCCTTTTTCGTTGTTTTCAATCTTTGGACAAAAAAAGTTAATAAGAAGAATACACAACAACATCAAAAACATGTACATACGGCTTGACTTACAAAAACAGTATAACACCACCCAAAAGAGAAAAAAACAAAATATAACCCTTTTAAAGAATGTATGTATTTCCTGAAAGCTAGTTTGAAGTTGCTGATAGGAAATTAATATAATTATATAACATGATTAGATGATTCACATTCATTGTTATCATATTTTACCGATGTTCTAGTTTACACAAACAATTTTCTATTCGCTGCTCGTTAGACATGTTTTTATTATTATTATGACTATGTTTTCTTTATAGGAATCAAGGGAACTAAATTACGTTGAAATCCTCTTTGATCAGAAACCAGTTTATCCATTTACAATTCATGGACTTGACGACAAAACTAATTATGTTGAAATAGATTTCACACAAAGTGCTGACCCTCTACCAGACAGTGACACAGACAGTGAAAGCGAGAAGTAATAACGATATCTTGGAAATATGTTAGAAAACTGCTGAAAGAAATTGCAATGTGCTTTGTAAGAGTGGTTAATTCACATTGTTTCTTTGATCGTGACATTTATAAGCAAAAATGAAAAGAATGTCATGTGATATCAAAATTAATGTTTATTTAATTGAGTCAAAATTTTCTGTTTTATCATTGTTATGTACAGGGATGTATTATGATAACCAACTAAACATCTTTCTAACACATACCAAAAGGACCATAGGGTCTTTAACTATTAACAAAACGTGTACCATGTTGTATTTATAAAAATTGCATAAACGTAAAAATGTGAATTCAAAATTTGTATTGCTAGTTTTATGCTTAAAAAAACAACACTAGTAGAGGTATCAACAAAAACAAAATAATCATGTACTTAGTTTTGACAAGCACATAACGAATGTGACAAGATAAGACAAGTGAATGAGCAATAAACCTACATATTACTAGTGACAGTCACATACAGTAACGTAACAATACAACACAACTAACAAAATGACAAAAGACAATGAGTGCAGAAAATCAAATAAAGAAGATCAAAGCTAAATTTAACTAATAAAAATTATGCGGAAGGAAAAGTTATCATATAACAGTTACATATCATTGTTGTGATTACTGGATTCTTTTTTTCTATGTGAACTGGAAAAACGAATATTTAGGAGATAACTGTATTGTATTTTAAGCTCCGACGGCATCAATTGGGGATTTGATGGTCGCAAATTAAGTTTACTGGCGACGCGTTAGCGGAGACAGTAAACGGGTATTTGCGACCATCAAATCCCGAATTGATGCCGTCGGAGCTTAAAATACCATATTGTTATCTCCATTCTAATGAAACTGACAGAAAACAACGTTAAACATGTATTTAAAATCTGTCATGTGCCGTCTGCGCTTGCGTGTACGTCCCATAGCATCAATTGTCAATTGATGCCATGTAAGAAAGTGACGTTATCCAATCAAAATGAACGTTACAAACGTTCTTGCATTAGAATTAAAATTTGTATACTAAAAAGAAGTGATTGACACTTGATTGTTAATGATTATACTGTACTAATGGCTTTGTATAAATTAAATTGCAATTGTGTACTATGTAGTAATTTCGGAATAATGTAACTGAATGTAAACAACATATGCATTCCTATATCTTTTGTCTTTAAGGGATCATGTCATTTCAGCATTTTACCACACTGAAATAAAACAATTGTCGAACTCAAAAACATTTCTTGTATAATTTCACTATCATGATATCTTTTCGAAAATTCAATTCTGATTTTAGTAACACTTAGAATTGTACAATTTTTGTTACAAATTCTAATATTCAAATGAGTACTAGACCTAGACATTATATAGTATTGTATTGTAGTTGAATCGTATACTGATTTAAGAAACAAAGTGTTATACATACTCTAAACCTATTTTTTTCGCGAGCGATTTCTTTTCTAGACTTTCGCGAGTAGAAAAATAACGCAAATTTAAATCGTCGCGAATATGTATAACTTGGATCTTTCCTTATTTAACTACCGCAAGTAAATTAGAAACTCGCGAAATTAAATCGCCGCGAAGTGGATTAGTGATATAAACGCGAAATAAAGTATCCGCGAAAATAATTGGTTTGACGCAACGTCAGATATTGCTACCATTTAGCGTAACAGAAAAATGACGTTAATTTGGAAACGCACACTATTAAATTTTTCCTGTTTTCCTTGTTGATTAAATGCAATGTATAATACACAAGGAGCAATGCAGATTATTAGATTCCAATCCAATATGATTTTATAATTTACATAGGATATTAATTTTTACTGCTAGTAATTGTGTGTTTTTTGGAAATATTGCTGCATTTTATATTCAACCCGAGTATGATTCTATTCAAGGAGTTGTACAAGAGACAATACAATAGCTTAATATTTATGATAATGAGTTTTCTTACTTATTGATTGTCTAATAGATGTGAGTTTTGTAATATGTACATCATTTCGTTTTGTTGAAAGCAGAACATTTACATGAAGTGGATGAAGGAACCCGCGAATGCAATTCATGCCGTCCCTAGCATATTACGGCGACGTCAAATACTGTTAACGGACAACCTTGCAAGACATTTTCATTAATCTATATTTTTTATAGACAACCCTATAATCTTAATACAATTTAGAGTATCAACTTCAACTTTTAAAGTACTTTTTATTGGTATAGAAATCAAAGCCTAAAAATAATCTTCACGAAATCAAATCTTTGTTTTTTTTGCCGTAAAAGTTTTTTTAAGGTATGAAAGTTTAACTCGGACATTTCCGCAAGACATTGTAAACCTATTGTTTTGAATTGAATATGTAGCTCAATTTATTTGTTTATTTGAATTTTTGGATCTTACACTGAGTACAAAACGATGGTCCTTACAATTTTATAAATTATCTGTCAAAATTTTATTTTTTTAACTGAAATGTTTTAAATTTCCTAATAAAACTTCCCATGGGACATTTTCGAACATCAAATTCATTTCAAAATGTCTATGCATATTTAAAATGCAGACAGCCATGTAAACCACTACTGAAATATTTCATGTCATAGAACATTCATGCAAAATTATTAAGAGTTGCGTGAACATTTCGCGAATTTTTCGAGTTTTATGTTTTGAGTTTGTTACATGGGACAACGCTAAGTAAACGTTTTTTTCAGATAAATTGTGTCTTCCAAAGCCTATAAATATTATATTCTTATTCTTTCTCTATCTTAATGTGAAAATTTAATAAGCAATCTTGATTTTCATATACAGTTTGAAACATTTATTTCATCATTTCTAAGAAAATACCCGGTTAAATATTTACTTGGCGCTATTTTTCGTGGTAGTAGCAATATCTTACGTTGCGTCTTTACAGTAACAAAATGAAACAAAACCTTCATCGCAAAAATAAAATATTTCATAAGCTGATAAATGATAACGGCAACATGAGCAAAGGTGATTATTTTTTAATTTGAGTGTTAAAATATATCAGTGATGAAGTAATCTGTACCATATCAGTGTCACGAAACAAGATCAAATGAATATATTCGTTTCTTTATATATACCAAAAAAGTTGTTCATATAAAAGCCAACAATTAGTTAAAATCGACGTAACGTTGTATAGATGTAACAAACAAGAACCATTTAGGAGGGGTTGACTATCATTTAAATCATAGTAAATAAGTGTAGGCAAAAAAGTGAAAATACACATGTCTCACTGTTTTTATAGCCGCAAATCATGCATTTAGTTGTTTCAGAATTCACTGTAATTTTTGACATTACACGTTTACCACTTGCGACTTTTTCATTTAGATTTTTTAGCTCTTGTTTTTTTTTTCATTTTTTTACTTTGCCTTTGACATTGATTTCGTCATAACACGTTTTATATTTTAGACATATTTATTTTGTTTTTAAAACATTGTTTTTTTATATTTTGCATTTGAAATCGTTAACCAGTTGCAACCACGTTAATATGCTTATATATAATCTTATAACTATTATTTCTGTATTATTGTAGAAATAAATGATTTCATATTATTCAACTATTTTCTTTAATATACATGAATAGAATTGACAAATTCAAACTTGTTTACCTTTACCATACATCCACCACTTGCAAACAGTATTAAATGATTATTGGATCTCTATGCGACTGTCATACAAGTGAGAGGTTAAGCTAGCCTTAAAAAACAGGTATAATCAATCGTTTTCTACATAAAGAAATGTCTAATTTAAGTCAGGAACTTGACAGTTGTTTTATATATGTTTGAATTATGTTGGAGAGTTTGATTTTGCCATTCTATAAGGGACTTTTCGTTTTAAACTTTCCTTGGACTTATTACCTACTTCCTTTTTTTAATGTTTTAATTCTTTTTTGAAAACTTATATTGTTTGTTTTCTTTTAAATGCTTGATTGTTCTTTTGATATACTATAGACCTATATCTTCATTATTCGTAAATATTATTCGGTTTGGATAATAAAATTTTACTCCAAATCAATGAGTGGAGCACCTTTCCAATTGGTCGGTTTATCCTGTAAATCTTTACATCTCATTTTTCTTGAATAGTATTCAATCAAATGATTCCACCTTTGGTAAGCAGCTTCATCATTCCAGGAGCGTGCTATTCAGTGGTTGTCGTTTGTTTCTTTGTAACGAGTTTGTTTTTTATTATTGTTAAGTTTATAAAGCAGGCCATCAGTTTTCTCGTTTAAATTGTAAAGCATTTGTCATTTTGGGTCCTTTTATAGCTGACTATGCGGAATGTGCTTTGCTCATTGACGAAGGCCGTATGATAACCTAAACATTTTAATTCCTGTGTCATTTAGTCTATTTTATTCTCCCTCTTTTAATCTCTTGATGAGAATTGTCTCATTGCCAGTCATATCATATCTTATCTAAATAGCATCAGAGGTAATGTGTTAACTCTTTTAGGATCTATCAGACGAATATTTCGTGTTTGCCGAAACTCATACGGATATCAAGCTATTAAATATGTTAATGCATTTTGAAAGTTATTCTGAATCGATGAATACATCTCTCTCATGCAAAACTCTGAGTAATTGTGTGGATTCGCGTCATATTTATCATTTTTTAGCTTTTGATCTCTACCTTTTCTACAAGACTTTGGATTTTCAACAATCCATATATTGATTCATGCAATTCCTTGCAAGTATTGTCCTAAAATTTCCATTGTTATTTTGACGTTGACAATTAATGTTTTACCTTAGTTGTGTGACCCATATAAAGCTAGACTAGACGTACAGTCATAGAAACTCTTAAACAATTTTGGTTTAAGTAGTACAAATTTGTTTTAAAAAATCCACTTATGTTATGAACTGGATTCTTTTTTAAATTATCACGTATTCAAGTATTTAAGATACGACTGAAAATCTTAAAGAAAAAGACTCCGTGTACAGGATAAATTAGCCCGATCTCTATCCTGATTGAAATGATTTCATTCAGGCAACTTAATAATGACATAGTTTACGGAAAAAATGTCTCTTCCTTTTATGAGTTTTAATAAAAATATTTTCATTCAAACAAGCACTGAACTTATCAAAGCCGCAATTTAACAATCTGATTTCGCATTAGCTTGATTTGAAATTTTGTGCATTTGTTAATCTAAATTCATTATACTAGGGACGTGAAATGTGGCATCTTTCTCTAATTTATACTATCAATTAGAATGCAGATTTCTGTTTTCGTCATTGTAAAACTTTCTGCTCAATGCTAAGATATTGCTTATAACAAAGACGTATCTAGCATCGCATAACTTAAAGGGTACTTATTAGTCTGCAATGATGACCTGAGGTCAAACATATGAAAGACAAAAAACATATGAAGAGAATGAACATGAAGATCGGATAAAACCAAAAATGGATCAAAGTAAATACAACCCCGGTCAAATAATCGATGGGCGGTAATGTGAAAAACCATCTTTGGTTCATGTTTAACGAATTGTAAAAATACTTTTCTTTGATCTGCAGCTGCAGGCTTTTAAACATACTTTAAAACTTGGTTGGAGCTATTCGTAAGATTCACAAGGCTTTTCTATACTATAATTGTTATTTCAGAGCCCAATTTTGATTGTATTTGCAGCAATTATCATTGTCAAGTATGTCATAGATATATACTGCCAAACTACAAAAAAAAAGATGTTGGTGTTTATTTTTCTTTCCTGCACACAGATTTTTTTTATATTTTGTCTCCACCAATTTTTATTCTTCAAATTCAATTTTTCTATGGAGGCGAGTTGGTCACAAGGTGGTTATTTCCTTTTTGAGCTGTTGAAGTGATTTAAACAGTAACGACATTTATTTGCAGTGCATACAATATATACAAGTTTTCTTTTGTGCTGATTCTTCCGGGAAATGATGTACAGCGAATTTTTTTTTATCAGATAAACTTTATAGGTACCAGGATTAAAATTATGTATACCAGATGCCTGTTTCATCTACAAAAGACTCATTTGTAACTCTCGAAACAGTACAGTTCAAAAGCACTGAGGACTCATAATTCCAAAAGGTTTTTCCAAATACGGCTAAGGTTATCTTTATCTCGCAGTGGTTTTATTTCTTTATTGTCAGCATTTAAATAGTTTTGGTTCTATGACTGGCATAATTGGGACGGGTTCTGTTGATCAGTTCTTGCTAGCAACCCACTTGCTGGATAAAACATAAATCATAACGTGTTCTTCGATTTATTGATTGCTTTTTGTATAGTAGGGACTACATCAAATAGAGAAAATTGGATGTGACGAAGTAATGCAAAGTGTTATTCATCCTTTACATAATTTTTTCATCAATCTAATCAACATCTACTATTAAATGACGAGAAATCTTAAATAGCCAATTTAATCAAAGATAAGATATCGCATAGTTAATAATCCAATCACATACAAAACTTTTTCACATCAGAAACAACGTAAAAAAATCTTATTTCCCTATCTTATTTGTAACTTCTGTGTTATCTTGAGAATACTTTAAGATATTTCCCTGCATCGTATGGTCCTTTTGTTGATTGTTTATTATAACTAATCGTTTATAAATCTATAAATGTATTATTAGAATTATTCCATTAATTATATCTAGAATTCATACATTTTGTGTAGAGTTATAAATTGATGAACATCAAAATATATAATTTAAACGTGTCTTTAACGATTAATTCTATATTGCAATAAATATTTAAATGCATTTTCAAAAAATCATCTGCTTAACCTGTTGTTCTGAAGATTAATCAATATTTTTTCACGTTAGATTACAAAGGCATGTGCATACAGACAAAAGCATGTCATAACAAACAAAACCCTATACTAATCACATTGAAGGGTTTAAACATTACGATAATGAGTTTTTCCGATTTTGGAACTGAATATTACAAATGATTTAATTTACTTATAAAATGAACTCTAAAAAGATCAAATTTCAATACAGGTAAATAATGATTATCTGTCTAAATGTAGAAATGTTAACCTGTAACATGTGTCCCACATCAGACATTTTCAGAAAGTCATCTTCACATGCATCTATACCTTATCGATTCGTGTGGTGAATTATAAAAACAGGTAATATTTTAAATTAATAATGTGCAACGTGAAATATATTTAACTAAGAAGTGTGCATAGATATGTTAATTAGAGACAATACAAGTGTACGGATGATCAATTAATTCACTTAGATGACAAAAACGCGGTTCATTGTATTATTGTGCTACAGTAAATTTGTATATTCTTCTCTCATTATCTGGTTGTTTTTTTTTGTTTTGTTTTTTTTAATTTTCCTTTTTTTTTATCTGGTTTTCTACATATTGGTATTGTAGAATATCAGCTGCTCGACACAAAATGAAGCCTTTATGAAATTGCTCGCTGCGCTCACTCCTCTAAAAGCTTCATATTGTGACTTGCAGCTGAGATCTTTTGACATCAGTATGCAGACAATCTGAAAATCGGTACGAATCAACCTCAGGGTTTTTGTTTTTTTAAATGAACACCATGTGACACGTTATGCACAATATAAACAAGTTGCCTATCTGTGATAAGCTTAACGGTTACATATATTCAACAATCCGGTTAAACAATGTGTGTTGGTGGCTCTGCCACAGGGATTGTGTATGCGTCTAGTGCAGTGGGGGTTTAATACTCAAACATTGCCGCTGGCTAACTCACTTGTGGGTGAAAAGAGAGTCGAGTGCGTAAATCTCTCCTGCCAGTACAAAGCCTCTACACTGTCCAAGACTTCTACAGTGCCTCCCCGCGACAGCACACGGTAACTAGGTATATGACCTAGGCATTATCTGTAGAGGATCTCGGAGCAGCAAGGGCCCTAGAAATGCAGTGTGTAGGCCCACCGGCGTGTGGACATGCCCTAGCACTCATTAGCCTTGCCCCAGCTATGGGTTAAATAGCATCACTGCCTTGTGATTGGATTTTTGAATCAAAGGCTATGGAAGTAAATCCAGACAGAAAATCCGGGTAGATGGAACTCGTTAGCAACAGCAATCGTCTAAGGGATGGAATCCCCTACAGAAAAGCCACAGGTCCTCCGCCATTGCCGGTCTCAAGCACGGATGAGAAAGGGAGGAGAGTTATGCATAGGGCCAGCACCCCTATCATGTAAAAAAAACCTACGCTACGGAAACCACACTAGTAAATCAAAATAACTTCACCGGTACTCAAGGAGACATTCATCAAATTGTTGATGGAATGACTGTTATTAGTGAAAGCAGAGATGAAGCTAATAACACGAGAAATGGACTTCTGAGGCCAAAATCCCTACTTAGAGTGGGTGGATGGAATGTCCGCACCATGTACGAAGTAGGAAAAAATGCGCAAATTGAAAAAGAAATGTTGAACTATAACATCGATATACTGGGCATAAGTGAATGCAGATGGACAGGTTATGGGTCAGTTATAACAACAAATGGACAGAAGATAGTTTACTCTGGGAGAAAAGATAATATCCATAGAGAAGGTGTAGCCATCATAATGAATAAGCAAGCAAGTAAAGCTCTTATAGAATGGAAACCTATAGATGAGAGAATAATAATAGCAAGATTCCATTCAAAATATGTTAAACTTACTCTGATTCAATGCTATGCACCAACTAATGAAGCAGACATTGAAACTAAAACCGACTTCTATGAAAAGCTCAGAAGTGTAATGGAAGGAGTACATGCCCATGATGTTGTACTGGTAAATGGAGACTTGAATGTAGGTAATGACAGTGTGGAGAGAATAATGGGTAACAACGGATGTGGAACTTGTAATGAAAACGGAAACCTGCTGATTGAATTTTGTGGACTAAATGATCTGGTTATTGGTGGTACACTATTCCAGCACAAAGAGATACATAAACTTACATGGACATCGCCAAACAGGAGAGACAAAAATCAAATTGACCATCTAATGATAAATGGCAGATGGCGGTATTCACTGAATGATGTATCTGTAAAAAGAGGGGCAGATTGTGGAAGTGACCACTTCCTGATTATCGGCAAAATTAAATTGAAACTCAAGAAAGCTCCGAAGATAAACGAGCTGAGCAGGAAAACATTTGATCTGCAGAGACTGAAGGACAACAAAATAAGACAAAAATTTAATACTGAAGTAAAAAACAGATACCAAGTACTCCGTGAAATTGATGACAATAATGAAAACATGGGTGAAAACATAACTGAAATTTGGGATAACATAAAGGAAATTTATACTAAAACAGCTGAGAAAGTATTGGGTTTAAAGAACAGAAAAAGAAAACAGTGGCTGTCAGACAAGACTTGGGAAAACATCAAGGAAAGGAAAGCCATAAAAATAAAACTTAATGCATCTAAATCTAACAGATTGAAAACCAAATTGCAATCAGACTATAGAGATAAAGACAAAGAAGTTAAAAAAGGGGCAAAGAATGATAGGAGAAACTTTGTTGAAGAACTTGCAAATGAAGCTGAAGAAGCGTCAAAACGTGGAGAGCTCAGTGTAGTATATAAAATCACTAGACAGCTCTGTGGAAAGTCCAGGAATAATGATGCACCAGTACTATCCAAAGAGGGGAAGCTACTAACTACAGACAAGGAAAAGTTAGATCGTTGGGCCGAACACTTTAAAACTATCCTGAATAGGGCTGAAACCAACAATGATATACCAGACATTCAACCGTTTGGAGATGCACTTGAAATAGACACAGAAGCTGTATGCAAAGATGAGATCCAAAAGGCAATAAGACAACTGAAAAATGGTAAAGCACCAGGCATAGATAACATCAGTGCAGAATTATTAAAATCAGACATACAATCAACAAGTGAAATACTACATTATCTATTTACGAACATATGGATAGATGAAGAAATACCAACTGAATGGGACAAAGGAATCATTATAAAACTGCAAAAGAAGGGAGATCTGAAACTTTGCAACAACTGGCGAGGAATATCACTACTTTCAATCCCTAGTAAAGTATTCCTTAGAGTCATCAAGAATAGAATAACTGATTCCATTAACAGTAAGCTGCGTGAAGAACAGGCAGGTTTTAGAAATAACAGAGGCTGCATCGACCATCTATTTACCCTCCGAAACATCATAGAACAATCCATAGAGTGGCAGAACAAAATAGTACTAAACTTCATTGACTTCCAAAGAGCATTTGACAGTGTTATAAGAGAATATATTTGGGACATACTAAGAGCATATGGAGTACCATCGAAAATTATCAAGCTGATAAAGATATTCTACGACAAGTATGAATGTAGTGTATTGCACAATGGACAGCTTTCTGATTGGTTCTCAGTGGATACAGGCGTCATACAAGGATGCGTAATCTCTCCTCTTCTCTTCTTAATAGTTGTTGATTGGTGTATGAGATCAACCTTAGGAAATGGAAACACTGGGATAAGATGGACACTCAACTCCTTTCTTGAAGATTTAGACTTTGCAGATGACATTTGCTTACTATCCAGCAACAGAGCACAAATGCAAAAGAAAACATCAAGACTGAACACCATGTCAAACAAACTTGGGCTCAAAATAAACATCGAGAAAACGAAAGTCATGTCAATCAACGACCAATCAAATAAAATTCCATTAAAGATTGGATCCGTGAACATCGAGGAAATAGAAGACTTTACATACCTAGGCAGCATAATAAGCAGTGATAATGGGACCACCAAAGACATCAAAGCAAGACTGAGTAAGGCTAGAACATCCTTTTGTCTACTCAGACCAATCTGGAAATCGTCATCCCTTGCAAGAAACACAAAACTCAAAATCTACAACAGCAATGTCAAATCTGTACTGCTTCATGGATCAGAATGTTGGAGAATTATACAAACTGACTTCAACAAACTGGCCGCATTCCACAATACCTGCCTGAGAAGAATATGCAAAATCTTTTGGCCAAACAAAATATCCAACCAGGAACTTTTCAAACTGACAGCACAAAGAGATATAAGAGACGAAATAAAAACAAGAAGATGGAAATGGATAGGTCATGTCTTAAGGAAGGAACCAGCAAACATCGCTAAAGTGTCACTGAGGTGGACTCCAACTGGTAAGAGGAAAAGGGGGAGACCTAAAGAAACATGGAGAAGAACAGTGGAAAGCGAGATGAAGGAGGTTGGGATGTCTTGGCGAGAAGTAGAGAAGAAAGCACAAGACAGAGTGTTATGGAGAGAGCTAGTGTCGGCCTTATGTGCATCAAAGCACGAAGAGGAATTAAGTAAGTAAGTACAACTTCAAGTTTTGAAAACCTATCAACTAGCTACAATGAAAAGCTCACACAAAACAACGAATCTCACACCCTAAACTGAAGGTAAACAGTTTGTCGTTGTATTTTAAATCGTCAAAGCTAACCTGGTTTCAACATTCTATAAAAAAAAAATGCACAAATGTTATTATAGTTATTTATTTATAACACATTATCATTGGGATTTAATACTGGTGGTTGAAATATGTCACCAAAATAATAATGTTTTGTGTTAATTTCAACAGCTTTTGTAAGACACAATTTATCTAATTTAAGACACATAAAACCAATCAACAAACGGGCGCGATACAAACAAAAACAAACAAAACACATTTGCCTTTAATGATCTCCCATATGGTTAATAATGTACTTTTCGGTGCCTTTTGTTAAATAGTTATGCTCTCTTCAATTTTGTACCATTTTTGTTTCATTGTTAAAACAATATATATTAGAAAATGTCAGTATATGCATTGGTTCTCACGTGCAAAACCTGTAACACTTTCAAAGATAGACCTCAAACATTTCCTTCGAAAAAAAGCCTGTATCAAGTCAGGACAATAACAAAAGTTTTCAATCGGTTCGTAGATTTGTTACATTTTGTTATGTCAGTTTTTAAGGACTTCTCCTTTTTCAATTTACCCTAATCTTTTTGTTATACTTTGTTATACTTTTTGTCATTAAAATCCCTTAATAAGATAGGTTTCTTGTATAAAAGAAATACATGAAAAACTAATTGCAATAACATGATCACTGTTTGCATGCGCCTTATTTTCGTTTCCTTTTTTTTTTTTTTTTTCATTTTCAGAAGTTTCTTTTTATACGTCTTGAAAAAAGTACAATAACTGACCAACAACTTGAACAATCTTTCTTCATACATTCTTTAAATTCTGTCAGGCATGTATAAGTCTAATTCAGATCATTGATATGGTCTCTGTTATATCTAATCCCATTTTCCTAGCTGAAGGGGAAATGTCTATTCTTGAAAACCGTACGTTGTCTTATGTTCGGTTTTTTTTTTGTGAGTAAAATCTTATTGACGTACACTCGATACTAATTGTGTTATCTTTTCACTTCGTATATTAGTATAAAGATAAAAGATTTTGGTAGGATGGCCAATGAGACAACTATCCATAAGTGACAAAATGACACAAATATTATCAATTAAAGGTCACCAACTTCAACAATTAGCAAAACCAAAACCGCATAGTAAACTATAAAGGCACCGAAATGCCAAATGCTAAACAATTAAAACGAGAAAACAAACGGATAAATTAATGTTAGAAAAATAAACGAAACACAAATACGATGCACATTATTAAACGAAAAAACGGAATTAAAGGTACCTGACTTTAGACAGAAGGTAGCGGAGTTATTCTAGTTTGAAGGCGCAAACTTTCCCCTAACCTGGGATAGTGGTTTAACATTTCAACATAAGAAAAAAACTATAAGTATTGATTCAAAAAGGCTTAACCCATCAGATGGATACCAATATAAATACACCTAACGAAAAACACGGTGACCGTGGCAGGATACTTTAACATCCTGACAACAAAAAGACACTAAAGTGCAGATCTGAGAATACTCGCAGCTACTGACAGGTTATTCAAAGCCAATGACAACTGATAAAAAACATAACACCTCCAAGACTGAAATATAAATCAGTCTACATCAAACATCTCAAAATGGATTAAGTGTTCCCGTCATTAACAGTCAGAGAATTAAAAAAAAAACTCTTTAAATTTGCCAACTTACATTGTTTTATATCTCAGTGATGCAGTTAACGGTCTTGGATTTAAAAAATTGAAATACAACCTACAATTTAACGTCAACCTACCCAATCATGGATAGAAATACTTGCAGGAAAGCTTTAATGGCCCAAATAATGCACACCTATAACTTCAAATGGTATTAGTTGTATTTATGTAAAAAAAAATATTCAATTCTTTGTTTGTAGCAAATACAGAGTCTACAGCATTCAAATGACAAACATATTAAGGTAAGAATTGATAATGTGATCATTTACCAAGCTGTTATTTAGATTTTAAATGAATCTTTCTGCCAAAATGTATACGTTAATATCATCATACAAAAATATAAACTGCAATAACTAATTTTAACAACGTTTCATATTCTGTTTAAAGTATTCAGTTATAGAGATATACTATATAGATTAATGGTACCAATAATTTTAGTGAAGCCTTTATGCTTAAATCGATCGTTGTGAAATATTTGTGTCACATTTGTTAAGAAATTTTTTAGTTATCTGAGTCAAAATCCTTTGTGTTTTTCCCCGATTGTATCATCAACGCAGTGATTTGTCACCGAATTCTTACTTACCATGTGCAATAATTGTGTGTCAGTAGAAGATCTGCAACTTCCTATCCTATCGGATCACTTTTTGTGTAGTTTCTTTTTATTTGACCCTACTCGCAGTTTAAAAATTAAGTTACAAGCAGAAGTCCCTGAAATAAAACATTAAAATGATAAAATTTCAAAGACAAATATTGACCCACAGAAAGACATGAAAGACATTTTCAAGTTATTCATGATTAAGGTTTATGATTCTTGTCATATTCATGTGTGTAAAACGTATATCTGTCACATTTTCATTTATTGTTTTTATTTGTATCAGTAGGTGGTTATTGTTTATGTGGTTAATTAACATTCCCCATACGACTAGCCTATCAAATGAAAACTGCAACAGCGACAGATATAATGAGGGTGAGGGATCCGACAATAAAGACGAGTGTGATGGTGGTAGAAAAACGGAACAACCGTTGCTGAAATACACCGAGATGGAAGGGTAACTATCATTTTTTTGTTATTATCATTATTAGCAACCTTACTACATCTCTATATTAATAGAAACAAATGTCCATGTTGCTCAGTCTTGTGTTGTGTATTGTGTACTACTGTTTGTCTGATTGTAGTTTTCTTTATTAGCCACGGCGTTGTCAATTAATAATTTGCTTGAAGCAGCCATTTTGGTTAAGTTTTGTCAAAATAAGCAAATGAAAAACGTTAATGAATTGTTCACTTGCAAGTGAATAATTCGCCCTCGTTAAGTATGTACGCATGTGAACTGCAATTCAACCCTAAGCTAGAAGTTACGCATGAATTAATCGTGTTTAGTTACTCAAAAGAAAATACTTTCAATAGTTGAACTGAAACATGGACAAACCATTTGGTTGACTGATTCGATCTACACATACTAATTTTTATGCAGGAAAAAACAATATCAACATAATTTTTAAACCCATTATATGAAATCAAACAACACTAGAAAAGTACAATAGCACGAGCTCGATATATATGTGTATGTTTATGTCGGGTTATACGACCGTTTTTATAGTGATTAAGATTAATAACACAATGTTGACTTTTTACATATTATGTCTGTTTGCTTTGTTGACATATCGTTGTCAATATAAGCGAATTTTATATGACTGACTAGCTATACAACCAGGTTAAATTAACCATTTTCTACATAAAAAATGCCTGTACCAAGTCAGGAATATGACAGTTGTTGTCCATTTGTTTGATGTGTTTGAACTTTTGATTTTGCCATTTGAATACGAACTTTCAATTTCGAATTTTCCTTGGAGTTCGGTATTTTTCTAATTTAACTTTTTGGCATTCTTTGGAAGTGACTGCGATGGTGAATTAAATGGCGTCTTGACTAAAATACACACGAAATACTTATTCATATTATCGAGTCCATGCGTCGTAAATGATTTATTTCAGACTTTTTAAATATACGTTTTAGTGTATTATATGTGTCAATATGATAGTTTGGTCTCAAATCAGTGGATATGATTTTGCCAACTGATGTCCCTTTCAGTTGAAAATATAGCAACAATCATGTCTTTGTGAAATTTAATAACAAGGTTTATCTGATGATGATGCTGTTATTTGATAGCGTTTTCTTCATAGCTAAACCACAGCTTATTGAAATTTTTAAGCTTGGCGTAAGCTTGTTCCAATTCCTTGTTTATCTGTTCCTGTTTACTATACTTATATGTTCTTACACGGTTATGATCATTTATAACATGTTTGTCTCATTTTTTGCATCAAGGATGTTTTCGACTCTTATCATTGTATTTTTTCTCGCCAACTCTTACTTTTCGTTTCATAGTTTCATTACATAGGGGTTGAATATCTAATGAAATCCTTGTTATTTTTTCACTGTTTTTTATATAAAGAAAATGGTGCCAATGTTAAATGAATGAACAGTCTAGAATGAACTATTTCCTGTGACATTTTCAAAATATTATATCTGAAAAACAAAAACACGGACCTGTCCTTTTTTTTATTGCTGAAGTTCCGTTATTGGTAATCTACCAGTGGATAACCTTTTAAAAGCTTGACATTTTAAAAACAAATTTGAGAACAGCATAAACTTAAAACATATCAAGGCTTTTTGTAAAATGTAAACAACTGTCCCGTGGGCAGGCTTTATCATATGATGCACATTTATATTTATCCCTTATGAACTTCTCTATGGTCGGGTTATTGTCTCTTTGACACATTCACCATTTCCATTCTCAATTTTTTTCCTATTGACAGAACATTTACAGCAGGAATATCACTAATGAGCAATAGCTCTCAGTTCAACTAGTGTGAATTTGTGTTGCAAAATGACACTTGGTTATTGCAACTTGATACAAAAGAGATTCGAAAGATACAAACGGAGCATTTAAACTCAAAACAAAATGACAATGAATGTCTCGACAAAAAAACTAAACCAAATCGACAGACAAACAACAGTGTACTAGTACTCTACAAATCAAGACAGCAGTAGTATACCGCTGTTCGAAATTTATTAATCGATTGAGAAAAAAAAAATCCGAATTACAAACTAAAACTAAGGGAAACACATCAAATATAAGAGGTGACTTACTGTTTGCAAAAGTATGAATTATTCTAAATAAGAAGGATGGTTTTATCCCAGGCATAAAATCCTAGCCGTATAAGGCACAACGTTTTGGAACGTTTGGTCTCAATGCTCTACAACTATATACTTGTTTTAGCTTTCGATTTTTTTCATCTGAGCGTCACTGGTTAGTCTTGTGTGGACGAAACGCACGTCTGGTGTATTAAATTTTAAACATGGTACCTTTTCTTAGCTATTATTCGTGTGTTTCTCTGTCATATTTGTTCTCCCATTTATTTGTATTGTAGTCCTGGTGTGTAATTTTGTAATTTTAATGTTATAATTAACATTGCCATAAAAGCGGGAGCTTTCTCATGCCACAGAACAAGGTTCAACCCACCATTTTTTTCTGAAAATGTCCTGAAACAAGTAAGGAAAATGGCCATTGTTATAATATAGTTCGTTTTAGTGTGTGTTACATTTTAATATTGTGTCGTAGTTCTCTTATATTTGATGTGTTTTCCGCAGTTTTAGTTTGTAACCCTGATCTGGGTTTTTTTCACAATCAATTTATGAATTTCGAACAGCGGTATACTACTGTTGCCTTTTTTCTATGTTGCTTTAAGTGCAAACAAGATGATTGGAACATATCCGTCTTCATCTTTGTTGCCCTTTTTTTTAAAATGATAAATTGAACAAGGTCATGTTTTCTCTGACTGTTAATGACATCTTTACAATAAATCATTTGAATGTGGGATCTGTTCTAATTGGTATTTAGTCTTAGACACATAATATCTGTTTTATTAGTGCTTAATTGCTTTGAACTAGCTGTTAGTAACTGGAAATACTTTCAGACATGTTCTGTTTGTCATTTTGTTGTTAGGAATGTAAAAATACCCTGCCACGTCGTGTCGGTGTTTTGCATGTTTTATATGTTAATATGTTAAATACTTAATGTAGTTTTATCGATCAAAAATTGTACTTCAACAACATCATTATTCCTTTTTAAGGTTTGGGAGCTCCCAAACATTTTAACATCGCCTCATTTTGCATACGCCTGTCCCATGTATGAAAGTATAGTTCAATGGATGTCTTTGGATCATGTCTGTCATATTTGTTTTTCGTTAATTATTTTGTTTGAAATAAGAACTTAAGTTTCCTTAATTGAATTATTTCATATTTTCCATGTCTGCCCTTTTATGGCAGAATTTAAGTGGGATACTTTGTCACTGTTAAAGCCGAACGGTTGGTTTTATTGGTAAATTCCACTAATTTGAACGTTGGTAAATAGGTGTCTCATTGGAACGTTGGTGAATAGCTGTCTCATTTGCAAGCATACCCCATCTTCTTAAATTTATATTGCACATACTATACTGTTATTCGATTTCGACCATTTCTTATGTTCTCATAAATGGCTGGATTATTTGCCATCATATTTTGTTGAACATATTATACTGTCATAAATTTTCCAATTTATTCGATATTCAAGAGCTTTCAGCTCCTACTCATACTTTGTAAAACGTCATCAGTGTCTCAGTAGAAAGTTGATGAACCAGGGGTATGTCAAAGAACGTCTCGTCCTTTTCCTAAAAAAAAGTTTATCGGAAGGTACCAAGACCTTGTTGATAAATATTCCGTATCAACTTCACAAATAATACATGATGGTCTTGATGTATAGATTCTGCATACTAATGTTGTTTATCATCTTAACAACGTGTTATGTTGTTCTTTCATTTGTCATTGTTCTATTATTAATATTATTTACTGTTGGATTGTTTTATGTGATATCCATTTAACGTGGCTCGGTACTTTTACATCCCGTCAATTTGTTTGTATTATCTTTCATTTTTTGCTGGTGTGTTTTGTATATCCGACTTTTTGTGTTTCTTTGGTTCTTATAACGTGACTCTGTACTTTAAAAGATCCCGTCAATATGATATTGTTCTATATATCATTATGATATATTTCTGCTATGAATTAGAAAATACGTTAAACCACAAACGTCAAAATTATTCCGAATCGGAATAAACTATTTGTTGATTCTTATAAATTCTATGTAACTTTTGGTCTATTTTGAATCTCGGTCTATTTCTGAAATAAATTCTTACACACTTTGATTTTTTAACCCTGTATGCTAACATTGACCATGTGAAATTTTTAAATTGTTTGTAAATACATTGAACGACAAATGTATGTGACGTTTAAAATTTTCTGACTTCAGACACACGAATCAATGAATGTGTTTTCAGATAGATGTTTTTTTGTGTTCTGTTAAATTGTTCCTTTTAAAATTGTTACACGATGATGACTGCTGTGCCCATATTTTGACTATTTTATTTATTATGTCTGGTTAGTTTACGCATCATTGTAAATATAACGGAATTTGATGAGACTGCGGTCATCAAAGTGAGAGGTTTAGCGCTATAAAACCAGGTTTAATCCGCCATTTTCTACATTTGAGAGCCTGTACCAAGTCAGGAATATGACAGTTCTTGTCCATTCGATTTTTAAGTGTTTTGTCATTTGATTTTGCCACGTATTTCTGGACTTTCCGATTGGATTTCCTCTGAGTTTAGTATTTTTGTGATTTTACTTTTTGATTGACTATATTTTGAGAATTACACCTAGAATGCGATCCGAGACTCCTTAATAGAAAGTTTCCATATTTTTAAATAGAAGTTCTGTGACTTTAACTTATTGATTTATTATCTTTTAAAGTAAACCAATCATAGCCTATTTGTTAACAGCAACAACCAAAAGCTTGAAGTTATCTTATTGATATATTTGTGTTTCTGTTGTAAATCTTTGTGCTATTCCTCTACCTTTTGCTTTTTACACAGCGGAATGAGGAGGATAGTTTATTGCAATCTTGTTAATTTTGTCTTATATTTGTAACAGGGCAAATGAATGGATGTCGCTTCCAGAAAATGAAAAACAATTATATGATTTGTTTCGCAGTGGTAAACGTCATCCTGCAATGAAGATGGCTGATACTGCAATGAAAATGAGGAGATCACCAAATCAAGTATTTATATTGCTTGTTGGGGTAAGTGGCTCTGGGAAAAGCTCAACGGTAAATTACTTGTTCGAAACAAATATTGCAAAAACGGACGAGAGCAAGTCAGAAACCCGCTCGACAACTGAATATAAATTACAGTTGAAATCAACTGAATGGAGAATTCCAGACCTAACGCTTTCGCTAATAGATACTCCTGGTTTTGGTGATACCGACGGCTTGGAGCAGGATTCCAAAAACATTATGTCTATTAAATATTTTCTTAAATCTCATCCAAACTTGCGACAAACCAGTTATCCAAATTTGGTGATGATAGTACAGAGTATTAATGACAACCGAATAGAAGGAGAAAGCTCCAACTTTGTTAAAATGTTAAAAGGATTAAGCAAAATTGGCGCAATTGACCATAGCAATCCAAATGTTGTAATTGTTCTTACGCATGCTACATCAATTGCTCGGAATCTTAAAATTTGGATAGAAAAAGTAAAAAAGAAAAAGGAAGAAATTAAAGCAATTGTTCGACTTTTTCTAGGGGTTAAACCAGAGATCGTGATTCAAGAAAATTTGCCTGAGGACAATGATTTAGAACGCGATGGCGATTGGCATATTTTACCTGATGGTGAAAAGCAACCAAAGATTCTCTATCAAGCATGTAAAAGAATTCTTAATCAAGCGGGGGACATAATAGGACATGAAGCCGTTGCAGTTGGCTTTAGGCATGGTATGAACAAAAAGGTTGTTAAGGGAAAAAGAATTTCATCATCAGAGGTTACACGAAAAGATGAGGATGACATGCGGACAATCTTAATTCAATCGACTTTACTTGTACCTTCTTCATCTGAAGTGGGCAGCATGCTAGAGAACTACAAAAAAAAGAAAAATATGAAATCTCTTGAAAACGATATTTTGATACTTCAGGTTAAGTTACGAGATCTTTATATTTCCAAAACGAGTGATCTGCAGACCATGACTATGAACCAATTAATGACGATATGTCATCCATTGCAAATCACATCGGAGATGCAAAAAATTTTATCAGATGTTTTTGGTTTGCATTATAAACAAGAAGCAGGTTTTGACTACCATATTGGAAAAGGTTACAATATTTTGACTGATTCAGCGACACTGATGTCACCGCTAGTGATGGAAAAACCTGGCAACCAGTATGGACTACCCGTTAATGTACAGTTAAATGAATGTTCGGTGTTTAAAATGACATTTGATTCTGTTAAGGATACAAAGGAATATATAAGAGAAAGACTAAGAGAATTACACCTCAATATTGATGGATTGGTAAACTTTAAGGCCTTTAACACAAAACTTCGAAGTGGTTACAATAAAGAAAGTTCAAAAATTCAAACTTTTGCAGTCGAGCATAGAATTAAGAAAATAGCAGTTACTCAGCCATTTCAAATAAATTTAGATTTTAAAGATGATGTCAAAGATCTACCTGCAGACTTTGACCTAAAAAATGATAACAATGTGATGAAGTGGAGAGCTTTCTTTGATAAGTGGGGAATGTATGTGGTGATCGGTGCATACATAGGTGGGTCCGTAACTGGTCGAATTAAAACAGAAAATGATATCTCCTTTGACGATGCTCAAATTGCGTTGGAAACAAAGTTCTCATTTCTAATGAGAGATGAAGAAACAGATTTTTCCAATACAGACAAAGAAAGTAATTTTCGCAAAGGTTCATCTGCCGTTCGTTCAATGTCATTAGAGTGGATCGGTGGTAACATAAAAACATACAAGACATCTTTAGAAACAATAGAACAAAGTGATTGGAAAGCATGGGTTGACTCTTTAGAATATTCTCCAGTTCCTCTATGGAGTTCTCTTGACCTGTATCCTATATATCAAATTGCATCAGAAATAAGCAAACAAAAAAGCTTAATGATGCAAAAGGCTATGAGTAAAGCTCTTATTGACGAGTTCATTTATCGGGATCCAAAAGCAGAAGAAGATAATAGGGAAATTACAGGTAAATCAGATGAAGCTGGTTATTGTTTTCATGAAGATTCGATTATAGTGCTCCATGGTGGGAAAGAGAAACGGATAAAAGACCTTACAGTAGGTGATAGGGTTCTCGCATTAGACGACAAAGGTTATCTTGTGCAAGGTGAAATGATTGCATGGCTGCATCTTCTAAGAACTGGTATATTCAAATTTCTTAAAATAACTCATGACTTTGGAGAAATCAAACTAACACCGGATCATGTTATATTTGTTGGAGAAAACAGATCACCACAACATGCCTCCACTGTCAGACCAGGAGATAAACTTAGTTTTTTAATGACTGCGCAAGACCGTAAGACAGTATATATGACAACTGTAATATCAATACAAACAGTGAATGGAACAGGAGTATATGCTCCCTTGACCTACAATGGACGCCTATTAGTTGACAATGTTGATGTTAGTTGTTACAGTACCCTGGACCATCTACAAATCATGGGACAAGATGTAATGTCATCACATGCACTTGCACATTTGGCTTTCCTCCCGTTGAGAATGGCTTTTACATTTGGTTTGAATATAAATAATAATGAATATGATGACGAAACTGGGATTCATGGGTACGCAAGATGGTTAATGAAGTTGTACTGGACTTAACATATCAAATAAAGATAGTGTATACATATACACAAGACGTTTGGGTTAGATGATATTCACGTAAAATTTACTAGTTAATTGTGGATTTAATTTGTTAACTTACGTGCTCTCTATACAAAATAATATGTATGTTAGTATTTTTTTTAAAGTATAATTGTTGAAGGTTTCACTTTGTAAATACAGCTGTTTCTCAAACCATGCCTCTTTGGGGAGATTTAGAATATTCAAAGAAAATTAATTTTGTTTACATACTGGTTCCCAGTTCTGATCTGTAGGTTGCATCTCATGGACACATAACTTGGGAAAGTTACCAGAAAATATGCATGTGAATATTGTTTATATTGAAATCTATGGTATCCCTTCAGTCGAGTGTTAGTTTCAACTCTTAGAAGTTCGGGCATATAAACGTTGAAAATATGCCGCACAGCCCTATATTTTGACCTTTGAAAAAATAGTGGTGCACATGAACTTTCCGTTCTAGGATAGGATTTTTATCAAAACTTCATAGTAAATTAAAAGTGATACAGTTTAAGCCGTAAAGAGAGTTCCTATGGGAATATGCATTGACAATATTTATAGAAATGCAACCTGAAAGCATATTACGTTGGTATTTGTTGAGCATTGGAGTTCTGTGTAATGTGTGAAAATATTTCCTTTTAGTGTTATAAAAACATGTAAGTTATGTTTATAAAAAAATGCATGATTAAAATGATCAGACGATTTTCCAAAGTCTAAACCCGAACACAAAAAAAAGAGACCGGATTGGTCTATATGCTATATAGAAAAGTAGCGTATATGACGCCAGTTTAATTTGCAATAGATTTACAAAAAGAGAGAATACTCTATTTCCCTATTTCGATGTCATTAAGACAATGAAGACACTTAATCGAAATGATACACGCAGCACCAGAAGAAAAACAAAAGAAAAATCAGAAGCAAATGAGCATCTATACACCCATAACATTAAGAAAGTGAACTCAAGTGTTTGGGAGAGACATATCAATAGGTCGATGATTCTGTCACAATTCAATTTTTTTGTAACTTTTTCAACATTTAGTTCGCTAGTAAATTTATCCGTTTATGGCATAATTTTCAGCGATGAACTTACTTTACTAGATTGTGTCTTTGATGGAGAGATATCTCTTTTGGCAATAAATCCTCTTATTTTTCTATATGCAAAGATCGTTTTACAAAGGGCAACATGACACCACTATGATCCTGAGGATTTAAATGATTGAAGATATTGCACATAAGTCAATAGATCAGCAGCCGAACGATAAAACTATCTCTAAGCTCTATTTATGTATTAGTATTCGGATAAAATTTGCAACAGACGGACTTCATAAATGGACAAACGTTTACAACATATACAACGATATGTACCGTCCTTACTTTTTATAACATATTGTTTTCAGAACATTGAATATTATGTATGATGGTCTTGCTAATCAGGTCCTGATAGAAAGTTTGCATAAGCAGTGCAGCTTAGTCTGCGTCTGTTGTTACATCCATATTACATGGACGCCTGTAACGCCACAACAGCAACATGCATGAAAATAAGCAGTGTTGCAGTGCGATGTTTTAGTATTGAATTATACAGGTTAAAACGAGCTCAAATTTGTATACTGTATAGTGGTAACTTCAATAATAATTTAAATGTTTCACGCCGTAAAATTATATTAGCTACAATGCACAACATTGAACAAAACCTGTTTAATTACCTTTAAAAGTCGAAAAAGAAAATCGAATAGTGAAGCCAGTAAACAACTATTATTTTTTTTTTTTAATCTGAGCATCCAAATTGAAGGATTATGATATTTATTTTACATTAAACACATTCGTTAAACTAGACATTTATCATAAGAGTCCCAGACACTATATTAGTTGACATAGTCCCCACAAACTCCAAGTGTATTTAAGTGGTAGCAAACTAGTAGTAGCTCACAATGCACTGTAGTCCATTGATTCGATTGGTCAGTTTTTCAAGGCCATTCATGCCTTCTCTCTGGGAAATTACTACGTAATTATATTTTGACGTAAAGAAATCTCGAGCTTCCGACCTGTTAACCAGTATAAATAATAGAATCAATACCTAAAGGGTTGATTTTGAGTTTAACCGTATAAATGATATTACCAATACCACAAGGGTTGATTTATGGTCATCTGGACTTCTGATATCCTGCTTGGTTGTATGGTAGACATCTATACTCCGTCAATTCCAATTAGAACGATAAATCGGAAGCCCTTTGAAAGGAGTGTGTAATTATTTTTATGTCTTAAAAAAGCCTTATGTCAACTATTTTACAAAAAAATACCATGGCACGGTAACTCAATGGCGGGATGTATAGATACCGAGCAAGACCAAAAGGTAAATACAAAATATGACTTAACAGTAAACTTTTAAAATATACAAAGACGAATAATAAGAAAACTATAACATGTCATTACGATGATTAAAGACTTCAGTACATAGAATCTTTACTTCATTTGATCTCTTGTGATGAGTTATCTCATTGGCAATCATACCACATCTTTTTTTTTTATTCCAGACCTTCATGTATTATTTGTGAAGTTTATACATGTATATCTCATATGCAGGTGAATATGGTATAATGCTCCTCAGGATGGGAAATCTATAATCCAAAACTTAAAATCGTCTCGTTTGTCGTAGATTATGGTACTGAAATGACTGGTTGAGCGAAAGGTAGCCGTATCTGTAGATAAGGAGACACGGTGGGTATGGTTGTCCTGCGAGAGAACGTTCTGTGCTGGTGATTTGGTCCTGTCAGGTGCTGGTGGGTCCTGATTCTGTGCTGGTGGTTTTGTTTACATTGTATCAGAACGGCAATAAAACGACTGTTTTGTTGCTTAATTTTTCTCTGATGTGTCATAAGTACCATGCAAAGTATATTACAACAATATTATATTGCAAAAGTCGTGAAAGTTCGTTAAATGGAATTGTCCTGACGCTGTGCTGGTGATAAGAAAAACGGTCCTGGTTCTGTGCTCCTATGTCCTGGTTCTGTGCCTTTATATTTTAGTTAAAAGTGGCATATATTCAAGATCATTGATGCTGTACTGTTATTGACTAATTAACTGTTGTCTGCTTTCTTGAAATTGACATTGTTGTGAATCTGTTTACTGTTATTATGAGAGAAAAAATACCCCTATTTTTTTTTTTTTTTTCCTTAAATTAACTGTAATCTTATTTATTGGCCTGTTAATGGAACCCTTCTTGCCGCCTTTTAAGATAAGAAAATATGTTTACGATTTTCGGGATTACGATCATTTTGCAAGATCACCAAAATACGTTGTAATTTATACAATACTTATATAAAGTAGATGATGTGGTATGTTTGTTGTCAATGGACAAATTTCCATAAGAAACCAAAAGAAGTATGTGTTAACAACCATACGTCATCGTACGACCTTCAACAATAACCCATAAAATAAAAATGTAAAAGGTTTTGCATAAAAATGGAGAGCAAAAATATAGAACAAAGGAATTTCTGAGCGTTTGAAACAAGTGTCTTTAGCAGCTTAAAACACATTTGTGTGTGAACAATTTAGAGCTGACTATAAGAATGACAATAGTATTGCGGGTTTGTTTGTTTGGTTATTTTTTTTTTTGGGGGGGGGGGATATTAGTTAGAGCGAGGTTACAGTGAAAGTTTTAAGCTTGGAATAGTTTCTCGTAAGATTTAAAAGTTGTATTTTAAAAGAAAAATGTATCTTATAGCTATTAAGAATCACTTTCTGTATCTGTAAGATTTTTCAACATAATTTTTTTGTCTGAACGGTTATCAGGTATTTTTTTTCTTTTCGAAAGTTCGATAGGCCACTAAAAAAATTCACTATTTTATGAAAGGGCAGACTAGAATATGTCAGAGAATGAAGACGAGATAACCTTTGTACAGAGATTTTTGTTATGTTTAGCATGGGTTCAACACAAGGGTACATTATCCTTAAAGATCTATTTAAAAGTATTTGAAACTACCGTTTGCTTTGTCAACTGTGCCTTCAATTTCAAAAATTAAAATATCTCGTAGCTTCATACTACCAATTGAGTATAAAACAAGTATATAAGTTTAAAAAAGAGATTCTTAGATTAAACACCTACATTAAACTTTAAAAGGTCATAACAGTTTAAAACAATACAAATCTACACACACAAAAAACTGGCTTAATTTCAACTGGTTATTAACCCGAATCGCTATAAGATCATATATAAGCTCACCTGTGTCGAGGGGTCGTGTGAGGTTCATGTATTGTCTTGGCGTCCGCAATTACAAAAAGATCTTTTCTGAAATTACTTGACCAAATGTTACCAAATGATTTTTCAAGAGTGAATCTAGGAAAAATAATATTCATCAACAAACATGACCAGCAGGGCCGTAACTACATTGAGGCAAATGAGGCATATGCCTCATGTTGGAGATTTAAAAAAAATAAAAAATAATGAAACAAAAGATTGCCTTCATATCAAATTGCAAGAAGCTAGTTCTCTTCACTCTCTAATGACATCATGTCGCCCCTGCATGTTTTTCTTGATCAATGTTTCTATTTTACTTTTAGTTTTCAGAGTTGATGGTCTATTGTTTGTACTTCTGTGTCTCGGGTTTATCTTTTGTTCATTTTTTTTCTCTGTATGGCTATAGTCTGAGTGTTGATTTTCATTTGTAAACATGGTTCTGCAATGTTGCATGTCCACCGATGTCCAGACATTGTGCTAGAAAGAATATACGATGCCACTGGACACAGAAAATAAATGGTCGTTTCTGCATGGAGAATTGAACTTGATATTAAAGAATACAGAACTAGCTCTTTTTTTTTGTAGATACAATTGTCTAGACAGCTGACATGGTTTAAATTAAAGTGGTAAAAACATCAATGTATTGCCACGTGACCTTTTACATTGAAGGGTTAACTGACCTGCATTAATTCGTGTTCAGACCCTTTAACAGAAAATATAGGAATATGGAGTAAACTTGCAGGGGACCTAATCTCACACAAAGTCAATGCATAGAAAAAATACAAATGATCAATGGTCAAAGTTTTTATTCCCATTCTTCATCTTGATAGTTGCTAGAGGGTCTTCAACAATGAAAGAATCATTAATAAATGTACCGTTAAACAAGTTCATTATGGTCCATAGTGTCGACTTAAGCAGTACTAGTACTTAAATTATAATACTGCACTGTTTAAATCTAGTCATAAAAAACATCACCAAGGTCTAAGCAAAATACAAGACAAGAGCAGACAGACAGATACGGTTTTAATGATTATGAGAATTATGATTTTTGTTTTATCCTACATATCGGTCTAGTTTCAATGATGTCCCCGTAAAACCTAAAAGTCTAAAATTACAATGAATTTATATATTTACTTTGAGACAAGAAAAATGTCGAAAAAAATAGCTAAAATTTAATTGCGTTTCAATGTAAGAAAGAGTCTGGGAAACGCTCAGAATGCACGATTTTGAGTTATTTTTCTCAGAGCTCCTGGGGGCCTTAAGCGACCCCCAGACCCCTCGCCAAAATTTTTTCGCCTCGCTGCGCTCGGCGAAATATGTTTTGCCTCACTAATTAAAGAGTCTAGGTACGGCCCTGGACCACTGTCTGTTAAAATGTATTCGAGTTTTTAGTTACAGCCGATTCCATTGAGTATGTAGACAAAGGTAATATCTTTGGTTAGCTTGCTTGTTAGTTAAACCGTGAAGTCATTGTTAGGTAAGGTATACTACCCTCCTTTCGAAGTAGCCTGGTCCTACAGACAGAAAGATGTGTCATTTGTCGGACTAGTCTACTCTTAATTTAGGGTAGTTTACATAACCTAACAATGACTTTTCTGTTCAGCAAGCAAGATAACCAAAGATATTCCCTTTGTCTACACACTCATTGAAATCGGCTTTAATATTGCAAAAGTTCAAGCAATTAGGGCAAAACTTACCGAGTAAAAAAAATCAAAAGGCCAATGTCTATCTACCTTGCACATTTCAGAAAATTCAGATCAGATAACGAAACTGGGTCCAGCAACATTTATAAGCAATTTAAGATTTTGACCCTCACAGTTTCCATTCACCACAAATATTCTCGTTACAACGAATCATTTCAAATACAAAAATACCAGTTGCAGCCTTTTGTTTATCTATTAATATATGTATACTGATAAAGTTATGAATAGCAGCAGAGTCACCAGGGTGAGGAGTCCATGTCATCTGAAATAAATGCTAAGCATAGATCTAGAAAGCGACAGATAATCATGACATTAAAAAAACTCTCTTCTTTTCGATTTTTTTTTCGAACAAATTGACACATAAAATGAATTATATAGTATTGTGGAATTTTTAACTTGTGTTCAATTCATTGGTTACACCTTTCACTAGGATAACAATCCTGTCAAGTATGAGCTGGGAAAAATATTTCAGAAAAGAAGATGGAAATGTGAAAGTTTCCGTGCGTCAGGTGCAACAGCATACGAACAGCTAACATGTCTTGTCAGGGTGGAAGCTAAAAAGTCCACGAAAATTTGATTTAAAACCTTTATTCGTTCCAACAAAGTTATTGAGATTTTGTTGAGGATTTAACCATCTAGGACAACAAGAATTTTTTTTTAAGAATTTACAGCTCTTCTATAAATATATGCAAAGCAAACCATTGATCAAATTGCTTGCTATGATTGTTTGGATGTTTGTAAACGACAGGTAAGTAGTCTGTTTACTATATACTAGAATTTGTTTGGACAATAAACATTAACTTCAATTCCTGTCAGTTTGTATTTGTCCAATCAAATCCCAGTATGTATTGAAACTCCGCCTACCTTTTGTTTGAAAACATCCAAGCAAACATAGCAAGCAAGTCAATCAAAGTTTTTTTTGCATGCTTTTATAGAAGAGCTGTACAATATAATGCAAAGAAGCGTTTAAGTCTTTCGCCAAAAAATACTATCAATTTCTTTTTGTCCTATGTAAACTTCCGTACCATTTCCTTCCATTCATGATCATTAAATTGAACTGTAAAATATTTCTTGGTACCTACTTAATTCCTTTATGAGTCTTATATAAACATAATTATGACAATAACTGTTGTGAGCACAAGATTCACTGCACACTTTTAAAGTTCTGCTTCATCAAACATTAAAATGTGAACTTAAGTTTTGAGACTTTTTTAATCGACACGATTGGAATTTTTGTATATGAAAACATGGTTTATCTATTAGTTGAAAATGCGGCTTTGAACTAGCTTTCAGTACCTGCGAGCATTCGCTGTTCAATAATGTGTGTCTTTGTGTTATCATTTTATGTGATAAATTGTTTTGTTGGTACACCACTGTAACAATGAAGGAGGAAATGAGGAGGGTTGGTTGGGTGGAAGTGGGGAGGGGTATGCGGAGCGCTAATAAACATGTCTATGCGGCATGGGCTTTGATCATTGTTGAAGCATCAATGTAAGGGGCATTTAATATCTTAATAAAACTATTCTTATTTTAGATACTATATATTGTTATCTGATATTGGACGAAAGATGTTGCCCTTTTATGTAATTATGTAATACAAGTTACGATCATTTGAAAACACATATTAAACAGCCAAATGGATGCACAAGAGCTAAAATAGGAGTCATAGATCCTATTGACAACAATTATCTGCCAAATTTTATTGATTTTGTAACATTTGTTTCAAATATGACCAACTTCTTATCCAAAATCACCTGCACCGTATCAGGACCCACCAGCACAATGACAGGACCCACCAGCACAGTATCAGGACATGACTAAATTGAGAAAATGCTAAATTTTAATAAATTGCAATGTTTTTTCACAAAATAGTTTTGTCGTGTGGATTGCGGTATAGAAAGCGGACTCTATGAGCATTTTTGTTTTATTTTTTCAGTTCTAGATTTTCTGAAAATGAGCATTTTTGTGTTACGCTTACTGAAACAGTTTAGAGGGTCAAGTTTTTAATGGTTTACATATTAACCCATAAGAAACAAAATTGAAAAATCTCAACTGTTTTCTTCCATTTTTTATGAGTGAAAACGTCAAAAATCATCATTTTCGTCTTTGTTTACATTTTTTCATTGATCCCCAGCACCCGTCAGGACCGAATCACCAGCACAGAACGTTCTCTCGCAGGACAACCATACCCAACGTGAGGAGAGGCGCATTTTACTATCGAGGATTCGACATGGTTAAAAAAATACCATTTCCATATTCACAATACACAGATTTTCATTGTTGCAGTTTTACTCCAGAACTGTTTCAGGTTTGTGATGCACAAATATTATTTTTTTCTATATTTTATTCGATTTAGTTCATACAAAAAAAAGTTGAAAACATATTTGAATATTTTTTTAATGTTGCCCATATGATTCGTTTCTTTTATCTTCCAGCTGCGAATACGTCAGTTTAAGTGTATATTATAGCTATGTGTGTTTCTGATTTCCTTTTAAAAAGAGCATTTTATGGTATTACACATCTGATTTGTGTAGCATCTGATCGTTGTGCCGCAACATTTGTAGAAATATATAAACAAACTTCTGTTACACGCTTAGACGATACAATTATGTTGGTTTATTATTTTGACGGGGTTCGTGTTATTCAGTCTTTAGTTTTCAATGGTGTGTTTTGTGAACTGTTGCTTGTCTATTGGTGTAAGTCCTTTTAAAGCTATGGCGTTGTCTGTTTGTTTTCGACATAAGAGTCCTCCATGGGATGGGCAACTGGGGAATACTGTGAAATATGGTCACTTGTTCTTCTTCAGACCGGTAGTAAAAAGCTTACCAAAAGTTGGACGTCTGTTTGGCTGTGCGAGATGTACAGGTTTACATCCAAGTCCTGTCAGAATAGGGACGTTAAATCCGATGCCTCGTGTTTCAGGGGTCCGTAAGTGGCCTGTTGCGGAACAAAATTTCTGACCCTACCCTTTAACCTCATTTTTCTAGTGTTACATGTAGTCCACATTAACCCGACCAATATTCCGGATGGCCTCTATTACAAGAACTACTTATTGTGTTTATTTTTTTACTCCTCCTCGTCCTGAACATGCATCAAATATTTGCCACTGGACGTTTAGGAGCAATCAATCAATTAATAGACATATGAGCCTGAATGCTCTCTGGTATCTCTCGTCCCTCTTATAAATATTAGGCGTGATCATTGTTCCCTTTTATAACGGGGACAGCGACTGACTTGCGTAGGGTTAATTTCCTAACATAGCGAAATGAATACAAACGAAACGCGACAATACATCGATGTACGTTTATATATTTATACATTTGTGTGCTTTTATATGTAAATGCTTCTGTTAACCTCAAGAGTTAATAACAAAAAGAAAAACAGATTAGAATTTGTTTACACATCAAAAAGTTAATAGTCTCGAATAATTCGACATGTAAAAAGCTCGATTT
The DNA here is from genome assembly GCF_965363235.1 of Mytilus galloprovincialis. Taxonomy (NCBI): domain Eukaryota; kingdom Metazoa; phylum Mollusca; class Bivalvia; order Mytilida; family Mytilidae; genus Mytilus; species Mytilus galloprovincialis. The sequence continues at coordinate 72,489,677 of NC_134840.1, read as the reverse complement.
ATTCTTAAACTTAAAAGACCAGAGGGACATTCAAACTAATAACCCCGCCATATTCTGTATGTATGTGCCTGTCCCAACTCAGGAGCCTGTAATTCAGTGGTTGTCGTTTTTATTGTGTTACATATTTGTTTTTCCGTGCATTTTTTACACGTAAATTAGGCCGTTAGTTTTCTCGTTTGAATTGTTTTACATTGTCATTTCGGGGCCTTTTTAAGCTGATTCTGTCGAATGGGCTTTGCTCATGGTCGAAGGCCGTACGGTTACATATAGTTGTTAATTTCTTTGTCATTTTTGAAGTTGTCTCATTGGCTATCATACCACATTATTTTTTTTTGTAATAAATCGAAAATAGACTGCAGACAATGCCATGGCTAAAAAAGAAAAAGACAAACAGAATAACAATAGTACTCCATACACAAGACAGAAAACTATAGACTGAGCAACTTTAACCCTATTAATAACTGGGGTCTGTTTTAGTTGCTCCGGAAGGGATGGCAGATTCTGCTCCACAAATGACACCCGTTGTGTTGTTCATGTTAGTGAAAACCTGGCAACAAGTCTTTTTCGGTAGGTCACATTCGTGAAAGGGGACGGGATTGTAGTTATGACATTTGGAACATTTCTGCTATTATCTGTGTAACAGATATCCCATAACGGTCAACCAACTCATGATGGCGTCCATACAATTTAGGCAGCAACCATTTGATTTTCTGGGGGGGGGGGCTATGGTTTTTTTTTCTGGACAAATTTTTTTTTTCGCCTGCGGCGAAAAACAATCTATTTTTTTCGCGACAAGTCGAAAACAATTTTTTTCTTTCAATTTTAGCATTACATATAGTGGCAGCTGAGGGTGAAACAAACAATTTTTTTTTCTCAGAATCAAAAACAAATTATTTTTTTCTCCAAAAACTGGAAACAAACTTTTTTTTTCAAAAAAAACCATAGCCCCCCCCCCCCCCCCCCAGAAAATCAAATGGTTGCTGCCTTACGAAGGAATGATTTCAACTTCACAACTTGGAACTCTTGGTTTAATCGCTTCCTTGTAAGCAGCAAACATCTTTCAAAAAAATCATGATAGGAAAATTAATACAAGCCCGGGAATATCGTATTAATTGGGAGATATATACTCCGTATGCAGGCGCTACATAAATATAGCTACATACAAATGAAAAGTTCACAATTGGCAAGCTGAAACTTTTGTTATTTGAGCTAAGCAAAGTTTATACTTTTCTACAGAAGCGACAATGATAAACAAAATAAACAAACACACGTGTAAGTTGAATTTGTTTAATAAAGTTATAACTTTGACATGTTGCAACATCAACCAGGTAGCATGTAAACTGTAAATAGAAAAAAGTAAATCAATGTTACTAGCATTTAAAACAACTTTTGACAGTTGCATGGTTGTATACGTTTTATTTGATCTGTCGATGAAATTTAATTCAATATTTTCCTTCTTTTTAACAATGAAAGCTATTGGAAAATATGATTACAAAGGCGTTTTGGATGAAATCATGTTAATGGCTCCAGTTAACTGCACCAGATGCGTTCGCTAATAACAATAATCAGTGATGTTTGAGGCCAAAATATTTATAAACGTTTAAATCCTTATTCAAACGTTTAAGTAATGATAAAACGAAAAAAAGGACCAAGAGTAAACTCAAACCCAGATAAACAACGAGGGTTAACTTAATAAATCATAAACTATTTCAGATTATTTGAAGAAGTAAAGTATCCATCTGAAAAGGAGCCTTTTTCAACTGACTTTTATTGTTAGTATTTATGTAGTAGTCTATCACCACTCTCCCTGGTTAGGAGAGGGTTAGTACTTCTGTTGTAGCTATGCAACATACTTTTTTCGTTCATTATTCTGTACATAAAAAGGCCGTTGTTGTTGTTTTTTTTTTTATTTAGGTTTGAGAGTTTACATTTTTTAGTTTTGAGCCTTTTAAAGATGACTATGCAGTATAGGCTTTGATAATTGTTGTAGTCCGTACGTTGAACGATGGTTGTTAATTTCTATTGTATAAAGTCTCTTGTTGAGAGTCTCTTTATCAACCATACCACCTCGTCCGATTTTATTCAAATACCACAAACACAAAAAACGCAAGACGAAGAATAGACACAAGTTCACAATATTGTTTCATGAACGAAGAAATGTTAAATCCATAAAAATTGTAAAAATATAACGGAAACAAAAAATATATATCACCAGAGTGAAAACATAAAATATCAAATGCTAAACTGCGCCTCTTAGATATCAAACAAACGTTTTTCAAACTGATTTTTAAGAATTTCGACAGAACCGCTAAAAGTGCCCGCACACAAATTTTAAGGTATAAAACATAACATTCTCTTGTTAATCCTAACGAGAGGGATCGTGCTTGATATTCACATCATGAAGATATACTATTTCAATCAGTTCAATGGAGGTTTGAAACTGGCATTGCAGTAACTGCTATTAGTCCTTTGTTGATTTATGTATCATTGACATTATGTTCAGTTTCTTCTGTTACCATTTCTGACATCGGACTTAGACTACTTTTAAACTGAGTAATACTATGCGTATTGTTGTGTTTGTTTTTTTTCTACATTGGCTAGATGTATAGGTGGAGGGTTGAGATATCAGAAAATTATGGTTAACCCCGCCGTATGTTTGCGCCTGTCTGGAGCCTCTGGCCTTTGTTAGTTTTGTATGATTTTAATTTTAGTTTCTTTTATATATTTCGGAGCTTAGTATTACGTCCATTTTCACAGAACTAGTATACATTTTTGTTTAGGGCTAGCTGCAGCAAGCCTCCGGGTGCAGAATTTTCTCGCTGCATTAAAGACCCATTGGTGGCCTTTTGCTGTTATATGCTCTTTGAACGGATTGTTGTCTCTTTGACACTTCCCCTATTTCCATTCTCAATTTTATCTTATGTTGGTGAAAACAAATTAGATATTGACCTTTTAATTACATCTTCTGAGGTGCGTTCGACTTTTGTAAACAATAAATGCTGCCACCTCATTGACAAACATCAGGTAAGTTACCCATGTTTAATCTTTAAAAACGAACATCTCTGTGATCAAGTCTATAGATTTTTGCAAAAAGCATAGTTTTCTATTGAATATTGCTTTGAACCACTTTTCCATTGATATATGTACAAAATGGCACGTCACTTGTATTCTGTATTTTTACTGTTTTGATATCATAGAACTTTTAAAATTTCGTAGCATACAGGCTTATATGAAGGGTCCTTAACATTATTTACAAAAATATGTAAAACAAATCTAAAAATGAACAAAACGTTATAAACATTTAGCTTGCAAATATATCGTAACATTTTATGTAAAATTGAAACGAATTAATAAACCTAACAAAGACTCAGACTCTAGAAATAGAACGGACAGAAACTGATCTAGGATAGAACTGCCAAGAACTGATCTAGGATAGAACTGCCAAGAACTGATCTAGGATAGAACTGCCAAGAACTGATCTAGGATAGAACTGCCAAGAACTGATCTAGGATAGAACTGTCAAGAACTGATCTAGGATAGAACTGTCAAGAACTGGTCTAGGATAGAACTGTCAAGAACTGATCTAGAATAGAACTGTCAAAAACTGATCTAGGATAGAACTGTCAAGAACTGATCTAGGATAGAACTGTCAAGAACTGATCTACGATAGAACTGTCAAGAACTGATCTAGGATAGAATTGTCAAGAACTGATCTAGAATAGATCCGTGTAGACCTGTTCTATGAATTGATTGTCAGAATTAATTCTGTGTTAAAATTGTCATTCCGTCGGTGCGTCCGTTTGTCTGATCCTCCGTCATATATGAGCATATTATATATTATGTGAAATTAGTAAACTGTGTCATTCTTTGTCAGTCACCACGTACGAACTTCATGTTAATCAATTTCCTTCATATAATTACGCATTATGGCCATACATGAAAAAATACGAATCAGAGAACGCCGCATTTTAGAATCATTCGTATGAGGATCATATACCCTATGGTGCACTCTCAAATGTATTTGTCTTTTTTTTACAAACGGTTTACTGAAAACGTACGGTAGGTGAATCCTTAGTGAGCAATATGTCACTGTTCAACTTGTTTGCTCCTTTTTTTCAATATATTGATATTCGAACGTAGGACGAGGATTATGAGTATTGCTATTTTTGTTTCTTCGTGTAAATAAAATGTAGAAAGACGATACATATATGTATGCCCTTATCCTAAACAATAAATGAATTTAATGGTTGATTTCAACAAAGATGTCACAGTACCCGGACACATTATTTGAACACAGAACCGACCAATTTTTTATCTTTCTCCTATATAATCGTGCTTAGACCATGACAACTAGCAATAGACATAAACACGCTGACACGAGACTCCAGAGCAGTTAAAAGAAGTGATATTATTAATATATATATATATAGATTAGATGATGACCGGTTTTACAAAAAACTTAATTCGGACCCCACCCTCCAATTCAGCGAGGAAATAACAGAATGTTTAAAGGAAATGTGTGACAATAACATCATTGATATAGATACTTTCAAATATTTAAAACCTGAAAATTCAAGACCTGGGCGATTCTACCTGCTCCCTAAAATTCATAAACCTGGTAACCCAGGTAGACCAATCGTCTCAGCTAATGGTCATCCCACCGAAAAAATATCCGAATTCGTTGATTACTATCTTCGACCACATGTAGAAAACTTGCCATCTTTTATTAAAGATTCTACAGATTACTTACTAAAGATGCAGGATTTAAACCCTCTACCTGCCAATACTACTCTTGTCACTATGGATGTCACCTCTCTCTATACGAATATTCCCCATGCGGATGGTATTGAAGCATGTAGAGAAGTTTGGGACTCTCGATCTCCTAAAATTCCACCTACTGATTGCTTAGTTGAAATGCTTACTATGGTCTTGAAAAAGAACAACTTCACATTCCAAGGAGAACACTATTTACAGACAAATGGCACTGCTATGGGTACAAAAATGGCTCCATCTTATGCCAATATATTCATGGGTAAATTTGAAAAGCAACTGCTGGAGTGCTCCATCGAAAAACCGCTTTCCTGGTATCGATTTATTGATGACGTTGACATGAAATGGGACAAGGGAGACCAAAAATTAGAAACTTTTATAACAAATGCTAACAATCAACACCCTACCATCAAATTCACCCATGAAACATCTAATTCCACCATAAACTTCCTTGATACATCTAGCACCCTCTCTGTAGGTATAATAAACACAGATATATACTCTAAACCTACAGATACTCATCAATACTTGTCGCCTGAAAGTTGCCATCCTCCACACTGCACGAAGAGCATTCCATACAGCCAAGCTCTCAGAATAAGGCGAATCTGCTCCTCTGAAGACACTGCAAAACAACGTCTGGGGCAGCTTAAAGGACATTTAAAAAGAAGGGGATATAAACACAAAAACATCAAAAATAGTTTTCGAAATGCGGAATCCATCCCCAGAAGCAGTCTGCTAACTTACAAAGATAAACAGAAAAGTAAAAGAATCCCATGTGTGCTCACCTACCATCCATGCCTGAGAAATAGTTTCAAGACCATTCGTGATCATTGGACAGCAATCGAGAAACATTCGAAGTTATCCAAAATCTTTCCTGAGCCTCCCATGATTGCCTTCAAACAACCTAACAGCCTGAGAAATATACTTGTCCGTGCTGACCTTTCCAAACCTAACCATACTGTAGGTAATTGTCAGCCTTGTGGGGACAAGCGCTGCAAATGTTGCAACCAATTGCAGAATTCATCAACATTTCACAGTAAGACCACAGAAAAGACATACAAGATATTTTGCAATGTCAACTGCAAAAGCTCAAACGTGATTTACGTTCTTGAGTGTCCTAGATGTGGTCTCCAATATGTTGGTGAATCTATGCAGCCATTTCACAAACGCCTCAATGGCCACAGGAGTGACCTTACAAAAAAACCGTACATTCCTGTCAGCCAACATTTCAGGTTACCAGATCACAACCTGAAAGATTTTGATCACATGAAGATCCTTGTGATCGAACAGCATTGTACATGGCAAAATAGGCAAAGAGAAAATCGGGAGAGGTTTTGGATAAAAACACTGGGTGTCCTCCATCCAGATGGAATCAATAGAAAGAAATAATTAAATTTACAGTCTAGTGTTAATATTATTATATTCAGGATTTTGGATTAAAATCAATCGACCAAAACTTACCTGTATTATTAGTGATCTATGTTTACACCTTATACATTATATCTCATTATTGTTAAAACTTTTGTCACCGAAGAAGGCCATTTGTTGAGCCGAAATATTTGCAATTATTGTATAATTTATATCATCTGTTCAGTTTTTCCATCTTTGTGCAATGATATTCAACACTTTTTAGTGTTTTGTTTTCCATCTATTTATCGGTATTGTTACACAATCTTTCAGACTCATATATATATATATATATATATATTTATCTTAACTGCTGAAAAAAAAAGATCTACACATATATTACCATTTCTACAACACACCGCATATTTATCAGTAGGATGAACGTTGCAGTAATATCCCCTTGGACAGTTCTGACGATTCAGACCACGTCCACAGTTAATGTTAGATAGAGGTTGTCCTACTCTACAAATTGGTACATTATCTAAAAAGGAAAAACATATATCTTTTAGTCAGTAAAAATATAAATCAAAAGTATTACGTGACAAGCGATTACGGTGTTGAACTCATTTTACATTATAAGAATTATACCGTGAATCAACACGTATATTAACTTCGTAATTAGATAAAGTTATAAAAACGACCAGAACTGTGTCCAGAAGTCATATCTAAAAAGAAAGATATTTGGAGATTAAGCCTTGTCCAAGGTAGATTTAAAAAAGAATTATAAGAATACTAGAATGACCAAATTGCAATTCTAAATGCATAACACAATACTATATATCAGATGGATTGATATTTGAAAGAATTACTGTATTCAATTGTTGTCAAAAGATCAATGAACACCTTGTCATAATTAAATAACAGATAACATGTCATAACACACTGACTAGTTTGTTTCACAAACAATCTTTTCGTCACTTGGTCACACTTAGTTCGATGTTTTTTTTATATAATTAGGAAAGAAATAGTCAGTAAATAATTTGATTGAAATTGAAAACAAATGCAAATTTATAATAGTAAAGTTAACATTAAGTTTAGATATTAACAAAGTATCAAACTTCATCTCTATAATTGCATTTAGAGAAAACACAGATATATGCATACCTCGAAACAGAATGCGCATGACGGATAAAACTTTCAAAACCCTTTTGATGATAAAGTGTAATAGTCGTATTGGATATACTTTTTACGTGTAATTATACTTTTTTTTTTAAATCAATACATGGAACAGTTACTGCTAAAATCTTTTGTGACCTCATATTGTTTTCCGAAATGTTTGATTTTATTTTCACTTGATAATAAGATTTACAAAAGTGATGTATAGTTCAATGCATTACTTGGTAAAAATAATTGCAATGTAAAGCATTGCTTTGATAAATACATGTAATTGTAACTGTAATTCAGTGCAAGGTTTGTCAAAGTTATTGCAATCTAATGCATAGCATTGCAATATAATTCGCTCCTTGTCTGACCCGAAGTCAGATTAAAAACAAGAATGTGTCCATAGTACACGGATGCCCCACTCACACTATCCTTTTACATATTCAGTGGACTGTGAAGTTGGGGTCAATACTTCAATTTGGCATTAAGATAAGAAAGATCATAACATAGGGAACATGTGTAATAAGTTTCAAGTTGATTGGACTTCAATTTCATCAAAAACTACCTTGACCAAAAACTTTAACCAAAACTTTAACCTGAGCTCCGCACTATTTTTTTTTTGTTCAGTGGACCGTGAAATTGGGGTCAAAACTTTAATTTGGCATTAAAATTAGAAAGATCATATCATGGGAAATATGTGTACTAAGTTTCAAGTTGATTGGACTTCAACTTCATCAAAAACTACCTTGACCAAAAACTTTAACCTTAAGCGGGACGAACGGACGAACGAACGAACGGAGGCACAGACCAGAAAACATTATGCCCCTCTACTATCGTAGGTGGGGCATAAAAACGCATGCTGTTTTAAAACATTTGAATATATTTTGCTTTTATTCCATACTTCTTCAATTTGCTACACATTTTATTACAAATGTATGTTGTTGCGATATTCGCTGTAGTTTTCCAATAAGAATCTGTATACGTTAAATGTATATAAGGATCTCAATAATATTTGGTATACATATCATATTTGACTCCTACAATGTAAAAATGTTAGGAGTTGCACGTTACATGTTGTAAAAATAATTTATCAAGTATAAGGATTAATTTCTATAGTTCATATAAGTCACTATTCATATTAAATTACCATTTCGGCAACACACAGCATATTTATCGGTAGGATGAACGTTGCAGTAATATCCCTTTGGACAATCCCGTCGATTTGGACCACGTCCACAGAAAACGTTAGATAGAGGTTGTCCAACTCTACATTTTGGATCATTATCTAAAAAGGGAAGAATATACATTTCAAGCAATTAAAAAAAACGAATTACAATATTTTCATAATTCAAAAGTTTATCTTAGTTCATCTACTATACAGTAGTATACTGTTTTGGTGATAAGATAAGGAATCATTTATTCTTTTAAAAACAAATATTTTATAAATATTTTAATTAGGTTGTAAGGTACTAGCTATAGTATTTGAAGGTAAAGTATCAAAACAGACCTACTTATACGCCGACAAAAATATGCATGTTGTGTAAATAGATCGACCTATGTCAAGTTATAAGTCATGGTTAATATTGAGGGAACATGCAATTTAAAAGTAAAGCGTGGTGGTTTTTAAATGAAATAAAAATACAGTGGCAAAAAGATAGAACGTTGAGCTAAACACTAGGTTTACTTTTTTTCAAGACGGTCCAATAATTTTCTCAAAGGTAATTTTATTATTCACCTTGCTCGATGAGTTCCCCATTGCTCCCCATTTTAAGTGACTAGTGATGGAATTGTAGACGTTTCAAACATCATCTTTATAATTAGATCGAATAATATTGTAGTGAGAACATTATGAAAAGTTTTATATTTAGGTTTAATCTACTAGCATCAAGAATTCGGATTTATTTTCGTTGTTAAAAGTAGCTATACGTATTTCAAAACACCATTTTGCAACAATATCCCTGTAGACTATCATGACGATTCGGACCATGTTAGATTAATTTTTCACGTATTCAAAATTTTACTCTTATGTTTTTTGCCTAAATATTATGGCTGAATCTATGAAAAATGTGAACATTTATTGAAAATCTTATCCATAAATAACATTAGCCGAGGATCACCAGAGGTTCAAACATTGTGTGTGTAACCCAGATGTTGAGGATGCTCTGAATACCAAGATTAATGAACAAATTGCTGTTTAAATTTCTTAGAATAATATGTAAAGCAAAAATTCACTTATTTGAAGGCCTTTTTTCATTCCTTGTTATCAACAAAACTATTGATTATCTCTTCTACAAAGATATCATTTTAACCTTTGTAAGACGAATTCAATTTTGAAAATGATAAATCAGATATATATGATACATCTTTTAAAATAGTTTATTTGATATTCATATAGAATGAGTATATACTACTTGATATATTTTTTATTACATTATGTGTTTTTGTTAATTGATTTTATTTAACAAACTATTATTACTTAATAATATAATATGCTTTTAATTATATATACGCGACTAACATTTAAAATCTTCAATTTCCTGATTTATTGAAACTTTTGTTTATGTGTATTCAGATCATCAAAAACTGACCAGAAAGCCGATGCAAAATGAAAGAAAAAGCAATTTCAAATGATAGGTGTATCAAACTATAAAATTCATTAGTATGGTACCTTCAGGAGCAGAACATTCATTTCCGCAGCCGTTAGAACAACATTTTGCATTTCCTGGACAATCAAAATCTCCATTGCATCTCTGAAGACAAATACCCGCCGTTCCTGGTTTGGGCTTTGGACAGGACCCTGGTTTTGATTTTCCTTGAAAGTTAATTAGTATACGTTATAGAAAAGGTTTGATGACCTAATTCAGTTCTTTCACTTTTGTTATTTTGTCTACTCGAACATGAAAGTCATAACTGTTTTTTTTTGTCACAATTACACTTACGCATATTATGATGAGAGGGGTTTAGCGTCATTAACATATCGTAAGTGAATTAAGAAGCGACGAATGAAGTTACCAAACAGACAATCATCATTAAGGAGTAAGATCGGTTTCGTCGATATGTTTTAGAGTCTCCTTGTATATTTCCATCATCCTCTCTACGAGTTCAAACTTATTAAAAATGTCATAAACGGGAAAATGACACAATGTGTAAAATAACAAATCATTTGACTATGACATATAAAAATTTAATACCGCGAAAACATGCACATGGTGAGAAGAGACACATACATGTACACATCGCTCTGTCAAGAAATTCGTACTGCTAACCAAAAAACTTAGAAAAAAAACCGCTTTTAAGCCATTATAATAAACTCCATGAAAACAGTAATTAATCAGAATTCGCTCGTATACAAAGAAAAACATAACAATCATTTGATATCTTTTCAAACGATTACTTAGGTGTTTTTTACGAAATAGTAATTTAACTTAAAGGAAAAAGATTTTGACTCACATCTCCGTTTTGTTTTAAAAGATATAATAAAAAAAACAAGAATATCTGTTTGTCCTTCCGATGTATCCTCATTAAAATTTGTTATCCTCGCTTTTAACATTTTAGTATGAGATACCATGAACAGAACTTTAAAATATTTCAAATATTTTGTATTCTTTATTCAGTATTTACCAAAAACAACTGGTATATCCTTAAACTTCACGGATAAATAGACCATAATCAACAATAAATTGTTTTAAACAGAAATTCAATAATCTCGAAAACTCGCCATGAAGAAATAGATTAAAAGATTCTAAACATATCGAAATAAAGTTGCATTAAAACCAGTAATTTTTTTATTAGGTTGCTGTCTCGTATATCCAAACGCAACTATATAAGAATATTGTTACTAAAACATAAAAAAAAAAGATTAACAATGAAACGCAATGAGACGACAATGGCTTAAAGTAAACAAACAGAAAGAGAGAACACATCCAAATTATCAATAATGCTTAAAGATATAATACAATCAAACAAAACATTTAAACACAAAAACGCCACAACTAAATGAAACACCATCTTAATTAGAAATCAACAAATTCATCACAAAAACAGAAAAGAAAAAAGGAAGTAATTTGGTAAAATTTTTATCCACAAGTTTACAACCATAATTTTTGAAGTAAATGCTCAATATTAAATTTATTTAGCCTGTTAATATGAAAAAACAGACAAACAGACCAACAAACATCCGGTCTAACGAAATTTAATGGTTAACTGTTTAACATTACATTCATATTAATTGTAAAGTTTGTATCGTACTCACCAGGAAGTGTTGATGGCGGTGGCGGTGATGGTGAAGGTTCTGAAATACATAAGCGTGTTTTTCGTAATCAAATTTGTTAGAACTATCAACTTATCTACACTAAAACCACCGCATCATGGAATGATGTTTACATATGCTAGTTTGATATCTATGAGGTTTGAACACAACTATTACTGAAAAGAAGCCAGGGATGTAACATTAAAACATAAACTCTGTTTTATAAAAGAGAGAAGAAAGATACCAGAGAGACAGTCAAACTCATAGATTGAAAATAAACTGACAACGCCATGGCTAAAAATAAAACGACAAACAGATAAATAATAGTACTGAAGACACAACATAGAAAACCAAGACTAAGAAACACGAACCACACCAAAAACTGGGTGATATCATAGTTAAGGTTGAGAACACGTTAGAAAACAGAAAAAAATCATAACCATTTATTTAATTTTTTTTTTTCATAGAAAATATATTAATGAGAATTTATGCCTTGAATGATAATTTATAGGTTTCGAACGAACATACTAGTTAGTGACATAGATCAGATTCGTTTAAATATGCAAAATGAATAAAGCATAAGTTTATCAAACGTACTTGTTGGACAACATGCAAAGAATTCATCAGCAGCTCCTGCTGCACAAGAATATCCAGTAGGACATTTGTTAGATCCAATCACCATTCCACAGCTTAACGTTGGATGTGGTACTCCATATGAGCAGGCTGTAAAAATATAGAAAACAAAGACATGTTTAACTAAAATGTGTTCTTTTTCTCGCAATAGCACATTCCAAAAAACAATACAACCTATTCATTTATTACAATATCAAAGAAAATTAGATATGTTATTTTTCAAAACAATAGTCTTTAATGGAACATTTTAAAAACTAAGATTGATATGTAAGGATTATTATTAGTTGCTCTAATATATCGAAACAACGGAACATTTTAAAAACAATATCATAGTTTAATTATATCCCTCACCTAGGCGTATTTCTTAACAACACTTCAATTGTGTATTGAAGAAGAAAGTTTAAGAATACACAAAGTAAAATGGATACGAACCAATAAGAAATATCATTATTTACGTTGCTAGTAATTTTCCTTTGAGACATAAATCAATCAGTAATACAACTATCAAAATAATCACAAAATGGGGGGATGCCATGCGAATTGTGTTCGAATTGTGGCATTGGACAATATGATAAAATAGTATTGATGGCTTGATGATAGTTTGTATTCGTGCATTGCATAATTATTACCTGTACTTACAGTCTTTAAATTTATAAAAGAGTGACACACTTATGTTTAATGCAGCGCTAATTGAATTTAACTTCAAAGGATTACAACGTCAATAGAATGTTCTAAGAACACCCTGGGTTGTGATTAAACAAAATATTGCAATTACGGAAATCAAACTCTGCAACGGAATTGTGTGTGCAAAGATACTACAATCTTTAAGATTACTTCCATATATACACCTACTGCTTTTAGAGAAAATGAACATTATACGATCAATTAATGGAAGTTATTATTCCAAATCATAGCATAAATACCTTCCAGATACCTGCTTAGCGGTAAACAAATATTTAACCTATAGTTGGGATTTTGATTGAACGTTGTCTCATTGAATTCCATTTATATCCGATCATTGTTTCCACAAATTACCAGTATGGCGGACAGTTTGTAAAACCTGCATTTAGTTGATATGAGTGGATGGGTTCGTGACGATCTTTGAATTGAAAGAAAACTTGAAAAAGATAGTGCTTAAAAAAAAATATTGGAAACATACGCACATACCGCATTAGAGTTATTAGTGGAGTTGTATTAACATGAGCAACACGACGGGTGTCACATGTGGAGAAAGATCTGCTTTCCCTTCCGTAGCACCTGATTTAACCCCCAGTGGTGGAGTTCTTGCTGCTCAGTCTTAATTTTCTATTGGTTTTTTTTTATGTACTATTGTTTGTCTATTGATCTTTATTTTCTTAAGCCATGGTGTTGTCTGTATGTTTTCGACATATGAGTTTAAATGTCCTATTTATAGATTAATTAACTCACGATTTTGACAGCATACTGCATAATGATCTGTTGGATGGATTTTACAGTAATAACTACGTGGGCATGTTTTACTGGCTGGTCCTAATCCACAGTAGATGTTAGGGAATGGTGTTCCTTTTTCACAAACTACCGGAAGAAAAGAAACAAAACAAAAGCACATTTTTATGATAATCAGAAATGATATCATTAATATCTGTTGCTTTCGAGGAAATATGTTATGAAAAATATTCAAATCGAGTTTCAGTCATTCTCGCTCTACTTGAATGAGTTAAATACCTTTGAAAAAAATATCTGGATTGTGAAATATTCTTAGGCAGTATATTATGGTGTTCACTATTTCCTTGTCTAAAGTAACGTTTTTGATATTAATGAAAGTAATCTATGTATTGCTGGTAAATTTTTAACTATGGGATTAAAGTTATAGTAAATTCACAAATTATTGCGTCATTTATTATTGCGATTTCCAAAAATAGTTAAATACATATATTTATGAAATGTTAAAATGCGAAATACCATTATTGCAATACATACCTAGTCGCATTATTCGCATTAATTAATTCCACGCAATGATTTCTTAATAAACAGTATCATAAATCTCCAGAACATTTACAAAATTCCATATATGTAAAGATTTGGTTTGTAAGTTAAGCTGTAGAAAAGTTAATTAAACATGTTAAAACTGGATGGCTCATCCGTAGTTTTAGGGAGCTTCTTGATATTGGGAAACGATCGGAGTTAATCGACCTTTAACATGTTTGAATAAACTTATGGTCAAAGGTTACCAATTTAACACTGTTATTCGATCTTTAAGTATTGTTTTATTTAGATAAATATTAATTTCGTTATCAGTAAAATAAAACCAAATTAAAAGTATTGTTATATACATATACATATGCATATTCAGATTTCTATAATCTGTCGACACCTTTATTGTGGCAATGCACACAGTCATGTTTTTCTCTGACTGCTGTCAAAAACCGAGAGTAACCTCAGATCTATACATAGTGTCTCTTTGTTATAGGAATGCATACCTTATGACGTGATGTCGGTGTTTTTGTTACTATTTTTTCTGCTTTGTATCGATATGATGAATTTAGCGCTTTCAAACTGCTTTTATTAGTTTATTCATTGTTTTCCCGCTACACAACTGTTACTACACAACTGTCCCAGGTTAGGAGAGGGTTTGACGTCCGTTAACTTGTTTCACTCCGCCATATTCTGTATGTGCCTGTCCAAAGTCAAGATCCTGTGATTCAGTGGTTGTCGTTTGTTGCTCTATATCATATTTTTAATTCGTTCGTTGTTTTCACTATAATCAGGCTGTTAGTTTTCTCGTATGAATAGTTTTACATTTGTCGACATAAACAGACCTTTATATAGCTTTTATAGCTGACAATACGGTCATTGTTGGACGCTAGCATTTGGTTTCGGGTGAAGAATTGTCTCATTGGCATATACCACTTCTTCGTATTCTTATATACATATTTGGCGACTGAATAACAACATGATAACATCATAATACCTAGCTGAAAGTTATAACATTTTCAAAACGGCAAACATATGTTCGAAACAAATGTGTCAAACTCAATTCATTGTTCCTCATTATGAAACAAATATAAATTGACCAATTCTTTAATAAAAAAAAATCATTAATCATAGAAAATAGAAATTCCTGATTCAGCATTTAGCAAAACCGATAAAATTTTAATCATGGTGTTTATAATTTTCCTCTATATTTATCACACTTACCTGATTGAGGCGGAAACGGTGGTGGTGGTGGCGGGGGAGGAGGAGGAGGAGGAGGAGGAGGAGGCGATGGTGATGGTCCTGCAAATACACAAAATCTATGTTAATTACTTTTAAAATTGGTTTCAAAATCGTGACCAAAAATATTATGACAAGTTTTAGATATAATAAATTCTGCTTATCAATCAACATAATAAAAAATATCTTAATCAAAGACTTTTCATCGAATACAGAATAAAATAATCAATGTTCTAATTTGCATCAAAACTAAGATCTAATATCTTTCATTGTTTTTATTATTACAATTTTAAACGAATATTTGTTAGGGGGCTGTTATTTATAAACATAATCTCTGTTATAAGAGTTAGTGATAAGAACAAGTAGGAAAAGAGAAAAAAATCATAACTAATTATTAAACTTTTTTTTCTGAAAAAGAAACACAAAATTGAGTTTATGTCTGTAAAAGTAATAGGTTTCAAACGAGCATCTATGTTTGTTTAACCATACTGTATTTTCTTAGATAAGTAAAGTGGATTAAAAATTTATCAAACGTACTTGTTGGACAACATGCAAAAAACTCATCAGCAGCCCCTGCTACACAGGAATATCCATTTGGACATTTGTTAGATCCTACCATCATTCCACAGCTTAACGTAGAATGTGGTCTTCCATAGGAACAAGCTGTAAAAAAAGATCATTTTAATTACTATGTGTTTTCAATTTGAAACATTGAGAATGGAAATGGGGAATGTGCCAAAGAGATAGCCACCCGACCATATAACAGACAACAGCAGAAGGTCACCAATAGGTCTTCAATGCAGCGAGAAACTCCCGCATCCGGAGGCGTTCTTCAGCTGATCTATAAAGACCCATAAACAAATATATATACTAGTTCAGTAATAATTGTGTTCATTTTTAAAATATATTAGGACTTTTTATACGTTGCACTCTTTTACAATAGATAGTTGGAATGAGAATTGTGAATAAAAAAACTCTTGACAGCCTCCAAAAAATCTACTACATAGTTTCATATGTTTTTGTTTCAAATATGTAACACTAATAAGCTTTTGACTAAAAACACCTAGAGTATAAAATCATGAAAAACTGTTAATATGATTAAAAAAATTTCAGACGAACTTACGATTTTGGCAGCATACAGCATAATGGTCTGTTGCTTCGGTTTTACAATAATAACCACGTGGGCATGGATTCCTTCCTGATCCAAATCCACAGTTTATGTTAGGGAATGGCGTTCCTTTTTCACAAACTATCCGAAGAAAAACATAAAAATAACTTATTCTTCAAAATCATCATTTAATGATGTTATTTAATGTTTGGCTTTTTAAGAGAATTTTGATATGAAAAATTAACCATCAACTTTCTTGCTCTACTTAAATATAACTTGTACATATTTAAAAATAAAATAAATGGAGATACAAATGATGACTGGATTATACCATGATTACATTTGACAAATATTGTAATATCTAAGCGTTATACTATTTTGAAAAAAATATAAAAGGGAAATGATGTGCACTCAATTATTGCATGATTAATGCATTGATACTTATTATGAAAACAAATTAAAATTGATCAATTAAAAAGAAAACATTGTGTTAGAAACTCTTTTTTTCGTTTTTGGCAAGAAATGCTTTAATTTGCATCATAGTTTATATGTGTTTGTGTTAATTTAACACACTCACCTGAATGAGGCGGAAACGGTGGCCTTGGTGAATTATAACATTCTCAAAACGGCAAACATACTTTTGAAACAAATCAAAGGGAGTTTTCTTTCAAATGTGTCAAGTATAATTTATTGTTCCTAATTATGAAAAAAATCTAAATTGACCAATTCTTTAATAAAAACTCATTAATTATAGAAAATAGAAATTCCTAATTCGGCATTTAGCAAAAACGATTAAATTTAAATCAATCATGGTGTTTATATTTTTCTGTTATATTTATCACACTTACCTGATTGAGGCGGAAATGGTGGAGGTGGAGGCGGGGGAGGAGGAGGTGGAGGCGATGGCGATGGTCCTGATACAGAAAAATATGTTAATTACTTTTAAAATTGTTTTCAAAATCGTGACCAAAAATATTATGACGAGCTTAAGATATAATGAATTCTGCATATCAAACAACAGAATAAAAAATATCTAAATCAAAGACTTTTCATCGAATACAGAATAAAATAATCAATGTTCTAATTAGCATCAAAACTAAGATCTAATATCTTTCATTGTTTTCATTATTACAATTTTAAACGAATATGTGTTACGGTGCTGTTATTTATAAACATAATCTCTGTTATAAGAGTTAGTGATAAGAACAAGTAGGAAAAGAGAAAAAAAAATCATAACTAATTATTCAACTCTTTTTTTTCTAAAAAAGACACACAAAAGTGAGTTAATGTCTGTAAAAGTAATAGGTTTCAAACGAGCATGTATGTTTGTTTAACCATACTTTATTTTCTTAGATAAGTTAAGTGGATTAGAAAAATTAATCAAACGTACTTGTTGGACAACATGCAAAAAACTCATCAGCAGCCCCTGCTACACAGGAATATCCATTTGGACATTTGTTAGATCCTACCATCATTCCACAGCTTAACGTAGAATGTGGTCTTCCATAGGAACAAGCTGTAAAAAAAGATCATTTTAATTACTATGTGTTTTCAATTTGAAACATTGAGAATGGAAATGGGGAATGTGCCAAAGAGATAGCCACCCGACCATATAACAGACAACAGCAGAAGGTCACCAATAGGTCTTCAATGCAACGAGAAATTCCCGCATCCGGAGGCGTTCTTCAGCTGATCTATAAAGACCCATAAACAAATATATATACTAGTTCAGTGATAATTGTGTTCATTTTTAAAATATATTAGGACTTTTTATACGTTGTACTCTTTTACAATAGATAGTTGGAATGAGAATTGTGAATAAAAATAACTCTTGACAGCCTCCAAAAAATCTACTACATAGTTTCATATGTTTTTGTTTCAAATATGTAACACTAATAAGCTTTTGACTAAAAACATCTATAGTATAAAATCATGAAAAACTGTTAATATGATTAAAAAAATTTCAGACGAACTTACGATTTTGGCAGCATACAGCATAATGGTCTGTTGCTTCGGTTTTACAATAATAACCACGTGGGCATGGATTCCTTCCTGATCCAAATCCACAGTTTATGTTAGGGAATGGCGTTCCTTTTTCACAAACTATCCGAAGAAAAACATAAAAATAACTTATTCTTCAAAATCATCATTTAATGATGTTATTTAATGTTTGGCTTTTTAAGAGAATTTTGATATGAAAAATTAACCATCAACTTTCTTGCTCTACTTAAATATAATTTTATATATTTAAAAATAAAATAAATGGAGATACAGATGATGACTAGATTATACCATGATTACATTTGACAAATATTGTAATATCTACGCGTTATGCCATTTTGAAAAAAAATATAAAAGGGAAATGATGTGCACTCAACTATTGCATGATTAATGCAGTGATACTTATTATGAAAACAAATTAAAATTGATCAATTAAAAAGAAAACATTGTGTTAGAAATTCTTTTTTCGTTTTTGGCAGGAACGCTTTAATTTTCATCATAGTTTATATGTATTTGTGTTAATTTAACACACTCACCTGAATGAGGCGGAAACGGTGGCCTTGGTGGTGGTGGTGAAGGCGCGGGAGATGGTCCTGCAAAAAAGGGAAAAAAATAAAACTTACTACAAATGTAATTTTCATAATCAAAACAGGAAAATATGTTTCTTCTACAAGAATTGTTTTCAAAATCGTAACTCACAACATTGTGACAGGTTACGATATGTTCAACGATTGGTAAACATGGTATATAAAAATACCAATAAAAATATCAAAACAAAAAAAAATTTATTAAATAAAAAAAAAAATATGTACAAATCAGCGGCTAAAAAAATACAGACATTTCTAAATTGTCAACATGAACTCTTTCTGAACAGAATATTTGCTGCTTTGGAAATAATCAAACGACATGTTTAAGAATAGAAAATCTTTTATTTCATTCTGTCCCTTTGTAAAATCTGGTTGACAGTTAAAGAAAACAAGATAAAGTTAAGTTATTCTTTTGCTCAATTTAAACTAATTTAACTCAATAACATATTGTGCTTGTACCTAGTCCAGCTACTACCATTATCTTTTAGACTAATCATTTTGTTCAGCCGTCTTAACTTGAAATAGTATTCAAAACTTGCAAAGAACATGAAATTCAAAGCCTTTGACTGCTTGAAAGTTTCAGATACCTGCAGGATTGGTACACACATGTCCGCATCCGTTAGAACAACATTTCTGATACCCTGGGCAATTAGAATCTCCTCTACATGCTTCTACACAAATACCAGGTCTGCCGTTTGGCATTGGACACATACCAGGCTTTGATTTGCCTTGAAAGATAAACTATCAACGTTGTAATATGTATTTAAGAAAAGAAATGAACCCAGTTCTCGTTTTTTGTCATTTAATTTCAAATTCTATAGCAACACCTTATTGAAGGGTTTAATGGATATTTGTTCATTTATTTATTTACTTTGCACAAACGTATTGCCAGTTTACTCTGTTACTCAAAACGTACCTTGACAATTGTTACTAAGGAGAATTGTGAAAATAAAAAACATGCATTGATCGTGCTACTATCAGATTCAGATATTTTCTTGTTCTACTGGTTTATAAAGGCAACAGTAGTATACCGCTGTTCGAAATACATTGATACACAATTTTTTATCAAACAGCATAGTGTGGCTTTTCCCGTCGAATCTTTGTTTTCCATATCATCACATTTATTCTATTTATGATAAAATTGAGAATGGAAATGGGAAATGTGTCAAAGAGACAACAACCCGACCATAGAAAAAAACAACAGCAGAAGGTCACCAACAGGTCTTCAATGTAGCGAGAAATTCCCGCACCCGGGGGCGTCCTTCAACTGGCCCCTAGCCAATGTAGAAAAGTAAACGCATAACAATATGCAAATTAAAATTCAGTTCAAGAGAAGTCCCAGTCCAATGTCAGAAGATGAAACAAAAGAAAATAAATAAAATGACAATAATACATGAATAACAACAGACTATTAGCAGTTTACTGACATACCAGCTCCAGACTTCAATTAAATTGACTGAAAGATTATGATTTCATCATATGAACATCAGGCACAATCCTTCCCGTTAGGGGTTTAGTATCATACCATCATAACATATATGAGAAGAACATAACCCGTGTCATGCCAACAACTGGTTTTTGAATAAATGAGTTTAGTTCCGATGCAAAGACCCTATAAGTGAATCAATATTAACGCCAAAATATGCAATCTTTAATGACCTGACAACAGTATCGTAACTATATCCCTTCTTAATAAGTCTTTTCAAAGGTTTTGTTAGTTTTTGAGGTGAATACTGACACCTTTGTGCTTTATAAAGAATATTTCCATAAAAAATTTGATGTGAAATACCTGAACGTGTAAGAAGTCTGCATGTTGAGCTATATTTACGAATGATGTCCTTATACCGATGATAAAATTTAGTAAATGTTTTGACTAGTTTGTGATATCGAAAACCCTGGTGTAATAATTTTTCAGTAATACATAAATTTCTCTCGTTAAAATCTTAAACATTGTTACATACACGAGCGAATCGTACAAGTTGAGATATATAAACACCGTAAGATGGTGACAAGGGAACGTCACCCTCTAAAAATGGATAATTAACGATAGGAAATGAAAAATCATCTCTTTTATCATAAATTTTAGTATTCAGCTTTCCATTAATGATATAGATATCAAGATCGAGGAAAGGGCAGTGGTCATTGTTAGTATTAGCTTTATTTAAAGTAAGTTCAACGGGATAAATTTCTATAATATACATACTAAAGTCGTCATTATTGAGAGCCAAAATATCATCCAAATATCTAAAAGTATTATTAAATTTGTTTATCAGATGTTGTTTCGATGGGTCTTAGCTTATTTTTTGTCATAAATTGTAACTCATAGCAATATAAAAACAGGTCCGCAATAAGTGGTGCACAGTAAGTCCCCATTGGAATTCCGATAATCTGACGAGATACGGAATCCCCAAAGCGAACAAAAATGTTATCTAGTAAAAATTCAAGGGCATATAAAGTATCAAAGCATGTCAAATTGACATAGTTTTTAAGTTTATTGCTACTAAAAAATGACCTAAAAGAGTTTGAACATATACATTCACATTCTGACTTTTTAAATGCCCATTTAATTAGGTGTGTTAATTTTTCCCTAATGAGAATGTGAGGCAATGTGGTATACAGGGTAGAAAAATCAAAACTTTGAACAGATTCAAAATCACCAATATAAGCATCCAATTTATCAAGTACTTCCAACGAGTTCTTGACACTCCAAAAGTAGTTAATTCCACTATTTTCGAAGACTTATTTGAACAATTTATTATTAGGTTTTTAATTGTACCAAGTGTGCTGGTAAGAAGAATAGACAATTTAGTAGTGGAACAATAGCTTGACGACGAAATAAATCTATATTTGTAAGGTGTTTTGTGTAGCTTCGGAAGCCAGTACATATTTGGGACTTTCATTGTATTTGGATCTGCTTGTAAAGCGGTAGCTAAAAGTTTATGTTTGTTACAGATGTCGTTTTCTGAAAATGGAGTAAGTTGGAATGTTGGTTAATTGGTGATTTCTTTTTTCAGAACCTCAATGTAAAATTTACGTCAAAAAATAATAATATTATTAGCAGCTTTATCGGCCGGGACAAAAACAAATTTCTTGGCTAGTTCTTTTAGTTTATGTTTGATACGAGAAATAGGTTTTTTGTGGTTATTGTTAATAGTAAAATGTTCTTTAAAATGTTGAATACGTTTATAGATAAATAGATAATTTAGATGTATTCCGGAACGGACATCTCATAAACATGTTTAACCCCACCGCATTTTTGCGCCTGTCCCAAGTCAGGAGCCTCTGGCCTTTGTTAGTCTTGTATTATTTTAATTTTAGTTTCTTGTGTACAATTTGGAAATTAGTATGGCGTTCACTATCACTGAACTAGTATATATTTGTTTATGGGCCAGCTGAAGGTAGCCTCTGGGTGCGGGAATTTCTCGCTACGTTGAAGACCTGTTGGTGACCTTCTGCTGTTGTTTTTTTTTGTTGTTTTTTTGGGGGTTTTTTCTATGGTCGGGTTGTTGTCTCTTTGGCATATTCCCCATTTCCATTCTCAATTTTATTATCAAAAATTATATTTACTAGATAAGCAGCATATTGAAGTTGTATCAGATGTTTTTTCTCGCGTATCCTTTAAATAAAGGCAACAGTAGTATACCGCTGTTCGAAATTCATAAATCGATTGAAAAAAAACAAATCCGGGTTACAAACTAAAACTGAGGAAAAAGCATCAAACATAAAAGAACTACGACACAACAGAAACACAACAATAAAAATGTAACACACACATAAACGAACTATGATATAACAATGGCCATTTTCCTGACTTGGTACAGGACATTTAAAGACAACAAATGGTGGGTTGCACCTGGTTTTGTGGCACGAATAATAGCTAACAAAAGGTACCAGATATACAATTTAAATTTCCAGCTAATTGGACCATTTGGTTCTTTTGGGTTTTTTTTTGGTTGTTGATAGAGTCAAGTATAAATGTATACTACCATAACACTAGATATTATAAAAAGGAAAATATGGTATGATTGCCAATGAGACAACAAGAGATCAAAATGACGCAGACATTAACAACTATAGATTACCGTACGGTCTTCAACAATGAGCAAAGCCCATACCGCATAATTATTAAAATAAGAGAAAATAAGAGAAAATTAATTCTCTATGGGACAATCGTTTTTGCATATTACTTTTTCATCTATCAATAAGGTTTGTATAGAAATTATGAACTTAGTGTTAACTTCATTGTGAGCATTGTGAGATAGTTACAAATTAATATCATTTCCGGGAACATGAAAAAACTAAAATTGAAGGTAGCATATCGGTCGCCATTAACAGTCATCAACGAAGGTAAAATCAGCCACAGAGTGGATGTTATAAGAGAAAAAGGTCAATTTCAATTGAAGATGACCAAGTGAGTGCAAAGAAAAAATACTACTGTATTACATATATTACTTCGTACGATTCTTTTAAGATAGAAATGACCCTATCCAGATAAAACATTATTTTTGTTATTTGTCCAATCTTTAAAAAATCATCTACTTTGTAATTGATTACATCATCCATCTGTTTTCTTTCGAGAGCCACTGATGAGTCTTGTGACTTAGACGCGCGTGTGGTGAGCCAGATAATAAGCCTGGTATTTTTCCTTAATCTTTTAATCAAAATTTTAAATACTACATGTATGCATACATTGTTGAAGGCCGTACGGTGACCTATAGTTGTTAATGTCTGTGTTATTTTGGTTTCTTGTGGAGAGTTGTCTCATTGACAATCATACCACATGTTCTTTTTTTATATACCGTTTCATCAACATAGAATGTTTTTTTTATCTTTTAGACTAATCATATTGTTCAACCGTCTTAAATCGAAATAGTTTCTCAAACTTGCAAATGAACATGAAATTCAAAGCCTTTGACTGCTTGAAACATTTGTGAAAGTTTCAGATACCTGCAGGATTGGTACACACATGTCCGCAACCGTTAGAACAACATTTCTGATACCCTGGGCAATTAGAATCTCCTCCACATGCTTCTACACAAATACCAGGTCTGCCGTTTGGTATTGGACACATACCAGGCTTTGGTTTGCCTTGAAAGATAATCTATCACCGTTGTAATATGTATTTAAGAATAGAAATGAACCCAGTTCTCGTTTTTTGTCATTTAATTTCAAATTCTATAGCAACCCTTATTGAAGGGTTTAATGGGTATTTGTTCATTTATTTATTTACTTTGCACAAACGTATTGCCAGTTTACTTTGTTACTCAAAACGTACCTTGACAATTGTTACTAAGGAGAATTGTGAAAATAAAAACATGCATTGATCGTGCTACTATCAGATTCAGAATTTCTTGTTCTACTGGTTTATAAAGGCAACAGTAGTATACCACTGTTTGAAATTTCCCGTCGAATCTTTATTTTCCATATCATCACATTTATTCTATTTATGATAATTTAGATGTATTCCGGAACGAACATTATCAAAAATTATATTTACTGGATAAGCAGCATATTGAAGTTGTATCAGATTTTTTTTCTCACGTATCCTTTAAATAAAGGCAACAGTAGTATACCGCTGTTCGAAATTCAAAAATCGATTGAGAAAAAAAAACAAATCCGGGTTACAAACTAAAACTGAGGAAAAAGCATCAAATATAAGAGAACTACAACACAACAAAAACACAACATTAAACACACACATAAACGAACTATAATATAACAATGGCCATTTTCCTGACTTGGTACAGGACATTTAAAGACAAAAAATAGTGGGTTGCACCTGGTTTTGTTGCATGCCAAACCTCCCGATTTT
The DNA here is from genome assembly GCF_965363235.1 of Mytilus galloprovincialis. Lineage (NCBI taxonomy): Eukaryota > Metazoa > Mollusca > Bivalvia > Mytilida > Mytilidae > Mytilus > Mytilus galloprovincialis. The sequence goes on along the minus strand of NC_134840.1, from coordinate 72,464,817 downwards.
ATGGCAATATTAAACATTACATTAAAATGACAACATTACATTACAGGACTACAATACAAATAATGGGAGAAAATATAGGACAGAGAAACACACGAATAATAGGTAACAAAAGGTACCAGGTAAAAAATTTAAATTCCCCATTCGTATACAGAACATGAACATGCAGTTACTTCTAAAGAGCTATTGCAATCTTTTCACGACATGACTTGTTTTGAATATTGATCCTTGTATATGTCTTTTTTCATATAGGGAACATTCCTAGACCCATATATACACTAGGCTAGTGCCACGGGCTAATATTGATTCTCGGGATAGTATCAGGGCTGATAAAAAAGGACATCTTATAATGTATAATTACTATATTAAAAAAACATCTTTTGGCTTACATTTTCAATGTTGTTTTTTTCAACAATAATAAAGGCAAGAATGGAAATTGAGAATGTGCCAAAGAAACAACAGCCCGACCAAAGCAAACAACAGCTGAAGGACACCATTGGGTCTAAAACATATGGAGATAATCCCGCACCCGGAGACGGCTCTGAAACAAAAATGTGGATATTTGTTTGTCCTTATGAAAACATTCACCTAGAATTTGTTATCCTCGCTAATGATATTTCAATTTAAAAACCACTAACATAACTAGAATTAATTTCTTTTAAATATCGTATTAAAATTTACTATATCGTTAATGCTCGCCTTAAAGAAATAAGCTGCTATAGTTGAAGTAATTTGCAAATATAACGAATCAAATGTGTATGCCAATGAGACAGTTATTCACCAAAAGCCATTTAAGCTTATGTAAGCAGTTATAGACAACCGTAAGGCCTTCAACAATGAGAAAAACACAAGGCCTTCAACAAATGATATAAAAGGCCTCGGCCAAATTATAATTAAACAGTTTACGTATAAACAAATATTACAAAAATGTAGCAAAGACAACCATTTCCAGATATTCGTTAACTGGTTCATCAAAGGCGTCGCTAATTGATGCGTTCGGACCATAAAAGACAATACAGTTATCTCTTCTTATTATAAATCCCTACAATGAACGTAAACCTGATTTTATTTAAACTGACCTCAAGAAAACAAATATATGTATGTATGTGTCTGTCTGTCCCAAGTCAGGACCCAATTTTTAAGGGGTTGTCGTTTGTTGCTTTTTTAACAAATTTGTTATACTATTTTCAATTTTTCTTGTACATTTACTAGGCCGTTAGTTTCTCATTTAAATTATTTTATATTTTTGATTTCGGGGAATTTTATAGCTGACAATGCGGTATGAGCTTTATTCATTGTTGAAGGCCGTTTGGTGACCTATATCTATTATTTTTAGCGTCATTTGGTCTTTGATGGAGAGTTGTCTCATTGGCATTAGTACCACAGCTTCTTTTTCATATAATAGCAGAACACTTACATATGCTATATTGTATGGTACAATCAAAGAAATCATTATTTCATCAAAACGCCAGAACTAACAGCATTTGAAATAGAAATAAAAAAAACACACGAATACCAACGCATCTGAATGAAAGAAGAATTTAAGTTACAATCCGGAATATTTGCCTTCGTGGAAAATTGTACAATCAGTATTTTGAAGGTAAAAGAGTGACGAAAGATACCAGAGGGACAGTCAAACTCATAAATCGGAGAAAAAAACTGACAACGCTATGGCAAAAAAAAAGGAAGACAAACAGACAAACAATAGTATACATGACACAACATAGAAAACTGAATAATAAGCAACACGAAAACTAGGGGTGATCTCAGGTGCTCCGGAAGGGTAAGCAGATATATTGATAAACATGTACAAACATTTAAAGACCAATAGATAAATAAACAAATGTACATAAGCGTACATGTATATATTGACAGTAGAGTAATTATCTTACTCACCTGGATCAGTTGGTGGTGGCGGTGGTGGCGATGGTGATGGTGGTGGTGTTGGTTCTAAAATACAAAAAAAAACGAAAAAAGTTTTATTTTTTTTGTTTTGACTCAGTCGAGAAAGTTGTTATAATTACTAAAGTTAATGGAATAACTTTAAATCAATCAATACGGAAAAATGCATTTTGTCAACACAGAACATAAACATTTTGTCATTAACTGCGAAATATCAAATCAAATATTCGAATCATATCGAAGAAGATAAGGCTTTTAATCTTATGATGATCGCGTGTATCATCTACAAAAGACTCATCCGTGTCCAACACAAAACAAATGTCAACAGTAAAAATCCAAATATAGAACTTGTTTCGAGACCTTCAGCAAAGACTTTAAGCTATTGTAAAATTTGCTTAATTGGAAGCTCAGTAATTCAGTTTAATGATAACTGACTTTGGAATATGGACAAGTGCCTTTTCATTCATTAATTTAAAGAATAAATAGTTAACTATTACAGAAAAAAAAATTCTATTGAACACGTTGTTATGTAAATTCTTCTTCATAAACGCATGCGCACAACTGACAAAATCAAAACATTGCGATGTCTTCAATGCACTTATTCCGATGCAAGAACGTCAACGGCAGTCTTAACGTGTGATCAAGACATCACTACACAAAATACAAGACATTGATGATTTGTCTATACCTGAAAATCAAAATACTGTGATAACACATACATGGCCCATATTTACATGTACCTTTTCGGTTATATAGCTAAATCATTACATTAGATGTTTGTTTCACTATAATACGTCGAGTAATTTTTCAACCAATTGCATCACACAATAGAAATTATCACTCATGATGACACGAGGTCACACAATAAAGTGCACGGGTAAATTAGATAAAAACTTGATAAAAATCGTGTGTCATGAACCTAGCTAAAAAATGTAATTATAAGTATTGAATGCTTCTTTTTGTAACTTCATAGGGTTGTATTTTTAGAATGAAGCGCAGAATACAAAATGTACTTCGGTCAACGCTTTTACACCCCAACGAAGTTATAAAAAGAAGCATCCAATTCTTAAATGTGTGTTCATTGATATTGGACTGTCCTACCTCTACTTTTAGTCGTTGCTGGCGAACGAAGTTCAAGAATTGTGCACTGAAAGCACATGTATGACATTTTTTAATATTTTGTTAATGACCAAGAAAAATATACAACAACCCCCCCCCCCCCTCAACAAAAAAAACTTATGAATTGTGGCTGATTAGTCGTATCACATACAGATAATCATTTAATTAAGGGTATTTTTTCTCATTTAATCATTTAAATATACATACTGACTCCTTTGCAATTTTTCATGCAACCCCTATAACGATTAAATCTATTTCCGTTTCCTTTACAACCGCCATAAATAAATTTTTCACATTTCCCTGTTGCTGCGTTGTAGTACCATTTCTTGAATGATCCTTTGCAGGGTCCAGGATCCTTTGGTAATGTACAAACTGGAAGACAGAAACTACGTTACAATGATAACAATTATTACGCTTATAAGGTGCTGTCTATTTCCTTGGACTTATGAATTCTACCAAGTTGGAATCTTCCCTCTAACCCTTTAATACAGTTTTAAATTTGCTTGTTCGAGTCATAATTTAGAGATATGCAAAATCGCCGTAGTATTTAGTGATCTCATTGAGAGTGCATATATATAGAAAAAAAACATAACAACATCACAACTTATAGAGTGTTTATGTTTGAAAATCTAGTAAAAGTATTTTCAAATATATTTTCCGGACGTAATTTCAAAGGGTAAATGCCATCTTAGTGTAAATATTTCTATCATAAAATGATGTCTCTTAACGTTAAAAAAAAACAATGAGAAAACGTATTCAAAAATCACATCAAGTTGTTCTACAAATAGTGAATATTCAATTATCCTAAGCTATAAAAAATGAAAACAACATTTCATAAATTTCAAGCATCCGAAACGCTTTTTGATGTTTCTCCAACAGAAACGTATGAAGGCTATATAGATATTAATTGTTTATTTGCTGCTCTAAGATCTATATGTGTAGAACATTGCATTCTCTACAATGTAAACATTACTATATAAAATTATACCTGACTTTTTACATTCCTGATTGCATTCCCTTTTAGTTTTGAAATTGTTTGCATTGCCTTGACATCCGCCATAGATAAATTTCCTACACTTATACGTGTAAGAATCATAATAGAATCGAGGTATTAATGCTTTACATGGTCCTTTAACTTTTGGGAGCCAGCATGTATCTGGAAAAAAAATTGAATACAAGGTTTATTTCACATTTAAATTTTAATATTTAATTTGTTCTTCCATCTAATTGTATTGTAGTCCTGTCATGTAATGTTGTCATTTTAGTGATATATTTAACTTTGCCATTAAAGCGGGCAGTTTGACTAGCCTCAAAACCAGGTTAATCCCACTATTTTTTTCTTAAAATGTCCTGTACCAAGTCAGGAAAATTCCAATTGTTATATTCTAGTAGTTTTGTGTGTGTTGCATTTTCGTTTGGTTTTTTGTTGCACTTAAGTGTCTCTGTTGTTTCTTTGTTCTCTTATTGTTGATGTGTGTTTCTCGGTTTTAATTTGTGACCTGGATTTGTTTTTTGTCTCAATTGATTTATGACTTTCGAACAGCGATAAACTACTGTTGCCTTAATTTATTCATACTAATTTCCTTTATAGAAACAATAATGCCAAACACGTATAGGAGACTAAGAAATTGGATTATGATAAGGCATGCATTGTACATGCATTATGATGTCAATCTCCTTTCCAGATATTTTACATCTTCTTTAAACAAATGGTTTATTTGTGGATTTTTTAATGAGAATTGTGAAAGTTGATAAGTTGATAATGGGCATTCAAGAAGAGTATAATACTTACCATTACATTCTGGTAAGTCCTGTTACAAAAAAAAACATATAAAGACCGTCAAAATTGAGTTCTTACTCGTACGAAACTATTGTGAATAAGCATACATATTAAAAGTAGAGTTTATGATACTAACTTGGATGTGTTGGCGGTGGTAGCGGAGATGGTTCTGAAATACCAAAAATGTCATTTTCTTAAAAGTTAAATATAAAAAAGTAGTAAGGTAAAACAAAATAGTATATCATATAAGTATAAGATGTGGGGTTAACATTAACTCATCATAAATGACATTATTTATAATCTGTACACCAGATGCACGTTCCGTCTTCAAAAGGATTGTCATTGACACTCGTACACAGTTTTATTGACCAAATAAAGTGCTAAATTTGAAAACATTAGAAAATAAAATTCCTAAAGGTATGCCAAATACAATTAAGTATTCCGTGGCTGGGGTAGAAATCTTTATTATTTCAAAGAAAAATTATCTGGTAAACAGTCGATTAGTTAGTTATGACCATATAAACAATAATTCCTGTCATTACAGAAGTTCTGAATAACGGGCATCATAGCGATAATACCTAAACCACATATAGCTTATCTAATTTTTATGTTTTTTTCATACTCGAATTTTAATTGTTTGGATATAGGCGTTCCTGATACAGGAACATTGAGATAGCGCTTCAGAAGTTTGTTTGACTGACAACAAAAAGCTTTAATTCAATTATCTATAATACTAAAATAACGAGGTCCAATTTGTCAGCCGTCATCACGTAAAAACGACGAATCAAAGAATTCAACTTTATATACAACTAATATAGTACAAAGGTTTAGATTAAAAATTACACCACTCCAGGCCTTTTTGTTTTCCACGTAATTAATATCGCCAATAATTAGGAAGTTCCGGTCGAGTCCGATACCGATACCAATAGTATAATCACCTGTTACCTATTACCTTATCTGTACTTTCCGCATATGACAGGCGCACCACCAAACAATGTATTCAGGATTAATATGCTATATAAACGGGTCATAATCACAGGGTTGACACTACTAAATTGTCAAATAGTTACCTATTGTAGTATTTTAATCCGTAAGACTTTCTAAGATAACAATACGAATACTAAAAATCTGGACTAAAAATAAATTATAATTTGTTAGCGGGCATGACGTAAAACAGCGAATCAAAGGATTCAACTTTATTTAAAACTAATATAGGACAATGCTGTTGATTAAAAAATACTCCATTCCAGGACCTTTTGTTTTCCAAATATTTAATATTACCAATAATTGATAAGTTCCAGTTCGACGTGTTCAAACAGAAAGATTTGAAAGCAGAGAAAATTGTGTATCTTATAATCGGCATGACTTTATCAGATGACAGTACTAATACTAAGATAAGGCTTGAGCATAGTTATATACTTTAATTCAGTCACGGAACCGCGATATCACGGGTGTGTTCTAGTATATACTATATTAAAAGCTTAATGAAAAGAGCAGCAATCAATATGTCCAACAATACGGGCAAACCCAACATGCACAGCTTTATCTTTTACCTCGAATATCATTAACGGTACCAAACTTAACGGTTTGAATTAAATAATTAAGTATTCCAATAATTATATTTGTAGTAATACGTGTTGCAGACTATCTCTAGCTGAAACGAACACTCCTTAATAAGTATATAACATAAGAAAATTCCTGTATTAAGTTAGGAATATGACAGTTGTTATCCATTCATCTTATGCGTTTTAGCTTTTGATTTTGCCATTTGATTATACACCTTCCGTTTTCTATCTCATCAGAATTTGGTATTTTCATTACTTTATTTTTAATGACTTTTCCATTGATTAGGTTAGAAATTATGACGAACTTTCGTTTCCAATTACTTGAGTCAAAATTATCTCAAACGAGTTTAACTTTTCCTTTTGTTTCCGGTCATGAAGCTTCTCTATTAACAAAGTTCTTCTATACCCTTGATTCCAGGTTTTGGGTTTCGGTGTTCCTGATTATTTACGGTAAATCAAGATAACCTTCTTAACTTTTGAGATATTGCCTGATATATGTGTTTCAGAAAACACATGTGGGTACTCATTGAAATTGTTTGAACTCAGACTAGTTCAAGACAGACCACCACTATAAAAAAAGGATGAATATAAAGACACAAAACAAGCAAACTCATTTAGAATCAACGATAACCATTCCATTAATAGAAAATGGTTAGGAACATGTCTTGATCAGGAGTACGTAATTAATCAGTTCTCGTTTGTTTCTGTATATCACATTTGTTTTTCGTTTGAACGAGTTAAGCTATTTCAGTTGATAGTTTATGGTATGTGCTTTTATTTTTCAATGTAACATCCTGTCTTCGTTAAGGGTGAAAGTTAGCGCCTATTAAAGCATGTTGTTCAATGGTTGTCCTTTTGTTGGTGTTGTTCATATGTTTTACTCGTTTCTTGTTTTTATATAATAAGTTGCACCTTTGGTTTTCCTGTTTAAATATTTGTACAATAATCATGTTGGGGGCATTATTAACTTGCTCATCGGTATGAGCCAAATTATAGGCCGTACTTTGACCTATTATTGTAAAAATCACAAAAATACCGAACACCGAGGAAAATTCAAAATGAAAAGATTGTAATAAAAAGCAAAGATCAAAAGCTGAAACACATCAAACGAATGGATAACAACTATAATATTCCTGACTTGGTACAGTCATTTTCTTATATTATGTAGTACTTTGTGTTAACTTTTGAAACATTGTTACTTAGATGGAGAGTCGTTTCAATGGCACTTATACCACAGATTCTTATTTAAAGTACTACTATCTTCTCAATTTCCTTCTCATTATATGAAACTTCTTTAAATGTATAGTTTATTCGGTGTTTGTGTCTGTTCAATCATACGTTTTATTTGTTGCACGCTGATTTTCAATTTGAATGAAGCAAAGCAAATCATATCATTTTACTTTCAGGGAATGAAAATATTTATTTATTTCTGGCCAACAGACACGTGTATAACTTAATCAAAGGATGTATTACGTTGTTTTCTTGTCAATCTTTGTCAACCTGTTTGATATCGTAACACTTAGATGCAAATACATACCTCTACAACTCGTTCCACAATTATCTCCACAACATAACTGTCCTGCAAAAGATAATGATAAAAATGATGATGATTATAATGATTATAAAAGTAATGATAAAAATGATAATAATAATAATAATAATAATAATAATAATAATAATAATAATAATAATAATAATAATAATAATAATAATAATAATAATAATAATAATAATAATAATAATAATAAATGATAAAATCAAAATTGTTGTTTTAAAGAAATTGACGCTGGATAACCAAGATATCCAAATTGGCATGGTTTGGTTAAGCGATTGACATAGTTAAGTTAAGAGTCTAGAAATTCGTCATGGTTTTGGTTACATTTGTCATGGTTTAGATCAAAATTAATACATCTTTGTTGCACCTGAATATTGATAGTTTGTTAGAATGCGATTTTAAAAAGGTAAAGTAACACAATTAACTAATTGACTAAAGAGGAATACAAGTCTTTTGACCAAATTTGCTGGGCGTAAACTGCAAAAAGGCTGGATAAATCGTACATTTATATATTGTTTTACCCCGCGTAACGCATTGCAGTGTCAATGGAAATATTCGGTGTTCGTATTTTTGACCGTCTGTCTGTGCGTTCATCTCATGTTTACAATTCTTGTCGGTTTTTTTTATGAATCTTAATATATCATAGTTTTTTTTATAAAAGTTTTGTTCAAAATTGCATTGTTAGCACTCTAAAATGTACAATTCTTGCCAGAATTTTATGGAACTTACATTATGTAAGTTTCATAAAATTCTGGCAAAGTTTACATCATAGGTTTATATAAGCAATGTCTTGGACAAATTCAATAATTAGTGTGAAAAGAGTGGTGTTCCTTAGAAATATTATGATATGAAGAACTGCATTTTAGGCGCTCTCATATGTACAATTCATACCCAAATTTTATGTAAGTTGAATCATAGGTTGATATCAACAATTTTTTGGACTGATTTGAAAATTAGTACCAAAAAATTATTATTTTAATATCTAAAGCTGCGATCGGATAGTTCTAACGGACGCCAAACGGAAGAAAAAAAGTTTTCCGTAGACAAAATTTGTATCCGTTGGTATACTGACCAAATAAAATGCCTAAGGTAACAATACACAGTTAGGAGTTTAGTTTTGCATTTTGGCCCCTGTGGATTTTTCAACTAGGAAAGTTATAGTGTAATAAAATTCATTTTTAGACAGATGAGTGCTAATTTAGCCTTCAAAGATGGTTTATAAGAGCATCAAGATTATTTTTTACATGTTTTAGGGGCTGTTTTCTGTTTGACAATCCGTATTTTCATAGGTAGACCGGCCATCGGTCCAGAAATTAATGTACTGTTTACAAACACTCTTTTTCTACACGAAGTTTTTGACACAATTTAACAAAAAAATGAGACGAAAGACATATGATTTTCATTGGATTTGCTGAATGATATATGTACACAGTTTCAGAAAAGGTATTACTTCAAGCGATTGAAATTCTACTTTTAGCCAAATTTTGAGGAAATATGTGACATCTTCCCCCCCCCCTTTTTGCAATATTGTATAACAAATAAATGCAGATTGTTGCCATGGATACACCAAAAATAAATTATATATCACCATTTTATATACTGGATATAAAATCTATGGAAGATTCTGATTACATACATATGCCCATATATGACACAAACAGTAAGCTTGATATTACAAGAAAGCAATGAAAAGGGGATGGTAAAATTGATATGGGCAAATTTTAGTATTTTTACCTAACTGTTTATTGCTACCTAACGGACACTTACAGGATATACAATGTACGAGAAACGTAAACGTACTGGACAGAACGGACGTCAAATGTACATCCAACGGACGAGTACCGCATAAACGGAAACCTAACGGAATTTTATAAAAGTTTAGTGTAAGTACAGCCTTTTTGAAAACGATTATAAAAAATATAGGTCACCAATGAGTAAAAAAATATATATCACTTTTAATGCCAAAAAATGTCATTTTTGCACCAAAGGAATATAATTTGGAGCTTTTTCAATGATATAAAGGCATCTGGGGTCATCACAAATTGATTTTTTAATGTTTTTTGTACCATATGATAGAGTAACAACTAAGCGACGACATCAAAAGTTCAATGTATGATAAAAAACTTAATTCATATAGTTTTTTACTGACCCCCCTACCCTCCTCTTAACTTGATTTGGGAAAACTTGATTGACCAATAAGAATATATATAAAATCGATGTCAATTAAACAAAACTTTCAGCAATTTTGGATAGAATGGTTAAACTTAAAAATAATTATCAGCGAAAACATTGTTAAACAGTATTTTAATAGTTGTACATAATGTCTGTTTATTTTGATAGTAACACTTCCATCATTCACGACAGGAATCTCATAACTGAACCATGTCGAACATGAACTAAACCATGACGCTAATGAACCAAACAATGACACCGAAATTTCTGTAATCTTAAATTGTGTGCAAATTTAGGTACAATTGACGGCAGATTGATACTATAACCACTGGTATTAAAGAGATAATAGTAACTGCAATTACGATTATCCCAATATGGCGACGGCAGATATAGGTAAAATCTTTACAGTCAATTTACTTAAATGTAGCATGTTTTTGTCAATAGTTACTCAGCTGCAAGGTGTTTCTATACCATTACATCATATTTGAATCGTAACGGTGCACTGGAATTGTCTAAGCGCTTTGAAAATTGCCGTTGAAAAATTCGGGATGATAATCGTAACTCGGAAAAAAAGATACTCGTAATTATGTTATTAAAAAATGCGAAGATAATCGTAACTGGATAGTGTTTTATTGATATTGACACTAAAAACGTATATCTGATAGCACATGATGAAATTATGGTGATGAATTAATCACGTTTCAACATCTTATGACATATATCTTTTTGTGCATATATTATTAATGGTTCTAATGAAAACAGCTACATACTATCATAAAATTGGAAGGGTGAACAAGCTCTAAGAAATTTTGATATGGGAAAAACACGAACTATGTTAAAATACAGAAATCTCTCAAGAACTAGGAATGTCACAAAATATGGGAATGAGCGATGAGGCAATTGTATAGGAAGTTATCGGATATATGGCAATATACTTGTCAGGGGAAACGCATGTGTCACCCTACATCAGATTTGTGATTAATAAAATTGAGAATGGAAATGGGGAATGTATCACAGAGACAACAACCCGACCATAGAAAAAACAACAACAGAAGGTCCCCAATAGGTCTTCAATGTCGCGAGAAATTCCCGCACCCGGAGGCGTCCTTCAGCTGGCCTTACGACTGTTAAAGAACAATGATTTATCCTGAATAAAAACAAAGTAAATATAGTAATTATTGTTTTAAATCATTTAATGCAGATGGCTATGTGTGCTTTTTCTTCTGCTGGTTCAGTTCTAGTCCATACCCTTTATGCCATAATGAAGTAGGAAAGACGTTTAGTATTCGCCAGAGACAGTTTGACGAGAAATTAAGAACAACAGTTTTGCACTTTTTGGATATGGGATAGTGATTATCACCCTCCATTTTCTCCCAAAAAAAAAACCACCTTAAACGCGCACATAACATTGAAACTTTGAAAACAATTAGAATATCTACTTACCACAATACCTGACCCGACAGCTGCTTCATTGTCAATATATTGAACAGGTACATAGATATAGGAAGATGCGGTGTGAGTGCCAATGAGACAACTCTCCATCCAAATAACAATTTAAAACAAGTAAACCATTATAGATTAATGTACGGCCGTCAACATGTATACATTAGGTAATGCATATTGTTGTCTGTTATAAGGGCATTTTTCAATAAAAGTGCAAATTTCAGACCTAAAAAAATTAAAAATCTACTTGTCGAAATTTTTATTTCTAGAGTTATTTTTAATACTTCTATTGTAGACCTGTTTGTAAATAAAAAGTGCAATGTTAAATACTCTTTAAAATGATATCATTTTCTTAATGTATGTACTGTTTCGCAGGGGACATTTGTCCACTACGAAACTGCTTTTAAACGCACATCTTATTGCATTTTAATGTCTCCTATAGACATTCTAATTTGTTTTACTTTATAAACTAGAAAGATCTCATTTTTTTTCTGAATGTGAGAACCATTTTTTATCGATAAATATTAGACAGTACTTCACATATGAACGTACAACTTATGTTACGTAGTGGACATTTTTATGAGTGTCGAGTGGACAAACACGCTTGGATCGTAGTGGACAAAAAGTTTCGTAGTTGACATCAACCCTATACTATGCTGATAACATACGGAAAGTTACATGAAACAAACTCTTGCTATTTGTTTTGCACGAATAGAATTGAAAAAAATAAAAATCTCAAATACTTGTTTCGTAGGTGACCGTTTTGTAATGGACACATTTACATGTTTACAATCTCCATATTGCAATATTAACAAGAATGATTATATTCATCAAAACACGTATCAAGCTGTACACTGATTTTGTTTCATAATTTTAAAACCAGATACTAAAGGAGATTTGAACCGTTTCGAAGTGGACATAAACAAAAATACGGTATCACTCTGGTCCTTACATCATTTCTTTTGTAAGACCATTATGTTTATATCTCTTGCAAACATTGAGCATAAATGTTGAATAGGGCGTCTAGGGAAATGCCAGGAATCCATAGTTTATTAGTCCCTCTAAAAATAGTATGTTTCTTTGCTTAAAAAATGTTAAATCTAATTCCATGTACTGACGTCTGCACAAAAAAATACTTGTAAAGATCAAAAACATTTTTTTAAAGTGGCTGTCACAAGAAATCACGGTTTTGTAAAAAAAAAACGCCAATAAATCGAGAGATATATAAGTAAATGTGTCTTAAATATTTATTAAGCTGTAAGTTTCTTCATTTTTTTTTATTTTCCGTTAATGTCATCAATTTACTGTACATTTGCATTTTAACTACACAAAATACCATTCAGTGAAATCTGAAAGACACATTTAATTTTTCAGTTACTATTATCCGATAAAAAAAAATACGATTATTAAACAAGAAAAATTCCATAGAGTTACGATTATCATCCCGAATTTTTCAACGGCAATTTTCAAAGCGCTTAGACAATTCCAGTGCACCGTTACGATTCAAATATGATGTAATGGTATAGAAAAACCTTGCAGCTGAGTAACTATTGACAAAAACATGCTACATTTAAGTAAATTGACTGTAAAGATTTTACCTATATCTGCCGTCGCCATATTGGGATAATCGTAATTGCAGTTACTATTATCTCTTTAATACCAGTGATAACGAAACCTGGGATCTAACAGACATTAAAAAATAACTGTACTTTATGCATTAGAAACGAACAACAACTTATAAATTTTGACATACACAAGCTTTGTTCTGTGTCAAATTATAACCATATGATAAATTGTTTAATGTACTAACATATTAACAATAAACAAAGATTCTTACCATCTTGAATTTATATTTAGAGGTTCATTTAGCGAAAAATCCGAATGTTTATATTGTGTCAAGGACGTATATGATTGTGTCAATAAAAATTCTTAACACAACCATGTCTAACTTAACCAGACTATGACAAAATCACTGTACTAAACGACCATCGATATGACGACCTTACTTACCGTGATAATGAAGACCATATTTGTTTCTTTTTCTTTGCACATATGACGTAATGCTTAACTGGTTTTTATGAATTAGGAAAAATCTTCACCCGAATAAAAGTGCAAAGATTTAAACTTTAAAACTCTACAAATCTGTTACTGTTTCGCAATATTTGATTGAATCATGTCTCAAACAGTAATTTGATTGGTGTATTATCAGTTCGATTGACTAATTTTACTCTATAGATTTCTTTCAAACAATATACATGAGATTTTTTTTTTTTGTTTCGTGTTGAAGGTGTCGCTGTCATTTTTTGATACTATTGGCTATTAATAAACCTATTCTGTATTTTACCTGGCTTGCATTCTGAATCCGATTTACATTGTTCGTGAAAATGAACACATCTGATTTGTGGATCAATTGGTGGACATCCAGGCTTCTATAAAAAAAAAAAAAAAAACACATATACTCATGGATAATTATTAACGGCATATGTAACGAGTGACTAGTGAAAAATAACGTCAGTCCAGTTCTTAAACCAATATATATCATATACAGAGTCTTCTGATCACGATGTTTTCCTTTTTTTCGCATCTATTTCGTATAATCGTCACAAAAAAATTGCACTCGGTCAGTGTTGTTGTGACTGCTTATTTCTGGTCGTTTTTTTTGAAGCCGCAGTTTACTAATTGGCATCTTTGTAAACAATCAACAAAGACGCATGAATGTTCAGGTTAGCATGTGTATAACACGTACAATAAGATAAACAGATATAGGAAGATGTGGTATGAGTGCCACTGAGACAACTCTCCATCCAAATAACAATTTTATAAAAGTAAATCATTACAGGTCAGTTTATTTCGATGACGGAGCAATGTTTCTTTCTGCTAATTTGTTTATACTCTTCATACTTGCATAATTGCGATCATCGGATTTTTTACAAAACAGGTCACGCCGAGGTAACTGCATACGAAAAAAAGTCAGCGAATTGTTGTCTGGAATTAAAGAATTTTCTTTAGAAAACGTATATGTACATAAGTTTTAAAATAAAAACTAGCCATTTGTTTGAGAAAAAAAAACAGATGAATAATTTTTTTTTTTCCTAAGTTTCATGTGACTTTAATGTAGGATTATTGTTCAAAACACTTGTTGCTCACATCGTCTTTCGTAATTCAATTCTTTGAAGAATATCTCATGAAAATTTTATACGAAAGGCACAGGGATTTATTACAAGATTACTGCCAATAAGTCTTTGTCTCGAGAATCCATATGACACATTGCTTGAAAAGGAGAAATATAAGAGCAGAACAAAATTAAAAAGTCTGAAAAAAATCTTCCAAAATGCAGCCTATCAGAGTTCCACTGTGCTTAAAAGATTTGCAAGTGTTGGTGCAGATACATAATTAACATGTAGGCATTGCAAATTTGTTGACAAATTTACAATCCTAGTGCAAATAAAAATAATAAAATTGAGAATGAAAATGAGAAATGTGTCAAAGACAAAAAAAAGACAAAAGACCAGACAAAAGCCGAAGGCCAATAATGGGTCTTCAATGTAGCGAGAAACTCCCGCACCCGGAGGCGTCCTTCATCTGGCCCCTTAACAAATATGTATACAAGTTCAGTGATAATGGACGTCATACTAAACTCCGAATTATACACAAGAAAACAACATTTAAAAATCATACAAGACTAACAAAGGCCAGAGGCTCCTGACTTGGGACAGGCGCATAATTGCAGCGGGGTGAAACATGTTTTTTTATATTACCCTCCATCTCTTTACCTCTTGCATATCCTATAAGTATGACCCATGACAAATATTGTGTAATATTATTCACTGAACAGCTAACATTATTGTCATCAAAATGGACTGAGACAAAATTTGTCGACAGTTCAAAATGTGTCTCGTATTATTTTTGCATCTCCAGTCTTTCGATAAACATAAACTGCTGGTGGAGATTTATTTCCCCGAGGGTATCACCAGCCCAGTAGTCAGCACTTTTTTGTGCTGACATGAATTATCATTGATATGGTTATATTCATAAATTTACTGTTCACAAACCACGTCATTCACATCACTGAGTATAACTGTTCTAATCTCTTAGCGTTATGCATCACACGGGGGCTACCGTCATGTGACGTTTGTTGTCGTCTGCCATTGTAGTTAAAACAAGTAAAATAACAAGATGGATAGAAAAGGTCAGAAACTGAAAACGGATGTCAAAAACGTGACTGTGGAAATGTTCAAAAATGGGTTTTCTCGTCGAAAAATCGTCGACATACTTAAAACTCCCAAGTCAAATGTTTTTGACAATGTACGGAAATTTTAATACACATTTTCTGAGGAGAATAAACCAAGAAGTGGCCGACCATTGTTTGTAAAACAACGCGACTACCGCAAGCTAGAACGCATTGTAAAGACAAGTCGGAGGAGTTCTTTGTGTGACATAACAAACAAGTTTAATGAAGAAAACTGTATTTCCGTGTCTAAACTTACCATTCAGCACCATTTACATAAACATGGGTAGTACAAGTGTGTAAATAGGAATAAAATCGTAAAAAGGGAGGTCAATCGGAAAAAGAGACTTGCACGGTGCAGAGAAAAAAAGTAGATGGACGGTTTATTACCACCGAAAAATTTGTATTTTCTCTAATGAAAGCAAAGTTATGATTGGACATGAAGTACGTGTGTACGTATGGAGAAAAAGAGACGAGGGTTGGAGACCGGACCTTGTTCAACCGCGGACTTAACAAACTAAATATCAAGTCATGATTTGGGGTTGTATTTGCTGGAATGGCGTCGGTACACTTACTCCTGTAGAAGGCAATATTAATGCTGTTGAATATGAAGAATACTTGATGAAAATTTGTGGCCAGTGATAGCTCGACATTTTCCGGGAGGACATTATTTTTTCCAGGATGACAACGCCCCTGTCCATCGTGCACCGTTCACTCAAGAGCTTGTAGCTCGGAACGGAATAAACGGTATGAGTTGGCCTGCACAGTCCACTGACTTGAATATAATTGAAAATATTTGGTTCCATGTAAATAGAAAACTTCAAACACGTACTGGGAAGATTAAATCTAAAAATGAATTGTTCCAAGAAATTCACCGTATTTGGGTCAGTATTACCCCTGACTATATTCAGTGCTTATACAAGTCGATTCTGAAACGATATATGTAAAATATATCAAAATGTTATCAAACTCTAAAAAGGACACTTAACAAAATATTAAAGGTAAGTTTTTATTTTTGTTGTATTTCATTGGTTGATTTATTTACAGCGCAAGCATGAACTTTGCCACTTTCGTTTTGAAACGTTAACACGCCGCCATTGTCATCAAATACTTTGTGCATGTCTCTGTACATCCCGTCATCGTTTTATTTTTAATGTGCTATTGTAAATGTTTGTATCAATGTCTGTCATTTATGCTAATGTGTGCTTTGTCTTTAATCCTTTTTGTGCTTCTTTGATGCATATTTGTTTGTTGTTATATTGATCAAGATTATAACACAATGTTGACTGCTGTACCTCATTTGTTTTGACATTTTTAAATATCATGTCTTTTTGTTTTGATGACACATCGTTGTCAATACAGTGGAATTTGATGCGAATTTCATACAGGTGAGAAGTTCAGCTAGATATAAAACCTGGTTTAGTCTATCATTTTATACATTTAAAAATGCATGTAACAAGTCAGGTGACAGTTGCTATCCAATCGTTTTTTTATGTGTTTGATTTATTTAAAAGAACATTTATGTAACCTTAGTAAGTTTAATATGTTTTTTATAGTATTTGTCATTTTTTAGCTTGAAATACTTGACTAGTCTTAACAAATATTTACTCCGATATACATTAATGAGAAAACTATCTCTCATCTAGAAAAGTTTACACACTGGAAGGTTGTAAATCAAAGGAGATTAATTTTGCGTATGGTTAAATTTGTGATCATTGATTGTTATTAATTAAATGGGAAAATAATGGAGCTGAGTACTTATTGCGTTTCTTGGCAAAATATATATGTGTAAAATTGAGAATGGTAATGGAGAAAATGTCAAGGCGCCAACAACTCGACCAAAGAGCAGGCAAGTCCACAAATGGATCTTCAAGCTGTAAGAATATCCCGCACCCGGAGGCGCTGTTTGATTTTAACGATCAAGCACTTGTCAACTACCGGTTTCATTCTAGAATAAATATATTCTTATAAACAAATAGTGGATGTAAGCATAGAAAGGCTAGAAAAAGTTGCTCAAGTTATCAAAAATGCATTGATGGTGATTATATCCGACCACCCTTCAGTAATTGTATTCAGCTGCTTTGGTTTTTTTGGGTTTTTTTGTTTTTGTTTATATGTATATTCTATAGATATAAGATTTCGAATAAATTTATTGAAATACACATCAAAAGCTGTGCGCAAAAAAAACATTTAACTATAAATATAAAAACTTGATTAAATTGACATCGAAATTTTCCAAAAATAAAACGCATATAACATGTCACATGATAATACATGATAAACGAGGTTTCTGACTCATTTCATAGACATGTGTTGTGTAAAAGAGGGACGAAAGATACCAAAGGGACAGTCAAACTCAGAAATCTAAAATAAAATGACAACGCCATGGCTAAAAATGAAAAAGACAAACAGACAAACAATAGTACACATGACACAACATAGAAAACTAAAGAATAAACAACATGAACCCAACCAAAAACTATGGGTGATCTCAGGTGCTCCGGAAGGGTAAGTAATCTAGTTTAAACAGTTTTTGTAGAATTTTATTCTTAGTTCTTTTATATACGTTCTCAACGATTAAAGAGAGGTGTAATCTGTCAAAAAAAACAATTTCAAAGACCGCGATTCGTTGTCATATTATTATGTTTGTTTGTTGTTTGTTGTTTGTTTGTTTGTTGTTGTTGTTTACAAGAGCATTGCATATTGTGTAGACACCCGTCTTTAGATAAGACTGAATGCTGACCTCAACATTGCCTTTGCTAAGTATGTGGTTGAGTCACTCGTTGTCACTTGCCCTTCATCTCCTTAATTTACTTGGAAACTATTCATAATAATATATCCCCAAACAAGAGGTAATCAACGCTTTATATGGGGGATTTCAACATTTGTGTACTAAGTTGATGATTTATACCTCCAGCAGCAAAGCTCGGTCGTCTTGCATATTCGTGAGGATATTAACATTTCAATAACAACTGCTTTTGAAAAGGTTCCTGTTTATTCCATCATATCAGATCTAAGATATTTCGGCATTATTAAATGAATATCTTTTCAATTTAAAAGTGATTAATTACCTACGAATAAAAGTGCTGATTCTTATATGATTCAACTTTTCCGAGAGGATAGAATCATAAGTTAATATTGCTTATACTGTGAAATTCATGTCAGTATATTTAGATGTTTATCTAATCATTCGGAAAACATCTGGTTTCACATAAGACCTATCGCTATTATAAACATATTAGTATTTTTTCATCAATTTGTCAGCGAAAATTGACAAATGACTCGTGTAATAACAAGGCCATTTACTTTTGTGATGATTAACACTTGTTAGCAAAATCGTTAAAATTAGAAATAAACCAAAGATATAAAATACTAAAAGCGTTTCGTACGATGTGGCTTAACTAGGTGTTATATATCAAAGAGCTCTAGAGTGGAAGTCATGGATTGAAAATCAAGTACAACCGACAACGGCTAGCGGACGGACAGAAATAAATACGAATACTCTCAACCCAGGAGAAAAAAAAAGTACTTTCATTTGCCAACCAAGAAATGAATCCCATAAATTAAGGAGATACCATTTTTTGTTTAGTTCAATTTTCTTTCAAATTTCATAAATAAGCCAGTTCTAACATTCTCCCTCAGATGAGTCCTTGATTGGGTTAAACTTGAAACGTTTAATAAATTATGGAGTTTTATTACCATATTGCAGGTAACAGGACAGCCATCAACAATGGGAAAATCTCTATTGTGTAGCAACTTATAAAAGTTCATTCATTGACAAAATTAGTTGCAAACAAACATTTCACTAGTCTACCAGAAAACTAACAGCCTGATTTTAACTAATAACTTAAAACCTAGTCCATTATGTTTAAACATCAACAAACGATGACTGGAACAAATGATCCATTTTCTGGATAAGCCCATAAAGAATATACATAAGGCATTGAATATTCGACAGCATCAACATGACTAAAGGCAACAGCAGTATACCGCTGTTCGAAACTCATAAATCGGTAGAAAAAATCAAATCCGGGTTACAAACTAAAACTGAGGGAAACGCATTAAATATAAGAGGAGAACAACGACACAACATTAAAATGTAGCACACACAGAAATGAACTTAGCATTAGACAAAATCCGATGAGAATAACAAATATAACATTAAAACTAAATACATGAATTTGGGATAGAAAAGTATCGTGACACGTCTTATAGTAAATGTGAATTCACACTCAAATATAAGAGGAAACAAACGACCCAATATGAGACTTACAATCAAGGTTATTGATAACAATTATTTTAAATGAAATATTGCAAATGAGATGAATTTTCTGGTAACTAAATCAAGTTTTTGCTTTGTCTTCGAGAACGTTTGTATGAATTCTGCATCATATGGGAGCATTACAAGTACACATTGGAAAATTGAATGGCTGTTAGAATATTGATATAAAAAAAAACTCAACAAATATGTTGTAAATTAAAACATTTAGAACATTTTGACGACACGCTTCCATCGTACTTGATAATGATTTATGTTACGTGTTTTTTATTCCAGTATAATGACACAACATTTCTAGTGTCCTTTCTAAAGCAGATACCAAACAAGCAAAGGAAAGATTTGTGATTTTCTAAAATCTTCTGTTTTGTGAACTACCTAAAGTCAATTTAGTGAAAGGATCAGATAGTCCAAAAATTAGATAGTACATATTATTAAATGATACCATATGGTTGTCTCATATGCCTGTTTCGACAAATACAACAATTATATGATGCTGGTAGCCAACATATATAGTAAGTCTAAACCCTTTAATAAATTGATATAAACCAAAGAATTAGATATATAAACCCTGACAAGAAGTCAGAGTTATGAATGTGCAAGGATTATCCTTAATTTTTAAATTATACGTAACATTACAACAATATCCGTTTTTCTCAAAGTTTTGTCTTTTGAGTAATGAACTGGTACTGCGTACCAGAAGTATCGACTCAGTGATAAATTATAACTGTAAAAAAGAAATTTACAGCAACAAATTTGAATCTCAACAATACAGTAGTTGTTGTTTGTTTATGTAAATAAACTCATCATAGATACCAGGACTAAATTTTGTATATACGCCAGACGCGCGTTTCGTCTACAAAAGACTCATAAGTGACGCTCGAATTCAAAAAATTTAAAAAGGCCAAATAAATTTATACCAATTTTTTCGTTTTTTATATAGATTAGACCGTTGGTTTTCTCGTTTGAAAGGTTTTACACTAGTAATTTGGGGGCCCTTTATAGCTTGTTGTTCGGTGTGAGCCAAGGCTCCGTCTTTAAGACCGTACATTGACCTATAACGGTTTACTTTTATAAATTGTTATTTGGATGGAGAGTTGTCTCATTGGCACTCACACCACATCTTCCTATATCAATGTATGTAACTTCTATGACATTCGAGGTCCCAATATAATACGATATCGAGCTAATATAACTCAAATGAAAAAAGTATCGTCAAACCCGGCCAATGAATGAAATAGGTAATGATAAAAAGGTCTACAATTAATTAGTTAATATTCTTCGGGGGATTATTGTGGATTTCGAATAAATATTTAGTGCTTTACAAACGTTTTATAAGCATGTTGTAGAAATCTTGAAATCAACGAAATCACTTTTCCAGGGAAATGCCTATTTCTAATTTACAAGTATCAATAAGCAATTTAACAAAATACGTATTTAAAAAATATTGAAGAAAAAAGATAAATATAACAAAAAAGATAATAAAAACAATAAAAAGATAATCATTATCTTACTGTCGTAACTGTCGTACTGCTTTCTCTTAAGGTGATCGTTGTCAAAATAAATAAACCAAAGACGTTCTTCATGTCTTCCTTTTGTCAAACTTTAAAAACAATAACGCAAAACAGAAATGTAGCCCATTCTAGTTCAATATAAAGTGGCTTAACTTATGTTACACGTGTTTATATTTTTATCCGTTGCGAATTTACTTTATCTGATACTGTCAATGTACTTCAACGACATTATATGTACTTGAAATATGGAAAATACAGCTTAACATACAAAATGGTATTGTATGTGATGTGTGTAAAAGGATTAAGTGTGTAAACATAAATAAGGATAATAACAATGATAATTTCGTTTCCTTTTTTCGGTAAAATACTGTTTTATAATTCTGATATCTTTTATTGAGTTTACAACAGCTGGGTCTATGCCATGGCTGATGATTTTTTTTACCCGAGTAAATCACATGCCCAGTAGTTTTGACATGCAATATCTTTGATATGTCCCTTAACTGTAAATTATTTTTAATGAATTGATTGAATTGAAACACTTCTATAGTTGGGTTTTTACATGCTCTTCATCTTTGTATTTGAATTGCAATCACAGCCGTTTTATTTTTATTTTTTAAAAGTCTTATAAAAACGAAACGGTCGAACAGCGCTTGGCCTCTTCGATGAATTTTTACCGAATGTAAAGAAATGCTTATGGACAGTTTTTCAAGTGTGGATTGGAAATATCAACAATGAATACTAAAAAGGCAACGAAACTCCTTATCTTAAACTTATATATTTCTTCTAATTCTTAATATTTTTTTTAAATGATATTTTTGTTCATGATTCAATGTACATTTTGTCTGTTTTGAAAATTTGTAAGTTACACATACCTAAAAGTGTTATAAGTTAGCATTAAATGCGATGAAAGAAATCAAATCACGTTTTTCTTGTTTTGTCCTGATATTGAAGTGGTCATGTCAATTAAAATAATGTGTTAGATAAAGGAAGATGTGGTGTGAGTTGTCTGTATACTGCAAAACATGATTTATAATTACATGTATCCATTTAGTGTGCAATTAGCGCTTAGTGATTTGCGGATACAACCTTGAAGACTTACAGGTTCGACTTATTTCATGATAGTTTTTACATGTAAACCAATAAAAAAGAAAGAAAATATGATGACTAAATTTTGTTAAACTATAATAAGACATAAATTACACAATTCATTGATACATACGGGTGTGTATAATGTAATGAAGTAAGCCTTATTCGACGCAACAACCATTTGAAAATTCGTCTAAATAACATAAACGGTACCAATTTTCCTGCACCAGATGCGCATTTCGACAATACATGTCTCTTCAGTGATGCTCGTGGCCAAAATATTTGAAATCCAAAGCTTATGTAAAGAAGAAGAGCTATAATCCAAAAGGTTTACATGTATCTTGAAAGTATCTCACTTTGACTATTTTGAACTTAAATACCCCCCCCCCCCCCCCCAACAAACTCATCATAGATACAAGGTTTATAGTCGTGTACGCCAAATGCACGTTTCGTCCGTCAAAAATACAGTACCAACATTATTTATCTAGGATCAATTCTGCTTAGGAGGAGATGGAACCCTTTATTCTTTATAAAAAGCATGATAAAAGTCTTGTAATTTCTGAAGCACATACGACCCATGAACTTTGGAAGAATATATGTAAGATGTTTTTAAATGCAGAAAAACTTTTAAAACACATGTCTATCAGACAAAAAGAACGAAAGTGAGTACCATAAAACCCGGCAAAACTCGGCACGACATCAAGTGTTTTGAACAGGCAAGCCGCTCTTGTTTCACAAGTGAGCAATTTTTGTCATTTAAGATATATAGTAAAAACAAATAAGATTCCTTTCAATCATATCAACGCAAAAGCATTTCATATTCTATAAGTTTTATTTCAACTTAAATAAGGTCTTCGCCGCTTTACTTCCTTTCTAAAATTTAAATTATAAGTTTATGGACTTTGATGATACTGTTAATTAAGTATAGTGATAATTTTTGAGAAATCGGAGTAATTGATTTTTAGAAAACAAAATAGTAGGATGACGTTTATTGTACACTGTAAAAGAGAGGCGAAATAGGGGGATATTAAAACTCAATTTTCTAAGTAAAGTACTCGAACAAATAACACTAAAAGTCTTTTAAATTAAATTGTTTAATTCGCATTTGTGGTATATCACGGCCGACACTCGGCTAACCGAGAGATAGGTCGGTTAATCTTTATTGAGTATGCGGCTATATCGGTGGTGGGTCTGTTAATCGGGTTGGCTAAAGTCTGTTAATCAGGTGTTATCGTGAAAATCAGTGCAAGGTCAGCATGTTTCATTGTATAACTTTTTAATTATATTTATATCATAAAAACTATTCATGTCTGACAAAATGATTTGGAGTACTGAATCCAGTGGTGTAATTAATTTTTTTCTAGCTTCAATAAACGATCTATAAAATGAAAAGGCGAGTTACTCATCAGTAAATTTATACACATTTTACACACACAAAATGTACACAAAAATGACAAGTTGGTTGAGTTTACTTGCATGCAATCTTTTGAACATCGAAAAAAGACTGGCATTATGTTTGTTTACCATATTAACATCAATATGTGAAAAATCTACACGAAAAACTGTATTTTGGTGACATAAATCAATTTTTTTATAAAAATATGGTCTGTTAATGGGTCGGATGTATAAAACTCGGTCTGTTAATTGGTCTGTTAAGAGTTATGAATGACATTACAATTATATAATTCAATTGTTATATGGGGTGTTATCTGAATAAAGAGATAGACCCAATATTAGTGGCTAGAATAAATGGAAACAACACATGAACAATGAAACATAAGTTTAGACAATGGAATCTGAAAATTGATATAAATGATTTTAAAAAGTGTAAAATCAGAGTAATATTATTTCATCAAAGAATGGTCGCATATATCATGTGGATTCTGTTTCATTGATATGAATGGCACCAATTTGTCATTTACATAGTTAACAAGTACATAAATCAGAGATAAACTTCGTAATGTTTTGATTTTTTTATCAAATGAACTGAAATATGTTTATAATGCAAACAAATATAGACAAACCTTTCAACATTAACCTTTCTCTACACCACCTTGAAGGTCACTCGATAGAAAAACAATCACGTTTGCGGACTGCGAGTCGGCTAAATGACTTACGATATCATTGGTATAGATCATTACTCGAAAAATAAAATTATTATTATGCATTCATTGTGATTTACAGGAATATAAAATTGTCTTGTTGTTACACATTAGATAAGCACCCAACACTTAAAAAAAAAAACTAATGTCTATCTCTTGTTTAGAACCACGGTTTAGAACTTGGTACAGACATTTCCTTAGGCGGAGGAAAAAGAGAATGATGACTCGGTACAAAGGAATATACATACCGGAAATAAACTCCTCATAGATACCAGGATTGAAATTTGATACTTGCGCCTTATATTTACGCCAGACACGCGTTTCGTCTACGAAAAACTCATCAGTGACGCTCGAAAAAAATGTTTAAAAGGCCAAAAACAAAGTTGAAAAGCATTGAGGAAATACAACTAATACCGGCGTCACACATCAGCGTATAGCTCCGGCGTGTTAAAAATCATTTACGCTGCCAATATGCTTTAAGCGTGTATTGGGCGTACTAGAAGCGTACCTAAGGCTAAGCGTTTATCCGGTGTTCAAGAAACGAATGTTGGCGTATGTTGTATTTTTTTTATGCTGCATAAAAATTTCCTCGGGTTGTAGCGTTCATCAAGCGTATTTACTTTCCTTCAGTGGCTAGAGGTATAGGGGGAGGGTTGATAATACATAAACATGTTTATCCCCTCCGCAATTTTGCGCCTGTCCCAAGTCAGGAGCCTCTGTCCTTTGTTAGTCTTATATGATTTTTAATTTTAGTTTCTTGTGTATAATTCGGACTTTATTTTGACGTCCATTATCACTGTACTAGTATGCATATTTTTTAAGGGGCCAGCTGAAGGACGCCTACGGGTGCGGGAGTTTCTCTCTACATTGAAGAACCATTGGTGGCCTTTGTCTGTTGCCTGTTTTTTTGTCGGGTTGTTGTCGCTTTGACACATTCCCCATTTCCTTTCTCAATTTTACCTTTGTATATCGACGTACTTCAAACTTATGCAACGCGCTTTGAACGATTGCTAAGCGTTCCTATGGCGTGCAACTAACGTATACCGACTTTGTCAGTTTTCTCTGTACGTTTGGTGCACGCTGGTCTATCCGCCAATGTGTGACGCCGGCATAAGGTAATCTATTCCTAAGGTAGAAAAGCCTTAGTATTCAAAAGAAAACGCATGGAATTTAACCAGCTGAATTGCAACACATGACAGATTCATAGATGTTACAGACTTTGAACAGACAAAAAAATAAGGCTGATTGATAACTTGGCGTAAATAATAAATTCATGCGAATTCGAGCGGCCAATCAGTCCATATAACGCTAATTAGAAGTGACACACCCTTTTAATGAAATGCAGAGAAAAAAAATTAAAATAAAAGTGCTCTTTCTATAAGGATACTGTTGCACCGTATTGTAATTTTTTCGTCATAAGTACATCTCATTTTTTTTCATGTGAAAATATAAACTCAAGGTGGTAAGACTATTGTCGTGGCTAAATAACTCTTAACTGACACGATTTAAATTGTCCAACCCATTAACAGACTGTATTCCCCTAATATTCATAAAAATGTGGTATAACTCAACTTATATAACAATTATGAAATATTTATCAATGACAATTGATTTTTTAGAACCAAAGTACTACTTTGTGTCCTTTAAATCATATCTAAAAATGATTTTTGGCCTTTTATCTAAAATATTGCTATGCGTACAAGCATAAAAACCACATACTTGCGCGACGCCTTTTCGTTTTACTTAAAATTGCGCAGGCTATGCATTTTTTTTAATTGTGGAAAGTGTTCTATGATAGATATCATTTTGTCAGACACTTTTCTTTTTATGATGTGATTCTCATAATGTGCCAAAAAATCTGTATATTTAACAGAGTTCAACATTAAATTGTGAGTTTTACTCTTAACAGACTTTAGCCAACCCGATTAACAGACCCACCGCCGATATAGCCGCATACTCAATATAGATTAACTGACCTATCTCTCGGTTAGCCGAGTGTCGGCCGTGTATATAAAATTGAGAAAGGAAAAGGGGAATGTGTCAAAGCGACAACAACCCGACCATAGAGCAGACAACAGCCGAAGGCCACCAATGAATTCCCGCACCCGTAGGTGTCCTTCAGTTGGCCCCTTAAAATATGTATACTAGTACAGTGATAATGGACGTCATACTAAACTCCGAATTATACACAAGAAACTAAAATTAAAAATCATACAAGACAAACAAAGGCCAGAGGCTTCTGACTTGGGACAGGCGCAAAATTGCGGCGGGGTTAAACATCTTTATGATATCTCAACCCTCCCCCTATACCTCTAGCCAATGTAGAAAAGTAAACGCATAACAATACGCACATTAAAATTCAGTTCAAGAGAAGTCCGAGTCCGATGTCAAAAGATGTAACAACAGAAAAAAAAGAAAATGACAATAATACATAAATAACAACAGACTACTAGCAGTTATCTGACATGCCAGCTCCAGACCTCAATTAAACTGATTGAAAGATTATGTCTTCTTCATACGAATATCAGGCACAATCCCTCCCGTTATATTTATTTTCTAAATGTAGTTCCCCTCATGTTTCATCGACAATAGTCTAAAATGTTTTGACCCTTTAACAGGTCAGGATCACTACCTTATATGGATATGCATAAATTAGCATACTTATGTACTCGCACATGTAATTGTTTATTTACGTATGACGCAAATATTTTTTACCTGGGTTTTTGACCAATCAACTAAATGAGTAACAATGCATGATGGACTACTACGTGTTTACAATCATCCGAGAACACGTGTTATTTACTGAAATACAACACTTTTTTTCCTGAATTGTGGGATTCACAATTTCGCTTGGATTTTCATTTTGTGTATCCATATTTATAGTCCGTGATATAAAGTACTCGTTCCATGCTCAGATTAGCGAAGAGTTGTTTCTTTACGAAGAAACCAGTGTTTGAATTTAGTCGGAATTTAGCCTTGATATGATTGGTGATTACACGAAGATTTCAGATATTCGTCAATACAGCAACGAAACAACAGTGAAAAACACTATTGCCCATAAGTTAAACTTTTATTGAGAGAGTTAAAAAAAATAAGGGAACAATGCATTGTGTGGGTTCGTACAAAAGAGGAACACTTAGAGTGTGTCTATTTTATATCCATTATATTAAAATTTCTAAGCTTTAAACAAAATTGATGCGATACATTTTTTGAATTGGGGTCGGGTATGTATTCATTTGTTTGTCTTTAGATAACTAATCACGTGTAATCACCAATCGGGCCTATTTATGACCGACTATATGGTATGGGTTTTTCTCATTGTTGAATGTCCACTTTATTTGAACTTTAGTTGATAGTTGTCTCATTCGCAATCATACCACACCTCCTTATTTATTTTTTTATATACACACACCTTTCCGAAAGATTAGTTTTCCATTATCTTGAAAAGAGATATCTACTATATATAACACTGTGTGATATTTTTATGATTAGAAATTGACAAAACATGTATTACACCTATATCAGCTCTGAAATTTCATCAAAACTGTTGAGGACATTTCCTAATTCTTGTCTGAGAATGTTAACAAATTCAATTAGTATTGCTTTCTTGGCATATTTCAGTTTTTTGGCCTTTTTTTCTAATTCAAACAGTTCGGGAATCCCTTTGTTCTGGGGGCAATAGAGCAATGTTTTCATCAATCATAGCAAGCAGCTGTGGTTTTGTTTTGTTTTCATCTTTGCTAATTTCGTTTTCTTCTAAAGCAGATATTGGAATTTTTGAAATTTTTAATGGACTTGGATATTTGCCGATCTTTAGAAAACTACTCATGATGTTATCCATATTATTGTACGACAAAGACGTGAAATTTGATATATTTTGTGAACATTGTAGCGTTGGGTCTAACCCTATGATGTTCCTCTCATTTATTGGATATAGGTATTTTGTTTTTCTTAGTTCTGCTCGAAATATGTCCCTTTCGGATTTAAATTCCTGTATTTGTCTCGGTTGCCTCGTTTGTTCAATTCTTCCCAGTAAAGAGTTAATGTTCCCCGTCAAAATTTCAAGCGTATCGTAATTCTTCGTTACGGTTTCCCATTTGATACTGTTAGCTACACCAGAGATATGGTTTTTAATGTTCCGATTGTATTCCTCTAAAATGAAATCTAAACCCTGATGAGCATCGATCCGACCACTACGGGAAAACGACTCGTGTTTATTCAGACAATTTAGAATTTCTGGTGGCATGAGGAATCTATCGCAAAGTCCAAAACTATCAATTAACATGTATTTTGTGTGGTGTCTCCCATACCAAATTTGACGAAATATCTTTCGAGCCCTTTCTATAAGAACACAGTTGTTCTCTCTCTCACCTTTGCGGAACATGAATATGGATTCTAAACATGGTAACATTAGATTACAAATGAAAAGTAAAGTATTGTCATTATTATCCTTTAGCCATTGGACAAAACCATTAAAATTTTCATCAACGCAACTTTTTTTTGTCTTTCTAAAAACTATATACCAATTCCATCCAGACTGATTCCCTAAATTTGAATAAATTGTCGAAGGCAATATGATGATCTGAGCATCTTTTTGCGAAAGCAAGGGCTTTAGGGGTTTTATATCCCTGAGTTTCGAAAAACCGTTTTAATATGAAATCAAAAAACATCTCTGTAAAGGATTTTACCATGTTCATCTCCTCATGACCTAGACCTATAAGTGGGACGACCCAAGAATATTTTTCTGGTTCCTCCATAATAAGTTGCCAAATAAGTGTCATAGGAGAGCCATCGCATACAACATACACAAAATGACGTGATCCTGTACTAACTCCAGAATCTATAGCAATTTTATCTAAAACCACTCTTAGAGAGGATTTTGATGCAGGATTTACAAACACTGGATCTATTAGACTAATTTTTGTAGAAACATCTGTCGGCAGTGGCGCCGATTTTGTAGTGTACAACGGATGCTCAAGTGATGCAGAAGTGCTTTGAATTGAATCTGTCTTGCTTTCTAAAGTTACACTCCCGTCATCCGCGAAGTTTTCTGTGTAGTTAATAAACTTAACCGTTTCTTGTTTTTTTTCTCTTACAATCTTAGTTGATATCGCTTCCTGAGGTAGTGTCCCATTTCTGAGATTAATTTTACAAACATCACATTTTATCTTGCTTTTACCAAAGGTTTTATTGCACTGATGGCACTAAATAAACTTAGATTTGAAATTGTCATCCGTGATTTTGCTTTGTATTGTGTCTGTTTCTGTATCTACATTACATTGTTGTAAAACTGTTTCTAGTGTAGTTTGTAAAACGTTAAGCGAGTCTTGTTCAGTCGGTTGTACTTCTTCAAAAGGTCCTAAATTTTCAAATTTTCGCCAATGTCGTGGGTCTAAGACTTCATTTTTTTGACAATTAAAACCATTTAATTCTAATTTT
This sequence comes from Mytilus galloprovincialis, assembly GCF_965363235.1. Classification (NCBI taxonomy): domain Eukaryota; kingdom Metazoa; phylum Mollusca; class Bivalvia; order Mytilida; family Mytilidae; genus Mytilus; species Mytilus galloprovincialis. Next base: position 72,434,639 of record NC_134840.1, on the reverse strand, counting down.
ATAATGTTTGTCATTACTTCTCATGTCTGTTTATTGGCATTTCTAGATAACCAAACCTTTTGTAATCGCTGATTATTGTCGAAGGCATATACCAAGTCAGAAATTTCATTCATAGGGACACATGGGTTCGGTTTCAATGTCAGCAACCAGTTTTGTAAAAATGTGTAACCACCTGATGGTAAAGTGTGGGAAAAAATATCAACTGCAGTTTTACTTCCTGTTGAATTATACAATAAAATTAAGGGAGCAAGTGACATGGGAGAAATATAACGCAAATGTTTTGCTGAAAACAACAATTCAATTGCCAAGGACTTGCGGAATTGGCGTTTTTTAGAATTTCCATGAGTATCAACATCTAAAACAGATTTGGTTAAACAATCAATTACTTTTCTGACTATAGGCGTTTGTTTTTCAAGTATATCATTTGGAGAAAGTCTCGATAAACCATTTGCATCTTTAGAATAATCGCAACCTTTTAAAGTCTCTTTTTCTTTTAGAAAAATTTGTTCAATAACCTTAATACTATCTTTCTCAGTTTCAATACTGCAAAGAGCTTCGATTTCTTTCCTTAAACTATTAATGACCATATCTTTCTCTAAAATAATACAATGCAAGTTTTGTATTTGAGCGGACAATTCTTGAAATATTGGTGACACAGAATCAACTTGACAACCAAATTCTCTCCGAGCGAGGACAGTCGCACAGGTTTGAACATCTACATCCACGTGGTAAATTGTGTCTGTTTGAACCACTCGAGATAGTCTGTTATTCATAGGAACACTGGCGGATGTGCTATCATTATTCACCATCGTGTATTTAGCTATTTTAGAAGGTGGTATTTGAGTATCATCTGCATGCTCCTTTTTTCTCTGAAATTTGATAAAGTCAAGTATTAAATTGGTTGCAATATTTCACAAGTCATTGTAAAGACATTATATTTTTTAACTTGTAGGTAAAAATTTATAGGCAAAATATAAGACAAAAATATCTTTTGTACTATACATTTTCTGTATGATTAACATTGTGTATGGAAAAACAGCGACACTGACATAAATCGGTTGTATGTTCAGCGACAAATGTTACATTACATTTATGTTGATAGGATAACTATGAAAATCAACTTGAGAATATTGCGACGCATTAGTCTGATATTAGCGTTTGAGCTGATGCCAGTTCTATTTTCATCATACATGTAAATTATGCATTATGTATTAATGGAAATTTCATTAGATTATTTGGGAAGTCAAAATGTGTACATCGAATTAAACGAGAAGACTAAGTCTGTGAATACACATTCGAAACCGCACAGGACAATATATCGGACAGTAGGACTGACATACGGACGGCCGGACGGAGGGTCAGCCGGACTCCGAGACTGACGGTTGGACGAAAGGGCAATCACTATGAAGTTCTACTTTACCATGTAAGCGGGGGAATACATATACATATGTAATCTAGTAATCAAAGAAACCCGTTTGAAAAAAAAAAAGTTTCATGTATCAATGTTTAGTTGAATAAATTATGTATAACGGTGGCAGAATGCGGCCATGAAAGAAAAAATAAATATGGTGTCCATTCTTATCGGGGCTTTTATAGCTGACTATGCGGTATGGGCTTTGCTCATTGTTGAAGGCCGTATGGTGACCTATAGTTGTTAATGTTTGTGTCATTTTGGTCTTTTGTGGATAGTTGTCTCATTGGCAATCATACAACATCTTCTTTTTTATATTCCCTCAAGATACTATATTGTTCCCTCAAGATGCTATGTCGTTTCCACAAGATAGTTATCTCGTTCCCTCAACAATGCAATATCAATACAATTGTAAAACTATGTTGAGGGAACAACATAGTATCTGGAGGGAACGAGATAACTATAATGAGGGAACAACATAGTTCTTGAGGGAACGACATAGCATCTTGAGGGAACAACAAAACATCTTGAATGAACGACATATTATCTTGAGGGAACGACATAATATCTTGAGGGAACGACATATCGACATATCATCTTTAGGAAACGAGATAACTATCTTGTGGGAACGACATAGTATCTTGAGGGAACGACATAATATCTTGAGGGAACGACATATCGACATATCATCTTGAGGGAACGAGATAACTATCTTGTGGGAACGACATAGTATCTTGAAGGAACGAGATAACTATCTTGTTGGAACGACATAGTATCTTGAGGGAAAGAGATAACTATCGTGTGGGAACGACATAGCATCTTGAGGGAACGACATAGTATCTTGGAACAACATATTTTTTTTCTTTCATGGCCGCATTCTGCCACCGTACTTATGGCTTGTAATCTATGTTTCATATTTATTTATTTTAAAACTATTTTTGTATTAATTAGCATGTTTAGATAGCCTAAATAGGCAAAACGGTACCCACTATGATCCGGAGAATTCAAAAGATATATCACACAAGTCAGAAGGACAGCAACCAAACGATAAAAATACCTATCGGGTATTTTGGGGATAAAATTTGCAACAAGCGGATTTGCTCGATTTACAAAAATATATACACAATAGATTTTACTGTCCCCGCTTTTAGTCGAACATTGACTTTTGTCGAAATAACGAGATATATATATATATAGCGATCCTACATTCCGTTTTATCGGCGTCGTCCAAAAATATTAGGTTCGTTTTTAAATTTTTTGAAACTTTGATAACTTTCTTAAACTATCCTTGATTTCTACCAAACTTGGACAAAAGTTTGTTTATGATCATTAGATATTATCCAGATATATAAATTTGTTAAAAAAATCCTGTTTGTCCGTATTTAACTTATAAATCGATTAAGTTAATTTTTCTGCCAGTTAACATTACATTCACTCTTTGGTTAAAAAAATTTAAATTTCAATAACTTTCATAAACTAGCATAGATTTCTCCCAAACTTGGACAGAAGCTTGTTTATGATCAAACTCAGCTAGTACTAAAAAAGAAATTATTAAACAGGAAATCATATATATTTCCACATTTTCCGTATATAACTTAGACGTTACGCACGATAATGCGTTCGGATTAAAATTACGCTATTATATGATTTTAGAACAGCAACCATTTGCCTATAAAAAATAAAATTACCAACATCCATATATCTACAGAAAGGCCCGAACATTTTTTTCTTATTTTAAGTTAATTCTATTAATTTTTGCACCATACATTTATTTTATTGAAGTCACAAATCTTACTTTTGCGTTAAAAATTGCATGTCCGGCGTAACATTTTAGATTAACTTAAATGCATTTCTCTATGTTTCGTTGTAATTTTGCACATAAATTCTGCGAAATATAGTATATCAGCTTCCTACTAGATTTATGTTATAACATCATACCCGTTTTTTGGTATTGGATGAACTTTGAAGCAAGCCTTCAACGAAATATTTAGGAGAGGAACCTGTCTTAATGAGTTTTGAGGAAAGTTTATCAAAATTTCAGTTGTATTATTATCCCTATAAAATAATCAAATCATATTAAAACTATACTCAATAGAAAGTTCAGAAAAAGATAAACATTTTCAAAGTTTCAAATGTAAAAAAAAACTTTTTCTTGAAGCAATTTTTTTAAAAATCGAATGTCTAGCCACTATGTCCAAACGTTATTTTTGTCCATTTCTGAGTTGAAACTTGTATAAATACTAAATGTGCATTTATAATACAAAACTAACATATTTATAAGATACAAACTATAAGTTCATATAAATGGACACCTTCGGCTGTTGTTTGCTCTATGGTCGGGTGGTTGTCGCTTTGACATATTCACCATTTCCTTTCTCAATTTTATTAAATGAGTCGGGTGTTTTCACTAACATTATGACCTTACATTTTTTTTCGGAACGTATTCCCTATGTCTAGCCATTATGTCCGAGGGTGTCATTTTGACGTTTCTGCACAGTGGCGTCTTTTATACAAATACACAATATTTTACGAACTGTTTAGGAAGTTAAAATGATGCCGGGAAATGTTCATTCCAAAATGGTCTGCTGAATCAAAATAACACTCAGATTAGAAAAACATACATACATAAGAAATAAACCCCTTATAGACACAGGGAAAAGGGGGGATGGGCCGAGGGATACTTTGTTATGGACAAAAGTTTTCACGCAAATCTAAAACACCTTTATAGATAAGAAACCGATTAGAATCCGAGTTACAAAGGTCTTATCAATTTTAAACAACTATATATTATATGTAATACGTATTTGGAAAATTAAACCATCAGTGCTAAAAAGATCGAGAAATACAATGTAGTCTGAAAACTCGCACAGATATTGGACAAAATTGAGTTCAATCTTAAAAAAAAATCATTTCAACTAAAATCATTATAAAAAGAAATATTGCTGAATTATTATATGACCGATTTTTATGAAATAAATACCATTAAATATTTATGTTCAATTTGTCAAAAAAAGATGTTCAGGCTAAAATTCATCTTCTCATGTGACCCTCCGGAAGCAAGATTTTTTTAAAGGTTGCTATGCATTCTATCCAAAATAGAATTGGAAAAAATTGCATTTGTTTTCATCTAATCACAGATCAGAAAATAAAAACTATCCTTACGTAATTGATTGCCTTATACATGATAAATTTTGAAACATTTCTTCAGTTTTAATATGGTATTTATTTGATAAAAGTCGATCGAGTAGGTACTCCGCTCTTGATAACAAAATGTCAAAGTTAGTATGGCGTCAAATTTGTCAATTATACATGTTACGTCTTGCGACGCAATACCGTGCATAACGTCTTATCTATGGACTTCCAGTTAACATAACATATACAGTCTGAAGTTAAGGTTCTTATAAAACATTTTTTAAATTCATATAAAAAAAAGCTGAGATACTGGGTTTCGCGGAACCCTTACACATTTTTATAACATATATTTTTAGAATCATAAATATGATGACTTTTTGTACTTACTTTTAGATCAGGTCCTGACAAAAAGTTTACACATCCAGTGCAGATTAGTCTGCGTCTGTCGTAACATCCATATTGCTGGGCAGCCTGTAACGCTACCGCGGGGACATGCTTGAAATTACATAGTATTTCAGTGCCATGTTCTTTGTGTTTTTCGAAGCAGCATTGTTTTTGAAATGGCATTATACTTATACAAGATACGAAAAGTACAATAGCATAACTCGATATATAGATAAACGTGTATTCCATTCCTTCAAACCGTAATGACAGGTTTAAAAGAACTCAAATGATTTTTATACTGGACAGTGGTCACTCGATTTGAAATTTCACTGTTTCACGTGCAATTAATTTACAGGTACAATGCATAACAATGGCCATAACCTGTTCAACTACATTTTACAAGGCAAAAAAGAAAGTTGACTCGTGAAGTCAAAAAACAATATATTTTTAATCTGAGCATGCAAATTGAAGATTATGTTATATATTTTACATTAAATATATTCGGAAAACAAAAACATGTATTTTGAGAGTCCCAGACACTATATAAATTGACAGTTTTCCCATCTATTCCACGTGTTTTAGAGTGATAGTAAACACGTAGTAGCCCACAATGCATTGTAGTTCATTGATTCGATTGGTCAGTTTTTCAAGGTCATGTTTACGATCTATTTGGGAAATTAGTATGCAAATATATTCTGACGTCAGGAAATCTAGAGTTCTCGACCTGTTTAACAGATAGCTAGATGTTACCGGGTTCACCTATTGTTGAATGCATGTATTTGATTAAGTCGTTGTCTTTAAGAATTAATTTTGGTGAATAGTTTTTTTTTTTTTTTTTTGATAACCCTAACACATCCCGATATTTCTACTTTTACATTAATGTGTATTTGTATAACGTTGCAAAGTTAATAACACAATTACATAAAATAAAGTATTTTTATCTCATGTACTCGTATGATGTCAATTACTAGTGATGCAATTTTTAAAAATTCAAGGTTATATGGTAAATTTTATCTAAGTGCATAGTATTGCAAAGCATAACCATATTTGCACTTATGATACAGATAGATAAAATAAATTTCATAGATGTGACGAATGTGCATAGTGAAACAATTTTTTCCGCTTTATGGTAAGTCGATAATGTTTGTTTTTATTTGCAAAAAATACATCAGAGATTATACAAACGCTCCTTAAACACGCTTACAATTCAAATGACTTTATAAAAAAACCAGCTCATTGTGAGATTTGATAATATTCTGTCCTTTTTTTTAACTTCCACTATCAGAATTATATATATTTTGTACTATAAAATTAGAAATATATTATCAAAATGTCTAAAATTCAGTATTTGATGAAAGTTAATTCAATATAAGACATTTAATATATCTAAAACAATAAAAGATAACAATGACTTTATTTAATATTAGTATTTGCTAAATGTTTTTGTATCACTTCGAGTTATGGGTTATTCATATAGTAAGCTGTTATTGCATATCGTATGCAATCAATTTCTTTCAGGAAACCTACTATTTTAAGAGAGAAAAAATAACCAAAGATAATATGATTAAAAAAGATCACTTTGGATAGTGAAACTGAAAGTAGTTTTACCTAAGCACTTTAGAAACAAAGAATACATAAGGTGTTGTATTCATTTAATAAGCATAAAACCTTATTATTTAGCCACACTTTGTAATTTATTATTCTTTGAATATGTTGTTTGACAAGATATTGTAATGACATACATGTAGAAGAGAGTTGTTTCTTTGTAATGGTCACGAAAAGAACACATGACAAAATTATGTCGCATATCTGCATATATGCATATATCTTAAGTACATTCATTGGTCAAAAGCATCTCACAAAATGTAGTCATTTGTTTTTAAACCTCATATATTTGTATTATTAATAAGTTTAGCTTTTGAGTTTACATCTCAGATCACACCTAAGACAATAACGGATATAAAACAAATATTTTAAAAGTATGTTTTGCAGGGTATATAAACTCGTCAAAGATACTAGAAGCGCGTTTAGTCTACAAAAGACTTATCAGTAAGGCTCAAATCTAAAAAAAAAAAAAAAAAAAAAAAAAAGTAAAATGGCCAAATAAGATATGAAGTGAAAGAGCATTGAGGACCATTAATTCCTAAAACTTTTGCCAAATTACAGCTAAATTGATATATTCCTGAGATAGAAAAGCCTTAGAATTTCAAAAATTTACAGTTTTGTAAAAAGTTATTTCATATTTAATTTAAGGATTATATAGCAGTCTCTCTCAATATATTTAGTAATTCTGACATGTCATTCTACATATACTTATTGTCATTGTAGTTATTCTTATTTTATTTGTTTTATCTTTTTGCACTTAAATAAACTTTCACTTCGATAATTATTTTGATAAGTGTACAAGGTTTGTCAAGCCTTTCAGAGATAAAGAGATAGATAGTGACGTATACTATCTATGTTTATAGAGGAAATTTTCTGTTGTGTATATTGGATTTTTTAAAGTATTGTGTATTCGTATCTTTTTTATTCAAATGTTATTGCCAAGAAAAAGTCATATGAGTTCTTGCCAAATTGACTGAGCCAAAAGACAATGACTTTACTGACATCTCATGATTTCAACTCCGCCAAAAAATTAAAGATTTCGTTTAAATGCATACAATAACCATCTGTCTGATGATAGTTATCAAAGGTACCAGGATATTAATTTAGTACGCCAGACGCGCGTTTCGTCTACATAAGACTCAACAGTGACGCTCATATCAAAATAGTTATAAACCAAACAAATACAAAGTTGAAGAGCATTGAGGATCCAAAATTCCAAAAAGTTGTGCCAAATACGGCTAAGGTAATCTTTGCCTGGGATAAGAAAATTCTTAGTTTTTTCGAAAAATTCAAAGTTTTGTAAACAGGAAATTTATGAAATGACCACATAATTGATATTCATGTCAACACCGAAGTGCTGACTACTGGGCTGATGATACCCTCGGGGACGAAACGGCCACCAGCAGAGGCATCGACCCAGTGGTGTAAATAGTTATCAAAGGTACCAGGATTATAATTTAGTACGCCAGAAGCGCGTTTCGTCTACATAAGACTCATCAGTGACGCTCATATCAAAATAGTTATAAACCAAACATATACAAAGTTGACAAGCATTCGTCAGAGACAATATTTACCCTTTCATTTAGGTAATATTTTGAAATAGGCAAAACCTTTACAACGTGCATCTATACTAACAGAATATATAGTTGGGTGCAGACCAATCATTATATAAAGTAAACGCACGTTTACGCCGCGTGCACGTATTTTGTTTGTAAACATTAATTTTCGCGTTTACTAGTAAACGCACGTATACTTGAATTACGTTAATAGATATAAGAAGATGTGATGTGGGCGCCAATGAGAAATCTCTCCATCCAAATAACAATTTATAAAGTAAACCATTATAGGTCAATGTACGGCCTTCAACACAGAGCCTTGGCTCACACCGAACAACAAGCTATAAAGGACCCCAAAATGACTAGTGTAAAACCATTCAACGAGAAAACCAACGGTCTAATCGTTTTTGTGGTTGGACTTTTTGATTAAGAACCAATTTGGATATCTAACACTATTTTGTTATTACTTATAAGTCAGCGTAATTTAAAAGACTACGACTTACTACGAGTGTCAGGCTATAACAGTCACACTATATAACAGAAAGTACCTCAAAAGAAGCACAAATAAACTAATTCATAAAGTGTTATTTTCATAAAGTACTCATGCACTTCCCTTACGGATGTGCAGACATTGTTTGATTACACTACTGTTTTATATGATAACCTGGTACTTGTGGTTTTGTTTTCATATTATTCTAGTGTTTCAAGGTCTTGTATTTTCTGTACTTGTATCACTCATTTATTTTTATCGTATAGATTGTTATTCTATTGATTGAAAGGGGGGCCAAAAGTACTAGATTTAATCGCAACATGCATGTACCTGTTCCAAATCGGTGCATTCGTTAATGGTTGTTGTTTGTTATTTCATTTCAAAATTTATTTCTTTGTCCAAATAATGTTGAGAATTTGCTATCCATACAAAATCACACTTTAAGTTTGAATTTGTTATCGATCATAGAGTTTTCAAAATGAAGGACACGACAGCCCCCGCTTAAGTCATTTCCTTCGTCTGTAATCAGTGATATCTAAACATTTTTTTCGGAATTTTTTATCCTCAATGCTCTTCAATTTTGTACTTGTTTGGTTTTATAAATATATTTGATATGAGCGTCACTGATGAGTTTTATGTAGACGAAACACGCGTCTAGCTTACTAAATCATAATCCTCGTAACTTTGATAACTACTAAAGTACCTGCTTAGTCGTACAATTATATATTACACCCAAATCAAACCGCAATTTTTTTTCAACTGCCAACATGTATTGTTGAAATTTAAAATCGACAATGTCACGATTGCAGCTGTGCAAGTTCTTGAATGATTTATAATCAGAAGCACTTGTTCTACCTTTCCATCAAAATTTGTATATCCCAGCAGACACAGCCGAAAGCATAAATGTATTTGTTTGCAAATCACACTAGAGTATTCGACGAAGAAAGGATAACGTGTTGGCAATAAACTCTTAAACCCAACATTTTACTCCTACGTTACTTACTTAAGTAGGTTCTGCTTACCATTCCGGAGCACCAGAGATCACCACAGTTTTTAGTGGGGTTCGGGTTGCTTAGTCTTTAGTTTTCTATGTTGTGTCTTCTGTACTATTATTTGTCTGTTTGTCTTTTTTTTTGGCCATGGTGTTGTCAGTTTATTTTCGATCTATGAGTTTGACTGTCTCTCTTGTATCTTTCGTCCCTCTTTTATTTTAAAAAAATCATGAACAATTAATCAAATTTTGGTTTTATGTTCCTTTGGATTTCAACATAAGACGAAAAACTAGACTTGCCTTTATTATTCTCAATACCAACCCTACACAATAATTTCCTAAAAGCAAATATTCTGTTTGGAGGTCTCGTTCAAGAGGGTATTACTATTTTGAGTACAAACCTGAAAATAAGTCGTATTCGGTGTGGCAAGTTCGACGTGAAACGAATTTTTTGTAACTATTGCAACATATGCATCAGTACTTTGAAACATACTTGTTAGGAATAGAAATAAATATGTAGGCTATTGTTGATTAGACACCGTTAATTTGTTATCCTTTATCTTCAAATAATTAACATATGTACTGCCAGATGCCTAAGGATTAAAATTTAAATCCTTGATCAATAAATTAGCATGTACTCGATATTCAGGAACGAATACAATTTATTTAATATTATAAGTGTCAAAAACAAATAATCTATTTAAAAAGTGATTTTAATGTTTACAATTTTATTTCATAACTTCTTGCAGCTGTAAACCACGATATATGGAATTATTTGCAATTGCATCCGTATCCGATTCCTTCATTAGGTTAACAATGGCCTGATTGTCGTTTGAGAAATTCAAAAATATTTTGTCAATAAACGGTTAGATATATAAAGGCAAATATGAATGATCTTGCTCACTACTGTTTTTACAAAATTTAAAATATTAATTGGAAACACCAAAATAAAACACATGATATTAGTAGAAAACCCCCAAAATATCCCGACGCCATTCCATACCTTCTTACTAAGTAAGTAATTTATTCATGTAGTAATCATTTTATGTTTCATGTTTTTGTAGAAAGCTGAATGATGAAGAGCTTTTGAATACATAGTTGCATTAACAAGATGGAACAAAAGAAGTAAGATACTTATTGTGTATTAAGCCTTAATATTCACCAGAAATATCTAAGAAAATAGTTCTAGTTCAAACAATTTTTCACATTTGCCAAAAATGTGAAATCAGTTGCTCAACTTATAAGTAGTTATAAATGGTTTGAACTTGTTTACGTAACTTCATCGCGTGTTTGTTGTGGTTTTGATAGTATTCTTCTGTTGCACTTGTACTTTCATTACTACTTTACTGTAATGTTTTGAAATGTGCAAACCAGTCTAAATGCATATCAAGGCAATTATAACGGGCCTCTAATGGTATTGACCCGATAAAGTGCTTCTGGCGCTAGTTATCTCCGGTGTGTCTGGTGTCGTCTGTTTACAACTTAAATCAAATCAAAAAACATTTTAAATGTTTAAAAATCGTTTAAATGGTTGGTTCGCATGGAGTGCCTGTGAACTATAGCTGGCTTTTCCTTCCGAGTATCAAGTTTTCTTAACACACAACTCGTCTATTATCTGTAATAATTCCATTTATGTTAATTTGGCACTTTAGTAACGATTTATATATGATAACGGCAATCGCTTGAACAAACTCATTATGTTTTTCATTTTCTTCAACTCAATGATTGTACAATACTGTGGATTCATTATTATTCTTTGGATACCAATTTTACTGGTGAACCACGAATTCAAATATCCAACGAACTGCAAATTTTCTATAGGGTTGTAAGCAGACTTTGACAAAACCACGAAATCAAATATCCACGAAAATGCAAGTTTTCACAAATCCATGAAAAGTGGTACCCACGAAAATAAATGAATCCACAGTATCCGTCATCATTTAATCATAGTCTCTAGCTGAGCAAGCCTGTAAATATGTACTCATTTTAATTTTTTATTTAGTTTTATTTTGAATCAAATTTAAAGTTCAGTAATGACATACAATGCAAGAGATATTTTGAACCATTTGACTCCTTAGTGTAGATGAAATTGATAGATTTATTGTTGGTTGCCTAACGTCCATTTGCAAAATTATGGATTATACACTATACTTTTTTGTGATACAAAATAACATGGCGAATCGATTGAGAAAATATTTATTTTTTTACTATCACATTTCAGGAAAGATGAGTGGATGTCGTTGCCAGTAAATGAAAAACAATTGCATGATTTATTTCTCAGAGGTAAGCGTCACCCTGCTATGAAGATGGCTGATATTGCAATGAAGATGAAACGATCTCCAAATCAAGTTTTCATATTGCTTGTTGGTTTGAGCGGTGCTGGGAAAAGTTCCACAGTTAATAACCTTTTCGAAACAAATGTTGCCGAAACCAGCGAACTTCGGTCAGAGACACGTTCAACAATTGAATATACAGTGCAAATGAAGTCAACTGAATGGAGAATTCCAGACCTTCAGCTATCTATTATAGATACTCCTGGGTTTTGTGACACCGATGGTCTTGAACAAGATGCAAAAATATCATGTCTATAAAATACTTTCTTGAATCTCATCCGCACATTAGAAAGAGTTATCCAAAATTGGTCATGATAGTACTGAACATCCAGGACAACAGAATAGAAGGGGAAAGCTCTAATTTTGCGAAGATGTTAAAAGGCATCAGTAATGTCAATGCGATCGATAATCGCAATCCAAATGTAGTAGTAGTTCTTACACATGCTACTTCTATTGCTCGAAACCCAAAACGGTGGGAAGAAAAGGTTGAACTGAAGAAAGCACAAGTTCAAGCTATAGTTCAAATTCATCTAGGTATTAATCCAGAGATTGTGGTGCAAGAAAACATGCCTGAAGATAATGATTTAGAGCCTGACGGTGATTGGTATCTCCTGCCGAACGGTGACAAACAACCAAAGATATTATTCCAAGCGTGTAAAAGAATATTGAACAGAGCAAAAGATGAAATAGGACATGAAGCTATCGCAGTTTGTTTTAGAAAAGGCTTGGACAAGAGCGTTATCACTGGACAAATTGTTCCAGCTTCAGCAGTAAAACCGGAACACACCCAAGCAATGCATACAATATTGCTCCAGTCGGTTGTAATGGTTTTGACATCAGAGGTAGGTAGTATGTTAGAGAATTACAAAAAGCAAAAAAATGTGAAGACGCTTGATAATGGTATCTTAATTCTACAAGTAAGATTTCGAGATCTTGGTATTTCCAGAACAGATGATCTGCAGAACATGTCAATGAATAACTTAATGGCAAAAATGTATCCAATCAGAATAACCAAGGAGATGCAGAAAATTTTAGAAGAAGTGTTTGGTTTATCTTACGAACAGAGTGCTGGTTTTGATTACCATGTAGGAAAAGGTTACAACATTTTTAAAGATTCAGCAACTCAATTTTCACCATTAGTTATGCAAGAAAATGACAAAATTCAATATGGCCTTGCTGCAAATGTCAAGCTGAAAGAATGTGCCTCATTTGAAATCAAATGTGAATCGATTAAAGATACCAATGATTATGTAAGCCAGCGATTAAGAGAGTTACATGTAGATACAGAAGGAGGCGTCAATTTCGAATCCTTTAATTTACAACTTTGAAGTGGGTTTAATGAAAGCAGTGTGTCCAGCAACTCTGCAACGCAAACACTAGATAAGTCATCGTTCTCAGTAGAACACAGAATTCAACAAGTAGAGGTACGGCAACCGTATATAACCACTGACAATTTTAAAGCTGATGTTATAGCTCTTCCTGCAGACTATGACATGAAAGATAAAAGCAATCTGTCGAGGTGGAAAGCTTTTTTTGACAAATGGGGAATGTATGTCGTTACTGGTGCATATATAGGAGGATCCTTAACTGGTCAGGTGAAGGTAGTGAAGGAGCAGTCTGCGCACAACACTTCTGAAGACGCACAAACTGCTTTGGCAATTAAAATGTCTTTTCTTCAGAGCAATGCAGCGTTAGATTTTTCAAAAGAAGATGAACAAAGTACCATTAAGAAGGATATTTCCACCATTCATTCATTATCTTTAAATTGGAGCGGCGGAAACAGAAAAAACACATAAAACATCTTTAGAAAACATTGATCGAAACGATTGGATTGCATGGGTAGAGTCTTTGGAGTATTCTCCAGTTCCTCTATGGAGTTCTCTTGACCTTCTACCTTTATATCATCTGGTATCTGAAGTAAGTCAAGACAAAGGTACAAAAATGCAGATGGCTATGAACTTAGCTTTGAAGGGTGAATTTACTTATACACAACCAACAGTTGATGATAGGAATGCAGCTGCTCCGTCCAATAGCAATGATGGTGGTTGTTTCCATGAAGATTCTCTTGTAATGCTCCACAATAGAAAGCTAAAACGAATGAAAGATCTCTCGGTTGGTGACAAGGTCCTGATCATGGACAACAATGGAACACTTGTACAAGACGAGTTGATTGCATGGATTCATAGAGTAAATACCGGGCAATATATATTTCTTCAGATTGTTCATGACCTTGGCATGATTACACTGACTCCGGAACATAATATTTGTAGGCAAGAGTCGAAACCCAAGACATGCATCCGATATTAGACCAGGAGATGAACTAAACTTTTTCACAATTAATGATGACCGTCAAAAAGTAACCATCGCTATTGTCTCATCTATACATAAGGTAGCAAGGAGAGGAATTTATTCTCCATTGACGTACAGTGGGCGTCTACTGGTAGACAATATTGATGTCAGTTGTTACTGTACCCTCAATCCACTACAGATCGTAGGAAAGGACATAATATCATCACATGCACTTGCGCATGTAGGTTTTCTGCCGTTAAGAATAGCTTTCAAATTTGGTTTGAACATCAGTTCCCGCCAATTTATCACAAAAGTGGAATTCATAGCTATGCACGATTGCTTATGAATGTTATATTGTGGTAATTATAGCATTTGTTAGATGTAACATTTCTTGTTTGAACATTGCTTGATGTTCTTAAAGTCTCACATACAACTTACAAATCCAATAAATGCCGTGAGTTTTTAAAATCATATATATTTCTTGAGAAATGAAAATTTTCCACAAAATCATTTGCAGTCTATCTGTCCATTTAAATGTTTATCAGTTCTTTTTATTGAATAAATACAATAGGTATTGTTCTCTTTGTAGTTTTTCGCTGCTACCTTTAAAAGAGCAGATCATACTTCATTTGTGACACTTGTCATTCGCGTGTTGTTCATGTCATTACAAAACCCGGTAATAAGTCTTAATCGGAAGGGACAATTTGGGAAAAGGGGTATGAGTTGTAGTAACGACATAAGGAAGACATACGTTATCATCTGTGAAACGGATATTTTCTTACGCTCAACCAACGTAAAACTCCGTATGCAGGCGCTGTTGAAATGTTGCAACAAAGAAATAGAAATTACACAATTGGGAAACAGTAATCATATCTTTTGTCATCAAGTTTTGTTTTCAACTTACCCTCATTGTCGATTTCTACATGTTAGTCAAAATATAAAGAAGTCTAAACTGTATCTTTTGTATCCTTATCCCAAGTTCGGTTTCTTCAACAAAGTCACCAAAATTTATTTTTTTTAGTAAGAAATTCCTTTTAGGAGAAATCTTTTCTTCATTGATTTATTTACCTGAAGAAACAATTGTCTTCGTGATGAACTTACATTATGTAACTGAAGATAAAATTATTTTCGTGATGAATTTACCTGAAGATAAAATGACGCATTTACTTGAAGAAAAAAGATCATACATGTATCAACTCACAAAACTACATATGTGTATTGATTTAATATCAGTGTTATATTATGAATCTGTGCAATAAAAATACTGATTCAAACATTAAGAGTTGATTTCTAGGAACATTTGCAAATTGTTCCTATTGAAATTTATTTTTGTTTATTTTTGCATTGGCAAATAATAATTCGAAAATGTCGATGTTTAAATTAGGACCGTCTTTAATGTATTCTGTGTCTAAACAAACACAAACAAACGTAAATTTTAATAAGCATAATGCTAAAAGATATCAACTTTTTATAATATTCTATAAAAATCCTGGAAAGTCCGCTTGGACAATTCCACATCACCTTGGCAAGTTAATGTGAACAGCAATTACAATTATTTTCATCAGCTGATATTGAAATCATTTAAATATCTTGTATTAAACAAGCCACGAATGCTTCTGGTATATTTTTTACTGTACACTTTTTGATTCTCTGCTTAGGTTAGGCATATATAATGTATCATTTAAAAAAAAAAAATTCGAATTATGGAACCCCTCATTTTCATGTTATGCTTTATATGATTTTGAGAATGTGGAATTATTTTGAAGAATATAATTTCCTTTTTTAGTTGGTTCATTGCAATATAATGCATTTGCATAGTTGGTTGGTTTTATCTATTAAAGGGGTATTAGCCGTCAAATTCATGTTCACCCATTTGACTCAAACTCTCATATTTGATTTATAACATACTAAAACGTATATTCAAGTTATACAAATAAAATTGAGAATGGAAATGGGGAGTCTAGAATAAACAATTTACAATGCATAGGTTCCATAATAGTATCAGTATTTCGTGTGAATTATAGTAAAAACGTCATCTTACCAACCATCGAGATGAGCTACGTAGACTGTCAACGGTCATTTACCCTGATATAAACGTATATCCAAGTTATAGAAAAGTCTAGAATAAACAATTTACAATGCATAGGTTCCATAATAGTATCAGTATTTCGTGTGTATTTTAGTCTAAACGCCATCTTACTAACTATCGAGGTGGCATACGAAGACTTTCGACGGTCATATGCCTCAATATAGAAATAGATATAGATATAAATAGATAGTTGTCTAGTGCAATTAGGTTTTTTATATCTGTTTGAATTCATATAGTTTAGATAATGTATGTTAATCATAGTTTTTACCTGTATAAGAATGATATTTCGTGGATCGAATTGGTCAATCAAATAGTTTACCCTTGTTCCATTTGCAATGCTGACAGTATTTACCTTTTCAAAATTGAACACGTCTAATTCATGCGTAACCCATCTCTAGTTAGGGGTTTTATATCCCATACATTTTAGCTATTGCCCATTTAAGAATGTAGAAAAAAAAATATCATATTATTGAAAACATAAAATTTCAAACTGAATTTATAATATAACAAAAAGTGTATATGTTACAGGCATTTTCTAAATTTAGGCATTTTGTAAAATGACTGAATAAATTATTCAGAAAAATTATAAAATGCCTAACCTGGACAGGCATTATACAAAATGATAGAAAATACCTAGTCATTTTGTAAAATGACTGAAAATTTAAAGCAATATCAACAAATTGCCTGTTCAGTTTTAGGCAATTTGTAGAAGAATGTTATCCCTGACAACAGTGAACAAAATCAAAGTATATGGCAAAGAAAATAACTTATATGGTTGGGAACAGCTGGGAAGAGTTGTTTATCATATGATGTGTACGTTTGTTGTGAAACTAAATAAAGTATATACTCACACTGTATTTCAGATACCAGAAATGAATTTGTGAATATTTTGTCAAAATGGCAGGACAAATTGTTCCGTTAATAGAACAAAATTTACAATAGAAATTTTAGAAACTCTTGATTCAAAATTGAAAATTTAAATGAAGCATAGGAAGCAGAAATTTTTTTTTTCTTGACTGATTGTTTTTAGTTGGCTTTTAGTCGCAAATAAGTCATGCATTTTTTTGTGATGCAAAGATGTGGTTGGTAGTCATATGATACAATTTTCAATCAAGATAGCCTATTAGAATAAGCGGGTAGGTTTGAATTTATTTGTGAAAAAGATTACAAAAAAAACCGTTTTAAATTGACTATAAAGCGCAAATATAAAATAATTTCGTCGTTCAAAGTGTTTTAAAACTATAATAGAACAACAACATAATTCGATTTAAAGGGCTCGACCATTAAATCGCGTTATCAGAGGAAGACCATCAATAGTTCATTAGAAGGTCAAAGCAGACGCGCATGTCTAAATTTATTACACTACATATAAATTAACTCCTCTTGCACGCTCATCACAAATATTGCAAACACTATCTTCAAGGATTTATATTGATTTAAGGTTAGTGATGCCTAGGGGAAAAACTGTCGCGAGGGGGAAAGGAGTTAAAAGAAGGAGAACAGCCCGTGTTACTGAGAATGACAGGACAGCTGCACTGTCTCAAACAGAACATGATGTAGTGCCGCCCCGGACGCAAATTACAACATCTAATGCACCAGGACCATCTACCATGTCTATAAACAGTTCAGTAGATTTACCGAATAATGAAGAGTCCGTAATGCCTGCGTATTCTCAAAACATCAATGAACAAGGTACATTTCAAAATTTTGAATCTAAGTTAATTCTGTAAATGAAATTGCCAGCATCAGCAATGACTTGGGTAATAATGTTTCTAGCAATATCAGACAAAAAATCTTAAATGGTGAATATATTGATCTGGGTTTTTTATTGTCGAACCCAGTACCTATTGATGATAATTCTAATACTTTAATAATTATAGATGGTGTTCTACAATCTAAACCGAAAGCATCAACAGTAAAGATTAATAGTATTAGTCAGTGGACTGATGCATTCCTGATTTTCATTGATATTTACTTGTCAAGTCATTTGGAAGAGGCAAGAGGGCTTCTGAAATACATGAGTAACATACGACTGGGAGCTAGTAGGGTTCCCGGCTTAGGTTGGAAGAGGTATGACGAGCAATTCCGTTTAAAAAAATAAGAATGCCGTCTTGTAACTGGGGGACAGTTGATTTAGAGCTTTGGTTACTCTTCATGTATGATGATAACACACAAAATAACCAAAACCATGTAACTAATGCGTATAAATGATATGATTATAACAATGGATCTTGTACTAGGCCTTATACTGTCATTATTCACATAGTTGTTTACGTTGTTCAGGTATTCATCCATCGGTAAACTGTACACGATTTCATGGTGCTCAGACAATTTTTAGTTTTAGGTGAGGTCCTAGATTCGTTGCTGGACAACCAAATAACAGTTCACAACGAGGCTCGAGTGCTAATACAAGGGCAGCTGTCAGATTCCAGCGACCAGCTTTCAACGGTTCATTCAATCGCTAATAAGCCAATTAAATTTGATGTTCTTTGCAAGTTTTTGGAAAATTATAGTAATAAAACAGTTGCTTCAGAATTATATTGGGGATTTTTGGAAGGTTTTCGTCTAAATTATACTGGACCTAGGATGAATACTGATTGTAGAAATCTAGTTTCTGTTTTTGGCAATGAAGTTGAAGTTGAAAAAAAAATATTAAAAGAAAATAATTTGGGAAGAATAGCTGGTCCATTTAACAATATACCACTTTTTAATCAAAGATTGTCTCCTATTGGCTTATGTCCTAAAAAGGATGGTTCTTGGAGGCTTATACAGCATTTATCATACCCACACGGTTTAAGCGTAAATGATTATATTGATAAGGGCTTGTGTTCTGTGACTTATACGCCGTTCGACAATGCACTAGATATGGTGGATAGCCAAGGAAAGTTCGACCTTATTGGAAAAAAAGATATCAGCTCGGCATTTAGGCTTTTACCAGTAAATCCGGATGATTTCGAGTTATTGGGTTTCAAATTTTTGGACTTTTGTGGATTTTGTGGACCGCTGTTTGCCTCAAGGTTGTAGTTTGTCTTGCGCAACGTTTAAAAAATTCTCAACATTTCTAGAATGTATCTTTCAGGACAAAACGGGATCGGAAAGTGTTATACACTACTTAGATGATTTTTTGTTTGCCCGGGGACTGATTCAACTTGCCTTAACCCGATGAGTGAATTTGATTGTTTATGTGATCACTTAGGAGTTCCTTTGGCACATGATACGACCGTCGGTCCAACTCATGTTCTTACTTTTTTGGATCTTGAAATTAATACAATTGAAATGTCTGTAAATATTCCCAGAGAGAAATTGCTGAAATTGAAAACAGTAATTTCAAACTTGTTAGGCAAAAAAAAGAACAACATTACGTGTTCTCCAGTCTTTTACAGGCATTTTGAATTTTTGTTCGAGGGTGATCCCTACGGGTAGGGCATTCAACAGACGTTTTTATGATGCAATGTCATGAATATCAAATCCTCGGCACCATATAAGGCTCACTGCGTCAATTAAGGAAGAGATAAGGCTGTGGTCGTTATTTTTAGATTGTTTTAAAGGCAAATTTTATTTTCACGATTCCGGTTGGATATCAAATGTTGATATGGAGTTATTTACTGATGGTGTTGGGAGTGCGTTTGATGGATGTGCTTCGTATTTACATCCTAATTGGGCTTTCTTTCCTTGGCCATCATTTTGGTTAGGTTGCGATATATTAAAGGACATTACATTTTTAGAGTTATTACCTATTGTATTAGCCTTTCATTTGTGGTATGAGATCTTTGCGAATAAGAAAAATATCTTACACGTTGACAATAAGGCACTTGTTCATATCTTGAATTCTAAAACGTCTAGATCAAGAAGGTTTATAATATTCAGTTAAAAGCAATGCATATTACATCAAACAAAAACTGTATTGCGGATGCAATTTCTCGTCACCTGTGGACACGGTTTCGTCGCATGTTTTCAGAGGCGCTACAAGAACCAGAAAAGGTTCCACAGTCTTTTCTTCAAGTGAGCTCAAATGTCAATCCAACAAGTTGTTAACGGCGTCAATCTCACCAAACACAAGTGAAACTTATGAAACTGCTGTCAGGCCATTTGATCAATTTAGATCTTCACACGTGCATGCCATTGATTAGCCACCCTCACTTAATGTTATCTTTAACTTTATAGCATATTTATCTGTGCGAGGTTATGCTCCGTCTACTGTCAAGTCTTATATTTTTGGTATAGCCTTTAAATGTAAAATGTAAAATATTACTGATAACACTCACAATTTTATAATTAAGAAAATGTTAATTGGAATGGAAAGGCTTGACAAACGAGTGGATTCAAGATTGCCAATTACACCACAGATTTTAGATAAATTGATTTCACTATTACCATCTAAAAACGTATATGTCCCTCACAGTATGAGAACTTATTGTTTTCGGGGTTGTTTAGTTTGGCGTATTTCGGTTTTTGCAGGATAGGGGAATTAGTAGTCAATAAATCACTGGCACATTCTCACACTTTGTCGTTAGATGATTTTAGTTTTTTTTTAGAAAATAACGCTTCTATTAACCTTAAATTTTCAAAAACTGATCAGTTAGGTAAAGGTAGTTAAATAATTATACCTTCAATTAACTTCCATGTATGTCCTGTTCATTTATTAAAGAAATATTTCATTGCCAGGCCCAAAAATGGTCCTGCATTCATACACTTCGGTGTTCTAAAGAAAGCTCTGAATGTGGCGAATATTACATCGAAAAATTTTCAAAGTCATAGTTTTAGGATAGGAGCTGCATCTCAGTCTTCGAAAATGGGGTTTTCTGATGATGAAATTCAGGATTTTGGTCATTGGGAATCAAAAGCTTATAAAAGATATATCAGAATACCAACGCTAAAGTTAGCAAGTCAAATTTAATATGTGTCATCATTTATTTGTTTGTATATATTGTATATTATTGATTTGAAATTTGAATACTCGCCTGATCGTCACTTTTAGACTTTCAGGTCAACAAAAGAGTGTTTGGTTGGTGGGTTCTTCAATCATCAAACATGCATTTGTACATGCTAGAAAGTCTGTCGATGGTGTAAATTTAGGTTTGGAACGAAAAAAACTACAATATGGTGGCAAGGAAAAAGTGGAATGAGGATTTGTGAGATAATACCCAAAGTCAAACATTTGCTTACATTTGAAGAACCCCCGCAAGTATTAGTATTTCACTGTAGTGGAAATGATATAGGACAAAAAGTGTCATGTGTATTAGGACACGATATTTTAAAAGTAATTGATTGCCTTCGGGTCTTACTACCACAGTCAAAATTTGTTTGGTCTCAAATTTTACCCAGATTGAAATACAGGAATGAGATTGTACACAGATCTTTGAACAGAGCTAGAGTTAGATTAAATAGTTTAGTAGCTACATATATCATCAAACATGGCGGTGCTTATATTAGATATCCAGAAATATCTGAAGACAACCCAGATTTATTTTTAGACGGTATTCATTTATCAGATATCGGAAATGATTTGTTTTTGTATAGGTAACAGCAAGGTTTATTTGACATTATAAAATTTTCGCATTCAATTGTCCACAAAACGGCGAAGTAGGTCCATGGCTTCGGGAATCTGTTAGCTTGTAGTTACGGTGGTCAGATTCTTTAACATACAGTTTTTTTTTTATTTTTCAATTAAATCGCCTTCATAGTACTGGTTGGCGGTAACAATTTTCGAAACATTCTGTTATGACAGAAAATTTCTAATTTGTTTAGTGCTGGACTTTTTAGGCTGCACCAGTACCAAAAACTTGATTTATTATTATTTAATTTAGAACATTAATTCATTTCTTCATTTACACTTCAAACGTAGTTTTTCATGTTGATTTGGACATCTGTTGCCAGGGTTCAATTCAGCACACTTTTAATTCATAATCTCATTACATTTTCGTTTTATTTAATTTTAATTATCTATTATATTTTGAAGATTTGATTTATAATATTTATTTACGGTTACCCAAAGACCCTTTGTTCATGGGTTGGTAACCGACAGAAGCCGTGATCTTACTTCGCCAAAAAAATATATATTATTCTTAACGTGTGTTATCTCTTATAATGGCATTATAATAGAAAAATAACATAATGTCGGGATGTTTAAAAGTACAGTGCCACGATATTTGTACCAAAAAAACACAAAAAGTCACACCAGCAAAAATGAAAGATAATACAAACAACTTACACATTGACGGGATGCATAAGTACCAAGCCACGTCAAATGAATATTACCAAAAACAGACCAAACAGTAAAGGTAAAAACAAAGACAAATAAAAGAACAATATAAAACGTTATTAAGAGGATAAAGAACTTCAATTCAATAAATGCAGTGAGTATGGATTACCAATTGAATTGAAAATAGAAACGGGGAATGTGAAAAAGATACAACAAACCGACCAAAAGAGCAGAAAACAGCTCAAAACCACTAATGGGTCTTCAATACAGCGAGAATATATCAGGGGCGGATCCAGGATTTTCGGTTAGGGGGGAGCGCAAACTTAAATTTTTTTTTGAGGTATTATTATAGAAATTATTGAAATATTCTTCTAGAGAGGGTGCAATGTAGATATCTTGCCAAGCGTGGCGAGAAATAAATATTTTGTGGTAAAATTAGCGTCAAATAAGTTTCAAGCTAAACCCGCATAAATCCACCCCTGACAATCTGTAATCACTATAATTAACAAGAAATCTGCGAGCTTCTATTCATTGACTCAATAATAGCTCACCGACCAATATAAGATTTTGAAAACAAATATTTCTACTTTTGCCAGCGATTTTTAATTGTCTTTAAAAGTTTCTTAATTTTTCTTTTCTTCTTTTTCCGGAGGTCGTGTCCAACTTTTTATATACATTTCTACCGCAAACCAGTAAAATCAGAATGAGGTCCTTGCGAAGATGTGTTTATTTTCGTTGGATCCTATGTAATACGGTAGTACGGGTTGGGGGCCTTCACCGTTTATGCATGCTTCGGCAAACTTTACAGGTTGAAATATTGATATCATACAGAGATGTTTAACAATGATACAAATTAATAAACGAACCTTTCGCTTGAACCAGTATTCCTATCTTTCATTAAGAAAGAATTTAAACAGGACTGTTTTCTTGGCCGTGCCATAATGAAATAACCAACCCAACCGCGGGTAGGGCACTTTCGCCTACTTCGTGGGAAAGTGAAGTAGGGTTGTTTTTGAACTTATCAAAGCAATTGTTTATAAAATCCGCAACTACCATGTCACATTGTTTTACTTGAACTGCTAAAAGCCTATGATATTTTTTCACCAAACGTAGTACCACGATGAAGTATAATATATTTATAGAACTTATAAATAAATCATAGGTCAGTTTATTAGTAATCACGTTGATTCTGTTAAACTTACTGTTTTATATACTTCTTTGAATGTTAAAACAGATACAATGCGACGAGATTAATATTCGTCGTCTGTTCAGATACTTTATTCAGCTGAGGACAACCCATGCTTTGCAAATTTTAGGGGGGGGGGGTGCACGCCCGCCACGCCCCCGCCTAAATACGCCCTTGTAACTTTTATCAATTAAATTATTTTATTCAATGGCATATCTAATACCCCAGTCCCACTAGGCCACGATCGCACTACGATCTGTGAAAAAAATGCAAATTTTGATGATCGTGGTACGATCGTGGTGAGGTCTTCAAGATCGTGAAGAGCGTGGCCATCTTTGAACATGTTCAAAACAATCGTGGTGCGGTCGTGGCGAAATAAGGTCGTAGTATAAGCGTAGTGAGAGCGCACTAAGATCGTAGTAAGATCGCAAAGGTCGCTGTACAATCGTAGCGAGAGCGTAGCGAAAGCTTGATTCTATTCGGAGAGATTGCGCTACGATCTCACAGCGACGTTATCACGACCTTACTACGACCTTACTACGACCATCACGTTCTCACCGCGACCCAACTACGGTTCCAATACGAATTTACCACGCTGTTCACGACCATAGTACGATTCTAGCACGCCCTTGCCGTCCTCATCACGCTCTTCTCACGACGTTACTATACGTTCACACTACGACCATCATTTTTATTGTCATTTTCACATAAAATATATAAAAAAAACCTCCCTAGATTGTGTTTGTCTGAATGTATTTACCCATTTGCTCTAACGGCTCAACCATGCTTCTCGTTTTATATAGATTAGACTGTTGGTTTTCTCGTTTAAATGGTTTAACATTAGTATTTTTTTTTGCCCTTTATAGCGTGCTGATAGGTGTGAGCCAAGGCTCCGTATTGAAGGCCGTACCTTGGCCTATAATGGTTTACTTTTATAGGTTTTTACGTTGATGGAGAGTTGTCTCATTGGCACTCATACCACATCTTCCTATATATATATATTGACACGTCTGTGTCATATCTGCTATCGTTCACTAAAATATCGTCATTTGAGCTTAATGGACCAGCAATACATGTAGGTTGTAATTTAGGTTTGATTGGTCGTTCCGACATCTCTTGATGACAAGTTTTATACTACTTATGTGTATAGTATCAGTTTAATTGAAGTCTGGAGCTGGCATGTCAGTTAACTGCTAGTAGTCTGTTGTTATTTATGTATTATTGTCATTTTGTTTTTTTTTTCTTGAGTCACATCTTCTGACATCAGACTCGGACTTCTCTTGAACTGAATTTTAATGTGCGTATTGTTATGCGTTTACTTTTCTTCATTGGCTAGAGGTATAGGGGGAGGGTTGAGATCTCACAAACATGTTTTATATAGATTAGACCGTTGGTTTTCCCGTTTGAATGGTTTTATACTATTAATTTTGGGGCCCTTTATAGCTTGTTGTTCGGTGTGAGCCAAGGCTCCGTGTTGAAGGCCGTTTTTTAACCTATAATGGTTTACTTTTTTAAATTGTTATTTGGATGGAGAGTTGTCTCATTGGCACTCACACCACATCTGCCTTTATCTATTAGCCCCATTATTTTTGCGCCTGTCCCAAGTCAGGAGCCTCTGGCCTTTGTTAGTCTTGTACTATTTTTAATTTTAGTTTCTTGTGTACTATTTGGAGTTTAGTATGGCGTTCATACTTTGCTCCCTCTACCTCTACAGCAACCCGTACCACCACGCCCACGTGTTCTAGTAGATTTTGGTGGCATGACTGTATTGTTTCCGAGAAATCTCCGTTTTAATCAGAAATAGAAGGAATTGAACTATATTGATATGATACACGATATTGACGGTATTGCTGAGAACGTAGTAACATCGCGATATGAACGTAGTATAATCGTGGTAAGAACGTACTATAATCGCAGTAAGATCGTGTTGCAATCGGATAACTCGTGGTATGGTCGTAGTGAGAACGTGAAGAGCGTATAAGTACCGATTATCAGGTTATCTGCATGTTGATATCGTAAAATATCAGCTGCGAGACATAATATGAAGCTTTTTGTCGAGTGAGCGTAGCGAACGAGATCAAAAAGCCTTCATATAATGTCAAGCAGCTGATATTTTACAATATCAATATGCAGATAATCTGATAATCGATTTATCGGGCTATCTTTGCGTGTTTCAGAAGCGTTTTCTTTGTTTCACCAGCACACAAAAGATGACTTGATAAGTTCGGGTCAAAGTTATTAACGTCGGTTCAAACATTATGACGTCGCTGATATGTCCGGGTCAAAGACATCATACGGAATAATATTAATAGCTGAACAGAGTGATATAGACAATGGGACGACCGATAAAGATCTTTATAAGCGTAGTGCGGTCGCAGAATAAGCGCGGTGAGAACGTGGTTTAATCGTAGCGGGATCGTTGTAGAAGCGTAATTAGGACGTAGTAGTATCGTGAAAGCAACGATTAACATTTTCATGGGGCTCATACCGCGAACTCACCACGATCTAAATTTATTTTAGATAGCGGTGAGCGTGGTGCGATCGTGGTCTAGAGGGACTGGGGCTTAATTAGGAAGTTATAGCTGAAATATTTTCCATTATTTTTCAAAGCAAATTATATCAATTTTCACTCCTTCTTACTAAATTTGTATAAACTTCAAGATTTTCCTGAATTATTAAAACCAGGTTTTTTTCCAAAATGAATATTTTCGAAGGGTTAAATATTTCGCAGTGGTGTCTTGCCATGGCTTTGTTTGGACTTGTTTGTTTGTCCCTAATATTTTATTAACTGTGCATTTGCATTCAGACATCGCGATCAAATGTATTCGTTCATAGTGTATTAATTTACGTTTTTAGATGGAGTCAGGCCTGCCAATTGATATTTTATCGTGTGTTTTTCTATGGTGTGATGTTATGCTATTGTTTCAGAAAAAGGAAAAAGGTGTTTTTCCATTAAAACGTTTAATCCCGCTGCAAATGTTTGCACCTGTCATAAGTCAGGAATCTGATGTACAGTAGTTGTTTGTTTATGTAATTTATACGTGTGTCTCGTTTCTCGTTTTTCTATATAGATTAGACCGTTGGTTTTCCCGTTTGAATGGTTTTACACTAGTAATTTTGGGGCCCTTCATAGCTTGTTGTTCGGTGTGAGCCAAGGCTCCGTGTTGAAGGCCGTACATTGACTTATAAATAATGGTTTACTTTTTTTAAATTGTTATTTGGATGGAGAGTTGTCTCATTGGCACTCACACCATATTTTCCTATATCTATATAGTAAATAGTTTTTATGCCCCACCTACGATAGTAGAGGGGCATTATGTTTTCTGGTCTGTGCGTCCGTTCGTCCGTCCGTTCGTTCGTTCGTCCGTCTGTCCCGCTTCAGGTTAAAGTTTTTGGTCAAGGTAGTTTTTGATGAAGTTGAAGTCCAATCAACTTGAAACTTAGTATACATGTTCCCTATGATATGATCTTTCTAATTTAAATGCCAAATTAGAGTTTTGACCCCAATTTTACGGTTCACTGAACATAGAAAATGATAGTGCAAATTTCAGGTTAAAGTTTTTGGTCAAGGTAGTTTTTGATAAAGTAGAAGTCCAACCAACTTGAAACTTAGTATACATGTTCCCTTTGATAAGATCATTCTAATTTTAATGCCAAATTAGAGAATTTATTCCAATTTCACGGTCCATTAAACATAGAAAATGATAGTGCGAGTGGGGCATCCGTGTACTGTGGACACATTCTTGTTATTTCTATTAAAAAAGAGGGACGAAAGATACCAGAATGAAAGTCAAACTCATAAATCGAAAATAAACTGACAACGCCTGGCTAAAAATGAAATAAGACCAACAGACGAACAATAGAACACATAACACAAAATAGAAAACTAAAGAATTAGCAACACGAACCCCACCAAAAACTAGGGGTGATCTCACGTGCTCCGGAAGGGTAAGCAGATCCTGCTCCACATGTGGCACCCGTCGTGTTGCTTATGTTATAACAAATCCGGTATATAGTATAATTCGGTATGTCACATTCATAAAAGGGAAGGGGATCGCAGTTACGACGTAAGGAACATATCCGATATCATTTGGGAAACGGTTATTCCATAACGGTCAATTCCATAACGGTCAACCAACTCGTGATGCCGTCCGTAAAATTTACGAAGGGATGATTTCAACTTCACCTTTTGGAACTCTTGGTTTAATAGCTTCCTTTGTGAGCAGCAATCCTCAATCAAGAAAATCATGATAGTAAATGTAAGCACGGGAATATCGTACCAATTAGGAGATATATATATACTCCGTATGTAGGTGCTGATGGAATGTTGCTACTT
The DNA here is from genome assembly GCF_965363235.1 of Mytilus galloprovincialis. Lineage (NCBI taxonomy): Eukaryota > Metazoa > Mollusca > Bivalvia > Mytilida > Mytilidae > Mytilus > Mytilus galloprovincialis. Next base: position 72,406,635 of record NC_134840.1, on the reverse strand, counting down.
TGAAATAGAAAGTTCAAAATTGGAAAGCTGAATTCATCTCTTTTGTCGTAAAGGTTTGTTTTCAACCAACCCTCATTGTCAATTTCTAGATGTAAGTCAAGATACGAGGCCGACTTAACTGTATCTATTGTATCCTTTATCTCTAGTTCGATGGGATAGATGCGTTCAACATAGTCACCAAATTTTGAATTATTTAGTGAAAGAACGTCATCTATATATAGGTATTCCAGTTAAAATTTATAGTTACCCAAAAGATTAATAAAACCAGGTTTTTAATTGGCTAAGTTCTTATATTTCTCAAATATAACACTGATTTTCATTGGTGTATACTATTTGGTGATTAAAAGTGACTCTAAAAGTAAAACCTTTCATCAACTTTGTTATGCAATGGGAAGTAACTCCAGCTAATTTATAAGAACTTTGTAAATAAAGGGAAGTAACTCAAACGGTATTACTTACCAAACACTGTTATAGTCTGTTTCAAAATAATAAAAAACTTGAAATTTTAGGTCTGTCTATTATCTGAAATAAATAAAATCACATTAAGTTCATTTCCATGTTACAAATCTATTCAAAAAAGATGAGATCAAAATCTGATGGATGTAAATACTGCTAAAGATTAAGAATAACTTTTAATCAAACCAGGGACTTTCTATACTTTCTATTACATATACCAGAACGGAAAAAGAAATGCATCTTATATTCCTGCATCATTATTAAGACTGGCACGTAATTAATATGCATTCATTGTGTTTACATTCCATGTATAAACAAAATCATAAATTATTATTCTGTTATAACTGAGGACAAACAAAAAATGTAGGGGTATTTGGCCCAAAAAAGTGGATAGTTATTCTATTTAAGATTTCATGCAGGTTTTACATGCAAAATTAAAGGAAAAATTATTATCATGATGGAAAACAATATGATCACCAAGTTGGTATATATGGAAATAGTACAGTGAATACCATTTCAGAAACATTGTGAGATTAAGGGAAACACTTATATACCCCATGTGTATTGGATAAAAAAAAAAGTGAAATTAAGATTACAGTGAACTGTCAAAATTTTAAAATAGATGATTGATAACCTCAAATTCGCAATCGTTGAATGATATTACTTTGCCCCTCCATGTTTGGTCACTCCAAGTATGCGATACATATTTCCCGATGATTCCAGATGGATTATTTCTAATGGTATTGATAAGATGTTCTGTTTCATTATTTTTTCCATTTTCATTTATGCTATTCATTAAATTGATCAGACTGAGAAGATTGTCAACTAACTCTTTCGTGTCGTGCTGCTTGCCTTTCCTACTGAATAGTACTAAATGTTTGTTGTTGTTATCAAGATTGATGTGTTCTTTTACCATATTTATTTGTGACTTTAAAGCTGAAAGTTTATCCTTTTTAGTTCTAATTTTCCCAATGTTTTCCTCAATTATCTTTTGATTTTTCCAAATTCCAATAGTTTCCAAATCTTTAAGCATTTTACATTTTGTTAGCCTTTTTTTTTTCCTCTCTTTTTGTTTTAGTCTTTTTTCTTTCTTCTATTATTTTTAGTCTATTTTCATGAAGTTTTTTCTGATTCAATTTCGAAAAGTTAATAAATTTTGAATTATTTCGTACCGCTTCATTTATGATTTCACCTTTTTCCGAATCTTTTTTTTCTTTTAACCATTCAGCTGTCTTATTGTTTTTAAACAACAATTTGGATTCTACAGTTCGTAAGCTACAGTGTGGAGCACGTTTCAGTTCTGCATCAAGTTGACCAAACACTCTCTCTACAGAAATATTGTTCAACGGACATGACTTGGTTGACTCCATTAAATTATCTGAAGGTTCAAAAAATGTGCCTGATGGAAGGAAATGAATCTTTGAATAAAGATTTAGATTTTTCCATTAACTTTTTACAAAAACGTTTCAAAAAAGACCCAGTAGCTGCATCAAGAGAGGGTGAAGGTTTAAATAAAATTTCAGTTACAGGATCCAGAGGTAATGTTGGTCCAGGAAGAAGCTGTAAAGAATTTTGAAGAAGAAATGACGGATTTTCGGAAGCTGTTTCTAAAAGTTGTATCAAAAGTTGATAAATTGGTTCCATCTGTAGAGCATTTCTGTTCTCATTCACTGCTTCTTTCCAATATGGTTCAGTAATAACTTTACAAATAATTCCTAATGCTCTACAGATGGCCAAAATATTATCATGTTGTAATGTATTAAATATATAATTTTCGGTAAAATTCAATGTACATTTAGAAGTTTTAAAATAATCCATCAAATGGCTCTGCAAAAAAAAGGTTCCAGCAGCATTAAAGAAAAGTGTATTAAATCGGTTACCACGGAAACTAACAATTGGAATCTTTATTATGCCCTTTTCTCTGAGATAGGTCGGAACATATAAGGGGTCGCCTGTGCCATCTTTATATATGAGTTTAGATATTGATCTTATTAAATTTTCAGTGGAAGAGAAAATTGGCCTTTCATTGCCAAACCCTTTTATTTGAAGCTCTTTCTCAATATCAATTATTTCCTTCTTGCATACATCAGAAAATTGTAACAAAGGATGAACAGAACATTTGAAAGATTCTGCTGTATTATCAACCAATTCATTAAAAATATTGTTAACTTTTTGCTCAGTAGCACTCCTGTCAGTCATGAAACTAGAAACTTTATTGAGAACGGATCCTGGATTACATATCTGAGACAACGTCTCATTGACACATGATACATATGTGGTGGCTTTCCCATCTATGACCTCAGAAACATCTACTGTAAATGTATTTTCAGCTGTTGTTAATTGGCTTGTATAATAATGATGCCCTCGTTTTGTAGTGGCGTCACGCTGCATAGTGAAATTGTCAGAAGATGCCAATGCTTCATTCAAATGTTGCTGTGCAACCAGGCCAACTTCAGAAGACATATTACCTACAGTTGACTTACTTGGCAGGTCAGATATCTCAATATCAACAAGTGACAGAACTGATATAATTACTGAATTCATATTGTTTATACCAACACCTTTACTACAAAGGAAATAGTACACTTCTCTTAGTTTGTCAGTATAGGGTCTTCCTTTTTTATTGCTACGACATTCCAAAACATCTTTAACAGAATTCATACAGTTATTATTGTCATCAATAGCCACATCTAACTCAGACCTTAAATTGTCTAGTTCTTTCTTGATGGTGTTGCATTGTGTGCTCTTTTCCTCCATTTTACGTTTATTCTTATTTTTCAAATTTAGTTTAATTTTCAAATTTCCAATTTCCTGTCTTTTTGATTTTTTAATCAATTTGGTTATTGTTTTTTGTAATTCAATATTCTGATTTTTCAGTGCATGATTTCTTTCAGAAAGATAGGTAACATTCATTTCTGCTTTATTCAGTTTTTTTTCTATTTCACTCATATGTGGAATACATTTGACAGCATTCAAAAATTGCATATATCTGGATAAGTTTCGGGCATGTTGAAGACGCTTTGCTGTGTTATATGCTCTTTTTACTCTTGAATAAAGACTACTTTTGTTGACAGAATCTTTTGGTTTCCCAGATATTTCACATAAAAAACTGTGAATAAGTTTCTGGCTTCCATTATATTTTTTAAACGCTTCAACTACAATTTTCTGTTTTAATTTGATATTGGACATTTTGACAGTTCAAGGTTTTTCAAATATTTATTACCCTTGTTGCTAAAAAATGTAAAACTAAAAGACTTACTCTATAATATTGGTGCAATTTTTACATCATTTTAAAGTTGTGAATGTGCATTTCTAATTGCAAGTGTATTTAAAATTAATAAGCATGAAAATTCAGGTACTCTCACCTTAAATAATAGTTATTTTACTATAACCCTGAGCAGTATTGTTTCCGTATTTTAAATGTTTTGTTATGCAATATATATATAGATACGAGATTGCAAAAATAAAAATTGAAATTAAATCTATTTTGTATCTAGTATTACTAAAAACTTAATAAATATATAAACACGTTCAAATGAAAATTTTAAAAGTTCATCCCAAATGATGTCATGTATGTAGAAGATACAATAGTATAATTGTGACAAGCAAAACATTTTATAAAAACCTTTCTACAATGTTGTTTTGAATTAATTGTGTAGTTTTGACATACTGTGAGATACAACAGCTAATAATTTGATTAATTTCAGTGCAACAATATGACATGATGTATGAATAAATCAGTGGCATATCTAGAAATTTTCATAAGCGGGGGCCCACTGGCTGTCCTAAGAAGGGGGGCCCTGTTCCTGTCATGCTTCAGTGATTCCCTATATAATCAACCAAATTTTCCCCCCAAAAGTTCCCCCCCCCCCCTAAATCGGCCACTGTAAATGATATCCTTTTGATATAAACTCAAAATATAAAAATCACTTTTTTTTTAATAGTTAAACCAGTATATGATGTCTATACCAAATAAATACTAATTCCTTCCGTTCAAATCTCTTTATTCAGGTACGAAAAGATTAACTACAAAATAAAAGATAAAACACACTAAATTCTACTATCAAAACTAACATTTTGTGAACTATAATATAATACAAAAGTGCATCTATCATAACATTTACGGTAGTGACATACACTTGTTCTCATTCAAAAATGTAATATCATGAACATTTACGGTAAATAATTGCCAAATTATCAAGGTCAAGTTTTATCAGTTTTACATCAATTAAACTCAAAATTTCTAACTTTAAACATGAAAGATAATTTATCTGCATTAAATAAAAGAAACATACCATATTGGTTGACTCTGGTATTCGTTATTTTCATCATAATCAAAGATTTTCACCAAGCACGTTTTGTGCAAATTCCCTGAAGGGGTTCATTAAAGTAAAGGGAAAGTAACTTATCTCAAAATAGAATATCACTAATTACCAAAAAATACAACAATAGGCAACAATGTTTTTTGTTCTCAAATTTGGCCGCTACATTCCAGCCCCTTAATTGTGGTCAAAGTACTTTCAAACACAAGTTACTGTTCTAACATGACTAGTCCAAACTATGACTCTAAATGTCAGCTTCTAATACCAAACACAACTTTGCGACTGGTCGTAATAATGTTGTTGAATATGTTTTTAGCCTCACTATACGAACATTGTCCGACTTGTCCTTTAGTACTTCAATGATTCTTCCTAAGTTCCAAAGATTCCTCGGTGTATTATCCTGGATCAATACAATGTCTCCTATTTTCAAGTTTCGCTTTTGAGAGTTCCACTTTTGCCTACTTTGTAATAAAGGCAAATACTCGTGAGTCCATCTCTTCCAGAAAATGTCTGCTAGATATTGTATTTGTCGCCAACGTCTTCTTACGTAATTGTCTGTTTTACAAAAAGTTCCTGGAGGAAAGTATTCGCCAGGTCTTAATAAGAGAAGATGGTTCGGAGTAAGCACCTTTAAATCGTCTACGTGTTCAGATACTTCAGAAATCGGACGGTTATTCAAGATTGCTTCCACTTCACAAAACAATGTATTCAGATTTTCATCGTTCAATCGAAGACTCTGCTCTTGCATGACAGAATATAACACCTTTCTTACTGATCTTATTAATCTCTCCCACACGCCTCCAAAGTGTGACGCGGCAGGAGGGTTGAATGCCCATTTTATACTTTTCTGAAGCATGAAATTATTTATCTTGTCTATGTTCCATCTTTCTATTTCTTCTCTCATTTCTCTTTCTGCTCCAACTAGTTTTGTTCCGTTATCTGATCTTATGAATTCTGGATTTCCTCTGCGAGATATCAAGCGTCTGATTGCGTTTATACAAGAATCTGTATCCATAGAATGTGCGATTTCCAAGTGAACGGCACGAATGGAGAGACAAGTAAAGATAACCCCATATCGTTTCACTAAACTTCTTCCTTGTTTGATCTGAAACGGTCCAAAAAAGTCCATTCCAACCATTGTAAATGGTGGTTTATCGGATATAAGTCTCTCCTTTGGTAAATTAGCCATTTTTTGGTCAACAAATGGTGCACAGTACTTCCTACAGATTACACATTTTGATACTATTCCTTTAATCATAGAGCTAGCACCAATAATCCAAAATTTTTGCCTTAGTTGCGCCAGAATTGAGTTTTTACCCAAGTGTCCTACTGAACGGTGAATGTCTTCAATGATCAACTTTGAAATGTTAGAGTCTTTCGGTAATAATATTGGATGTTTCGCATCATATGGTAAATCAGCACGCTCTAATCTTCCTCCTACTCTTAACAAACCATTCTCGTCTATAAATGGATTAAGTTTGAAGAGTTTAGATGACTTCTTTAACACTTTACCTCGGTCTATATTTTGAAGTACATGTATTTCTTCTTCAAAGTGAACACTTTGTTCATATTTAATGATAGCCATTTCTGATCTATTAAGAGTTTCGGTTGTCGGTAACGTGATCTGAATATCTTTCGTTACTCCGTTCAATGATTTTCTAACTGTTCGTTCATTCTGATTATCCACTGAGTTCTCACCTTCTGACTGACGTCTGTTCCTTATCTGTTTTCTTTCCTTAACCATGTTAACGAGTTTCCTAAAGTTGTCCAACGCAAGAAATAACCAACTAGTTATTTTCTTCAGTTTCTTCCATTCTGAGAATAGAGAGAACAGTCTATCTAATCCGTGATGTTCGCTTGACAATATTGTAGTGTTAACGACTCGTTTCACTTCTTTATCTTCATCAATAATAGTCTTGTCTATGCGCCCTTCTGGCCATTCTATTTCTGGTTTCCAAAGATACTCTGGTCCATTGAACCAGTCTGGGTTTGATTCAAACTTTGAAACTGACATTCCCCTAGATGCATAATCGGCGGGATTAAGCTTTGTATTTATATACTTCCACTGATCAACAATTGTAGCTTCATGAATGATTTCTAAGCGGTTTGCAACGAAAGTGTGGAAACGTATATTCTGATTGCTGATATAGCGTAATACTGACATACTGTCTGTCCAAAAGAATGTTTTGTCTATGCTGTAGTTTAACTCCTCTAATATTACTTTACTTAGTTTTACTGCTCGTGTTGCGGCTGTAAGTTCCATCCTAGGTATAGTTACCTTTTTCAATGGTGCTACCCGAGACTTGCCGAGTACAAAAGAACAATGAATCATACCTTCATCATCAACAAGGCGTAAATAAAATACCATTCCGTAGACAATTTCACTAGCATCCGAAAAGCAATGCAGCTGAGATGAAAATACCTTTCCAAAGTTTTCAGGTTTATAGCACCTGTCTATTCTCACGTTCTCAAGGTCGTAAAGCTGATCTAACCAATCATTCCATTTCTTTAAATCAGGTCCTGTAAGTTCTTTATCCCAACTAAATCCTTGTCTACACAAACCTTGTAGTATAGATTTAGCATTCAGCACGTACGGCGATATAATTCCTAAAGGATCATATACTGAACTAGTAATTGAAAGAATACTTCTTCTAGTCGCTATCTTTTCTTTGCACTTAATTCTGAATCCAAGAGTGTCAGTCTCTATAAACCATTGCACACCTAATGCACGTTCAACCGGGAGGTCATCCTCAAGACTCCACTGCTTGACCTCTTTGGCACGCTCCTCCTCTGGTATCGATTTAATTACGAGTGGGCTGTTACTGATCCATTTTGTCATATGAAATCCACCCTTTTGACACAAAGAAGTTACGTTCTTTATCAACGATATTGCCTCAACGTCAGTCGATAAGGACGAAAGACAATCATCAACATACATGCTCTTAGTTATTGTATGTGCTACTACTTTGTCATAGTGTTCACCGAAGTCTTCAGCTGTTCTTTTTAGCGCATAGTTACAGCAACTTGGTGATGATGTGGCACCGAACAAATGCACGGTCATTCTATACTGTTCCGGTTCATTCTCCATGTTACCGTTTGGCCACCAAAAGAATCTTAAACAGTCTCTATCAAGTGGTGGCACTTTCACCTGGTGAAACATAGCTTCTATATCTCCTAAAATTGCAACTTTCTCTTCACGGAATCTTATGAGAACACCTAGAAGGTTATTAGTGAGATCTGGTCCCTGTAAGAGTTGTTTATTTAGAGACACACCCATATATGTAGCTGAACAGTCAAACACAATTCTAATTTTGTCTGGTTTCTGACTGTGGTAAACACCATGATGCGGGATATACCATACTCGTCCATCGTTTCTGTTGAACTGTTCCTTAGGGACGTGTTCCATGTAACCTCTTTCTAACAGTTTGTCCATAAAATCAGTATAGTCCTGTTTGAATTTAGGATTCTTTATAAACTTGTTCTTAAGACTTCTCAATCGCTGCTGGCCCTGAGAAGCATTATTCGGCAGTTTCACATTGCTGTCACGGAAGGGTAGTGGAATGTAGTACTGTCCCTTCTCAAAATGAATATTCTTATTCACATAATCTAAGAAAGAATTGTCGTCTACTGAGTTTTCTCTCTTGTCATCTATGATGCGTTCAGGAAAATCAAAGTTCATAGATTTTTCAACTAACTCGTTAAGCCTTGAATGCTCTTCTTCATGAATCGCAGACATCTCTACTCGATTAACGACTTTATTAGTTCCTGTACATTCTCGTATCATATTCCATATAATCCATCCTAATCTAGTGCGTGTGGCATGTGGGGACCCACTTGGTCCTGTTGCTACCTCAAATGGTGTGTAGGCATCTGGGACATTATTGCCTATCATAAGTCCAATACTAGCATCAAGGTTAGGCCATTTAATTCCCGACAAGTGACTCCATTTCGAAATTTCTTCTTGTTTCGGAATGTGATCCACTGAAACTGGCATCTCATCCTTTGTATAGACTCTTGGGAGTTCTACAACATCATTCATTTCTAGGTCCAATACTTGTAATCCAGAAACTGCGTAAGTTGTCATCTTATAAGGTTCACCCATGGTATTCAGTGTAATTTGCATTCTTTTACCATTTCCACCTAGCTTATGCAACAGATTTTCCGTACAGAATGACACGCTACTTCCTGAATCAAAGAATGCGTATGTCTCTACACAAGGTGCTTTATTCTTCAGTTTTACCCTTACTGGTATAATAGCCATTGCACATGACATATCTCCAGCCCCTACTTGACTGTTATTATCTGATAAATAGCTTGTGCATGCGCTAGTCTTGTTATCCACCTCTGTCGAACTTTCACTCTGTTTCAATGGTGTACTAGTAATATCTCTTGGTACTTTGTCTTTGTCGTGAAGTAAAGTTGGATGTCTTTTGGTACAAATAAGACATGTGGCTCGCATTTTACAGTTAACTGTCCTGTGTCCTATTTTGAGACAACCAAAACAATGACCTTTGCTCTTTAAATGTTCATAACGGTTTCGAATACTCAAAGATAGTATGCTTTTGCAATCTTCTAATTTATGACAGTTTCCACAGTAGGTTCATTTCAGTTCATTTACACGCTTATCATGTTCGTTTTTAACATCTGTGGCAAAGCTCATCCTTTGAGTCTGTTTCGATTTGTTATCAGTCACATTTCTAGCCTTCTGGTCTCTTGTATTATTCTGTTTTGCAGAAACCGCTATATTACCATAAGTTGGGTCATTGGCCTTTTTAGCTTCCTGTTTAACAAACTGCACAAAGTGTGTAAAAGTTACCAAATCTTTCTTTTCCTTTGTTCGCATTACTACATTTCTCCATCGATCATGAAAGTAGAATGGTAGTTTAATCATTAGTCGCTTAATGTTCTCGGAGTATTCCAGAATACACATAGCTTCCATGCTTACAGCTGCATTTTCACATTCGATCAAAAATAAAGAGAAATCGTCAAGTGACTTTGAATCTCCAGCTTGTATGGTAGGCCACTCTAGTGCTCTTTTAATAAATGCATTTGCAATAACTTCTGTATCTCCGTATCTTTCTTCTAATTGTTTGATTGCTGCACTATATGCATGTTCGCCTATTAAATGGCTGAATCCACTTACTACTTTGCTTGCTTCGCCGTATGTAAATTGTTCCAAATAAGTCATTTTCTCCTCCTCGTTATCTGTATTTGCAACTATTCTTGCTTGAAATTGTCGATAAAACTTTCTGTATTCTAAAGGGTTTCCTCCAAATTTCTTAATATCAGGTGTAGGTTTTCTTAAGTGTTTCACTACTGCAGACATACTATTTTCCACTATATTGCTATTTTCCACTGTATTAGCCTGAATATTGTTCATATTTTCATCATGTTTAATGCTGGATATCACAGTCATATTATGTTCATTTTTAGGTTCTTGCAAATGTGTATTGTTTGCGGTAGATATAATTTTATTGACCTTTATGGCTTTAACTGGTCTAATTTCCAGTACTTCTTTTATCTCGTTCTTTGGTACAAACGGTTTTGCCATTACGTTATAATTCACAGCTGTTTTTTGTGCAATGTCAGATTTCTTTGGTTTTGATTGTACTTTGGAAACGTAAGTACTACATGTACTATTTGATTTTCATACTTGTCTAATAATTTTGTTTTTGCGTCTGCTATAGCTATATCGGTGTCAAGTTGTAATTCTTCTTCTTCTAATTTTAATTTTAACTTTGCTAACTCAATGTCTTTCTTTCTTTTAAGTGCTGCCAATTTTGTCTCTAATTCAACTCGTTTTTGTTCTTCTTTTAACCTTTGCGATGATAAACTTGATCTTGAAAGTGATGATCGTTTACTAATTACACTTTTTGACCTCAGTGTTTGTTTATTTTCTTCGCGGATAGCGTTGAAATAATTTTCTATTGATCGCTTGATCTCGCGTAAAGATTCATCTCTTTCTTGGAAAACCATCATATATGATTCTTTGTCTTCTTCATGACCTATCTTAGGCATAATGTTTTGGTGTTGTTCAATGAACATCTCATATTTGTCCATCCATATTGAATACTTCCCTTTGATGGTATCATATGGTGCTTTGTCTGCTATTAAATCAATAATGTTTTCAGAAAGACGATTTAAGCCACCGTAACTATGGGCAAGCTTATCAAGTTCGTATTGTTGTCCTTTTTCTGATAATGTTCTTGCTCTGGCACCATCTACATGTTCTGATTCTGAACTACATGTAGTCGTACTGTTCGTTTCTTCCGTTACATTTGTGTCTTTTATATTTGCACTTTCTTCATCTTTAGTGGCTTTGGTGTCGCTTTCTGTTAAATCCATGTCAATATGTTAATGATATGATGTCTATACCAAATAAATACTAATTCCTTCCGTTCAAATCTCTTTATTCAGGTACGAAAAGATTAACTACAAAATAAAAGATAAAACACACTAAATTCTACTATCAAAACTAACATTTTGTGAACTATAATACAATACAAAAGTGCATCTATCATAACATTTACGGTAGTGACATACACTTGTTCTCATTCAAAAATGTAATATCATGAACATTTACGGTAAATAATTGCCAAATTATCAAGGTCAAGTTTTATCAGTTTTACATCAATTAAACTCAAAATTTCTAACTTTAAACATGAAAGATAATTTATCTGCATTAAATAAAAGAAACATACCATATTGGTTGACTCTGGTATTCCTTATTTTCATCATAATCAAAGATTTTCACCAAGCACGTTTTGTGCAAATTCCCTGAAGGGGTTCATTTAAGTAAAGGGAAAGTAACTTATCTCAAAATAGAATATCACTAATTACCAAAAAATACAACAATAGGCAACAATGTTTTTTGTTCTCAAATTTGGCCGCTACACAGTATGTATAAATTTTAAGCAGCAATGGTCATATTATCCACCCTGCTTATTCAATAACTCCAACAGAGTTTAAAAAAAATTGTAGTATCTCACATATTATTTCATACGTTTAAAAAGTCTTTCAGAATGAGAAGAGCCAGTATCAGAATCGCTCGACTCTTCATTCTGTTTCCTTTTGAAACCTATGAAAATAGATGTCTCCTGCACTTCAGGTGGTATTTCAATTTCAGTTTTGCTGTTGGTAGCGTTAATTAATTCAGCTGATGCATGTGCATGGCTTAAATTAGTTGGACACTGTGTTTCAGCATCACTGAAACTAATACCATCTGCTCCCTCAGGCTCAAATAGCAACTGACTGTCAAAGTCATCAAACTCAATAGATTGAAATGACTTCTCAGGCAGGTACATATCTGTCCTAGAGAAAGAGGGCATCTGTGTTTCATCATCACTAAATGAATGTGAAACAACAGAAAACTCACTTTCCCTGGGTAATTCTATTTCATCTGAACAAGAACAAACAAGATTTTCAGGGTTATTTTCAAAAGTCATGTCAGATGTTTGTTCAGATGTTGTGACGTCATTCACACTTTCTAATTTATCTGACCCAGTCATGCACATAATAACAGAATCAGTCAAATCATTTGCACATGAACTTGCTGTAACAATTATACTAGAGTATCTTCTACATACACAGCAGGTGCATGCTTCACCTAGATAGGGAACATGATCTGCTAGAGTATTGGAAATAGTGGTGTCTGGCAGTATTTCACAATAATTTCCAGTAATGTATCTATACATAATTGCATAACGACAATTATCAAAACTGTAAAATGTCTGCCAATTACCACCCAGGGTCAAGCTATCACTAGTTGCCATTTCTGTAATGTGCAAAAAAACAGTTTTTCTAATATTTTCACAAACTATCTACATGTAAGTCTATATTTGAGATATTTTTCTACTTTCACAACAAACCTCAAGTTATTATCTTTAAAATCAATAAATTCAAAAAAAAAAACCATGCAAATCAAGCAGTAGTATATATGAAATTTTAAATATTTTGTTTAAAACTTACATGTCTGTCAAATAACACTTGCATTGCCTGATTAATGGTCCACACGAACATGTGTAATAACCGTTCACCATGCTTACATGTTACAGTGCCAACTAGCATAAAGCAGAGGATGAATAAGGACCAAGAGGTGCATAAACTGTGCAACAAAACATTAATTTATTACATTTTGATAAAACATGCATTCATTGAATATGTATAGTGAAAGAGAAGAAATTTGTGAACATGCCATTTCAAGAATTAAGTAGAAAGCATTTTATATTGTTTTCAGTTAAACTTATCAATACTAATACTATCATAAAGCATACCAAAATGATGGAAACACCAAAATCTTTCTTCGATAGACCTTTGTTATCACCAAATTATTATCTAAAAACCATAGAAATCCAACATTTATTATAATTCTTTATATTGGTATAAAGTAAAATTGACAGTAATACGATAATCATCATTTTTATTTAAAATATCAGTTTTTTTATATACTGATTAGTTATCTGCCCTCTTATTATAACATGTAGTATTTTAAAACTATTCTAAATTGTTTTTACTCCTTGGTCTGACCAACAGCTGTTACTACCTTCGCAGTCATATTTTTTGTTTATTTCCAAATAATATTTTTGGGCGTTTGTTACTTGTTTTAGTTTCATTGATGTTCTGTATAGACAAAGGGTGATGTTTTATGGGAACATGTTTTTTATATTGTTGATTTCTTTGTTTGAATGGTTTTGGATGGAGATGTCCCATTGGCCCTCATACCACATCTTCTAATATCTATGTCAATATGACACTTTGTCTTGTGATCAGGTCATGATTTCTAGACCAAATACATGTCAGAGGTTGGTTTTTTATATTTATATATTTGAAATTTAGTTTTCTATTTGTATGACACAATTTTTGTTTATTATTAACAATTTATCATTTACTTGCATACCAATAGGAAAAAACTGTCAAACTCCTCTAGACTGGCTCTTTAATTACATGCGCACCATATAAATCTGAACAATTATACCTAAAAATTAAAGAACACTATATATAATTAAAAACCAATTGTTCAGAGAACAATTGAAGGTCTTTCCATCAAAAACATTGTATTTTGATATGAAAAGTTGTGAAACTAAGTTCAAAATGTCATTTCAATCGTCAAATGATAGCTCCTAGTAAGCTGATTCCAAAAATATATTGTTTCCATACATTTTTTTTAAATAAGGAAGATAATTTGTTACTTCCGGTTTGAAAAATGTTACTTCCGATTATATTTAAATATTTATTTGACACTAATTCCAAAAATATCTGGTTCTATATACTTTTATATTAATAAAGTACAAAAAAATAGCTACTTCCGGTTTACAAAAGTTCACTTCCGGTTGTTTTTTTTCAAGGCTAAATTGTTTGATACCTTTTTCTAAAAGTTGTATATCTTTATCATGTATACATATAGAATAAAAGCAAAGGTCAAAATCTAGAACGTCAAATAAAGCTATGACCTTGAGATAAATTTCAAGGTCATAAACCAAGGACCTCAAATCAAAAGACCATAGGTCTTAATTATATTTAGTTAATGAGTTATATTACCAAACGCGTATTTTTAAATACAAGAGGGGAGAAAACTCCCTTTTACATTCAACGTACGCTTGCAATCAAAATTTACATCTTACGACATGTCGCAACTAACAATTAAGTAAAAATAATTTGTTGATATCTTATACAGTCTTTGAATATGAGTGAAAATAAGCCAAATTCAAATATTAGAATATGACCTTGACCTTTGACCTTGACCTAATTTTCATTTTTTGGGACCAAGGACCTCAAATCAAAAGATCCTAGGTCTCTATCACTTATGATTTATAAGATAGAAATTCATATCACTTATATCAGATGCATAAGGGGAAATAACTCTCATATGGAACGGTCATATCGCTTCGGGCAAAATAGGACAAATCATGCCAAGGATATAACGAGCAATTTTGTAAAATAAATTTGTCATAATCTTTTACGGTTGCGAAGGAGATGCGATAACAAGGAAAACAGTGTTTGGGGAGATAACTCCTACAAAGAAAAGTATTCGTTTATGCAGGGTAAATTTCAAAAGCGCATAAACTGTTCGATATCATATACCAAATATCTAAGCGACATATTGCGAAACAAATGTTTATCGCAAGAACAAAATTAGGCGGAAGAAAAAAAAAAAATAATCAGAAGAAAAACAATAGGTCTTTCCACAGAAAAGTGGAAAGACCTAATTACGTGTTGTCATCATGCCCTTGTTCATTCATTAATCAGTTATTTTTACTTTGGGCCTATTAAATGAAATAAGTAATTTTTACAGTTGAAAACAAAGTTAGAATTTATTCTACTTACTTCAATGTACAAGCAATTTTACTATATTTCAAAAACGCAAAATTAACACATTTTACATTGGTAAAGGGGAATAACTGTAGATTTGTAAAAGTGACAACACCAAAAGTTAACTTGACATGTGTTTTGTGGTCATAATTTTTTGTTTTTGTTTTGTTTTTTACCTTAACAGCAATTTAAGACACTTTAATCAGGGGTGGATCCAGTCATTTTAAAAAGGAAGGTTCCAACCCAGAAACCTTTCCCCCTGGATCCGCCACTGTTAATGTTTTAGCAGTGCATAATTTTATGTGTGCCACTTCCTAAATTGTTTGTTTGCTTGTCTTATTTGATGTACTTTAATATCCCATATGTATCTTCTTATAATTGTATGAATTTTACTTTGTTTATAATTTAAAGGTTTAAAGGTTAAATGGTAGTTTAAATACAAGTATTTCTTTTATTAGTCTACTTACCAAAATTTGGTTGATTATATAGGGAATCCCTGAACTATGACCTGAGCTGGGACCCCCTTAGGTCAGTCAGCCCCCCCCCCCCCCCCCCCCCCTAATAAAAAATTCTGGATCCGACACTGAATATCCTACCATCTCTTCTAATAATTGTATAAATTTTAATACTTTGTTTATAATTTAATGGTTGGAAGTTATGGTAATTGAAATCTAACTTCACTTTTATAAGTCTACTTACCAAAATTGAAAACAAAATAAGTAAGGTGGTTGTCTTCTTTTCTCAATATCAACTAATTATATATATATATAATTACTGTATAATACAAGATACTCCTACAACAAAAAAAACAAGTGTTGGCTAGTATTCAATATCAAATTAGAGCATTGTTGAATCACTTTAAAAAGAGACACTAATCACTATTAAAGTAATTATCACCATTTGGTTGCAAAATAGATAGATGATCAACTTTTTAATGGATAGATGATTACTTGTGATACCCTTATTAAGTATAAAGACCTAGTGTCATATCATTAACACATTGATCAAAGTAATCCTGCCTCCTGGCTGTGTACATTGTGTACCAATTATTGTAATGACCCATTGATTGTGCAGGGATTATAATAACAAACAATTGATCAAGCATTTAAGTAGGTCTTTGTTTAAATATTCAATCACCCTCCACATTTATATGAAACTTTTTGACAAGAAGCTGCTGCAACTACTTTATTTTATGAGTATTATCGACAATTGTCAGTAAGACATTTTTCAACAATAGGGTTCAAATAAATAATATAGACACTACTTTTATATCACATGGTTTAATATTTTCTTATTTAATAAATTTTTTTATCAAAGCTGCACCTAACTGCACTATCACATCATATGATATCTAAAAAAGTCTATAGTATAAGGGGGGTAACTCGAGTTGCCTAAAACCCGTATATTTTGTAAAAACCTAGCCGCCGACGGCCGACTAAATTTATTTCAATATATCCAAACAAATTCTTATTATAAACTATTGTTGAGTATAATTTGGTATGAAGTATTCCGCAAGCTTGGAGCTGTTTAATATATTTGCAATAATAATGAAGGTCTCCGTCTTTCCGACCTCACCGTTTAACAAGACTATTTTCCAAAAGCAAAATACAGTAGAAAATTCACGTGTATTGATAAGATTTGAATAAAAACAGTTAGGCCTTACCTTAAACAATTATTACATTCAGCAAATATAAATATTGGTCTGATGGTTGATGTAGAAAGCGCCTTTCGAAATAGAATACCGACAAGATTGTGAAAATCGTGGAATGAAAATACCGGAAGCTATAAGTTTTCCGGTTTTTTTTAGGGCGCCACCTAGTGACCAATGGAATAGCTACTATATAGATCTATATAGCAGAAAGTAGAGTTGAAGATATTGCTAACTTCTTATCTTTCTTCCTGAAAAGTTTGTGTCTGAATGTAACAAATATGTTGTCAATCAAAAAATCAAGCATCTTGATAATGTCAGTTTCAGATTAAATGTTACAATTTTTATAGAATACATACGTTTTTTTGCAAATTCTTTGTACATGCAGTATAAAGCATTTAGATGTATAATATTCTATCGTTGGATAATAATTTGAATCTATAAATACACACAACCACCCTGTTACAATTTTTGTGAGAATCTACCTTTCTATCGAGTATTTTTTTTTAATTTTCGTGTGTATTCGTCGTCTTTCGTTTTCTGTCTTGGCGTTATTTATGTCCTTCAAACTATTGAGAATATAATGTGACCCTGACATCAGCCGGTCTTTTTAAATCAACAGTTTCTGTTGTGTTCTGTAATGAGGAAACATCGATTCTACTATTCGTTTTATAGATTATCCATTATTTAGGAAGTTCTCCACTCTGTTTCAAAATAACAAGCCTTTAAAAAGACTATTGAAAATTGATAGTTTATAAATAAAGGAACTAAAAAAGTAGAAAAAGAAAATGGGTCCATTTGCTTGTTTTTGAAAACTTTGGGGAAAAATTTCCATTATAGACTTTTCATACATTTAAAATTAGCACCTTTTTCCTTTCTAAAGTTATAAAAAAATAACAATTTTGTTTATGATTTTCAAATTTGGCTTTTTAAACTCTATGTAATAAACATTGGCGGTGATTTATTTTAATGGCACTACATGGAACATGAAACCAGAGGAATCCGAATGTCTGGCAAAAGTTAAAAAAAAACCAAAGGAGCGAACATCCTTAATTTATTAAGTTTTTTTCTTTAAAAAATCTCAATACTTTCTTATTTATGCTTAGCTCTGGTTCTTGTCTGGGTTTGGAATTACGTTTGGTGCTTTGTTTTTATATCATCACTTCATCGATTATATAAGGTTTTAAACTTTCAAATAGTTTGGCCTCGAACATTAATCAAGATACATTATTTGTCAATAGTGCATCTAGTGCAGTGAAATGGTACCGTTAATATTATTGCATAAATATCAAATTAAGATCAAATGAAAGTAAACAACAATGCAACTGTGATTTTTTTTTTTACTTTTTAGCTCACCTGACCTGAAAGGTCAAGTGAGCTTTTCTCATCACTTGGCGTCCGTCGTCCGTTGTCCTGCGTCCGTCGTCCGTCGTCTGTAAACTTTTACAAAAATCTTCTCCTCTGAAACTACTTGGCCAAATTCTACCAAACTTGGCCACAATCATCCTTGGGGTATCTAGTTTAAAAAATGTGTGGCGTGACCCGTCAAACCTACCAAGATGGCCGCCATGGCTAAAAATAGAACAAAGGGGTAAAATGCAGTTTTTGGCTTATAACTCAAAAACCAAAGCATTTAGAGCAAATCTGACGAGGGGTAAAATTGTTGATCAGGTCAAGATCTATCTGCCCTGAAATTTTCAGACGAATCAGACAACCTGTTGTTGGGTTGCTGCCTGTGAAATGGTTATTTTAAGGACATTTTGCAGTTTTTGGTTATTAACTTGAATACTATTATAGATAGAGATAAACTGTAAATAGCAATAATGTTCAGCAAAGTAAGACCTACAAATAAGTCAACATGACCAAAATAGTCAGTCGACCCCTTAAGGAGTTATTGCCCTTTATAGTAAACTTTTAACAACTTTTCGTCATTTTTTGTTACTTTTTTAAAAATCTTCTTCTCTGAAACTCCTTTGCCAAATTTAACCAAACTTGGCCACAATTATCATTGTGGTTTACAGTTTATAAAATGTGTCTGATGACCCAGCCTACCAAACAAAATGGCCGACATGGCTAAAATTAGAACATAGTGGTAAAATGCAGTTTTTGCTTTATATCTTTGAAACTAAGACATTTAGGGCAAATCTTTCAAGATTTTAATGTCCATCAGAATAAGATATATCCCCTCACAAATTTTCAATTGAATCGGACAACCTGTTGTCGGGTTGCTGCCCTAAAATTGGTGATTTTAAGGAAATTTTGCAGTTTTTTGTTATTATCTTGAATACTATTATAGATAGAGATAAACTGTAAACAGCAATAATGTTCAGCAAAGTAAGATCTACAAATAAGTCAGCATGATCAAAATTGTTAGAGGACCCCTTAAGGAGTTATTGCCCTTTATAGTCAATATTGAACAACTTTTCGTCATTTTTGTAACTTGAACACTGGACACTTTTAATTTGCAAAACACTCATTTGCAAATCCGCCGCCGCCTCAAACAAGAGCTACAATATCATGTATATAACCAAAATGTGCGGAATTACATGGGATTCAATAATTTCATTGGTTTTTTACTGTTACTTTCATATTTATTTTGCAATTTGAATTATAAAAACATGGGATTTTCAATATCCCATGGGACAGGGCAAAATCCCATGGGATTTACCATTATCCCATGGGATTTTGGTTAAATCCCATGGGATTTTTTTTTGTCCCATGGGATTATTGTAGTCCCATGGGATATTTGTTGTCCCATGGGACAAAAAAAATCCCATGGGACTATAATTATCCCATGGGATTTTTAATATCCCATGGGACAAAATAAAATCCTATGGGATTAAAATTATAAATATATATATATAAATATAAAGTTATGTGTATGTTACAATGAATGCTGTTTGGTAGTACAAATGTGTTAAATGTATACGAGTTTTTTTTATATTTTTTATATATACATATATATAATTTTTTTTAAATTTTGTCACAAACATGTTTTTTATTTGTTTATATGACAATAAAGATTATTCTTATTTTGGAATGTATAATAATAATATTTTACAGTCAAAGAATAAAGTCCTTTCACTGAAACAAAATGATGAAATTTCTAAATAAATGAAAAAATATTGTTTTGAAATCTTTGTCTTGTTTATTCTATTATGAAAAATAGAACTGAAAAAATATTTCATATTCTGACTGAATAGTTCACTCTTTTCATGAGGTAAGATTTTCTTTGTTATAGGTTCATTGCAATACTTGTATAGGAAAACGATTTGAATTATATATAACTTTGTGGTGTACATAATAGTATGCTTATATTTGCAAATTTATAATATAAACACTTTTTGTTAAAGTTTTTGCTTTCTTTATTCACAACTTGCTATGTACAATTATTCAGTCCACTATATAAGAGTGAAGTCAATAAATAATTTCATTCACTAGAATATTCCTGCAATTCTTAGACAAAACATATTTTCAATCTGTTCTTCAAAGATCTTCCTCTGTACATCTTTATTGAATCGAGAGATTCAAATGAGAAGACAAAGCAAGTTTATTTGGACAACAACATTCTAATATCTTGTTCCTTCGTTCCATCTTTCAATTGATAATTACATTGTTGTATTTATATGATCAAGTTCTTGTGCATCAATGATCGTGATGATATGACTCCTTTTTGTTTATAGTCATCATGTTGAAATTTCCTCTTTCAAATAAATGTAGGAAAAAACATGTTCCATTTCAAATTAATAAAAAAGTCGCACTATGGAGAAAAATATCAGCTTTAAGTTTTCCGTTCAGTATTGATCTGTGAATGATGACCATGAAAATCCAGATTTCTGACCTACAAATACACAAACTCAAAAATTATCAGTGAAGAGATCAATAAAATGGCTATTTTATCATGTTTATGATTAATATGATAAACTTTCATTTAAATATTCAAGTACTAAATTACAGAAATCGCTTAAATTTTATAATAGTTTAGTTAAAGTACAGCTTATTTAAAATTATAATAAAAAATATAGGCCACCGTTGAGTTAAATAAGATATTACATTTTTAATGCCAAAAAATGGCATTTTTGCACCAAAGGGAGATAATTTGGAGCTTTTTCAATGATATATGCATTTTAAAAGTCATCTGGGGCCAAACCGAATTGATTGTTTTGAATGATTTGGTGTACCATATGATAAAGATATAAATAAATTGAGTTATGAAAAAAAAATATTAAAACATTTTTCTGAAATTGTTATACCCTAGAGCCTCCTTAAATGTCATTTGATCTCTATTGGAGAAATGTCTCATTGGAAATCAGACTGCTAAGTGTTTCTTATTTTTATATCAACCCAGCCATATTATACCTGTCTAATATCAGGAGCTTGTACATAGTTGTTGATGTTGGTTCATACCCGTCATTTTTATTTTTCATAATTTTTTGTTTTTATAAATTAGTCTGGTATATTTGACGTTTGAATTGATGCTCTGTTTCAAATTTGGTTAGTGTTGACTTTTATAGATTACTATAACATGTATAGGGTATGGGTTTTCTCATTACTTACAGGTCATCAATGGCCTCTAATAAGTAATTACAATGCTTACATCCACTAAATTGAACTCTGATGGATAGTTTTCTCTTTAATCATACCACATCTTATTTTAATAAATATTTAATTATTATTCAAGGACAAAATTTTTTATAACAGTGGACTTACCATTTAGGCTTTCTTGACCTCTGTAAATCTTATTTTGTTGATAATTTCTTCTGTTTATAGTTTCCCCTTTATCTTTCATGTTCTTGCCCTACACATAAAAGGGTAAACATCATTTAATGACAAAAATAACTACTACATGTATTACATAATTAGTAGGCAACTGAAAATTTTGTCTTATTTGTATATAACATCAACTTACTCATCATTCTTGCTGTTCAATATCATGAATATTATCATTATTCTATGAATATGAGGTCACAGTAAAATTAACCTTGGCAGGCAGACATCTTTTTTTATTTGATACCTTGTAGTCATTCCATACAACAAGTAGACCTATGCTTAAAAAATCTAAGGCCAAAATTAAAAATATGTTTGTTTCCTCTCCCCCCACACGGGTCAAAAATAAGCGCCCGGGTCAAAAAATTATTTTCCACAAAAAAATTGAAATTATTTTTTTCCTGAAAATAATTTGTTTCCATTTTTGGAAAGTGCTTGAAAGCAGAAGGATTGATAATCTAAATAAATACACTCAAATTGAGCACAAACAACTGATAAGTGGCCTGGACTGGACAAGTCAAACCATTCATGTGACCATGCTATGACAATCACATCCAGTTAAAAAAAACTAGAGCCTGTGTCGCTCACCTGTTAATGTGTTTACTGATGTCGGCCATCTTCGTTGGTAGGCGGGGTCATTAGACACATTTTTTTTAAATAGATACCCTAGTATTATGATTGTGGCCAAGTTTGGTTAAATTTGGCCAAGTAGTTTTAGAAATGATTTTTATACAAGTTACAAAAATGACGAAAAGTTGTTCAATATTGACTATAAAGGGCAATAACTCCTAAAGAGGTCCTCTAACAATTTTGATCATGCTGACTTATTTGTAGATCTTACTTTGCTGAACATTATTGCTGTCTACTGTTTATCTCTATCTATAATAGTATTCAAGATAATAACCAAAAACTGCAAAATTACCTTAAAATCACCAATTTTAGGGCAGCAACCCAACAACAGGTTGTCCAATTCAACTGAAAATTTGTGAGGGGATATATCTTATTCTGATGGACATTTAAATCTTGAAAGATTTGCCCTAAATGTCTTAGTTTCAAAGATATAAAGCAAAACCTGCATTTTACCACTATGTTCTAATTTTAGCCATGTCGGCCATTTTGTTTGGTAGGCTGGGTCAGCGGACACATTTTTTAAACTACAAACCACAATGATAATTGTGGCCAAGTTTGGTTAAATTTGGCAATGTAGTTTCAGAGAAGAAGATTTTTAAAAAAGTTACAAAAAATGATGAAAAGTTGTTAAAAATTGACTATAAAGGGCAATAACTCCTTAAGGGGTCGACTGACAATTTTGGTCATGTTGACTTATTTGTAGGTCTTATTTTGCTGAACATTATTGCTCTTACAGTTTATCTCTATCTATAATAGTATTCAAGATAATAACCAAAAACTGCAAAATTTCCTTAAAATAACCATTTCACAGGCAGCAAGTTGTGTCAGCAACCCATCAACAGGTTGTCCGATTCGTCTGAAAATTTCAGGGCAGATAGATCTTGACCTGATCAACAAGCTTTGGTTTTTGAGTTATAAGCCAAAAACTGCATTTTACCCCTATGTTCTATTTTTAGCCATGGCGGCCATCTTGTTTGGTTTGACAGGTCACGCCACACATTTTTTTAAACTAGATACCCCAAGGATGATTGTGGCCAAGTTTGGTAGAATTTGGCCAAGTAGTTTCAGAGGAGAAGATTTTTGTAAAAGTTTATGGACGACGGACGCAGGACGACAGACGACGAACGCCAGGTGATGAGAAAAGCTCACTTGACCTTTCAGGTCAGGTGAGCTAAAAAAAACCTGCCTTCCTGGTCTGTTTACAAAGGGTAGACCCGGGGGAGGGGAAACAGACATTCTTTTAAATGTGGCCTGATAAAATGACAAAACCAAGAAAACTTATCATTGACCAAAGAACAATAAAATGCAGTCATGGTTTATATATGAATCTGCCATTCAGACATGCACACCTTACAATTGTTTCATATCTACCAAATATAATCTACCTGTAACTTTAAACATATGATAAACTGACAAAACAATGCAGTGTTTCATTGACCAATGAACCATGCATGAAAATGAGGTCAAGTTCATATAAAATATGACAGACAGCTAAGTGCATCTTACAATTATTTCATTCACTAAATAAAGGGGCCTTATTGCTTACAGTATCCGGAAAATAGACCAAACCACAAAAACTAAATATTTTCAAAGTTCCTTATACCCTGCCAATTTGTTATGGTTGTGCCTGTTCCAAGTCAGGATCCGATAATTCAGTGATTGTCGTTTGTTTATGTGTAACATATCTGTTTTTCAATTTTTTTGTACATAAATTAGGTTGTTAGTTTTCAACTTTCAACTTGGCTAACATGTGTAAAATCATACAAGTGTTGGGAAAACAGGAAGTTGTCGAGTGATGAATCTGAAAATGCATCACACGGTATAGCTGACTTATTTAACCCTGAAACCAAATTTCAGAAATCCTTCTATTGTAGTTCCTAAGGAAAATGGGACGAAAAATATTCATCGGACGGACTGACTGACGCAAGGATGGATGGACAGACAGGGGTAAAACAGTATACCCCCCCCCCTTTTTTTGAAGTGGGGGCATAATTTTAATACGGGGCTATAAAAACCCATGCAAGATGTCAAAACAAAAAGAAGTAACCTAATTCTTACTTGTTAGGGGCTATTTATTTATTGTTGGTTATACATATAACAATACAACATATTAAAGGTCTGTAGAGCTTTTATCCGACATACATATATGACAAGCACAATACATTTTGCTCATCACTGAGATAGTAGTCTCAGATAGAGGGAGGCGGGGTCAACCAAACTCCCCTATTCAATCTGAATGCAGGACAGAAAGTCACAGTCAAAAAGTCACACACTGTCACAGGACAAAAAGTCACAATTTAGTTTTGAGATTATTTTTCTTTGAACAAGAAAACACTCTTTTTGTATTTTTCTTGAAGTTTTATACATGAACATGATGTAGCAACTTTAAATTAAAATTTATTAAAAACAAATAAATCAGTGCATTAGGTTTGCGCACATTACCATTACATTTGCGCAAAATCATTACGTTTGTGTGCAGCTTTTGATTACATTTGCACGCATTTTTTAACATGTAAATATAAAAAAAAAGATATAGTATGATTGCCTTTTACAGCTGACTATGCAGTATGGGCTTTACCTCGGGCTTTGCTCATTGTTGAAGGCTGTTTGGTGACCTATGGTTGTTAATGTCTGTGTCATTTTGGTCTCTTGTGGACAGTTGTCTCATTGGCAATCATACCACATCTTCTTTTTTATATTATGAACAATTTCCTAAAATTAAAAATGAATATATGTAATAAAAAGAAGATATTTCAAAATCTTTTTTCATTTATATTCAATCAATTGTCAACAAATTGTTTGTGACTTTTTGTCCTATCAACTTTGTTACTTTATGCCAGAGTTTGACATGTGTTTGACTTTTTGTAGGTATGGCAAACCAATGGGAGATAACTCCAAATTACCCTAAATAATTGTACCCAGATGTGTGTAAAAATAAAATCTTTGGGTGACCTCCAATTACGGTCTTTTATTAACTTGTTAAGTCTCAGAAGGTTCTGATTGCTTTTGATAGATATTATATGAATATTCATGATTCTGTATATTATAATTTTCGGGAATATGATGAAATATTTGAGGTACAAACAAGGGTTTGAAAGTTACATTTGTTTCAAAAAAATACAAGGGAACTTTATACAGCCATAAAATGTACTTTTTTATTAAGTTTAATATATTAATTAAATAATAAGGTCCAAAAAATAAATCTAGATAGCTGTGTTCATATCAAAATTATTTTTTATAAATTACCCTCCTTTTTGTGTATACAGAGTTATTTCCCTTGCATGGACAATTTTTGGTTAAGTTTTGATTGGAATTCAGTGGTGATAGTTTTTTTTTTGCATTATACAGCCAGTTTATTGCCATTTAACGATAGTTTAACCACTTGCCATTGCACACGAGGTAGTAAGGATACTGAATAATGTGGTTTAACAACAATCAATATACATGACTGTATGTATTTTCAACATGTTCAACTAAAAACATACATAGGAATCCATGCAGTAGCGGCAGTTCAATTCGAATGCTATTCACATTTAATGCATTTCGAACTTCAGTCCTGAATAAAATTGGTTTACAGATTTCACTGTATAAGTATTGTAACTGATATACAGATATGAACATGATGAATTTACTTTACTTTTATACATACAGGTATTTACAGTACATAATCTGACATAATTATTTTCTTTGAAATTTCTCAAAATAAAAATAATGTTTTTATTTTAGTCATGTAGAATAATTGTTAGAAGGTTGTTGTTTATTTTTATTTATAAGCATTCACTATACATGCCATATAAGATTAAGATATATTAATTAAATAGAATGTTAATGAAAAGGGAACATTCTAAAACTATCACATGTATCATGACTATACAAAACTTTTCTTGTCTCTCATGGTACAACTGATTTTTATAATTCATTCTTATGTTGTACTGTCACAGGTCAGGGGGAGGATTGGGCGTCCGCTAACATGTCTTCTGACATCAGACTCGGACTTCTCTTGAATTGAATTTTAAATGTACGTATTGTTATGCGTTTACTTTTCTACATTGGCTAGAGGTATAGGGGGAGGGTTGAGATCTCATAAACATGTTTAACCCCGCCACATTTTTGCGTCTGTCCCAAGTAAGGTACCTCTGGTCTTTGTTAGTCTTGTATTATTTTAATTTTAGTTTCTTGTGTACAATTTGGATATTAGTATGGCGTTCATTATCACTGAACTGGTGTATATTTGTTTAGGGGCCAGCTGAAGGACGCCTCCGGGTGTGGGATTTTCTCGTTGCATTGAAGACCTGTTGGTGACCTTCTGCTGTTGTTTTTTCAGTGGCCGGGTTGTTGTCTCTTTGATACATTCCCCATTTCCATTCTCAATTTTATTAACACCGCCACATTCTGTATGTATGTGCCTGTTCAAAGTCAGGAGCCTGTAATTCAGTAGTTGTTGTTTGTTTATGTGTTAAATATTTGTTTTTCATTTATTTTTTTTACATAAGTTAGGCTGTTAGTTTTCTCATTTGAATTGTTTTACATTTGTCATTTCGGGGCCATTTATAGCTGATATGCGGTATGGGCTTTGCTCATTGTTGAAGGCTGTACGGTGACCTATAGTTGTTAATTTCTGTGTCATTTGGTCTCTTGTGGAGAGTCATGTCTCAGATGGCAATCATACCACATCTTTTTTTATAGTCACACACACTAACATACATTTAATTGTATATAAAGAGTAATATTCATATTTATATTTTGTTTCTTTACATTCAAATGTTTATAAAGTTTTACTTTACATTTTCAATATACCTGATGCTCTGAAAAAAGGAATATGTAAAGGTATCGTCATGTTATGTGACTTTGGACGATACAATTTCATGAGAGTGGTCGACATTTTCATGCTTTATGCTTCTATTTTGACCAAAAACCTGAATATGGAGGATTGAAATTGACTAACAAGATGTAAAAGAAGCAATATAAACAAAACTATAACCCAAATGATTAAAAAAATATATTTTATTATTTTTTAAAGAGAGGAAACAGTTTTTCCAGAATAGTAAAAAATTTTCGTTTTGAAAAGTTGCAATTTCTTCGTTGTTATTATGTGTATAGATAAAAGTGACACTGTTTTGAAAATGTCTTCACAATGCCTTTTAAATGAGGTAAAGTTTTCTTAGATCGGTTGATTTAAAAAAAATCACTTTCCGTACCTACTTTTTGTCCTGTGACTTTTTGTCGGAATGTCCTGTGACTTTCTGTTCGTTTACCTTCCATCTAAATCAGTGAACTGAATAATTGTTTTTTGCAGAAGTCCGGGGAGTGTTAAAAAATCACATGTGCAAGTTGAGAGTCAACACTTACACAGGGACTACACAATACTTTTTCAGAATGTCAGCAAAAAAGAATCACTGGTGACAGGGGAGTGTAACCGATGAATTGATCCTGAATCAGATAAGATTTTCCCGGTACGTCTAAACACCGCTCAGGCAGGACCTCCTGGGTGCACACATGCAGGACATACAAAGTGCACTCATGGCAGACCCTCGTATCTGCACACATGATGGATGTATATATTCGTTATAGATCGTCATACACTTCTCATTTTAGAGTTAAATTTGCAAGCAACCTCTTAAGATTTTAAAATAATAATGCTACTAAAAATATATTATTTCCCCCAATTTTCGCAATTTTTTCGCCATATAAAATATTTAGGCGACTGTGCTTTTAGTGAATATAAACGATTACGAGGCCTCACGAATAAATATAAATATGAAATATACTGGAACATCGATTAGCATAGATCGAGCAGCAGAGTAAACTTCCACATAAATCTCGAAGTTATTTACGCCGGATAATATAGACTGTGCTCCTGAATAAAGTTGTCAAATACATTAATTTGTGTTTTTTACTACAAGAAATTTGATTCAAATGCTAATTACGCACCATTTGCTGAGCAGAGAATCATTCTAAGCCAGGAACCGTCTATACTAACTGATAACAGTAAGAATAGAAAGTCTCTGTAAAAAGGCAGTCAATCCTAACAGAACTGTATTAACTTAATGATACATGTACATCAAGTTCCAGCACCTCACCAAGCACCCTTGCCTTGCATACTGAGATGGCAAACTGGTGTGTGTCAGTATTTTAATATAAAACTGCGTAGGTTCATATCGTTTGATTCAACGTTTGTTTGGTTATTTTTTAAGGATCGTTGTAAAATTATATCTAAATCTTTGTTAAAATACGATTTTAAATTGTTCAATTCTTTCTATTTCATAATTTTGTCAAAGTCTACTTTTTAAAGTTTTAAATTTTACAGAAAAAATGAATATTCCATTTTGATTTGAAGAAAATCTTTTTGAACTGTCATGACATGGTGTTGCAAAGCTGATTACAGGTAACTATAACATTCAGTAATTTTCCATTTCGACAGTGCGTGTATTCTCGGGTGTGTATTATAACGTATAGTTTTCTAGAGAACATCCTGTCTACGTGTAATACAGATTGATGACATTATACAACATTTCTTTGGTTAAATGTGATAAGGTATCTGTGTCCATTCCCTATTTCAACACCACTAATTTTTCGAAGAAAAAAAAAAAAATTATATGAAATGAAGAAGAAAAGTAGCAAATATAAACTTCAGTAATTGCGCATTGAGTAAACATAATTCCAATATTGCATGAACAAATCCGTGAGAAAACGTATATATACATGTATGAATAAAGATGTGTTTTAAAAGACCTATTGGCATTATTTCACACTAGGACCTAAGATAACTAGAACTAAGCAATGGTTGATCCAGAAATTTTCATAAGTGGGGACTCATTGACTGCCTTAGAGTGTTCACGTCCAGTCATGCTTCCGTGATTCCCTATAAAAAGTCCAGTCATGCTTCCGTGATTCCCTATATAATCTACCATTTGTTTCCAAAGATTTAGGAGGGGGGCTGGTACACACATATATATATAAATATACCTCTGCGGCGGAGCCAGCCATTTGAAAAGGAGGGGGGTCTCAACCCAGGACAAAAGGGGGAGGGGGTGGTTCCAACCATATGTCCCCATTCAAATGCATTGATCGTTCAAAAAAAGGGGAGGTTCCAACCCCCGAAACCCTCCCCCTGGATCCGCCACTGATACCTAGTATGCATATAATTAAGAACAGCTTTGAATATATGCATATAAAATAATGGTACGTTTAAAAACCGTTCAGGATCTCCTGGTTGCACACAGGACATTAAGTAACTTAGGACATATATATATAATAGTAAGAATTCAGGGTATACATTCGATAACTAACATATTTTATAATTTTTTATTTTTGTTTTGATAAAATCAGAGACATATAATACATGTATTGAGACATATATAATATATGTGTCTCTGAAAAAATCAAACCATCTTTAAAGAAGTTATTTCAGTTTGAATCGACTGTCTTTTGCATTAGAATTACAAAACGTTAATGTTATTTACAAATGCCAAAACCTGCAAGAAAGAAACATTTATATTCGGTGATTTTTACACTAAACGTTTTCGTAATTTGTTTTAAAAAATATTAAAAAGTACATGTACATCGTTTTTTCAAGATTTGTATAGTAACTGGTTTAATTAAGTCCCCTTGATGAAATTTAAATTGCGAGACGCTAATTAATAAACTATGATCTATCTATCGGCATGCGTCGTTATTTGGGATACGTCACGGATGACCGATGATCATATTCAATACGATCAATATACCAATCATCATTTGAATTTGGTCAATTGATCTTTAATAATTAGGACTAATTGGTGATGGCAGAGAATAAGTCGCTGGTGATGGTTAAAAACACATAGAAGTAAACTTTGCAAAAAAAAAGGTTTCCTCGGAAAAAATTATGAAAATATATGAATATGCTAAATATTTTTTTTTCCGAAATAATAATTAAAGACGTTTAGAAATAACAAATTTTCACAGTTGGGAAATTTTCAATTCAAGTTATTTCATTTTGAAAACGTTGAGAAATATAGATCTTATTATATGTTAAATGTGGGCCGCTTGGAGATCAACTTGTGAAACCCTGCATAATTAGGGTTTGTCTACTTTCGTCTTTTTATATTGCCAAACATTCTATAATCAAGGATTTGTACAAGGCCTTGTTATAATGAATATTATCGCCAATATCACCATAATTAAATAAAGAACAGATACAATATTCGCCTAAAGAGTTTGCCATCTAACAATTCAAAATGAAATGTTGAGTCGAAACTGAGGTACCAAATCTATAAAAAGAATCACTATTTTAGTCGAAATTAAACTGTATATATTCTTTTTTCAAAACTCCTGAAATAATTTAACATTATCTATAGAGAGCTTACATATGCAAATCTGTTTAGAAGTATGTGAGCGTAAATAAAATTTGTTTATTACCCCCCCCCCCTTTTCCTTCTATAAAATTTAATTGTAAACGATTTTCGTTCTTAATTTGTGTTTGCTCATTAACTGGGGTTCATGCTGTCAAAAAACAAAAATGTCTCCTTGTGTAAAAGTTATTGAAAAAAAAATTGAAGCTTCCAGAAGAATAACGGTACGTCTAAACACCGCTTGAAGGACCTCCTGATTGCACTCATGACATACGAAGTGCACTCAGGACCCTTTATAGTCATCGCACACAGGATGGATGCATATATTCTTTATACGCTTCTTATTTTAGAGTTAAATTTGGTAGAATTTGAAATCGAACTTAGATAGATATGTTACATTTGTAATTCTTAGAAAATAATAAGGGCACGTGTCACTGATTACACAACTACTGAGCCATGAATTATCCAATCAACAAAATTAATTGGATTATCTTTATTGTTGTTTTATACATTGTGTTGTTAGTACAGTGTGACCATGCGGGAAGTAATATTGTGACGTCTAGAATGAATATCACGATGTTTTAAGATTTTCGTCTTTTATTAAGATTTCGTTCCATAAATTTTTAAGTTTTATTCTTAATTTAATTATCATGTCCTGGACCAGTAATTAATTCTTTGCACGAGTTTGAAAAGGGAAATAAATGTTCATACTTTAAAAGAATTTATATTAATTAAAGTTTTGTATATGGAATCCGTTCTAAACGGTAAAAGCCGTACTTTTCAAACAATCAAACTCATATACATGTAGTTAGATGTTATTTCTCATTTTTATCGAACTTGTCCAGGAATTTTATTTTTGAGTGATACGAATATTTTAAGAAATCCGTTTTTATTAAGTTTTTTTTCTCTAATTAAAGTCGTTTTGTCCAGTTTCACAAGCCTGAAACGAATTTCAATGCGAAAATAAATTCTGAAAATGAACTTGTCTCCGTTTTCGTCTCCGTTTTTTAAAAATTATGATATTTTGGGTATAATTATTTCTAAAAAAATATGTAAGTTAGATTGTAGTAGCGAGAAATTATAAAAAAGAAGATGTGGTATGATTGCTAATGAGACAACTATCCACAAAAGACCAAAATGACACAAACATTAACAAAGAACGACTATTTCGAAGACAGTTTATTGACACGAAATCCGTTCAAACCACGACTAAGTCTTCGTGCACAGATTTCCGTTCAGGTTAAACTGAATATTGTACATAATTGTCTTCTCTTGTATAATGGTTTGTTGAGAATAAAGATATACAAATGTAATAAAATTTGATATTCAGTCAACATTGTGTTTGTTTAAAAACTTGATTTAGATAGAGAGAGAGAAAAGAATCACACTGAAAAACAAAAATCGAACTT
The DNA here is from genome assembly GCF_965363235.1 of Mytilus galloprovincialis. NCBI lineage: Eukaryota > Metazoa > Mollusca > Bivalvia > Mytilida > Mytilidae > Mytilus > Mytilus galloprovincialis. Next base: position 72,374,765 of record NC_134840.1, on the reverse strand, counting down.
GTTACAGAAAAAAACGCAACTATAAAATAATTTTCTTTATTCGTGAACTGCAAAACACAACAAATTAATTTACCCGTCATCATGAAAAATAAACTGAAAAAGCACATGCATCGAATGAGATATATATTTTATTTTTTCTATATGCAAATTCATGTTAAAGGAAAAACTGAACTAAACAATACAATTCCTAAAAAACAATAAAGATAATCCAATCAATTTTGTTGATTGGATAATTCATGGCTCAGTATGTAATCAGTGACACGTGCCCTCATTATTTTATAAGAATTAACATATCTATCTAAGTTCGATTCAGGCGCGGATCCAGAGGGGGGAGGGGGTTCCGGGGGGGTTGGAACCCCCTTTTTTTGGCCGATCAATGCATTTGAATGGGGACATGTAGTTGAACCCCCCTTTTTTGCCCTGGGTTAGGACCCCCCCCCCCTTTTTAAAATGGCTGGATCCGCCCCTGCGATTTCAACTTCTACCAAAATTTAACTCTAAAATAAGAAGCGTATAACGAATATAAACATCCATCATGTGTGCAGATATGATTACGGTAATGGGTCCTGAGTGCACTTTGTATGTCCTGAGTGCACTTAGGAAGTCCTGAGCGGTTGTTTAGACGTACCCGAAGAATAAATCATTTCCTGAACCTAAAATACATTTATCTGTAATTAAAGAAAATTCGCCTAAAACATTCTCTCATATAAAAATTCGCCTAAAACAATCTCTCATATATTTAAACAATTAATTGTAAAATAATTAATTCAACGTCGGACTTTCTGTCTGTTTACTAATACTTTTCTTGTTCAGTTTAGTTTATACCCATAATAGATGAACGGAAATAAGTACTTTTTTTAGGAAAATTTACAACTAGATGAACGGAATTAAGTACTTTTTAGGAAAATTTACAACTCAAATTTTCAAAAACAAAATTCTACACTTTTTACCTGGATGTTTTTCTCTGTCTCGAAGCCGCAACCTTTGACCCCGTATCAAACGTAGCGACCAACACCTCACATGACGTATTCTCGATGTTGAGGTATTGACAATATACAATCACATTTATCAATATACAGCAAGTAAGTAATTTGGTGTTGAATGCCAGTAGATCAGAATTTGTTAATTGAACTTTACCTGTTTAAGGGGCACTAGCTGCCAAATTCATGTTCTTCATCGATTTTAATAAAATTCACATTAAACGTGTATATAGTGTTGATCAGTGTTGAATTGTTTATTAAAATGTTGCGCACAATCTTGGCTGATATGCATAAAACCATTATATTTCATGACACTGCATGAAAAAGAAATTGACTTATCGTATAATACCAGAACCAGAGACATATATATTGTATCTAATATCTCTGCCAGAACTAAAAAATAAACTACAGTAAGTCCACATACACATAAGAGGGGTATGGATGTGAATTAACAGAATAGAGAACAAAGGACAAAGAAAAAAAGGAATAAAGAATAGTGAAAGAAAGAGAATAATGGAAAAAAGTGTAAGTTATTAAAAATATAACTAAAAAAAGAAGACAGAAAAAAGACACCCCTCCGAGACGAGCCTTACATGCACTGTTATTATATACCCAAGGTTAATTTTACGGCGGCTCATTTTATTTTGGCTTAGAAATAAACATAATTGACAAGTTTCCTTCCCCTGCATTCTCGATCCCACATGTAAATAGCACGGTGCTTTTCAAAAAGACATTGATACATCATTACAACACTTGCCGTCAGTATTTGAATATATTGATTAAGAAGCTATAGAAGATTAATGCACGCACACTATTATCCACCACTGGCCTAAATAGTTAGTCCGCAAACAACGAGGGTAATAAAAACCCAGCACTTTGAACACAGCCACCGGCATGGTGATTGGTGTGAATCTGAAAGCTTCCCACTATCCATTTCTACCCATAGAAAACTTTTGCCTTTCATTTATCAAAAATGAAATATGTTGATATTAATGGTATATAAGAATTATTGGGGAATTCAAACCATTCCTATTGTAAGTGATAAAACTAAATTTATATCAGGGTGATTGAAATGAGGAAAAAAAAGGGGGGATCAGGAGTTCAGGGCCCCCTGTTTGGGAAAAGAATTGGTTGATTATATATGGAATCACTGAGTCATGGCAGGAGCAGGCCCCTCTTAGGCAGTCGGTGGGCCCCACTTATGAAAAATTCTGGATCCACCACTGTGGTCAGGGTGGTCTTCAGTTGTATTATCTTTTTAAAAAAAAATTACACCTGTATAGTGTATATTCTTTAGTGTAAATCAAGGGAAAATACTGTGAACTATCTGTGCATTGGGGTTTATTAAAAGGTATTTCAGGGGGGAAGAAAGAAGGGAGGGTGAGTCCATGGGAGGTAATCCCCACCCCTTTCAATTTGAGAATATGCTATTACTTGTAAACGGTCCAGATCCCCATCCCTAAACCATATATATTCTTGAATGGGACGATAAAACAAATCAAATGAAATTAAAAGGAGGTCTTTGGGGGTTTCACCACTCTGTTCAATTTGAGAATGTGCTATTATCTTGTGAACGATCCAGATCCCCACCCCTAAACCATATATATTCTTGTCGGGGACAATAAAATTAATAATGAAATAAAATAAAAGTGAAGTCCCACCCCCTCTAGTTTGAAAACTTGTAAACGGTCAAGATCCCCACCCTTAAACCATATTTATATATTCTTGTATAGAAAAATAAAACAAATAAAAGGAAATATAGGGAGAGTCCATGGGGTTCACCCCCACCCCCACATGTTTGAGAAACTTTTAAATGGTTGAGATCCCCTGTCATCCAGTGGTTAGGTGAAAAAATTTCAGGATCCCTGATCCCCACCGTCAAACCATATATATTCTTGTATGAGACAATAAAACAAATCAAATAAATATAGGATCATCCCCTTTGTCTTGGGTTGGGAACCCCCCTTTTTAAATTGGCTGGATCCGCCCCGGCATACCATCTAGCTAGCTATAAGGGTGCAATCAACAGTTTTTTTTCTATGACGTCACATTTTGAGGGACCATGCATAAGTGCCCTTAGTGGTGGACTGATTAATAAAGATACTTGTATAAAACTAGATATCACTGGAATCAGAATGTTCTCTAGTTTATAATGAAATAAAAATAATGTGTACTTTTAATATATTAAAAAAATTCCATCCAATGAACATGGGGGAAAAAAGGTCTAATTTGAACATAAAAAACTTGAAACCTGGTCATGTGCACAGCCATGAAGACATGATCCTTGCACATTTTACATAATCAAAACTGTATGAAATTTGTAGGTTTTTACCTGGCCTTTCAAAAAAATCTTGTTTCAGGGTACGGTTTCCTGCTCCGAAAAGAGCTACAGTGGCTGCAAATAGGTTTTCAATTTTCACTGCCAAAAAAACAGGTTGTTTACAGTGTTGTCTCCCCTCAAAACATGTAAAGTTAATATAATTTTTAAAATTATTTCAATCATTCAACCTGTTTTAATTCAAAGCTAATTAACTAATTTTTACAATCAAATACAATAAACATGATACTTTTTCACCAATTGAGTAAATAAACAGGGGTTTCCCTCCATGGTTATTTTTAGTCGGGGAATAACCCCTAGTTTTTTATACGAAACTGTTTATAGCACCCTAAAGGCTTTAAAAATATGAAATCAAACAAGGAAATTAACAGTGTAGGCAACTGTTTTGAATTTAAAAAAAAAGTCTTTTACATATATAACAATGTTAAATTTTTTGTGCATTTATTTTTGCTTATCGTATTTTCAATAATGGACAAAATTGCATGATTGAATATTGTAATTTAAGAAAAATCAGCATACATGATATAAAATGGGAAGTGGAAACTGGGAATTTGACAAAGAGACAACAACCCAATCAAAGAGCAGACAAAAACCTCACAATAAGTTCTGAATATCAGAATATACAGTATTGCAAGATTCTCTCAAAATGTACACATAGAGCTGAAAAACTGTCAGTGACTGTAAAATTAATCATGCTTACATTAAAGTCCATGGAGTCCATCTTAATATGCATACTCTCGTACAAAGGAATATAAGTATGCAATAGACATCAAGTTTTCAAAAATAAGAGTATCTATGCCATTAATTTACGACAAGATATTAATCAAGTAATAATTTCGGTTTGTTTAAATATTTCGGAGGTTAGTATGACCTCCTCTTTGGTGATGATGTTTTCGTTTTAAAGTTGGGAAAATTGTTTGTACATGTACCAACAAAAATAAAAACACAAAGTCAATCTAGAATTATGTTTATCATTTTTTTATGTTTAGGTTGTCAGCCAGATGAAAAGGACAAGTATGCAGTTCAAAATTCAAAATGTGGATAAGTTGAGGTTCTAGGTCTTACCTTTGCAGATTTTCATATTTTGCATGAATGAAATCATAGGTTATATGATGGACAGCAGAGAAAGAAAAAAACAACTTTTCAATTATCCTGCTCCTGGATAAATGTAAAACATCTTGTTTTTCGGTAAGTTTTATGCTCTGTTTTGATAGTGTTAGTGCATTCATCTTTCCAGTCTTTCCTCTAAATTGTAAGTTTTTGGTGAGTGTTCACCATGAATTTCAGTAAGTAACTTGTGGATTTACATGTATATACTAAAAATTTAGTACTAATATTAATGGGATTTTAGCATGACATCCTGCCAAATGCTTGTTAATCATGTTTATGTTCCAGAACAAACAAGTATTTGGACTGTACGCATACAGCTTGCCCAATTTTAAGAAGTTGGTCAAGTTTATTACAAACAAATGTACAGTACAGATCAACATAACTGAAATCTTTAATAGATTAATACAAAAAGTTTAATTGCAGTTAAAATAAAAACACAGGTTTGGTCGAGCTGGTACCAGACAGTACAAATATACTTAAATAGTCTGACTGTACACATATGGTTGGACTGTAAGTTCTGGACCGTAAAAGTAACATCCGAATACTGATATGGTCTGGAACATTTATACATGTCTTAAAATTAATATCAAACACATTGGTGTTTGATAGAACTATAATGTTTTGGGATATCAAAATCAAAAATATCCCATTTTTACTTTTAATAAAGAAGAAGATTATTGATGTATGTTTAAATGTATATTAAAATGAGACAGCAAGCCAACAACACAAAAAATAAGGATAAAACATACATATTTTTTTTGTATCAATGTTATAATTTCCAATATGTTCAAGGTATTTTTTCATTGAAATAAAACACAAATTGAAATCTGTCTGAACTTCAAAAGCTTAAAGAAATATTGTTTCTGTTGTCTGCATTTTGTATAATATATTGCAAATTCTTGTGAATAATGGAATGTTATTATAGTTGTCTAAAGTTTTAACATTGATCTTAATACTGTAAATTCATAAATTATTGCGTGCATTTATTATTGCGATTCTGTCATTTTAGACTTAAATGCTATTTTAAATTTTACGATTTTGAGAAAAATCCTGTTTAATCCATATAAAATATTTCATAATGCGAGTTTAAATTATTGCGTTTACAACTCCGTTGCATTTTTCGCAATAAAAAAAAAACTCGCATTAATTCCGAATTTACAGTATATATATATTATGTATATAACTTGGGAAAATACCCAAATGTTATAAAGAAGAATAAATTAATTGATTGTTATATGGTATTAGAAAAGGAAGATGTGGTATATTGCTAATTTGACAACCCTCCATCAGAGACCAAAGGATGTAGGCCGTTAGCAACTGATGACACTGGACAACCTTTAACAATCAGTAAAATCCATATCGCATAGCTATTTTTATTGAAAATCATATTATTGCTACATGTATGAAAACAATTTTGTATAATCCATTACTTTAGATTTTATTGGTTCTTTTTCAGAAGGATTGAAATTCACCACCTAGAATAAATGGAGAAAACATAGAAACAAGACCAGAATAAATTCAAAGACTAAAGTTGGATCAGTTATTATTTTCATCACTCAGTCAATGATTTGAAGTTCTTTTAAATTCAAAAAAATATTGAAACCACAATAATGTCAAAGTTCTGTGCTGAATGTCCAAAAAGTGGACTATACCGTCAAACAATGCTGGATGATAAGAAACTATTAATGTTTTGTGTTGAGGGATATTGTGAAAAAAATAGATTTACTTAAATAGCTACTAGTATGTTAAGCCTAACAATAGAGTTTTTATTGATTTCAAATGGCAAATAATTGTGTTTCAAGAAAGTATTCTATAATTCATGAATAAACATATATTGATACTTACATTATCTGCTTTATTGTTTAAAAGTTTAGTTTTGAACAGTTAAAGAACAATATGCTAAATTAACATTTCCCAAGAAAAAAAGATATTCAATTAAAAAGATTCATCTTATAATAATTTACTACCAAATAGAAAACATTGTAACATACACATTACTGTTTATTTATATCTATATATTTACAATTAGAATCCCATAGGATTTTAATTTGTCCCATGGGATATTAAAAATCCCATGGGATAATAAAAATCCCATGGGATTTTATTTGTCCCATGGGACAACAAATATCCCATGGGACTACAATAATCCCATGGGACAAAAAAAAATCCCATGGGATTTAACCAAAATCCCATGGGATAATGGTAAATCCCATGGGATTTTGCCCTGTCCCATGGGATATTGAAAATCCCATGTTTTTATAATTCAAATTGCAAAATAAATATGAAAGTAACTGTAGAAAACCAATGAAATTATTGAATCCCATGTAATTCTGCACATTTTGGTTATATACATGATATTGTAGCTCTTGTTTGAGGCGGCGGCGGATTTGCAAATGAGTGTTTTGCAAATTAAAAGTGTCCAGTGTTCTTGTATAAAAATCATTTAATACTACTTGGCCAAATTTAACCAAACTTGGCCACAATCATAATACTAGGGTATCTTTTTTTTTTTAAAGTGTCTAATGACCCCGCCTACCAACGAAGATGGCCAACATCTGTAAACACATTAACAGGTGAGCGACACAGGCTCTTGAGAGCCTCTAGTTTCTATTTACAGATTACAAGCTGAACAAGTAAAAGTTCTATGTGTATAAATCAAATTCAATTTACTCATGTGTTTGTTTATTTTGTTTTTTATAGTCGCCTCTGTGGAATATTATAATCTTTGCTCAGCTCAAATAACAAAGGTAACCGTTTAAACTAAAAAAAAATAAGTGAAAGAAGTAACTTAAATTGATCGATCTTGTTACATGTTGAATTATTTAACGTATTTTCAGACTTTTGAACTTTTGATGTGTAAACGAACTCGAATCCCTGTCCTTTTTTATTTGAACGGCTGGGGTTAATAGAACCATGTACATAAAACACACACACACATAAACAAATAAATATATCAACGTACATTGATGTATTTTCACGTATGTTTTCATTCCGCTACGGAAACTTTTCACCGCCCACGTAATAAAAGGGAACAATGATAACGGTAAAGCATAATTATCCAGTTTAAGGGCAAAACAGCATACAAATAATTCTACTAATCCTATTGTTACATAGATTAAATCTTGGGGAAAGGGGGGGGGGGGAGTATATAAGTTTAATCAACTTTGTGTCTCATCCCTTTTTGATTATTTAAGCAAATGAAATACATTGTGTGTATGTTTAAACTAAATTAGATCTTAAACATGTTGAATGTTCAATTCCATGAAATGCTTTTATCAAAGGAAATCAGAAACACACATTGCTTTAATATACCAAAGCACTAAGGTATTCGAAACTGGAAGATCAAAGAAATGAATGTAAATTACAACATTTAAAAAAAAAGTATTTGTTCAAATTAGTTATAAAAATTATATGCAAATATGTTTTCAGCTTCTATTTGTCTGAACTGAATTGAATAACATGGCTGCTGTTCATAGCTATAGAATACCATGTTGAAATAAAACTGCAACAATGGAAACATGTTTATTGTGTTGTTGCTGAAACATTAAAATATTTTGTTTATATAGAAAGTACATAATAACTAGGCACTGGATTTTCCAGATTATGTCTTCTTTTGGCCATTCCGGAGCCATGGAAGTTAAGTGAGTGAAACGAAGTGTGCGCCTCTCATTGCCGATCTCTCCATATTTTTATATGAGTCGAAGTTGTTCCTTCAGATACATACAAGAAGATCAAAACTGCCAGGTCATTTAATTTTATACTCAGATATATTTATGATACAATTTCTATTTATAATCCCAACTTTTCTGATAGTGGGTTCCATTTGTTTATTCTACGGAACATAAAATTAAAGAAACAACAAACACGGCTTCTTCAATCTCATTTTTAGACTTATGCCTCGAACTCGATTTACGCGGTCATCTCAGTATTAGAATGTATCACAAACCATACGATTAAAATTTTGAAATTATGAATTTTCCCTTGCATAAGCAGCATTATACAAATTTCAATTGATTTACATTGTCACTTCGGGCCTTTTATAACTGACTATGCGGTATGGCTTTGCTCATTGTAGAAGGCCGTACGGTGACATAGTTGTTAATGTCTGTGTCATTTTGGTCTCTTGTGGACAGTTGTCTCATTGGCAATCATAACACATCTTCTTTTTATATTCACCTGCATATTGTTTATATATTCCCCAATTCATTCGGCATTCAAGAGCTTGATTTTTCCTTCGGATTTGGTGTTTTTCTTATTGTACTTTTCAGTAATACATGTATATATAAATATTCTTAGCCAGTTACTAATTCTAGTGTAAGCGTTTAAACCCCCATGAAACATCCCAGCGGAAACAAATTCTCTTGCTATATTAAATCTGTCATAATATTGTTCTATCCAAGTTTAGTGTAGGGGGTTTGGCGACGGCTTACGCGTTTTACTCCGCCATATTCTGTTTGTATGTGCTGTCCCAAGTCAGTAAATATTTGTTTTTCTTTCATTATTTTGTACATAAATTAAGCCGTTAGTTTTCTCATTTGAATAATGTTTCACATTTGTCATTTCGGTCCGTTCTTAGCTAACTTTGATTTATTCGTAATTCTATAAACTTTAAAGAGACATAACATGCTGCCTGTGGACTTATATAAGGTAACTAAAATAAAAATATTAATCAAACTAGTTGTGGGATATACGTGAACGAGATAGAACTCCTAAGAAAACAAGCAGAATAGAAACACGATCTTCGACAATAGACGATTTTCACTAAGCTCTAATCTATCTCCCAATTGATACGATATTCACGTGCTTGCATTTCCTATCATGGTTTTCTTGATAGAGGGTTGCTGCTTACAAGGAAGCTATTAAACCAAAAGTTCCAAATGGTGAAGTTGAAATCATCCCTTCGTAAATTTTACGGACGCCATCACGAGTTGGTTGACCGTTATGGAATAACCGTTTCACAAATGATATCGGATATGTTCCTTACGTCGTAACTACAATCCCTTTCCCTTTCATGAATGTGACCTACCGAATTAGACTATTTACCTGATTTGTAATCACATAAGCAACACGACGGGTGCCACACGTGGAGCAGGATCTGCTTACCCTTCCGGAGCACCTGAGATCACTCCTAGTTTTTGGTGGGGTTTGTGTTGTTTATTCTTTAGTTTTCTATGTTGTGTCATGTGTACTCTTGTTTTTCTGTTTGTCTTTTTCATTTTCAGCCATGGCTTTGTCAGTTTGTTTTAGATTTATGAGTTTGACTGTCCCTTTGGTATCTTTCGTCCCTCTTTTTGTATCAATTATAAACTATTGCAAAGTAGAAATAAAACAGATTAATATATTTGATACGCTAACAATTTCGGAAAAACTCTTAGCTTAGAACAAGCACAAAGTATTTCAGATAAATGGTTCACATTTAAAAATAAGAAGAAGAGCATCCAAAATTCCAAAAAGTTGTGCAAAATACGGCTAAGGTAATCTGTGGCTGGGAAAATTCAAAGTTTTGTAAACAGGAAATTTATAAAAATGACCACATGATTGATATTCATGTCAACACCGAAATATTGTCTACTGGGTTTGTGATACCCTCGGGGACAAAACGTCCACCAGTAGTGGCATCGACCCAGTGGTTTAAATAGTTATCAAAAGTACCAGGATTATGATTTAGTACGCCAGAAAAGAATGAATGAATGAATGAATGAATGAATGAATGAATTTTATTTCTCATAAACTACAAATTACATAGTTACAGAGATTATATAAACAATTACATTAAATATTGAAGTACATGTGAACAATAAAAACATAAACATTAAATTACAAACTAACCAAAAACTAATAGATAAAGATAAGTATATATTTTTACATTTAAAGTATCTGGCAAATTGTAAATTACAACGAATTAAGTTACAAATATGTGTGAAGCTGAGTCTTTTTTGTATTAAAATTAGTCGCGCTAAATTGATTTCTAGGAAGAGATGTTGCTAATTCTAGAACACATAATGTCAAGTGTACTGTTCGAATGTTACGCAAATAATTGTAAAACGCGAATATCAAATCAGATAGTACAGATTTTAGCTACTCTAAACTACTGAACGTGAGATTCACAAAACCACAAGTTATGACAAGATAACACTGAATGTCTAAGAAAACCTGCAAAACGAATGATTTGGGTACATGTCTCAAAATGAATAATAAAAACAATGAGATGGAGTATGATTGCCAATGCCGCAACTCTCCACAATAAACCAACAGACATAAACCAACAGACATAGAAACGCACAACTGTATGTCACCGTACGGGTCGAACAATGAGAACAACTTTGCCATTTGTTGGCCATGTAAATCGTTTCATTGTCTTTAAAATACCACATAAATAACACAATAGCCGTGTAACAACAAGCAACTAGCGTGTAGTTTGAATGCAAGGACAGCCGACACAAATATTATTACAACATATCTTTTAGGGATTATTTCCCTTCGTATATATTCTATTTGGCACGGTAAATGCTAAACATCTCTAATGTAATTTTTGTATTCAATATTTTCATTAAGTCATAAATCTACGTTAAACACGAATTTGCAAACTATTTAAGAAAAACCAACGGTCCTATATAGCTCCTAATAAACTTAAATGTTTCTTTGCACCAACAACTGAATAATTACAATGTAAGAGTAACAATCATGTTATACGTGACTACTTTTAGTAAAAGTATTTACTACTTCAGTAGTTGGATTCCCCAAAAAGTTGAAACAAAATCGCTTTATAATTTATAGAAATTATAGCAGTGAATTTGAAACGTTTATTTGTGAATCTAATTTAACATTTAACCATAAAAGACATTTTTCAAAGACAGCAACTTTAAAAATGAGAATATATAGAATGATTCCTAATAAGACAATTCAAATACTTTAGGTACAATGGTTTGGACGTAATTGTAGGATTAAATAGTAACAGATTGAAAATGAAATGGGATTTTTGTATGTTACTTCTTGTGATGACGTACATTGCTGATGCTGAAAGTATCGATTCCTTTATCAGAAAACTGATGTGGAAGGATTTTATTTTTTTCGTCACGTAATGGTTCGGATCTTACTGGTTTAAAACGACAGATAATAGATATAGTGTTATGTAACCCTAAATGATGATTAAGATGTGGAAGAAGTCACATGAATACATAATCATCATAATGATCATAATCCCCACCCTAACTTGGGACAGTGGTGTAACAGTTAAACATAAGAACGAACTATAAAAATCAGTTGAAAAAAATGTTTAACACATCTGTTGGATAAATATAAATACATCTAACAAAAACACATATAGAATGGGGTTGGATATATCCAAACTTGATGTTTTGATTTTGCCATTTGATTAAGAACTTACGTTTTGAATTTTCCGCGGAGTTAGGTATTTTTGTGATTTTACTTTTTTACGAAAGGTTCGTACGAACGTGAAGGGGCAATGTATAACATTCCCGCTATTACACTTGGAGTTTTATGTTTTATTCCCTCAAACGCAATGAAATTTATCTTGATATTATATAAAACTATGAAATATAGATATAAGCATATCGCCAATAAAACGTGCATTGAAATATAAAAATAAATAGACAAATTGTTTAAAACACATTATTAAAAAGTAAAATCACAAAAAGAATGAACTCCGAGGAAAATTCAAAACGGAAAGTCCCTAATCAAATGGCAAAATCAATTGATAAAACACATCTAACGAATGGGCAACAACTGTCATATTCCTGACTTTGTACATGCATTTTCTTATGTAGAAAATGGTGGATTAAATGTGTTTTAAAGCTAGCTAAACCTGTCACTTGTGTGGCAGTTGCATCAAATTCTATTATATTGACAACGATGTGTGACAAAACAAACAGACGTAAATAGTAAAAATTTCAAAAAGTGATACAGCTTTCAAAATTGTGTTATAATCTTACTCCCTAACAAAACAAACAAATATGTAACAAAGAAGCACAAAACTGCATATAGACAAAGCCTATTAACAAAATTGAAAAACAAGAATACAAAAATTTACATTAGCACAATAACAATATGACGGGATGTTTAAGCACAAACAAAAGTCATATGCATTAAAGAAACACAAAAGTCATATAGACAAAGCACACCAGCAAAAATGAATGACAAGAATTCAAAATTATCTTAGAACAATAACAAATAAGTAAAGAGTCCAGGCAAATGAATATTACAAAAAAGACTTTACAGTCAAATCGATCCTTCAGATAAACTAATTCTAAAAGGTTACCAATTCAACACTGTAATGATATCATTAAATATTGTTTTTATTGGTATCAATATTGATTTGGTAATCAGTAAATTGAAAGCAGACTAAATATTAGTGTTATATACATATACACATTCATGGATCTACTGTCTGTCAGTACCTGTATCTTGGCATTGCACAAGGTCACATTTTCTCTGACTGTTTGTGACGTCTGTACACTCAACCCATTAGATGTTGGATGTGTACTGATTGATAATTTAGTCTTACATGCATGACCTTGTCTTAGTTGTTAGTGGCTTTGAACTAGCTGTCAGTAACTGCGAGTACTTTCAGATCACTATTTAGTGTATATTTATTTGAAGATCTTTTTTTTTGTAAGGAACAGTTTTGATTTACATTCTAGCTGTTTGATATAGGATACATGTCAATGATATAACTGCCAACCTAAAATAGTCTAATACAACCAAACAGAGCTAAAACTATAAACGTAATGGTGCAATCAATTGAGTTTTCGGAAGAGGGAAAAGAGGGGGCATTTTGAGGATTTTTGAAAAAGAATAACTTTGCCTAGTGATAACTGTGATAAAACAAAACAGCATGAATATCAATGTTCTGCAACATGAAATGCAGGATAGTTGAAAAATTGTTTATAATGTATTTGTTATCGTCGAAATTTTGATATATCGAAGTAACTTACAATCATTTCTAGACAGTTATTATGTCAATATATCTTTATCAAACAAGTGATTATTTATGATTAAAGTTTTTGATTTATTTAACATATCAAAACTTGTTGTATTAGATGTCAGATCACTGCATCTCACGATAGCGTTTGCAAATTTTCACATGACCTTCCAAATTATCTAGACAAACAATATCTAGAGTTACATCAACACATCCAATAACTGATAATAATTTTACAAGATATATCAGTCGTGATGTCATCTTTTAGTAGTAAAGAAATCGTCAAAAGAATAAAAGTAACGTTAATGCGTCCTGCCTTAAACAATTAAAAAATTACAAAAAGAATACGATATTGTCTTTTTTTAAGGTTTTTGTCTATCCAAGGACAACAGAAATATTTAAAACAGAAAAGTGAACTTATAATTTGTTGTCAATATAATGGAATTTTATGTGAATGACATACAAATAAGAGGTCAAGTTAGCTTAAAACCAGGTTTAATTCACCATTTTCTACATTAGAAAGTATCTGTACCAAGTCAGGAGTATGACAGTTGTTATTCATTCCTATAATTAGTTTTAGCTTTTGATTTTGCCGTTATAAACTTTTTCGTTTTGAATTTTCCTTGAAGATTTTTTTTAGTTTATGACTGATTTCTTTGATTTTTAAAATTAAATTAAAGCTTATGAAAATTCTTTTAAAAGACTTAAACATTTATATATGCTTGAAGGTGAAAAATATCCGCTATATAAGATATCTTACAAAGCCGTCAGAACTATACTTTGGGCTATACAGTACTGAGAAATAAGAATCCACAAATCATGGAAGACAACATCAAGGGACTTCAGTAATAACAGTCTGTGTTATATTGGTACAGTAACCGCGATCAATTATGATAGTTATATACTCTTAGAGATTTACGGAAAGTCTCTTTAATGACATTTGACTCTGACTGCAAAAAAAATACAACGGTCGTCTTAAAAATAATGTAGCGGCGCACTTGATTCATAAGGAGTCCTTAAGCGGAGCATAGTATCGCTTAATCGACAATAAGAATCAAAAATTGAATCTCGAGTTTTCATAATAACACATTTCAATCGGATACCGGTATGTTGTCACGCTCATACACATGTATATGTTATGTACATTTTATTATTTTGTACAGGTTATTACTTGTACAAAAACTTTTTATAAGTTATTACTTGTATGATGCCATCATACAGGTTATTACTTGTACAATGATTGGTTTTGGCCCAAGAAAATAACATGTTTGATAACTTTCTCAAATTGACACATAACGTTTAGAAATGCATACGGTTGAGAAATATAAATGAAAAACATTAAGATTTTTATGTGATGACGTCACAATTTCGTCATAATATGTACTGTTTTCACAAAAATGATGAAAAATACAAAATTTATGCAGTTTTCTATCTTTGATTCTGTTGTGGAAACATCGTGCGCAGCCAAGAAACAACAAAATAATTTAACAGAAGCATTATTATAACTATTGACAAAATCTCACTAAATATAAAGTTGTTTCTTGGGTGCGCACATACTTTTTCAATCTAAAATATACTTAAAGATTTGATGAAAAACAAAGAAAATCACGAAATTTTACAAAATATGCAAATTAAGTCATGATTTGTTGTCATGGTAACTTGTTCAATGTCCAAAATTGTTTTGTTTTTCTGAATACCTTGTACCTTAGATGTTGTACAGTAATTTAAAAAATGTATGATAACTTTTAAATTTGCAGTAATTTTTGGGCCAAATAAGGGCCTTATTGCCCCTACTACACTGGAGAAAAAGATAATAACTTGTACAAAACACTATCTTTTAGTTATATTTGTTTTCTTATTTAAAAACTCCTCTCTTTTGGGATTGTTAGTCTGGATATTTTAGGCATTTTGTCGTATTTTTTAAATTTATATTGTAAATGTTTGTCTACTCTTTGTTTCAAGTGTTTATTTGTATTGATTTTGAAATGTTAGAAGTTTACAGGCAAACGAAATACGCAAAGTAATAACATAAGCTTACATGACACCTTGTTCAAATTTAGTTGAACAGCTTGATGCCACTTAATTATGGACTTCTGGTGCAAAGTGACATATTTGCTAAAGGCAAAAAAGAATTGTTACCCTTCAACCATTTATTTTCAAATACAGCTAAGGCAATCTTTTCCTGAGGCAGACAAGCCTTAGTATTTCAAAAAATCATAAGTTTTGTAAACAGTTAATTTATAAATATGACCATATCAATGATAATTAATGTCAGCACAGAAATTCGACTACTAGGCTGGTGATACCCTCGGGGAATTAAAACTTTACCAGCAGTTGCATCGACCCACCGGTTGTAAATAAACTTATCATAGATACCAGGATTAAATTTTGTATTTACGCCAGAAGCGCGTTTCGTCTACAAAAATATTTAAAGCCAAATACGTTATTTTAAATGATTTTTTCCTGCATCTATATTGCCATATTTATCATATGAATGTAAGTGTGCTTAATATTATGTATATAAACAAATCCCGTTTTCATTATATCAACATTTTTCTTTTTTTTTCGATACAAAAATTAAACTTATTTCAAGGTTCGGTAATAATCTCTATTTTTAGATAAGGGAGATGGGGATGTTACAAAGAAGATAATTGCAATAAAAGAAGGTACCAATATAAAAATGGAGTAACAAATCAAGGACCTGCAGATACAAAAAATTAAACGTCTGACTGTATATTGTTGAAATAAACGTAGTTCAAAACCTTTTTTTCTAAGCCGCCCTCTCCTTTTCCCAAAAACAAATTCCCAAAATAAACAAATAAATGATACCACAATAAGCTAGCAAGTAGAGTGGGAGAAGCGGGAAAATATCGTCAGTGATTTAAGTTATCATATTACTTGAAAATATGCAGCTACAAAATAAAAGCTGGTGCGGCCATTCTGAATTAGGAAAATGACAACACAGAAAAGTTTGGTTCAAGTCAACATATGTGAATATGTTTTTAGTGGAACTCAGAGGGACCTGGAAAATATTTATAAATAACAGAAATATTTTGCAAAATTTTGATCGTACTCTCCTTTGAGATGATGCGGACCCCCGTTTCTGAAATTATGGATCCAACGCTGCTCAAACCATAGACTTAACCATTGTTGTACTACTTCTTCACTAAGCACGAAGCATGGTCGGCCTTAAATTAGACTTATGTGCTAAATAAGCATGGGAAGATGTGGTTTGAGTGCCAATGAGACAACTCTCCATCCAAGTCACTAATTGTAAAAGCAAACCATTATATGTCAAAGTACGGTCTTCAACACGGAGCCTTGGCTTACGCTGAAAAGCAAGCTATAAAGGGCCAACCAACAGACTAGGGTCAAACTATTCAAGCGGGAAAACCAACGGTCACATCCAATTAAACAACCAACGAGGAACACTTATAAACTACATCTACAAACGACAATTCTAATGCAACAACTTTTGTAACGTTCATTTTGATTGGATAAAGTCACTTATTTACATGGCATCAATTAACAATTGATGCTTTGGAACGTATGCGCAAGTGCAGACGGCATATGGCAGATTAAAAATACAAGTTTTAACGTTGTTTTATGTCAGTTTCATTATAATTGAGATAACAATATTATATTTTAAGCTATGACGGCATCAATTGCGGTTTTGATGGTCGCAAATTAAGTTTACTGGCTACGCGTTAGCTCCTAACTACTGAACATCAGATTCCTGACTTAGGTAAGAGGCAAACAAATGCCGCGGGTTTAAACGTTTAAGGTACCAACCTTCATCCTTATATGAAACAATGGTTAACGTCACATCATAGGATGCCACACTATAAAATAGCAATTGAAATGGCTTAACTCAATCAAAATACATAGTAACACAATAACACGAATAAATTTGATCTAAGATACAATCTAAATACAAAATCAATAAGATAAGGTGTGAATGAAAAAAGACAATAGTAGTATACCGCTGTGAAATGTTCAACTATTTAAAAATGCCTTATATATCATGTACTGTAGTACGCCGCTAGATTAAAACTGACGAGGAAAGGTAATACACGGCCAGCGAAAGCTCTTTTTTTTGAGAGCCCAGTTGGTCGTGTGGTATAGCGGGACGGCTGCAGTGCAGTCGATTTGGTGTCACGATATCACAGTAGCATGGGTTCGAATCCCGGCGAGGGAAGAACCAAAAATTTGCGAAAGCAAATTTACAGATCTAACATTGTTGGGTTGATGTTTAGACGAGTTGTATATACATTATGTACACAGCCATGTATCATTATCATGGATGGCGATCCGATGGATACATCTGTTGTAGAGTTGTCACTGACTCAGACGTACTTATATATATATATAAGTCTGAAAATTACACCAAACAGTGTTAGAGTTAGATTTTATACTGACAAATTTTTGTCCGTCCCTCAGCGGGATTCGAACTCACACCTTTGATACACTACAGCACCAATCGCTTAGCCTCATGTCCAGCGCTCTAGACCACTCGACCACATCCGCTATATTAAAATATAACTTCAATAGTCGTAGTGTTACCTTGTCACGGAAGGTGAATCTAGAGATAGACATGAGACACGTGTTTTTTAAGCGTGTGTAGATGTTATATTATTATTTTCATACACAATGTATTTATTATTTGTCAGCAATCTAACTCAACAATTTTTATATATTAAATAGGATAATGATATTTGTACTTATAAATATAATTATTTTCTGTGACTGTATATTACATTAATTTGTAGGATCCTTTACTATAGATAATTAAGCTGATCTGTAACCATAACATCTTCATGCCTTATATATCATGTACTGCAGTACGCCGCTAGATTAAAACTGACGTGGAAAGGTAACACACGGCCAGCGAAAGCTCTTTTTTTGAGAGCCCAGGTGGTTGTGTGGTCTCGCGGGACGGCTGCAGTGCAGGCGATTTGGTGTCACGATATCACAGTAGCGTGGGTTCGAATCCCGGCGAGGGAAGAATCAAAAAATTTGCGAAACAAATTTACAGATCTAACATTGTTGGGTTGATGTTTAGACGAGTTGTATATATATATATCAGCAGTCAATTTCAATGATTGATATATAAAAGACGTAGTTCGGATAAGGATCATTCAAACCCAAAAATTTTAGGACTTAGGGCTGTTTTCAATTTTCTTCGAATTTTGGTATTTTTGATTAATTTCCTTTTTACATGTTTATTTATATCAATCAGTTGCAATAGAAGTTTATGAATGAAAGAGTATTATTTCAATATACTATCTTGCATGGACAGATAACTAGCAATAATTTCTACAAAATATTTTATAGTTGTTGTATAGTTTTATATATGAGTTCTATATGATATGTATGTCACCTGGTAAGGTTCTATTAAAAGAACTTAGGTTTATATTGCACATCATTCACAATAATGCAATATGTTTTAACCAAACAGTAATCATGCTAGTTAGTTCAATATTGTTAAACATGTAACCACTAATCTTAACATATCTAAATATCTAATATCTAATATCTAAAATTTGATTGAATTTACAGTGCACAACTTTGAAGTGTTTATTTTTGCTAAAATATCCAAGAGCGCATTTGTTGACATCAATGCGAAAAAACTTGTTGTGATTTTTTTTCTTGATAGTTAACGAGTAAGATGTTCAATTGATCATACTGAATTCTTCATATATCAAGGTATCAATGTGATAAAATCATACGAATTAAGGCACATCTTTAGATTAATTTGAATTTGACGTTGGTATCTTTCTGTTATCTATGATGTGTGCAAATTTATACATTGTCCATAAAACAACCACTGTGTTGAAGGTAGGTGAAAATATATTTTACATAGAATATACAGCCAATATAAATTTATATCGATACAAATATATCATTAATATTGACGATGACCATGCGCTACACTTAATTCGCAAGTAAGATTTTGAATAGTTGAATTTAATATTACAAGTGAAGCAGCGCTCAACAAAATAACTCTTAATCAAGTTCCAAATTAAAAAAAAAATACTACAAGTCTTGGCACCTTTGCATAATTTTCATCTCAGAACTATATACCATTTAAAAAATGGTAGTTTTGTTAAGAAACTTCATTCGTGTTACTTGACTGGTATCCTGTAACTGGGATCCATTCGAAATACATCCCACAGTGTATGATCCAATCAGAAGGCTCACATATTTAATTCTAGCCACGATCTTGGTTTAAAAAAACCTGATAACTTATCAAAAATCAAGTCAAGGCAACTTTATAACGCATTAGTTCCCATACTTTCATCCTAGTAGTAGGTGAGTATTCTTTTTTCTGTTTTAATACTGTTGTCGTGAATATATTGGTATGGTTAAGAATTCTTGTTTCTTTCAGAGATTTTTATGTTTACCACATCATTTTTTAGTGAAACCCGTATGTATGGGATACATTATTCTCCTTCTTTCTCATGGCACTAAAAATGTAACATACAAATCTCACATTGTTTATCAGACAAATTCATTATTTTATATACAGTGTATCATAGATTTATTGTCAATACGCTGAAAAACTGAGAAACATTTGGACTGCAGCTGGTATATCAACTTCTTCTCTTTAGTCACATTGTTACTCTATTTAGCATAATCATTGCCTTAATGTAAATCATAATTCTCTGGTACTGTTATGACAACCAAGGAATGTATCATTTTTTTTTTAAATTTGTTAATACATAACATCGCAAAAACGTCATTTCATAATCAATAAAACCCCATGTAATCCGTTTAACGACATGTAAATGATAAAGGATAACCTTAGAGGATACTCTTCGATGTACATTAGTTTTATCTGAAAGGATAATTTACCCACGCAATAGTATGCTATTTGGAAAAACCTAACGTCGGGTTTTAAAATATTGTTTTCTTTGAACATGTTGACTAGATGGCATTAGTTTGATCGTGTAGCATACTTATGGACTTCTCGTGTGTTCTTTTTTTATAGATTAGACCGTTTGTTTTCCCGTTTGAATGGTTTTACACTAGTAATTTTGGGCCCTTTATAGCTTGTTGTTCGGTGTGAGCCAAGGCTCCGTGTTGAAGGCCGTACATTAACCTATAATGTTTTACTTTTTTAAATTGTTATTTGGATGGAGAGTTGTCTCATTGGCACTCACACCACATCTTCCTATATCTATAACAAAGATAATACATTAAAAAAAAAATCTTACGCCAGTTGCCATGATAAATCCAATTACTTATCAATCAATAAATGCTGTTATTAACATGTTATAGCTTGTCTGGTGCAATTCTTAAGTGCCGACTTTGTTTTCAATTACGAATTTGACAAAGGGGAAATACCTTGAGTAGAACATATTGTATGTCCTACCAATGCACATATTATGACCGAAGCTTACTCTAATGCAAGTTTGCAATACCCGTCTAGCTGATAATCTTGTTTTCATTAATTGACGGATGTTCTAACGAGGTTTCTTATCTCAGACCATGCATTATGTCACTAGTGTGAGTACAGATATCTGTGGTCGTAGAAAAGTAGTAAGACATTGAAGGACCAAAACATGTAAACGATAGTTATTGTGTATTTCAGATCTATTATTTTATTTAGGATTTTTTTACAACATCCTTTTTTTACATACCTAAATATTGTTTGATATGGTCGACTTGTTTCCAGATTTTTTAATTAACTTTGTGTAACAGACATGTATTTTTCCACCATTGTCCATGTTACACAAAATGATTTACCTTCTTTTGAAAGAAAAAGAAAAAGCATTCTTAAAATCAAATATTTTTTAATTTTAAACATAAATTCATTTGATTTTTTTATTATCTAGGTCATTGCCCTACACATTGTCAAGGTGCACTTTTTGTCAATACTTTCAAATTTAATCGTGTTATGTTAGCACGATTAGTTTGTCAAATCTTATTACGAACTTTACTGTTGACGAACTTTACTGTTGTTCATTGATTGTTTTGTATATAAATCGACCGTCAGTTTTTCTTTTAAATTGATATATCATTTTCTCATTTTACGGCTTACTATACGATATGGGGTTTCCTCATTGTTAAAAGCTGTTTCCTTTCGTTGGATATGTTTGAGCTTTTGGTTTTGCATTTTAATTAGGGACTTTCCGTTTTGAATTTTCTTTTTTCGTGAACTTTAGGATTTAAGAAGTATGACCAAGCTTATAATTTGTGCAGTTTTCAGTTTAGTATTAACTGTTTTGCGATGATTTTGTGCACATTATAAGAAATAAGAATCCTTTCAAATTATTATTTTATACGGGGTCAGAGGTCGGACATATGAAAACATTTTCTGATAACAATTGTCACGTGGTTTGATGTTGTTCGTGTTTATCTTCCAGAATCGATTAAGACTATCTTCTTTACTGGTTTAATTACGTGATCTTTCATACCTACTTTTACTTTCATACTCGAGATCTGCAGTTGCTAAATTTGTAACAAAGAAATATAGCACTATCTACGGAAAAAACTGTCGACACATAAGAGCAAGGAAAAGGGAAAAAAAAGTACATATTTTGAATATTTCAATACAATAAGGAAAGAAAGTCTATGTACACGTGTTTTATATAGAGATAAAAGAGGGACGAAAGATACCAAAGGGACAGTCAAACTCATAAATCCAAAACAACTGACAACGCCATGGCTAAAAACGAAAAAGACAAACAAACAACAGCACACACGACAAAACATAGAAAACCAAAGAATAAACAACACGAACCCCACCAAAAAACTAGGTATGATCTCAGGTGCTCCGGAAGGGTAAGCAGCATCCGTCATGTTGCTTATGTGATAACACATCCGGTAAATAGTCTAATTTGGTAGGTTACATTCATGAAAGGAAGGGGGATTGTAGTTACGACGTAAGGAACATGTCCGATATCATTTGTGAAACGGTTATTCCATAACGGTCAACCAACTCGTGATGGCGTCCGTAAAATTTACGAAGGAATGATTTCAACTTCACCATTTGGAACTCCTGGTTTAATAGCTTCCTTGTGAGCAGCAACCCTCTATCAAGAAAATCATGATAGGAAATGCAAGCACGGGAATATCGTATCAATTGGGAGATATATACCCCGTATGCAGGTAATGATAAACGAATGTAACCTACCTATTAGATAAATGATACAACTGATACAGTAAGGTCTGTCTCATATGTTGACTTACATCTAAAATTTGACAATGAGGGTCGGTTGAAAACAAAACTTTTCGACAAAAGAGATTTTTTTTCAGCTTTCTAACTGTAAACTATCCATATCTATGTACTAACATTCCAGCAGCGCCTGCGTACGGAGTATATATCTCCCAATAGATACGATATCTCGGGCTTGTATTTCCTATCAAGATTTTCTTGATAAAGGATTGCTGCTCACAATGAAGCTATACACCAAGAGTTCCAAATGACGAAGTTGAAATCATCCCTTCGTAGATTTTACGGACACCATCACGAGTTGGTTGACCGTAATATAATAACCTGTGGACAGGTAGTATTGCGTATGGTCGAAACTACAATCCCCTTCCCTTTTCACGAATGTAACCTACCTATTAGACAATATGAGCAACACGACGGGTGCCACATGTGGAGCAGGACCTGCTTACTTTTCCAGAGCACCTGAGATCACCCCCAGTTTTTGGTGGGGTTCGCATTGCTTAGTCTTTAGTTTTCAATTTTGTGTCTTGTGTACTATTATTCGTCTAGTTGTTTTTTCTGTGTTTGCCTTGATAATGTCAGTTTATTTTCGATCTATAAATTTGTCTGTCCATCTCTGGTTTTTCACCCCTCTTTTATAGATACACCTAGCCTTTCACATCTAAATAACATTGTTTCCTTTTTTTTTAATTTGAAGTATCCTATGACTTTAATTTTGGATGCCGCTACAAAAAAGTCAAGATGAAAAGCATATCCTTAACTTAAGTATTGTCTGAAACATTTGAAATCTTTTTTCTCAAATTACAAACTTCTCAAACTACACATCAATACGGTTAACGTCATAAGTGAACGTTATGAACCTACACATTATTTATCCAAATATCTTCTTTGAACATTTAGAGAAAGTTTCAAGCGATAATTTTTGAATAAGATTTATAAATGCAAAACTGCATTATTATCTAAAATTGGTTCACTTTATAATGAAAGAATTTAAGGTGTTGCTACCTTTTTACGACGACTCTTAAGCTTATCTCATATTATGACTCATGTTTTCATTTGAATGTATTTTTAAATTACTTGATCATGTCAAGTTCATTATTGAGTGATTCAATATTTTTGGATAATTCGTTAAAAATAAAACAGAAGAAATAACAAAAATATCTTTTAATTTAAAATCAAGACGTCAAATAGGAAAATATGATATTGCTATATTTTGACACCAAATGAAGGATTATAAATGTAGATTGTAATCTTTGTCTTCATATTAACTATATAAAAAGATATAACAAAAGCTATTCATTACTAATTAATCCAAAGTTTGTTCTATGTTAGTAAAACTAAACAGCTGCAAGTCCGTGAAAAGAAGTGTATGGGATTTTTCTATAGAAAGTGTATGTAGTAAAGTTTATCAGGTTGTATTGATTTGATTTTTTTTTTTTTTTGGATTTTTTGTAGAAACAGAACTTTTGAATACATAATTGCAAATTAAAGATGGCAAACTCAAGGTAGGATATATATACATTTATCAACTTTTGACATGTAATTTACTCATAACAAGAATGTGTCCATAGTTCACGGATGCCCCACTCCCACTATCATTTTCTATGTTCAGTGGACCGTGAAATTGGGGTCAAAACTTTAATTTGGAATTAAAATTAGAACGATTATATCATAGGGAACATGTGTACTAAGTTTCAAGTTGATGTAACTTTAACTTTATCAAAAACTACCTTGACCAAAAACTTTAACCTGAACTTTGCACTATTATTTTCTATGTTCAGTGGACCATGAAATTGGGGTCAAAACTATAATTTCGCATTGAAATTAGAAAGATCATATCAGCGGGAACATGTGTATTAAGTTTTAAGTTGATTGGACCTCAGCTTCATCAAAAACTACCTCGACCAAAAACTTTAACCGTACGGACGAACGGAGGCACAGACCAGAAAACATAATGCCCCTCTACTATCGTAGGTGGGGCATAAAAAGTAAGGCAAATACAATAAAGGTAATGTGCAAACATTGACAGCTTTACAAAATCAAGAGTATCTTGAATTAATGGACGCAACTGTTTTAGGATCAATTTTTTTAAACAAACCTTTCTTTGTATTCACAATTCAGGCCATTTGGGTTTCCGGTTTGAATTGTTTAATATTTTATCCTCTCTAAGTATTTTACACCGTAGCATCTGGTGCGTATATATCTCAATTGATACGTTATGCTCATGCATGTTCAAACTAAATAGACTTCACGTTTTATAGTGATTAATATTATAACACAATGTTGACTGTTGTACCCCTATTTTGATATGTGTACCTATAACATATGTTTGTTTTTTGTTCACACATTGTTGTCAATATAATGGAATTTGATGCGACTGCTATACAAGTGAGAGGCTAAGCTATCTATAAATCATGGTTTAGTCCACCATTTTCTACATTAAAATTTGCATGTACCAGTCAGGAATATGAATAAAGGCATCAGTAGTAGACTGCTGTTCGAAATTCATCAATCGATTGAGAAAAACAAAACAAATCTTGGTTACACGCTAAACATAAGGGAAACACATCAAATAAGAGAACTACAACACAACAGAAACAAAACCCTAAAAACCACACAGAAAC
The DNA here is from genome assembly GCF_965363235.1 of Mytilus galloprovincialis. Lineage (NCBI taxonomy): Eukaryota > Metazoa > Mollusca > Bivalvia > Mytilida > Mytilidae > Mytilus > Mytilus galloprovincialis. Next base: position 72,349,594 of record NC_134840.1, on the reverse strand, counting down.
AAACTATAATATAAGAATGGCCATTTTCCTGACTTGGTATAGGACCAAAAAAAATGACAGTTGTTATTCAGTAGTTTGATGTGTGTGAGCTTTTGATTATGCTATTTGATTAAGGACTTTCGTTTTTAATTTTCCTAGGAGTTCAGTATTTATGTGATTTTACTTGGTTCCTCATACACAGGATTGTACTCCTATCACAAAAACTGCTTCAACAAAGTTATATGGAGGAAGATTAAAAACAACTCTCAGTAAAATTATGAACACCATCACGAATTGGTTGATCTATACAATTTGTCTCTGTCTAATCTAACAAATGATATTTTTACCACGTTTAAGATTTGGTGTAAGCATCTATGTCGTCTGTCCGTTAATTACCGAACGTGGGGTATTCCCGAATATGACTGTTACACTGACAGTGAATTTACATTGCTATACGACGTATTTTTTACATCCAACATTCATGTATTTATATGTTTTTGGGTAATGATTTCGATTGAATAATGTGGTATGTCGTATACTTAGTAGTTTGTTGTACAAATAATTATAAAATTAACTTTCAATGCCAACGTTGTCTTATTCTCGAATATGGCGGTTATTCTGAACCTGAATTTGCAATGCTGTGCGGCGTATCTTGATGTTTTGTACATCCATTATTCAATTATTCATGTTTGATGATTATGTTATGGTTTCGGTAGGATAATCTGTTATTCTTATCGTTTGTAGCCAAAATAGTTAAAAAAAAAATGCCCTTCGTTATCATCATTGTCACGAAAATATTTAAGACAAATATTGTGAAAATAATTGTATAAATTTCGAGATTGCAGGTTAGTAACGTAAGCGTGTCACTGTTTTTGATACCCTGTTGTGTTGATGAATCATGTTCTTTGTTCTGTGGTTAGTATTTTGTGTCGACTAATAATTACATTAGATGTATGTTTCATTATGATACTTTATTCTGATTGGCTAGCTGCACATCACGTGTTATTCCGTAAGCAATTTCATTGCTCAATAAAACTTTTCATTCATGATAACACGTGGTCCCACAATAAAGTGAACAGGTGAATAAAATAAAACAATAATAAAGTTCGTGTTTTCATGATCATTGCTAGTAAAATGTATACGTATTGAATGCTTCTTTTTGTAACTTCATAAAGTTGTAAAAGCGTTGACCGTGCGCACATTTTTAGTATGAAGCACTTCCGCGCTTCATAAAAAATGTACTTCGGCCAACGCTTTTACACCCCAATGAGGTTACAAAAAGAAGCATTCAATTCTTAATTAAATAATTTGTTTGTGCATTTGTCTGTTAGGAATGTTCCTGCCTATGTTTGCGCTGTATTTCTGTCCCATAGTTGTCTCATATCAGCAATTACTTTTGAAACATTGTTATAAAGCTGGAGGTTTCGCTTGCCATTTCAGTATGTTCAACTTACAATTTTGTCTCATTAAATGCCATGTACCAAGTTAGGAATATGAAAATGGGATTTTTAACAATTCGCTGTACAGCCCGCGAACGGTCGGCAAAGAATATAGCAGTTGTTATCAAATAGTTCGTTTTTATGTGTGTTGACGTTTGTTCTTATTGTATTTCGGTGGCCCTGTTGTCCTTTGTTTTCCTCTTGTAGTTGATCTGTTTCCCTCAGGTTTGCTTTGAAACCCAGATTTGTTTTCTCTCAATCGATTTACGACTTTTAAACACCAGTATACTATTGTTAAAATTGAAAAACGACATGAAGAAAATGTCAAAGCGACAACAACCCGACCATAGAGCAGACAACAGCCGAAGGCCACCAATGGGTCTTCAATGTAGCGAGAAACTCCCGTACCCGTATGCGTCCTTCAGCTGGCCCCTTAAAAAATATGTGTACTAGTACAGTGATAATGGACGTCATACTAAACTCCGAATTATACACAAGAAACTAAAATTAAAAATCATACAAGACTAACAAAGGCCAGAGGCTCCTGACTTGGGACAGGCGCAAAATTGCGACGGGGTTAAACATGTTTATGAGATCTCAACTCTCCCCCTATATCTCTAGCCAATGTAGAAAAGTAAACGCAAAACAATACGCACATTACATTTCAGTTGAAGAGAAATCCGAGTCCGATGTCAGAAGATGAAACAAAAGAAAATAAATAAAATGACAATAATACATAAATAACAACAGACTACTAGCAGTTAACTGACATACCAGCTCCAGACCTAAATCAAACTGATTGAAAGATTATGTCTTCATTATATGAATATCAGGCACAATCCCTCCCGTTAGGGGTTTATTATCATATTATCATGAAATATAAGAGAAGAACATAACCCGTGTCATGCCAACAACTGTTTTTTTAAATAAATGTGTTTAGTTCTATAGACCCTATAAGTGAATCAATATTAAAGCCAAAATATGTAATCTTTAATGACCTGACAACAGTATCGTAACTATATCCCTTCTTAATAAGTCTATTTAAAAGTTTTGTAAGCTTTTGAGGTGAATACTGAAATTTTTGTGCTTTGTAAAGAATTGGATGTGAATTACCTGAACGTATAAGATGTCTGCATGTTGAGTTATATTTACGAATTATTTCCTTATACCGATGATAAAAATAAGTAAATGTTTTGACTAGTTTGTGATATCAAAAACCCTTGTGTAATAATTTTTCAGTAATACATAAATTTCTCTCGCTAAAATCTAATACGTTGTTACAAACACGAGCGAATCGTACAAGTTGAGATATATAAACACCATAAGATGGTGACAAGGGAACAACATCTCCATAAAACGAGGATGTTCTATGCCGTTTGAAAAAAAAATTTGATACAATGGAAGAATTTAGCAACGTTTTTTAGTATCTTGTGGTAGCGAAATCCATGATTTAATAATTTACCACTAATACATAGATAATGTTCATTAAAATCCAATATGTCAAAACAGATACGAACATAGGAAACGAGGTATATAAACACCGTAAGATGGTGCCAAATGAACATCACCATCGAAAAAAAGGTTAATTACTCATAGGGAACAAACAAATCCTTTTTGTAGTCAATTCTGGTGTGGGTTTCTCGTGTAAAACTGAAAAATCTAAGTATAGGAAATAAACTCAGGAGCCTGTAATTCAGTGGTTGTCGTTTGTTTATGTGTTACATATTTGTTTTTCGTTCATTTTTTTAAATAAATAAGGCCGTTAGTTTTCTCGTTTGAATTGTTTTACATTGTCTTATCGGGGCCTTTTATAGATCACTATGCGGTAAGGGCTTTGCTCATTGTTGAAGGCCGTACGATGAACTATAGTTGTTAATGTCTGTGTCATTTTGGTCTATTGAGGATAGTTGTCTCATTGGCAATCATACCACATCTTCTTTTTTATATCATCATCTACCAGGATTAAAATTTTATATTGATGCCATACGCGCGTTTCGTCTACAAGAGACTCATCTAGCACATTTAGCACATTTAGCAAATGTGGATTAAACATTCACACAGCAATACGTAGAATAAAACTCAGTTTGAAAGAAGTCCGAGTCCGATCGATGTTAGATTGGGTAACAAAAGTACATTATTATTTATAAAAGGACTACACATTCCCCATTTCCATTATCAACTTTACTTTCCGATATATTGATGATGTTCTATCATTGAATAACCCATATTTCAGGCAATACTTACATCTCATATATCCCAGTAAACTTGAAATTAAGGATACTACTGATACCAGAAGGACTGCTTCATACCTTGATCTTTTCCTCAATATTGACACAGATGGACGACTTCACACGAAAATCTATGATAAACGGCACGATTTCAACTTCCCAATTATCAATTTCCCATTTCTCAGCAGTAACATACCCTCTGCCTAGTCGTATGATGTTTACATATCACAATTGATACGTTATTCTCGTGCTTGTTCACACTATACTGACTTCATATACAGGAGTGTGCTCCTTACACAGAAACTGCTCCAACAAAGTTATGAGGAGGACAGATTAAAATTGACACTCCGTAAATTTTATGGACACCATCACGAATTGGTGGATCCATAAGATGTGTCTTTGACCAAACTAGCTAAGGACATTTTTACCACATGGTAGATTGTGGTTTGTCATTACGTCGTCTAATCTTTTAATTACCAAACGTGACTTATTCCCGATTGTGACTGTTTTGCTGAGTGTGAATTCGCATTACTGTAAGACGTGTTACGGTACTTTTCTATCCCAAATTCATGTATTTAGTTTAAATGTTTAATGTTATATTTGTAATTCTCATCGGATTTTGTCAATTGTGTTGACGTCTTTTCTATTATATTCATGTGTTATGGTAAAGAAAATTAATCACCGCCTCCATTTATTAGATTTGATTTTGTTCAACGTAATCTGTACGATGTTTTACCTTTGAAGTTAGATTCAAAACATACCGGACATAGCTATATAATATAGTTAATTGCTACCTTAGTTTGCTATTAATAAGTATTGAAATGTGCATTGTTATTAAATGTAATATCAGTATTTAGTACAAATATAATCTTAAATCAATCCTAATTCTATCTTAATCATTCAAATGTGATGTCATTTTTCATTTTTTTATGATCTGTTTTAAAAATTCAAATGTGACGTCATTTTTTGTCATTTTTTACAATTTATAATATGACGTCACTTGGCGTTGAGGTTTTAACTTATTCGGATGTGTCTTTTTTTGTGTTGCAATTTGTCGGGTTATGTAATGTATTTCGGGTGTTTCCTGTAATCAGTTAATACTTCAGTTTTATCATGTATATCTTTTGTATAGTCATTTTTTTAAATTTACTGTTTGCAAAAGTATAAATTATTCTAAATAATAGGGATGTTCTGGTACCTAACAGAAAACCCTGGCCGTTTTTGGCACAACTTTTTTGAACTTTTGGTCCTCGATGCTGTTCAACTTTGTACTTGTTTCGGCTTTCAAACTTTCGTATATGGGCGTCACTGGCGACTAGTAAGTCTTGTGGGGACAAAATGCACTTCTGGCGTATTAAAATAATAAAATTGTTGCCTTTGTTAGCTATTATTCGTGTGTTTCTTTGTTAATTGTGTTCTATTTATTTATATTGTAGTCCTGTAATGTTGTGTTGTCATTTTAATGTTATATTTCACATGGCCATAAAAGAGGGAGGTTTGGCATGCCACAAAACCAGGTTCAACCCACTATTTTTTCCTTTAAAAATGTCCTGTACCAAGTCAGGAATATGGCCATTGTTACATTATAGTTCGTTTCTGTGTGTGTTACATTTTACGTTGTGTTTCCATTGTGTCGTTTGTTTTCTCTTATTTTTTAGTGTGAATTCACATTACAATAAGACGTGTCACGGTACTTAATGTATTTGGTTTTGATGTTATATTTGTTATTCTCATAGGATTTTGGCTAATGCTTAGTCCGTTTCTCTGTGTGTTACATTTTAATGTTGTGTCGTTGTTCTCCTCCGTTATTTAATGCGTTTCCCTCAGTTTTAGTTTGTTACCCCGATTTTGTTTTTTGTCCATGGATTTTTGAGTTTCGAACAGCGGTAGACTACTGTTGCTTTTATTTACTATCAGTTACTACATTGACATTGCAGCGTAATAATTCGTAACATTTGCTTCATTCCCTAAGAGTATACAATCACCCTGTCATCAAAGTCAACATATGCTAAAGTCAATGTATCTTCCCCCTGAACAAAACAACAGTCTTTCATTATATATGTGCTTGTACTGAGATGATTGAACTGATCATATCTTCTACAAAAAATGCCGTTTGTATTTGAAAAGCAAACACGTACAGCATATATACCATGATACCGAAGTCCAGAACAATTATAATTGTATTTCTTTGTCCTTTTGCTCTCAATTTATTTTTTCCAATCTTTTAAATATTTTACTTCAATGGTATGAAGAGAAATTACCCAGTATCATTTATTTTTTGTAGCATTTCATGTTCAAATATAAATTTTCTACTTTTTCTGCTTATGATTTTTGAATCTTTAAAACATTACAATAATTGAATTAAATGTTTGGTGGACTCAAACGTGTACAATTTTCTTAGATGCTGCTGCATCATTCTCGTAGACAAATGTAAACAACATAAACGATTGTTCCTATTTTTAATATCTGCTAGGTGAAAGTGCAAACATGGCCTTTGAAACAGTTGTCTACCACTTAAAGTGTAAAAGGCAGGTAAAAATCCGATAGAATGCTATTTGATTAAGAATGCAGATACCATTTTTTTACACACATTAATGTTTTTCCCCACACATTTTTCGTCTATGAAATAAGCCGCCAATTGTAAAGATGGTTGATCGTATATTACATCAAAAAAAGACTATGTATACATAGTTATTAAAGATACAAGGCTCTTGATGTGTTACCCCAGACAGTTGGTAGGTAAAATCTAAAACAAAGTTGACCAAAAGAACGCTATGTCTGGTTGACCTATAGATCACACCAATCTCCTTGTTTTATACTGGGTGAATAAAATCCAACTTTTCGAATAATTCAAAATGTATTAACAGAATTTTTACAGTAAAATGACCTTACCATTCATATTCCACGTCTATACATAAATGAGGATTTGGGTAGTTGATATTCTCGAAGACGAAACATGAACAAGCAATAGGGAAGACCTATTTGTTTTAACAAATATTAAGTTTATAAGTTGCTACTCCAAATGTGAATCTGTTTGTAAAGATCTTTTATAAAGCAAGTGAAAAGTTGGGTTTAAATAAGGTAGATATGCAAAAGACTGTGTTGTGGAGAAGTTGAAATCACTCTGGTTAAAACAAAATAGAAAAATACACCATACATTTAGAAACAGATAAATATGAAAACTATATACTGGTAAGGACTATAGTTACTGTTTCGAACAAACGAACGAAGAGATCGTTGATATGATAGAAAAAAAGTATTCCACAGTATCTGTACTCTTATAAACGTTGTTATTTAACTTGTTTGAAAATAAGAAGCTAATAATCTATATTTAATCTTTAAGGAAAAAAGAGTGGATGTCCCTGCCAGAAAATGAAAAACAGCTACATGATTTATTTCTAAGAGGTAAGCTTCACCCTGCTATGAAGATGGCTGATACGGCAATGAAAATGAAACGATCGCCAAATCAAGTTTTCATATTACTGGTTGGTTTGAGTGGAGCTGGTAAAAGTTCAACAGTTAATTATTTGTTTGAAACTGATGTTGCAAGTACAAGTGAAGTCCGATCAGAGACACGCTCCACAACTGAATATACAGTTAACTTAGAATCAGCTGAATGGAAAATCCCTGATTTGAAGCTATCAATTGTAGATACTCCTGGGTTCTGTGATACTAATGGTCTAGAACAGGATGCGAAAAACATTATGTCTATAAAATATTTTCTGACATCACATCCGCAGATCAGAAACAGATATCCAAATTTGGTCATGATAATACTTGGAATTAATGACAACAGAATAGACGGCGAAAACACTAATTTTGCGAGGGTTCTAAGAGGCATAAGAAAGGTCAATGCAATTGATTGTCGCAATCCAAATGTTGTAGTAGTTCTTACTCATGCAACGGCATTAGCCCGTAACCGAATAATTTGGGAAAAAATGGTAGAAATAAAAAAAAAGCAGGTGCAGGCTATAGTTAATCTCCATTTGGGAATCAATCCAGAGATTGTTATACAGGAAAACAAACCGATAGACAACGATTTAGTACTGAGCGGTGATTGGTATCTACTACCAAACGGTGATAAGCAGCCAAAGATATTATATCAAGCATGTGAAAGAGTCTTGAACAGAGCGAACGATGAAATAGGGCATGAGGCAGTTGCAGTTTGTTTTAGACCTGGAATAAACAAAGCAGTTAGGCCGGGACGTATAATTAATTCTTCAGATGTTACAATGGAAGATTGCCGAATCATGCATGCCACTCTACTCCAGTCGGAAGTAATGGTCTTGCCATCGGAGGTAAATACCATGTTAGATAATTACAAAAATCAGAAAAACACGAAAGAACTTGACTATGATGTCCTAAATCTTCAACTAAGATTTCGAGACCTTAATATATACAAAACAAAAGATCTGCAGAGCTTGTCAATGAACAAATTAATGACCAAATTTTATCCGATGAGGATAAACATGGGGATGCAAAAAGTATTGAAAGAAGTGTTTTGCTTATCTTATGAACAGAGCGCTGGTTTTGACTATCATATCGGAAAGGGTTATAACATTTTCAGAGATTCAGCTTGTCAGTTTTCCCCATTGCTTATGCAAGAGGATGCCAATTGTCAATATGGACTTCCTGCAAATGTTAATCTGAAAGAGTGCTCATCTTTTGTAATTAAATGTGAATCGATTAAAGATTCAAAGGATTATGTGAATCAGAGGTTAAGAGAATTGCAAATAGATCTAGGTGGAGACATCAACTATGGAGCCTTCAATTTGCAGGTACGGAACGGTTACAATAATAGCAGTGAAACCAGCAATGCCACAACTCAAACGTTAGATAAATCGTCCTTCTCAGTTGAACAACGGATCCAAAAGGTAGAAGTCAAATCACCATTTAAAATCACTGAAGATTTCAAAAGTGATGTCGTAGCTCTGCCTGCAAAATATGACTTGAAAAATGAGAGCAATGTAATGAAATGGAAAGCTTTCTTTGACAAATGGGGAATGTATGTTATCACTGGTGCCTACATTGGAGGATCATTAACCGGTCAGGTTACTCTAGTGAAAGATAAGTCTAATAACAGCACTATTGGAGATGCACAAACTGCATTGGCAATGAAAATGTCTTTTCTTCAAAGGGATGCAAGTATTGATTTTTTGAAAGAAGACAAACACAGTACCATAAAGAACAGTTTGTCCACCATTCACTCATTATATTTAAACTGGAGCGGTGGAAATAAAGAAACATATAAAACATCTTTGGAAAGCATAGAACAAAATGATTGGATTGCATGGAAACAGTCGTTGGAATATTCACCGGTTCCTCTTTGGAATTCTCTTGACCTTTTTCCAATTCACCATCTTGTATCTGAAGTAAGTAAAGATAAGGGAACAAAGATGCAAATAGCAATGAATTTAGCCCTACATGGTCGATTTACTTATGAACCACCAAAAGAAGATAATAGGACCAATACTGCTGCATCTAATGACAGTGGAGGCTGTTTCCATGAAGATTCATGTGTAGTACTATACAACCTCAAGCGTAAACGAATGAAGGATCTCTCAGTTGGTGACAAACTCCTTACAGTGGACATCAATGGATCACTTGGTGAAGACGAAGTAATTGCATGGCTTCATCAAGTAAGGGATGGTCAATTCACATTTCTTGAGATAGTTCATGACCATGGCAAAATTACACTGACTCTAGAACATATCATATTTGTTGGAAAGAGCCGAAAACCGCAATATGCTTCCACTTTAAGACCAGGAGATGAAGTTAGCGTGTTCGTAAATTACGAAAACCACCAAACGGTAACCATGGCTGTTATTCTATCCATAGCCAAAGTAAAGAGAAGTGGAATTTATGCTCCATTGACGTACAGTGGGCGTCTACTGGTGGATAACGTTGATGTCAGTTGTTACTGTACTCTTAGTCCAGTACAGGTTGTAGGCAGGGAGATCATATCATCCCATACACTTGCGCATGCTGGTTTCTTCCCATTGAGGTTGGCTTTCAAATTTGGTTTGAACATCAATTACAGACAATTGGATGACAAAAGTGGAATTCATGGCTATGCAAGATGGCTAATGAAACTTATACTTGGGTGAGTATCGTATTTCCTTTAGATAATACCTTATTTCATACATTGATTAATACATTTATTTTTATGAACGTTGAATGGCAAAACGATTATTATCAATTCATACAATGAATTTTTATTTTGCATATTGACATAAGAAAATGTGATATGAGTGCTAATAAAACAACTCTTCATCTAAGTCACAATTTTTAAAATTAAACCATCATAGGTAATAGTACTATCTCTAGCACAGAGCCTTGGCTCACATTGAACAGCAAGCTATAAATGGCACAACAATAACTAGTGTACAACCATGTAAACGGGAAAACCAACGGTATGAATTATCTCATTCAAATTATTACAACTTTGAAACTAGACGATTCTATAAGATACCTTCCATTTACTGATTTCTGACTCTTTCATTGGTATGATATGCCCAATTTACAAGTATATCAATCGGTTTCAGATCTACGCCATTGGTGAGTCTTTTGTATACGAAGCGATGACCCGGCTTACATAAATTTTATCGTAGCCTCTACTAGTATTATAAGTTATTTCTATCATATACATACTTTTCTGGACGCATTTAAGATTAAGTTTTAGTCAGTTTTGTTGTGTGTCTGTGATGTATGTTTACCGACTGTTTTAGGCAGATGAAAAACAATTATTGTCACATTAACCTTTTAAACTATATAAAAAAAACTGACATACAAGTGGAATGTTTAGATAGCTAGAAAACCAGGTTTAACCCGCAAAAAAAAAAAAAAACAAGAATTTAATTTAATTTTAAAGTGAAGTGTAAACATGCCCTGTTACTGTAAAAACTATTTACAAATAAGTATAATCATAGTTAATTTATGTATCTTGGTGTTTTTTTTTCTGTTTTTTTTCTTATAATGATTTGATATACATAACAAGTAGTAAATAAAAGAGAAAGAGAAAGCGATCACATGCATTGCATGTTTCCAAGTCTATTTTTCTCGACGCCAAACAACTAGTATTTGGAAATCCAAAACCTAATACAATCGTTCAAGATTGTGTTAAATAAATAAGCCCTTGTATTGTATTTTGCTACAGGTTTTTATATGATTTATCTTTTTTATACAGGAAGTAACTAAGAAGAAGACCAATTTAGACGAACGGATTACGGATTTTGATGTCCTAAAGCCTGTTTTGACTATGTATGATTAAGCAAAAGAAAATGATTTCATTTTATGAAATGTAAATAAGTTTATTTTATTTCCTTAGTATTAATTAGATGATAATTTCATTTTTTTTCAATCTATATCAAATTCCTTCATATATGTAGAATAGAGTTTATAATATCGTTGAGAAGTATATGACAACTATCTTTACACATTCCATTCATTAAATACAATATTTGTCCGAAAAGTTTACAGGAATTCGATTTTGATACGATCTAAATAATCATATCAAAATGATTGATCGTTTATTGCACAAAACTGATTTTCTGTGGCTAATGAAACAATACCAAGTTGAACATTTTGGAGCAATCTATACTCAATTCAATTTTATCCTTGAATAACTTGGGATTGTTTTTTTGTTTTTTTACTAAAATCTCCAGACCTTCAAAGAAATATTTGTTACTTGATAACTTTACAACTGTAGACTAGATAGTGTTTTGCAATTAACGCATTTAAAGTCAAATATAAAAATAAAGATTCCAACGATCAGATATTTTAAACGTTTAAATAGAATGCTAACAATATTTAACATGTTTGACTCCTGCAACATTCTTTTAATTCTTTAGCTTATACCACATTTAAAATCTTAGTACCAATGTTAGGTATTAACCCTCATCATTTAGTCATGCAACATATGGCAGTGTTAATCTGAATCAAAGACAATGTGCTTGTTTTGTAAAATTATGTAAAGAGGTTTGAAAAATTTGTGGACAAATTCTGGTCAAATAATGTCTTATTAATTCATATAGTGTTAACAAAAACAAATTAATTGTATTCATTTAAATGCATCCTATCTTCAGATATTTAAACAGAAATGCAGTATCTAAAAAACAAATTTGTATAATGAAGCCTGTAAAATCATACATATGTGGGTTCATAAATGGAAAGATAAAATATGTACACTGTAAAATATTTTCATTATGAATTAATTGCTTTGGCAGTTAAAATACCAACAAAGGTATGTGTGATCTTTTGTTTATAATATTAATATCTTTAGTTTTATATTTATGGTATTGCCGTGACATTTGGTTATCTAAAAATCCTTTTCATTTGTATTTCTTTGTATTTCTGTGTCATGTATTCAATAAGACAGAGTGTTGGTCTTATCATTAAGGTAGCAAAATCCAATGACGATAATTAGATTTTTAAACAAATGTATGTTTCTAACTGATATGAATAAGAATATGTGGACAGTACTTGGGTTTAATCAATGGAATAATTTGATAGCGTTATGGCCATTGATCAGCTATAAAAATAAAAGTTATAGGAGGAGGTTGAGCTGGGGATTTATAGGAAAAAAAAGAAGATAATGAGAACCATAATTCTAGATATCACCCATAGAAATCCTCTAGACACACTAATTGATCATAAATAAATTACTTTTGGGGAAAATGTTAAAAGCAAATTACATTGCGGCATGTACTTAAAATGAATACGGAATAAAATCAATGCAATGTGTTATTAAACTTTTATTGGTTGATTTTTATCCAGGTGGACCATATCAGTAGCAACCGGCTTACAGCAGTCTCAAAAATGATATAACTTCTCCCGCTAGATCGTTTTGGTGCATAGGGTGTGCATTTTCTTTTTATACTTATAATTGCTGAAATGTAAAGCTTTCTCACTTGTCAAATCTAATTGTTTGTGATTAATCACCATTCCTAAAGTATCCTCATGGACATGTGTGAATTATATTGAGGTTAATGAGGTTCAAATTGGAAAATCCTCTTTCATTCAATTGTGACACATCCATTTGTGTTCCTTGACCAGTTATCTTTAAACTATGTAATTTTTTATATCAAATTAGATTGAGTAATTTGATATCAAATGAGATTGCAAACTTAATTGAAGGTTAATGAGAGAATGAAATAAGAAAGTGATAATCTGGGACCCAGTTTAAGAATTACAAAGAATCTAATTAGTGTCTAATTTATGAAACTTAGAGCTGGGTTTAAGAAATTACATCAGTTTAATATTTGCCTGATTGGGGTGAACAAATCTTTGTACAGTTCTACCTTAAATATTGTTCCTTTGTATTTTGATTTCGTCCACTCTGATGTGTTTTATCTAAATATTATATGGAAATATTGGCTTTAATAATTCTTAATGAATGACTGAAAAAGTATGATTAGAATGTTCTATATCCATCTTTTTCGGAGGATACAATTAATATTGAACTAGATGGTTATAATTGTACACGTGTAAACAATTCCGGTAAAATCTTTTATACCACAGTTGGTAGACTAGAAAAATATGTATTGTTCTCATGTTATAGTATTAAATGTTTTGGAAAAATTATTCGAAAGTGAGAGACGTATATATATTTTTGTTTCAAAACTGAAGCAGACATCACTTGATGGTATAAAATTTCTATTTTTCTTATACCCGAAACGCATCAAGAAGATCGTCATAAAAAAGTTTAATATCTTCAAAATATATTCTGAACACTAGACATGTTCCATTGCATCTTGCAGCCGTAACATGTTTAACTATAGAATGGTTCTGTGCTTATTTTATTTTTTGTCTTGCTAGTTTTATAGAACACATGTTTAGATGTAGATTCAATTAGATGATAATAAAGTTTTGCATTTGAATTTTTGTTAACAGTTCTTATTTCACGGACAAATTTGAGAAACAGAATTATGCTGATTTATTGTTTTTGGGGAGATTGTCGTAATATCGTTTCATTACTTTTAAGTTTGCTTTGTTAATCTCGTATAAGTCAATTCGATTTGGGAAAGTCCCCCTTTTCAATACACACATCTTAAATGAAATTATTTGACTTTTGCAAAATACATTAACAGATAAATACCCAGTTGGATTAATATTCAAAAATTAAAAAAAAAAAAAAACAACATAAATTTTGGGCGCTTATATCTTAATTTTTGTGGTCACTAGGTTTGAAATCAGATTATATAGCCAAACAGCATGCAACATAACAGCACATAGCAACGTTAAAGGGTATACCTTTAAGTTAATCTGATTTTATGGTGGTTTGAAAGTCTTTCGTTATGACTACTGCAAGTAATAGTGTGTATATGGTTTTTATAGTTCGTTCTTGTGTTGTACTGTTTAACCACTGCCCAAGGTAAGGAGGGGGAGGGTAAAAAGTAAAATCACAAGAATACTGAACTCCGAGGAAAATTCAAAATGGAAAGTCCAAAATCAAAAGTCCAAACACATCAAACGAATGGATAACAACTGTCATATTCCTGACTTGGTACAGGCATTTTCTAACGTAGAAAATGGTGAATTGAACCTGGTTTTATAGCTAGCTAAACCTCTCACTTGTATGACAGTCGCATCAAATTTCATTACATTGTCAACGATGCGTGAACAAAACAAACATACTCAAAGATCAAAGAGTAAAAATGTCAATAATAGGGGTACAGCAGTCAACATTGTGTTATCATCTTAATCACTATAAAAACAACAAATGTAACGAAGAGGCACAAAAAGGCATACATCAGATTCAACATCCTCATTTTGCTTAACTTATACGAATTTATTTATCTATGTAAAGTCTACCCGTAATTGATGGAAGGTTTTCAGTACTGGTGTAAAATTTCGCGTTTGAAATTCGCACAGGTAGACATAAAATAATTTTGTCGTTCAAAGTATGACGGCATACATAAATGCAGAGTCACGTAAAGTAGATATAACAAAAAACAGACTTAACAGTAAAAGTAAAAATAATAAATAAAATAATTGTGTGGTTCAAATTATGACGGGATACATAAGTACAGAGTCACGTGAAATGTATAACATAACTAGAGGCTCTCAAGAGCCTGTGTCGCTCACCTTGGTCTATGTGCATATTAAACAATGGACACAGATAGATTCATGACATGATTGTGTTTTCGTGATGGTGATGTGTTTGTAGATCCTACTTTACTGAACATTCTTGTTGCTACAATTATCTCTATCTATATGAACTTGGCCCAGCAATTACAGTGGAAAATATTTTCTAAAAATTTACAAAAATTTATGAAAAATGTTTAAATTGAACTATAAAGGGCAATAACTCCTTAAGGGGTCAATTGACTATTTTGGTCATGTAAAACTTATTTGTAGATCTTATTTTACTGAATGTTATTGCTGTTTACAGTTTATCTCTATCTATAATAATATTGAAGATGATCACAAAAAACAGCAAAATTTCCTTAAAATTGTCAATTCAGGGCAGTAACCTAACAACGAGTTTTCCGATCCATGTGAAAATATCAGGGCAGATAGAACTTGACCTGATAAACAATTTTACCCCATGTCAGATTTGCTCTAAATGCTTTGGTTTTTGAGTTATAAGCCAAAAACTGCATTTTACCCCTATGTTCTATTTTTAGCCATGGCGGCCATCTTGGTTGGTTGGGCGGGTCACGCCACACATTTTTTAAACTAGATACCCCAGCGATGATTGTGGCCAAGTTTGGATTAATTTGGCCCAGGAGTTTCAGAGGAGAAGATTTTTGTAAAAGATTACTAAGATTTACGAAAAATGGTCAAAAATTGACTATAAAGGGCAATAACTCCTAAAGGGGTCAACTGATCATTTTGGTCATGTTGACTTATTTGTAAATCTTAGTTTGCTGAACATTATTGCTGTTTACAGTTTATCTCTATCTATAATAATATTCAAGATAATAACAAAAAACAGCAAAATTTCCTTAACATTACCAATTCAGGGGCAGCAACCCAACAACAGGTTGTCCCATTCATCTGAAAATTTCAGGACAGATAGATCTTGACCTGATAAACAATTTTATTCCATGTCAGATTTGCTCTAACTGCTTTGGTTTTTTAGTTATAAGCAAAAAACTGCATTTAACCCCTATGTTCTAGTTTTAGCCATGGCGGCCATCTTGGTTGGTTGGCCGGGTCACGCCACATATTTTTAAAACTAGATACCCCAAAGATGATGGTGGCCAAGTTTGGATAAATTTGGCCCAGTTGTTTCAGAGGAGAAGATTTTTGTAAAAGTTAACGACGACGGACGACGACGACGACGAACGCTGGACGCCAAGTGATGAGAAAAGCTCACTTGGCCCTTTGGGCAAGGTGAGCTAAAAAGCAGTATTAATGAATAAAATAGTTTTGTCATTCAAAGTAGGACAAGATCCATAAGTAAAAGTAATATTAATAAATGAAATAATTTTTTCGTTCGAAGTATGATATTTTACATAAGCACAGAGTCACGTCAAATGAATATCTCAAAAAACTGACTTAACAGTTAAAGTAATATTAATAAAGACAAATACAAGAATACTATAACACGTTATTAAGATGATAACCAACGTCAGCACGCAACATCTATACTTCAAGACCATCTTGTATTTTTTGTGAAGTTGATACGGAATATTTATCAACAAGTTCTTGGTACCTTACGATGAACTTTTTCATCAATTTTCTGCTCAGACACTGGTGACGTTTTACAAAGTCTGAATAGGAGCTGCAAGCTCTTGAATACCGAATAAGTTGGGAAATGTATATTCCATATGCAGGTGAAGTTGGTATATTACTACTAAGGTGGGGGAAATTGATAATTTTAAAATTAAAATCGTCTCGTTTGTCATAGATTCTTTTACTGAGATGACTGTGTATGTCAAATTCGAGGTATAAGTCTAAAAATGAGGCGGAGGAAGCCGTGTCTGTTGTCTCTTTAATTTCTAGTTATGGTGGGTATATTAATGGAACCCAATCAGAAAAGTTCGGATTGTTAATGGAAAGAACATCATCAATATATCTGAACGTGAAATTAAATAACCTGGCTTCTTTGATCTTCTTGTTTTTGACAAGTGTCTGAAGGAAATCCGATTCATATGAAAATAAGAAGAGGTCAGCAAGGAGAGGCGCACAGTTCGTTCCCATAGGAATGGCGACAATTTGTTGAAAAAAGTCTACCTCCAAATTCGACAAATATGTTGTCAATAAGAAACTCCAGCATACTAGTCACTTGTTCCTCTGTGTAGTATGTGTTACCCTTTTGTTCCTTATTAACATAATATGCCTTATGGTATCCCAAAGTGATAAATTTATAGCGTATGCTACCATTTTATGATGAAAAGGATCCCCCTATCATGTTTAACCCCGCCACATTCTGTATGTATGTGCCTGTCCAAAGTCAGGAGCCTGTCATTCAGTGGTTGTCGTTTGTTTATGTGTAACATATCTGTTTTTCGTTTAATTGTTTGTACATACATTAGGCCGTTAGTTTTCTCGTTTAAATTGTTTTACATTGTCATTTCGGGGTCTTTTATAGCTGACTATGCGGTATTTCTTTTGCTCATTGATGAAGGCCGTACGGTGACCTATAGTTGTCATTTTGATCTCTGGTGAGAAGTTGTCTCATTAGCAATCATACCCCATCTTCTTTTTTATATTAATTGCGTATTTCCTTCTATATTATGTTTGGGTTGCCTGAATCTCTCATCCTGAGACTTGAGATTTAGATTTGTTGTGTTTCTACCTATCTCCAATTGACACATGTGAAGCAATTACTTTCGAGAACAACTTCTTTGTCAAATTTGATTGGAGTATTTGTCTCTCAGCTGTTGATTTGCTTTGTAAGAATTGTTAAGAATTTGAACATTTAAATCGAAGGAGTTGTTACCTTCCCCTCTTTGTTTTTTTTTAACTCCACCAAAAAAATCAAACATAAATTCTATATTATAAATAAAGGCAACAGTAGTATACCGCTCTTCGAAATTCATAAATCGATTGAGAAAAAAAACAAACCCGGGTAACAAACTTAAACTGAGGGAAACGCATCAAATATAAGCGAAGAACTAAACCACAACAAAAACACAACATTAAAATTTCAAACACACAGAAACGAACTATAATATAACAATGGCCATTTTCCTGACTTGGTACAGGACATTTTAGGAAAAAAGTGGTGGATTGAACCTGATTTTGTGGCATGCCAAACCTCCCGCTTTTATGGCAATGTTAAATATAAAACAGCACAAATAAGCGATGAACAGGGGTAAAAAGTAAAATCACAAAAATACCGAACTCAGAAGAAAAATCAAAACGAAAAGTAGACTATTCAAATGGCAAAATAAATAGCCCAAACACATCAAATGAATGGAATACAACTGTCATATTCTTGACTTTGTATAGGTTCTTTTTTCTTATGTAGAAAATGGTGAATTAAACCTGGTTTTATAGCTAGCTAAACCTCTAACTTGAACGACAGTCGAATAAAATACCATTATATTGACAACGATTTGTGAGTCTTGAAATGAGGTGGAGGAAGTCGTGTCTGTTGTTTCTTTAATTTCTAGTTCTGTTGGATATATAAATGGAAACCAGTCAGAAAAGTGTGGGTTATACATGAAAAAGACATCATCAATGTATTTTAATTTGAAAGTAAATGACTTCTTTGATATTCTTGTTATGACAAGTGTCGGAAGGAACTCCAACTCATATGAAAATAAGAAGCGGTCACAAGTAGAAGCGCACAGTTAATTCGTTCCCATAGCAATGCCGACAGTTTGTCTGCGGCAAATTCAACAAATACATTTAAAAACTCCAGCATACTGATCACTGTTTAGCATGTTTTATCTTTTGTTCACTATTAACAAAATATATTGTATTGTATCCCAAAGTAACAAATTTTAAGCCTGTACTACCATTTTTATGCAGAAAAGCATTGAGGAGTATTTCGATAAGAAGGTTAATCAAATTAGCATGGGGAATAGTGGTATACAAGGTTGAAAAATCAAAAGTTTAGAAAGAATTAATTTCAGAATTTCAGGGATTGAAAATTAAACAGAAGTTGTTGAGAGTTTTTTAGAATCCACATAAGGTTAATACCACTATGCAAGTAAACAGTTCCACAGTATTTCCGAAGACTCTCTTCCACTGCGGACAAAATAAAATTGTTGTCAATCAAATGGACATTTCTTTATGTGAACATGAAGATGAGCCGGACATTTACCGTAGTGGAATTTTGCGAAGCTTGTTTCCAATACAAATATTTGAATGTTCAGACCTCAACAATGAGCAAATATAATACTGTATAAATAGCTTTAAAAAAACTGACAAATTTAAAACAATAAAAATGAGAGAATTACTGCGATATATTGAAAAAATATAAAAAGCGGCAACCACGGAATTTCTGACTCCTGACACGAACATGCTCCTAATCATTTAATGCTTTTTGACTAGTTTAAAAATGTGTTCGTTTGTTAAGTGTCTTCTTTTTTTACCTTTTGTATGAACCAGGCGGAATTCCCGGGTTGATCTTACACTGACACACCGCGTCCTCATGGGATTACTAGTACCTTACTGAAAGCCTGTTGATAAATACAAACACATAAAGACGGTCGCATAAATAGTAAACGGTTGTTTATAGATATAGGAAGATGTGGTATGAGTGCCAATGAGACAACTCTCCATCCAAATAATAATTTATATAAATAAACCATTAAAGGTCAACGTACGGCCTTCAACATGGACCCTTGGCTCACACCGAACAACAAGCTATAAAGGGCCCAAAATTACTAGTGTAAAACCATTCAAACGGGAAAACCAACGGTCTAATGAACAAATATTTTAAAGGTAAAGTTATTTCTTACTCACTTGGCTGAGTTGGTGGTAGCAGAGAGGGTTCTAAAATGCCCCAAAAAATGTTATTTTACAAGTCAAATTTAAAAAATAGTAAGATCACATGACTAAGAGATGTTGGGTGAATATAAATTCATGACATGATCTACATTCAGTACACAGATGTATGTTCCGTCTACAAAAGGCTTATCATTGACACTCGAACAAAAAGTTAGAATGACCCAATAAAGTGCTAAATATAAAAATATTGGGAAACAAAATTGCGAAAGGTTTTGCCAAAAGCAATGAAGTATTCGGTTGCTGGGGTAGAAATCCTTATTATTCCAAAAATTATATATCTGGTAAACAGTTAATTAATTAGTTATGACCATATAAATGATAATTCCTGTCAATACAGAAGTTCTGAATAATAAGGATTACAGAGATAATAACTAATCAGCATACAGCTTATCTCATTTTATGGTTTTTTTACATACTCGGATTTCAAATGTTTGGCTATAAATGTTCCTGCTGCAGGAAAATTGAGATAGCGCTTTGGTTATTTGTTTGACAGAAATCAGAAAACTTTTGTTCAATTCTTTAGATTATAGAGGTTAATGAAGTGAGCAGCAATCAATCTGTCCAACAAGACGGCCCAATACATCATGCACAGCTTTATCATTTTCTTCGAATACCATTAACGGTACCAAACTTAACGGTTCAAATGCATCAAGTAATCCAATAATTATATTTGTAGTAATACGTGTTGTAGACTATCTCTAGCTGAAATGAATACTCCTAAATAAGTATATAACATAAATAAATGCCTGTATAAAGTCAGGAATATGACAGTTGTTATCCATTCATTTGCTCCGTTTAAGCTTTTGATTTTGCCATTTGATTACACACCTTCCGTTTTCATTTTCCTCAGAATTCGGCATTTCTATAACTTTACTGTTTTAAAATGAATTTTCCATTGATTAGGTTAGAAATTATGACTTACTTTCTTTTCCAGTTATCTGAGTCAACGTTATCTTAAACAAATTGACTTTTCATTTTCTGTTTCCGGTCACGAAGCTTCTCTATCAATAAAGTATTTTTACATCCTTGACTTCAAGGTTTTTGGTTGCGGCGTTCTTGGTTATTTAAGGTAAATCACGATAACATTCTTAACTTTTGAGATATTGCCTGATATGTGTGTTTCAGAAAACACATGTGGGTACTCATTGAAATTGTTTTAACTAAGACTTGTTCAAGACACTATAAAAAAAGATGAAAATAAAGACAAAAAAACAAACATACTCATTAAGAATCAACGATAACCATTTCATTAATAGAAAATGGTTAGGAACATGTCTTGATTATGTGTACGTAATTCAGCAGTTCTCATTTGTTTCTGTATATCTCATTTGTTTTTCGTTTCGAACGAGTTAAGCATTTCAATTGATAGTTTATGGTGTGTGCTTTTATATTTCAGTGAAACACTGCTGTCATAGTTAAGGGCGAAAATTGGCGCTTATAAAAGCCTGATGTTCAATGGTTGTCCTTTGTTTGCGTGGTTCATATGTTTTTCTCGTTTCTTGTTTTGATATAATATATTAGACCGTTGGTTTTCCTGTTCAAAATATAGTTTTACAATATTCATTCTGGTGCCATAATTAGCTTGCTGATCGGTATGAGCCAAGTTATATGCCGTACGTTGACCTATAATTGTAAAAATCACAAAATTACCTAACCCCGAGGAAAATTCAAAATTGAAAGTGCCCAATCAAAGGCAAAATCAAAAGCTCAAACACATCAAACGAATGGATAACAATTGTCATATTCCTGACTTTGTACAAGCTTTTTCTTATGTAGAACTTTATTTTAATTTTTTATAAATTTATGAATTGGATGGAGGGTCGTCTCAATGGCACTCATACCACATCTTCTTATTTAAAGTACTATCTTCTCAATTTCCTTCTCATTATATGATACATCTTCTTTAAATGTATGGTTTATTCGGTTTTTGTTTCTGTTCAATCATACATTTTATTTGTTGCACGCCGAATTTCAATTTGAGTGAAACAAAGCAAAACATATCATTTTACTTTCAGGGAATGAAAATATTTTCTTATTTCTTGCCAACAGACACGAGAATAACTCAATCAGAGGATGCATTATGTTGCGTAAGTGTGCTAATGGGAAATTATTGTATTATTGTCTTTCACATTTGCTCATGTGCATTGTCAATATAAGCGTTTTTGTATTTTTATGCCCCACCTACGATAGTAGAGGGGCATTATGTTTTCTGGTCTGTGCGTCCGTTCGTCTGTTCGTCCGTCTGTCCCGCTTCAGGTTAAAGTTTTTGGTCAAGGTAGTTTTTGATGAAGTTGAAGTCCAATCAACTTGAAACTTAGTACACATGTTCCTTATGATATGATCTTTCTAATTTTAAAAGCCAAATTAAACTTTTGACCCCAATTTCACGGTCCACTGAACATAGAAAATGAAAGTGCATGTTTCAGGTTAAAGTTTTTGGTCAAGGTAGTTTTTGATGAAGTTGAAGTCCAATCAACTTGAAACTTAGTACACATGTTCCCTATGATATTATCTTTCTAATTTTAATGCCTTATTATATTTTTTATCCAATTTCACGGTCCATTGAACATGGAAAATGATAGTGCGAGTGGGGCATCCGTGTACTTTGGACACATTCTTGTTTTTTTGGTTTTTTTTGGTGATTAAGCATGTTAAGATTATGACATATTGTTGACTGCTGTGCTATCTTTAAAACCAGGTTTAATCCACTACTTTCTACATATATGACAGCGAAAATTACACAGAAGCAAAGAGTTTCACGTTTATAATGTGGGCACTACAGCAACTACTGCACAACTTGTAACATATAAAATGAAGTACCAATAAAAAAATCTTCATAAAGCAGTTATTTAAAAATATGTTCATGATTAAAAAAAAATTATCTTTTTTTAACTTTTCATTTTTTCAAAAATATGCCTACATAAAAAAACCTAAAAACATTAATTTAATAAATAATAATGCAAACGACAAAGATGCATCCAGGGTAAACGAACCCAGAGGAGGATTAAGGGGGCAGGGTTCCCGCCACCCCTCCTTTTCTCGGAAAAATTTGGTTGCTTATATAGGGAATCACTGAGGCATGACCGGAGGAGGTCCTCTCTTAGGCAGTCAGTGGGCCCAAACTTGGGAAAATTTCTGGGTCCACCACTGGGACCCGTCACCTATATATACCACTTGAATCAAAGAACTGTAGGCCTCTATTTGGCTATAAAAGCCACAAAAATTTGTTCTGTTATCTCCCTTTCGTCGTAGAATTAATACTTTTAAATTCGTCGTGTTTTAGTGGAATATATAGTTTGTTTTTGTGTAATTTTTTTCTCTCTCTCATAGCATTGGGACAAGTTGTGCTAGAGGCTGCATCCAAATCCAAATATTTTTACACAAAAATTTTACACAATATAATACTATCTCCTTCAAGCACCTGCCCTTGGTGGCTCCTGCATTTTGATAACTAGTACATATTAATCGGAAATAAAATATATTTATCTTATCTTATCTGTTAATATTGTTTAGTATGTGTTTTAGCCACAAAGAGGACTATAATATAGTAATTCTTTTTTAGTATAAGTTTATGCTTGTGTTGTAGAGTGTTTAAGTGTTCATATTTCTGTGTATTGGCTTGGGTGTCCTTTAAGCACATGCCCTTGGTGACTTCTGCTTATGAACAACAATACTATTTATTCATATGCATCAGCCACGAGGAAGTATAAAAAAGAAGATGTGGTATGATTACCAATGAGAAAACTATCCACAAAAGACCAAATTGACACAGACATCAAAATCTATTTTTATAATGTAAATGTAATGCTGCTTCTAGTGCATGGTCAATAAACACTAACCATACTGGTTTACGTGACTACATGTATTATTAACTCAAATTTATATTTCATGTTTTTTTCAGTTGTATTTCTTCTTTTTTTTTTTTTTTTGTATATTGTCTACAGCAATTGTGTGATATAAAAAATCAATGTACTGACTTTTCCCATAATGGGTCCTCTATTGGAAATAGAATTTATCTTATCTTATAGAAAACAGCGTCCTAATGACAAAAGTATTGCTGAATGAATGAAGGAAAGATTGAACGTGACTTGGGTTCAACAAGAAAACAATTTATTATATTTGATTTTAGTATGTATGTTTTTTTTTTAATATTTAATAAGAAGGTAGACAACTCATTTGTCCTTGAGTAGAATGTTTTTCTGTATTATCAATGTGGTTTATTCTTTATAAAATGCACAGATTTTTACCGAATTCAAACAAAAAAACAATTTTGCTCGAAATGTTTGTCAAAACTTTCCGATTTATAATCCTTTACAACCTTTTTCAAAGAAAACATTTGTGAAAGCAACTGTAAGTAAGCTTTTGTAAGAAATATTTGGGGGGAAAATCGAAAAATTTAGTTTTACTCGTTTGGGGTTATAAAACATATAAAGTTAAAAGAGGTTCACACGTTGGTCCATATGAAAAGGGAATACTATTTGAGAGCCATAACAAGTTATTTCACTGCTCTAAAAGCTAGTGAATAGTTATCAAAGGTACCAGGATTATAATTTAATACGCCAGACGCGCGTTTCGTCTATAAAAGACTCATCAGTGATGCTCAGATCAAAATAATTATAAAGCCAAACAAGAACAAAGTTGAAGAGCATTGAGGACGCATCATTCCAAAAAGTTGTGCCAAATACGGCTAAGGCAATCTATTCCTGGTTTAAGTCCATAAAAATAAGAGCAATACATCAAACTACATAACAACCTGGCGTTCTGTAAGATCAAAATATAAATAGATAGCTGCAGAGTTTTATGAAAATCAAAGTTGATTTGAATTGAGACCTAAACTGAAAATTTGAGCTTTTTTTTCTTACCTATTTATTAAATCCATAAATTTTACAGCAATACACAAAACTATCAAACAACCTTGTATTTTATAAGGTCAAAATACAATTGAGATTTCTATAGAGTTCCAAGTTAATTTTCAAAAGACTAAGTGACTATCTTAAATTAAAATTGACAGAAATGAACCAAGCTACCAGTTTGTTTCTACACATATTTTCTACACACCAATAAAATTTGTAGCAAAATTTTTCCTATCAAATAAGTTTTGGCCCATCCACTATGCATATTAAAAAAAGTTCTCGCCCATCCAAATATTTCCACAAAAAAAGTGCTTGTCCCGCCCCACTTTGCACCGGCCCATCCATCTGATTAATATTGAACGTTCCCTTATACAACTATGTTTGATATAAAATGGCGGGATCTTACGAAAAACAGATATAACAAAACAATTATGGAACAATGCATTTATTAAACAAAATAAAGCTAGAATTTTAAAAATAGGATAAAAAGCGATCTTATTCATTGAAATGATATCATAGATTAAATATGTTGCGTTTCACAAGATTTAATTTTGAATAAACTAAAACCTATAAGTCTCTGATAAACAATTTTAAAGTCACAAGTGATTAAAGTTTTTAGATTGATTAAATAGTTAGTAATTTCATTTTTATATCACTGAGATTCTTGTCGTTTGTCTTGTCATTTTTATGAATATGTTAAAGTCGGTGTATAATTCATAAAAATCACTGAGGCCAATATCCCCGTCTTTTTTTCGTGGGTTAAACCTAATTCAGAAATGATGAATTTATAGAACAGTAAACAACTACGTTAACAATAAGAGAACAAACTCTTGTGGAATTTCTCACATTGAAACGATTTATAAGCATCTTCTTTATAAAACAAAGATATTTGATATCCTTTATGTATTCTCATTTAAAATATCCGATCATGTAATGCTTACATCTTTTGGTTTCATGGGATTAAAAAAAGGGATACGTTTTATAGTTTTTACACTAATATCACGTGACATTTCACCTGTTCTTTCTCGTAGAGAAGTTGAAAACTAAGCAAAAAAAACCTCCCTGGTAAACTACCATCAATTTCTCTGTCTGCTACTGTTTCCTTAATTTTTCAGGCCAACAAGACGAAAACCAGAATCATTTTTGCTATCCGAATGAACTTGAAAAATAATGAGATTACGAACCGGAGATTCTATTCCAGTATATAAGCTCACTTGAATAACAAATGACAGGAATTTTCTATAATTGTTTCCATGGTAAATGTATTGCATGAACATTTTACTATGATTTACAGGAAACAACAGAGCGAAAATAAATAACAATTTGCATTTCATTTTTAGAATTTATCTTCCTAACTATTGTTAGTCTATCGTCTAATTACTATTTCTGTTTGTCAAAGAATCTAGTAACTGCCTTTCTGATTTTATCGCAATTTTCCTTGGAGTATTTTTTCCCCATTTTAATGTAATAGAATAATTTGTCGCAGTAAAAAGATTTTGCTGATTGGGAAAATAAAATTATTCGTCCGCCACAATAGAAATAAACTGTTAGTCTATACAAGCAGTGCGTTAAATAGTATATATATATATATATATATATATATTGGAAAATGTGGTATGAGTGTCAATGATACATTCAAAAGTATGAATGATTATCAAACTAAAAGCAAGAGAATTCACATAAATTGCATAACAAAACTTATCACTTTTTCAACTTCAGAGTTAAATTAAGTCGAATAGCTGTGTCTTTAACTACATGTAACAGGAATACAGTGTAAATAGTACAGGTATATTTGGGTTTGATGTAAAAAGAAAAGTTTGAGACAAAAAATTATTTTGTTCATTTTCAACAATTAGTCAGAAAGCATTTTCAATGTTTTCAGTTTATTTTCGATTTATGAGTTTGACTGTCCCTCTGGTATCTTTCGAACCCCTTTTCGTGCTTTCATTCGTTTGTTTCTGTGCTATTTTATCTTGAATCTCTAAATAAAAGTAGATTGGGGATACACACCAATAAGCCAACAATAAACATGTAGCATCAAAGGAACCACAAAAGTCATTTATACTGCTTAAACAGATGAAAAGGAATATTTTTTTTCACCCTGACATTTTTATGGTGCTAGAAATTTGCACTTAGGGTATGCACACTTATAATATACCATTGATATCATCTGATGCAAGTGTTTTTAACACCCTTATTGCAAAACCTCTCTTAGATAATTTCTTTTCCTCAATAAAGTAATATTGTGGTTAATGATAGTAATAGTTTGTTGAGGTCTGCCATAGTGTGATCAACAGATCTGAAATGTGAACGGAGAGGAAAGTCTGGATTTAATACATGATCAATATTCAATGCGACGGATATGCATACGTTTAGAAACATGGCTGTACTGCTTATCTCTATACCTTGCAGGATATACAAAATATTGGCAGTAATACAACCACGACCATGACAAGATCTTTTTTTTAATGCACATCAATTCTATAAAAAGAAGAAGGGTCGATTTTGGGCTCAAACTTCAGGTTCTTCTGATGAAAGATTTTAGATACCTTTTAAACACTTCAGTCGATTCAATTAGTTTAAGCGTAAGATTTGACCTGATTTAGTAATTAAAGACAATCAAATGTAAATATAAAAAAGAAGTGGTATGATTGCCAATGAGACAACTCTCCACAAGAGACCAAAAATGACACAGAAATTAACAACCATAGGTCACCGTACGGCCTTTAACAAATTCCCCACCGCATAGTCAGCTATAAAAGGTCCCGAAATGACAATGTAAAACAATTCAAACGAGAAAACTAACGGCCTTATTTATGTACAAAAAAATGAACGAAAAACAAATATGAAGCACATAAGCAACCGACAACAACTCATATTTATGTAACAGAAGTATCCTACTTTCCAACAAAATAGCTAAAAGTTAACATTTAACAATTTTGTAAATGTGCTATATTTTGGGACAAAAACGGGTCTTACTGGACCTACTCCTTTGTAGATGTAGTATGATTGCATATGAGACAAATTTTAACCTGCGACAAAATAACTTAGATGTAAACAAATATAGATCACTGTACAGCTTTCAACAATGAGCAGGACCCACACTGTATAATAATCTAAATGACACCGAAATGACAAAAACTAAACTAAAAAAAGAAATTCAAAGCCTTGATGTAATAAAGGAAAAAAATAAATATCCCAGACAGCAAAAACAACTAACGGTAAATTACATGCTCAATTACACTATTGACTGCTCAGATTCGAGATTTATTGTTAAGTGACCCATTCCTCTATTTACTCATAATAATACTGTTCAAGTTCAACTAAGGGCTGATCTTTGCACGATATATGAATGTTTTAGTTTCTGAAACACTGACTGTAGACAAAGCATTTTGTACAGTGTTATGGTTGACAACTCTTAAAAAAAGGATACGTGTAACAAAATTATTTTTACCCGAAAGACCCTTAGGGACCGTTCAATATTTATCAGATGGATGGGCCGGTGCCAAATGGGTGGGGCAAGCACTTTTTTTGTAGAAATATTTGGATGGTCAAGAACTTTTTTTTAAATATTTAGTGGATGGGCCAGAACATTTTTATAGGAAAATGTTTTATCCATTTTATCGAAGTGTAAGAAATTTCTTTTGTGGGCACTCAAAAACTGGTAGCTTGGTTCATTTCTGTCAACTTTAAGGATTTAATTAAGGATTAAAAAAGCTAAAATTTTCTGTTCGGACTATCTTATAAATTATTTTGACCTTATGGAATACCAAGTTGTTTAATAGTTTGGTGTATTGTTGTTAAATTTATGGATTTAATTAATAGGTAAGAAAAAAAACTCAAATTTTTAGTTAGGGATTAATTCAGATAGTCAACTTTAATTTTTTTTGCAAATTTTTCAAATCAACTTGGATTTTAAAAAACCTATACAGCTTATTCATTAATATATTGATCTTATAGGAAACCAGGTTATTTGGTTGTTAGGTGTATTGCTGTTAAATTTATGACTTTTATTAATAGGTAAGAAAAAAAGCTCAAATTTTCATTTTAGGCTAAATTCAGATAGTCAACTTTAATTTTTTTTATAACTTTTTCAAATCAACTTGGAT
Source organism: Mytilus galloprovincialis (assembly GCF_965363235.1). Taxonomy (NCBI): domain Eukaryota; kingdom Metazoa; phylum Mollusca; class Bivalvia; order Mytilida; family Mytilidae; genus Mytilus; species Mytilus galloprovincialis. Next base: position 72,321,074 of record NC_134840.1, on the reverse strand, counting down.
TTTCATAAAACTCTAGAGCTATCTCAATTATATATTGATCTTACAGAAAGCCAGTTTGTTTGGTACTTTGGTGTATTGCTGTCATTTTTATGGATTTTATAAATAGGTAAAAAAAATCTAGAATTTTAAGTTTAGGCTGAACCTAGATAGTCATCTTTAATGTTTTTTATAACTTTTTTAAATCAACCTGGATTTTCATAAAACTATACAGCCTTTTCATTTATATATTGAACTTACAGAATGCCATCTTGTTTGGTAGTTTGGTGTATGTCTGTCATTCTTACGGATTTAATAACAAGGTTTAAGAAAAAGCTCAAATTTTCAGTTTATGCTAAATCCAGATAGTCATCTTTAATTTTTTTTATAACTTTTTCAAATCAACATGGATTTCCATAAAACTTTACAGCTATTTCATTTATATATTGATCTAAAAGAATGCCAAGTTGTTTGGTAGTTTGGTGTGCTGCTGTCATTCTTATGGATTTAATAAAAAGGTTTAAGAAAAAGCTAAATTTTCTGTTTTAGGTTATTTCAAGATAGTCATCTTTAAATTTGTTCATAACTTTTTCACATCAACTTGCATTTTCATAAAACTCTACTGCTAAATCATTTTTATATTGATCTTACTGAATGCCAGGCTATTTAGTACTTTGTTTTTTGCTGTAATTTTTATGGATTTAGTAAATAGCTTAAAAAAAACTGCAATTTTAAGTTTGGACCAAATTTGGATGGTGAATGGTCACCTTTAAATTTTTTTTTAACTTTTTCAAATCAACTTAGATTTTCATATAACTGTACAGCTTTCTCATTTATATATCAATCTTACAGAATGCTAGGTTTTTTGATAGTTTGGTGTTTAGTTGTCAAATTAAGGGAATTAATTAATAGGCGAAAAAGGCTGCATCAAATTCAAAAACATGCCTGCTTATATTTGCTTAAAAGGACCATAATTTCTTTTTCCAAAAGTAGAACAGATAACGGAATATTCATATTTGAACTAAATGTATACATATATATGGAATTAACTTGCACATTTTAAATTTTGTATTAACACCAAAGTTTATTCTTTGATTTCAAGACATAAAATTTTAAAAACTTTAAAATAGAAAAAGAACCTAAATCATTTTTGATTGTCTTATAGTTTAAGAGGGGCAAGGACTTTTTTTATAGATTTTTTTAGATGGGCAAGGACTTTTTTTCAGAATTTAAAAGGATGGGCGTTAGCTTTTTTAATGAAACAATATTAAGAATGCACCGGCCCATCCATCTGGTAAATATTGAACGGTCCCTTAAATCGTGTTGAAAGACCACTGTACAGACTTCGTCGTAATAACTCTATGAAGGTCAGTAGATGACCTGTTGGCAGGCAAAAGTTATCTGTCTCTTTCTAACATACCCTTATTTGTTAGTGGCAGTAAAAATGTCCCGTCTGGTTTCGAAATCTACCAATACCTTCCGGAACTTACCTTTGTACTAATTGTAAAGTTTTTACTCCCTGAAAATGCATAAAATGTTTGCTAGTCGACGTTTTTTAAGTAAAATTCAATCGACATGTAAAAAAACATTGTATAATGAATTTGAAAAGATTTTCGAATTTTACAAGATGAGAGTTACGGGACTTCATTTTTACTTTTAGTTCATATTCGAAAATGACCATCATTGGTCTCTTGTGGAGAGTTTTCTCATAGGCAATCATACAATATCTTTTATATATTTCTATTTGTAAGAGCTTTTTTGAAACAAATATAATCATAGAGTAGTAGCTTTTAACAAAATTATAAAACGGTTTATAACCTCTCAAAGCAATATTCAACCGAAAAAATCACGAAATCAATCAGCAGTTCGTGAAGCGTAACTATTTCTTCTTTACAAGTTACTTCTGCAGTTTACCCTAATAACGAGTGCCTCTTTAATGTTGCTAAATAGACCTGCAATTTGAAAGTTCAAAATTTGAAATAAAACTATCTCTATTAAAGAATCGACTAAATATCGTATTATTCATCCGTTTCACGTCAACAATTTATTTCAATAGATAATAAGAAAACAATTTCAATAGACAACGACCAATACAATTCAATATAGAGTTTCGGCAACAACCAATCTAAATTAATAGAGTTTAGACAACAACAAATATATACCAAAAGACAATGCACTGTAGTTCGTATATAAAATGAAGAGACAGGGCCGTAACTATACATGGAGGTAAGTGAGGCAAACGCCTCATGCTGGAAATTAAAAAAAAAAGTTGAAACAAAAGCTTGTCTTCCTATCAAATTGTTTTCACGGCAAGTGTCATGCAATAAGCAAGTTCTTCTCACTCTCTAATGGGTCACCCCTGCATGTTTTTCGTGATCCATGTGTCTTATTTGTACCCGTGTTTGTCTTTTGTTCATTTATTGTCCTACTTTATGATTATAGTCTAAGTGTTGTATTTCATTTGTTAATGTGTGGTTTGGCAATGTTGCATGTCCAACGATGTCCAGACATTGTGCGAGAGAATATTATAAGAAGATACTGGACACAGAAAAAAATTGTCGTTTCTTCATGGAGAATTGAACTTAATATCAAAAAATACAAAACTTGCTCTTTTTTGTAGATAAAAGTATTGCTGACATGGTTTAAATCAAAGTAAGACCACCCACCAATCTTCCGGCTTCAAATCAGTTGACAATAAACTACAGAGTATTGCCATATGACCTTTTATTTTGAAGGGTTAAACGTGCATTAAGTCGTGTCCAGACCCTTTAATAGAAAATAAAGGAATATGGATACGTGCACGGAAATTGATCGCACACAATGTCAATGCATAGAAAAATTACAAATTATCAATGGTCAGGGTTTTTATACTTGTTCTTCATCTTGATAGTCGCTGACGGGTCTTCAACACTGACAGAATCATAAATACCATACAAAAAGTTCAAGATGGTCCCTAGTGTCGACTTAAGCAGTACTTAAAGTATAACACTGCCCAGTACGTTTACAATAAGTCGTTTCATCTTCATGAGATAAGTTTCAGAGATTTTGCACAGAGTTTGAAGAAGAACTTTATCTCTAATTATGCAAGTGATGTTCTTTTTTAAAAATTATATACATATTGATATCAAAATGTCGAAGTTATAGGAGAGCTGCTTTCAAAGTATTCTGGAATCATTTTTAAAACATTTATTGAAAATCATCAAATACATGCATGATTCAAGTTAATTACATTTTTTATTTAATATTACTAATTGTTTTATCATGACAACGTCTGTTTAGGTATGAACAAGAGATATAAACTATGAGCACTATAAGAATACACTCTCAACAAATCATTACACTTTTTGCTATGAATTTCTAATGTTTTGCGTTATAATGCATAATCCAAAAGTTCTGTATGACATCAATTGGTAAATGTATATCTGCCCTCTTTTTCTTCTGTGCTTGTAAGTTACTTTCTGAAAAAGAGTTGACTTATTTAAAAGTATCATTGAATTCCCATATCTAAGCATACTTTATTTTAATGATGTTTGTTATTTATTGTTTGATATTTCATCTGTTTTAGAATAACAGGTTTTCATCAACTATCATTCAAATGTCGGACTAGGTTTATAAACTTGACGCACAACTAACAGCATATTAAGATATCTATAAAATGGAGTTTGCTACATTAATTTAATATTCCATTTTTCGACTTTTTCTTTTATGTAACTAAATACATGTGTGTTGATACTATAATGTACTTAATGTCAACTATTCAATCAAACCGTTTTATGAACAAATAAATATGCTCGCAATGTAGCTCTTCTTCTAGAAATGCATTACTAGATACAAAATATAAGAATATATCAAAATATGAATTTGTCTACAGAGGTAAATTGCATTTTATATCATACTATTTTTGAAACCAACATGTATATATATCATTACGTTTTCCAAACAGATTTTTTTTGGAATAAAACAAGTATCATTTTGAAAAAAAAAACAAAAAAACTAAAAACAAAACATAACACCAATGCAAACTATTGGTGAACTGTTTATATAAGATAAATTAATGCTAAAGAAATACTGAATAGGGAAGAATGAACTGTACTTACGGCAAAATAGTTACAGTAACCATAGCTCGTTTGTTTGATTGTGTATGAAAACAACATTACAGATAACAATCAGCAAGATATTACAACAGATTAAAATTGGGATAACGAATTCTACTGAAGGAAATCTAAATTTGCCATTTCACTTATCTCGGGCTTTCTTTCATTGACGTTAAAAAAAAAGATAATTGAAATTGTACTGAAAGAATTATTACCGGGTTATTTGAATCATACTTGAGTTTAACATTAAAAGAGGTGCAAAAGATACCAGTTGGACGTTGAAACTCGTGAATCAAAAATAAACTGACAACACCACGGCTAAAAAAGACAAAGACAAAGACAAGTAATAGTACACAAAACACAACATAGAAAAAATAAAGACTAAGCAAGTTTTAAATAATACCTGAACCAGAATTGTTAAGATTATCAACCATTTCCAATACAAGAAGAACAACTAGCTAATAGATTATTATATTTGAACATAATATTTAATATCTGTCAAATTTACTATTGCTCACCCCAGTATACGTTTCATTAGCCATCGTGCATATCCATGAATTCCAGTTTCGTCATCCGATTGGTCGTAACTGATGTTCATACCAATATTGAAAGCAATCCTCAATGGAAGGAAACCGGCATGTGCAAGTGTATGGGATGATATAATTTCCCTTCCAACTGCCTTTAGTGGATTGAGGGTACAGTAACAGCTGACATCAATATTGTCCACCAGTAGACGCCCACTGTACGTCAAAGGCGCATATATTCCTCTTCCTTTTACTTTACGTATTGATAAAACAGTAGACATGGTTGCAGTTTGACGGGCATTATCATTTGTAATAAAATATAGGTGATCTCCTGGTATTAAATTGGAGGCATGTTTTGGATATCGGTCTTTTCCAACAAACATGATATGTTCTGGAGTAAGAGTGATTTTGCCATTGTCATGAACTATCTGAAGAAATACGACCTGTTCATCCCTCAAATGATGGAGCCATGTAATCACCTCGTCTTGAATAAGTGTACCATAGTCACAGGCAGCGGTAAGGATCTTGTCCCCAACTGAGAGATCTTTCATTAGCTTTTTCTTTTGATTGTTGAGCATAACAAGTGAATCTCCAGGAAAACAGCAAATGCTTTTACCCTGATGTCGAAGCTTCTTGAAAGAATCGTCTTGAAAAAGGCTGGCATTTGATGGAGCATTGGAAGTGAAATTATCTTGATGTGGTGGGGTATCCACTCTAGACAAACGAAAAACTTCATATAAGACTTTCTGCATTTGTTTTGTTATTCTTGTTGGATGCATTTTTTCAACTAATGTGTTAATTGACATGCTCTGCAGATCGCATATTTTGAAAATGCCAAGATCTCCAAATCTAACTTGAAGAATGAAGATATCATTAACTAGTTCTTTCTCAGTTGTCCGCTTTTTGTAATTCTCTAACTTGCTGCCCACCTCTGATGTTAAAATAGTTACTTCTAAATTAAGCAAAAACATACGCATAGCTTGGGTATCGACCATTTCAGTTGACGAAGATGATGTTATGTGTCCCTTTCTAACGCGTTTGTCAATACCGGAACGAAAGCATACTGCGACAGCTTCATGTGCTATCTCATCATTCGATATGTTCAAAATTCTTTCACATGCCTCATATAAAATTTGCGGTTGCTTGTCGTAGTTTGGTAGCAGATGCCCCTCCCCGTCCTTTTGCAAATCGTTGTCTTCCGGCTCGTTTTCTTGTACAACAATCTCTGGAGTTATTCCCAAATAATCTTGAACTATTTTTTGAACTTCTGCTTTCTTCATTTCTACTCTTTCTTTCCAGATGTGTGGTTTACTTGCAATACCCATGGCATGCGTAAGAACAACCACAACAGTATTATTGCATACATCAATTGCATTGACTTTGCTGATGCCTTTTAACATCTTTGAAAAATCTGAGTTTAGTCCTATAAGTCTGTGGTCATTGATGTTTAGAACGAGCATGACTAAATTTGGATACCGCTTTAAATTGTACAGATTAGATTCCAAAAAATACTTTATAGACATTATATTTTTAGCATCTTGTTCGATACCATCGATGTCACCGAAACTAGGGGTATCAATAATGGAAAGCTGTATATCTCGAATTCTCAATTCATTTGATTTTAACTTGACTGTATACTCAATTGTAGAGCGTTCCCCTGATCGAGATTCACTTGTTTCGCGAACGTTTGTTCCAAACAAATAATCAATTGTCGATTTTTTCCCGGCACCGCTCAAACCAAATAGCAATATAAAAACTTGGTTAGGCGATCGTTTCATCTTTATTGCATTATCGGCCAACCTCATAGCAGGATGACTTTCATTGTTGAGTTGCAATTCCTGCAATTGTTGTTCGTTTGCTGGTAAGGGCATCCACTCAATACTTCTAAAAATAAAAACATCAATTTATTATTTCACATTTTTAAGCTTGCATGTCAGTTACTCTTAAACAACTAGAGGCTATAAAGAGTCTGTGTCGCTCACCTTGGTCTATGTGAATATTAAACAAAGGAAGAAGATGGATTCATGACAAAATTGTGTTTTGGTGATGATAATGTGTTTGTACATCTTACTTTACTGAACATTCTTGCTGCTTACAATTATCTCTATCTATAATGAACTTGGCCCAGTAGTTTCAGTAAAAAATGTTTGTAAAAATTTACAAATTTTATGAAAATTGTTAAAAATTGACTATAAAGGATAATAACTCCTTAGGGGATCAATTGACCATTTCAGTCATGTTGACTTATTTGTAAATCTTACTTTGCTGTACATTATTGCTGTTTAAAGTTTATCTCTATCTATAATAATATTCAAGATAATAACCCAAAACAGTAAAATTTCCTTAAACTTACCAATTTAGGGGCAGCAACCCAACAACGGGTTGTCCGATTCATCCAAAATTTCAGGGCAGATAGATTTTGACCTGATAAACAATTCAACCCAATGTCAGATTTGCTCTAAATGCTTTGGTTTTTGAGTTATAAGCCAAAAACTGCATTTTACCCCTATGTTTTATTTTTAGCTATGGCAGCCATCTTGGTTGAATGGCCAGGTCACCGGACACATTTTTTAAACTAGATACCCCAAAGATGATTGTGGCCAAGTTTGGATTAATTTGGCCAACTAGTTTCAGAGAAGAAGATTTTTGTAAAAGATTACTAAGATTTACGAAAAATGGTTAAAAATTGACTATAAAGGGCAATAACTCCTAAAGGGGTCAACTGACCATTTCGGTCAAGTTCACTTATTTGTTAATCTTACTTTGCTGAACATTATTGCTGTTTACAGTTTATCTCTATCTATAATAATATTCAAGATAATAACCAAAAACAGTAAAATTTCCTTAAAATTACCAATTTAGGGGCAGCAACCCAACAACGGGTTGTCGGATTCATCTGAAAATTTGAGGGCAGATAGATCTTGACCTGATAAACAATTTTACCCATTGTCAGATTTGCTCTAAAGGCTTTGGCTTTTGAGTTATAAGCCAAAAACTGCATTTTACCCCTATGTTCTATTTTTAGCCATGGCGGCCATCTTGGTTGGTTTGCCGGGTCACGCCACACATTTTTTAAACAAGATATCCCAAAGATGATTATGGCCAAGTTTGGATTAATTTGGCCTAGTAGTTTCAGAGGAGAAGATTTTTGTAAAAGATTACTAAGATTTACGAAAAATGGTTAAAAATTGACTATAAAGGTCAATAACTCCTAAAGGGGTCAACTGACCATTTTGGTCATGTTGACTTATTTGTAAATCTTATTTTGTTGAACATTATTGCTGTTTACAGTTTATCTCTATCTATAATAATATTCAAGATAATAGCCAAAAACAGCAAAAATTCCCAAAAATTACCAGTTCAGGGGCAGCAACCCAATAACGGGTTGTGGCATTCATTTGAAAATTTGAGGGCAGATAGATCTTGACCTGATAAACAATTTTACCCCCTGTCAGATTTGCTCTAAATGCTTTGGTTTTTGAGTTATAAGCCAAAAACTGCATTTTACCCTATGTTCTATTTTTAGCCATGGCGGCCATCTTGGTTGGTTGGCCGGGTCACGCCACACATTTTTTAAACTAGATACCCCAATGATGATTGTAACCAAGTTTGGTGTAATTTGGCCCAGTAGTTTCAGAGGAGAAGATTTTTGTAAAAGTTAACGACGACAGACGCCGGCGACGACGGACGACGGACGACGACGGACGACAGACGACGGACTACAGACGACGGACGACGACGGACGCCAAGTGATGGGAAAAGCTCACTTGGCCCTTCGGGCCAGGTGAGCTAAAAATGAAAAAGCTTGATGCAACAAAAGCACTTATTCGAATTTGAAAATATAACGTGAAAAAAATAATACAAATAAGAATATATGCAGTGGTTACATAATTATATACAGTCGTGAAAGCATTATATGCAATGGTCAAAACATTATATGCAATGGTCACACCATTATTTGCAGTCGTGGCAATACCATATGCAGTGGTTACAACATAACATGCAGTAATCACAATATTATAGGCAGTCGTGGTAACAATTATATGATGTTGTGCAGTGGTAATATCATTATACAGTAGTCACAACATTGTACGTGATTTGTTCGTGCAGTTGATGATCATTGATAGAGATGATGATAATTAATTAAAGTGATGATGGTGGTTTAAGTTCGATAAATATTTTATCGGCAATAGCCAAATCCAGTTATAATAGCTTAAACTTAGCAAACAAAATGAAACAGTTATTGAAGTTATGCAATTGAAGAAAATCAATTAAAAACTTTATCAGCGAAAAGAAAACGCCTGATATTGTCTGAAAATTGGACAGACATAATTTTAATTAATCTAACGGAAGCTCATTCCCAGGAAAGGATGAAACTTTGGAAATACCCATGGCATAATGTAAACAAAATAATGATAATTAAAAACCAATTGTTCAAAGAACGATTAAATGTCTTTACACCTGAACTTCGAAATTATAGAATGAGTTTCACTTGTATGGTTGAAGAGTTATACTGATTTTAAATACATATTAAGGAAAAAATACTCCTACAAAGGATGACCGAAAAACTAACACTTTAGTGTGTTGAAGTTGTGTCGTCTCGTAAACAACTATTTGGCAAACGCATTATATCCGTAACTGTTTGTTCTATTTGGAATAATATCAGATAACAAGCAAAGTTCAATATTTAGAACATGACCTTGTCCTTTGATATTGACCTCAATTTCCTCAAAATGGACCAATAACTTCATATCAAAACACTTTATGCCTCTATATATGCCATATGGTGTATGAACTTATTCAACATATCACTTACCGTATGTTATTTTTTTAAAGGGAAATAAACTCTCATAAGGTGTCATTGGATTTCTTTGGTTAAACTTGACAAAAAAAATGTTAAAGATTAGACGATAATAAAAATTTAGTTTTTTTCTCAATCGATTTATGACTTTTGAACAGCGGTATGCTCCTGTTGCTTTCATTTACAGTGATGGTGATTTCCCCATTCACCCTGTATAACCGAACACATTGAGTGTCATGAGACAACTCTCTCATCCAAGGCACAATTTGCAAAACAAAATCATAATAGGTCTATGTGCGGTCTTCAACATGAAGGATGAGCTCACATCGAACAGCAAACTTGTTTCAACTTGTGGAGACCAACATTTTATTTTTGAACCACACAAATGTACCACGCTGGACCAGGCTTAATAATCAGGAAAAAAACAACATTTCTTTTCTATTTAATATACATAGTCAAATTAGGAAACGGTACAAGGCAATGTATTTTCCATATATATTGAAATTGAATACGCTGTACCAAGGTAAATGATTGCCCAATTCGTCTAATGATTACTAAGTGCAGCTTATCTTATTAAGGTTTATGACCCCTTCTGTAGCCATTTTTGTACGAACTTTTCAAACTTCAATTGTATGAAAACTACAGATATAATGAATAATAGAGATAGGCTATTTTGTACATATACCAAAGGGCAACTTGATGCAAAGCATTATTATTTACTGTTTCATTGCATTTAATAGAAAAAGAGTACTTTGTGGCAAATTAACCACGATTTAAATAGAAAATCTACAGCCTTTAATACAGAGATTTTTGCTATAAAATTTGAAACATAGATTACTCACTTGTTTTTCTATGATATGCTAGTGGGTTTTTTTTACAGAAAGTTCTAACCAACCTGTAAATTCCAAAATACCTCGTGCTGAGTCACTAATTTCGAGCACACCCTAAAAGGTGTGCTTGATTTGGTCCATATTGTTTTAACCAATAATTACATTAATAAACTTGTTCAAAGGAAATCAATGCTAGCACTGTATGCAATAATCTTATATCTATCAGTCATCAAATTGCCAAATATGAGAGTAAAAGGATAAATGCTGTGGATTTTCTATAAAATTTCCATATGTATAGCATTGAATCAACACAATCCTTAAAACCATTGATTCAAAGCAAATTCGCGATTGGTTTTTTTTTTAAATTGCAATTTGTGTTTCAAACATCACATTTTCATCGAAAATTTCAAAAGTCGATATTGAAATTTAAAAATTTAAACTTAAACATTGTCTGCTCAAATTTTTTATTGCCGCTGCAGATATTTGAATACCTATTTTTCATATCTTCGACATTTAGTGCCGATTTTTGTCATCATTTTTCGCAAAATGAATTTGAAATAATTTCTAAACATTATAATATTGAATAAGCAACAACCAGTAAATCCCTTATTTCCGTTAGTGATTTTTCTGGGCCATTTTAGAGATAACGCATATTTTAAATGACTTAAAATTTGCATTTTTTAAGTTACGCCTACTGTTTTCATGTATTCAAATGTTACCTATAAGTATGTTTTTCTAGCGATTATAAAAAATGCTGGTATTAGGGATGATTATGATAGATGCAAAGTTGTTTAATGTATCTGTATCTGGACGTCACTAGTAAGTCTTGTGTGGACAAAATGCACTTCTGGCGTATTAAAATTTTAAACTTGTTGCCTTTTGTTAGCTATCATTCGTGTGTTTCTTTGTCAATTGTGTTCTCCTATTTATTTATATTGTAGTCCTGTAATGTTGTGTTGTCATTTTAATGTTATATTTCACATGGCCATAAAAGAGGGAGGTTTGGCATGCCACAAAACCAGGTTCAACCCACCATTTTTTCTTTAAAAATGTCCTGTACCAAGTCAGGAATATGGCCATTGTTATATTATAGTTCGTTTCTCTGTGTGTTACATTTTAACGTTGTGTTTCCGTTGTGTCGTTTGTTTTCTCTTATTTTTAAGTGTGAATTCACAATTACTATAAGACGTGTCACGGTACTTATCTATCCCAAATTCATGTATTTGGTTTTGATGTTATATTTGTTATTCTCATAGGATTTTGTCTAATGCTTAGTCCGTTTCTGTGTGTGTTACATTTTAATGTTGTGGCGTTGTTCTTCTCTTATATTTAATGCGTTTCCCTCAGTTTTAGTTTGTTACCCCGATTTTGTTTTTTGTCCATGGATTTTTATTTATTGATTACCGTAAACGTAACACTTGACTTTGTAACAATTAATACTTCAAAATTATATTATCCAGTTGAATTCTCTTCTAAGAGTTATTAAGTTTTCAGTTTTGAAATTTTGCCCGGGAAATTAAAATTAACAACACTCATTATTCAGGAAAAATTGTTCACAAAAATGTTAGAAGGGAGTGAGTTATACTTCAGTACAATTATTAACTCAGTCAATTGAATGCAGTGATGCAGGCACAGATCCGGTATTAATCTTGTTAGCCTCCTAAAAGTAAGATGTTTTATATTGAATTTTATTCACGTATTAATTGTTTTTCTTACATGTTAATCTTACAAGACTAAAGTTTTACAAACCTCAAAGTTGATTTATTCAACGTAAAGTTATTCATTTCTTGAAACAAATCAGGCACTACCTATTACATATGCACTGACTAAACAACAACAAGTATGACTGACTAAACAACAACAAGTATGATTCAAACTTGATTATTAATTTGTTTTATGATAGACTAATAAACTTAAATTTCTTTTGTCTTTTTGTCACTCTGAATATGTTTGTTTCTATTTTTATTTTACAATGGTTTATTTTGAATGAGGTGGCGTAAAGAAAATACCAAAACTACCGAAATTAAGGATATTTAGTGAAAATCATGTGTGGCAAAAACTATCAATGACATCAAATGGTTTAGATGCTTCAAATTTGAGACAGACAAAGACATGTGGTGGGTGTTAACATGTATGTGAGCTTTCATACTCCCTTACTCGGGACAGTAGTGTAACAACACAAAACGAGACATCATAGATCTTACTACAATAAAAAATTAGAAATCGCAAGACAAATCAAATTTATGAGACAGGCATGTCTTTGTTTATGTTCAGCTGTGTTAATGACACACATATCTATGTATTGATTGTTGAATAAAATTTTTACCGACTTAAAAAAAGATATTTTATTGCAGTGATATTTTTGTACTTCCGCTTGAGCATTTACAATGTCATAATCAGCAAAGGTAATCATCGTCGACTTGTCTTGTGTAACAAAGTTCAGCAGCAGCTGCATTCATAAACTATATATATATATCTTCGTTTACAGGTTACTAGGGCTCGTATTTTCTATCAGTATGTCTAATAACATTAACGGTACCAATTTTTCTGCACCAGATGCGCATTTCGACAATACATGTCTCTTCAGTGATGTAAGTTACATGGTTGATGTAAACAAGAAGCTAACTAAATTAACATCGGTGGCCGGGTGGTCTAAGTAGTTACTACTGTAATCACTAGCCAGTCAACACTGAGGTTGTGAGTTCGAACCCCGATCGTGTGGGTGCACTCGACTTCAATCTTAATTGACTAGGATTGTCAGTTTCCCTATCGAAGGTCGGTGGTTTTCTCCAGGCATTCCGGCTTCCTCCACCAATTAAAACTGGCCGCCTCGAAATAGCCTAAATGCAGTGCTTAACAGTGGCGTTAAAACACCAAAAATCAAATCAATCAATCAAAAGATTACTATTACTATACAACTTACCCTATGTTTTCCATCTTTTACACGTTTGTGCAAAGGCTCTTCGTTTGTGGTATTCTATATAATAAAAAAAAACAGTTATATTAATATTGATAGAATATCATATGATCAAGTGATTCGACAACAAGGTCTTACACATAATTGTTGGTCGTTCGAATAAAATTTCATTGGTACGAGGGAAATATTAAAAACAAACGTGGTAGGCATGTTTCTTTCACTTATATAGATCTAAGCAGATGAGGAATGAGTGCCAAATGAGACAACTCTCCATCCAAATCACAATTTATAAAGTAAACCATTCTAGGTCAAAGTGCGGTCTTCAGGACGGAGCCTTGGTTCACACCGAACAGCAAGCTTTAGAGGGCCCCAATGTTGTTATTTTTAGTTTTGCTTCCGTAATTTTTGTATTCAAAGCTACAAATAACTCTTTTGAATAATGCCAAACGACACTTGATATGAATGAAATAAGATCCAGAAAACTTCAAGAAAGCTAATATTTAAGAGGATTAGTCAAGAAAGACTTCAGGTTTTCTCTTCAATATTGCTTTAGTAACACCATATGATTTGTTAGGATTCTTACATGATCTTAGAATATCTTGTTTTGTTTTTTTTTTCGGTTAAGGATATACTGAAAATTCCAAGTTTTAGGTTACCCGTCAAGTAATAACGTACATTGTTGTGCATTTTTTTTGTACATATTATCAATAGGAAGAAGGCAGTAGAAATGCTTCATTCAACCTATGCCAACATTTTAAAGTTTTATAGGTTTAAAATTGTATGGAAAAATGTTGACATAGGTTAAACAATTTGTAACAGATTAAGCGTTATAAACACATAAATTGATTAAGGGCTCATATTAATTTACATAAGTTTAATCTTATACCCCAGTCACACTAGGCCACGATCGCTCTACGATCTGTGAAAAAATGCAAATTTTGACGAGCGTAGTGCGATCGTGTAGATCGCAGTGAGGTCGTAATGCGGTAGTGGTAAGGTCTTGGAGATCGTGATGAGGGTGGCTAACTTTGAACATGTTCAAAACAAGCGTGGTGTGGTCGTGGCGAAATCAGGTCGTAGTAGAAGCGTAGTGAGAGCGCAGTAAAGTCGTGGTAAGATCGCAAAGGTCGCTGTACCATCATAGCGAGAGCGTGATTCTATTCGGAGAGACTACGCTACGATCTCACAACGACGTTTTCACGACCTCTCTATGATCATCACGTTCTCACCGCGACCCAACTACGCTCCCACTACGACCATACCACGTTTACACCATGCTGTTCAAGACCATAGTACGATTCTAGCACGCTGATGCCGTCCTCATCACGCTCTTCTTACGACCTGTCTACGTTCGTACTACGACTATTTCGAGTTCTTGTCATGCTCATTGTCAATGTCACATAAATTTAAAAAAGCTCTCCAGTTTTTGTTTGAAACATCAATTTCAATTGAACCATGGAAACACAAGACCATGTACATGTAGTAATGCTTCTTCAATCAATAACTCAGATACAAAATTTTAACGACCAAGCCATGATGTTGTTATTGAGAGAGCGAAGAAGAAGGATTCGAAGAACATTTAGACGGCGTAGGTCCTTTTGGATTCGTCCTTGGTTAGCAACGGATAGGAGACTCTAGTTTGGTCATTATGATCAGTTGATGAACGAGTTAAGAATTGAGGATGAACCTTCCTTCTTCAATTTTTTAAGAATGTCTCCAGTGTTGTTCGATGAACTTCTTAACCGAGTTGGTCCAAGAATTAAGAAGACGGATACGCTATTTAGATGAGCCCTATCGCCTGGTCTTAAACTGACCATCACTTTAAGACATTTAGCTACTGGTGACAAGTATTCGACCTTGCAGTATGACTTCAGAGTTGCTCGGAATTCTATCAGTAAATTTTTACCCGAGGTTTGCCGAGCAATAGTTGACGAATATAAAGATGAGGTGTCCGTGTTGTTTCCGTAAAATATTCTTTTAAATAAGAAATAGAAGGAATGAAACAGTATTTATATGGAGTTCGGTGCTGACATTATTGTTCAGAGCGTAGTAAGATCGCGGTATGAGCGTGGTATGGTCGAAGTAAGGTTGTGGGACGAGCACGCTATAATCGCAGTAGACGCGTGGTAAGATCGTGTTGCAATCGCATAAATCGTGGTATGGTCGTAGTGAGAACGTGAAGAGCGTAGAAATGTCTTGATAAGCATAGTGAGGTCGCAGAATAAGCGTGGTGAGAACGTGGTATAATCGTAGCGGGATCGTTGAAGAAGCGTAATGAGGACGTAGTAGCATCGTTAAAGCAACGAAAATGTACATTTTCATGCCGCTCATACCGCGACCTCACCACGATCTGATTTTTATTTTAGATCGTGGTGAGCGTAGTGCGATCGTGGTCTAGTGGGACTGGGGCTTTAGCGTTTCAGTTTTTTGTTACTTGTAAAAGTAAAAATGTAGGTGTTATTATATATATTGAGGATCTCTATTTCATTAAGAAGTAATATAATACCGCAGTCCCACTAGGCCACGATTGCACTACGATCTGTGAAAAAAATGCATATTTTGATGATCGTACTTACGATCGTGTAGATCGCAGTAAGGTCGTATCACAGTCGTGGTGAGGTCTTCAAGATCGTGATGAGCGTGGCTAACTTTGAACATGTTCAAAACAATCGTGGTGCGGTCGTGGCGAAATCAGGTCGTAGTAGAAGCGTAGTGAGAACGCACTAAGATCGTAGTAAGATCGCAAAGGTCGCTGTACCATCGTAGCGAGAGCGTAGCGAAAGCGTAATTCTATTCAGAGAGACTACGCTACGATCTCGCAGCGACGTTACTACGACCTCACTACGACCATCACGTTCTCACTGCGACCCAACTACGCTTCCACTACGACTACACCACGCTGTTCACGATCAAAGTACGATTCTAGCAAGCCCTTGTCGTCCTCATCACGTTCTTCTTACGACCTGACTACGTTCATACTACGACCATCATTCTCATTGTCATTTTCACATAAAATATTATAAATCTCTCCAGGTTTTGTTTGTCTGTATGTAATTAGGAATTCTTGTCCATTTTCTTTAACTGCTCAACCATGCTTCTCTTTTTTTTTTACAGATTAGACCGTTGGTTTTCCCGTTTGAATGGTTTTACACTAGTAATTTTTGGGGCCCTTTATACTTTTGCTGTTCGGTGTGAGCCAAGGCTCCGTGCTGAAGGCCGTACCTTGGCCTATAATGATTTACTTTTACAAATTGTTACTTGGATGGAGTTGTCTCATTGGCACTCATACCACATCTTTCTATATCTATTGACACATCTGTGTTATCTCTGCTATTGGTCACTGAAATATCGTCATTTGAGCTTTATGGACCAGCAATAGGTTGTAATTTAGATAGGATTGATCGGTTCTTCATCTCTGCTTGAACAGGATTCAATACTATCAGAGCTCCCTCTGCCTCTACATCAACCCCTACCACCACGCCACGTGTTCTAGTAAATTTTGGTGGCATGACTGTATTGTTTCCGGTAAATCTACGTATTCAGAAATAGAAGGAATGGAACTGTATTGATATGGAACACGATGTTGACGTTATTGCTGAGAATGTAGAAAGATCGCGGTATGAACGTAGTATAATCGTGGTAAGAACGTGTTAGTATCACAATAGAAGCGTGGTAAGATCGTGTTGTAATCGGATAACTCATGGTATGGTCGTAGTAAGAACGTGATGAGCGTAGAAAGATCTTGATAAGCGTAGTAAGGTCGCATAATAAGCGCGATGAGAACGTGGTATAACTCGTAGCGGGATTGTTATATGAAGCGTAATGAGGACGTAGTAACATCGTGAAAGCAACGAAAATTTACATTTTCATGCCGCTTATACCGCGACCACACGACGATCTTAATCTATTCTTGATCGCGGTGAGCGAGGTGCGATCTTGGTCTATTGGGACAGGGGCTTAAAATGTATACATATAATAATACAATGCAAAATAAGGATTTCTATAGTTTCATTAAATTCTCGTCTACTCATGATGTATATATACAACTCGTCTAAACATCAACCCAACAATGTTAGATCTGTAAATTTGCTTTCGCAAATTTTTTGTCCTTCCCTCGCCGGGATTCGAACCCATGCTACTGAGATATCGTGACACCAAATCGCCTGCACTGTAGCCGTCCCGCTAGATCACACGACCACCTGTGCTTCATAAAAATGAAGCTTTCAGTGGCCGGTGTACCTTTCCACGTCAGTTTTAATCTAACGTCGTACTACAGTACATGATATATAAGGCATATATTCTACTTTTTTTTCTATATTTTACTTTTTTTTCTATATTCTACTTTTTTTTCTATATTCTACTTTTTTCATAAATACTGACTGATAAAATATCTATTTTAAATGTGCGTTATCGAATCCTACAATATTGACACAGACAGAGAATAAGATAAGTTAACTAGTTTTGTCTGGATTTAACTCTGACCTGGTATTTACGGGATAATATTTTGGTTGCCAGTCTGTTGGAAACAAACCGAATATCTATTAATGCATTTGCCATACTAACTTGTGAATGATTGATTTCCAAATTACAAATAAGCGACACAAAATGTAACCACAACTAAAGTAAATAAATAAAAACAAACCGGCACTCAGTACTTTTTTCTAAAGTAAAAATATGTAAATAAAGGTTGCACTTTCTTACTGGAATAGATAATACATAGAAAATAATTATTCCGAATTATATATTATTTTGCAAAATTATATAGATTTTATTTTTATTTTATTTTGTTGTATGGCTAACGTTTTTGTATAAATATAGGGTGTTGCTTTTTAATTGCATGTTTCCTATTTAGTTTATCAAAATTTATCATAAAATTTAACATATAAAATAGCGTTTAAACTTTTTTTTCTCTCATATTTTAGTCTTTATTTTTATGTTATTTCTTTTTACTACTATACAAAACAATTTTGCATACTTATTTTTTATCCTTTATTCTTTTTCTTAATTTTTAAAGAGAAAAATCTTAATGCTTTAAACAATTCTGACTGTATTTTATATATTATTGATTGATCATTTGTTTTTTACAACACCTATTGTATTTTGTTTGTGTCTTCAACCAAATATATATTCAACCTATGTCAACAAACAAAATACAATTTTATAAAAATAAAGAAAATAATGTTTACAGCAATAGTTGCAGCTATATAATTTGCATATTTTACAGGAGATGGTAGTGAGTTATCTAACTTATATAAAACTTATTGGATTTATTGACATTATCTTGGTCAATACACATGGAAGTTTAATTATGATTAATGTTTATTTGTTATTCATAAATTACTCGTAAATTGAACATTTAAAAAAAATATAACCGTTACCTTCAATTTTCGAATGAAATTTGGTCCCTGTCCGGAAATTGTCGTAACAATTTATGTAGTTATCTTTTTTAAATTAATGTAATAATCCTACGGGGTCGTTATAAACCAAGTTTACTAACAAAAAGAAATCTTAAATACAATAATGAGTCATGCAGAGAGACTGCTTCTAATTATCACCTCACACTCCCTTAAGGAAAGGGGATATATATTCCAGACCACCAGTCCTGCCCACGTAATAACCCCATTCATCAGAATCCTTCCCTTTTAAATTGTATACTGAGCTCATTATCACGTTTTAACTTAACTGATACCTTCCCCCCTTTTAACTTCTCTTTTATCGCAATTCCACAACCTGGATCCTTAATACTTTCTAAAACAAAATGCAACGCAATTTTGTGCAATAAGACATAATACTAGTAGAAGATAAACTTCAAAATAATTGTAACGAAAAGTTAAACAAGTATAAACCAACGGCAATAAATTAAAATATCATTAAATTTATATTGGTATATATGTACAGTGATGAGAACTAATGATCATACAACCTCGCAATATTTTTTACTTAAAATTTTGCATTGCAACGTCTAGCACCTCTCATACTGGTTATGACGTCTATAAACTAAATCCGTTAAGCGCTCACAAGCATTGTTAACGCCTCCACAATTTGTATGTGCCCCCTCTCAAGTCAGGAGCCTGTAATTTAGTGGTTTTTGTTTGTTCATATCTGTGATAGTTGTTTATAATTATATTTTTAACGTTTGTTTTAGCGTTTAAACGGGACCGTCTAAATAGTTATATACTGTAAGGATTATGATCACTGCAGACTGTACATACGATGAACTATAATTGCTTTGTATAATTGCGCATTAGACAACTCTCCACAAGAGTCCATATGACAAAGAAATTAACAATTATAAGTCACCGTACGGCCTTCAAACTATGACCAAAACCATACCGCATAGTCAGCTTTACAAAAAATCGAAATGACAATTGCAAAGCAATTCAAACGAGAAAATTTACGGTCTAATATAAGTACAAAAAAAATAACGAAAAACAAATATGTAACAAATAAACAAACGACAACCACTGAATTACAGGCTCCTGACTTGGGACAGGTACAAACATACAGAATGTGGCGGGGTTGAGCATGTTAGCGGGATCCCAACCCTCCCCTAACCTGGGACAGTGGTGTAACATTACAGCACGAGGACGAACTCTAAAAATCTGTTGAAAAGGCCTAACTCATCAGATGAATACAAATAGAAGTACTACACATATGATTTTATTTTTTAAGACTATAAAAATCCTTTCAATTATGGACGATTTCAGATTTAATGTATCTGAACTTTAGTAGACATAATCATTATGTCTCGGATTGAGTTCTATGTTCTAAACTGTGATATCTATAAACATTAGCTTGTACTTGGATGAAATTTTATATATTATTATATGGTATGTATTGAAAGAGTTAATTACGTACAGCTACTTTCGATTTGTCTCTTTCTAATTGATTTACGAGATTTTCCTATTCGTAAACTACTGTCACCTTAAAATACCACTGAAACAGTTTACTTTCAGTGTTCTTTTATTATATATAATAAAAAAAAGAAGAAGATGTAGTATGGTTGCCGATGAGACAACTCTTCACAAGAGACCAAAATGACACAGACATTAATTAGTTTACCCTGTTCAAAATTTCTCTTACATTCCTAGATTTAATATGAATGTTTCTAAAGTACCTAATATAACAATAAGGAGATGTGGTATGATTGCCAACGAGACAACTATCCAACGAATTGGATGAACGCAATGATCGGCAAGCAATACAATACAATATGCTTTATTTCAAAAACACTCCGTCACATTGACATGTGAAACAAGAGGTAAATTACAAAATACAATCACATACAATTAAAGAAATAAATAAAACAACTTAGAAATGAAATATATAGAAAATTACTTTACTTTATATTATAATATTTTAGTTAACTTTGAAATGAATAAAGACACATTTTAAGTACGTTAATATTAGTCAATGACAGTAGTCCTTTCATTTTTGCTTCACTCGGATATTTCACATAGTACTCTGGAATATGCTGATTTCTGATATTTTTTACTTATAAAGAATTGCATTCAAATAAATAATGGTATTCATTGCCAATTGCAGTTAAACACAAATTACATGTCCTCTCTTTTTTGGAATGTTATACCATCTTCCCAGCTCTACTGGGATTTTTACATTGCAGCATCTTAATTGTGAAATATATTTACGTTCGAATGGTGTTAATTTTAAAAGATAGTTTTCTAAGTCAAGGATTGTTTTAAAAAGTCCATAAAATTCTCCTCTGGATGAGTTGTCAATTTAAATATGCCATTGTTGAATGAATGAATCTTTTAGTTTTTCTGTTAGTACGATTTTTAGTTGATTTATATCTAATGGTGATTGCTGAGTCCAAACATAGCTTAGTCCGGCATTGTCTACGATCGATTTAATATAATCAATCCATTTGAAAGTGTGATCATCTTTTAAGTTGACTATAATTTGATAAAGTATACTGCTCAGTTTATTTTCATTGGTGAGAAGTTTGTTCCAAAAACACACCATTCTACATTTTATTACGGTATCTATTGGTGTACGACCAAGTTCTCCATATGTCATAAAATTTGGTGTCGACGATCTAATTTTCAACACATTCCGGCAAAACTGTAGAGGGATTTTTTCCAACATGTAATTGTTTCCGAATCCCCATATTTCACATCCATATGTCAGAATTGGAAGTACAAGTGCATCAAACAGTTGTAATTGTAAGTCGACAGGTATTGAGAGGTTACGTATCTTTGTATAGAGACTAAAAAGAGCTTTATGTGCTTGTTCGCTAAGACGCTTCTTCGCTGTTGCAAATGAACCATTGTAATTAAGGGTTAGTCCTAGATATGGATAAGAATCTTGAATTTCAATAGACTGGTTGAATATTTGAAACTTTGGTAATGTTCTTGATTTCCGTTTGCAGAACACAACAACCTTTGTCTTCGATAAATTAACGTTTAACTTCCATCGGACACAGTAACTTTCAAAAACATTTAAGGCGTGTTGCATTGATTCGGCCGTGTCAGATATAATTATAGTGTCGTCGGCGTACAAAAGAACGAAAAGTTTAATATATATATGTAAATGATTGTGGCAAATATTTTCGATAACTTGCAAGTTCTGAACATCATTATCAGCAAAGAAAGACTCCAGATCGTTTAGATAAACAGCAAATAAAAAGGGGGATACGTTTTCTCCCTGTCTCACTCCAATGTTACAGTTAAAAACGGCTGACACTTCGTTCCCATTCCTTACGCAAGATTTAACATCACTATACATACTATATATTACCTTAAAAATTTTCCCAGAAATATTCGCCTTTTGTAATTTTATCCATAAAGATGTATGAGAGATTGTATCAAAGGCTCTCGAAAAATCAACAAAAGTGCAAAAGAGGTTTTTTCCAAGTGCTTGATAAATTGATATTAATGAATGTAATACAAATATGTTATCCAATGTACTATAACCTTTTCTGAAACCTGTTTGAGCCTCGGAAATCAGATTGACCTTAGTTGATAGTCCCCCAAGTCTTTCATTTAAGATAGATGTGAAAGTTTCCCAAGACATGACACTAATGTTATTGGTCTGTACGAACTAGGATCATATATATTGCCTTTATTCTTGAAGATACTAGGTTGAATAATTCCCATTGTCCATGAATCTGGTACCTTCTCAGTATTTAAAATAATGTTGAATAACTTGTGATAGATGGTCAACATTTCCTTAAGCGTATGTTTAATATGTTCATTCACAATACCATCATATCCGGAAGCCTTATTGTTTTTAAGTTTTTTGACGACATTCAAAATTTCTTCTTCTTTGATTGGAGAATTTAAAATTTTGTTAATGTTCTCTGGTGGTACCTTTGTTAAATATATGTCTGAGTTGTCTTCAATGACTTCATCTTGGCTTAGACGTTTAAAATGTTCATATAAGTCTTCAATTTTAACAGCATCAGTTTTATTTGATTTGTTGGTATTTATACTATTTAATATAATTAAATAAATATAATATAAATTATTATAAAATTAAGCAACACCTGATAATTTTCCAGAATCAGTTTTTACTGAATTCATAACTTATCGAAATATCGATACAATGAACTAAATTTTTGTTTTTATAAGATAACATATATAATATTAATTGAAAAGTGAAAGTTTGGACTGTGTTTATGATAAAAAAAAAATTACCATTTCATTTTGGCAAATGGTTGAAAAATGGCAAAATAGAATACAAGATAAAGTTTCAACTTGTACAGACGTTTTTGAAAATTTGCTTTGTACTAAACACAAAATTCTTTTTAAAACTCGAGGTTGACAATTTGTGAATACATTAAAGTAAAATTTAGGTCACTAGCCAGTGTATCCTTCACGCTCCCGGACAAGTTCATTTACACGTCGTCTCATGCTTGGAACTAAGCGTCGTAATGTTCTAACAGGAATTATTTGTCATTCTTCATTCAAGACTGCTCGTAATTCATGTCAATCCATCCAGAACATAAAGGTCCATTTTGCAGTCAAATGAAAAGCATCTCCAAAATGTCAAACCTTTACCACCAAACGCTGTAGTTCCAAGAATGTACTGTTTCCTGTATGCTGTATTCAGAGGACGCCATAACCGCATGCGCTCATCAATATGATGTTGGAGGAATCTTCTCTCGTCAGACGAATGGACGTAACGCCACTGTTTCAAAGTCCTATTGTGGCGACCGAGTGACCACTGATGACGATCTTGACGATTCCTAGGAGTCAGCAATGGTCTTTTAACTTGTCTACGGGCACGTAAATTGACACAATTTAGTCTGCAATTAACAGTTACATTCCATTGCACGTAACTTGCAAGGATAAAACTTGTATTTAGCTTGATAAAACCTGTTTTTAAGGTACATAGGAATAGAATTTGTACCTGATTTCTTACCTGTCGATAAACAATAGATTAACGAAATATATGGAATCAAAGCAGTATCAAATCTAATTTTAAAACAAAAAATAGAAGCAAAAACATTTAGGTGTTGCTTAACTTTTGCGAGGTGTATATAAAATTCAATCGAAAAAGGCTTAACTCATCAGAACGATTAAAAGCAGAATAAATTTAAAACACAGACCGATCGTGTCAGGGTATTTATCATTCCCTCGTCGTTATCAACTAAAAAATGCACTTAGTAGAAATATGAGAGTACTCATAGTTATTTACATCTAGTTCAAAGCCAATAACAACTTATAAAATAGTCATGGATCTATATCAGTCAATACACAAACCAACCTTTAATTGATTTATCGAAAGATGTCATAAACAGTCACAGGAAAACATGACCTTGTGCAATGCAAGTTAGCCTTTTCGATCGGTTAGAACAAAAATCTCTTTTAAGAATTTTGGATCTCAGTGATCTTCGACTTTGTACTTTATTTGGCTTTTATTTTTTTTTATTTTTTTATTTTTTTTTTTATTATTTTTTTGGATTCGAGCGTCGCTGGTGAGTCTTTTTTAGACGAAACGCGCATCTGGCGTGTATATATAGTTTAGTCCTGGTATCTATGATGAGTTTATTTACAAATACCTAAAGTTTGTTTCAGGTTCTAAAAATGGGCGAATTAGTAATTCTTTAACTAATTTTTATCTTATTTTTAAAATGTGATTTTTACTCATACGTTCTAAGCTAGATTCTTTCTGTATTACTGATTCTTCTAATTTAATTAGTTAAACAGTCGGTTAGTGACCTTATACGATATATACGGGGTCAGTCAATTTCATATTGGGTGAGAACGAATATGATATATTATATTAAGGTAGCACAATACAACGATTTTTTGACTTCCAATCACTAACCTTTGAAATGCTGTAACTTTCTTATGGATGCATAGACAATAATAAAAGAGGTATATATAGATAGATAAGAGATAAATCTTTTAAATGAATGCAATATTTTTATTATGCAATTATTATTTAGTCAATTATTATGTAATTAGTTGCAACATCTCGGTCAGTTCACTTGAATGAATTTAGCTCTATCATCTTTTTAACTATACATAAAATTTTAACGAAATCTTAATCAACACATCATGGGCTTCAAAAGAGTGTCATAAATTGTCTCTATGGTATTTTATTCTCTCATAAATCTGTAATTAGTGTAAACATCCTAACCCCATAAAAGAAGATAATGTTTAAATTATGTGTAAAATTTGTTCTATACATTCTATCTAAAATCTGAGACACCCTTTTGTAGATAATGGCCATAGGAACAACATATAATAAAATCAACCCTAAAGGAATACATATGCAGAAGCTAATTTCAATTGAAAGTGGAATTAGATGAAAAATGTTTTAGACACAGTTAACATTATAAAGTTAACATTATAATTGGTTACATAATTGTTACATAATACTAACATTGCATTAATTGAAAACAGTAATCTGTTAGCTATTCATAACTTCAACTTTTATAAATTTTCAAGTGTTATTAAGAAAGTTACAGCATTTTTAAAACTTATGAGTTGGGGTTATAAAATCTCCGAATTGTGCTACCTTAGAGTGTTCAAGTGTTCAACTTTAAGAACCTACTTCCATTGGTCTGCACACAAAAAACTAATGTCAACAATAACAATTTATTATCAGCAACCTTGATATCACAATATTAAAGTTTCAATACGTTTAGATAATCATTTAGTGCCGTAGTGTTACATCAACTACTAACCGTGTATTCAAATAAGTCCCGCTTCCATACTAACCTAATATGGAATATACACGGTCTCCATGCGGTCGCTTTTAACCATTCATATTCCCAGAAATGTATAGGAGGTAGGATAATAGCTCTTTTTCTCTTTTATTTCTTTTATTTGTGTGTTCCTTTTTTTATCTCCTTAAATTACAATTGTTTTCTCTAATTCGTCGTATTTTTTTATCTCTTTGGTTTAGTTACGCGGGTTATTCTGTGTGCGCCACATTTGAAGGTCATTTCTTTATAAAAAGAACAATTATAACAGTCATACCTTAAGTAACAAGTGAAATACAACTGGTAATTTTAAGCATTTTGTTGGAAATTAAAGACCGACCGTGCGAGACCCTCAAAGATAGTCAATGCCGTTAAACACCCCTTGTAGATGTTTGAAGATTAGAAACATAAATTAAGTAATTGCAAAATTGAGTTGAAGTAACTAGGTAAATAAAAGAAAATGACCAAATTATAAAATTGAACACGCAGTAAAAAAAAAATTTGGACCTAAAACGATATTTAATTTGTGATCTTTCAATGATTTTGAAAAATAATAACAATGAATTTGCAAAGTAAAAATAATTGTCAAATATAAAGATTTTTTCTCCATTTATTAAACTGCAGTTGGAACGTGCGAAAAAAAACTAATTGTTTGGGGGTTTTTTTTATTAACTTTAGTGAGCTTTAGTGAGCTTTAAGGTTACATTTTGTGTAATGATAACTACAAAGTTGATTCCAAAGTAAATGAGATACTTCGGACTATAAATAAACTCATCATAGATATCAGGACTGACAAGAAATCTTGGAGATTGAAGAGCACACCAACAGATGACTACATATGGCGATGATAATTTCAACAAACATCTAAATGTATTTTTAGAACACTTTACCTGCCATGCTTTAATCAACTAAACAAGATATACATCATTTTACACATTATATTGAGGTATCTATGTCAAACATACACGCATGCTAACGCTTTGAGTTTACAACTGCAACAAGCTGCTATCTCATCTGAAGGTGGTTAACGCCGTCAACGCAAAATAGAGTACTTTGAAAATTACAACAGACTAGCTGACCTAAACCAAAGTCTCTAGGATAAGGAATCCGGATCCAAATAATGTATTTCAATGTCACATACCAATATATAAAATACATAGTACCATATTGCACCTTTTGAGTATGCTAATGCAGCATCATATCTTCATCAAATTAATAAGTACATGATTTTGCAACATGTTAATTTGTATATGACTTTTGAGACAATCATGGTGAACTTAGTCTTATTCTCTATCTGTGGTATTATTGAAGGATTTACCAGTGAACATACAAAACGGATAGTTTATAGAAGTCAGTAAGTGTGCAATATGTGTTTCAAAACAGTCGTGATATGATATTTTAAAGAAATATATTTAGAATATCATTAGATATTTTGATCATATATTTTGTAATATTCATGAGAATAACATTGTTATATTTTTAAAATGAATAGACGATTATTCCTTAAATAAAAGATAGAAATCCTTATTTTTCATTGTTTTTTTATATATTAATTTTATATCAACTCAAAACGAAATAGAGATCCTCAAACATTCAATTACATACATTTTCACTACAACATGAAATAAAAATGAAATTGAATACACTTAAACGCTATTTTTAATTCATTGGACATTTGTAGCCCCTAATCAACTTATTTATTTTTAGCACTTAATTTGTGACAAATTGTTCAACCTATCAACATTTTTGGTACAGTTTTATATCTAAATTACAAAATGTTGGCAATAGTTGAATAAAGATGCCAAGCTATCCACGACAAAAAAAAACATCGAATCAATGTTAGATCAATACTCATACGCAAAGAAAAAAAGAAGTTGCAAAATATTGTAATAATCTGTAATATTTATTTATTATCTCGTTTATTCAAAATGTTTCTATCCGTCCTTTACTTTGAGCGTTTCATTTCGTCCTCTTTTAAATGTTTCTGTTCGTCCTTTATTTTGAGTTTTTCATTTCGTCCTTATTCTAAATTTTAATTTTAATTATGTCACCCGATCGACAATGTCGGGTGACATATTGCTTTTCTTATGTTTCTTTGTTATTATGTCACCCGATCGACAATGTCGGGTGACATATTGCTTTTCCTCTGTTTCTTTGTTATTATTATTATTCTTCCAACTATTTTGTCCGCCACTTTTCTAGGAGCCAATGGAACCAATCTTAATGATAGTTAAGTATAATAGGGAACACAAAATTTCGGGTTGCAGTAGGGTCTAAGACCATAAAAAAATGGCTGACGTTTCCATGGAAACGGAACAATTGTGAAAAATTCCAGATTTTGGTTTTTGTGAATAATTTGGAGATGCTTAAACTCAGAATCATTATATTTTGATACAATGAAGGTACCACCCATATACTGGTTTTGGATGATTTTGGCAATCATTGGAACTACTATGTTGCAATGGAAACTACACCAAAAATTTCAAAATCATGAAAATGCTCAAAATTTTTGAAACTTTAGCATAACGATGAGCAACTTTGGTAGATGTGGAATTTGGCGTTGGAATTTCCAAAATGTCTGCCGTTTCTATGGAAACAATGCAAAAAGGTCAAAATGCTCCAAAAACTTCCGGGTTTGGTGAATAACTTTGGTATGCTTGAACTTAAAATCATCAAATTTTAATGCAATATAGTTGTCTACTATATCCAGGTTTTGAATGATTTTGACAATCATTGGAACTACTATGTTACCATGGATACAGAATCAAATATTTCAAAAATTTCAAAATGCTCCAAAATTAATGAAACTTAATATGATTGTTGACTGTCAAGACTGCATCAGACTTTTGAAGTTGGAATTTCCAAAATGGCCACCGTTGCCATGGAAACTGCAAAAATGTCAAATATTTTCAAAATGCTCCAAACTTAATGAAACTTAATATTATTCTTAACTGGCATGTATAGATGAGACTTTTGACTTTGGAATTTTCAAAATGGCTGCCGTTGCCATGGAAACAGAAGAATTGTGAAACTTTTGATAATGCTCAAAATGTACTGAAAATTTACAGAAAGATATATCGCAATGCGTTGATCTGCAGTCACTGTTAAATTGTTTTCAAATGGCTGTCGCTTAGTGGCAATAGGGGAATGGTGACATCCGCTATTGCTTGCAATGGCAATTCTAGTTATTATTATTCTTCCACCTTTTTTTGTCCGACAGGTTTTTTGGATTAAAATGGAACCAATCTTAATGATAGTTCACTATAAGGAGGAACACAAAATTTCGGGTTGCAGTAGGGTCTAAGACCATAAAAAATGGCTGCCGTTTCCATGGAAACGGAACAAATGTGAAAAATTCCACTTTTTGGTTTTGGTAAATTATTTGTACATGCTTAAACTCAGAATCATTATATTTTGATACAATGTAGGTGCCAGCCATATACTGGTTTTGGATGATTTTTGGTAATCATTGGAACTACTATGTTGCCATGGAAACTACACCAAAAATTTCAAAAATATCAAAATGCTCCAAATTTTTTGAAACTTCATAGTAACGATGAGCAACTTAGGTAGATGCGTAATTTGGCGTTGGAATTTCCAAAATGTCTGCCGTTACCATGGAAACAGTGCATAAGTGTCAAAATGCTCTAAAAACCTCAGGGTTTGGTCAATAGTTTTGGTATGCTTGAACTTGAAATCATCAAATTTTTACACAATATAGTTGTCCACTATATACAGCTTTTGAATGATTTTGACAATCATTGGAACTCTTCTGTTACCATGGATACAGGACCAAATTTTTCAAAAATCTCAAAATGCTCCTAAATTGATCAAACTTAATATGATTGTTGACTGGCAAGTCTGGATGAGACTTTTGACTTTGGAATTTCCAAAATGGCTGCCGTTGCCATGGAAACAGCAGAATTGTGACATTTTTTAGAATGCTCTCAATGTACTGAAAATTTACAGAAAGATGTATTGCCATGCATATATGTGCATTCACTGTTAAACAATTTTGAAATGGTTGCCGCTTAGTGGCAATTGGGGGAAGGGTGACATCCGCTATTGCTTGCAATGGCATTTCTAGTTTTTTTTTACTTTCCATCTGTTGTTTCTTTTCATACGAAAATGAGACTGCAAATTCAAAATTATACTTTTTACTGGTGTGAATTAGGATAATAAAAAAAACCTGCATAGTTATCCACAAGAATTACCGTTGAATTGATCTTGAATCAATTTTCATAAACAATTAAACAGATATAAGAAGTTTTAGATGTGATATCATATTTTTCTGTTTAAAAGAAT
This sequence comes from Mytilus galloprovincialis, assembly GCF_965363235.1. NCBI lineage: Eukaryota > Metazoa > Mollusca > Bivalvia > Mytilida > Mytilidae > Mytilus > Mytilus galloprovincialis. Next base: position 72,291,452 of record NC_134840.1, on the reverse strand, counting down.
TTTTAAGAGAAAATGGAATTTGTAAACGGTTATCAACGCGAGACGTTTTGACAAGTTGGTTGGCAATAAAACAAGGAAATTTTATTAAGATAATGTTATATTTTATTTTATGTATAATGAAATATTTGATAATGATTGAATCCACACGATTCACATCTATTTATCGGTATTCGAAAAGATAACAAAAAGCGAATATTATTTAAAATTTTACGTATCTGGTACAAACAGGCCCAGTAGTCAGCATTTCGGTATTGACATGAATATCAATTATATGGTCATTTTTTTATAAATTTCCTGTTAACAAAACTATAATTTTTCAAAAAAACTAAGGATTTTCATATCTCAGGAGTAGATTATCTCAGCCGTATTTGGCACAACGTTTTCGAATTTTTGGTCTTCAATGCTCTGCAACTTTGTTCTTGTTTGGCTTTTTAACTGTTTTGATATGAGCGTCACTGATGAGTCTTATGTAGACGAAACGCGCGTCTGGCGTATTAAATTATAATCCTGGTACCTTTGATAACTATTTTACACCACTGGGTCGATGCCACTGCTGGTGGACGTTTCGTCCCCGAGGGTATCACCAGCCCAGTAGTCAGCATTTCGGTGTTGACTTGAATATCAATTATGTGGTCATTTTTTTATAAATTTCCTGTTTACAAAACTTTAAACTTTTCGAAAAAGTAAGGGTTTTCTTATCCAAGGAGTAGATTACCTTAGCCGTATTTGGCACAACTTTTGGGAATTTTTGGTCTTCAATGCTCTTCAACTTTGTACTTTTGGCTTTTTAAATGTTTTGATATGAGCGTCACTGATGAGTCTTATGTAGACGAAACGCGTGTCAGGCGTATTAAATTATAATCCTGGTACCTTTGATAACTATTTTACAATTGTTTAAAGAAAGTAAAGTAAATCATATAGTATTACTCAAATTATGGTCGTTGGTAGCTTTTATACCACCAAAAACTCATCATTTGAACGTGAAGATTACTTGCTCTTCAGTTTTTAATGTATAACTATTTTAATCGTTTTTTGATAACCCATCTGCTCATAGCCATGACCGTTTAATGGTTCGTTACAAAAGGCATACCGATAATATTACATTATGAAGTTCGAAACCCGCAATGAAATTTGTCTCGTGATTTTAATTGGTTGAGCAAAATATTGTTTTATTGAAAGCGTTTTGTTTTTTTCCCACAGGTATAAATAGTGATACTTTTTTATCGCAAAATAATTGGATTTATGGTCGTGGCTGTATATAACACTCTTTTTGACGAGTGTACGTTCAATGTTGATTTGGTGTTTATTTGAACTAAAATTGATTAAAAAAGAAAATTTATCGATAGCATAATACCCATAAGTAAGCATTTTTTATGATAAAATAAGACAATTTGAAGTCCTGGAACGAATTAGAAGTGACAGGGTTTACTGATGTAAGTTTAAACTATTTTTAATGATATTAGAGGAAACGTTTCAGCTTTTGATTTTGCCATTTGATAAGGAACTTTTCGTTTTAAATTTTCCTCGGATTTCACTTTTTTTTCTTTCGTTGTAAAGCTTTATTTTGGCTACACAAGAACGTTCAAATGTTGAACGTTATCTTCCTAAAGTAAACATTCAATTCTCGTAATAAGATAAATCAACTAACAATTGAATAAAACAATATAATATATATTTCATAAAATAAAGAACCAAATGATCAATGAGACAGAAATCTGATTTGCTTTTATGTATGGACAATTAAGCGATTTGAGTTTGATGTATTAGATCAGGTCAGCACTGATGGTCTAGCGTTATTCTGCGTAAACTGTTGATTATGATGCTTAGCAAAATTTATTACATTGGTTGCAATGAATTACATTGATTTCCCAGTTAGATAAAAACCGATAATTTCACATGTGAAATAAACGTGATTATTTCACTCTCTGACGTTATACAACAATAGGCGTTGTCAAGACGTCGATAACGGCGGATCAAAAAAAATTGTCAATGCGTAGGAAAAAGATATAGTTCCTTACATTTTCTACATTAATTTCATAAAAAAAGCCATTTGCCAATGTAATAAAAAGAATAACTAATCGCTGTATTTGAATATCAAAAATATTCACGCGTTGTCTTATTTTTGATATTCAAATACGGCGATTAGTTATACTATAAATATTCGCAAATGCTCAATACTTAATGCGAAAGTGGTTTTTGAGTTGAAAAAAATACTCCTAACTTAAGAGTTAAAAGTTACAGTATATGTTAAACACAGTGGGTTCCTCAAAAAAATTACAGTCAGAACAATAGATTGACGTCAAAGAATTGTAGAAAATAAAAATAATAAACGCGTTTTTTACTTGTGTTTGTATTTTTCTTCTTACGGAATTTGGGTTGTTTTTTTTTTTCTCGACTTTTTGATTACTTTTCCCTTTTTCACATTAAAAAACAAACAATTAACGTTAGAATAAAAAATAAGATTAGTTCATGAAGCACAAATACAAATACAAAGTGAAATTGTCTACTTACCACAAAAAGACGATTTTCGTCAGCTAGTTTATCGTGTATTTAAAAATACGACATTGCGCATGCTATTGTTAAAAGTATGACCATATTTGGAAGTAATAATGGTGTATCGATATAATTTGTAACTAAAAGTGCTCCCTTTATTTGCGGTATAAGCCTTTTGCATGCATTATACAGCATTATTATCATATTTGGAAGCAGCAAAAATCTGATTTCCCAGAATTTAAATTTGATTTTCCAGAATTTAAACAAATACCGAGAAGCAACCGATTTTCCGAAATCAAGTTTTCAGAGAATATCCTTTCTGTACTGTCATTGAGCATGCGCCATTTCAAATCATTACCATATTTGGACTGTTAGAATGAAAAATTTCAATTTTGATCATATTTTTATAAAACTATTTCCAGTATTGTCGAATATGAATAGTAAGACGTGTTTGACTTTTTGGTAAGTGGACAATTAAATGTAGTTTTAATTCGAATAATTATTCTCGATGTTTTGAAGCAACTTTGGTATTTGATAATGAAAACAAACAACCAATTCAATAAATATTTTAAGAACGTTTACATTTTTTTTGATTGTCGAATGCTGGCTTCAACAAAAAGCTCCATACGGTGACGTACACAGCATGAACAATTTTATTGTTATGTTTTTACGCATGTCTGTCCATAGATTGCAAAAACATATACACATTGCTATGCGTTATATTTTTTGTACTAATAACGTTGTGAATAAATATTTTATAATTTCATATTCAAAACAGTTAATGCAAATAAACTACAAAATAGTTGTTTTGTTTTCACTCAATTTCAAACACAATTAGTTGTAAATGAATGATATCGTTTGAACAGCTTTGTGAGCAAAGTAGAATGGTAACATGAAATATTTCGGTTGTTCTTACCTGCTCAAAGATGTATTTATATGTGATCTGTGACTCGATAATATGATATCATTTGACAATGAAAGATATGACAGATACAAAAAAAATATAAATTGTTTATCACTATGTCTAAAGTACCCCGCCAATAAATGTTTGGTCTTTATGATATTAAATATCAGAAACAGCGACGAACCACCTTCAGACATAGAAAATGTAAGATTTCTGTTTATTTTTATTTGTCATTTGAATAAAATTAAAAGAATATAAATATACACATTAATATGTTTGATTGTGAGGAATAATATTTTCTAACATAATTCTAAATTAATAGACATATACGAACGGTGACATATAGTTGTTAATTTCTAAGTCATTTGATCTCTTGTGGAGATTTTTCTCATTGGCAATCAAACCATATCTTATACAATAGAAAAATAAGTAAAATGCATTTCAAATGAAAAGAAGAGTGAATTTTACCCAGAATTTGTCTTATAAAGATTGATGACCTTTTCTTCTGTAGGTCTTTATATAGCGAAATTTACAATGTGCAAAATATTATGACATCAAAATTACAGAATTAAATTGACGTGTAATTTTGTAGTATTTGTTAGCTACAATAAGTGAAATTAGGCATTAAGCTTTAATACTAGGGAATAAACTAACGCCTAGGCATTACGTTATTTTCTGAAATTCAAATTTATAAACTTATAAATATAATGGAATTTGAAGCGACTGCCATACGAGTGAGAGGTTTGGCGTTATAAAATCATGTTCAATTAACCATTTTCTACATTTGAGAATGCCTGTATCAAGTCCGGAATATTACCGTTGTTGTCCACTTGTTTGATTTGTTTTGTCATTTGATTTTGCCATTCGAGTAGGGACTTTCCGTTTTGAATTTTCCTCGGAGTTCAGTATTTTTGTGATTTTACTTTTTCTTTCCTAAAATCTAATGATGATTATTCAACCTATTGCCTAAAATAATTTTTGGGCAATAAGTACTCAGAAATTTATGTATATTGGGTGATTTATTCTTGATATAAAGTAGTTTGTAATTATATTTCTAATATAAGTATACATTTTTTGACAGATCTTCATGTTTTGGTATTTTTCATATTCAAAACAGAATTAGCTCATACTTATTTGTGGTATTACAAAAAAAATAAAAAAGATTTGAAAAAGTAAGTGTATTCAATAAAAAAAAATGGGTGATTGAGATTATATATCATAATTATTATACTATCAATACTATTCATCAATGTTTACACTTCACTGTAGTCGAGCTGGTTTGAACTGGTCAAAAGTAGACAAGGTTAAGATAATGACTTCCAGAACCGATATACCGATTACAGCGTGGCGTTCTAAAATACGACAAAAATAGGGCTTGGCGCAAAAGGGCAGGGTATCAAAAAAATACGACAGGGCGCTATACCACGCCAAAACCTCCTGCACGAAACACTATTGATTTTGTTATTACAACATGAGAATCATGAGGGAAATCTTAAAATGTATTTATTCCTACAGGAACTCTATGGTATTTCAAAAAATTGACATAAAGAAACAGGTTATTGCGGTGCAGTAGAGACTGCATGATTAAACAAACGAGTTCTGGATATGCTAATATTTCCCGTGATGCTATTGAACTGTTACTTTCAATTAGTGAAAAATTGTTATATGAAAAAAAAAATACATATAGGAAAGGGAGGAGTGAAGTTCATTTTATCCAAAGACTTTAACAATAGAAGACAAGTTGATTTGATGGATTTTCAATCAAATCCAGATGATATTAACAAAAATTAAAACGACTTTAATCTTGGAGGGAGCTTGAACTAAAGTAGTACAGTACTTCCATGTAATGTATAATGGATAAAACAAGGGAATTTTACAAAAGCTTAAGAACAAAATATCTGCTATTTACTCGAATTTATATTTTAGGCATTAAGCTTAATGCCTGCTCATATTTTTCAGGATTTAAGCTTCAATTTTAGGATTTAAGACTAATGCCTTACATTATTTAAGCAAAAGACTTACTGCCTAGGCGTTAGCTTATTGCATAGGATTTAAGCCTAATGCCTTATTTCACTTATTGTCGCTAACATATTTATACCAAAGGTAATACTGTTCAATATTTCTGTGTATTTACTGTAACTTGACTCTTAGTGTTGCTCTCCACCAATTGCAACTTATCCAAACCCTGAAAACCTCTGACCAAATTGAAATTTGTATTATAAAATCCAACTGTTCAACTGGTCAGAATTTTTAACTAACTGCTGTAGAAAAGCACAGCCAAATCGTGAAAGATCAAAGTGATATAATAAAACATACTTACAATTCTATAAGACTTTAACTCCTCTTTGATGCTGTTAAAAAATCAGTCCATTAGTTTGTATAGGTATATTATAGCCATTACCATGCTAAAGAAAAACTATATGAAAGCTTAGTTTGGACATTTTTATAGCAATTCAAAATAACAACAGTTCACCTTTAGAATGATAATGACTATAATATATTATATACCTATACAAATTGTTCGACTAATTTTGTCACAACAACATTAACGTGGACAAAAACCATTTAGGATTGTAAGTTTGTTTTATTTTTTCGCCTTGCACTTTCACATTTTGACAGAACAATTTGTTCAAAACTCTGACCAGTTGAACAATTTGGTTCATTAAAACACGTTGCAATTTGGTCAAAATTTTGAATGAGTTGCAATTCATGGAGAACAACACTAACAGTCAAGTCACTGTAATAGTAAATTTGGATTGTTGGCAAATATGGTGGCCAAAATGTTTTTATAAGAAATCTAAATTTTGCTTTGTATAGAAATGATTTGTATAAAGGGGCATTAGCTGTCAAATTTATGCTTGCCGATTCGACTCAAACATACTAAAGCATACATCCAAATCATAAAAAAGGTCTAATATAAACAATTTATAAGGCATGAGCTTGAAAGTATGTATCACCATTTTGGGGGTAATTTAGTTTAAACGCCATCTCATTAACATATATAGGTGACAACAAAGGCTGTCGACTTTCACTTAACTCGAAATAAATATAAATATAATATGAGAGTTAGTTTTTATGAATCTATTCGGTCAGTCAAAAACAATACCTTTGTTTTAAATTTACTTTCCATGTTGATATTCTTTCCTTTTAATGACCGATTCATGCGTAATCCATTTGTATTAAATTAAAGGTCGCATGAATACGGATTTAATGAGGTCGATTTATTCACTTACAAGCAAATAATTTAACAGCGATGTTTCTTAGTTTATTTTGACAAATCGAACCAAACAGGCTGCTTTGAGCGAATAATTATCTTACTTTTTTCTCTTTTATTTATGATTGAATAAAAAAAAATTATATATATTGTTTTTGTATATTTAGCAGTAAATTGCCCTTGAAGGAAATCTCCTGTTCGTTTTTCGATAAGAATAATGTAAACTCAAGTGTTCAATCCAAACATGCATAGTCTGCAGCCTTGAAAATCGATCGACACCTGTTTTATATTTTAGAGACTCTCAAACAAACTGTTCAATCAAAGATAACCTTCTGAAATATTTATCAAGAAATATCTAAATATCTAAGGTAGTATAAATTAAACAAACCACGCAAACAACAATGTTCTGTTTGAAGTAGATACTATGGATAAGCGGTTGGTTCGTTAAAAAAAACCACAAACACGCAGGGATGTAGATAAAAACCTAAGTCTTTGTATTATATAGTTTAAACAAATACCTTATAAAATGACCATATCAATACTGACATTTGATTTCAAAAAACACTTACTGGGTTGAAATATGACAAGATCAATATATACCGCATCAAAATTTTCTGTGATCAAACTCAACATTAATACACCATTTCTTTCGTGTACTTGTAGACTGGTTTGTTGTTATTTTCCTATTGGGTATTTTTTTTGATATAATATCACAAAGCTAAAATCAAGTTGGTATTCCAGTGAATAATGTTCGTTGAAAAATATACAGCTCTGTGACATCAACTTCTGAAAACGAATAAAAAAAGACAAGAAGAGAAATATGTTTCATAAAATAGGGGAAATTAAATACAACAAGTTCACTTCATCACATAGTTTTAACAAATAATGAAACAGAAAACGTTTTAAAAGGAAACGAGCTCGGGGAAAAATATTTCATAGAAGAAAGGGAAATCCAGTTCAACAAGTTCATATCTTCTTACTTTACATTAACTATCGATGCAACTAGCATGACTAATTCTCTTCATTATTGGAAGATATAAGAAATATATATGCACAGAGTGATCAATAATGAAATCCAATTAATTCAAAAATAACTTACTGGTGGAAAATTGAAAGAAAGTAGGTTCTTCATTGTGCGTAAAGGGGTCAGGGAATGCTAAATTTGATGAAAGAGATTATCATTCTCTTACAAACTTAGAATATAGTGAAGTGCTCAAGGCTCAAATGAGCTCTTGATTGGTTGCTTTCAAGAAATAGTTTCATTGTTAGTACAATGTCAATTAGGAATGCATGACTACTTTTATATGTATTTCATTTATAATTTTCTTAAAATTTTGGAATATATAATTTGTGGTGTTATTGACACCTAATTACTCAATATCACAATGACTTAATAGGAATTGTAAACGTTTCGTGATTGTCAGCATGAATATTAATCATGAAATGTTTAGTGAGGTTTTATCTTTTTTTATTTACAGTTACAATCAATAAATTCAAAATCTGAGTGAAAGCTAAATTTTATTTCACAGCCGATATTTTAGTCCGGCTCTTTCCATCAAATGCTATTTCATTATGTCAGGAACATGTTTGAATGAAATGCCTTTATAAGTTTGAAATTTATTCAAAAGTTAAATGAAATTCCTTTTTATCTGAATATTAAAAATTAGTAATTTTTCCAACAGCGTATCCAATTATCTGATTTTTGGCAAGCAAATAAGCTGAATATCTAGATTATATTCAATTTAAAAACTTTTTTTTACTTTTTCTGCATTGCTTTGGTATAGGTAAATTTTTAATAATTTGTAGTTATTTTAATATATATAGATTCTAATTCTTTTATTTCAATGAATATGTCATTATTTGTGTTTGTTCCAAAGTAAAGTTCATAAGTCAGTTTCAATCAAAAATCATAATCCTTTTAAACTGATGAATATGCTTTGAGGCAGTTGAAACTCATTTATAGAAGCTCTGAGAACATGATTTACATAAATTATTCACAATTAAGAAGCATGGAATCATTCAATTTCATTTGTAGACAAACGGAAAAACAAAATAAGCTGAATATTACTAGTACTAAATTGGTACCGTTAAAATTATAATTTGAATATGGATATTAACTATAAAATTACAAGAATGAAAACCAATTTCAAAGCAATGCACGAAGAGCCAAAATAATAATGTATCTTATATCGTTACCTGAGACGCTTACATTTGTACAACATATCGGGATATTGTGGTTTTTAAGAATAGTTTTTTTTTAAATATATTCCGATACAAAAAAAAGAAAATCACAAAAATATTGAACTTTGAGGAAATTCAAAGCGGAAAATCCCTAATCAAATGGCAAAATCAAATGATAAAACACATCAAACGAATGGACAACAACTGTCATATTCCTGACTTGGTACCGGCATTTTCAAATGTAGAAAATGGGGGATTAAATCTGCTTTTATAGATTCAAACATCACCTATACGACAGTCGCATCAATTCCATAATATTGACAATGATGCGTAAACAAAATGTCACAAATAGGGGTACAAAATAACAATACGGACCCCACCAAAAACTAGGGATGATTTCAAATGCTACGGAAGGGGAAGTAAATGCTGCTCAAAATGTGGCACCCGTCGTGTTGCTCATGTTGTTAAAAAGCCGGTAAATAGTCTAATTCGATAGATCACCTTCATATATGGAAGGGGATTGTAGTTACGTTGAAGGAACATATCCGATATAATCTATATACCCAATATTCCCTAACGTCCAATAAACTCGTGATGGCGTCCGTAATACTTACGAAGTGATGGTTTCAACTTCATCAATAGGATCTCTTGATTTGACAATAAGGAAGCTGAAATCATCTCTTTTGTCGTAAAGTTTTGTTTTCAACCGACTCTCATAGGTACAGGCATTTCCTTATGTAGAAAATGGTGGATTGAACCTGGTTTTAAAGCGCTATCGCTACAACTAAAATTGGAGGTTTAATAAGCATTTTAAAAACATATAAAAAGCATTTTTATTTGAAGATTTAAAGTTTGAAAGTTAACTTCCTTACTTGATGATCTAGTATTTGTTGTAAAGATATGCAATAAAATATTTGGTGGGAATTAATAAAATCTAGAATCATTGGTTTGAACTGTAAATGAACAAATGAATAATCAAAATTAGGAATACAAGGATTTATACAATTCTTATCATTTCATTTGATTTGTCGTGTCATCTAATTCAAATTTAAAATTTACTTCAGATCTTCACACCAATGACTTTATCATGTAAAAGAAATAAACATTGCACTGACAATGAAAAGAGTATTTGATGAAATACAATCAATTGAGCATTTTGCAATATTATAAGTTTGTAAGAAAACGATAATTCCTTTCTTCATAATCCCTAAGAAATGGATTACATATAACGAAAGAAAACTATTATTACACACGTTAGTGGTGTATATGAAAAAAAGCTAAAAGTTATCGTTTAAAAGTGAACCAAAAGAATATAGCAGGTCATTTTTAAATTATGCAGATTTTTTTTTTAGAGATCTAACTCTAAAAATTTAGATCATCATCATGAAGTTCTAGCTTCAGATAAGAATATAATATCAAAGTTGATAAAGATAAGTGGTGTGTAGCACAATCATAGGTCAATAGTTATCAAAAGTACCAGGATTATAATTTTATACGCCAGACGCCCGTTTCGTCTACATAAGACTCATCAGTGACGCTCAGATCAAAATAGTTAAAAAGCCAAACAAATACAACGTTGAAGAGCATTGAGGACCCAAAATTCCCAAAAGTTGTGCCAAATACAGCTAAGGTAATCTACTCCTGGGGTAAGAAAATCCTTAGTTTTTCGAAAAATTCAAAAGTTTTGTAAACAGAAAATTATAAAAATGACCATATAATTGATATTCATGTCAACACCGAAGTGCTGACTACTGGGCTGGTGATACCCTCGGGGACGAAACGTCCACCAGCAGTGGAATCGACCCAGTGGTGTAAATAGTTATCAAAAGTACCAGGATTATAATTTTATACGCCAGACGCGCGTTTCGTCTACATAAGACTCATCAGTGACGCTCTGATCAAAATAGTTAAAAAGCCAAACAAATACAAAGTTGAAGAGCATTGAGGACCCAAAATTGCCAAAAGTTGTGCCAAATACGGCTGGGTAAGAAAATCCTTAGTTTTTCGAAAAATTCAAAAGTTTTGTAAACAGAAAATTTATAAAAATGACCATATAATTGATACGTCGCGAAATTTAAGCGACACTTAAGTCATTGTATTTTAATTTATCTCATTTACAAACAAAGTTTTATCAATTGGTGGTGTATAGTATGCATTGTTACAGTTACTTTTAGAAGGCCAACGTAGCCGTATGGCTAAAATGACCCAACTAGATAAAATGCATATGTTAAATTAACAGATATAATCTGCTACACGTTTGACTAGTTGACTGCATTTCGCTGTGGTTTTATTGATATATTCAGCGGTTTCTGTTATGACAAAGGGTGAACACAGTCTAAAGATTAATTAGAAATTAACATTTTACATTAAAAAAGAGATCTATTTCGACAATGTATTAAAATTGTTATTCCAAAGATAGACATATCGCTTGTACTCTTAATTTATATCGAATATTCATTTAACTAGTTTATCTATGGGTGAAGTATAGTTATTGTTGTCTTTAGATTCACATGTAAAATAGCAGCATAGCAAAATTATAATATCAATAATAACAAATGAAATACATGGCAATCAAGATGATATTCTAATTTTGTCTTCGTTCAATCGATGCTACCAATGATAACCATACATATGTAAAGAAAAGCTGCACAGCAGTAAAGAACAATTACATAATTTTGTTATATTCCTTTGGAACAGCTGGTGGAAGAGTTGATACTTAAATTCACCAACGGTTAAAAATATAATGAAAAATTAATATAACATTGGTTCTAATGAATACTATACAAATACAGATGCATCACGTGATGTCAATATTTGGTATAAAATTCTTGTTTTTTCATTTCTAGTAGAATATTAGACTAGTCAGTGAAATAAAGTTATTTCACGTTATTTTTAACATACATGTATTATATTTCCATATTCTACAAATCAGTTCCCTTATATAAATATTAATTTCTTTATACTGTAGGACTATTCAGGACAAGCATGTTTTCTTGTTACATCTTTTTTTTTTTGTATTTTCCCGCATATAATATACTTATTTGATAAAAGGCCTAAAGTCTTCAATAAAAGGGTCTTCATTTTTTTTATTTTAGGGGTTCATGAAGCCAATTAGCTGAACAGAGGTTTTAATAATTTTGTTGTGTCTTTATGTTGTAGAACGCTAAGTACTTCCATACTAAGTTATAAAAGATGGCAAGCATAAGGTAAGATACAGAAAATCAATCATACTCAAAAAACTAATTTGATAATTAAAAGTAAGTTAGTTACTAACAAAGCGTTTCAAAAATTATAGAAATTGACAGTCAATGATGTTGTGTACGTTGAATTAAGCGTTATGATTTAATATAAAGAACAGATGAACGAACTAATATACAGACAGACAAACGAACAAATACATATGCAATAAAAAAAATCTGAATACTTCTGTGAACATTACATTGAACTTAATCTTAACCGTTACGAAAGGTCCATAATAACGCAACTCATGTGTGGCATTCTTCCACTCAGGTTAACAACTTGTCGTTTCGTAGGTGAAGACGAATGTGACCGTTTGTGTAAAATGTATAGTTATTACTTTGCGGAAAACGAATTTCACTTCCAAATAAACTGTAACTTTTACAACAATCTGCGACTGCAACATTTCTGACAAATATACAATTTATGTATACTATCAAATGAAGAACAGTTTAAATATTTACTATGTCAACATCTGAGAAAAACTGCCAAATAGATATTGCAAACTTTCAGTAAGAGAAAAAAACTTTTATATGCAAATTTTCGATAAAATTTATTTATTTTTGTTCGTCGTACCCTTGACATTTATGTTTAAAGTGACTTAAAGACCAAAAGGGTCGGGTATTCTAATAAGTGGTTTTATTTCACACTGTATTTTAAAAAAATGGGGAAAAACACATGTCACTATAATAAATAGCCTACTTACTTACTTCTACAACCAATCACACTCACCTGGTTTTTATATAATATTTACTCTTTGCTATTATTTTTTTGTAACTTTGATTTAAACTGAGAAATTATTTTCCATATATTATTTTTATTCTAGGACATATGATTGGATGTCCTTACCAGAAAATGAAAGTCAATTGCAATCCTTGTTTCTAAAAGGTGTACGCCATCCTGCAATGAAAATGGCTGATAATGCAATGAAGATGAAACGATCGCCAAATCAAGTTTTTATTTTGCTTGTCGGTTTAAGCGGTGCTGGAAAAAGTTCGACAGTAAATTACCTATTCGAAACCGATGCTGCAATAACAAGTGAAAGTAAGTCAGAGACAATCTCTACAATTGAATATACAGTTAAGCTTAAATCAGATGAATGGAAAATTCCAGATTTAAAGCTATCTATAATAGATACCCCCGGTTTTTGTGACACCGAAGGTCTTTTACAGGATGCGAAAAATATGTTGTCTATAAAACAATTCCTGCAATCACATCCGTGCATTAAAAACAGTTATCCAAATCTGGTCATGATAGTACTGAATATACAGGACAATAGAATAGAAGGAGAAAGCTCCAATTTTGCAAAGATGCTAAAAGGCATAAGCCATGTAAACGCGATTGATACTCACAATCCAAATGTTGTAGTAGTTCTTACACATGCTTCTTCTATTGCTCGAAACCCAAAACGCTGGGAAGAAAAGGTAGAAATGAAGAAAGCGCAGGTTCAAGCTATAGTTCAAGTACATTTAGGTATTAATCCAGAGATTGTTGTACAAGAAAACCAACCAGAAGATAATGATTTGGAACGCGAAGGTGATTGGTATCTTCTGCCAAACGGTGACAAGCAGCCAAAAATATTGTATAAAGCATGTGAGAGGATTTTGAATAGAGCAAAAGATGAAATAGGGCATGAAGCTGTTGCAATCTGCTTTAGACCGGGTATGAACAAGAGGGTTGAGAAGGGACTTATTGTGGAATCTTCAGCAGTTCGATTGAAAGATGCCACTGAGCTGTATGCAATTTTGCTGCAGACGATAGTATTGGCTTCAACTTCAGAGGTGGGACGCATGTTAGAGTCGCATAAAAAACAGAAAAAGATAAAAACACTTGACAATGAGATCTTAATTCTTCAAGTAAGATTTCGAGATTTGGGTATTTCAAAAACAGAGGAACTGCAGAGCTTGTCAATGAACAAATTAATGACAAAAATTTATCCAACTAAGATAACGAAGGAGATGCAGAGAGTTTTGCAAGACGTGTTTGGTTTATCTTATGAACAGAGCGCTGGTTTTGACTACCATGTCGGAAAGGGTTACAACATTTTTAAAGATGCAGTAACCCAATTTTTTCCACTTGAAATGCAAGTTGACGAAAAAACTCAACATGGACTTCCTGCAAATGTTCATTTGAAGGAATGCGCTTCGTTTGAAATAAAATGCGAAACGATTAAAGATAACAACGATTACGTAAGCCGCAGGTTAAAAGAGTTACAAATAGATGTAGGTGGAGACATTAATTTTGGAGCCTTTAATTTACAACTTCGAAGCGGTTACAACCATGACAGAACTTCCACCAGTTATACAAAACAAATGTTAGATAAATCTTCATTCTTAGTTGAACATAGAATCCAAAAAGTAGACATTCGACAACCATATATAATCTCTGATGAATTTACAAATGATGTCAATGCACTCCCTGACGACTATGACCTTAAAGATGAAAGTCGAGTTTTGAAGTGGAAAGCTTTCTTTGATAAGTGGGGAATGTATGTTGTGACCGGAGCTTACATAGGGGGGTCCTTATCAGGGCAGGTTAAAGTAGTGAAAGAAAAGTCTGCCAAAACTACTCCTGAAGACGCTCAAGTTGCATTGGCAATGAAAATGTCTTTTCTACAGAGAGATTCAAAAATGAATTTTTGCAAAGTAGACGAAAAAATTACCATTAAAGAAAATGTGTCTGCCATCCATTCATTATCTTTAAAGTGGGACGGCGGAAACAGAAACACATATAAAACATCTTTGGAAAATATTGAACGAAGCGATTGGAATGACTGGGTATATTCATTGGGGTTTTCACCAGTTCCTCTATGGACTTCTCTTGATCTGTATCCTTTATACCAGCTTGCATCTAAAATAAATCCAGAAAAAGCAACAAAGATGCAGATGGCCATGAATTTAGCACTGAGGGGTAAATTTGCTTTTGAAGCATCAAAAGATGATAATAGGGCGAACACTGCTTCATCAAATAATAGTGATGGTTGTTTTAATGAAAATGCTTATGTTATACTCCATAACCAAAAAACTAGACGAATGAAGGATCTCTCAGTCGGTGACAAACTCCTTGCAGTTGACAGCAATGGAACAATGTCTGAGGACGAAGTAATTGCATGGATTCATCAAGTAAGGGATGGCCAATACACATTTCTTGAGATAGTTCATGAACTTGGCAAAATTACACTGACTCCAGAACATATCATTTTTGTTGGAAATAGCCGAAAACCACAACATGCTTCCACTTTAAGACCAGGAGATAAAGTAAGCGTGTTAGTAAATTACTATCACCACCAAACGGTAACCATGGCTGTTGTTCTATCCATAATTGAAGTAAAAGGAAGAGGAATGTATGCTCCCTTGACGTACAGTGGGCGTTTATTGGTGGATAACGTTGATGTCAGCTGTTATTGTACCATCAATCCAATACAGGCTGTTGGAAGGGAACTCATATCGTCCCATGCACTTGCTCATGCTGGTTTCTTCCCATTGAGGTTGGCTTTCAAATTTGGTTTGAACATCAATAACAACCAACTGAATGACGAAACTGGAATTCATTGCTATGCAAGATGGCTAATGAAAGTTATACTTGGGTGAGTATCATTTTACTTTATATAATACCTTATTTCATACATTGATTGATCCATTAATGACATGAGTGGCAATTCATCATCCACGTCACAATTTGTAAAATTTAACCTTTATAGGTCCTAGTACGATCTCCAACACAACCCGCAATTTTCTTTAAAATAGCTGCAACAAGTTAGAAATATGACAGATGGTTTTCACTTGTTCCTTTGATTGAAAGTGCCCCGTCACTGTAAAAATATTTACAAATAAGTATGAGCATTGTAAATTTATGTATCTAGTTTTTTGTTGGTTTTTTTATTATGATCTGATATACATCACATGAGACACAATAACAACTAGTAAATAAAATACAAAAAGAAAGCGCTCACTTGCTTTTCATTTTGCCAGGCCTGCTTACTTTTATATGACATGTTAGTATGTATGTTTTTCATCGTTTTTTCATGTATAAGAATGCTCGGTAAACCAAATGGTTCATCTATGTTTACATTTTTTTTTCTTTTAATAGCTGAATAATTGTGCAACCCACGAACAGCTAAGGGGTTTAATTAAAGTCACACGAATACAGATCCAATGGGTTCAGATTATTCACTTGCAAATGATAATTCAAAAGTGATTTTTCTTAGCTTATTTTGATAAAATTGAACCAAATTGTCTAATAAAATCAAACTATTGTTTAACTGATTTACTTCCATTAATGATCGAATCAAAAACATCGTGTTTGGGTTTGTTTTTTTTTTTTATCTCGTAGCTAATTCCCCTGTCATACTCCAACTATTGCAACTGTATGTTTATGTAATAACATTAACAGTACCAATTTTCCTGCACCAGATACGCATTTGGACAATACATGTCTCTTCAGTGATGCTCGTGGCCAAAATATTTGAAATCCAAAGCTTATATAAAGATGAAGAGCTATAATCCAAAAGGTAAAAAAGTAAAGCCAAATCCGTGAAAGGAATCAGAGCTTTGCATGAGGGAGATACATTCCTTAATTTATAATAATATCTAACATTTTGTAACATCAAAATGTTAGAAATTATTATTATGTAAGAGTCAACTTCTTACTTGTGTACATGAGCCGACCTATAAACTCAAAAACCTAATTTAAGTATTTAACCATGTAAACAAAAATAAACAAATGTGCAACACAAAAACCAGTGCTTTCTTACTGAACCAATTGTATTGTACCAGATGCACATTTCGACCATAAATGCTCGACGCCAAATAAAGGCAACAGTAGTACACCGCTGTTCAAAATTCAGAAATCGATTGAGAAAAAAAATCTGGGTTACAAACAAAAACTGAGGGAAACACGTCAAATATAAGATAACTACCACACAACAGAAACACAACATTAAAATGTAACACAAGTACAGAAACGAACTATAATATAACAATGGCCATTTTCCTGACTTGGTACAGGACATTTTTTTCGTTGAATCTGGTTTTGTGGCATGCCAAAACTTCCGCTTTAATGTCAATGTTATATAAAACATTAAAATGACAACCTTACATGACAGGACTACAATACAAGTAAATCGGAGAACATAAAGGGCAGAGAAACACGCGAATAATAGATAACAAAAAGTGCCAGGTCTAAAATTTGATACGCCAGACGTGCGCCTCGTTCACGCAAGACTAACCAGTGACGCTCAGATGAAAAAGTTTGAAAGCTAAAAACAAGTACAAAGTTGGAGAGCACTGCGGACCAAAAGTTCCAAAAAGTTGTGACCAAAACGGATAGGGTTATCTGCCTGGGATCAGAACATTCTTATTATTTAGAATACTTCATACTTTTGCAAACAGTAAATTTTATAAAATGACTTTATAATAGATATACATGATAAAACCGAAATGGTGACTAACTACCAAATAAAAACGGAAACATTACATAAAACAACCTAAATACCAGCAAATAAAAATACACAGCCGATTCAGCCAAAGCCATTTCAACGCACAAATTGACGTCACATTTGAATTTCTAAAACGATTTCCCAAAAATAAGATAGAATTAGGATAGAATTCAAGATTAGATTTATAAGACTTATATAACATTTATTAATAACAATGAAGATTACAATACTAATTTATATCAAGTTGTGGTAGTAATTAGATAATTAATTGTATTATCTAGCTATGTCGGTGTTTCCTCTGAATTAAACTGTTAACCAAATATATCGTATAAATTTCGTTGATCCAAACTAAAATCTTAAAATGAACTGGATGATTAATTATCTTTACCATAACACACGAATACAACAGAAAAAAATAACATTTACAACTACAAACGTTTAGACATTGGGCAAAAGCCGATGAGAATAACACATATAACATTAAAACTAAATACATGAATTTGGGATGGAAAAGTACCATGACACGTCTTATAGCAATGCGAGTTCACACTCAGCAAACAGTCACAATCGGGAATAAGTCACGTTCGATAATAAAAAGATCAGACGACTTAATGACAAACCACAATCTAACACGTGGTAAAAATATCCTTAGTTAGTTTGGACAAAGACACTTCGTATGGATCAACCAGTTCGTGATGGTGTCCATAAAATTTACGGAATGTCATTCTTAATCTGTCCTGCTCATAACTTTGTTGGAGCAGTTTCTGCGTTAGCAGCACACTCCTGTATATGAATTCCGTCACGGTATAGTGTGAACATGCAGGAGAATATCGTATCAATTGAGATATGTAAACACCATACGCCAAACTATTTGAAAATCAAAAATCTATTACAAAGGTTGAAGAATTTTAAAACAAATAAGCCCATTTACTATAATATACTTATTGTATCTTGCTCCATATTTTTAAATGATTAATCTTATTTCTATATATATACAGGAAATAATTAATTGAAGACAAATGTAGAAGTACGGATTTGATGTCCTAAAGCATGATTTGGCTATATGCATGATAAAGAAAAAAGACTATGAATTCATTTTATGAATGGTAATTAAGTGTTTTTAATGTCTTAACAATTAGATGATAATTTCACTCAATCTACATAGGAATTCCTGCATATATGTTAAATAAAGTTCCTCTTGTAGTTTTGTCAATCTGATGAGTTAAGCCTTTTTCAATTGATTTTTATAGTTCGTTCTTATGTTGTACTGTTAAACCACTGACCCAGGTATGGGGGTCCCGCTAACATGATTAAATCCGCCATATTATATATGTATGTGCCTGTTCCAAGTCAGGAACCTGTAAGTCAAGGATTGTCATTTGTTTATGTGTAACATGTTAGTTTTTCGTTCATTTTTACATACCTTAGGCCGTTAGTTTTTTTCGTTTTAATTGTTTTACATTGTCATTTCGGGGCCTTTTATAGTTGACTATGTTGAATGGGCTTTGTACATTGTTGAAGGCCATACTCTGAGATATAGTTGTTAATTTTTTGTGGAGAGTTGTCTCATTAGCAATCATACCTCTTCTCTTTTTTTATATTCATAATATCTTATGGAAAGTATATGACAACTATCTTTACCTTAGTCGTATTCGGTACAACCTTTTAGGAATTTCGGGTCTTCAGTGCTCTCCAACTGTGTAATTGTGTTGACATTCTAACTGTTTTGATCTGAGCGTCACCGATGAGTCTTGTGTAAAAGAAACGTGCGTCTGGCGTAGTAAATTATAAGCATGTTATCTCTTTACACATTCCCATGCATAAAATAAATGATATGTCATAAAAGTTTACAGGAATTAGTTTTTGATACGATTTAAATAATTGCATCAAAATGATTTAATTGCTTATTGTACAAAACTGAATCTCTGGGGCTAATAAAAAAAAATACTAAAAATGTAATAGTACATGTTGAACTTTTTGGAGCAAACTACATTCAATTTTCATCCTTGAATTACCTTGGTTTTTTTGTACTAACATCTTCAGACCTTCATAGAAAATATGTGTTATTCCTCTAAGACTAGATACCTTTACACTTTAGACTAGATAGAGTTTTGCACAGAACAAATTTAAAGTCAAATTGGAGACTCCAACGATCAGATATTTTAAACGTTTAAATAGAATGCTAACAATATTTAACTCGTGCAACATTCTTTTAATTTTTTTAGCTTATACCAGATTTTAAATCTTAGTATCAATGTTAGGTATTAACCTTGTAGTCAAGCAACATATGGCAGTGTTTATCTGAATCTAATACAGTATGCTTGTTTTGTCTAATTATATAAAGAGGTTTGCAAAACACTTTTGACCTGTGGACAAATTCTGGTCAAAAAAGGTCTTATTAATACAAATAGTGTTGACAAAAACACTAAATAAATTGTATTCGTATAAATGCATTTAATGTTCCTACCTTCAGACATTTAAACAGTTTTTAATACACGTGGTTTTGTTTTTTGTATAATAAGCTAGTGATTATGTTAGTTCGAAAAGGGGAAAGATAAGATATGTACACTGTAAAATATTTTCATTTTGAATCAATTGTTTTGGCAGTTAAAATACCAACAAAGGTATATAAATCTTATAAGATCTTTTGTTTATAATATTTATATGTATGTAGTTTTATATTTATGGTATTCCAGTGACACATTTTGTTATCAAAAAACTTTTTCATTTGTATATCATTTGTTTTGTGTTTGTCTTACATTTAAGGTAGCATAATACAAAAGCAACTTAAATTATCGAAATTTCATTTTTAGCTAGGTTTTTTTTTATAAATTTGAATGTCACAAAACTACAGAAGAAAAGAATAAGTTTCCATATTTGCACGTAATGAGCTTCGATAATATTTAGTTTTGTAAACAAATGTATGTTTCTGATTGATACGAATTAGAACATGTGAGCAGTTCTTGTGAACATTGACCAGCTTTAAAAAAAAAAACGTTATAGAAAGAGGTTGAACTGGGGTGTTATATAAAAAAAACCACTAAAATAATGAGATCCATTTAAAAAACACATTTCTATAATGGATCTGACATTAGAAAAAAATCAAATTTGAAGCTTTAGAGGAATCAAAAATATGAACATGCATATATTTAACACATTTAATTGTATAACATTTAATGTAGCTGATGATATATAAGATTTTCTTGGGGATAATGTGTAAATATGAATATATGAATTCTTTTTAGAAGAAAACTCAAATTGAATTATTTAATTTTTAAACATTTCAAAAATTAAAAATTTTAATTTGTGTGAAACCATATTTTGATTGTATAAAATTGTAATTCTAAAAGTTACGCATATAATTCTCTAGAAAGAACAACTGATCATACATAACTTGCATACAAGCAACATACATTGTTGCATATACAGATTTTACATGCTTATTGAAATAGCAAATGCACTTTGTTATTAAACTTCTGAAATCAGTACTGGTTGATGTTTATTCATGTGGGTGGAGTTGAGACAATCTTAGTAGCAACTGGCCTACAGTAGGCTCAATAATTATATAGTTTCTCCCGCCAGATGAGGTTAAAATAGTACAATATTTTTATTCAATTGTGACACATACATTTTTGTTACTTGATCAGTTACCTTAAAACTGTGTCTTAGATTTCCAAGAATATTTTATACTAAATTAGATTGAATGGTTTTTATCAAATGAAGTTGCAAACTTAATTGAAGGTTTATAAGAGAATTAAATACGAACGTAATAATCTGGGACACAGTTTTGATGTCAAACTGTGTTGCACAATAAGCTATCAAAATTTATAAGGTGCTATGAATAACAAAGAAGGTAATTGCATTCAAATATGGACATCATTATCTAGCAAATTAGCACATAATAATCAATTCTGAAATAATAATAAAATTATGCACTTATATCAATTTGAAATATTAATCTTTCTTCTGATTTTAGAGCTGGATTAAAGAAATTACATCAGTTTAATATTTATATGATTGGGGTGAACAAAACTTTGAAGAGTGCTACCTTAACTTTGGTTCCTTTTTATGTCCTTATATAAATGTTTTATGGAAATATTGGATTTAATAATTCTTAATGAATGACTGAAAAAATATGATTAAAATGTTAATTAATATTGAATTAGATGGTTATAATTCTACACGGTCAAGTGTAAATAATTCCAGTAAAATCTTTTATACAACAGTTATTAGAATCAATCAATAGTAGACTAGAAAGATATATACTGTTCTCATGTTATAGTATTAAATTTGGGGTGTTTTTTT
This sequence comes from Mytilus galloprovincialis, assembly GCF_965363235.1. NCBI lineage: Eukaryota > Metazoa > Mollusca > Bivalvia > Mytilida > Mytilidae > Mytilus > Mytilus galloprovincialis. Next base: position 72,269,681 of record NC_134840.1, on the reverse strand, counting down.
TAAATATTCGAAATGGAGGGACGTATATAAATTTTTGCGAAACTTTAGCAAACATCACTTGATGGTAGGAAAGTTCTATTTTCTTATACCCCAAATAAATCAAGCTGCTCGTCATAAAAATGTTCAATTTAGAATACAATTCGATTTCTTTAAAATATATTCTGAACACCAGACATGTTCAATTGAATATTGTAGCCGTAAACATGTTTAACTATAGAATGATTCTGTTTTTATTTTACTTTTTAGTCTTGCTAGTATTATAGAACATATGTTTAAATGTTATTCAATTAGATGATAATAAAGTTTTGCATTTGAATTTGATTTAAGAGTTCTTATTTCACAGACAGAACTATTTGTTCTCGGAGTTGATAAAAGAAATTGCAAACATGTGTTGATTTATTTTTTGGGGGGAGATTGTCGTGATATCGTTTCATTACTTTTAAGTTTGCTTTGTTGTGGGTAATCTCGTTTTAGTCAATTCTATTTTGTAAGGTCACCCTTTTTCCATACACACATCTATTATGAAATTATTTGACTTTCGCAAAATATCTTAACCGATAGAGAATACTCAGTTGGATTAATATTCAAAAATTAAAAACAAAAAACAAAAAAAAAACACATAAATTTGGGGCGCTAAATATCTTCCTGTTTGGTGTGAGACAATGACACGTGGTTAAGGCCGTATTTTGACCAATCTCGGATTTTATTTCAATATTAGACTTTTAGATTGTCAATATTTAAAACATTCATGATTAAATCATTTTAAAAGGATATGCTCTAGCTTTTGGGGTTTTTTCTATGGGGATTTCCTTTGTTTTTACAAAGAAACATTTGTTTTGACGCTTTCTTAACTTTTCTGGTCACAAGGTTTGAAATCAGATTATGTAGCCAAACAGAATGCAACAGAACAGCACATGGCAAAATTCAAGGGTATACTTCAGTTAATCTGAGTTTATGGTAGTTTCATAGTCTTTCGTTATGACTGCTGCAAGTACCAGCATGTACATATAATTTTTATAGTTCGTTCTCATGTTGTACTGTTACACCACTGTCCCAGGTAAGGGGGATCCGGCAAACATGTTTAACCCCGCCTATTCTGAAGTATGTGCCTGTCCCAAGTCAGGAGCCTGTATGTTAGTGGTTGTCGTTTGTTTATGTGTTACATTATTGTTTTTCGTTTATTTTTTGTACATAAATTAGACCGTTAGTTTTCTCGTTTGAATTGTTTTACATTGTCATTTCGGGAACTTTTATAGCTTACTATGTGGTATGCTCTTTACTCATTGATGAAGGCCGTACGGTGACCTAGAGTTGTTAATTAATATTTGGGTCATGTTGGTCTCTTGAGGCGTGTTGTCTCATTAGCAATTATACCACATCTTCTTTTTTATATTGATTGCGTATTTTCTTCTATATCATATTTGGGTTGTCTGAATCTCTCATCCCTAGACTTTTGAAATTTAGATTTGTTGTGTCTTTACCTATCTCCATTTGACACATGTGAAGCACAAACAACTATTGTAACATCTTTGTCAACTTTGATATGAGTATTTGTCACTCAATCGTCGATTTGCTGTGCTAGGATTGTTATTATTTGAAAATTTAAATCGAAGGAGCCAATATCTTTCCCTCTATATTTCCAACTCCCAAAACCAAAAATTAATTCTATTTATAAGAAAACAGCATAAATAAGAGATGAACAGGGATAAAAAGTAAAATCACAAAAATACCGAACTCCGAGGAAAAATCAAAACGGTAATGAGACTATTCAAATGACAAAATAAAACGCCCAAACACATCAGATGAATTGATAACAACTGTCATATTTCTGACTTTGTATAGGATATTTTCTTATGTAAAAATGGTGGATTTAACCTGGTTTTATAGCTTAACCTCTAATGTGTACGGCAGTCCCATAAAATATCATTTTACTGACAACGATGTGTGAGCAAAACAAACAGACATTATAGGTAAAAATGCCAACATTGTGTTATAATCTTATTCACTAAGAAATCAAACAAATATGTTATAAATAAAGCCAAAAATGCATAAAGATAAAGACCATAAACAAAAATGAAAGACGAAAATACAAAAACATACCATAGCACAATAACACAATGACGGGATGTATAAATATCGAGCTACATAAAATAAATATCACTAAAAATAGAATAAACAATAAATTAAGGCAACAGTAGTATACCAGTGTTCAAAAGTCATTAACCGGTTGAGAGAAAACAATCCGGTTTATAAACCAAACCGAGGCCAACACGTGAACTATAAGAGGAAGAAAACAAACGCCTTAACACTTATATACGAACTATTTGATAACAACTCCCATATTCCAGACTTGGTACAATCATTTAAAGAAAAAAATAGTGGGTTGTTTTTTAGTTTAATGGGATGCCAAACCTCCCGCTTACAGAAAATGTTAAATTAGAGGTGTAAGTCTACAAATGAGGCGGAGGAAGTCGTGTCTGTTGTTTCTTTACTTTCTAGTTCTGTTGGATATATAAATTTAAACCCAATCAGAAAAGTTTGGATTGATAATGGAAAGAACATCATCAATGTATCTTAATGTCAAAGTAAATGACATGGCTTCTTTAATGTTCTTGTTATGACAAGTGTCGGAAGAAACTCCAACTCATGTGAAAATAAGAAGCGATCGGCAAGGAGAGACGCATAGTTCGTTCCCATAGGAATGCCGACAGTTTGTCTACTTCTCTCTTTCACTCTCTTCCATGCAGACCAATATAAAATTGTTGTCAATCGAATGGACATTTCTTTAGTCGAACATGCAGATGAGCCGTAGTTTATAGGGAATTTTGTGAAGCTACTGTTTTCAATATAAATAAGGTAAGTCCTCCGATTTGTTGTTCAATTTTTATTTTTTTTTAAGCAATGAATGACTTATCATTCGCCAAAATCTCATCCTTGTCAAATTATTTTTTTGTATTTGGGATAACCTGAGTGCTCATTCGTTCTAAATCTTTAAACAAGACACTCGAAGTAGTACGATTTACATACAAAGATAACATTCTTTGAAGCTTTTTCCGCAAGAACAACTACATATTGATCTTGAATAGATGATAGAAATTCCACAGCCTCTTTATCTCTGAAAAAGGACTTTGGTGGATCATTTACAAGGTTTTTCAACTTATGATGTAACTTTTTATTAGAGACTTAATTCTTTTGACCTATTCCGACAAAGTGTCCAGTTCAACTTCTTCTCGTTTTGGCCGGCTGATAGGAAAGAAGGTAGATCGTTTACAAAACACTTTAACTATTAGAAAGTACCAAACGTATGCATAAATGTTTGCAATTTTTTTTCATTAATCCGCAAAAATAAGCGATATTTTCCCGGAGATGTTCAAGTTGGATTATTTTTAGATCCCCAGTAATAACATGTTTTGTTCGAAATCCAGGTCCTGCGATGCTTGTTTATAGTTTTAAATAACAATACTTTGGATGCAAAAGTTTTGGTGTAACTATAGGATACAATATGAACAGACGATGTAGAACCTTGCAGATTTTGTTTGTATCAATTCCTATATTGGTAAACAAAACAGGAAGGAATTTCCTATTTTTCTCATGTAAAGATTCCGATCAAACTGGTTTAAAAAGACAGAAAAGACCTACATCTCATCAAACATTTCAAAGTTCATTCCTTATTATCACAAACACAGTTCGTCGACATTATCTTTTATAATATTTCAGAATATATTACCAGGAGTCATAAAAAAAAATTTCTTTAATTTTAAGTGATTATAAGCTAAAGCCTCGGTCACACCTTACCGTATAGCTCGAACTGACGCCTAACGGATAACTTTTTTTCAATCGGTTCATGTCCGTTAGACGTCCGTCAATATCCGTTGCATGTCCGTTATGCGTACGTTTTATCCGTCGACGTCCGTTCTGTTCGTGGAAATTTTTGAGCATGTTCAAAACTTTGAACGGGCGTCCAACGGATAAAATGTCCGTCGAACGTTCGTTAGGCGTCCGTTTTGTAAGGTACTCGTCCGTTTCGTTTCCGTTTTGTATCCGTTACGTGTCCGTTATACGTCCGTTGGAAGTCTGGAAGATAAATTCACCAAAGAACTTCTACCGGACGTTTAACGGATAAAACGAATGTTGAACGGATGCGAAACGGACTTCTACCGGACGTATGACGGATAAAACGGATGATGAACGGATCTGAAACGAATAAATGCCAATTGAAAATTTCGCGTCAGAATTGCCAATTATTGGTATGTCAGATTTCTTAAGGTTCATGAACTCTTATTATTCATAATCGATCTTAGAGTATAGGCACGTCTTCACAATCAAGCAGTTCTTATTCAGGCCAAACACTGCCCTTTGGTGGAATTTTGAAGAACAAACCAAAACCAGTTACTCAGAAACATTTTGAATATTTATGCGATTTACATTATTGTTGCCTTTGATTTTTCCGTAAATCTTGTTCATCCGTTTTATACGGTACGCTTCCGTTAGGTGTCCGTTTTATGCGTTACTCGTCTGTTGGATGTACGTTCGACATCCGTTCTGTCCGGTGCGTGTCCGTTTCTCGTACGTTGCATATCCGGTGTGTGTCCGTAATGCATCCGTTACACGTCCGTTTTATTCGGTCAGTACATCAACGGATTCCCAACGGATAACAATTTTGTCAACGGACAACTTTTATTTTCATCCGTTAGCCGTCCGTTCGTGCTATCCGGTAAGGTGTGGCCGAGGCTTTAGGTCGAGTTCTAGATTGTGTCAACGTATGTAGGCTATCTTAAATCTTGCTTGAGTCATGAGAAGTAAGAGGCTTATTCCCAAAAGATATCATTTCAGTATTTAACGGTGTAGTTTTTCTAAAGAAATTTATTTCAATTAGATTGTTTATACAAATTGTGATTTGTTTCTTCCTAAAGCAATAAGAAAATGTATATGTATTGGTCATTATTTTAATTAGTATTAAAGTTTTAAATTAAAAAAAAACAATATCAAAGGGGTAACAATTCAAATATTTGAGTATTGCATTTAAAGATCGACTTTGATGGTAATTACTCTAACTGATCCGTCAAAGTTTCTTGATTTACATCGAATCAACAGTAGTTCGTGTCATAATAACGCCCCAATTGTATTGCTGGTAATATTGAGATTTGTTGGAAGAAGTTGCATGAAGTATTTGGTATACAGAACAGTATTGTGTAGGTTGTAAATAAAAAAAAGGTTCAAAAGAAAATATTTAAAAAAGTAAAATCACAAAAATACTGAACTCCGAGGAAAATTCAATCGGAAAGTTCCTAATCACATGGCAACATCATATGACAAAACACATCAAAGAATGGACAACAACTGTCCAAATTCACAATTGGAATGGAAACACACAAATTCATGACAAAACAACAAAAAGATATCACAATCTGCAAAACACCGACATCAAAAAACGTATGATTGAGCAACACAAACCAAACCAAAATCCAAGAAGTGATCTTGTATTGATTACGACCTTTATTGGAGTGAAGAAAGTTCCAATGCTTCATTCAAATAAAAAATTAAGTAGAGGTAACTGCTATTTTTAAAAATCTATAGAAAATAAAAATGAATATTAAAAACAAATCAGGGAATTTTATGAACTCAAACCAGAAAAATTCCGGATCAAATTACAATTACGTAAATTTCAATGATAATTACGTTATAGGATGACTTCTATTGAGAAGTGTACAAAATGTAGTACCTACCTATCAAATCAAAAAAATTAAACAAACGCTTAATCTTGATCAAGTGTAGATAAAGGCGGTTAGGACTAACAGTTGTAAAAGTTGCAATCCTGCAACACGTGTTGTATTGATGTCTTTGTAAGGGAGATATATATATTTCTTCATGAAAGGTATCATACACAGCCTAGAAATACAAAATTAATCGGTAATGCAATTTAAGTGTTTTATGTAGAAGAAAAATCTATGTTTCTTAGTACTGTTGTACAGTTGATAGATTTTCTAGGTAAATAATCCGTTTGAAAATATAGTTTGTTTGTTCGATGGAGGTTAAAACGCAATTTTTAACAACCGTTGCTATATCATGGTGGTCATATTCTATTGAAGGAGGTGGTCCGACACCCGGAGAGAAGCACCGACTTATGGCCGATATTGGTAATTATTGAAAGACAGAGAAAAGTATGAAACTTCTGACATGAATTATCATTGATATGGTTATATTTATAAATTAACTGTTTACAAAATTTTGAATTTTTGAAAAAAAACTAAGGCTTTTCTACCTCAGGCATAGATTACCTTAGCTGTATTTGGCAAAACTTTTAGGAATTTTATTCCTAAGCTCTTCAACTTTGTACTTATTTGGCCTTTTCAACTTTTTTGGATTCGAGCGTCACTAATGAGTATTTTGTAGACGAATCGCGCGTCTGGCGTATATACAAAATTTAATCCTGGTATCTATGATGAGTTTATTCTTAAAAAATAGCATTATGATATTCTTCTAAAAATTTATAAATTCATAACTAGTTCTAGATTATTTTGAAGCATATCTTGATTAATTTACGTAAACACTATGTTGCCAAAGACAAGAATTCTGAAGGTGAGTGAGTATTAATAAAGTTGATTTATCATGTGTTATCCGCAAAAAAAACCCAACTTATTTCGGAAAAACTAGTGCACATATTTTGATGGTGTATATTTATTCCACAATATAAATAACATATATTTTGTTTTCAGTAAATATTCTCGTAAGACTCTTTTCACAATGTAAATAATTTCTTATATTTTCATAAATATTGACATCATAATATATCAAGAAATCTTTTTAAAGAATTCAACTTTTAATCTTTGTAAACTAAAAAAAACGTTCATGAAATAAATAATTGAACACAAATATTGTCCATAACCGACAATTATCTACATTAAAATGTAATGGCACATTATATGTTGATCATATTATCCGTCCTTCCTCTGAACTGCTTTGTACACCAGTCTAAAACCATCAAATCTGGAAAAAAAGTTATAATAAAAGGTTGACGTTTTTTTTCCCATAAATATATAATGTTCAGAAAGGTATTTACCAAAATTTAGACGGTATTTAGAAAGAATGTTCTGAAGTAGCGTATTCATTGAAATGCCATTGTTGACAATGTTTTACTGCTATTGAAACATGCAAATATGTTTTGCAGTGTAAAAATGTTTTGATGTTTGATGTTACTAGTATACAATATGTGTTTATGGTTATTTTTGTCTTATTAAAAATTACATGAAACTTACGCTTTCCTCAACCTGTCACTACTTTTATCAACTTTTTCGGGCTCTTGGACGGGTTCTACAAATAATCGAAATGGAAGAACAATATCAGTTTTGTTAAATCAAAAACATACCAGTTTATAACCGTCATTTTATAATAAGTATTCAGTTTACATTATTCTTAAATAATACTGTTATTTCAGTAACGCCATCAATAACTCAATCATATATTGTATTTATCATACAGTCGTGTTCATTTTGTATAATTGGTAGCCATGCCAACATTCTATGTTTTGTACTTGTCTATATACAAGAACGACAAGAAGTAAAAGGGAAAAACAAAGCTGTTTTGTAGGCAAATCCGGTGTTGTTGTTGTTTTTTCGTTGTTTTTTTTTCAAAGCATAAAATGTTAAACACATTTTCTATTAAATACAGCGAATAAACGAAATTTCAAATCATCCAGAATCCTTGTTGGTTGTAAGCATTGAATTTTAATGCTTTTATTTTTGCAGCAGTATATCTGCATAACTCCGCATTACCCTAGATTTTGGGTGTAGTTCGTGTGAGTTTTTTTGTACACAGCTGTTTGTAGTTTCGTTGATTTAAAATAGTTGTCCAAGGTGTTTTCAGCTCTTCTTTGACTTGTGCGTTTCAATTGTCCATTTGCTATCTTCTGTCTTTTTACTAATGATTTCGGGTCTTTGGTATGCTCAACTGCTTTTTTTTTAATATTGTTTAACACTTTTGTTAATGTGCATTATCAGTAAACATTTTTTTTTTCTGTGATGATTCCATAAAAATGACGATAGATACATGTTTTAAATAAGCTAACAAAATAGTAATAGTAGATCACTAGTAGTAGATCACTAGACAATTGATTGTTCTCTGTTGTTTATCGTGTGTCACATGTCTTGCTAAACTATGAAACTATTGTTTCGAAAATACAGAATTTAATCATTCAATAGGCTTCTTTCCCTTCCAAAATTCTTTCATCTATATACGATTTATTAAAATCTATTAAGGGAGGATTAAGTAATATATTGAAAGCATTTGTTTCGGACCAACAAACAAACTTAGCAACGATAATTTTCTCTCAAACATTTTAATCAAGGGGCATAATCAATAACAATACCTGGTGGTGGTGATGGTAATGGTGTTGTTGCCGGTTCTATAAAACTGAACTTGCAGTCAAAAAGTGGTTTAAGCATGATGTTTTCAACCTTTTTGACAACTTGTGTCATTTCTGTACAAAATAAACAGGTTTTAGAAGGCACTGTGATCATGTTTTCTTTTACTGTTACTTCTATTTGTTTTATTTCCATTTGACCTTCAGGTTCGATTTCTTTCTCCACACGACAAACGTTAATAATTCTATAGTTTTCCCGTTTCAGATGAAATTCCAACTCAATTATTTTTGAATGGTAAACTTCTTCGACGTTTCCAGATATTGATATCTTAAAAATTGAAATAGAAATATCATAGAATTACTTCACAATTTTGTCTCGCCTTCAACAAATTAAAACATTAAGTTTGATTGTATTTCTTCTTTTTTTTCTTGTTTCTTGAATACAACCTTTTCTCTCCCAAAACCGTTTATCTTAAGGATGTACACCTCTGAGTATCCAAAAATTTCTAGAACTAAACTTTTTTTCTGAACCGGATTTTTGGATTTATATGACTGTCAAAAAATAATCGGTGAAGAAAAAATCATATGGTGGTACACCTTTTCTTTTTTCTATGGCCCTATGGGATGTACATGATTCTTGTAAATTCTTTTTCAGTTAAACTAATAGGAGGAAAAAAGTAATATCGAAATAAAAAAAGAACTAAATTACAGAAATCGCTTAAATTTTACAATAGTTTAGTTTAAGTATAGTTTATTTGAAAATAATAATAAAAAATATAGGTCACCGATGAGTTAAAAGGTTATTTCAATTTAATGCCAAAAAAGGGCATTTTTTTCACCAGAGTGGGATTATTTGGAGCTTTTTGAATGATATAAACATTTTAAAAGTTTTTTGCGGTCAAAAAGAATTGATTTTTTTGTGGTTGATTCTTGTACCATATCATAAAGTAACAACTAATAGTGCAATAAATAATAAAACAAAATTTAGCTGAATGTTTGTGTACCCTAGAGCCTCCTTAAAGGGGCACTAGCTGCCAAATTCATGTTCACCGATTTGACACAAATTCTCATATTTTATTCATAACATTGTAAATCATTTTTCCAAACTATCAAAAGTATAAAATAAACAATTTACAGGACATGGTCTCAATAAGATGTAGCTTCGTTTCGTGTGAAATTTAGCCAAGACGCCAGGAGATGACTTTTTATGACCATATAAGCGATGTAAACATAAACATAGATATTAATAGATTAAGTAACTCGTGCAATTTGATTTTCATAGGTATGTTAAATTTTGTATTATAGATTTAAAAATTATGTTTATCGTCGTTTTTACTTTTATAATAATTATTTTTTGTGGATCGAATCAGTCAATCAAATTATTAACCTTTGTTGCACTTTCAATTCTTTTCCTTTAAATAACTATGATAACCGTACACGAACAATGCATGCGTTATTCTATCTCTTTCTACGGGGTTAAATTGGAGTTCACATGAGTACGGATTTAATATGTTCGAATTATTCACTTGCAAGTTAATAATTTATTATCAATTTTATTAGCTTAATTTAACAAAATTGAACCATTGTATCTGATAAAAGCAAATTTTTAGTGCACTGCTTCACTTTCATTCATGATTGAACAAAAAAAAATCATACTTTAGATTTTTAATATATCTCGTAGCTAGTGACCCTTAAAGAAAATGGTTATATGGATAATTGGCATGGTAGTAAATTACTAAAAGACGTTGTGTTATATTTACTCTTTAATTAAGTTCGTGTCAACTTGATTTTTATCACTAAAATTTAAGACTTCTCAGCATAACCTTAGATCAAAATTGTCAAATACTTGATTTCATATGTCTATCCAAACCATAATGTCTTACTTGCCATAGAAATATAGAAACCTGTTAAACTCTACTTATAGTTTGTCTTTCTGTGCAAGTCTCGCCCTCTCAGACAATAAAACACGGCTTATATATGAAAAGCATATAACAGCATGTTTTGTGGGTTTTCTTCACTACTTGTTTACTATCTTTTTTACAGTTTGCATGAGACATACACATCACAAATTTAGTTGCTTGTTTACTCTAAATACGTTTATCTTAAATTGAAAATATCTCTTGAGATTGTATTAGAATCAATTTACCTGGAATACACTGTTAACCGTACAAATTTGATTTGCAGAGGTGCAAACCAGCCGATAGCCTTTCTCTTCCCAGTCGTTTTGTACAGTTTGTTGTTTCCTTGACAATGCACAATAGACCACCACACTTAATTCGCCTTGGTTTTGAGGATTGGTATTTTTAACAGCCGAAGAAGTGTTTCCATTGTCATTTTCATGAGCTAATTTTGTAAATACCAAGAACACAACCCTTTTCTTTCTTGCTATCGTCTTTTCCAATGCTTCGTGTATCTCGATAAGACCTTCTTGGGTTTTTGCTAAAGCTTTGGAAACTCCAACAAACCTACCAGTAAATAAAATTCAGTATATAGAATGAAATAACTTATGATATAATACATGTATATTATGTTTGGTGGTGCTCGTGTTGCTCAGTGGTTAGTTTTCTTTGTTGTGTTTTCGTATTGTTGATTTTTTTCTTCGCTTTTAAGTAACAGTCTGTTTTCGACTTTTGAATTTTGGTATCTATCGCCTCATTTTATAATGATGTGGCTATAAAAATACCGTAACAACTACCTATTCACAGGACAGTCAATCGCACATGCCAGGGTTGGATCCAGGTGGTGACTAAGATACCAGTAAAAAATTATTAATTCAGTTCTAACTTTTGTTTCTTATAGTATTTTGGAAATTAAAAAACAAATCTTTTGTGGGTTGTGCCATTATGCAATTAGGTTGGACCACCTCGCTATGATGTGTTATTATTCATACCGAGTTGACTATTGTATTTATCTATTTTTCCTAATGACTTCTTTCTGACTCATGGTTTCAATTAACTTTAAAGTCTCTGTATGTTCTCTTTTTCTGTCTCATGGTTTCAATTAACCTTTTAAAGTTTCTGTATTTTCTCTTTTTCTTTACTTACATTGAGAAATGGTTAGTCTTAAAAGATACGGATCCTACATCACCACCATCGGAAAGTTCCATAATTTCCCAGTCATCAATAGAATCAGGATGGTCATCATTGGAACCGATTACTATTACATCATTGCTTTCGAGTTCAGTATGAATTGGAAGTTTCATGTCAATGTCTTTATGTGGTTGGACTCCATCGGATGTATGCACAGCTATAGCGTCAGTGGCTATCAGGAATTTGTCCTCTTCAATATTTGTCTCCTCTGTGTCAATCACCTGCTCAAATAGGATTGGACATTTTGAATTACATATCTATATATACTTGTAAATATAAATAAATATCAAAACAACTTATTCAACAATCTAATTGAGACATACGATCATTATTTACCATTGTTAGTTTGACTTTTTCATGCAATACTCTTTTCATACCTCATTTATGGGCATTATGTTATCTGCTCTGTGCGTCCGTTCGTCCGTCCGTTCGTTCGTTCGTTCGTTCGTTCGTTCGTTTGTCTGTCCCTCTTCATGTTAAATTTTTGGTCGAGGTAGTTTTTGATGAAGTTGAAGTCCAATCAACTTGAAACTTAGTACACATTGGTTCCCTATGATGTGATCTTTCTAATTTTAATGCCAAATTACAATTTTACCCCATTTTCACGGTCCAATGAACATAGAAAATGATAGTGCGGATGGGGTATCCGTGTACTATGGACACATTCTTGTTAATTCTTGTTTTGAGGGGGGGTTCTAAAAATAATGGTGAGATGTCTCCTCACCTTATTCATATTTCATACAAACTTACATTTAAGGAGAGTTTTGAGTCCTCTTCAAATGCGTCTTGTGGAATAGATATTTCTGTTCCAGGAGATGTTTTCGGTTTAAGAATTACTCCTTCTTTTGCAATATTCATTTTTTCGGTTTTTGGAACAGTTCCTATCGTGAATTTGGTATATTCACAATCCTTTATTTCAATGTTAACTGTTACAACTGTTTCCTAAGGACAAAAAAAATGACAACAACAACAAAAACACAAACATAAAAACGTGAATATAATAGATGCCATGTGTCATTTCATTTTTGTTTTTTGAGTGTTAGGAATTTTTTCTTAAGTAAAAGTGAACCAGTGATTAAATGAATACGGTTCGATATTTGACAGAATATTTGTACAATTAAATAAATACGATATTTATGCGGTATTGCTTATTATAGGGCAGCATCAAATTATAGTATTTAGTACTTCAATTATGTGCAATTCCCGAATTCTTTGATTCAAATGTCGTGCGATGCTTGCATAACATTAGACGCTTATAAGATGTCATCGTAATCTGTTTCGTTCCTTCAAAGTATCATGCGGTTTCCTCTGGTTTTGATTTGTATCTTCTAGATAGAATTATGATCGATGCACTATTAACTACTGTTGCCTCTAATCAATACTAAATTTTATTACATATTTTGCCATTCTGGCAATTGGGGCGATAAAGAAGTGTGCGAGATATCAAAATGGAAATCCCTACCACAATTGAATTGGGTCGTCCCGAATCCGGTATCTCGCCAGGGGTTACTTTATGTATTTATTTGTTATGTCGTTTTTGTTGTCCATTCGTTTGATGTATTTTGTCATTTGATTTTGCCATGTGATTAGGGACTTTCCGATTGAATTTTCCTCGGAGTTCAGTATTTTTGTGATTCTACTTTTTACATCACTTTTTTATAGAAAATAAGTAATATCAATTACAATGTGCTTACTTCTTTACTCCCATTACTATTGCTCGTTTGATCCGATATTTTCACTTTTCCAACACTGTTGTCTACAGATATAAACTTTAGCTTTCGACCTTTGCCAACTTTTTCACCTACAGTAACTATTAATTGAAGTTCCGATTGCTTACAATTCCATGTTCTACATTCATAAAAATCACTAAATGATTCTTGCTCTTGTTTCAAATTAATTTTAGCTGCATATTCACTTTGCATTTTGTAAAGTTGGAACACAAATGATGATGTTATATTCTCTGTAACAAGTTCAACTTGTATTGATTTACTATAGCACTTTGTATTAGGCTTCACGTAGAATACCTCTTTCTTGATCAATCTGAAGAGGAAAAAATTATGTGGTACATAACACTACATGTAGATACATGTAACTCTTTAAAAATCAGCTGAATGTTTTATCACGTCCTATGAAAAGGAAATATTAAACTTCTAAATTATCATAATCATTTTTTGTCAAACTGCTATATACCAAATAAACTCATCATAGATACAGGATTAAATTTTGTATTTTCGCCAGCCGTGCGTTTCTTCTACAAAAGACTCATCAGTGACGCTCAAATCCCCAAAAAAAAAAAAAAAATTTAAAAAAGTCAATAAAGTACGAAGTTAAAGAGTATTGAGGGCCCAAAATTCCTAAATATTTTGCCAAATACAGCTAAGGTAATGAATTTCTGGGGTAGAAAAGCCAGACAAAATTTCACCAATAAAAAGAGTGTTTCATTTTTTTTCGTTTTTCTTTTATATATTTGACAAAAGTGTCAAAGTAAATATCTTGTGAACATTTTATGAAAATTAAACTTAATGAATGGTAAATTATAATCCTGGTACTTTTGATAACTATTTACACCACTGGGTCGATGCCACTGCTGGTGGACGTTTCGTCCCCGAGGGTATCACCAGCCCAGTAGTCAGCACTTCGGTGTTGACATGAATATCAATTATATGGTCATTTTTATAAATTTTCTGTTTACAAAACTGAATTTTTCGAAAAACTAAGGATTTTCTTACCCCAGGAGTAGATTACCTTAGCCGTATTTGGCACAACTTTTTGGAATTTTGGATACTCAATGCTCTTCAACTTTGTATTTATTTGGCTTTTTAACTATTTTGATCTGAGCGTCACTGATGAGTCTTATGTAGACGAAACGCGCGTCTGGCGTATAAAATTATAATCCTGGTACTTTTGATAACTATAGTCAATCTAAATATATAAGTAAGAAAAATGTAACAAATAATAAAATATTCCTTAACGTCCAATAGAAAGTATTTCATGAATATATATATTCCAAAGAAAAACACATTAACAATGCAATAGTTAGGTGCTTAAGCGTAGCTCGCCCAGCCTGATGAGCAGAATTTGAACTATCACTGTAGAATGTGGGTAACACTGCAAAGTGGAAAAACTTTCACTGCAATATACAAGCACTGGCACCCAGTAGAGTTGTTGCACCGGAAATATATTTAACTTATATAAAGCGCATTAATCTCACACCATACAAGATATTAGATGTAATGTCCCCATTCCGACCGACATCCCGCACATGCCAAATCGTATGCTCCAATTAAGCGGATGTTTCACTGACGGACAGCAAAAGTCCATGATGACCATATTTCTATTCCCAAATTAAAACATTAGTGCCAATTAACTATACATATAAAGTAAGCTGGAGATTGCTTTTATTTCATGAAAAAGGAGCAGCACATATAAACTACTAGTGTTGTAATATCGTATGGATAAGACCACAAGTACATTTAAGAAGCGAAAAGAAGTTGAAGAATATTGACCTTAAAAATAACATTAAATAAAATTGAAAAAAAGAGTGTACATGACCCACGCGCTTGCGTATTCAGTGTGTTATAAATATTTTCTTACCCATTTTCAAATCCGGGTACGAAAGAGCATTGTCTACCAAGAGCGTTTACTATTTCTTCCTCTTTAGCACTAAGCTTTTTTCGAATATCCCATTCCTATAAGATTGGAAAAAGAAAAAAAAAGGATATTGCATACTTTTTACATAAATAAGGCCGTTAGTTTTCTCGTTTGAATTGTTTTACATTGTCATTTAGGGGCCTTTTATAGCGGACTATGCGGTATGGGCCGTACGTTTAACTATAGTTGTTGATTTCTGTGTCATTTTGGTCTTTTGCGGAGAGTTGTCTCATTGGTGATCATACCATATCTTCTTTTTCTTATTTCAGCATAGAGAATTTTTCTACATAAGAAAATGCCTGTACCAAGTCAGGAATATGACAACCGTTGTCTATTCGTTTGATGTGGTTGAGCTTTTGATTATGCCATTTGTTTAGGGACTTTCCATTTTTAATTTTCCTGGGAGTTCAGTATTTTTGTGATTTTGCTTTTTACATTGTATTTTTAGCAGTTCAAATTGTAGTGTTGAGGAGAGTAAAACACATAAATACTTTTTTTTTTAAATGTTGTACTAAATCATAGTGGGTCAAATTTTGTAAGAATATCGTGTTTAATTTGCGTAATATTTTGGGGTTCATTATCAAATATCACTTTACTATTGTATTTTATTTCATTTTTTACTTTTTGTCTTATATGTTTTGTCTATCTATTTGGTGGGATCTTGTAGAGATATGACGTTCGGTTGTTATTGGAAAAAACTCATATCATAAAAATTTGGTATTTTGGTAATTTAATAATGAGACCTAACTATAGGAGAGAAAAAACTTGCCCTACCCATTCTGTGAGATTAGGTTGTTTTCCAAACTTCAGAAGCATGTCCGCAATTCTGGGATATTTGTTTTGTACTGCGATATATAATGCTGAATGTTCATCCTGGGGAAAAAAATATAATAAAACAAATAAAAACGATAATATTTGAATATTTTGTAACAACTTTATTATTTATTCTCATTTATATTTAACTTTCTGTATATGTTTTGAAAATATTTCAGACTTCAAATATAATCTTTGAAAATTGAAATAAATCAGAATTTATCATTGTTAAGTAAACTGTAATAATTTTTGATACTAACATAAGGTAAAAAAAAATATAGATATATTACAGTTAGAAATACAGTAATTAAATGAAAACTTTGTTGGCGATAAGAAAGTTGAAAGGGCTTAAAAATATGACAATGACCTTGATACATAGTCAAGTAAATTATTCGTTTGAACTATTGCATGAAATCTTTGCCTTTCAGAGAGATAAAAATGTAGTGAGTAGGAACATAAGCAAACGTTTGACACAACAGGCTATAATAAGTTGATGTAGGTTTCATACTTATCTTGCTATCAATACAAACCACAATCAGTTCAAAGAAAATAACCTTATTCGTTTCATCCAGTTTAGCACCAAACGCTATCAGCAAAGCAATGACCTTCTCGTGTTGACCCTTTGTGGCTAAATGAAGTGATGAATCTCCATTCTGAAAAAAGTTTTATTAATAAAAACTTTCATGTTTTGATTCATGAATTATGAAACAGGAGGCAACGCTTATATGTATAATAAGTCATATTTCGTTAAATATTCAATTCAATTCAATTCAAATATTTAAATCAAATAAATTCAATTCAATTCATTGCAATTCTAAATTCAATTTATATCAATTCAGTTCAATTTCAATCTATAAATTCGAATTAATTCAATTCAATTCAATTCAATTCAATTCAATTCAATTCACTATAACATCTTTCTTGTAAAACTAATCTTTCTATTTTTGTTTAATTATATTATGCAAGTTCAACATGTTTAGTCAATTTATGACAACTTGAAAACTAAAATCCCCGAATATAATATGTAAAGGTCACATCAAAGTTTTCTATTAACAAACCTTATCTTTACTATTAACTTCTGCTTCATGCTCTAATAATTTTGAAACAATTTCAACGTAACCTTCAGAGGCTGCAAAATGCAAACATTGTTTTCCTGTAGCCTGCAATAAAAACAGAATTCTTCTACTGTGGTGTAAAAGGTAAAATCACAAAATCACAAACTCCGAAGAAAGTTCAAAACGAAGTCCCTAATCAAATGGCAAAATCAAAAGCTCAAACGCATCAAACGAATGGATAACAACTGTTATATTCCTGAAAGTATTTGTTTTTACCAACTCTTATAACTAGGGAGAGTATTTTTGCTTTCAATAAAATAAAAATAAAAAAGAATTGAGATGTACTTTTACAAGTGAAAAAAACGCTGGAAGTTCAGAAATCTTTAAAAGTTGGAAAAATCTTTAGTTCAAATAATTGCGCCTTCTTAAAAGTCTTTCTTTTTCATTTTTTCCATTTTTCTCCCCACCCCCATTTTCCCTCAGCTTGTTTAACTTGGACGTCGTACCATACACGAAGGTATAGCACAGCCAAATATTGTAATAGAAAAATGCACTTTATTTTTGATTTTATATAGTTCAATATTTTAATGCATATAAAATCTAATGTGAAAAATATTTTATAACAAAATATTGTTTAACTGTTATACTGTAAAGGCCAAATTTTCATGTCCAGTTTTTAGTTCAAATAAACTTCACGATGGTCAAACTAACTTTCTTTGGGTCAAATAACTTTCTGATAGAACAAATACTACTTAAATCTTTGTTTGAAAGTGAAGGATGAACAAACAAGTCATAAACTTCGGACAATGGTTCAAGTAGTGACATGGTAAACTTACGTCCATAAATTAACTTTGATAAACTATAGGGCACAAACTAGTACCTTAGTATCATCAATATCTTAATTAAAATTTATAATGTTATTTTATATTATTTTTTATATAGATTCTAAGTTGTGTATTGTTTTATATTAAGGTTAAGAACATATTAATGAATATAGAAACACATTTTGGTAATTTCAAAAGTAGGAAATTAAAGAAATTAAAGAAAACTCATCTTTTATATAAATGATAATTATGGCCTAGTTCTGGACCATAACTATATTTGGTCACTCTTATTTTAATTTATTGTGGACTAACAATAACAGCTTCATGGCCTCTATGACACTTAGAAATTGGTATATAAGGAAATCAAGTCGCTAAAACATTAATAGCGTATTTCTTGATTTTCTAGGTGAGTCTCTTGGTGTTCGAATTAATTTAGATTAAAATTATTTTTATTTTATTTTACTTTGGAAAAATAAGACAAAGTTTATAAATAATTTATATTTTAATTTAAAAAAAAGGTTTAATTTAATGGTAATTATTATTGTTATTATATTATATTTAATTTGAATTGTGATATTTAATTATTGTTTTCAATTTATTTTTGACTATAATATTTGTACTGTGAAATTGTATTATAATTATAATGATGTTCTCTTTATTAAATTAATAGCGTATTTCTTGATTTTCTAGTTTGGTTTTCTTTCCGTTGTTGATTCCGGCCTCCTACCGTGAGCCTCCCCCTAGATTGTACCAAAAGATATTACAATTGTTGGGTACAACGTACATATACACCATTACCAAAAATATCAACACAATATAATGGTAGAGGACGATGTATAGCAACGGAAAAAAACCACAAAAGCCAGGAAAGACACCATCCAATTATAGCCACCATCGACAAATTCAGGAGAAACTTGACTCAGCATTTGATAATTTGGATATTTTCGATAAAACAGACAACGTTGTCACCTTCAAAACAGACAAACCATCATCTTATCCTGTTGAAGATTGTGACAACAATACAACTATTCCTTACGACGATCAACTCTTTTTGCAATCATCGCCAATTCATCAAGGCAGCAGCAACCATTTTCTCTCATCGTGGACCGGATATCCAGTAGCACCAACTCACATCACACCTTTGAGACCTTCCATTATTCGTAGACCAACGATTCCATCTTCTTTTAACACAAGACCACCACCTCCAACAACTAGTCTTCAAACGCCTCAGCACTTTTCTTTAATATATCCTTCTTTACAGACATCGACACCATCTGCAAGTTCCAGTGCCACTTCAATATCAACTGGACATACCGTAACATCTACCATATCCACAGCCGTATCAACATCAATACCAGCCTCTACAACGACTACAAGCACTGGATCAACTACAACGACTACAAGCACTGGATCAACAATAGGAACAGTTACAGGACAAATAACAACCGCACTAACTTTCTTTGGGTCAAATAACTTTCTGATAGAACAAATACTACTTAAATCTTTGTTTGAAAGTGAAGGATAAACGCGAAAACTTGTATAATACAAAAAAATGTATTAGCTCAATGCCATTATCAAAAATAGACATATTATAAAAGAATTCAATGTGGTATTACCCACTATATCCAAACAATGGAAAAAAATAAGTCACTAGTATTTTCATGAAGAAGAAAAAAATCGTTAACGAAAATCAAAAGTTAACTAGATCTTAATTTTATGACACTTACAATACAATAGTTATTGTATTTTGTCATTTAATTGATATCATTATGTACATCTGTAAATATTAAAGGCCTTTAAATCTTCAATGTATGTGTTATAATTATTGTATTTTTTATATATTTAATAGGTATATTATGTGTGCTTTTTGTGTTTGTGTATTTCATTGCATCATGTTTAAAAAGAAAAGAAAATATGGAAAAAAATATTATGAAAAAAAAAAAAAAAAAAAAAAGAATTATATATCTTGTTTATTATTGTGAGTTATTTTTTTTTGTATATGACTTATGTTTTTAGATTGATGGAACAATCTCCTTTTCAAAGGGAGAGCGATTATTGTAATAGAAAAATGCACTTTATTTTTGATTTTATATAGTTCAATATTTAATGCATATAAAATCTAATGTGAAAAATATTTTATAACAAAATATTGTTTAACTGTTATACTGTAAAGGCCAAATTTTCATGTCCAGTTTTTAGTTCAAATAAACTTCACGATGGTCAAACTAACTTTCTTTGGGTCAAATAACTTTCTGATAGAACAAATACTACTTAAATCTTTGTTTGAAAGTGAAGGATGAACAAACAAGTCATAAACTTCGGACAATGGTTCAAGTAGTGACATGGTAAACTTACGTCCATAAATTAACTTTGATAAACTATAGGGCACAAACTAGTACCTTAGTATCATCAATATCTTAATTAAAATTTATAATGTTATTTCATATTATTTTTTATATAGATTCTAAGTTGTGTATTGTTTTATATTAAGGTTAAGAACATATTAATGAATATAGAAACATATTTTGGTAATTTCAAAAGTAGGAAATTAAAGAAATTAAAGAAAACTCATCTTTTATATAAATGATAATTATGGCCTAGTTCTGGACCATAACTATATTTGGTCACTCTTATTTTAATTTATTGTGGACTAACAATAACAGCTTCATGGCCTCTATGACACTTAGAAATTGGTATATAAGGAAATCAAGTCGCTAAAACATTAATAGCGTATTTCTTGATTTTCTAGGTGAGTCTCTTGGTGTTCGAATTAATTTAGATTAAAAATTATTTTTATTTTATTTTACTTTGGAAAAATAAGACAAAGTTTATAAATAATTTATATTTTAATTTAAAAAAAAAGGTTTAATTTAATGGTAATTATAATTGTTATTATATTATATTTAATTTGAATTGTGATATTTAATTATTGTTTTCAATTTATTTTTGACTATAATATTTGTACTGTGAAATTGTATTATAATTATAATGATGTTCTCTTTATTAAATTAATAGCGTATTTCTTGATTTTCTAGTTTGGTTTTCTTTCCGTTGTTGATTCCGGCCTCCTACCGTGAGCCTCCCCCTAGATTGTACCAAAAGGTATTACAATTGTTGGGTACAACGTACATATACACCATTACCAAAAATATCAACACAATACAAACATAGCCTTACAATTAAGACATCATTATTATTAACAAACTAGTTCACTTGCTTTAAAATCAAAAGATACTTAATCAGCATCTTATTTACTTAGTTTATATAGCAGTGTCAACCTTTACCTCATCTTTACGGTTGGTATATTGGAATGTAGTCCTGTTAAGTAGGTCTAGTGCCTCTTGGTGTCTCTTTTTCTTCAATGCATGTAGAAATGCTTCTTCGACCATCGCCGTCTCCTGAGGGAAATAATTGCAATTGATTAGATTGGTATATCTGATATATCAACTTTTTATGAGGATACCGAATATACAATAACAGAGTAAAACTTAAAAAGGTAATGAACATGTACAATAACAGGAGTTGTCTTGTGAATGTCAACAGAATCCTCTTCCACAAGCGACAACTGTTGTATCGATATCATATTATATAGATAGTGAAATACAATTTTAAGTATTATATAAAAATAAAAAGTATCAATGACACAAGTGTTCACCATAGAACTGATAACGTGATGCGATCCGGCAACAATAGTACTTCCTTCAAACATGAGCAAAACCAATATCTTAAAGTCAACAAAAAACTGACCCGACATGTTACATATATTATAAAGCAATTCAAACTTTAAAAGCAACGGCTTGATTTATGATAAAACAATAACAGAACAACAGAAAAACAAATAAAAAGTAAAATCACAAAAAAAAAATGAACTCCGAGGAAAATTTAAAACGGAAAGTCCCTAATCAAATGGCAAAATCAAAGGATAAAACA
Organism: Mytilus galloprovincialis; assembly: GCF_965363235.1. NCBI lineage: Eukaryota > Metazoa > Mollusca > Bivalvia > Mytilida > Mytilidae > Mytilus > Mytilus galloprovincialis. The sequence goes on along the minus strand of NC_134840.1, from coordinate 72,247,960 downwards.
CATCAAACGAATGGACACCTGACTTGGTACAGACATGTTTCAGTATAGACAATGGTGGATTGAACCTGGTTTTATAGCGCCAAACCTCTCGGTTATACGACAGTCGCATCAAATTTAATAATATTGATAATGATGCGTGAACCAAACAAACAGACACAATAGGTACAAATCATGATAACAGACCGCAACCATGCAATTACTGGCTTCTTACTTGAGACAGGCACATATAGAATGTGGCGGCGTAAAACTGCCATAACCAGTGACAGTAGTGAAACAGCATAAAATAGAACAAACTGGTAAGCATGTAAAATGAAAATGAGAGGAACATTTTCATAAATTTTGATACATATTTAAAAATTTTAATCTCTTTTATATGTCTTACCCTCTGACTCGCCATGTGGACTTCTTATAAAGATCCTTTGTCTAACTACAGGTTAGTAACGAAATAAAGTTTCCTATGAAAAAAACAGACACTATTTTTATTGATTGATTTATTGATTGGCGTTTAATGCCATTTTTCTACTTCATGGTGGTCAGTATTTTTTAATAATATCGTTAGAGGAAGCCGGAGTGAGAAAAACTATACTTCGGTAAATAGCTCATGAGTATACCTTTTTATTTGCTACATATTTTATTTAAAATGTAAACGCTTATACAAATTTTTTATATTTTGTAAATGAGTCAGTTCGAACATTTAACCTGCACATAATATAGACTTTGTCAAATTTGACAATTGAGCATCCTAAAGATCTAGTAGCAGTTACACTTAAAGGTGACTGTTCCATGGCTAGATAGATTGATTGATTGTTGTTTGATTAACGTCATATTTTGAAATTGTGTCTTGTGTCAGTGCCTCATTAGCATACCAAATATTGTATAAATTTCATTCATATCAGTTTGAATAGCTTTTAAAAGTGTTGTTCTGTGTCATATTCCTTCAAAAACCAATAGTTTAGGTAAAAAATAGAATGTATCTTAAAAAACGTGAAAATTCATAATAAATATTACTTACCACTTTGTACCATTGAAAATAAACTTAGTAAGCTGATATACGCATAATCATAAACTTTTGTTTTTTGTATTTTATTTAGTGCAGGTGAATTAAAGACAAAACAAAACAATGAACGCGTATAATATTACGGAAAACAAATAAAGCCAAGATTTTATTACCTTATTTTAAATCCTTTAATGAAAATGATACGCTGACAGAGTGCCAAACAAATATGACCATTGAAATACAATCAAAATAGGTTAAAAAAATGCTGAATATAACTTCCCGACCAACTTTCTGCAATTTATGATCATATTCATATATCTTCAGTCCCAGTAATATCATGAACTCGTCTTCTTCTACACACATATTTCCTTCATCGTCAGTGCCTATGTTGATTTTTGAGAATTAATCTGAAATTTTATCAGTCGTGTTTATTTTTATTTTTTTTAAGATTGTCTAATGTGGCACTATGATTGGACAAATGCATACCATGATCAGGCGCGGATCGAGAGGGGGGGGGGGGTTCCGGGGGGTTGGAACCCCCCTTTTTTTTGGACGATCAATGCATTTGAATGGGGACATGTAATTGGAACCCCCCCCCCCCCTTTGTCCTGGGTTAGGAACCCTCCCTTTTTTAAATGGCTGGATCCGCCCCTGATGATTATAAACGGTACCGCTTGGAAAACCTTCTGTTAAATAACAAAATATGTATCAACTAATAGTCAATTTATTATCTTTGAGGTGTTGTTTTTTTCTAATGAAACATTAAAGTTCGTAGAAACAGGCCACGAATATGCCTACCATTCAAGGGTAAATGATACTTCATATTGCCCAAATTTCTGTACCTTTTCTCGTTGGTCTATATAAACTTCTCGTTGCTATTGTACTTTTCTATTTCGTGTGTTGGATTTATGTTTCCTTTTATTAAATAACTACTTCCGAAACCTTATTGACATTTAAACAAAAGTTGAAATTCAAAGATCTGATCGTCCTGAACTATTTTCCACTGTACTTAAGGGAAACAACAATCAGTCATTCAATCAAAGGTATGAGGATAAAATTTGTTAATAGTTTACATCTTATCATTTTTTCGTGTGTTTTTTGTGATTTTATTCAACATTTATAGATAAGTAAAAAAGTAAAAAATATGAACTATGAAAATGAGGTTAACGTGGGCTGTTGTTATATGTCAGAACTTTAGATAAACAATTAATTTTCACAGGCTTCTAACTTTAAACTTACTAAGTTTTTATATCACTTATACGCTTTGCATGAAATCAATATTTAGTTAGAACCAACAATCTACAACACCAAGATAAATGCAAGAATTTTGAAAGCTTCTACTTAATAGATATTAGTGCTTATTGATCATGTACAAACGTTTACTCAGTAACAATCGGAAAGCTTGCAAAGTTTGTTCTAACCAATGTATCTCCTAGTTTTGGTGATAGTGTGTACTTGTCTTTGCTTGTTTGTCTGTACAATATTCTTGCTGCTTCTTTTCTGTCTCATTCAAATATTGTCCCGTTTCTTTTCAATCCCTTTTCAGACAGTAGTCATTGCAATCTGTTATGATATTCTGAAGTTTCATATAATTATACTAGCTCTCCTTCTCATTAATTAGGATGGATTTCATTGGCAAATTAAACCATATTCTGAACATGAATACCTGCACCAGATCAATACGATGAGCCAGATCTTAATGTGCTAATTCATAGCTTAACAATTTGCTGGAAGAAATGTCACACTACCAGGACATATTATTCTGATTCATAACCAACCAGTTGTTGCTTTTAAACCTAATTTCAGCTTGCTTTGTGAAGAAACAGAAAATACCACATTTTCAAGCCTTTAATTTGACCTGTCAGACCAGTTTAATGTTGAAAAATAAATCTATGTAACAACATACCAATGGGTTTAAAAAATTAGGAAAAGCTTTGCTTCAAAAATTGCAGGTTACCTTAAACCTGGCATTTAGAACACAATTTCCAAATCAGGTATTAGTTTCAGTGGTGAACCAAATATAACCATCTTTAATATTGTATGTAATTAAAGCTAATAAAATATAAAATTGTGACAGAAATTGCAACAATAAACTAACATTTAATACCCAATAATCTCTAAAATCTTTCTCTTCCTATAAATGTTTTATCAACAGCAGATTTGAAATGCCTGTGTAGACCTGATCCCTTATTTCATATTCTATTTTAAGCCTGTCAAAGACAAATTGAATACATGAAACATTCTTAGAGTCCAGTGTCATCATTTTTATAATCCCCAACTTGTACATGATATGTTAACAAATGAAGGTTTGTTTGGTGTTTACAGAATAGAGAAATATGTATTATCATGGACAAATGGTGCACGATAAAGGGGGGGGGGGACAAATAAAAGAAAATTATAATGGGGAGTTAAAATATAAAGAATAGAGAATGTTGGGTACAAAAAAGATGAAGATATGGAAATGGTCTAAAAATTAAAAAGAGTAAAAAAATAATGCACCCCCATTCCAGACCTTAACAAATGACATGAAAAATCCATCATCTGTTAAAAAAAGATATTATGAGTAATAAAATTATTTTATTAAAAACAACAAAAAAATAAATATCATATCACAGTTATTCCATAAAAATGATTTTTCAACTTAACATTTCTCAGTTATCTGCCATCCCTGATAACAATGCCTGTGCTCTCTGTTTGAAATATGTATCAAATACAGATAAATATTTCTGTACAAATGTTTTCCTTAAGTGTTCATCTTCTACTAGCTTTCTTTGGACAGGTGTCTTTACCTGGAAGACTTTTACCAAGTCAAATCTTGGAAACATTCTGAAAGAAGAAGTTAATAAACTAACATTGTAAATTCATTCTAAAAGGAATATAACTATAACAAGAGGCTGTCACAACGACAGCAAACCGGATTTATTAATATTTATTTGTGTCCTGGCAATATCACAAGAACCATTACTGATGAATGGTGAAAGTGAAAATCGTCAATATCAAATTTGACCTCCATTTTGTCATCAGTATCAACATATTAAAACTTGAAAAGCTTAGATTGAATGGTTCATGAGTAAATGCAACAACCTGAATGGAAACGCCATTTTACGATCTTTCAAGAACCATAACTCCTGAACGGTAAAAGTCAAAATCAGCATTATTGAACTTGACCTCTATTTTGTCATCAGTAACAACATATTAAAATTTCAAAAGCTTTGGTTGAATGGTTCATGAGAAAATGCACGGACACGACGGGAAAAACCATTTTTCAATCTTTCAAGAACCATAACTCCTGAACGGTAAAAGTCAAAATCGTCATTATTGAACTTGACCTCCATTTTGTCATCAGTAACAGCATATTAAAATTTCGGAAGCTTTGGTAGAACAGTTTATGCATAAATGCACGGACACGACTGGAAACTCCATTTTTCAATCTTTCAAGAACCATAACTCCTGAACGGTAAAAGTCAAATTCGTCATTATTGAACTTGACCTCCATTCTTTCATTAGTAACAACATATTAAAATTTGGGAAGCTTTGGTAGAACAGTTCATGCGTAAATGCACGGACAACTCCATTTTTCAATCTTTCAAGAACCATAACTCCTAAACAGTAAAAGTCAAAATCGCCATTATTGAACTTGACCTTCATTTAGTTGTCAGTAACAACATATTAAAATTTTAAAAGCTTTGGTTGAACGGTTCATGAGTTAATGCACGGACAACATTTGATTGCCGCCCGCCCGCCCGCCCGCCCGCCCGACTGCCCGACCGCCCGCCCGCCCGCCCGCCGTACATCCCCAAATCAATAACCGACATTTTTGTCACAAAAATCCGGTTAAAAATCACTTTCCCTGTGATATCTCAATTTTTTTTAATATTCAATAAAAATTTTGGGTTTTCTCATACCAGTACATAATGTACTATAAAAATATATCCTAACCTCTTTTCTTTGATTGTATTATGCACACCCTTTAATCTATACGCTATATGTAGAGTAAACAATTATCAATTATACCGAAAGCAGGTGCGCTTTTCATTTATTTATATTTCCTGAAAGACAAAATGAAATGACTGTAAAGTGCACAAAATTTATAATATATAGATAATGATGTATTTTTTTTATTGATTAATCTCCTTTTATTCCCATGTAGCCAATCGTTTTATACCGTTAACTGGGTTGCGTTCAATATCGTAGCGGCTACGTAGTGCTACATAGATTTTGACTATTGAACGTGTAGCTATAGACTAGTTGTTACATAGATATTGATAGCAGCTACGTAGCGACTACGTAGATGCTACGATGTTGAACTCAACCCTGAATTAAGAAATTGAAACAAATCAAGAACATCTTAAAGTTTGCCAAGGTTTACTACATGTAGCAGGAATTGAAATTTTCTTCAAACGTTTTTTACAATTCTATTTTCTAAAAAAAAGAAATGACACCTTGATTTTTTTTTCAAAAACATTTATAAATGCCTTAATCTGTTACAGGAAATCTAACTTTTTTTGTAAGTCTACATATCCCTAAAAATGTACAATCTAAATTTGAATTATACATTCCTTTATTACGAGTGAAAAAAAATATGGTGTATACTATATATATATATATACACATTGTTTTAACTTTAAATAATAATTATATGTATGCTCTTTTCGGTTCTTTTCTGTAAATCGTTGCTCTTTTCTCTAAATTGTTGGACCGCATAATATGTGATATTTACATAACCTTTTTTTTTTTTTAAACATTATTAGTGTCAAACCTTTTATTAAGATTTTTAAAATGTTTGTCTCATTGTCCCCCTTACCAAAAAAAAATTGAAAGGATGCATATCGAATTCTGTATTATTTGCAATTATTAAGATGTTCATATACTTACCCAACTAGATTATCTGTCCTCTTGATGAAATCTTCTTCCCTGAATTTATCTTCCATTAAATCTTGAAACAATACAGAATGAATGACTTCCAGAGTTTCTACTTTTGTCAGTTGTAACTGTGTACACCAGTTCATTAGAGCAAATAGCATTTGCTCTGCAAACTTTTCATTGGTACAAATTATGCTTTCTGAAAAGATAAACAAGTAAATAATGAATAGAAATAAAAAAATATTTACATGTAAGAGCGATTTTTGTGAAACCTTAAAAGGCATACATGTACATGTATATATAATTTTTTTTTATATAAATGAAAACATTGTGACATTAAAAATTCTAACAAAACTTGATACAAAAAAAAAAACGAATAACCCAATCAAAAAAACTTGAATTGGTGTTTCAAGCAAAAAAATTTGCTAGGTGAGTACTGGGAAGTAAACTAAAGGGTATGGTTCTCACGATGTTTAATATAAAGTACACAAAAAATGGAAAACATTAATATAGCTGTGAAAATTGAAAAAATCCTGCAATATATTCTTATAAGCATTGACATTGGTGGTGTGAAAACTTTACCTGACTTTTTGTATCCAATAGGACATGTCATCTCAACAGTGTCTGGATTCTCTAGGGCTGCATTAACATTAAGTGTACAGTCCCATGTGTTTGTATGACTATCATCTCTCCATGTAAACTCAGGATGTATGATGCTTGATGTCAGTAAAAGCTGTTTTAACTTCTTTGTTGTGTAAGTGCTGACCAGAGAATAAAATATAACTGTTGGTGGTATGTTATGTTTTAGTTCCTCAGCGATTGATGGAATCTGAGATGGAAGTACACATAAATATACTATGTGTGATGTCGTAATTAACTTAATGTTGTCATAGAAACAGTCAACGCCTTTACTCTGCAGGTATTCTGAAAAAAAAATATAAAAATTTATTGTTATTGTCTTTTCAATAACTATTATCATAATTGCTAATTATAAACTGATCTGATAGTTTTATTTGTTCTTATTTGAAATTAAGAGAGGTGGGTAATAAGATAAGATACATGTAAGTATATAGTATGCAAAACATATACATGTACATTTTGTACTTATAATTTTGTAATAGAAGAGAAATTTCACTTAATTTGTCAGGTCTGTTACAGTGTGAATACTTTGGAAATAAGATCCTTTGGTAATAAACAGCTTTAATGAGAGGTTGGAAGCATTTTCAAAAATTGGTAAAAACAAACAACTTTTAGCACGAGAACAGTTCTTCAGAAATGAAATATTACAGAGTTATCTCCCATTGGTATAGTATTGAAACTGATTGATTGTTAAATGCTTTATGTTATCTAATAATCTAAACCTAATAACCTAATGCTTTATGTCTTTAAGACACCAGCAAATCATCTTATAGAAACTTACAGAGAGTTGAATATCTTACAAGTTCTTGTTCTTAATAAGAGATGTATTTAATGTAAAAAATGTACCTAATGTTTCTGGTCGTCTTGTAGAAACTTTAAGATCCTTTGGTCTGACACCACCATAAGTTAACAAGCAATGTGCTAACTGACTTCCTAGTCGACCACAGCCAAGTATTCCAACCTTCACTTGATCTTTAGGTTCTCTGTCTTGCAGAATTTTTGCAGTTTTCTTCTGTGGACTTTTGATTTGTCGCCTCTGTTGCCTTAAATTTAAAATCAAGGAGATAAAACTTGTCTGAGCATAATTTTAGAAGTTAATTATTTACTTGTATTTAACAGGAAATGAATCTAATAAGCTTTTTAGTGTAAAATTGATAAAATCTCAGACTTTACAAGAAATCGGGAGATATATGGATATACATGTAAGTATTGTCTGACTGAAAAACTATCGGAACTGCTCAATAAATTTACCACATAATTCTATTTGTATTAAATAAATAACAGTATAAAGTTTTATCATAAAATAGATATATTTTGTCCTACAAAATGACCAAAATAAGTGATTTATTTGATGTGCAGTGTTTTATAATGGCCTTGATTTTGAATTTCGGAATGCAATCAGCACCATTTTTTTATTACCCTGTAAGCCATTTGTACCCTACTGTGATGAAATAAATGCGATTTTATCAAAATTGAAGTAACAGATTACAAGTCAGATACATTGGCATCACTTTAAAACTTAGTTACAATGATATTTTATTGATAATGATATTATCTGAAATTATTAGCAAGGATGTTTTTAACACATGCCTGTCTCTGTATCATTTCTTAATTAACTATGACACGACAATAAAATTGGCTACAATTAGGTAGTGTCAAGTCTTGTAGATATATATGTTCATGTGTCCAGTAATGGTGGACAAATAGTGATAAGGTGTATCATATATCAGTTGTTAATTATAAAGTTATTATTTACACATACAATTTGTATTTAACAGAATCAATCCAAGACTGTTATAAAAACCCAATACAATTTTGTAAAATACAATTAACATTAAGATTTACAGATATGACATTCAACATTAACTGACAAGGGACATGAACAGTAAAAATATGGTGGGTTTAGTAGATTTCAACCCTCTCCCATTTTTACTTTATGTATCTTTGGTTATCTTTAATATGCAGTATTGATAAAATTGTAATTAAATTGTCAGTATTAGGGCAATATGATTGTTTAATAATGCTTTAAGTTGTCAAATCCGAATATACCTTGCTTCATTGAGAACAACTGTGAAGTATGTTGCTTGTGCACATGCTGTAACTGTCAATGCATGTGACCTAAATCGTAAATGGAGTAAGGCTTTTTCTTCTTCAGTTAAAGCGCTCTCAAATTGTAAAGTCTCTAAATTTTCTGTTATATCAACAGGAGGTGGTTCTGTAGTTACTTTTTGTTTCAGTCTTTGAACGAGATCCATGTTTCTATGAACGCTAAAATATTCTTTTCGATTGTTCTCTGGTTTCATTCAACAAAACATGTGAAAAACCACAAATTAATAATTTATCGAATGGAAAAGTTTCTAAGTCATTATTGCGTTTATTAAGAAGCAAATCCGTGTCTAAAAATAAGTTTAAGTTCGACTCTGCAATATTTATTTATTTTTTCGTGAAGGAGAAAAGCAAGAAAAGTTTTAATTTTTAATAACGTTTACCTCCCTGAAAGTTATTTGCATACCCTGACAATTGTTTTAGCTTTTTCTGTTGTAAGTAATTTTCAAGTCAACTCCACAACAAACGATTAACAATTTGATGAAATTATGCCCTGAACAAAATAATTTTTAGAAGCCCTGACTTCGTCCCCATAAAAATTAAAAGAATTGTTGCATAGATATTATAATTTGTATATAAATTATATATATTACAAAAAGAATTAACTGTCTAGAATTCCCCACACAGGCACTTATCTCTAAGATATATTTAATTTACCTCTATTATGAAACGTTATATAGCACAAGATACCCATCTTGCTTTAGTCTTTAGTCATTTTTGAGATATGAATTTCTGTCACAAGAATGGGATTATGTGTAAAGTGTGGTGGTCTATTCTACTGAAATGTATGAGGGTACTGCTACTAATGCCATTACTTATGCCCTTTACCATCAGGCGTGAAACCACTGTTTTTCGTTAGCTTCAAATTGTTTAATTTTTTTCTTGATCTGTCAAAATATCCTTGTGATGTTCAGTTGTCTCAAATAATTTTCGATAATATCATTTTTTGAAAAATATTAAAAAGTCAATGTGAAATCAAATTAAATAATTGTTATCGTCAAACAGAAAGTGTAGATTTTATTGTCATATAACAAAAACAACAGTTAATCTAATTTTTGCAAGAATTTTTACCGTGATTTGTTATGAAGGTACCTCATGTATGCTCAGTCATATGTTTTTTTATGTCATCTGAGTGACTCATCTCATATGAATTTGTTCTTTTATAAAAAAAAAAGATGTGGTATGATTGCCAATGAGACAACTCTCCACAAGAGACCAAAATGACACAGAAATTAACAACAATAGGTCATTGTATGACCTTCAACAATGAGCAAAGCCCATACCACATAGTCAGCTATAAAAGACCCCGAAATGACAATGTAAAACAATTCAAACGAGAAAACTAATGACCTTATTTATGTACAAAAAATGAACGAAAAACAAATATGTAACACATAAACAATAGACAACCACTGAATTACAGGCTCCTGACTTGGGACAGGCACATACATACAGAATGTGGAGGTGTTAAACATGTTAGTGGGATCCCAACCCTCCCCTAACCTGGAACAGTGGTATAACATGTACAGTACAACATAAGAACGAACAGTAAAAAAGCAGTTGAAAAAGGCTTAACTCATCAGATGGACAAAAATATAAGTGGACATAGACCGGTACTTGTGCATCCCAACAATAAAAGGACACTAGATACAGATCTGAGAGTACTCACAGTTAACTGACAGCTAGTTCAAAGCCGCTAACAACTAACCAAAAAAAATGATGCATCTTAGACTAAGTTATCAATCCGTACACATCCAACATCCAATGGATTTAGTGTAAAGACATCATAAACAGTCAGAGAAAAACATGATCTTTGCATGCTTCTTGAATGGAAATTGTGACGTCACAACATTCTTAATAGCATGAGACGAGAATAATATGTCATAAATCTGCACTAAACTATCACAATGCATGTGTTCATCGGTCAATAATTGTTTACATACATGTACATACTAAATGTTTAACTGTTGATCATTACAAGAAAGACAATAATTGATAAACTAAGTTATTTTTTGCTGTTTACATTAATTTGTAAAACATTTCCACTGTATTCTATCTTTTATGATTCTTGTAAGTCTTGAAGCATGCTATTTCATGTATTTGATCCAAGTACAAATATGTAACATATATTTGGATTTTTATATAAAAAAAAATCAATATCATGGTTATTTTCACACATTATTTTAAATTTTAGCAGCTCCTCATTATGGCATTCAGCTTATCACATAAACCTATACCTGTACCATTAATGGAATGTGAGAAGTTTTTACAGTTATCTGCATACAAATCAGGCTTTGTACGATTAAGTTGAAGTGGGAGATAAAAATGTTCTTATTTATCTTTGTTTGATAAATGAATCTCGCCATATACATGTTATTCAAAATAACACTGTTCTCTTAAATTGAAGAATTACATTTATAATATTCACACAATATGGGGGTATAAACCTGTGGGGAATTTTTTTCTAATCAACTGAACTATTAAAAATGTAAACATTCTATCATAGATGAATCCAAAGATCATGAAGGTTTTGAAATTCACTGTTGGCTCTGACATTAATTTCCATAGCTTTATGATGTGTAATTTATTATTTCATGCTTGGCATTAAAAACAGATAATTTGATAAACATGATATTATATTTTGTAGTAGCTACTAAAGAACTATGGCACATTACAAGGGAGCAGCCTCAGAAGGAGGAAGAGCAATGATTCTTATGAAGAAGAGACAAAAAGAACAGGAAGAAGTAGAAGCAAAGAAGAAAAAAATTGAAGAAGAACTTAAAATTGGCAACATACAGAATAAATTTGCTACTCATTATGATGCAATTGAAGCACAATTAAAGTCCAATACTATAGGTAAATCAATTCTTTCGGACAAACAAAGTTTGGTGGCTTATTATTGATAATGTATTATGGATTCATATATTTACATGGATACAAGGTCATGGGGATTGATGTAATTTTGTTGTATAATTCTAAGTACATAATAAAAAACAAACCATATGATAGATGGATTCACCTAGAAGAAATAAAAGAGAGAGAAAAAGGAGAAGACGGGTTCAGCTATGTTTCTATATTTGATCATGCACAATAATTTAAAGATTTTTTTTCAAAAATATTGGTGGCATGAGGCATCCATTATTGACACAAAATCAATACATACAAAAAACCAAACAGTGCTTGTATTGAAATTGCTGTTCTTCGTCTCAAAGTCACAGTGAGGCCTTTAAAACAGAGCATATAACTTCTCACATCACTATAAGTTTAGAGCGGAATTCTTAGCACTATATAAGTTTGTACTTTGTTGACGATTTGAATATGAGATTCATGTGTTCCTAAAGTTCCATGAAAATTGGTTTTCTAAGAATAATAATGAATCACCAGTATTTTTCATAAATTGTGTTTAATACATGTAGCTATCTTATATTATAAATCATATCTTGTACCAAATATCAGATAGACCAAGAATGCAAAGTCTAAACATGATGATTACTGTATTAAGCATAGATACACCATGTCACTATTTAGTCAAATCTGGAAAAATCAGTCTTTCTTGTTCTGTGTTTCAAAAATAAAGGTCATCAGTAATGAGCCGAGGGATGGAATATTTAGAAAGTTTACTTTTTTAAACACAAATGAAAGGCCTAGGCAAAGTAAGGCTTTATTTGACATGTTTACGATGGTTCCAACATGTCTCTTTGAAAAATTGTATGCACAATACAGTGTTTAAACAGGGCCCTAGATAGCTTGAGCTGGTTTGTGACGTCATGAAAAGATGTGTGATTTTAGAACTTATCCAGATTGGGATAAATAGCAATATGGTGTTTTGTTTCATAGATAATTACTTGTCCTGCCTAAAAATCTCAGAAATTTATAGGGTATAATTCCACATATATAAATGTTTATGTTAATTCACTTAACACTTTTAAATTTCATAATAACATTAAAAAGTGTGAAACTTCTTGGTTTTTTTTCTAATCTATTGAACAATATATGTGTCATATAAAACTTCTGTGATTAATTTTGTAGGTCTTGTTACATTGGATGAAATGAAAGCTAAGCAAGAAGATATTGTTAAAAAGAGAGAAAAACAATTGGCAAAGAAAAATGCTGAAGCTCAGTTGATAGAAAAACAAAAAGAGGACAGAAAGAAAAAGGAAAAGTTGAAGGTACATCAGTAGTAATAGTTTGAGTTATAATTATTTCAAGCAAATATGTATACTGTTCGCAAAAACTACATTTACTCTTTTATATTTGCTAATTTCGTAGCATAGCAGTACAACAAAAATTTAACAGAATCATAGGCTTTGGACAAGAAAGAAAATAAGGCCCTTTAGAGCAATTATTATTGTCTCATCTGACAGGGTCTAACTGGTGTACATGTTTCACTTAGCGATAACTTTTGTCATCTTGAGTCTTCATCTCACACCAATCACATTTCGTTAAATGTCACTCCTTGAGTACAGCATAACAGATTTCAACCAAACTTGCAAAAAATTTTCTTCTGGATATGAAGTTATGTACAGACTAATATAATGTTTGATATAAATAATTTTTGAGGTTTTCTATACATAACCATGGACTTAGCAATTTCTGCTAATATACCTTTGTTAATCAGTAACTTCATGAAAAGGTTTAATGAATTGTACTGAAATTTCAATAATTATTCTACAGGTCATAAAGTTGTGCACCTGTAAAAAAAAATCTGAATGGTTTTTTTTGGAGTTTTTCATACCAAAATCTGGATTGACTATTTCTTCTTTTATTATTTCGTAAAACAGCACCTTCCTTCAAAATGACGGGGCAAATTTCAGCCAAACATGCACATATAATTTACAAAACTTGAAATTGCTTACATGTTTGTACCTGCTATTAAAATTTTTAACAGTGAATTTTAGGTTTCCTATACCCAAATCAAAAGTACATTTTTGCTTATAATACATGTACTTGAGGACAACGTGTGACATACATCTTCTTTAGGTTTCTATGCCTCTGCTGTCACCGGAGAGGACTTTAAGTGTTAGCATTGTCCATAGGTGCATCCCAAAATTGGTTTCCATTCTCTAACTTAACATGCTTAATGTTATGAAATTTATACACAATGCTTATTACCACAAAATAATTACATTAGATGTATGTTTCATTATAATACGTTATTCTGATTGGCCAACTGCACATCACATGTTATTCCTTACGCAATTGCATTACACAATAAAACTTATCATTCATGATAACACGAGGTTCCACAATAAAGTGCACAGGTGAATTAAATAAAAAATTGATAAAATTCGTATTTTCATGATCCTAGCTAAAAAATGTAATTATAAGTATTGAATGCTTCTTTTTGTAACTTCATAGGGTTGTAAAAGCGTTGACCGTGCGCACATTTTTAGAATGAAGCGCCTCCACGCTTCATACAAAATGTACTTCGGTTAACGCTTTTACACCCCAATGAAGTTACAAAAAGAAGTATTCAATTCTTAAATATAACATTATATGCAAGCAGGCGCATCATCTATATCACCTTGATGTATTTTCCATGTATTTATTTATAATTTATGTTATTTTCCTCCTCTATATTTAGATAGCCAATTTGTCATTCGTAATGAATGAAGATGAAGATGAGGACGAAGAAGAAGAGGAAGAAGAAGTGATTGAAATTCCAAAAGCTGACACAGGAAAAAAGAAAAGATTGGGTATGCCATAAAGGCCATAACTATTGACACAAATTTTCACACAAACAATAAAACATTATGATAAGAAGATTGCTATTGTTTAATTTGAACAAAGGATAAAATACTTTTAACCAAAATGAAAATGTAAGCATTGATTAACTAACCAAAAAAAAAGTTTCAAAAGTGTTTTTGAAACTGAAATAAAAAAATAAATAAAGATTTGGAAATGTAAACGACTAATGTCAAAGGTCGAACAACCAAACACATAATACACTGAACCATATAAGATTAGATGTTTTTAATGAAAAAAATTCATATAAATGCTACTAAATTATTTGCAAATGTACAGACTAAACAATGAAGGATCATAAATATTTAGATATGTTGTAATTGATTGTTGTTATTGGTTTTGATACATTTAGATGTTATTTTACTAAAACTATAATTACATTGATTTTACTCAACATTCTTGTAAGAAGGGTTGTTAAAAGTAAAATATTAAGAAGTAGGATCGCGCCTCAAGAAGTGTTTATCAGGCTCTATTTTCCCAAACTGTAGATCCGTTGGGATTCCTCACTTTCCTGGCAAAACAATTAAAAATGAAATTTGCTTTGGAAAAAAATGTTGAAATTCATAATACAAACTTAACAATTTAAAATAATACTTTATCATATGTTTAGTAGTAAATACAGTAGTTTTGCATATGTGATAAATAGCCTGCTGTTTGATGCGCACCCTTTATCGCATACCCTTTATCACACCCCTACCCTTTATCGCATACCCTTTATCACACCCCTACCCTTTATCACACCCCTACTTTTTTTTTTTTTTTTTTTTTTTTTACATAGTCAGTTTTGGTTTTTTTTTTTGCTTAAGAAAAATTTTCCTCAAAATAGGTAAATTTTTTCAATGACGTCATTGTTTGGTATGTGACGTCACGAACGTCGAGTTTTCATATTGTATGTGACGTCACGAACGTCAAGTTTTCATATTTTTTGGCACACTATAAATGCAACTATGAAAAATACAAAACACACAAATTAATACATTAATAAACAAAATATTTTTAAAACAACAGCACGCAAATTGTAAGCTAACCCAGGTGCTTTGGATAAGTAATTGAGCAGTTCTTTTAAGGCCTTTGAAACAAGACAAAAGTAGAACTGAAGGTAACCCAGTGCTATGGATCAGAAAACAGTTCATATAAAATAATACTCTTCTGTTGAAATATATGATAAAGCGTATAATACATGGCAAAATCCGTATCACATGCCGTATCACCCTCGACCAATATCATCCCTCGGGCCTAAAGGCCCTTGGGCTGATATTGATGTCTCGGGATGATACGGATTTTGCCATGTATTATTCTCTATATATTAGCTTTTAAAAAATATAATAATGTTGAGATTGGGCATAGAGAGCACCTCAGACCAGCTGTTTGTTGTGTCCATAGTTTCTGGATGTAAAGGGAGGTAACTCTATATTTACAGGTAAGAATCCTGATGTTGATACAAGTTTCCTGCCAGACAGAGACAGGGAAGAAGAAGAAAACAAACTCAGGTATATATTTCTATCAATAATAGAATTTGAGGCATCATAGCTTCTTTCACTAGGATTTCAGATACTGTTACAGCTATTTTCCTAATGCATGTAGTTTACAGGTTATGTTCGCTTGCTTGTAAAACTGTTTACTCAAGCATTGTAGTAAAGGTTTACAATTGAAATCAATAGATAGGTAGGTCTTCAGATTGTATAATGTTATTGGATGCTTGAGCAAACATTAAAACAAATAAAGCAAGCAAGCCAACCAAACCTTTAAATTACATGCATTTGGAAAATAGCTGTAAAAATGTAAAAGCAATGATAAATGTTTTCTTCATCACAGATATTTGAATTCAACCTCGTACAAGGTCAAGTAAACTCTTGTCCATGTGAATTTAAATGTAGTATTTGTTGACATAGCTATAGCATGAATTTAAAGTCATGCGGTCAAATAAATTAGTATTTTGTTATTTTGGTTTTATGTTCCTGTTCCACTGAATCTATAAGGTTTGAATTTGTTATTTTCATGAAAACTAATGAAAATTTGTCATCAGAGATGACTTCTTTCAGTTGTAAACTTGATAGTTTAAGGATGTACTTAGGTGAAATAAAAAAAAATCAATAATTCAAAATTGATTCTATTAGCCGGAAGAGCAGTAGTTAAGGAACAAAGAAGCTAACAATATAGATAGGTCATAGAGCTCCTTGGCGGGAAAAAGCTAATTTGAACTTTTCCTTCATATTTGCATAGGTATTGTTTTGGTCTCAAATCAAAAGAAAAGAAATATACAATCTGCTTAAATTTTGGTAAATGTTCTTTATGAGCTATTAATAGGTCTGATATGAAAAGATAAATAAGTGTTATAGTGCAAAATATTTTACCTTGTATCTGGTCCGAGACCACAATTATTTCGTAGTGCATTTCTTTTAGACAATAAATGCAAATTAAAAAAATTCCACCTGCGCTTTTTCAATAAAATGTTTACAGTGTGTTGTACTACTTTTGGGACAAATTATATCAAAATAATAGAAAACTTCAATGGCTCTAACTCAAAATATGGACAAATTTATGTTAAGGGGGTCTTTTAAAAA
Source organism: Mytilus galloprovincialis (assembly GCF_965363235.1). Taxonomy (NCBI): domain Eukaryota; kingdom Metazoa; phylum Mollusca; class Bivalvia; order Mytilida; family Mytilidae; genus Mytilus; species Mytilus galloprovincialis. The sequence goes on along the minus strand of NC_134840.1, from coordinate 72,231,046 downwards.
TCTTTTGACAGCTTCCGAAGTGCTAATTTTTAACCTTTTTCAACTGGACCAAATCACTACTTTACTTTAAAATTCATTACCCAAATTTTTTGACAGCTTCATTTCATCCCTTATGTTTGACTTACTATTTGAGGCATAAAACATGAAGAAATACATTTGGAAGGGGTATAAACAAAATTGGCAAGTAACACACTGTCCGCACTAGGGATTACATTCGTGGACAATGAAAATCAAGTGACGACAATTGTGTTCTCGGTAAAAAGGTCTTAGGTAAAAAAACAAGGAGTCCAAACATCTTACACAAATTCCAAAACCTCACCTAGGCTAAGTACAACTTTAGAGACAAACAGGGACAGACAGAATTAGAGGTCTTTGGGTCAAAATTAAGGAATCTATTGAGTATATCCCAGTTGATTTGAATTTGTATGACACTTTTCAATGAATGTTTACTTTGTTGATTTATAGAGAACAACTCCGTGAAGAATGGGCCACTAAGCAAGAAAAATTAAAGAATGAAGAGATTGAAATAACCTACAGTTACTGGGATGGTTCTGGACATCGTAGACAGGTACGAATGAGGAAAGGGAACAGTATCCAACAGTTCTTGCAGAAGTGTTTAGAAGGATTAAGGAGAGAATTCAATGATTTGAAATCAGTCACTGTTGATCAGTTAATGTACGTGAAGGAAGACTTAATTATTGCACAACATTATACTTTCTACGATTTTATAGTGACAAAAGCAAGAGGAAAAAGTGGACCATTATTTAACTTTGATGTGCATGAGGATGTGCGATTGGTCAGTGACGCTTCAGTGGAGAAAGACGAGTCCCATGCGGGCAAAGTTTGTCTAAGATCTTGGTATGAAAGAAACAAACACATTTTCCCTGCTAGTCGTTGGGAACCATATGATCCAGAGAAACGCTGGGACTCATATACTGTATCAGATAAAAATGCCATAAAAATTATGGTGAAATAATTTATTGTCCATTACTGAATGCATCTTCAACTCATCATTATCATCATACAATAAAATTAACTAAATGTACATGTACATGTTTTTTACTCTTATTCTGCTTCATTTACAACAATTAATAATAGAAGCAACTGAATGTCTCAATGAGACAACAACCCAACTACACAAACAAAGAATGATATCTAGAGTTTAACCTACAATCTTCAAAAATGAATAAGTGTTGATACAATATGTCATGCTCTAAGTTGTCAGGAGGAAAATTGTCAATAAATTGTAAAAAAACCTATCAATTATCTGAAATCAACACTTAATTCCTGTAAAGATAAATAACCTGATTAACTAAAGTGTGCCACTGATGAATTTTGTCTAACCTTGACAGAGTCAAAACTAGATTTAAATGTTCTGTATATAGAGGCAGCAATTGCCTTGATGATCAAGTGATCTAAGAAGTCGACGAATGTATCACTAACCTATCAACACTGAGGTTGTGAATTTTAAAACCCATGTTGCAGGTGTACTCCACTCCAATGTTAATTGACAAGGATTGTCAAGTTTCCTATCCAAGTATGGTTGATCTCTCCTGGCACTCCAGCGTCCTCAATCAATAAAATAGCACAAGTTTTTAAAGTTGTGTTAAATAGGAATCAATCAATCCATCCATAGGTAGCGACGCATTAACATTGTTGTTTTGATTATATCAGTTAAAGGAACCACTCATGGTAAAATAAATGATATTTGGTATGGAGTTTATTGGCATATATATGGAAGTTATATTTGCGCCATCCCAGTCAATTCTATTGACCCTAAAACAACTGCTTAAATTAAATGTTAAAGTTTGAGATAAAGTTGGAATTCAGTTGTTTTTCATGAAAAAATTTGTCGACCTTCAATTAATGATTTTATATTTTGTGATAAGATCATGATCCGTTTGATGGGGACCACTAATGATAAGTCAATGATATTAAGTATGCAGTTATATAAACATTGGTATTTCTCATTTCCCCAGTTGAGTCGGTTCTTGTCTATTTACTTGGAAACTATTTGATAGTTTACATGTAAAGTTTCTGATTAGATCAGTTTAAGGATAACCACTTATATTAAGTAAATGATCGTGAGTATAAAGCAATTGGTGAAATATCTTTTATGTATGAAATTATTGTGCGGTGTATAAATTGAATTATCAAATTGTAACATATATACATTGTAGTTGACAAAACAGATATGAACCACAAGTGGATTTGTTTTACTAGAAATAATAATTTTATCCTGAAGCAGTGTAGTCCATTTCAGAAAGGTTAAGCTATTATAATATGGATTATACCATAAAAATTATGGCCATTTTAGATTTGTACACGTTTGAAATGGTTTATTCCATTTCGGAAATGGGTTGTTCCATGTAAGAAGTGAATTGTTCCATGTCTGAAACAGATTGTTCCATGTCAGAACTGGTTTGTTCCTTGAAGAAAATGGATTGTTCCATGTCAGAAATGGTTTGTTCCTTGTAGAAAATGGATTGGTCCATTAAAAAATGTAGTATTCTATGCCTGAAATGGTTTGTTCCATAACAGTTCAGTTTTATTTTTATAAAATGACTACAATTCTTCCAGGGGCTCATTGAATGAGTGATGAGTTATTTACAACTGAAATGTAATTAGTACATCAATCATTTTATGATTTGTGAACAATTTTAATGGTTACATTTATCTCATGAAAAAGCATGTTCCTTAAGTATGTAATTGTGTTCACTGTAGCTTATAGTGAGTAATATTTTCCATCAGATTAGTTTAAATAAAATCTGTCATGGTGATGTTTCCACAGGGAACTATATATAACAAGTGATTACTGAATCATTTGAATGACTGGTGATCTTTTTATATTGATGATTATACAATTGTTAATAAACAGCTGGGCCATGAGCATTAAATTATTTCTCAATGTCATATCAGAAATGTATAAAAACCTGAAGGAGGTTATTTAAAAAGATATAAAACAATCAGCAAATTTCATGAAAACTACTCAAAGCACTTATGACTTATTGTCTGAAAACTTGAAAACATCCCTTTTTATGAATAAAATATGAATACTTGGAAATGTTAAATCCAATGTTCATAAATATAGAAACTCAAAGGGAGCTTACATCAATAGATATAATCAATTTTATGGAACTTTCATCAAAACTACTCAAAGCAATTTTGAGATATTGCCCGACATGTTGATGATGGACAGAGTGACAGACAAACAGATGGAGTGACAGACAAACAGATGGAGTGACATTCAATGGTATATAACATAATATGTCCCGTTTATAGGCGTATAAAATCAACTAGCAAAGTAGTAGTAGTGGAACATTGGGAACACTGTGAACAAAAAATATGTATTTTAAAAAACAACTTTTCTATCCTCTAATCTCTGTTGGCAGATTATTCTTAAACATAATTTTATCACCATCTATGCACTTGATATTTGTTTCACCTTTCATAACTTACGAATATGTTGGCTTATTACAAACACACTTGAATTTACTCTTAAGGATAAAAATCTTCAAAAAAATTCTGTAAAAGGCATACTGCTGATAAGTTGACATACATTATCATGTTAAATGAACATAAAATATGAAGTACCATGTTGGGTAAGCTGCCAACAGTTCCAAAGTTTTTCTCTAAAAGTAATGTGTTGTAAGTTGATGTCTATTATTATCTTCAGTCATTGACATTCTTTTTTTCTCTTTCATGTGCTATCTTCATTCAAATAGACACACTTGCCACACATTTGACCCATAGCTCAAATTAGGCCATATGATGACTTTGAAGTTAGAACCATTAACCTTCTTTCCATATATACCTAACTGTCTCATTGACAATTTACAGCATATCTCCTTAGTTTTGAACTTAAAGCAATATGAATGAACATTTTATATGTGCCTGTCCCAAGTCAGGAGCCTGTAATTAATGGTAGTAGTTGTTTTTTGCTGTTTCTCATATTTGTTTTTTTTTCTTTTTTCGTTTATTGATTTCAATAGTTTTGTTCTTATGATGTGCCTTGACACCACTGCCCTAGGTTAGGGTGATGGTTTGGTGCCAACAAACTAGTTTAAACCCACTGCATTTTGTTTGAACCAGTCCTAAGTCTGGAACCTGTTTTTCAGTGGTTGTTTTATTGATGTGGTTCATAAGTATTTCTCATTTCTTGTTTTTTTATGTAGACTAGACCGTTGTTTTTCCTTTTTACATTGTTCTAAACTTCTAATTTTTGGGCCTTTAATAGCTTGTTGATCAGTGTAAGCCAAGGCTCTGTGTTGAAGACCTTACTTCGACCTATAATGGTTTACTTTTACAAATTGTGACTTGGATGGAGAGATGTCTCATTAGCACTCATACCACATCTTCTTAAATCTATAGACCTTTGTTTTTCTTGAATGCATTGTTTTACACCTGTCATTTTAGGGTCCTTTATAGCTTATTGTTTGGTGTTAGCCAAGGCCATACATTGACCTATAATTGTTTACTTTTACACATTGTGACTTAGATGGAGAGTTGTCTCATTACCACATCTTCTTATCTCTTTGAAAGACTTTAAGACTGATTTGAAAACACCATTTTTTTATGGAATAGAAAAAAAAAAAAAACAGATTTAATATTACTTTTAATAGAAAATTTGGTAAAAATAAATTTACCAAATTTACAGACAGTAACTAGTAAGCAAACACAACAAATCACAAGGGAGACAACTGACATGGAAACAAACTATAAATTGTCAAATATTACGCCATCCTTAATTCATTCTAAAACTTTAATTGTCCTTGAACATGTGACGACCATTTAATTTTTTTTTAACCCTGAATTTTCAGTTGTTTTTAAGGTACAATGTATGTGCTCCACACATAACTTTATTTCTTTACCTGTATTTATTCTGTAGAGATAATATCAATCATATCAGGAAAAAAATGCTCCTGCTTTACAGAAAGGCGCTAAACAGAAAAAAATTTATATCTTTTTTCATCAACTTTGAAATTTTGGGGTTATAATTTATCTCCATACCATAAACGTTTTGAAAGAACTCATCATAACTAAACATGTGGCAAAACTATTTGAAACATTTGAAAAAAAAGCTTGTTAGTGAAAGCTAAAGCAAAGATGTATAATTATAAATTAAGCAAATTTGTTGGTTGAACAAAAATATTACAAAATTAATTTAGAAAATTTGGTATTTTGTTAGAACTGGGGACTGTGTACAAACATAAGCCTTTTTGTAATTTTCATTAGATTTCTGATATTGGTTGGCCTATAGTTTGATAACTTAAGATGATAAGCACACAAGCAGTCTGTATATCTACATTCTTCATCTAGAGTAAATGAGGTGAATTATTTAATACACAAAATCTTTAAATCCTATTTGCAATGCAATCTTTTGAAACCTTAATTAATTTCCTTCTTGATAATTAGCGAAATTTTGATTTAAAATGAAAAAAAAAACTTGAATATTAATTTAGCATATAATTGTCATTTTATGGATAAGCATCTACAAGAACATTATTATTGCTTGTGAATAAAATTCATTATAAACTAATTAAACAAGACTCTGTGATATGTATGTAATAAATGTCCTTTAAAAATTACAATGAATAAAAACAAATTTTGAGCTATTGTTACACATACCCCAGTATCAAGTAAGAAGCAAGTCCCATTACTTTGCATTGACAAAAAACAAGGATTAGTAGAATTAGGTTGGAATTAACTCATGAAATGCCAGGTCATACAGAAGGACAACTGTATACCTTCATATATCTATTATACAATCATATAAAAATCAAAACACAACAAAAATAAATAAGTTAATATATATATATATATATATATTGTTCTAATTAGATGTACATCTACTTGAACAACATGTATTTATAATAAAATAATGCTTCCTATACATGCAATATTCACAGAAATATTGTCCAATCACCTTTTTGAAAATATTTTTTCGAAACCAACTGGTTTTTTTTTTCTATAGTTACTTCAGTTCATTTAAATATAAGTTAAAAGCTTTTAAAGTATCTTTCTTACCAGATAAACATTGGGTAGCTGAAATAGCTTAATTCTGAAACCTTTACTTCAGATTCACCAGAGTTACCCAATAATGATTCTGTTTCAACAATAATATGTTTTGAAGAGATATATCACCTTTTTAACAAATTGGTATTTTAAACTGACCTATTTTATATGACAGTGAAAAAAAATACTTGGGTATGTTTGAACAAGTGTGTAAATCATTATAGCTCATAATGACTTCATTCTGACAAAGTTTGTATAATTCATTTATGCAAATTAGGGCTATTCTGTTAAAACCACTGATTGAGGGAAGGAATAGACTTCTCATCCTAACCTCTCAAATACATTATAATGGAATGACCCTTAATAACTTTCTTACATAATATAAACATAGTCTTCCGCAATTCATGACATTACAGATATATGTACAAATTAAAAACACAACATTTATTTTTCACTTTGCAAAAAGTCACTCACCCTTACACATTGCACTTTAAAGAAAACACACCAAACTATTAGCACCGTCATGTAATACTGGAACACACAATATTGAATTAAACAACAGTTCCCGCTTTCTTGTCCAAACAATGATTTGCTTTAAACATGATCCTAAATGTAATGCATCCATGTGATTATGGCAGACAATTATGCAATTTTTGTTCAAATCAAATGTAGCTTGTAATGTTTTTGGCCAGGCATTTATGGAAGATGGAAAAGACTTTAAAAAAACATGAATTCTTGACTCAGAATGTTTGTTATCAATATTAAAAAGTTACATAATTACACACCCAAAAATAATTTTTGAACTGTAATGTATTACATCATACCCTCGTTCTCACATATGTATTCTATAACTACCACCGTTTTGCATTCATTCCACTAACAAGTTTATTGCTTTCTGAACATCAACAAACAATATGGCGAACTATGGAATTAAAAAAAATAACTAACAATATCAGTGAAAAAATCAACAAGTGGCAAGAAATAAAATTACATTTAATACTTAACAATTAAATACTGTCAAAGCAGACCTCTGGATTTGTTTACCATTACAAATAATGTATGCAAATAAGCAGAAAATGCATGTTGAAAAAAGTACACAAAATCTTTTTTTACAAAAATCACACGGCTCAATACGAAAGTTTTTTTTTTTTTTGGCTCAATCAAACAAACTTGATAACTATGCTTATAAATCTTGGTAACATCTTGGTAAAATGTCTTATTTGGTATGAAGACCCTCATAGTAAATTTTCTATTTATATGTAATGCTTTCATTCTCAAATTATTTCACTAATCATTATGAATTATTATTTTTCATAAGAATATAAACAGCGTTAGTGATACCCTTACAATATTTTTTTTTAAATCAATGTGCAATCAAAGCCAAAATATTACTCACAGTAGGTAAGTTTGTCAGTAGTTGAAAAATTCCTTAGGGTCACCCTAAAAAAAATGATATCTCTTATACGGCTAATCAATGAATACATGTTGGAAACTTTATTAAAATATTTTTGAAATATTAAGAACTAGAGGCTCTAAAGAGCCTGTGTTTGTGTCGCTCACCTTGGTCTTTGTGAATATTAAACAAAGGAAGCAGATGGATTCATGACAAAATTGTGCTTTGGTGATGGTGATGTGTGATGTACATCTTACTTTACTGAACAGTCTTGCTGCTTACAATTATCTCTATCTATAATGAACTTGGCCCAGTAGTTTAAGTGGAAAATGTTAATAAAAATTTACAAATTTTATGAAAATTGTTAAAAATTGACTATAAAGGACAATAACTCCTTAGGGGGTCAATTGACCATTTTGGTCATGCTGACTTATTTGTAAATCTTACATTGCTGAACATTATTGATCTTTACAGTTTATCTCTACCTATAATAATATTCAAGATAATAACCAAAAACAAAATAATTTCCTTAAAATTACCAATTCAGGGGCAGCAACCCAACAACAGGTTGTCCAATTCATCTGAAAATTTCATGGCAGATAGATCTTGACCTGATAAACAATTTTACCCCCATGTCAGATTTGCTCTAAATGCTTTGGTTTTTGAGTTATACGCCAAAAACTGCATTTTACCCCTATGTTCTATTTTTAGCCGTGGCGGCCATCTTGATTTGATGGCCAGGTCACCGGACACATATTTTTAACTAGATACCCCAAAGATGATTGTGGCTAAGTTTGGATTAATTTGGCCCAGTAGTTTCAGAGGAGAAGATTTTTGTAAAAGATGACTAAGATTTACCAAAAATGGTTAAAAATTGACTATAAAGGGCAATAACTCCTAAAGGGGTCAACTGACCATTTCGGTCATGTTGACTTATTTGTAAATCTTACTTTGCTGAACATTATTGCTGTCTACAGTTTATCTCTATCTATAATAATATTCAAGATAATAACCAAAAACAGCAAAATTTCCTTAAAATTACCAATTCAGGGGCAGCAACCCAACAACGGGTTGTCTGATTCATCTGAAAATTTCATGGCAGATAGATCTTGACCTGATAAACAATTTAACTCCATGTCAGATTTGCTCTAAATGCTTTGGTTTTTGAGTTATAAGCTAAAAACTGCATTTTACCCCTATGTTCTATTTTTAGCCATGGCGGCCATCTTTGTTGGTTGGCCGGGTCACCGGACACATTTTTTAAACTAGATACCCCAATGATGATTGTGGCCAAGTTTGGTTTAATTTGGCCCTGTAGTTTCAGAGGAGAAGATTTTTGTAAAAGTTAACGACGACGACGGACGCAAAGTGATGGGAAAAGCTCACTTGGCCCTTCGGGCCAGGTGAGCTCATAAAAACAAGATTCATAAACAGGGAATATACTGTTTGCTGTATCAAATAAGAAATGGAATATCTGCAAAATAAATGTACAATATGGATTTCTAAATACAATAGTTTTATACATGAAAGACAACAAAATATAAAACAAAAATAATGCTGAACAGAAAAACAAATACATAATTGTTTACAACACAAATCATACATGGGTTGACAAATTTTCTACTTAATTCTATCAAGAGCTATCTAAAAAATATCCAGGCAAACAAAATCTAGTGGGAGACTAGTAAATCTTACCAAATTTTTGTTTCATCAAGTTTTTAATAGCTTTCAATTTAATAAAACTAAACTGACCAATTGCTAGAAAATTGAACACATGAACAGTTTATGTTGTGATTCATAACTCTTGTTCTACAACCTTTAGATCATACAGTGTTATATACAAAGCATGTAAGAGTATGAATGTATGACATTTGTTCAAATTACTCATTCAATAGTTTTAATAATTAGGGGTAATTTTTTTCCCCGTATCAATTTTAAATCTACCTTAATATGGGGTGTAAATAAATCTATTCTTGCTCATCTTGAATTAAACCTATAAATACAAGTCATTAAAACACTTAATTTATCTAACAACTGCACACTTAAAATGTATTAAAATTCAAACAAAATATACTTCGTTGAACATTTAAATTCATGGTTTACACATCATGGAATCCACAACAAAAGGGGCTCTCACAATCAATTATAAGTCCAGTCTTTGATTTTTGGCAATGAAAACGATAAATAAATTTACGAAATGTACATGCAGCACATCATAGTAAGCTTAGGTATCTTGCAAACTTGTTTTGACAGTTATTCAGGGCAGACATAAAAGTAAAAAGGCAATGGAACAATTACCAAGCATGATCTTACCAAACATAATGATAATTTATGGTCAAAATTGGTGTGTATATTCAAATTGGAATGAAACATTTTGAGTGGCTGCTTTCAAAAGTACAAGAAATAACACCCATTGAATGTTGTATGTGGTACCGGTATTATTTGTCCCAAATAGAGAGGAATAAATTAACAATGAAAAATATACACAGTATTATTATTCAATGATAAAAAATTTAATATTTTAAAATCATTTCTTTTTAAAAACATTTAAGTGGCTATTATACAACTCTGATTTTTAAATCCAAATAAAAGTTCATTTCTACTTAATATAATAAGTGATTATTAATTACAAACTAAGCCTTGGTATCCAATTGGTATAATTTCTTTGAAGCCTTATATACATGCAGGTAAACTGGCATGAAAGCCCTCAAACCCAAGATCATCTGATGTCATTTAAACTGACATATATATGAAAAATAAAAAATACAACAAATGCAGTGTATTTAATATATCACTCGAGATTAACTATATCAGCTCTTTAAGTAGATCTAATCAGCTCTTGAGATTTCTGATTATCTTCCAAGAAATGCCGAACTGTTATAACCAAGATGGACGCTGCTGTAGATGTCAACTGTCAGAAAATCCAAACAAAACAACAGGAAAATGTTTGATATGTGTTTGCCACTGTGCTGATAACTGGAAGAACTTGACACCTGTCCATTCCACACCATCCACAGTTACTGTAATGTAAAAAAGAGTAAATACACAAACAAGAATGCACACATTAATGTGCTTTTAAAGTATAATTTACCTAGTAAACAAAGTATCGGAAAACAGGAAGTGTATGTTATTGTCAAAGTGGTGATTTAATAAATCATACTATTTAGTTGAAAATATTTGATTTTATCAAACATATTGTAAATTTAAAGAATCTGCAAACAGAAGGTAGGTGGGTGATATATTCTGAAGAGCAGTAACAGTTCACCGGTACCGTTGCTGACCAAGAATGCAGTTCAGCAATACCTATTGCAAACCTACTGAAAATCTGCATAAAAATGATACATATGTTCTGCTGTGTAATTTCTTAGCAATTCCTGTGAGAATTGATATATTTCTAACCAATTTTCATCTGATATACATATAAATCTGTTTATTAAACATTAATTATATTTAAGAATACAATTGCACATTGTTTAACACAAATTTAACTAAATATAGATAATGATTTATTTATATACAAACCTTTAAGAGAATGATTTTGGCTTTTTGATGTACATATTAATCTATTAATTCCATCAACTGTATGACTTTTTGATTCTGTTTCTTTGGCCTTCTTCAACCTCATTACTGAAAAAAATAAATAGAATTAATTAAGGAATGACTGTAGTATTTTTTCTGTCTATGAAGAAATAACATAAAAAATTTGGTGCAAACTGAATAACGCGTGTAGCGGGTTATTTAACAGTGTGCACCACATTTTTTATGTTATTTCGAATAGACAGAAAAAATATTAGTCATTTCTTATAATTTAATTCTAAATTCCATTTTAAACCATAGAAAACCATGAAAAAACATTGATGATGTCACGGTCACATGACTTAATTATGTCTATGGGCTCATAACAAAATAACGTCAGCCAATCAGAAGACGCATTAAATCCAAAATTAAATTATTGTTAAATACCCTGATAAAATAATACTTTTTAATCTCAAAAGCCCATTCCTTTTTAAGTTAAAAGTTTCTATCTCTTCAACCCCAGTATTTCCTTATTACCTTCATAAATTATATAAAAGGTATTGCTATATTTTCATATGCCAAACATTTTGTGTCAAAATATCACTGTAATAGGTCCCAACAAAATAACATTATATTATAAATGCTGACTACTTTTGAATGGCAGAAACATGACTCATGGTGCTAGTAGGCTACAACTATTTTTTTTTAAACCCCCAGAGTTTTATATGAATTTTAAAATATTTAAAGACCATGCAATTCTCTTCTATGAATAATTAACCTTTAAACCAGCTCATTGTTGTGTTTATGAATATAACTAGAGGCTCTGAAGAGCCTGTATAGCTCACCTGACTCTACCTTGGTTTTTGAAATCATATAAAATAAACAGCTGCGCCATGAGCGCATGATACACCCGACGTCTTGTGTGGAAGTTTTATGCAATAATCATAGATAGTTTCTGAGAAAGTTTAAAGCAATAACCATATATTGTTTTTGAGACAAGGCGGGACATGTGAAACCCCCCAGCCTGTTTTTTTTTTTTTTTTAAACTAAAATATCATTAAAATAAAATTTTGAATCAAAACCAAAAAGAGTACAGATCTTTAATTTAATATAACAAGGAAGTGTGTAAAGTTTTAAGCAATAATCATAAATTATTTTTGAGATACAACTTGACATGAAAAAAAAACCCACCCCTTTTTTTTCAAAATACTCAATAACTCAAAAATGAAATTTTGAATCATCACCAAAAAGTATACAGATATTAAGATTAATATAACTAAGAAGTGTTTAAAGTTTTAAGCCAAAATCAAGAATCGTTTTTGAGATACGGTGCGACATGTGAAAAAACACACTCCTGTTTTAGTTACAAAGTGCCGTAACTCAAAAAGTTTTAATCTTATTTTCACCAAAAAGTATACAGATCATTTGACCATCATAGGAAACAACTATATTAAGTTTCATGAAATTTGGATAAGTCATTCTCAAGTTACGGTGCGACGTGTTTACGCCAGCCAGACAGACGGACAGACACTGGACATTTGTATACCATAATATGTCCCGTCACAATTTTGAAGGGTGTATAAAAAGATAAAATTTTGCTACAAAGTTACAAAACTTGGTCAGCATCTCATAAGAAACATTCATGCTATGTTGGGTTTCATTCCATTCAGTGGTTCTCTTAAAGAAGACTTTTGTATGCATTTCCCATAGGGTCCTATGTTAAACTAAGTCCCCCCCCACTGATGGCCATCTTGGATGTTTGATCGGCTACAAAGTAACAACACTTGGTCAGCATCTCATTAGAAACATTCATACTATGTTTTGTTTCATTCCATTCAGTGGTTCACTAAAAGAAGTCATTTGTATGTATTTCCTATAGGGTCCTATGTTAAACTAAGTCCCCTGCTGGCGGCCATCTTTGATGATGGATTGGCTACAAAGTAACAACACTTGGTAAGCACCTCATAAGGAATATCTATGCCATGTTTGGTTTCATTCCATTTAGTGGTTCTCTAAAAGAAGTCATTTGTATGCATTTTCCATAGGGTCCTATGTTAAACTAAGACCCCCGCTGGCAGCAATCTTGGATTATGGATCGGCTTCAAAGTAACAACACTTGGTCGGTACCTCATAAGGAACATTCATGCCATGTTTGGTTTATTCCATTCAACAGTTCTCTAAAAGAAGTCATTTGTATGCATTTCCCATAGGGTCCTATGTTAAACTAAGTCCCCTGCTGGCGGCCATCTTGGATGATGGATCGGCTACAAAGTAACAACACTGGGTCAGCACCTCATAAGGAACATTCATGCCATGTTTGATTTCATTCTATTCAGTGGTTTCTAGTAGAAGTTCGAAAATGTTAACGACGACAACGATGGAGACAGACGAAGATGGACGACGGACTCCAAGTGATGAGAAAAGCTCACCTGGCCTTTTTTGCCAGGCAAGCTAAAAAGAAATTACCCTATAACTAATTCATTGGAGCAAAGAAGGCAATACTACTGTTATGCTGTTTATAATGAATTGTCTGACAAAACATGAATAGCTATACCACAAAGATGTCCAAAGACTAGGACAACATCACATGAGCCTAAGGAAGAAGATAGTGATTCCTGTATGTCAATTTTGACTAAATTGAGGTCCATGTAGGTTAACAATTGCTTTAAAGACACAGTGGTAACTTACTTTTTTGTTTCTTTTCCTTCATGACAGATAACATAGTGAATGTCGATGACTGTAGATCAGACATAGGGATACCAGGTTGAGCTAATCGTTGTACATGTATATATTTAAACGTTGTTTTTAGAGTGATTTTATTACTGTCCTTTTTACTGGCTGATGTTTCAGCTTTCACAGGAGTAGTCCAGTATTCTATCTGTAACTCTAGTAATTCTCCAGCAACAGGAATGGGTGTCGATGAACTAAAACATAAGTGACATTTTTCTATATAAAAAAAAAATATTAAACATTGAGGAAATCACAAATATAATAATTATGATGAAAATTATATTCATCTTTTTTTTTTCTTTTTAAAAATATTAAAGGAAACAGCTGCCTACAAATAATCTTGTTAACTGTATATTCAAAAAGGCAAAAATAAGGACATACATCTTTGTTGCTATCAATTGGTATGGTCTGTGAAAACATTGCTGGTTTGTGGGATTTCAAATTCATGGTTGTATGAATAAACCTTTCAGACTTGGTAAAAATGTGTAATTGAGCAGGTACAAAATTTTATGGTTGGAGGGAACGACTGATTCCACAAAAAAAGATTTTATATTTACTTATTCTTTCACAGCACAAGCATTTTTTTGTAGAAGTCACATATTTCCTGTTGAACTGTAAGCTTAATAGACAAATACATCTTCATGTTAATAGATAATACATGTTGCTAATCCAAACATACTGTTTAAGCAGTTTTTTACGTTTCAATTCTAGTTGAAAAAGATAGAAGAAATACTTACCTTTGATTGGCTGTAGCCATAACACCAACATTGGGAGAACTTGGTGGTGTATTTGTATCTTTCTGTTTTTCGAATGTATTATTAGATGGTGGAGAACTAGATAACATTGCTGGTGAACTTACAACAGTACTAACGTCATCAAAATCCACTGAAACAGAAAACAATATCAATTTTGACAATTTCAAAAATTTATTTAATAAATGAAATTAAAAAAAAATCAAATCAGATTATATATATATATATATATCAAATTATAGTCTGAAAAAATTGCAACATGCAGTGATTTAAAAACTTAATACAGCTTTTTAATCAGAAAATCAATATGCTAAATATAAAACAATTGATACACTTCAATGTCCATACCTACAATATTATCAGACTTTCTACTTCAATTTTATGAAAAGTAAGGACAAATTTTAGGGAAATATTTCATAAGTAATCAAAGAATTTTTTTTTGTTTTATTATTCTCCTTTAAATAAGGGGGGAATAAATTTTACCATTTTTCATATAAAATGATAGAAAGATTTTTACAATGCAATGAAATGTTACAGTCACAGATATTAACGGAGAATTCTCATCAAATAAATTCCACACAAATGATTCAACTCTTACAATGTAACTTGAAGAAAATGGAATTATCATTGTAAGTCATCCTTTCAGCCTTCTTTTCTTCACAAGTTTAACTTTCTTGGTTTACCTGACCTTATCATTTAAGGGTTTACCAAATAAATGCTAACTGTATGTGTTCATGATTACAGTCAACAGTTTTTGGAAAATGTTTTATTATTATTTGCAAGAACTGAATACTACCGTAACATTTCAAGTAATATAATTTTGATAGGAGAAATGTGATACACGTTAACAAATACAACATCTTATAAAAAGTAGGAACTTTTGACAGGGAACTGGATAAAAACAATAGGACAAAAATCAGAAAAAAGTAAAGAAAGTTGAAAGACTATAAGACTGTCAAAAGTGATACTGGCTTTGAGTGACCCAAAGAAGAATAACTCGTCTCGGGCCAATATTGAAACAACAGTAAGTATGTTTGAGGGTAAAACAAAACAATTCCTGCAAGGAAACCAGTTGTATTTGTCTTTTTACACAACTGTTACCTAAAGTTCAACACTCTATATAATACAACAATCAGAATATTGCCACACCTTTGAGAGTAAATATCTATTAAAAACATGATTGACAGGTTGGTAAACTTTGGTTAGCAGCAAAAATGTTTTGTATTAAATCTTACACAGGAATAGGTATAAAAACAAACATATAGTGGAGATGAGCTATTTATGATGAAAGTTAGTCATAAAAGCATGCAAGGTTTTTATACATGTGATAAACCTGGAGAATCGTAAATTTCACCTTAAAGTTTTGCTTTCTCACCCTGAACTTTCCTTAATTTTATAAATTTTCAATAAGACAGTAAAATGAAACCAGTGATTGACAATTTTCCGACGCTAAAAACTAACTATTTTTTTTTCAATAATGTATTTCCTAGACCTTCTTTCAGTACTAAGAAAATGAAATGGATGAAATGAATTTTAACTGTGTTATCCACAAAGTTAGAAAAACATGGAAAATATTTTTTGGCAAAGTCAGCAGGAAAACGGGTAAATGCAAAATAAGGTTGGCTTACAATTCTCTTAAAATCTGGAGATTTATACCTCCAGGCTGTAGGTTCACATGTATGAGTTATGAATATATATATATGGTAAGTAATTTATACATTAGACTTCTACAAATCACAAAACTATAAATAACAAAAGGAAAACAATCATTAAAATAAGCAAAAATAAAACTTAAGTAGTTGACATATAGCAAGGAGAAGATAGGTGCAGGTCTTACATGCACTTTCCGCATGGTACAAATCTGTAAAAGCAAAAAAATAAATACTGAAACTAATCATGCTAACTAAGATACAATTTTTTCATAGACAACATTTGTTGCTTAGCACAGGTATAACATGAAATTGCACACCTCAGTGTTACAAATCTTGAAACTTTTATAACTTTTCATACTCATAACAGGTTTTCCATGGTTGGTATTTTGTTGCAAAGACAAATTTTGACAAGTTGGCAATGGAAACCGAATATCTTAGAAAACAATACACATAAAAAAAGTCAATAAGATTTCCTATTCTCTGGAATAAAGATAATCTCATTTTTTTTTAAAAAGATGGTGCATAACTTCTCTTTCCATAGAAAAGTCTGAACAAGTCTTTTTTTTGTTTTTTTTTATCACCTGTGAGAGCTGGGAGACTCATATTGGAGGATATATGGAGATAAGATAAATGTGCTTCTTTTTTACACACTAATAAACCTGTTTTTGTCCAATAAAAATTCCACATATTTAAATAATGTGATCAAAATTAAAACGTGCACCCTTTCATTTCCTGTACAACTTCGTAAGCAGTGTCAATGAGTTGCAGAGTAGCAAAATTATGATGATAAACATCTCATAATACAATGGTTAGTGAGTCCCTTGGAGTCAACTACCTATGCAAAAAACAAGAAAAAATATATTTCTAGCTTAAAACTACTTAATCTGTATATACAAAAGCTGTAACCGTTACATGCTACTATATATAAATAATTGAAACTGTATCTATGTAAATGCTAAGAACAGATTGTTAATACTCTAAATATTGCAGAAGTATTATGCACTAAAAGGACCAAAGACATAAAATTAAATTATTTTTAATATCAACCACCCTGCTGATTTACCTTCTCAAACCATAGAATCCTATATATTGAAAACTAGTTAAGACTTTTTTTGTTCAAAAACACCACTTTAAGCTACCTTGACTGTATGAACGGGGTAAGTTTTTAATTATACAGTCAACTTTCAGCTACCTTGGCCAAATAATTGGGTCACATTTTTATAAATCCAGTAACTTTTAGCTACTTTGGATATATATGGATATGTCAGAGGCAATTTTTTATTAATCCAGCTACATATGCCTTTGCCTCTTTTAGTTGGCTATCATACCACAAATCCTTACTTTCAAACTGGTGTCAAGTCTAGTGCTTTAGTTATGTTAATCCCTTCACCAGTATATATATTAACTCATGTAAATTGTTACAATGTCTGAATCCAGTTAGATTATAACTATTCCAGGGGAAAATGTATGGGTATGTTGGACTCCACATGATATTTTTTCTGTTGGTAAGAGGAGTTGAAGCAAACACAATTTATGTTAAAAATTAAAATAAAAACAAGAATGTGTCCCCAGTACATGGATATAAAAACAAGAATGTGTCCCCAGTACATGGATGCCCCACTCCCACTATCATTTCCTATGTTCAGTGGACCATGAAATCGGGGTCAAAACTTTAATTTGGCATTGAAATTAAAAAGATCATATCATAAGGTACATGTATAAGTTTCAGGTTGATTGGACTTCAACTTCATCAAAAACTACCTCTACCAAACTTTAACCTGAAGCGGGACAGACGAACGAAGAAACGGACGGACGGACGAACGGATTGACGGACGCACAGACCAGAAAACATTAATGCCCCTCTACTATCGTAGGTGGGGCATAATTATGGTATTAAATAAAAGTTCAACCCCCAAACCACCTACATTTTTTCATTTAAAAGCAAGAAAGTCAGTCCTTATTACTATTGGTCATTGTGATATTTCTATGAAAGTATCAGTACAATATTTTTAAAACAGCATGAATAACAAATTTGTAATGGACTTTCTTGTTGCTATAAAGTGAAAGGACTCATTACGCAGTTTTTTCTATCGGATATTTTCATTTTTTTTTAAAAACATACTCCATATTGGCTTAAGTATTTCGATTTCAGCAAGGCATGGAACTGTTAACTTAAAAAGATATGAGCCTATTTAATTTTTTTTTAAGGAAAATTTCAAATCAGATGTTATATTGCATACCGGTAGAAGATGGTAGAAGAACTTCAAACTTCCCCAGCTGAGATGATTAAAAAATAATTTACTGCAAATTCTATGAAATAAAAGATGGAGATCTATTGCATAGCCTACTTAAAACAACCACCAAAAAATTATCCCAAAAAAAATAAAAACTAACAGTTTCTACACTATCTATCTCAATTACAGAACAATCAAATAAGAAAGACTCCTTTCCTGTAATTAGTTCTGAACAAAGGTAAAAGTGATGAAAAAAGTTTTATTAAGTAAAGCCTTCCAGTGTAACATGCATTGACAGTATTCAGACCAATTCACAAGGTGATTAAAACGCAGATCCGGTGCCCAAACTTTGTTTAAAAGGTTATGAAAATCATCCGTCCTACTTTCTGTTTGAAAGAATTTTCTGAATTCTCTGGTTTTGTCATATGAATACACACCTTCAAAAATTTGAAAGCTGAAATTTCATTGGCTTATGGCATAATTACCAAAACAGAAAGTTAAATGGAGTGTTGTCAAATCCTTGTAAGCAAAGCTTGGACACAGAATCCTTATTCTTTTAATTAGACTGACCAAATCTCAAATATATAAATATATTATCATGCAAAATTTTATTCAAATATTCAAATATTCTACATTAATGTTCCAAACCATACAAGTTCTATTAAAAATAATACATATATATTCTCTTATCATTCTATTCAAATAATTTTTTAAGTCTATTGCATGAATACTAGTACATGTATATCTAAACATCTCTATATTGAACCTAATTGAAGATTGAAGAAGTTTTATGTCATGTTACTTTAGGTATAAAATACAAATTTGAGTTAACTTAGACAGTATAAATCTGACTACTTATATAATACAACTATCTACTGTAGAATAATTAATAAAGTAATCTAATATTTACAGAAAAACTTTATAGCATACAATAACTATCTTTTATTTTTATCTAAAAAAAAAAACCTATAAAATTAAATATTTTTGTCACTTAAATCATGCTGAAACCGATCTGTCTATAAACATAGTAATTATATTTCTCCAATTTTTGGACTCTTTTCCCATTTCTTGACTGATGTGAGAAAAATATTTCTCCTCACTAGTGAAAAATCTGTTCTCTGCAAATGATTGGGCGGATTTTAATTCTGACGTTAAATTTTTCTTGGTTTCTTCTGAATTTTTCCATTGTGACGTCATGATAAAAGGTAACCATGCCTAATGACGACACATAAAAAGTACACAACTTTCTTCAAATCTTTGAAACAGAATGATAAAAATCATTAGAGAAACAGATTCCACCCCTATAACTCGTGTATTATAATATTTCTCCACTCTCCACAGTTAAATTTTAATTATTTAAAAAGATCGGCAAGCCTCGCACTTTAAATATTAAAATTTAACAGTATAGGGTGGAGAAATATTTTAACACACTTGTTGCAGTTGTGGAACCTATATATAATATAGTGCACATCTACAACCATGTAAAATAAGCGATATACATGATTGAAATGCATTAAACATATCGTTTGGAACATTAATATTTTCAGCTACCATAAAAACCATGCTAAAATATGCATGCATGCATGAAAATAAGATCAAAATTATAAATTTTGGTATGGATCAAAGTACATTTTTGGCAAAAAAAATCAAATAAAACGGTCCAACTTGGCAATGGAGTGGTTCTGGAAGAGATTGTCTTGGTGCAGATGGACATGAGTCTATTCATTACTATGAGAAATTTAGTTAGATTTGCATATATCTAGGCATGAAATTTTTACCCAATACACGGGCCAGCTCTAGGACCCCTGGCACAGTAGCAACACAGCAGGCCTCTAAAAATTATATAAATGTCCAACAGTATGTAATATGTATATATAACAAACACAAAGTAATTTATAACATACGTTAACATTTTCTTAAATATAGTAAAAACATTATATTTCATTCGACCAAAAACCATACTTGAGCAAACCATTTTTCAATAAAAACTTTATCTAGGGCTATTTACACTATTGTTAAATTCAATATTGATCAGGTAAAACAGATAAATCCAGTTTACTTTACCGGGACTTACTTGATTTCTACTGGTACCTAAACATTTTAAATAAAAGAAAAATGTGTCCACTGGACACAGATTCCCCCTGCTTGTGTGTATACAGCAAATTTTCAATCATAAAATTAAAATGAACAAAAATCAGAAACATCAAAAGTAAGCAACCCAAATTCAAGCTTATCAGTAATTTATGGTAATAAGCATTGGGAATAAGTTTTATAACATTTGATCGAGGCAAACCAAAGTTTTAGTGTGGAAGCGGTAAATTCAGCATATTTTCATTTATAAAGGGGCATAGCTCTAGTAAGGTGAAAAATTTTCAACAAATAAAAAAGCTAAAAAAGTTATGTTAAGACAGGCCAAGCAACTGATAAATTTGATATCAAAACTAAGCATTTAATATCTATATGAGAATGCAGCAAAATGCCGATATTATTCTGGCAAAGGGCAACACAGCACTTAATTCAGAGAAAATGATAAAAATCTTAAATATTTTATTTTAATACAAATGTATAAATCAAGCCACCTGTCAGTTGTTTTTTTTGTTTTAATGCATGCTTTCAGATATAAGCTTAATGAAGCAAGCACTATGACATGCGCAACAATCCTTCTAGCTGCACAATTGTTAGTCTTTTTCATATCCTTAAATCTTATAAATGTATTGGAAGATGTGGTATGATGTGGTATGAGTGCCAATGAGATAACTCTCCATCCAAGTCACAACCTATTTTTACAAGTGACACATAGGTTTAATTAAGCATTCAGATATCATCCATATTAGTATTATAGATCAACAATAGCAGATAAATCATCCTTTTTAAGAAATGAAAAATAATTTAAGAAATGTTCCTACCATTTATCTGAACAGCACCTAACATAAATACATGTTCATCATTTAAAATAAACCTATCTGTCTGGCACAATTTACTGTATGTACCAATAATTTGCAGTGATTTTTTTCCTTCGAATCCTGAAACTATTGTGAGTTAAACACTTATATAATCTCTTGTTCTCTAAACATCGTAGGAATGTTATCCTCTGGAAAAAGTGTGTAAATGATTCAAAATGGAAGATATCAATCAATTATATTTCAATCTTTAAAGTAATGTATGTACTGTTTTCTGACTGTTTTCCGACTACATTTTATTTATCAAGGATTTTTTTTAGCTTTTTAAAATTGTCACTGCTTCATAGTCTGAAATTTCAATTTATAGTCCAGAAAGTTTCAAACAAAGAGCTGCTTTAAAAATTAGTATATTCACATTCATCTCGGGTACAGGAATTTCAAGGATTTCAAAGGAAGAAGTTAAAAGGAAATTTAAGAATTTAACATTATTCAGTTTTCTGTTGCTTTTAGGGGCAGATATAACATGATAACATAGAAAAAGTTCTGTTAACCTCAAACTATAAACTTTTCCAAAATAATTAAAAAAAAATAATCCCAGAAAATAGCACTGTCTCATAAAAGTAAAAGAAACTCTTGAGATTAGATATAATCTGTATACCAACCTGATGCATTCGCTGAGTCTGGATTTCCTATCTTTACTTCCTACAAAAGTATATAGACAAATCTAATGATCAGACATTAAAATTACTGAACAGGGAAAAACTAGATTTACAAATATTTAGTAAAAATTATCTTACATAAATGTACTAACTTCATCTATGTAGTTCAAATTATTACCAAGCTCCAGTTACTGTTAGGCTGCACTTAAAAAACCTGTTTTAAACTTTAAAATATTTCTAAAACATATCAGTTAATATAGTAAACCATAATAAATCCTATCTATGATGGGTATATAAAAATCTAGTCAATAAATTCAAAATACCAACTTTTGATACATTCAGTCTCCATTGTTATAACAGTTGTTGTAAACAGATTCATATTAAATGTCCACAATAGTTATACTTCATTTTAGTTCAACAAATGGACACTTATTTTTTTATACATTTAAAGGATATTTTAAAGATTTAAACTACTTACACTAAAGAATGGGATAAAGGTTTGGCAAGACTCATCTTCACCACTGAAAATATAATAAATTCAGTGTTTTTAGAAGAAAAAAATATATTCCAGTACATATTCCACTTAGACATTTAAAGTAGTATAAATACAAGACTGCATGTTAAGTTTACCTGTTTTTGGTATGTTTTGTGTTGCTTAATATTTGGTGTTCTATGTTGTTTTAAATTCTGTTCTTTGTCTTTAGGTGATTTTTGTTTTTGTCAAGGGCATTGTCAGTTTGTTTTGACTTATGAGTTTAAATGCCTTTTTGGTATCTTTCGCCACTATTTTACCAGTTTTTTTCTGTTAAATCAATTTGTTCTACTTATATTTCTTAGGGCCTCTTCAATACAAAAAAAAAAAACAACAGAAAGGAATGAACTCATTAATTTTAAACCAAGAATTATAAAGACTGTTTTCCAGAGAAATGTAACAATGTCTATGTTTACCTAGTAGTAAGTAAAATAAAATGAATTTAAGTTACTACTTACCTTTTACCTTTACACATCACCATAGCCTCTGCTATTGGTATTTGTAATAATGTACTGGCACTACTCAAATACTTTGATACTCTGTTTATAATTTCTTGTGAATCTAAAAATAAATCAGAAATTATATTACAAATGACTTCTCTACTTGTTTTTCAATTAACTTTTGACACAAGAGATAAGTGTAGCATGCTTGTTATTCTGATAGCATTGTGCAGATGTTGAAAACTGGCAACACTATCTATGCACTTAGAAACATGAAAGATTGCCACTTTCGTCACTGGCATTATACAAATTTGACTTGCTTATGGTTTTTGAGAACCCTACCTTGATCATTAATTTAATTCAAAAACTCCTGTATAATTGCATTGACCATTACAAAACTTTCATAGGATTTATCTCTGAATATGAATGAAATGGAGAATGTGCCCCTGCTTGCATATAACCTTATAAAGGAATATAACTTAATCCATACCTAGTTTTATTGATTCTGCTTTCTCAAATGTATCTTTCCATGATTGATCAAGAAATAAAGCTGAATAAGTTGCATCTAAAGTTCCCAAGTTTTTACCAATACAACTGTTACCTGCAATAAGAATAAAATAGGATTATTGCAAGAATATTGGTCACCATATATTAAGCCAACAACAACAATCAATCTGGAGTAGAAATAAAGATGTAATAACTACCATGTGTAATTTAATCTTCTTTTAAAGATGATATTCTTTTACTGAAAATTGAGAAATTATTGTGAGGTTTTTATTAATGCGAATAATGCGACTGAGTGATTATCGCAATAAAAAGTACTCACATTCCTAAATCTGATACATATATCTGTATGTAGATTTTCCTGACATCGCAATAAGTAATCTCACATTTTTGTCAACTTTTCAAAATAGCAATAATAAATGTACACAATAAATCAGAATTTATAGTTTATTCTATTGAAAGTCAAAATTAACAAAATTATGAGAACATCTTGTTTATCTTCCCAATATATCACCATTTTGAAGTGCTATTGTATGTCAACTTATGAACACTTTCATCACCTCGAAATTTCTAAAACAAGTAAACTAAAGCCTAAGCAAAGACGCATCATCTTTTTTCTACCATTGCAGTCTCAATCATTATTCCAGTTATGACATGTTATAAAGAACTTTAGAACAAAAGTCACATAATTTTAGGAATATGTACTTACCAAACGGTATGACTAGAAATCTAACATATCCTTGCCAGTCTGGCGGCTTAGCTGAGAACTGTTCTACATATGGCCTTAATACAGAGTTAATATAACCATCTGCCCCAGCTATTGCAATCTTTACTGGGCTTGGTTTCTTTGGATTTGTATTGCAACTATGAAAGGAAAATTCTCCAAATCAGTACAACAATGCATTCACAGTAATTTCTTAAAAATTTGTATACAACCTGTTCTTGAATGGTTCCTTCTTAAATATACAAATGCAGACATCCAAATTCCAGAATAAGCTATCAAAACATAAGTTACTGATTGCCTGTGATAAAATAAGAAATTACTTCCTTCTATAAAGTTCAAGATTTCTGAATTTTCTTCAGACTTTGGCAAATTCATTAAACTAATTATAAAGAGTTTTTCTCAGGACCATATCACTTACAATTTCTGTATTTTATGCACCAGATTACTAACAGCAGCTTTTACATCAGCATTTCCACAAGTACATATCACTTTAAACTGTTTCTCTTGCAACTTCTGCAGGAAAAACTGAAATAGAAGAATACAATCTGATTACATCTTCCTTTACTCTCATGTTCAAACATAGCAATAATTGATTAACAACAAGTCATTACCTTGAACTGTAAATTACAAAAGGGTATAGAACAAAAAATCTAAAACAAACATATTAGTCCTTAAAGAAAATATGCCCTTTAACAAACCGCATCAGTTTTCATAAATGCAATATGTAATGATCAGGATTTAAACTATAACTTTTAAAGTACCTGTAGCCCTTTTCACAAAAAATCTTAAGATAAATCTTAAGATTTAATCTTACGAGTATCGTAAGAGAAATCTTAAGTCATTTTCACAAAGGCGGTCGTAAGATTATTTTTTATCTTAAGAGTATTCTTAAGTTTTTATCTTAAGTAAAAACTTACGACTAATCGTAAGATAAACAATTGCATAGCAACCTTGTTTCACTTTCGTTTCACATGCGCAATGACGACTTCCGATTATCACTTATAGTCACCCCTTTGCCAATATTCTCAAATTACAATACAATGTTGTCAAAACCTACGAAAAAGAAAACAATATATATAATATATATTAAACGCTGCATCAATATGTAGTACACCACCGGCAAATTCCGATGTACGATTAAATATGTAATGAGTGGGTGAACCGGAAAACAATATTATAAATGTGTTAGCTTGTTACTGCGGCAAGTAAAAGGTGGTATAACGAAAAAGGTTCATGAACAAACAAGACGTGCAAATGCAAAAAAGCTATGGTACCGTGTGGAAGTAAATGTCATTTTAAGCATACATGCAAGAATACAATTAGCGATGAAAACTAAGATCAGCTGACTGTGGCATCTATATGTAATGTTTATGTAGCCTGTGAATTGTAAAATTAATACATTTTTTATATGTACCCATCATTTTTAAGATACAGTTTATTGTATTATTTAAATGTTTTTATAGCATATTTGAAAAAAAATACATATATTGTCGAAATACTCATATGGTCCGGGCCGTTAATAACCAAACGAGTAAGATACTCATATGGTCTGACCATACGCGGACGGTCTGACCATACGGGTGTGGTCGGACCATATGAGTATATGCATATGGTCATGATCATACGCGTACGGTCCAAATACTCATATGGTCCAAAATATATAAAATGAAGAAGTGACAGTGGATAATTATATGAGAGAAATTATATAAAAATAAAAGAGAAGCGTAATACATTATTACAGAAATCAAGTATATGATAAAGAAGGTAATTTGTTGATCAATAGAACATTATTTAACCTTTTTATGAGGTTATCTCTCACATAGTAATAGGATGAACATTTTAAAAGAATGCGTAGTTCATCTTCAATGTCTCCATTGTTGCAGCAAAGACATACCCTTCTCTGCTTTGGTATTTTTATATATCGCCCTCTTTCAATAGATAAAGTATGAGCACTTAACCTTAATCTACATAATGTTGATCTATCACATTTGGATTTGCATTGATCAACATACGAGGGTCTTCTACTAGGTTTATATAGTATATTAAAAAAGTTTAATTTGTTTAGTTTGATTTATGTCAGTCACTTGCTTCTGGAAGGTATATCGTTGATTCTCTCTTGAATGGTTTTAAATACATTTTAATATCAATAGGATTTAGAGTTATTTTTTGCAGTTGCTTTATACATTTTTAGGGCAAGTGAATTATGAATTTCAGTCTGCAAAAGTGATGCAGATGCAAAAGAAACAAGTGGTGTGTTTAGTTCATGTCTGCAGCTAGACTTGACAGAAAATTTCAAAAAAATCAAGGCACTGGTTTTGTAACGCTCGTCAAGCAGTTTGAAGTTGTTGGGTGTTACTATTTTAGTCTTCCTATCAAAGAAAAAAGTACTACATGTAGTATCAATATTAATGTTTATGCTTTTCTTTTTAAATATTTAAAAAATACACATTTGAAGAGACTACTTATTCTAAAAGTAAAGAATATCAATTTAGATAATTTTTTAAAGAAGACATTTTGGTATAGATGTTTCTAATTTTTTTTAATTCTTAATGTCTATACTTCTATTAAAATCTTAATTAAGACCGGCAAAATAGCAAAACTCTATGTAAATCACTATTTTGCAGGAGCCGGCAAAATAGCGCCAAGGAGGCTGTTTTGCCGGAGCCGGCAAAATAGCCCCTAAGAGGCCTAGGTTCCGGCCAAATGGCCACTGCCTATTCAGAACATAACTGTCGCAGAAATTACGCCCTGCAACTTGCGAGATTTTTCAAAGATTTTGTCAACTTACGATATATTTGCTTGGACGGATTGAACATCTGTATGACTGTATGTGATTAACAATGTGTACACGGGATATTGAAAGTAGTGTACTCAGCACTGGAAATTGCGAAAGCTAACGTGAATGGAAACATTGATTTAAACGGATAAATCATATATATATACCTGCGCCGTGAATGATCATGTATCACGATGGGACACTGGACAAAATCCATATACTTTAAAAAAAAAAAAAAAAAAAAAAAAAAAATGTGTTGATTTTGCGTGAATTTTGATAAAACAACTATACATACTAAAAAAAAAATTGAGAATGGAAATAGGGAATGTGTGAAAGAGACAACAACTCAACCATATAACAGACAACAGCAAAAGGTCACCAATAGGCCTTAAATGCATGCAGTTTAATGAAAGCCATCATTGCTTAAAAACAAGCACCTGAGATCACCCGTGGGTTTTTTTTTGGGGGGGGGGGGGGGCGGGGGGAGAGGGGTGTTGCTTATGATTAGTTTTAAAGTTTTTTTTATGTTGGGGTAAGTGGAGACCTGTGATTTTTGTTAATACTCGTTACAGTATTATTGTTTTGATTTCGACCTTTGAGCTTAATTGACCGGTTTGCATCTTTGCCTTTTTTTTTAATATGTTCCTATGATGAAACAGTATATATATATCGTTCTATAATAATATTTATTGAAAAAAAGAAACTTTAGTCAGTGGAAGCTTTGTTAAATTTTAGATGATTTATTATAGGTTTTCTATCTGTTTTTTTTTTACTGTTGTCGATTATTATTGTAATTTTCACTCGTCACCAACATGTCTGACCCTATTTTTGACAAATTATTCTGCAGCTCTACTGAAGCAAGGACATGGGACATAAATATATAATGTACCTTGTATTAGTTGTATATGGAAATTAATGTAAGATATGCAGAAAACCAAGTGTTTTCATGAAACCCATTATGTCTTTTAATTGTAAACAAACATTTAAGAAGCAATGTATTACCTTTAAAACATGACTGAAACAGTAACATTGTATTAAATTTGTAATAACAAATTATATGTCCGGCTTTGAAAGCATCTACTACATTTCTAAGTCGGAAAAGCATGCACTGTTGTTCTAATTAATAAAACCCGAACATGAAATCATTTGTATGCAGATGTGCAGTTGAAGTGGATTGAATATTAAAGTTAGGTTGAAAACAGGTCATCGTACAATTCCCCCTTTATCCGAGTACCCTCATATCTCATTCCAAATGTGACCATTTCTGAAACTGTGTGCACAATAATCAAACTGACAAATTTTAGGCTTTGGAAAATATGTTTATTGATCTTAAACATTCTTAATATATATACAACCTTGGGTCATGCTTGTGTGTAAGTGTTTGGGATTGGCGTAACATAATTTGCAATGTTTCACTTCATAGCGGACGGGATAGAGAGCACCAAATTTGCACATTTAAAAGTTTGATTAGTGTTGTTATACTTCTTGAATATAAGGAGGGATTGCCTTTGATTTGTTGGGAGTTCTTTTAAAGGCATCTCTGAGCGTGTCTGTTAAATCCAAATAGACTGCTTTGGGAAACGATACCGTGCAATTGAATGGCCATTATTTAACAAATCAAGGTCGTCGGTCAGGTCTCGAAAAACGTGATCTCTTCTTAAAGCTCTTCTGTTTATAATTTTAAAAAGAAATATAGCAGCCATTTTAATTTCCTATATTTCTCTTAAGATTTCTCTTAAGTGTAAAATATATACTTAAGAGTGGGTAATAGCACTCTTAAAGTTACGATAGTTTTTACTCTTAAGATTTACTTAAGATTTTTTGTGAAAAACCTAAAAATCTTAAGATTACTCTTAAGAGTAAAATATATCTTAAGATTTTTTGTGAAAAGGGCTACAGTACCTTGAATCCTTGTTAAGAGGAAACTCACTAGAAGTATTTATTCTTAGATGCATGATTTTTTTTATTCGTTGTGATTGGCTTTGAACAAGCTATCAGTAACTGGAAGTACTCTCAGGTCTGTACTTGGTATCTTTTTGTTGTTGGGATGATCAGTACTGGGTCACATCCAGTCTTTGTTTTTGATTGATATATTTCTATTTGTATACATCTGATAAGTCTAGCCTTTTTCAACTGATTTTTATAGTTTTATCTTATGTTGTACTGTAACACCAATGTCCTAGGTTATGGGAAGGTTGGGACCCTGCCACATTCTGTATGTATGTGTCTGTCCCAATTCAGGAGCCTGTAATTCAGTGGTTGTCATTTATTGCTGTTTTACATATTTATTTTTCGTTTCTTTTTTTGTGCATTAATTAGGTTTGTTAGTTTTCTCGTTGAATTGTTTTACATTTGTGATATCTGGGCCTTTTATAGCTGACTATGCAGTGTGGGCTTTGCTAATTGTAGAAGAACATACGGTGACCTATAGCTGTTTTAAAATTTCTGTCATTGGGTCTCTTGTGGAGAGTTGTCTTGTTTGCAATCATACCACATCTTCTTTTTTATATCTAATGTAACTGAATCTCATTAATTCAGTAAAGTTTACTATAGAAAGCAGATTAGAGTTACCAACTAACCTGCCCCTGCCAATCAGCAGTATTGACTAGAATTATATTGTCTGGTAGCTGATCATCTGAACCTGCTAACACTGCACTTAATTGATCCAATAATGCTTTTCTTGGCTACAAAACATAATTTTTACAAATGTTTCGATTAAATCATTACAATGAAAGTACAAACACATTTCAGAGACATTAAAATTTTCAAGAAAAGAAACACTTTGCTGCTTTAAATGATATATATCTAAAAGTGCCACAACAAAAGGTTACTTCCCTTTTTTTCAAAATTTAATACATAAAATAAAATATATTGACACTTGCAATAATGTTAAAAATACTTCATAAATCACCAAATTTTGTCTAGACAAATGATATATCAGACAAAGAAAGACTTGCTATTTTTCTTATTGGTTATATAAACAATCTATGACATTTGAAGTAAATCCACAACTTTGCCTGAATCTTAAAAACAGAAGATTAAAGTTTTGTTCACTTTACTTTTGGGTAAGTGTACTTTTTCATTTGAAATGGAATTACAGTTGAAAATTTTACAAATGTAACAGAAAAGGTTAGAATTCACTATTGTAAATGAGTGCCTGTGACTTTAATTGAAGTACTGTTAAGTGACAAAAACTTAGGTGGTGATACTCCTACACAATCTTGGACAGATGTGCAGAACAACGTCAACAAGTCACATAACCTTTGACTTCTATGAATATAAGGTATGTAATGCCTAGATGTCTTCAAATTGCTGAACAAAAACTATCACTTTGATCTGATCTGCTACTGTCAATAGGACAGGAATGTATAATTTATAATAAATACAAAATTCCATATAACATACAGTTTCCCTTGGAATGTAGGTACTAAGATCATGTTAGGTTAATAATATAATTAATACAAGCAAAAGAAAGAAATTACTAGTGAAAAAACTTCATCCTTATATAAAGGATCAAGACATTACATGGTTTTGTATAATCTCTATTTCAGAAACTATATAAAAAGTTGCTAATACGCTACAATCAAAGTGCTGTCATACTAATACTTGCAAATCTAACATGTAGTGAAAATTAAATGTGAAATAGTGAAACTTATTTAAAAAAAAAATCTGGCATTAAGTGTTGACTTTCCATGTAATTATTGCATCCCTTTTGTGGAAAATATTTCGGATTTTGATTTGAATGTTATGTTTATCAACAATGAAAAAAGCCTGATCTGTAAGCAGTGACTAAAAATATTATAGATAATTCTATCAAAAACATCTCCAAAGCTACAGAAGCATGTTTAATTCAATACAAATCACTCTGACTAAATAAATAGGCATCATTCTTGCAATTTTTATTACTTTAAAATAGTGCAGTTGGGCTTTTAGTGAAGTCCTACAAATGTTATAATGTTCTACAAATGATAAACTATTAGTAATCTAAATCTGTTACAGACAAATAAATCTGCTTAACTATGACAGATAGACTTTTTCTCTAAACTGAAGCTCGAAAAAACACTCAGTAAGATAATGTTTTGTTTTTAAATAAAGGGCAAATAATAAAGTACCAGGGGAAGATAAGCACACATTCCAATCTTGCATGTTGTTTTGGCAACATTGCTTATAATAAAAACATATAAATTCAAAGAAAAATTAATTTATGTCATCATATCTATTACATGAATTATAAATCATTTGCAATGGAAAAGGAACAGGCTGCATATTTAAGCATGTGAGATATATTCTATGGAATATAAAGCCCTTAAAAGCTGATGGTACCTGAATGAAAAGTCAAAGAACCATTTGTTAACAATAGATGGGGAGATTCTTCACAGACCATGCTTATCATTATCTTAGCACACATATAACTAACTGCTGAATTTATAAGCTTTATTAAAATCTATGTTTAAACAGTTTGGCAGAGCTAGGAACAACTACAGCTCTAGTTTTGAAGATAGACTAAGCCGAGGAGCAATCTTTTAATTGTTCAATTAAAAGCAAGGCAGTAAAAGCAATTTCTGCAATCGGACAATCAAGAAATTCATATTAATTTTCTATCTTTATTTTGATATACATTAGCTTAATTGTTAATTTAGCATATATATATAACAAAATATTTGATTAATAAAATTAAAAGCATACAAGAAATATAAACCTACCGATGTTGCAATATACATGTACTATAAAATGTAATAAAAGTCTTAAATAATTTATAGGGAAAAGCTAACTTCATTTCCAATGGTAAATACATCGCTAACTGTTGGTAAATCTTATAAATATAAAATGTCTGATTTCTGCAGCCAGGAATTTCTATTTCACTATGCTCTACAGCTACTTGGTGACACAAGATTATGTTTCATACATTATCATCAATAGGTAAAAACATTTTTTTTTTTAAACTATTAAATATTATTATCTTTTAAACTGTTATCTTTTTTGACACAAAATTGCAATAACTGGTTATGAGTGGTTGTTAATATATACCAATATATATTCTATACAATTAAGTAAATAGTGTGGAAAAAATAAGGGCATTCTGTTAATTTGTCCCTCTCTCAAGCCAATAACAATAAACTGTCTTTTTGACGAAGAGATTTTTTGAGACAAGGTATACATAAGTGGTAGTATTTTGAATTTCTATGCACTAGCAAGGCCCCATGATTTACCGGTAAGTCACTCCTATTATATTTAGATATGATAACTGTAAAACAACTAATATTCCTGTATGATAAGTGTAGAAAAAATAGCTTGAAAATAAAATGTTGCCAATATATATGTAAACACTATAATCATTCTTTAATTTTAAAACTACTTCAAGTTAAGGAAGTTTGCTACTCAATTTTCAAAATAAATAGCTTTTTAAAGTGCTTGTTTTCAAGATATTAGCAATTGAAATTTTGGCGGGAAAAAGTTCTCTTTTTATTTTTCATAGCTTTATCATTGACAAGTTAAAGTTCTCAAAAACTATTAAAAAATAAATAAGATTTTATAAGACATTTACAAATGGCATATAATATACATGCAAAAGATTTATAAAAAGGAAAAATGGGGGTCACTTGGCAAAAATTTTTAAGGCATTCAAATGAATAAAACCAGAGGATTCTGAAAATCTGACAAATATTCCAAAACATGACAAGCGAATTTGAAATTCATGAAATTAAATCACTGCAAAGAGGACAAGAAAGGACTTAAAGCAAAATAAAGTATCAGCAAAGATAATTTGGTTTAAAGTAAAAATAAATTGTTCAAAACAATAACATTTAATTTTTAGTGCATGGTTTCCATACTTTTTAAGTACATCATATATTTTTTAAGATCTGATTCCCCAATTTTTATTGATTGTATCTTTTAAAGCATGAATACTACTAGTACTAGATACAGTTCGATAAGGTAAAAATAATAACAAATTTTTTAGAAATCTGAAATACCACCAAATTATGAATACTTTGCCTTCAAGAAGACAATGCAGAAACTTTTAATATAAAAGATTAACACTTTGTCAGTAACCAGTCAACACATGCTCTTATTCATATATTTTCATTCCAGTCTCATTCATAAATATTCAGTTATTCAAATATATACATTTCAACATGCTTAGATTATTGAATATTCATACTTCCATGCTTGTTACTATTATTGATGATAATGTAAAAGAAGAGAGAGTATTTAAAATATTATAGCACCACACCAAACCATTACACACCACGGTCTGGCTGACTACACCCGTACTATGCCGTCTAGGGAAACTGTCATGATTTATCTTTTTCTCTCTGTACGATCGACTGCGTTTGTGATTAAATTCTTGTTTAATGAAAAGTCGGTTCCTGTCAGGTGTATTAGGTTCACTTACAGACTGTTCTATATCCTGTTCCTATATAACCAAATATTAGGTGTAATAAAAATGTTACAACTGTGCAGAAATAAAATACAAGAAAACATGCAAATTAAATTAGTCTTAGAATTCAAAAGAGGAATAATTGTTTATACTTTTGCAAGTTGTTCTTAAACTTATATATTAAACAAGAGTGCACATGCTGAAATGTCTCGCCTTCTAAACTAATCATTGATATTATGTTGATAGTCCTAAGTATAAAGCTAAGCTTTATTACAACTGTCACATAAACTTAACATTAACCAAGATAACTAAACAAAGACCAATGAACCTTGAAAATGAGGTCAAGGTCAGATGAACCAAGCCAGACAGACATGTACAGCTAACAATGCTTCTATACAACATATTATATAGTTGACCCATTACTTATAGTTTAAGAAAAATAGACCAAAACGCAAAAACTTAACACTGTGCAATGAACCGTGGAAATGAGGTCATGGTCAAATAAAACCTGCGCGACTGACATGAAGATCATAAAATATTTCCATACACCAAATATAGTTGACCTATGGAAAATAGTATTGATGAAAAGACCAAATCTCAAAAACTTAACTTTGACCACTGAACCATGAAATTGAGGTCAAAGTCACATGACACTGCCCGCTAGACATGTACACCTTACAATCATTCCATACAACAAATATAGTAGACCTATTGCATATAGTATGAGAAAAACAGACCAAAACACAAAAATGTAACTATAACCACTGAACCATGAAAATGAGGTCAAAGTCACATGACATCTGCCGGCTAGACATGTACACCTTACAATCATTCCATACAACAAATATAGTAGACCTATTGCATATAGAATGAGAAATACAGACCAAAACACAAAAATTTAACTATAACCACTGAACCATGAAAATGAGGTCAAGGTCAGATGACACCTGCCAGTTGGACATGTACACCTTACAGTCCTTCCATACACCGAATATACTAGCCCTATTGCTTATAGTATCTGAGATATGGACTTGACCACCAAAACTTAACCTTGTTCACTGATCCATGAAATGAGGTCGAGGTCAAGTAAAAACTGTCTGACAGACATGAGGACCTTGCAAGGTACGCACATATCAAATATAGTTATCCTATTTCTTATAACAAGAGAGAATTCAACATTACAAAAAATTTGAACTTTTTTTTCAAGTGGTCACTGAACCATGAAAATGAGGTCAAGGACATTGGACATGTGACTGACGGAAACTTCGTAACATGAAGCATCTATATACAAAGTATGAAGCATCCAGGTCTTCCACCTTCTAAAATATAAAGCTTTTAAGAAGTGAGCTAACGCCGCCGCCGCCACCGGATCACTATCCCTATGTCGAGCTTTCTGCAACAAAAGTTGCAGGCTCGACAAAAAAGTGCAAAAGAAAACAAAAAGCAACATTTATTGTCAGCCAAAAAAAAGAGTCGACTTTAACAATTTGGGCATGAACTCCTGGTCACCATTGCATTATTTGATCGTGATAAAAGCTCTAAACATGATTTTATGAAATACTACATAAAAAAAATTTTGTTCCCCATTTTGATTTTTTTCCAAGGGAGACATGATAAGCTAATCACAATCTCATGATTATTCATGTTATTAGGCATTGCAAAGGTTCTAAATTTT
Source organism: Mytilus galloprovincialis (assembly GCF_965363235.1). Lineage (NCBI taxonomy): Eukaryota > Metazoa > Mollusca > Bivalvia > Mytilida > Mytilidae > Mytilus > Mytilus galloprovincialis. The sequence continues at coordinate 72,196,165 of NC_134840.1, read as the reverse complement.
TTACTTGTTTAGAACTCCTCTGGAAGTCCTATGTAAAATGAATTTTCATCTTACACAGCTTATGAAGAAAAGCATGGATGATTGACAAAACTAAAGGAGGTAGTATGCTCATGGACATTACACTTATTGTAACAGATTATACAGTGTTGTCATTCTTGTAATGAAATTACCAAATCATCTATCTTTTATTTTTTACAAGGAATCGGATAAATATCCATCTTAGTTGCAGAGCATAACTATATTTCAAAATTAAATCATTTCATCCTCAGACAAATATTCAAACTACCAATTCATTTTAATTTAAGTTGTTTTCACATTGAAAACAAGAGGCTCTCAAGAGCCTGAATCGCTCACCTTAATTCTTTTGGTTAAATCTCTCATCAATGATTATTTTGGCTTTTCAATTTATTTAAATGTTTTTTGGATCGTCCTATTTTCTTCAAAAGCCAAAAAAAATAATCATTTTCTCCTATGTTCTATTTTAGCCATAGGAGCTATGTTTCTTGACATACAAGGAAATAAAATATAAAATTTATACTAGATACTCTGAAACTCATTTAGCCTAAGTTTGGCTGAAATTGATACAGCAGTTTCAAAGGAGAAGATTTTTTAAAGTAAGTCAACATGATGAACAAATTGTGAAAAAAGTCTTTAAAGGGCAATAACTCCTTAAGGGGTCAATTGACAATTTTGGTCAAATTGACTTAATTGAAGATCTTACTTTGCTGAACATTATTGCTGTTTACAGTTTATTTCTATCTATAATTATATTCAAGATAATAAACAAAAACAGCAAAATTTCCTTAAAATTATCAATTCAGGGGCAGCAACCCAACAACAGGTTGTCTGATTCATCTGAAAATTTCAGGGCAGATAGAAATTGACCTGATAAACAATATTACCCAACGTCAGATTTGCTCTAAATGCTTTGGTTTTTGAGTTATAAGCCAAAAACTGCATTTGACCCCTATGTTCTATTTTTAGCAATGGCGACCATGTTTGTTGATAGATCATAACTTCGGATACAATTTACAAACTAGATACCCTAAGGAACATTCAGTTAAAGTTTGGAAGTATTTGGCCCAGTAGTTTCAGAGGAGAAGATTTTTGTAAAAGATTACTAAGATTTACGAAAAATGGTTAAAAATTGACTATAAAGGGCAATAACTCCTAAAGGGGTCAACTGACCATTTCCGTCATGTTGACTTATTTGTAAATCTTACTTTGCTGAACATTATTCCTGTTTACAGTTTATCTCTATCTATAATAATATTCAAGATAAAAACCAAAAACAGCAAAATTTCCTTAAAATTACCAATTCAGGGGCAGCAACCCAACAACAGGTTGTCTGATTCATCTGAAAATTTCAGGGCAGATAGATCTTGACCTGATAAACAATATTACCCCACGTCAGATTTGCTCTAAATGCTTTGGTTTTTGAGTTATAAGCCAAAAACTGCATTTGACCCCTATGTTCTATTTTTAGCAATGGCGACCATGTTTGTTGATAGATCAAAACTTCGGATACAATTTATAAATTAGATACCCTAAGGAACATTCAGTTAAAGTTTGAAAGTATTTGGCCCAGTAGTTTCAGAGGAGAAGATTCTTGAAATAGTTTACGACGACGACAGACGACGACAGACGACGGACGACGACGGACGCCAAGTGATGGCATAAGCTCACTTGTCCCTTCGGGACAGGTGAGCTAAAAACTAATGCCAGTTTGAATTTCAAATGTTTAACCATCTGGACAGGAAAAATTTCAATACCCATTCCAACTGCATAAAGCATTTCATTTTACATATTAATAGCACATCATTTAAATATACAACGATCAATATCACTTCATGCGTATATAAAATATATTAAGGATGAATTTTAAAACCAAACAAGGGACACACAGTGACACTGATAACTGATAACTGGTATCAAAATGCATCAAATACTACATGCTCCAAATTACATTGAAACTTACATGACTGTCGCAATCATTTTTCTTGGAACCATCATCGCTCATTCTACCACTCTCCTGAAAATATTATACATATTATATTTCTTTATAAAAATAAATTACACAAAATAATTCTTTAATCTTGTAAACAGGGTTTCCCCTGGGTCAAATACTTTTTTCGCCACCTCTTTCGCCAAAACAATATATTTTTCGCCACTTTATTCATTTTTTTTTTGCCAAGTACTAGTAACACAAATATATTGAACAACTTTACAAGAAGGGGACCACTTACTTTTAAAAATAAAGAAGATATAAGTCCTGGAATATAGAAAATTCTTGGATACCTGAAAGATGTTGTAAAGTTTCTTCAAAATAAAATAATACCCTTTTTTTTGTACTAAGAAGTGGTTTTTATAACAAAACAAAAGTTTTTACCACTTGAAATTGATCCCTCATGTAAGGTCTAGTCATTAAATTGAAGGGTTACTCTCATTCGAGGGGTTGTTCCCAACCTTTTGAATAGATTTCTTCATAACGACAGTTTTCTTTTCTAAACCATCGTAAATAAGTAAAACCATGCTTGTAACACGTGTGTCACTGTAGTGACTTTAAAGAACCCACTCAAATCAATTATATAAGTTAAAGTTAAATGATAAAGCTTTAAACCAGAGACCTTTCTTGCTTTTGAACATTTTTCGTCATAACAACAGTTTTCTTTTCTGGACTATCATTAAAAGAAGGAGAGGAATCGTCAAAATTTTGCATCAAACACGTTCGTCACAAACTGGTTAATAAATCCTTTATTTGACATGTGACAGACGCCATTTAACCATATCATTTTGTCATATAATACAATCATCACCTTTATTAAGTAGTCAACAGCTATAAAATACAATCAGCTATTATTGGTTTTCTGTCAAAATCTTAACGAGTTCAAGGTGAATTCCGAGTATTGTCTGATCAGGTAAAGTCAGAGAATCCGAAAAAGGTAAATAATCAAGATGGTTGAAAATAAATCGTTATATATATTTCTTTCGCCAAATTCTTTCGCCAATGACGAATTTTAATTGCCACAATTATTATTTTTTCGCAAATTGCTAATGGCAACCGCCGGCGGAAACCCTGCTTGTAAACTGTCTTGGATTTACAGCTTATTTCCTAATGCTTGTAGAGTAAAACTTTAGTTGGCTTGCTTGCCTTGTTTGTATAAATGTTTATTTAAGCTTAGTAATTAAGATTGACATCTTTAAACAATATATATAGGCATAGTTAAACCTGTATATATTATATTTAAATTCAATTGGATGTTACCCAATATAATTGTACAATATACAAACAAAGCAAGCAAGATAACCAAAGTCTTGATCTACATGCATTAGTAAATTAGCTGTAAAACAGACTTTTCAATTTACTAAACACTTTAGATCAGTTTACTGTTTAACCAGATGCTCCGCAGGGCGCAGCTTTATACGTCCGCAGGGGTCGAACCCTGAACAGTTGGGGCAAGTATGGACACAACGTTTAAGCTTGATACAGCTCTGAATTTTGATTGTGATTAAATAGTTGACACAACATAGGTTTCTGACACAGAATGAATTTGGTCTAAGAACTTAAACTTAAAAACTTAAAAATTTTAAATTGGACATTTACCTATCATGGTCCAATATCCAAAATCTAAATACATGGTTAGATTCAGCATATCATAGAACTCCAAGAATTCAATTTTTTATGAAATCAAATAATGTTCAATTTTAGACCCTTTAGACCTCAATGTGGACCAATTTGATAACTGGGCCCAAATAAAAAAAATAATCTTAATACATGGTTAGATTCAGCATATTGAAGAACCCCATATATACAAACTTTTGTTGACATCAAACAAAGTTTAATTTTGGACCCCCGATTTGGACCAACTTGAAAACTGGGCCCATAATCAAAAATCTAAGTACATGTTTAGATTCAGCATATCAAAGAACCCCAAGAACTCAATTTTTGTTAAAATCAAACTAAGTTTAATTTTGGACCCTTTGGACCTTAATGTAAAACAATTTGAAAACAGGACCAAAAATTAAGAGTCTAAATACATGGTTAGATTTGGCATATCAAAGAACCCCAATAATTCATTTTTTGATGTAATTAAACAAAGTTTAATTTTGGACCCTTTTGGCCCCTAATTCCTTAACTGTTGGGACCAAAACTCCCAAAATCAATTCCAACCTTCCTTTTGTGGTCATAAACCTTGTGTTAAAATTTCATAGATTTCTATTTACTTATACTAAAGTTATAGTGCGAAAACCAAATGTCTTTGGATGCTGTTGACGACATCAAGGTCATACCAATATACTACCAAAAAATTTTCAATTTTTGCAGTCGTATAAAAATACACCTTATTGCTATTTATTCCAATCAGGATAAGTTCTGAATTTACACAATTTTTTCAGAACATCCTAAACCAGTAGAAGCTATACGGGGTCCTGCTAAAACAATGTATCGTGCATAAAACTTTTTAAATAGATATGCTTAAACCATCATTAAGACTTCAAACTAAGCATTTTTATGACTAATTTATCATCGCAACAAAATAGGAGAGAAATCAATTTTGATTTCAGGAAACACTGCATACAAATATTGAGCATTTTTGTGAAACATATTATCACAGATTTTGCAATAATTTCTGAATTTACAGAATTTGAAGAATACACCTAAAATGAAAATTCAACAGTTTGAATTAGATTTTACCTCATTTTTCACATATCACATATATATTTAAATGTATCCTATAAGTTGAAAGAAACTGATGCTTTGATATTTGAATCTGAAATATTTTTTATATATCATTATAGGCTTATTTTATTTAGGGGCCAGCTGAGTAACACTTTGGGTGCTGAATTTTCCTCGCTGTGTTGAAGACCCATTGGTGACCTATGCAGTTGTCTGCTCTTTGGTCAGGTTGTTGTCTTATTGACATTTTCCCCCGTTTCTGTTCTCAATTTTTATTATGTAATTTTGCTTACCCCAGATTTCATAGATTCAGCCATGTCTTCATTCCCTGCTTTGCCCGCAAAGAAAGGTCTAAAATTAAATAATGATAATTAATTATTATACAGGTATCCCATAATTTTTAAGTGTATTTTCTAGAAATCATTCAAAAATGATCTGCATTTTAAAAAACATAATCATATGATAAAAGGTACTCATACTGTGGATTTATTTATATTCGTTGGATACCAATTTTCGTTGATTACAATGAATTAGTCATCAAGGTTATTTTACTGTAAGATTTTTTTTATAAAACTCAAGTCTTTTCTGAGACCAACAATTAAAAAATATTTACTGACCCCATTTGGTGTAAAAAGAGTGCAAGGAAGGGTCAATACACCTGCATGCAAAAATTATTTGACTTATTAGATTCAGGGTTATGTTGAATTGACCATATCATAACTTAAATAAACACTGACATTGGTGATACAACTCCTACCCCCTCAAGTTCTCCATTATTTTCAAAAACAGTGAGATATAACCCAACATTAAAGATACACTATATTCCTGTCTCATTATAGGAGTAAATAACATTTGGAACTCAGAATGCAATTCTGACATTCAAATTATTGGTGCTGCTGTGTTACATATTTTCACTTGAAACAATAACTGAAATTTCATATCAGAATTGACATGTTTTGTTGCAGTGTTAAATTTTTTTTTGTACATAAATTATGCTGTTAGTTTCCTGGTTTAAATTCTTTTAAATTTTTCATGTTTGTCATATCTATGCCTTTAATATATTGACTATGCTGTATGGGCTTTGCTCATTGTTGAAGGCTGTACAGTTCCCTAGATTTGTTACTTTTTGTGTTATTTGGTCTCTTGTGAAGAGTTGTCTCATTGGCAAATATACTCTCTTCTTTTTTATATGTTTCTGATAATTTAGTACTTGCTAAATACCTCACTTTTGAAATTTTGAAGGGTGGAATTGAAAAATTTGACTTACTCTATCTTGTTTTACGGCTTTTGTAATTCATTATTGAGACATGGTTTTATCAATATCAAAACCTAGACTAAGTTTTGGAGTTGACACACATTTCAAATGATATCTTAACCTGGCTGTTGAAGTTGGCAGCTTATCTAACATGGCTTTGGATCTACCATTACATAGATTAATGTTGGACTATACATACTTGAGACGTGGTTTTGGAGTGGACATTACACTGACTGTATCTAATTCTGGTCCGCTGTCACTTAGGTCTTCTAATTCATCAAATAATTCATCAATATCTACACTAGCATCAGGATTAGCAATTTCCAGACCATGATCCCCTTCAGATTCTAGACCCTGATAAAGATATCAGAACATTAGCCATTTTTTATATGAAGCATGCTCAAGCTTTAGATTCCAATTTAAGTACTGTAAATTCAGAAATTATAGCAATGTTTTTATAATTGAAAAAAATGCAACATAGTTATAATTGCAATAACTTAAACTCGCATTTTGGTATTCTTTAAATGAATTTATAGGATTTTTTCTCAACATGGCAAAGATAAAAATCGCATTTTAGTCTAAAATGACAAAATCAAAATAATAAATGCACGCAATAATTTCTGAATTTACAGTAACACAGAAAAATGCAAAGGCATGATTCTTTTAAATGTTTATAATAAAAAAAAAATAATCCCTTGCATATTTAGCCAGTCCAACATATTTTCATGAAAGGTTTATACATAAATACAAATATTTCTAGATTTAGAGACAAATTCATATAAACTTTCTTCATGGGTAAAATTGAGAATGGAAATGGTAGCATAGTATACACTGTCACTACCATTTCAACAGGGTAATAAATAGGCTGGATTAAAAGATTGTTATTTTTGCTTTATCCTGCTAATCTATTTTAGCATCAACTGATAAATTGAATTGCAAAAGGTCATCAGAAATAACCTATTAAAGTATTATTCAGTTAGTTTTTCTTAATCAGAGAAAAAGAAGTTTCAAAACATATGACTTTTTCAATATTTTCTCACAAAGTGTGAAGTAAAACAATATTTGATTGGTTATACAATATGTTGAACAATCACCATACAGGATCACAGAGGGTTTGTTTTATCCTGATTTCTTTTTTGTTGTCTAGCCCATGTTTACTGACTGCCAGGGTATTTAAGTTAACCTTCAAAGTTGACACATTTAGCATGATTCAGGTAAAGTTCGGTCTTAATTAAACAAGTACATTTAAGACAAAATTTTTGGGCTTCATAAGCGATAATCATTTGCATATTAACTTACAAGTAGTTTCTGATATCTAAACTAATGATATCAGATTATTACATGGCATTTTTCATATCGCATGTATTATTAGCCCTAGGTTTAATATCAGCCCAAGAGCCGCATTTTCTCTAAGTATATGATAATGACATATTTACAACTAACCTCCTCTGTTATCCTGAATCTCTTCAGTAATGCTATAAATCTTTGTTTTATATTTCTCTGTTGCTAAAATGCACATAATTTGAACATTTTTAAGGGAATATTTTGATAATACATCTTATATTATAAATGTTATGGCTAGTGGAACTATGAAAGATTCTGTGATTTTGTTACAAACAATAAACAAAGAAATAAACATAGTGTGTCTTTCTATTATGTGATGTTAGACTATTGTTTCAGAAAAGGGAGAAGGTTTGGTACCATTAAAACGTTTAATCACGCTGCAATTGTTTGCACCTGTCCCCATTCAGGAATCTATTGTTCAGTGGTTGTCGTCTGTTTATGTGGTTCATAAGTGTTTCTCATTTCTTGTTTTTATACAGATTAGACCATTGGTTTTCCTGTTTGAATGGTTTTACACTAGTAATTTTTGGGGCCCTTTATAGTTTGCAGTTCGGAGTGAGCCTAGGCTCCGTGTTGAAGACCATACCTTGACCTATAATGGTTTACTTTTATATAACTTGTGACTTTAATGGAGTGTTGTCTCATTGGCACTCATACCACATCTTCCTATATCTATTAGCAGAGGCTTCTCTGACTCCAAAAAAGTTTGAATCAGAAAAATCGCTATCTGCACTAATTTGTTGCCAGTTTGAAAAAAAAATAGAAGCCAATTTAGATTAAGGTAAGGTCTTGATTTCCTCTACCAAATTGTAACTGAAATAAACTTTAATTTCTGATCTATATGCACTGTACATCATTAGAATTTAACAAATGATTTGTTATGTATTGCCTTGTTATTTGATGTTTTTTCTCCCTTCAAAGAGCTAAAGAAAAAATTGACAGGTTCACTGACAGTGTTGTCTGAAATTGTGGAACTAATTAGATATAAGAAGTTATGAGTCAGTGGGACAACTCTAAATCCAAGTCACAATTTGTAAAAGTAAACCATTATAGGTCAAAGTATAGTCTTCAGGAGCCTTGGCTCACACCAAACAGCAAGCTATAAAGGGCCCCAAAAAATTACTAGTGTAAAACCATTCAAACGGGAAAAACCAACAGTCTAATCTATATAAAAAACAAGAAACGAAAAACACTTTATGAACCACATCAACATACAACATTTATGCGCCTGTCCAAAATAAGGAATCTCGAGTCTTTTATGTTTTATGAATTTTGGCTCATTTATATGTTTCAGAGTTTAGTGTGACGTCCATTTCTGCTGAAGCATAAAATATTATTGTATTGGATTTTATTGCTGTATTGAAGACCAATTTGTGATTTTGGGCTGTTTTCTACTATTCCATCGGGATGTCTTTTTAACATATTCCCTATTTCCATTCTCAATTTCATATATATCTCAATTTGAACAAGTTATTTCTCCAACTTACCTGTGCTGCTCCAACCCTGCCTCTTGATGCATGTATTTTCCCTCGACTAGATTTCCGAGGACGCCCAATCAAGACTGGTTCAAAATCACTTAGTTCGTTATTAGACCAATATTCAACATCATCCTCATTCTCATCATCATCGGAGTCGTTGTCAACATCAGGTGATCGATCTGTTAGGGATTAAAAAGTTATTTGTTAAATATACCTGTTGTGACTGTGACTTTGTATTCATGTCCGTGATTACGCAAAACAGTGTTAACGTTGTTTTCCTGTATTTTAACGTTGTTTGAAAGTGACGTGAGCGGAGATAGTTGTTTTTGGACGGGACTGAAATGGTTTGAACTGTCTGAGTGTATGCCTTGTGTTTTGTATTTTATATTCATCTGTAAAACTCATGCAGGGTGAATAAATCATGAATGGTGTTTAGTTATAAATTAATTTATAAATGCTCGTAATTCTACGTTTGTTTTTTTATAACTCAATGGATAGTTTTCATAATAAAACTTATGTACATATACTTTTTTTCTGAAGAAAATTCTTTAATTTATTCATATTTAGAAGAAGTTTACTTTATTTTAATTCCCCGGACATATTTTCCGTATGCAAAGTGACCTCAGTGTGATCCATCTCGTAAAAATCCGGTGATCACAATACACATGGATGTCCTTAAAGTAGACTATTATCTGAATTTACATGTTAAACACGTGCTCGATTTTCATGCTTTTTTGTTGATTTTTTGTCGATTGTTGACAAACAGGTGACAATCGTTAAACTTCAGCTTCAAAACACGAAAAAAAAATTGACGATTATACGAAATTTACACGAAATGATAAATTCGTGCACAGAAGTCTAAGTTTATGATGTTTGTATGCATTGGTTCAAGAATTGGAAGAACATTATTTTCCACCAGTCACTCGTTTCTTATGACTTTAATGGACACTGGTCTATCATTAAGACCATAGATGATGGCCCACATGAATTTCTGTAGACTAACAGCATTTAGGCTAAAAAATACATGCTTAGGCCTTCAGGGTAATTCAAAAATAGTGTAAGTACATGTATAGACAAATAAATATTTTTTTCATAATTGTTTGATATAGATTATATAGTGATAGATTTAGTTAACAATCAGAGTTTAAGAGTTGGTGTTCTTAAACTCTGGTTAAAAAATAGCCTAGAGAATATAAAGAATTAAAAAAAATGGAAAAACAAAACTAAAAATTCAGAAATTAAAGAAGACAAACTCTTTTTCCAGATCCTCAATCTGATTATCATCTGTGTGCAAATGATTAACATGATTAAATTGCAATGTCATATAATATCTTACCAACTTCTACATCTGATGATATTGTTTTTCTCTGTCCATTTTCTACATGGTCCACTGGTTGACTAGATAATGACACCATTCTCACTTGTGCTACATGTTTGGTGTGTTCTTTGGCATCACTGAATAAATGTAATTCTTTGTCAACATTTTTCTGTAGAACCTGAAATAATTTATGAAAAAAAGTTTTAAAATACTTAATTTCCAGAGCTAAAAATACTTCATATAAAAAAAAGAGACATGGTATGATTGCCAATGAGACAATTATCCACCACAGTGCAAACTAGAGGCTCTTTAGAGCCTGTGTCGCTCACCTTGGTCTATGTGCATATTAAACAAAGGACACAGATGGATTCATGACACAATTGTGTTTTGGTGATTGTGATGTGTTTGTAGATCATACTTTACTGATCATTCTTGCTACTTACAATTTTCTCTATCTGTAATGAACTTGGCCCTTTAGTTACAGAGGAAAACATTTTGTAAAAAACTTACCAAAATTTACCAAATTAATGAAAATGGTTAAAAATTGACTATAAAGGGCAATAACTCTTTAAGGGGTCAACTGACCATTTTGGTCATGTTGACTTATTTGTAGATCTTAATTTGCTGAACATTATTGCTGTTTACAGTTTATCTCTATCTTTAATAGTATTCAAGATAATAACCAAAAGCGGCTAAATTTCTTTATAAATTACCAATTGGGGGGCAGCAACCCAACAACAAGTTGTCCAATTCATCTGAAAATTTCAGGGCAGATAGATATTTACTAGATAAACATGTTAACCCCCATGTAAGATTTGCTTTAAAGGGAAACTTCGCAAAAAAATTAAAAATTGATATTATGTTCATTCTGTATAAAAATGCTCAAATTCATAGATATTAAAGTTTTATTCCGCTAGATAAGCGATCACCATCGATTTTAAATTTAGAGTATCAATTCTCTGCGATCCGCCATTTTGTCTTCTTTCCCGATTAATAAAAACGATATGTCTATAAACCACAAAGAAACAAAACTACAGTAACCGATGTAGTCGTAATTGCGTGTCGATATCTTGTCAATCGTACGGTTGTTTTATCGACTAACTAACTTGATACGAAAAATATTCTTACTTTTTTGAAATTACCATGGTCTGTTGTTTTTAAACTGTTGATATTGGAATTAGGTGAAAAGTCAAAGTTGAAATCATAAATAAGTGTTCCGTGAAAATTGTTTTCGAAAATCTAGTTTGTTCATAATTCTTTAAAGTAATAAACAAATATATTTTGATCTTCCCTCATCTGATCACCAGCATGGCTAAAGGTATTACTTCCAAAGGTATTGTGAGGGGTGTGAGGTGACACGTCCAGGTATTCAAGCGATTTCCTGTCGGGCTTGCAAGTTCATGCATCGTTTCACTTCTGCAGGTATTGATCAGTGTACACAGCTGATAACTTATAACTTATAACTTTCCATTTTGAACTATCAGATGAATAATATACAACTCTGTCTTATTTGTCATTACTAAACTCATACGCTTGTTTATAAATAACATTTCTGGTGTAAAGAATATAATTCATAAACATATAAATAATACCCAAAAAATAATTTAAATATTTTTTCCAAGGGTGAATTTGGGAAAATGTAATATATAGTCATTGTCAATAGTGAAGGACAGATTGGAACAGACCAGAAATATTGATTTAAAAAAATGTACGCACTTGCCAACGATTCGTTTATACGACTGGATAGAAAGTTACGGAACTATAGCGCAATTTAAAATATATACATGTATACATTGAACATAAGAAAAAAACATATATTTTGAACAGAGACATATATATATATATATGTCTCTGTTTTGAATAAATAGGGGTAAAAGTGTTGTAAATAGACTAGTCCACGTATGCCAACAGTATGTAATCATCGAATGTTGATAGACTATTGTATACCAGAAGAAGAAGAGAACCAATTTGATTTAAATACAGGTCGATGTATAACTTTTGCTTTGGTTCATTGAAGCTGTGGACCTAGTAAAATCACAGATTTATATTTCAATAAGATTGTTCTCGAACAAAGGAAGTAATTCGTCATCACAATTGTTATATATGCCACTGGACGAACACTAATTATCCCCCAGGGAATGTGAATATTTTGCTGGGAAACTTTTGAGTATCAAAGTTTCAAATTAATTTCGGGATTTATTTTCTTTCTTGGTATTCAATAACAGAAAAAAGAATAAATTACTTGTTCGCTAAATAGGGGTTTTCTTGTCAGATAAAAGACTTTTAGTTATATTTAAAAAATAGGGAAATATGACATTATTAAAATTGGTTCTGTCTTTTTTTTAAACATCGTTAAAAAGATGTGTGTCTAAGGTGAACGCCACAAGAACCCTGTAATACTAGTACGAGAGTATAGCATGTAAACATTCCTTCTCAATAATATGGTTGTATTGGAAATCTTTTCATACAGATTGACAACTCATTGTCCGATATGCATGTAATATTTGCCACATGACGCCCATAGTTCTTTCTACCATCATCATCTTATTCTGTGATATTGCTGTAAACATCGATGGTTCACACCCAAACAAAATGGGAGTAATGGACCTTCAGAGCTTCTCCGTGTTATACACTTGTGAAATATATAGACGAAATTTCTGTATTGAAATGAATCTACATCTCACAAACAGGATTTTCAAATAACGATTGTGAGTAATCACCTTACAAACCAATATAAACGTATGGCAAGATATAACCATGAAGGAATGTAGTTTTTGTCAGACGCAAGAACTCATCACTATATATATCATAAACGTATACGTATATATATGCAAACAGTTTCAAATATTAAGAACAAGCAGTCGATGTCGATAGTCTGTTTTCTAACTGTTCAGAGTTAGACATGTCACTTGTTCATTCTTGGAAGCCTTCATATTCCCCGTCTAACGATGGGAACTCTTTCTGATTGTGTTGACTATAAATGCTTGTATGGTAATTCTGTCGTTTATCTGTACAAGCGGTTGCATTTCCTCTCCTTTCCCAACAAACAAACGAACGAAACGCCACTAGTCTGATTTCTCTGGAGCTCATCCTCAATGGCTCTTATACGTCAGGAAACTTACATGTATACTAATAATGATTGTTTCAAAAACAACGATGTATTATGGACGAACTATTATAAATTCGTCAATATCAGTTATGCATGACTAAAATATAACTTTTATTACAACTACTGTATTACTTATTTGGATTAATGACGGCTATCATGTTCAACATTGCACAAATATTATCATAGAATTTTAAAAAAAATCCTCAAAAATCCTCAAAAGAAATAATGCCTTAGCTTAGATAATTGATATTCTTTTCACAAAAAGTTCGTGTAAATGATTGTCAAATGAATTTAATTATGTAAGAATAAAATGTTAAAAAGAAACTAAAAAAAAATCATGCATGTTGTATGTTGTATTTTTTTGTCAATTAAAAACTTTAAAATTGCAATAGTTTTATTAGCATTTAAACACAGCCAGATTTGAATACAAGTTAAGAAATTCCGGTAAAGTCAATGATATCAAACAGATGTACAATGGTATATCAAATTGGGTAATATTGCATTTAGTTTTTATAAAAGATTAAAACTACTATTTTTTGCTTCATATTTGAATCTTTACGCCAATTGCCGCTAAGAAAGTATTCCAAAATTGTTTCCTTTTATTTTTATACACTTTCGGAATTACGAATCTGAATTTTATTTTCAATTAATTTACACAATTTAATTATTGTATCTTTATTCTCATCGTGTATTAAATCTTAGTGTATTAACATCGTGACAGCATACTCTTTCTAATCCTTTCTGTTTATCCTTTCCAAATAACAACATTTATACCTGTGTACGCTTGAACTCACACCTGCGGCTAAATAGCTACAAGGTAAACGAATTGACCTCAAGCCGAGAAATATACAGTGCCCTTTACAAAATAATATACACACTCTGCTCACACATTAGTTGCATTGAAATGATTATCAAAACAATAACGGTAAATAGAACTGAAATATTTTCAGTTCAATATCAGTAAAAATGTTCAATAAATATTTTATGAAAAAAATCTCAACAATAATTAATTAAATTTATTCAAAAACATTTACTAGAGATAATTTTATAGGAGTTTAATTCAATCAATACAAAACGGTATATGCATATTCATTTTCGTTCATTCTTATATTGTGGTTAATAACTTCGACCATTCGTCAGCTGTGCCCTTTTAATTACGTATAATGTCGATAAGCTATAAGAGTTAAACAGATTTTATTTTTTCCCAGAATTCAATAAATCGGGCTAATACGTCACGACCCACTCGAGAATTCAACCAAAAAAGTTACAAATACTTGATTTTCTCCGTTATTAGAAGGAATATAAATTTAAAACTTTGCAAATGTGTTTTTTATGTTAAGATGAACATAATTAGATGATAAGTAAAAAATCGCGGAATTTCCCTTTAAATGCTTTGGTTTCAGAGTTATATGCCAAAATCTACATTTTACCACTATGTTCTATTTTTAGCCATGGTGGCCATCTTGGTTGGTTGGCCGGGTAACCGCACACATTTTTTAAACTAAATACCCTAATAATGATTGTGGCTAAGTTTGGTTAAATTTGGTCCAGTAGTTTCAGAGGAAAAGATTTTTGTAAAAGATTACAAAAATTTATGAAAAAAATGGTAAAAAATGACTATTAAGGGCAATAACACTAACCATTTTGATCATGTTGACTTATTTGTAGATCTTACTTTGCTGAACATTATTCCTGTTTACAGTTTATCTCTATCTATAATAATTTTCAAGATAATAACCGAAAACAGACAAAATTTCCTTAAAATTACCAATTCAGGGGCAGCAACCCAACAACCCATTGTCCGATTCATCTGAAAATTTCAGGGCAGATAGATCTTGACTTAGTAAACAATTTTACCCCCCATGTCAGATTTGCTTTAAATGCTTTGGTTTCAGAGTTATCAGCCAAAATATATATTTTACCACGACAGACGACGATGGACGTCAAGTGATGAGAAAAGCTCACTTGGCCCTTTGGGCCAGGTGAGCTAAAAATGTATCCTAATATAGCTATTTTTAGCCATGGCGGCCATCTTGGTTGGTTTGGGCGGGTCACCGGACATAATTATTAAACTAGATACCCCAATGATGATTGTAGCTAAGTTTGGTTAAATTTGGCCCAGTAGTTTCAGAGGAAAAGATTTTTGTAAAAGTTAACAACGATGGACGACGGACGCCAAGTGATGAGAAAAGCTCACTGAGCTAAAAAGAAAAATGAAAAAACAAATATGACAGACATGAATATGTGTCAAATACTGAACTACTTTGGGAAGTATGTATAGAGGTGCAGATGGACAGATGGGCAAGAGTAAAATTGAATGCCCCCTCCACTACAGTGGGGTAAAAAAAAATATACAAAACTAAAAATTGCCATAGGTCGGTCAGGATGCAGCAGCATTAAACATGTTTTGTGATAACTTAACCCTCCCCTATACCTCTAGCCAATGTAGAATAAATAAATACACAGCATTATGCACAGCAAAACTCAGATCAAATGAAGTCTGAGTCAAATATCAATCTTACATTTAAAATGAATTTTTTTATACATTCTTTCAAAATTGAAAAAATAATTAGACACCCATTAGATTAATAGTAGATGGTGGACAAGGTAGTGGACAAATATTATTTTACAAAGAAATTGTATTTCCCATCAAGTCACCAACAGCTTTTCTAAAGAATACTAGGTATCAATTACCCTATTAAAAGTGGCAAATTTATATATGAAGTTGGTCCATGGTGACAAAGTTATCCAAGTAGTTCATTCACATGGATCATTAGTTTGTTAACTCTTGATGTTGTGACTTTAAACCCTACTTGTTGTGAAGTGTGTTTGTCTCCAATCATAATTGACAAGGAATGAGTTTTCCTGCCAAAGGTGGTTTCCTGGCATTCTCCACTAAAAGAAACTGGCTGCCAACAGACCGAAATTTAATCTGAATTATTAGTATTCCTGTCATGTTATAGTGCATGACAAAAACTCATTATCAATATCCATTTCATTTAACAGCTTGTTTAAATGATTACTACAATCATGACAATGCAATAGTAGTATAAAAGTGTAACAGCACAGCATTTTTTAAGTTTGTCCTGAGTCACTTTCAAGATGAAGCTGACACACTACATGTTTGTATTGACACTATCATTAATTGCAGAAATGGTAATGGGATCATGTGACACAAAACTAGGTAAATAAAATTAATTTTTTTTAGCTACATTTGTATTAAATGAGATAACAAAAAAATAGAATTATTATAAGGTACTAATACATATTTACTGGATCAAAGACATTGTTTCAAATTTACTATTTATTGCTGTTTCCAACTTTATAAAGCTAAAAATAATATTTTTTCCAATTTTATCATAAGGAACTCATCATTTTAGTGTGTTCACTATAACAATAAACACCAGAAAACATTAAGCATATAAGTTGAATTATAAACTAAACACTTTTATATCAAAACATTATTTGACACAATATTTATTTTCAGAGTGTTCGATTCTTGGTGATCTCCTAGAAATGGCCATGAAACATAAACATGATAAAAGTCCAGGTTCGTTATATAACTTATTCCTTGTGGAAGTGTTTAAAGACTTGATTGTTACATTTGACAATATGCTACTGTTGAGTTTTATCTTTAATGTCATTAAAGTCTACAGGTTCATGAACTAAATGATGGATGTTTCTAAATTCAATTTTTTTTTCTCACATTAACAAATATATTCTTATACACTTGACACACAGAAATAGAATTAAGGAATAACAGTACTGTAGTTGAAGAGTTGCCACTGTCAATTGTTGATTTGACGGTTGCAAATGCAGTTTTACTGGCGACCCATAGCAGAGACAGTAAAACAGATATTTGAGACCTTCAAATCAAAATTGATGGTGGCAACTCTTTAACTACAGTACTGTTATTCCGATTCTAATGCATTACGAAAAAGAAATGATACGTTAAAGCTTGAAAAAATGTATAAATTTGACAAACAAACAAATTCCATGAAAATTCATGAATGATTTATGCGCAAAGACATCATGGCTAAACAGGACGTCATACACATAAAAACTTACAAACTGGAGGTTTACACATTACCCCTACGATTCAAATTTCCGATAAAATTACATTAAAACAGTGAATGCGAGGTAGGTGTTATTTTATATTTTGATAATATTGTAGTAATCGAACATTTGTTGAACCATCAATTCAAATGGCAGGTCCCTCCTTAGTAACACCTGGTCAACTGTGGATTTGGCGGTTACTTTCAGCCAATGAAAAAAATTGTTACATAAAAATTGCATTAGAATAATAAATTGATGTCAATATTTTCTCTATATAATGGCTTACACTTCAAGCGATTTTGATTATTTTCAAAATGTGAAACAATTGTCATTTACTTTATTTCTTTTATTTATCCATTTTAGATAAGGTCTGTCAGTGTAAAAGTAGAACTAAAATCCCAGCATTTTCATCACTACTAACTCAACCACAAACCCCTGGAGACAATGGCATTATCAAGTTTGACAAAGTTGTCACCAATATACTCAATGGCTACAATCCAACCACTGGTATTTTTACTGCACCTGTTGCTGGAGTTTATCAGTTTTCTTATACTGTTATGAGTGCAGCTGGAAAATATCTACATGTCTACCTGTCTCATAATAATACCAAACAACAAAGTGTTTGGCTAAAAGGTTCTAGTCACGAGACAGGAACAGCCAATATTATATTAAAGCTGAAGAAAGGAGACCATGTTGAATTAAAGTCCCATGGCAGTATTACAATTCATAGTGATAGTAATAACTTGTATAGTTCATTTTCTGGCTTTCTCATAGCACAATAAAAGAAATTAAACTATAAGTTTATTGTTAAATTGTAGATGAAGATTTGAAAGTCTGTGCCTTTTGCCATCAATCAATGATACATTTTGTTTACAGCTGTGTCTCTTATTTTTAAATAGTTTTCCAGATTATAGAAAAAACTTTTATTTTTTAATGGGCAATACAGTGAAACTCCTCAAAACTGGATGTCCGTAAGGGGTGGCCAGTTTGTGGAAAAATTGAAATCACAAAGAGAGTTACTTCCTTTTAACATGTTTAATATATGTGTTTGAGTTTATTAATCAAAATATGTTATTGTCTGTGAATTTTTGTAAATCGTCAGGGCAAGAAATGGTCAGGGTAAACTCTAGTTTTTGCAAGGGTATGAAATGACTATAATTTGTTCCTGTATGTTCGTTTGCATCTAGTGTGTAGTATCTTTAGTCGCTACCATGTTTTTACCTCCAAATTGAAGAGTTCAACTGCTACCATTGGTCAAGAATAATATATTCGGATGGGTGTGACTTTAATGTTCCGATAGATGGCGCAACATTGTTTTCACAAATGTTGGCTTAATCTGCCAAGGGTGAAGAGAACGGGAGTGGATCGCAACCCTTGGCTAGCGAAGATGGTTCGTTTGCAGGCGAGACAAAACTGTGAAACATCATGCATTGATAGGTCTGTGTCATAGTTTTTGTGATAATGGAATTTGAAAACCTACAATTTTATCGTGCAAAAAGTATTTCTCTTGATTGTTTAATTTTTATAAAAAAATATGTGAAAAGAAATGACCGTTAAAATCAATGAAACAAGCAGAAGAATTTTTAAATTATACTTTGTAAAAGATATATTTGTGATTTTTTATTTCCATAAATATTTGCAATCAAGAAGAATGTGCCCATGGGACACAGATGCCTAAACTTGTAAATATATGCCAGTCAGCATTTTTCCTTTTACAATAGGACATAACCAATGTAGAGTGAAAGCGATGCCACCCAAATTTGAAACTGATTTGTGTTTGGTAGCAATAAGCATTGTGAACAAGTTTCATAGCATTTGGATCTAACAGTAATCGATTCTCTAAATGGCCTTACAGATACATGAGATAGACAAGGGTTAACCTTAATGTCCCCTTTGCCTAGCTATGAGGGCATACAAAAAGAGGTTACTAGCTTTCATTTTTTTATTACAATACAATATCAATGAAAAGTTGAAAATAAGATGAACAAACATCCTTGATAAAAAAACATCTGAATTATGTATCAAAACATCAATTGTAGAATTTTGAAGGAACAAGCAAATCTATGATTGAAGTCACGGAATCAAGTAGCAGTAATTTAAAAATACTTTTTCAAAAGCGTGTAGTGGTTACTGAGCAATTTCTGTATTGCAATACCTAATAGAAAGCCAAATGGTTACACATGCACATATTATTGAAAAATTGAAATTGTGATTAGAACATGAGACTCTCAAGAGCCTGAATTGCTCACCTTTAATTTTTTGCTTAAATCTTTCATCAATGATTTTTTTGGCTTTTCAATATATATATTTAGAATGGCTTAAAACTTCCATTAAAATGATCTTTGTATCTGTCATATTTTCTTCAAAATCAAAGAATTGCATAATACCCCTATGTTCCATGATAGCCATAGTGGCTATGTTTTTTGACATACAATAAAATAAAATATAAAATTATACAAGATACTCTGAAATTGATTCAGCCCAAGTTTGACTGAAATTGATTCAGCAGTTTCAAAGACCAAGGCGAAGATTATTTAAAGTAAGCAAGCTAAATAAACAATTATGAAAAATTTATTTAAAAGCGCAACAACTTCTTAAGTGGACAACAATCCTTGTCAGATGATCTTATTTGTAGTTCTAACTTTGCTGAACATTTTTGCTGTTTAAAGTTTATCTTTATCATTAATAATATATTTTACCGCTATGTTCTATCTTTAGCCATGGCCGCCATATTTTTTAAGAAACAGAAAATAAACCACAAACTTTATTCTAGATAACCTTAGGATCATTCAGCTTAAGTTTGGTTGGAATTGGTTCATTAGTTTCAGAGGAGAAGTTGTTTGAAACAGTTTACACCAGACGGACGACGACAATGACAGACAACAACGACAGGCGTCAAGTGATGGCAAAAGCTCACTGTTCCTTCAGAACGGTGAGCTAAAAAGCTTTAATTAAATAATAATGTCTGAACTTACACACTCTAAATTTAAATCAAACATCAACTTAAGGATTATGTTGGGGTTTTTTTTTTTTTTTTTTTTTGAGGATTAAGGATTATGTTGTTACATAAAGGATATGAAACAAGCTGGACTTTTTAGAGCCAATTAAAAAATGTGTACCTGATCCATGTTCACTTGACCAATGGCCAGAATTCTGTAACCCAGAATTGATCTATTTTTATATTTCTTTCTCCTCTGTAGCATCACTTGCAAGTTGTTACCATCTCTCTTCAGGTAATGGGGATACTGCAAAATATATTTGGATACACACATATATATTACAAGCATATATATGCAATATGGTTACGTAGAGAGAGAATATTTATTTTCAAGAAATAGATTCAGAAATTTTTGTGATATTTTTATTATTGCACAAATTGCAACAATACAGGTATCAAGAAAATAAAGTCTTGAATTTAAAATTTTGATAGCATTATTTGTATGGAGCATTGAGGGGGGTTGGAGGGTTCCTGACCCCGAAATCCCAGGTTTAAAAACATATAATCCTGAGGTCCCGAATTTAAGAAATTTAAATCCCAACATCCCGAAATTCGAAAAAAGAATTCCTGAATCCTGAAAGGATCAATCCTGAAATCCCGAACTTAAAAACCCCGATCCTGATGTCCAGAAAAAGGTCCTGCCCCCACCCCTTCAGCCTTGTGTGGCATCCTTTTTATTCACTTAGTGTGACAAAGTTCCTTCAACAATTACATATTGAAAAGTTTAAAGTTTTATCGAACAAGTACATGTAGTAGGTGTATCACACATTTTAACTCATTACTGTCAAGAGGATGACCAATACTATATACTATAAAATAAACTCTATATTTATTACCAAAAAATTTGTTTGAAAACTACAGATAGGCAAAGCAATAACAACCCAATATTTTCTCCTGAGGGTTTAACAACGGTGGTGCCCACATGCATTTAATTTAGACTCCAATCCTTTCAAAATTGAACATTTGAAATGCCTTTTACTCCAAAAGTCACAATCACTTCAGTCAATCGTCCATCTAAACATTGATAATATGAACTTACCTGTAATGAGAAGGACAAGTCCAATTCTGTATCTAATAATCCATTAGCAGGAACTGATATCTCATTGGATCGTAATATTCTTTTAGAACCCTGAAAAATAGATACATTAGTTGTATTACAAATGTACACCAGACTGAGAGGATATTTTTTTAATAATTTAATTTATTGTTCAATAACTTCATTTCAAAAATTATACATAATAGCTAACATCTTAATGAAAAGATAATTATTTGTGAGACAAGTCAGTATCAGTGGCAGATCCAGGAATGGGGTGGGGTTCCGGGGTTGGAACCCCCCCTTTTTTTTGGCCGATCAATGCATCTGAATGGGGACATATAGTTGGAACCCCAACCCCCTTTGTCCTGGGTTGGGACCCCCCTCTTTTTAAAATGACTGGATCTGCCCCTGAGTATTGTTTTTATTTCAAAAGTCTTTTCAAAAATGACTTTACCAATGGCGCAAATAGAGTAGAAATGGCTGTATTAGAAGTCAAAATGCTGAAAAATAAATAAAACTATAACAGTATAATCTTAATCTAAAATCGATATGTTTTTAAAAAAAAACATGCATTCACTGATTAAGCATGATTTACTTAATCTCTTCCACTTTTTCTACAGACATTACCTTTAATACATACAAAGGTTCCAAAACATACACCTGAACCCCTGAACCACTAGATACATGTACATAATGATCCCTGCACAATTTTTTTCCAAATGAAGTAACTAACTTTAAAAACCTTGAAAATTCAAGCCACAAATATAAATGGACACTTCACTTAAATCAAATTGTGACACTGAGGCTCCAAATTTGTACTGGTGATCTAATTCTATCATGACGTCGAACTTCTTCATAAACTCAACCTTAAATCATTATTGATCAAGATGAAAGAAAACTTCATCATATCAACTATGTTTTCTTTATTTTCACATGAATCTATTCCTAAATTTTATATATGAAGAAAACAAACTTTATCAGATTTATGAATGAACAACTGCCCATGTTGAAATGGGGTCATTTGAGGGGGAAATGCATCATAGGACATTGTGAATGTGATATGAAAATATTTGCCTTGAGACACACATAAAATATTTTTGGTGTATGGATTTTAAACATCACACACAATTTTTTATACTATGTATTTCAATGTTTTGTCACTTAACAAGTGTTTAATTATTATCAGATGCATCTATATCTTTATCTTTTCTGACACTTGGTGTTAATTATACAAATTGGTTATCTGCATATACTGACGATCTTCTGTGGTAAAAGGGATTATGTTTCCAGTTGCACCACAATGAGGGGCTTGATGGGTTATATTTGTTCTTTGTGATCGGCGCATTTTCGCTATCGTGATCAGTTTTTCTACAGATTTTTTTTTATATTTTTGTGAACCGTGATCATAGAAATTTATTTTCTCGGAATCATGATTGACAAAAAAATCAACTTGTGAATCGTGATGAGACCCCCCACCCCCATCAGGCCCCTCCACACTACCTCATCATATCCACAACTCATTTTTTTATGATGATACACTTAAAGAAATGGATTAGTTTTTTGTCAGTTTCAACATACATGGACTCATTAAATTAAAATTCCATTTTACAACATGTATATTGAGTAATTTACCTGCATTTTAACAGCAATAATAACTGTTGCCAAATCATTTTCAAGTGCCTTTAAAACCTGCAACCTGTCCAGTGTTAAACTGCACAATCTGGAAAAGGAAGTAAATATTTATAGTTCAATATTCAAAGTCTGTTAGAAACAGATAAGGCCAAATGATATTACTACATGTTGTAAATGTAATATATATATATTTTAAAACAAGAATGAGTCCATAGTACACATATGCCCCACTGGCACTATTCTTTTCTATTTTCAATGGATTTGGGTCAAAAATCTAATTTGGCATTTAAATTAGAAAGATAGAATCATAGGGAACATGTGTACTCAGTTTGAAGTTGATTGGACTTCAACTTCATCAAAAACTACTTTGACCAAAAACTTTAACCTGAAACTCGCAAGTAGTTATCATTTTCTATGTTCAGTAGACTGTGAAATTGGGGTCAAATATCTATTTTGGCATTTAAATTAGAAAGACCCTATCGTAGGGAACATGTTTACTAAGTTTCAAGTTGATTAGACTTCAACTTCATCAAAAACTACCTTGACCAAAAACTTGAACCTAAAGCAGGACAGACAGACAGACGAACGAACAGACGGATGAAGAACGGATGCACAGACCAGAAAACTTAATGACCCTCTACTATCATATGGAGCATAAAAAACCTGCTGGAGTTAAATCACTGCTAGCACTGCAAGTAGTAATCATCTCTAGAAATAAGTATCAATTTGTAAAGTTTCAGAGTAAATGTACAAGGGGAAAGGCTGTGAATTTTATAAAAAAAAATCCATACAATTAGCATTGAAACAACAAAATGGAGACATAATCCTAATAAATATCAAGGTACATGTATCTATGGTAAACTCATTTGACAATTGTTTGATGTGTGTACATAAATATGATGATATGGATAAAAAGATACATAACAGGCTATTATTTGAACTTGGAATTATTTTTAATTATGGAATTCGCATCATTTCTTGTGTTTAATATTTTTTATAAATTCCACGTTTATTTTGTATTATGATCTTTTGAGCGGTTAATAACACTTTCCATACAATGTATTTTGGTTAGATAGTGTTGTGCGCGGCACAGTACATTCTATTGAAAATATGCTATTTTCTTTGTAATATAAAGTGTTGTGCGCAGCACAGAACATTTCAGTACAGAATATTCATGGAATTTATTAAAAATTTCAATAACAAGAAATCAAGCAAATTCCATGGTTAAAAATAATTCCAAGTTCAAATAATAGACTGTTACATGTACATTTGAAATTTGATCAATGATACATGTATGTTAACAATGATTAAGATAATCTATGTTTAGATAGCTTTACCAAATTACTTATTTGTGATCAGAATAAAAGCCAATAGGAACGTTAGATAAATTAAATCAAATTAATTAATTAATGAATAATCATCATCTTTTGATGATGCATCATTAGTATTTAATATATTGCCCAGCCTATCCAGGGGTCAAATTTAAGCTTTTTTGTGTACTGGCCAGCTGGACCAGTGGACTGAAAACTCTACTAGTCCGGCTCCAAATCTACTGATCCATCAAAAATGACATTCATTTGACAAACACTAATATAAATGATAGATGTTTAATCTTCTTTTGATGCTTTTGTTTACATAAGTTAGACATATACAGGAACAAAGGGATAGTCTTGATTCTGATTTTGATAAAGGCTTTGATAATCTCAATGATTTTCTTTATCAAAATCAGGATCAAGGACAGAAAAAATATCAAAATTGTCTTCGTCGTCATTGCAATCCTCAAGGTTTAACTCATTCCAAAAAATTCCACATTTCATATTGTTGTGAAGGACGCTCACCCGAGATATTATAATTAATTAACTTTATCAATTGTTAAACACCCCCCCCCCCCCCCCCACTAACCGTGTAATTGATTTCACAGGTAAATTGTTTTGTAAACAAACGGAGATTGTGATTGAATCAGTGATTTTTATCAACAAATTTCTACTGGTCCGGACCACCAGCTGACAAAATCTACTGGTCAGACCCACATTCTACTGGTCCCTGACCATCGGACCAGCGCTAATTTTGACCCCTGCTATCTATAATAATAGACCAGAGTTCCAATGTCCCCCGCCTTGCACATATTTTATCTATCCAAGGTTCAAAGGCAGTAACTCCAAGAAAACACTTCTACTTTGTAGCCCTAACAAGCTTAATATTACTAAGGCCATTTTCAAAAGGAAAGATAAACTTTGTATATCATTAGTTGACAAATGATAGTATATGAACTTTATTGTCCCTAAATTTTTCTTCTTAACACTTTTTTTCCCTAGTTAAATAGTGAGACCACAAAACAACTGTGTTCTCTGGCCAATATCAACCAGAAATAACAACTACTTCCTCTTTCTGAGGTAGCACCAATCCCTTATAAGATTAAGGTGACACCTGCCTCTTATTAGCCTATAAAAATATCCATGTGCATGTATGTCAGTGCAAGTCAGACTTGAATGGTGTGTAAACATACAAAACTTGACTGCAACTTGCAAGCCTCAGTTCTCTTTTCTCATTATCTTAAACTTACAGGGGAAATGTCTTAATTGTGAACGTTTCACCCATATTACTATAGAATGAACAAAGTCGATCAAATTATGCACTATTCACACCTCAACATGCAAGAAATAATAGATGAACAGCAGCATCAACAACAGTCAGACAAGAGAATCGAACATTGACAAAAAGTTGCAGACTACGATTTAACTTTTGCAGCGACATGAATAACTACTCCATGCATTAGAAGATTGAGAAAGATGACAAACCTTGGTATACAATTGGGCGGAGTTTTTTCTACTTCCCAAGTCGCAAATAATTTCATAGGAAAGGGTTTTGAACCCGAACCCATCGCTTTTGATGTTTTGTCTGCCATAACATCTTCCGTTTGTTTCCGCATGCGTGAATCATTTATCTCTTTCGGACATTTCGGGTTTTTTCTTAATGTCTTGTGCAGTGGAAATTTTCTTTAGTGTGGACACATATCAATGTCAATAATAAGAAATTTTCCTTACCTTGTATCTGTAAAGATCTGTCATATAAACAAAAAATGTTCAAATCAATTTAATGCTTTGAACAATGTTTGAAAATCCATTGGATATAGCATTTTTAGTGCGCGTATTGTCGAGGACCAACCTTTAAGGGGGATGACACGATTTTGAGGATGTGACACATTTTTTAAAAGTTTTATAAATTAAATTTTCTTTCACATTCAATGAAGAATTTGAATCATCCAATGGAACTTGTTACCACAAGTGGTGGTAGCATGTCAAACCATTGAAACCTATAGAGATCAGTTGACACCAACTGTTCTCCACAACATAATTTAATTCTATAAATAACAATGTACATATTTTTTATTCACTTGTTGTTTTCTTTCATGTAAATATCACTAAGTATTATACAAATTTAAAGATAAATTTTTTGTTAATATTTTTAATCATATACTCCGCGCATGCAACAGTTCGTAATCTTCAATCAATGAAGCTGTAACTGTATATCAGAAGAAGAGAAGAAGAAGAACTTGAGAATCACTTCTTGTGTGATTTGATTTTTGGTGAAGGTACTGAAATTGTACAGTTTGTTTCGTAAAACTTTTGAGGATGTGACACACTTTTAAGTTTTATAAATTAAATTTTCCTTCACATTCAATGAAGAATTTGAATCACTTGTGTGATTTGATTTTTGGTGAAGGTACTGAAATTGTACAGTTTGTTTCGTAAAACATTCACGATCTACGTTTTGTCCTATGTTTCTTTTAAAATATATATTTTCAAAATTGTCTGTGTTCTTTTAAGTTTCTTAATATATTTTCAAAATTGTTAAAATTTGTTTATGCATTAATAAACAGACGATGAAAGTACGTTTTATAACATCTGTAAGATTCAACCATTTATTACAGGTTGTTAATACCTTAGACTGCTTTTATGTTCTGTATATGTTTTTATTTTCGGTCCAAGCTCGTTGTATAAAGTAAAATCACAAAAATACTGAACCCAGAGGAAAATCAATTCGGATAGTCCAGTGACATGGCAAAATCAAATATCAAAACGCATCAAAAACGAATGGACAAGAACTGTCATATTCCTGACTTAGTACAGGCATTTTCAAATGTAGAAAATGGTGGATTAAACCTGGTTCTATAGCGCTAACCCACAGTCTCATCAAATTCCGTTATATTTACATTGATGCGTTAACTAAACAGACACAAGAAATAAAATAGTCAAAATATGGGTACATCAGTCATCATCGTATAACAATTTTAAAAGGAACAATTTGCCAGAACACAAAAACATCTATCTACAAACACATTCATTGATGTGTGTGTCTGACGTCAGAGAATTGTTACATAGATTTGTCGTTCAATGTGCATACAAACAATTTTTGAATTTACATAGGCAATGTTAGCATATAGGGTTAAAAAATCAAAAGTATGTAAGAATAAATTTCAGAAATAGACCGAGATTGAAAATAGTCCAAAAGTTATATATAGAATTTATAAGAATCCACAGATAGTTAATTCCACTACGCGATTGAATGATTTTGACGTTTATGGTTCAACGTATTTTGTAATTCACAATAGAAATATATATAATAATGACATAAAATGGAACAATATCATACTGACGGGATCTTTTAAAGTACAGAGTCACGTTATAAGAACCAAAGTCGCATATACAAAGCAAAATAGGGTATATTTGACCCTAAAAGACTATGATTTGACTTACGTCGGGTCAAATTATTTTTATCATATCTTATCTTATTACTTGGGGGTTAAACAATGGGGATGTAATATATAAGGGGAATATAAAGTGTTGGATGAAATAGTAGAATCTTGGGAAAATGAAGGAAAAACTGGGGATGTGGGAAACAATTACAAAAAAGACAGGATTTTCAAAATTAGTACTTTGTTTCATCCCACCATCTTTGGTTTTTGACTGTCCAGTTAATCTAGTATATCAGTATTTCTTAACCATTTCTTAACTGTTCCTGTTATTTCATTATACAAATCATTGGTGTTACTTTTAAATCCTATTGTAGGATAAGGGGGCCTCGTGAGTTCAAACCCCGCTCGTGTTGGTGCACTCGACTCCAATCTTAATTGACAAGAATAGTCATTTTTCCTTTCGAAGGTCGGCGGTTTTCTCCGGGCTGTCCGGGTTCCTCGACTAGTAAAAAACTGACCGCCACGAAATAGTCAAAATGTGGCGCTTTAAAGTGGCATTAAAACATCAACAACCAATCAATCAATGTTGAAGGATTATTTTTTATGAGGGATTTTAGACCTATCAGTCTTGACTGATGTCTTTTTTCTATTATAAATTTCTTAAGTTTCCGCAAATGTCATTATGGTTTTGCGTGATGAAAGATGTATCATAAACAATAGTTATTTTCATTTTCATTTTTGTTTTAGTATAAGATTCTTTCTTTCTGTCGAGACTTCGACTTTAGTGAAAAAGCGAGACATAGCGATCCTACATTTCGTCGGCGTCGGCGGCGGCGTCCACAAATATTCACTCTGTGATTAAAGTTTTTGAAATTTTTAGTAACTTTCTTAAACTATCCTGGATTTCTACCAAACTTGGACAGAAGCTTGTTTATGTTCAAAAGATACTATCCAGAAGTAAATTTTGTAAAAATAAAATTTCATTTTTTTTCCGTATTTAACTTATAACTAGACTTATTTTTTTCTGCCAGGAAACATAAAAGCCACTCTGTGGTTAGAGTTTTTTTAAATTTTAATAACTTTCTTAAACTATCCTGGATTTGTACCAAACTTGGACAGAAGCTTGTTTATGATCATAAGATAGTATCCAGTAGTAAATTTTGTAAAAATAGAATTCCATTTTTTCCGTATTTTACTTTTAAATTAACTTAGTTTTTTCTGCCAGGAAACATTTCATTCACTCTGTGGTTAAAGTTTTTAAAATAATAACTTTCTAAACTATCCTGGATTGTACCAAACTTGGACAGAAGCATTGTTTCAGATCATTAGATAGTATCCAGAAGTAAATTTTGTAAAAAAAGATATACATTTTTTTTACTTATAAATGGACATAGTTTTTCTTCCTTTTAGCATAACATAAAGTCTGCAGTTTTTAAAACATTTATAAGATTCATAAACTATCCTGGATTTTTACCAAACTTGGACAGAAGCTTCTTTCAATCAAAAGGATAGTATTGAGAGGAATATTTTTATTGATTTTTTTCCCTCCTTTTTGTTGAGTGTGCGATTAACAGTAAAAGTAGGCGTGACACTGGGTTCCGCGGAACCATTACGATTTTTTAAAGTTGTTTGATCCGTTTTTTAAATGATAAATATAGTTGTTAATACATTGTAGGTTTGAATTCTCACAAATGCATCTCAATACCCTCTCTTTATTAAGCTGTATTAGTTTCTCTTTAAATTGTTTATTTATATATATTGAACTGATTCAGACTGAATGATGATCCGATCAGTTTCACATTCCTTCACATTCAATGAAGAATTTTAATCACTTCTTATGTGATTTGAATTTTGGTAAAGGGCTTTAAGCCACTGATTTTTCTTCAGTTGGTTTCAGTAAACATTTACTATCTACGTTTTGTAAGATCTGTCCTATGTTTCTTAATCCATATTTTCAAAATTGTCTGTGTCCTTTATGTTTCTTAATTCATATTTTCTAAATTGTTAAAATTTGTTTATGTATTAAATAGCCGATGAAAGTAAGTTTTTATATCATCTATCGTATTCTAAATTTTCATAGATTTCTGAAGCACTGTATACTGCATCTAGAATTTCACTAAATCTTAAACTTGTGAAAGGGGAAGAGATATTATATATATATAGTTAGTGACTGAGTATCTGTTTCTGACTTTGACTTTTTTAAGTGGACCGTGGCGAATGTAGTTTTTGTATCAGATAAGCTATTTTTGCAATTGAAAATAAAATAAAATTTCCCCTGTTTTTCCAAAAGGATCATAATATGATCTTGCATTGTGAAATGCAATTGCAGATAATTAAGACCTTTTTTTGTCAGTTTGTGTTTCATAAAGTGTTTTTTTTTAAAGATTTGTTATCTAATTTATGGATTTTGTGAAGGAAGTACCTGCAGACAAAATGTTTGTTTATATGCTTATGGTTGTTTTCGTATTTGAAAGTAATTTCCTTAAAATTGTTTTCCTTTCTCGTGTTATTGACAACTTCATTAATTTAATATATGTCATTTCTATAATGTTCATTTAAACATAATATCAGGTCGGGGGTTTTCGAAAGCTTAATTGACGTCCATCTGCTGTAGTACATTAATTTTGTTTTGAATTACTTTAATGAAGTTCTTAATCTTCTTTGTGAAAATAATATACTGATCTTGCTGAAACGTCAGAGAACATGTATGGTTCGTTTAAGTCTAGTGAGCTCAGTCATCGTCCGTCCGTCCAGTCTTAATCCTTTTAAAAATCTTATCAAATGCAACTAAACTTAACCATAACGTGTATTATGGAATCTTGTTGAAAATGTATTCTTGGGTTTAAACACCAACACACATACATACATACCATACCTGGCGGATGTGGTTAAAAAAAATACAAAAGGAAAAAAAGTGGGAAGAAACAGTTTTGGGCCCATATCTCTAAAACTAAAGCAGTTAGAACAAGACAGTGATGGCCAACATTATGATCAGCCAAGGTATCCTCCCTTCTGGTATTTTAAGACAAATTGGACAACACGTTTTTGGGTTGTTTTCAATTTTAAGTATTTTTTTTATCAAAGAAAAGAAAACAAAAATTATAGCGCTATACTGACGATAATGTACATGTCAATCTCCCTTAAAATATTTTGGAATATACGACAATCGATTTTGGAGTGATCTGGAGTTATTGCCCTTCCATTTCAATTTTTGAAGTTTTTGGTTATTATCTTGAAAACTAACAAAAAGAAGGAAAAATGTTTGCAGGAAAAATTACATATGAAAACACAATCTACAAATAAGTCAGATCAACAGAAGATTTTGTTTCTATAAAGAAATACATTCAAAATCTTATGCATATGTTTTTTTTAGAATTTTGTGTAAAAGGAAGTGATCTGATATCACAAGTCTTAGTCACTTAAGTAGAATATCTGTTTCAGAGTATCTTTGATTTTTTTCTCAAGTAGATTGATAAGGTTTCCTGTATCAGATATACTGTTTGAGTTTTATCTATAGGCAACAGAGACTAATTTAGTTTTTTGTCCATCTTCCCACCAAAGAAACATTACAATGCAAAATGCAATTGCAAGTACTAGCAATAGGATTATATTTTCAGTTTGTGTTTTATAATTGTTTTTTCTTTCTTCAAGATTTCGTTATCCAGTTTATGGATTTTGTGAAGAAATTTTACAATTAAACATAGATTGATTAATTGTTGGTTGCTTAATGTCCAGTGGCAAATATTTCATGCATGTTCAGAGCAACTTAATATAGACAAAAGATGTTTGTTTAAAATGGTTTTCCTAGATGATATGTATTTGAAAGTTATTTCATCTGCTCTGTGTTCTTTTCTCATGTTATTAACAATTTCATAAATTTTACCTATGGCTTCATATGATATTCAATATATCATTCATAGCAAGGTTGGGTGTTTTCCGTCGTATAATTGACGGCCATCTTCTGTAACACAGTCATTTTATTTTGAATCTTCAATGTGGATAATAATATTCTATGCTGAAAAGTCCATAGAGACGATATGTTTTTGTAGCCATGTGAGTTCAGCCGTAGTCGTCAGTCCGTTGTCTTTTTCTTTTTAAAAATCTTATCCCTTAAAACTCTTGGGTTAAATGAAACCAAACAGTACCCAAAGATTGACATTACCCAAATGTTCACTATAGAATCTTAAAACCTTCGGCTTCTACATTACATCTCAAAACTAAGGGAAAAACAACGTTTAAAGCAATACAATAACCAACATGTCGAGATCCATCTCCCGCAAAATTTTCAGAAAAATTACAATTTTAGAGTTATTGCCCTTAAATGAAAATGTTTTGAAGTTTGAGGTTAATATCTTGAAAAGGCTAAAACAAAAAGAAAAAAA
The DNA here is from genome assembly GCF_965363235.1 of Mytilus galloprovincialis. Taxonomy (NCBI): domain Eukaryota; kingdom Metazoa; phylum Mollusca; class Bivalvia; order Mytilida; family Mytilidae; genus Mytilus; species Mytilus galloprovincialis. Next base: position 72,164,186 of record NC_134840.1, on the reverse strand, counting down.
ATTCACAGCAAAAATAACCAGAACATCAAGATCTACAAAAAAGTCAGCTTAACTGAAATTGTCTCTTTGAATAATGCTTTTTATCCTTTTTGTATAAACTTGTAGACCAAGAGAATTTTTCAATTTTAAAAATGTAAAAAAAAATTTAGAAACTACCAAAAATAAGTCACTGTCGTAGAATCAGTTAATAGTAAATTGAACCCTTATAGGAAAAGTTGCTCTTATAAGATGATTGCAGAAACCAAAATAGAAAGACACTATTGTTTCGGGTAAGGGTGAAGGTTGGTATACATCAAAACGGAAGCAGGACAAGTCGCCCCACTGGCAAGTCGCCCCACACCTAATCGCCCCACTTTTTCACCAACTCGCCCCACTTTAAAAAAAAAACGCCCCAACCTGGATCACCAACTCGCCCCACTTTTTAAAAAATCGCCCCACATGTGAAATTGGTTAAATCATGTTTAATATTGCTCCTGCCAACTCGCCCCACTTAATGGAAAACGGTAATATTTATAAAATTAAAAATAAAAACTCGCCCCACTTAAATGAAAACTAATCTACACAGAATACAAACAAACCGAAAATTTATTTAATTACTATTATATATATACTGAGATTATAGAATAACTGTATTTTTTTAAGATTAGTTATTTGCATAACAATTGAAAAGAAACATGTTAATTGTATCATAATGCAATATATCATAATAATTAACGGATTTCAATTAACAGCAATTTGTTATCATAGCAATTACCAGATTGATTACTTTTGTCTCTGAATTAAGAATAATTCAACACTAACGAGCAATCAGAGAAAGGCAAATGTTTCTTTCAAGTAAATATCAAAGAGAATGCCTATTCCTACATTTACCATAAGCGTGTGTCGTGTTTTCTATTCATACTTGTACTATTCATAAAGGGGGCTAGTTGACATTCACGTTACCGAAATATTAATACTCACTTCTTAATGCTATATTAAACAAAAAGGAATAATATAAGAAGTTTCTATAAGGTTTTCAATGGGACAGCATCTTTTTCCATAAGTGGGCCGAGTTGGCATGAGTAATATTCACGGAATTTAACTTATATACAACGGGATAACATCTGTTTCCATGAGTGGGGCGAGTTGGCTTTACTAAATTCATCCTGGTTAATAATATATTAATCAGGATTTTATCGTTTTCCATTCAGAGGGGCGAGTTTTCAGGAGTAATATTAACGGGATTTAACACATTTCACAAGTGGGGCGATTTTTTAAAAAGTGGGGCGAGTTGGTAATCCAGGTTGGGGCGTTTTTTTAAAAAGTTGGGCGAGTTGGTAAAAAAGTGGGGCGATTAGGTGTGGGGCGACTTGTCATGGATTCAAAACATTTAAACCCACTGCATTTGTTTGCACCTGTCCTAAGGAACTTGATGTTCAGTGTTTCTTGTTATATATAGTTTAGACTGTTGGTTTTCCTGTTTGAAAGGTTTAACACTAGTCATTTTTTGGGCCCTTTATAGCTTGCTGTTTGGTGTGAGCCAAGGCTCCGTAATGAAGATTGTACTTAGACCTATATTGGTTAACTTTTACAAATTGTGACTTGGATGGAGAGTTGACTAATTGGCACTCAAACCACATCGTCTTATATCTAGAATTTGTAAATACATGTAGTCACAATATTCTGTAAATCAGATCTGCAAATAAGTCAGCATGCAAAAAATCATCAATTTAACCCTAATTTTTAGACTTCTAACAGGGTGTATTTCATCGAAAATTATATATATATATATTTTTCTTATTTATTTCCATAATTTTTTCAAATGTTTTTTAATTTTATTAAGATCTAATAGTATATGTTAACATAATCATCAATGCAAGATCATTTTACTGTTTCCAGCTTATGCATAAAGTAGATGATAACATGTGTTTCTGAATAACTAAGGAGGGTTGAAGAAGTTGTGTGATATACATCGTATCATATTACTACTACATGGGGTTATTGCACAGGCACTTGCCTAAGATTTTTTTTCATCTAAATACCTTTATAAAAGTATTTCGGTTTTAAAAAATCTAAGGCAATGGCTTGAGGGTAATTGATTATATGTTATCTGGTGTAATTGCACAGGCACGTCTCAGATTTTTTCTTTATATATATCTTTATAAAGGTATTTTTGGTTAAAAAAATCTTAGTCAATGGCTTGAGGGTAATTGATTATATGTTTGTTTTTATTTCAGTAATCAATTTAGATTCTATTTATTGTTGTATTCACTTAATGTGTTACGTACTTTGTCTTGTTCATATATGGACATCAATGTTGTCTAGGTCATGGATTATGTCCAATATTAAATCAATAAATCTACAAATTCAGGAATAATTCTCAGTTTATTGATTAATTATCAATTATGTAGGGGGTCAATGCTTCCCCTTATGTGGGAAAATTTGGTTGATTATATAGGGAATCACTGAAGCATAACCAGAGTAGGCCCACTCTTAGGCAGTCAGTGGGCCCCATTCATATGAAAATTTCTTGATCCTCCGCTGCCTATGTAATATCACCAATAATCTTACAATATAACAATTTCTTTACTACCTCTGTACATTACTGGGTTTTGTAATGAGTCAAAGGTTTTAAATCTCATGACTGATTTAAGTATTGTCTAGGTTAGGATTTGATCTTTCAGTATATTTTTAAAATTATACCACTTTAAAAGATCTATGATTTTGTGTATGCATTCCTTTTTTGTCAAGATATTAGGATTGATGCAAACATATCCAGTAATTTCCTGTATTTAATCAGTCTATATGAATGAGGGTCTGGATGGGGGTGCTCCATTTCTTTATTTTTTTCTCTTCATAATTGTTGTCCCTTTTTCTGCAATATTGGTCCCAACCTCATAACTTTCATACTGAGGAATGTGGTGATTATGCCAGATATTGGATAGTTGCTTTTTACTTTATTTATTCCTTTTCAAGACCAAAGACAAAAGGTTAAACATAATGTGTATACACCGGTCTATTCTTTGTTTATACTGTTCCTGCTGTTAATGAAATTTTGGAATTATTGTTTGCGGTAAAATACTAATAAATTATGTTATTACTTTTGATGTCGCTCAAATTATCAGATTTTGATCGGCAATGTTTTTACACCAAATATGACCAGAGGTGTATTGACTGATATTCTGATCATGGAAAACACATTTATATCAAATAATTTTGGATTTTGAACTGCAAGAATTTCAAGGTCATTAATGCTGTCTATCATCAAGATCTATTAAAGTTATTGTCCTAAGGACTTTTAAGGAATAAAGTGTCGACTGATTTAAAAGATTTATTGTATTGAAGTGGTTTCAAATAAATTTTCTATGTTAGAGGGAGGGTTGCATGGGCTTACCACACACTCTTTGTTCTAATCCACTTTTTGTTGTTGTCTCCACTTGTTTTAAATTGTCCATTCCCTTAAAAATTTTGATATTACCTTAACAATTTACTGTTGTTCTCACTTTGCATCATTCTGTAGTTAATTCACATTTTCAACATCTCTTAACCTGATCTAAACATTTTAGGCACATACATGTGGTTTCTGTTCATTTGTTTTTCTTTTAGTTTGTGATAACTTTAACCAAACACGACAGGAATAACACATGGAAGGTCTATCATAAAACAATATGTCTCATCAGATGAAGAACACAGCAGCAAGAGGAACATGAATATGTCCCGTGAAATTGTGGTAATAAAATTAAAAGACCATGTGTTCTAAGTAGTAAGTTACTAGTGGATTGGACTTCAGGAAAAACTATCTTGACCAAAAACTTCACCCTGGAGCGGGACAGACACAGGGATGGACAAAACAAACACCGAAAAACATTATGCCCCTGAGTGATGCATTAAAATCTTTGAAATAATTAACCAGTCGTCTCTCTCTGAAACATGTTTTTGGAGGTCCATTATTAAGGATCTTTTTGTTCTGATCACATGAGAAAATGTCACCTACACTGCCCAATGGCCAGTCTTTTATCTTTTCATATAACAAAAAAGAGAAGTTTTTTTTAGAAAATGTAGTCCTTATGGGGGATTTTTTGTAGAGAAAATTGAATCATCAGCATCTCCTTTGGTGCCAACATTTTTTTTTATCATATTTTCCAATGAAATCTTCGAAAATCATGTTCAACTTTTCCAAGTACCGGTAGTAAATTTAAGTCTTGGCCTAAAGCATTTATGGAAGGTCCTCTAGATCTACGAATTACTGTCACTTAGGGTTTCAATAAAAAAAAAAAAACAGGTTTCTAAAAGCAATACAGTATTTTATTGTAATCATCTTTTTTAAAAGTCTTCTCTGGTATCACACAGGAAAATGTTTTGAAACAAAAAGGGATTGATGAGTCTATTATAGGTATATAAAAACCACTAATTCATCGCCCCATTGCTTTCTATGTTAAATTCTGCTATTTCAAGCATTAATGGCTACTTTGTCTTAAGTTCAAACAGAGTGGCAGTTATTTCATGTCAAAACTGTACCTTATCTTGACTTGTGCTGAAAGAATCAACATACTTTTAATTGCATATTAGAGCATACTGGTTCCCGAAAGTTTGATAGTACAAAAACAGGAACTTCTGATCTCATCTGAACAACAGGCCAAAAATGTGCCCTCCTATCAAAATTTCATATACTTCTTCATTATTCAAGTAAAACTTTCAACAAGGGTTGATACAAAAACTACCCAAATATTCCCACTATTGACAAAGATACAGCTATGCGTAGGAACTATTTTGTTTAAAATATGTACTACTTTCTTGTATGTTCTTTTCGATCGAGCCTGAATTAGTGGTTCTATACCTATACTGGAAACCAAATTATCTTTTTTCCTATGTTATTTCATTTGTGTATGTTTTTTCTACTTCACATTCAGCCCTTTCAAGCAAACTCTGCAGCAATTTCTTTTTCAAGATATCCTTACTATTTTATATTTTTATATGAGAGGAGATTCACTTTGACACATTTGCAAGTTGCATGAATAAATTGCTGAGGTAAACTTGTTGATTTAAACTATGTTTTCTTCCTAATATCATAACTAATCGGTATCATGTAAAATGTATAGATATAATAAAATGAAAAACATTTTAAAACATTTTACACAATACTTTTATGTAGTATACAAATATATGCATGGGTTTCTCCCAATTTCATATAATGACTGTCCACATACAACAACTTCATAAACAATAACTCATCTTTTACAAAAGAGTCTTCAACTGAGTTGACCCAGTCAGCAGTTCTACCTGTTGCATTTGCTAATATTCTGTTATGATGCCTTTTGCTTATCAAGTCTTTTATTTCAATGCCTGTTTGGCTTCCTGATTCCTCATCAATGGCTGTATTAGGTATGTTGCTTTTTTCCTTCTCTAACCCATTCCGATCTGGATTAACAATATCATTTCCCAAGTTAGGGTCATCAACTGTACTTTTAAGATTACTTATATCTTGTTGATGTATTTTCAATGAGTTATCTCCCATTTTAATGTCACTTTCCTGTTTTTGATCATTTTTTTTACTTGTCATTGCAGTGTTATCTGTCTTTGATGGGTTATCTCCCATCTCAATGTCATTTTCCTGTTTTGGATCATTATTTAAACTTATCTTTGAAGAGTTATCTTCCTTTTCTATATCGTTTTTCCCTTTCAAGTCTTTATTTGTGTTTTGGAGATCATCTTGTTGTTCAATTAGCGAAGCGTTATCTCCTTTCTGAATATCAATTTCACTTCGGCTTCTAATTGCATTGTTTGTACGTTTTGAAGAACCTTTTTCATCTGTCTTAATGTCCTTTTCCTGAATAACATTTTCCTGCTTGGATTTCTTTTTCTTAGAAAGAGATTTTAAAAGGAATCGCTCCATTTCAGGACTTGTCAAAAGAACTACAATTCCATCTGGTTTTAGTATCCTTTAAGTACAAAAAAAGACACATGAATTTATTGCAAAGGCAATCAAACCTTTCCCAATAAGCAGTTAGAGTTTATCTGTCCATTTAAATTTTGCAAAGTGTACTGTCCCATTGAATAAATACTATAGTTAATGTTCTCTCTCTCTAGTCAATTCAATGGGAAATTTCAATTTCTCTTTGAAAAAAGTAATCACCCATTGATTTATTCAGCTTTACTTTTTAATTTATTTAAATGGCTTTTCTTTTTCATTTACTTAAAGGACAACGGTAAAATCAAACACTTGTACTGAGAAGAAATTTCATGGAGTATAAAACAGCTGACTATGATGATCAACTAAGAAATAGTAAAGACAGTATATTTGCTCATTCATAGATCTTGTAGAGATTTTTTTTCTCTCTTTTTTAAATAATTTTATTTTAATCCACATGTGCAAAATTTGGCATTACATAATTAAGGGCAATAACTCTTCTTCAACTATATTGTTTCTTGTGTACTATTATTTGTCTGTTTGTCCTCTCATTTATAGCCATGGCGTTGTCAGTTAATTTTCGATTTGTGAGTTTGACTGTTCCTTGACAGGTATCTTTTGCCCCTCTCTTAAGGAAATTGATTAACAAATGCTTAAAATGAATGAAATGAAATACTTTGAAAGTACAAAATATATCTTAATATGTAACAGAAAACTTACTGCAGAACTTAAGGAATTAGATTAATTTTAAATACTGTAGCTAATAACAAGATTGTGTCCCAAGTACACTGATGCCCCATCTGGACTATCATTTTCTATGTTCAGTGGACCGTGAAAATAGGGTAAAATCTCTGATTTGGCATTTAATTAAAAATATCATATCATAGGGAACATGTGTACTAAGTTCCAAGTTGATTGGACTTCAACTTCATCAAAAACTACCTAGACCAAAAACTTTAACCTGAAGTGGGATAGACGGACGAATGAACGTACGAACGAACATACGGACGGACGCACAGACCAAAAAAACATAATGTCCATAAATGGGGCATAAAATGTTCACCTTGTTACTTCATTGAGAAATCTTGTGTAGAAATGTTCCAGATCACAATCAACCTTATATTGTTTCCCAAATGGAGCATCACACAAAACATGGTCTATGGAACAATTGCGTAGAGGCATCTCTGAAAACATAAAATGCTTGATTGAATGTCATTGGTAAATATAAAAGTTGTACTTTTTTGTTAAAATTGAAAAAAAAAGTTATACACTGTATTGTTTCTTCTTTCCAGTGAGTGGTCTTTTGACCTATAGTCAAGATAAGCAAGAGGGGGAGATCTGTGTTGCAATGTATGCACGTAAGGCTGTTATAACCATACCACATTTTTTCTCTTTCTAAAGTCAAGCTATTTGAACTATTGTATTGTTCATTGTTGCTTGTCTTTGTGTTGTATATCTGTTACAGTGAATTTGTATTTTTTCAGGGAATATGTAGAATCACTGAAATCATTAGTAATTATATATAATCCCTGAAAATTACCAGTGATTTTACATAATCACTGAACATTTTAATAATTATTCTACAAATACCCTATAATAATTTCAGGGATTATGAATAATTTAAGAATCCTTTGTTTATTAAAAAAAAAAATATAGACAAGTTATCATTTTTACTTTCATATTCTTGCCAGATGAAATAATTTTGCTTTTAAACACCCAGGGTTTCGAGATAAAGTTGAAGACTTCAAAATTAATAACATCAAGATCCAATATTTGGATTTTACACCAATAAGAATATTTGATTTGATCTATTTGTAAATCCACAGAGCATGTTATTTGTGGTACAAAAAAATGTACATGTAAAACAAATGGTGAAGAAGATTTTGGAATATCTGTTTTTTTGTTTTATTGTTTTTTGTTCAAATTAACAAGAAATTCAAAACAGAGAGATCTTACGCATCTAAATGTATAGAAAAACTAAGGATTGAAAATTAGAACAAAATTTTAGATGAAGCTGGCATTTGGTGTAATATTCTCATAGCAATTCCACAGGGTAAAAAAGGAAAGGGAATCCCAAAAATACATAATGGTAATTGTTCACCAAAAGTTTTAAAAAAAGGATATCGCCTGGCCAAAAAAACATGGTATCTTGCTAGAATCAGTTCGAGGTTTCTAATTCCGGTACCTAAAGATATTTTTAATTCAATTCAATTCAAATCTTTATTGCCATAAAACTACATATTTATAGTGTGTGACTTTAATGAACACTTAGGCGGGTCTAAAAATTTGATTCGATGTGTGAAAGAAAATGTTTTCTAAAATGTGGGTATTGTGGTAAAAACAGCATATTATTTTAATATATTGTGTTTAACATTTTAATTTATTGTGCCTAACATTTAAAAAAAAATAGGAATATCATTTTGATATTTTGTGCTTAACATTTTACAATTTATGTTTATATAGAATGAAATTCAAAACAGTGTGGCTGTGGCCATTGATTGACCCATTAAATTCATTCATTGACTGGGACAATTTAGGTGAACGTTTGTATGTAACGACCACTGCTCACTATGTACTTTTTAAAGACACTTAAACTAAGGGGTCACCAAAGGTTCTCAACACCTTAAAGTAATTCGAAAAATTAATCAGAAATAACACGATGTTTTGATTTATATCAATTATATAAATCAAAACATAAAGGTTATTCCGATTAATTTTTCGAAATATTTTATAATTAAAGGTGTTAAGAAACCTTTGGTGTCCCCACAGTTTAAATGTCTATCGTAGGTACGTCGTGAACAGTGGTCGTTACAGACAAACGTTCATGTAAATTGTCCCAGTCAATGGATGAATTTAATGTATCAATCAATGGCCACAGCCACACTGTTTTGAATTTCATTCTAATGTTATGCTGTTTTAATATGATTTTATAGCATAAATTATTTGGCTTTTATTTATTTTCTTTAATAAATAAAACTGTTTCTCCATTTCAGTTATTATGTATAATCCCTGGCGTTTTTTCTAGTGATTATACATAATCCCTGAAAATTTTAGTGATTATATATAATCCCTAAACTGGCCAGTGATTCTACATAATCCCTGAAAATTTCAGGGATTCTACATAATCCCTGATTATACAAATTCACTGTAACATATCCACTGATGTAGAGGTGTTGGTTGATATTATGGTATGTTGTACTGTCTAATGTTTCACTTTTTCATTGTTATTATTGTTCATGAAATATTTGCAACCACACTGTAGTCTTAATAGTAATATAAATACTTTTTTTTCATATTTTCTGAATTAAAAGACAGAAAGCTTTATTTCAACTAATTTTTGAAAATCAAGAATTTGTCCATAGTACACGGATGCCCCTCTAGCACTATGTGGACCATGAAATTGGGGTCAAAAATCTAATTTGGCAAACTAAATAAGAAAGATCATATCTTAGGGAACATGTTTACTAAGTTTCAAGTTGATTGGACATCACTTCATCAAAATCTATGTGGATCATAAACTCGCACTATCATTTTCTATGTTCAGTGGACCGTGAAATTGGGGTCAAAATTCAAGTTGGCATTTAAGTCAGAAAGATCATATCATAGGGAACATGTGTACTAAGTTTCAATTTGATTGGAAATCAACTTCATCAAAAACAACCTTGACCAAAAGTTTTAACCTAAAGCGGGACAAGTGGATGAACAGACAAAAGGACATACAAATGGACACACAGACCAGAAAACATTATGCCCCTCTTCTATCTTAGGTTGGGCATAAAATAAAAATTTGCTTACCTAACACACTACCCTTAAAGATTTGAACATTTTCAAGTTTGGCAAAGCGAATGTTGTCTGTTGCAAACTTAATCTGGTTATCATCTTTGTCACTGCCAATGTATGTAATACTCTGTAAAAACAATTGTAAAGTACTGATAATGATCATGTATTTATTGAATTGAGAAGTTGCACAGCATGCCCTCAGTTGTATTTCAAAGTATCAAAGGGTGGCAACTGTAAAGGTACCAGTCTTGTATTACAACTCAGTTTCTGGTGCATGTCAAAACATAGAGGGAAACAAAATAGTCCATTTTTTTTCTGAAATTTTTTCTGGACTCATTTTTTTTGTTTGATTATAAGTTTATGCTGAATTGAAATATATACATGTAGGACTCTGAGGTGCGATGGTACTCCATACCCTGATGGTCAGGCTGAAGTGCAAATTATGGTCTACGCTAAAGTATGTTGGGTAACACTCTGAAGTGCGATGGTGACATTGTGAGTTATCTTGTTGATAACTACACTGTTGTGGTTACGTGAAGTGCGATGGTGATCTTAAGCGTGATAGTCTGTCTGCATGTGACATTGAGAAAAAAAATGTTTAAATGAAATTACATCTGACATTAAAAATTGACAAAAGTAGCTGCTAGCCTCGCATTTGAAATATCTTTTAATTTCTGTTCAGTTCCAACCAAGACTTTACAATCTGAATTTGTTTTAATCTAATTTATAATTTGCCAATTCTCCTTAAAATGGAGTCAGAAAATATGGTGAAGAAGATTGAAAATAAAAAAGGTTCAGAGTCTGGTATAGATCTATATAAGATAAAAAGTAATCCTAACGTTTTCCACCAAATTTTTTTAAATAAGCTGATTCGCCGCTGACATGGAGAATAAAATAAATTGGAAAGTACACGTAAAGGAACCAATCAGGTTATTTTCGGCCTAACATGTTGTAGAAAACTAAATACTGTAACCACAATAAAATAAGGCTGGAATGACAGTGTACTTACAAATCAGGATTTATCTCGGAACTACAAGAACATTATATCAACTTGATATAGCAAAAACATTGCTAATACGATTAAGTAAGTTCTTTATTAAATTGTCCACACAAAATCATGTGAAGCATACTTGAAGAGGAGTCAAAATTAATAATTAATGTTAAGCTCAAGCCATTTCACTGACAAGTTTGCAGCGAACACGGTTAAGCTCATCTGCAAACCAAGTTTATCTTTTGCCGCTATGTTCCCCATGGTTTGACGCCTGACAGAGTTTTTTTTTTTTTGTAATATCCACTGAAAACTGTTCCAGACTAAAATTGTTAGTTACTTTATTTATCCTTTAATCAAAATGAATGCAACTTTCATCTACTCGCATGAAACTTTTATCAACAAAATCTGATATTCCAGCCTACTAATCCCTGTTTTATTCTGTATTTTGTTGTATTTGAAAACGTCACAATATTCAAACGTCAAGCCAAACCTACGTACTTCAGCGAAAGGACCATAGTACTTTGGTGCGGACCATTGTACTTCAGCATGACCATCACACTTCAGCGTCCCCATCACACTTCCGAGGCCTACATATAAAGATTTTATAAAAATCTTGCATCTTTTGGGGATATCAATCCAGGAAAATGGAAGGATATCATGTTTACTGGAAGTGGTGCGGCCTAGTAAAAACAGCAAACAGAAAGTAGAAAAATAATGTTTTGACTTCAGGGTTACAAAACATTTTATTCTTCGTGGCGTGACCCACTTTTTCCCCCGATTAAATCACAATTTCACATTAGTACATACATGATATGAACATGAAATTATTTTTCTATGTAGCATTTTGTATTTTTTTATTTTCAAAGATCAGCTGTTTTGCAGGTAAGCTTATGGAGCAGTCAATTACAAGACTGCAACCTAAAGTCACTACTACTAAAATAGAGGTATTATGAGGTCAATCGAAAATATTTTTAATATTCATTTATTCTAGATTCAATCATTAAAATTTTTCTGTTTATCTGCATTTGTCAACTGGTCATACATGTCATAGTTCAATGTTATGTAAAAGTTTTAGTGAAATATCGCAGATCAATAGATATCTTATTGTATTTTATTTAGTCAATCATTTTGGATTAACACTCGAGTTTAAAACATGTTCAAAACCAAATTCTAACATGACGTCCTTCAAACGCTTTGAGTACACACCCGTGGTAAAATATGAATATATTGTTAGGGTTGTTCCGATCGTCTCCCACGTCATATGCTTTTTTATGAATGAGCTACCCGACGTCATAGAACGTTGACATCAGAATATAAGCATTTTACGGGAAAATACATGCTTGTGAAACAGAAAATCATCACAACAAGGAAATGTAAACAAACAATGCTAAAATGTGTTATATAAGCCATTTTTGTAAACATATAAGACATTTAAGTAAAATTATCATTTAAATTCATCCAAACCCATCTAAATATGTTATTTTAAATAGTTTAAGCATGTCACTTATCCAGTTTGCTTCGTTCTTTTACGTCAATTTAATAGTGCGTTTATTCAGGCCACAATTAAAAATATTTCAGTTTGCCCAAACCCGACCCATGATGACTGGGTGTGGGTAGGTAGGTAGGCAAATTCTTTTTTTTTTTTTTTTTTATCAGAATTTGCATCAAAATATTAAAAGATCTTAAAACAGTATATCTTTTTTTTCCGTCAAACCTTTGTAGAGACAACCAAAAGCCATGAATTTAAAAACCTCTATAAATAAATTAGTCTACTATATGATTTGTATCCTGAGATGTTTATAACCCTGACAATTGCTAGCTGTGTGAAAGGGCTGGTAGATTTATGAAGTGATTTTCAACAGTTCCATCAACACGATGTTTGTGTAAAAAAAATATCAGCTGATTATGTAATGATTAAATTTGTTTGCATTTTTAAATCCTATTTCTATTAAAATAGATTAAATGTCCTAAAATATTTATATGCATTATTATCTACCATCCTTAGTTTGTGTATTTTTTATGTTTTGAAAACAAATTTATATTTTACATTATCACACAGGTAAACTAATTTGGCTATAAATAGATCAAAGCATGTTCTGTAGAATCTCCAAACTAAAAGATTTTTTGTTATAATTTTATTTCTTTAAATAATCAAGTTTAAATTTTTGAAAATAATCATTATTGATAAAATATAATTGCATAAAGTTAACGTTTTCTGAAGACTATTTATTTTTAGGTAATGGTTCTAGAGGCTTCCATAACATGTTTTTACTTTTGCACATGTGAAAAAAATATTTCTGACAAAAGTCAGATTTCTCTTGTCAAAAGGAATTTATATTGCAATAAATTATTCAGAAGGAGTTACATTCAGTTAAGATTATATTTCTGATTCTGTACAGCAATTATAGTTTGATCAAATTCTCCCAAACAGCAATGTACTGATCTTGTCAAATGAGACTTGTAAATTTGAACTATTTGAATAAAAGTGCATCTAATTTACATGATAAAGGAAAATTATAATTAAAGACAACAATTTATCAAGAAATAATTCCTTTTTATTCAGTAAAAACAAAATCTTCTTGCAAGATTGTAAATTCGCAACTTCCGGATCCATTTCCTGTCAGAACAACATTGAAAATATTCGATTGAACATGGTTTTGAACAAATCTACCTGAATATTCTTATCAGATATTCGATAACACGATGAAATTAACATTGAGCATATAGGTAAGGGTTTGGTAGTACAGACAACTACAGCGTAAAAAAACTGTGCCACTTCACATATATTTTACTTCTTTACGTTCGTTAAATCAGAAGATAAAAACAGAGAACATCGAATATCGATTAACTGTGTCTCTTATACGCTTTCATTTTAATCGTATTCACAGTTACTTTCAAACGCAAAGACGACAAACATTAAGTTTTGTACGATGACGGAGCGGACCCAAAAAAAATCCGAAAAAAAAAAAATTCTTCAAAAAAACGTCAAAAAAAAAAATTTGAGTCAGCGGGTTTATTTTGGGTCGGTCGCGTTTGGGCAAACATACAATCTTTTTATTTTGGCCTCATGGGAACAGCAAATAATGCCTTCACCTAGAGCGCTTCAATTAAAAAAAATGCTGTATTTGTCCTATTAGAATCGAAATAATTCAAGGGGGCTTGAATATATCTAGATTTTACCACAGGTTGTCCCTTTATGCCGATATTTTACCCCTCGCTATCGCTCAGGGTAAAATATTTGTCATAAAGGACCAACGTGTGGTAAAATCACGATATATTCAAGCCCCCATGAATTATTTCTTAAGTCACTGTCAGCAAACTAATCTATAGTGTGATTTTTGCATCTAATCTCTACTATGAAATTTAAGGAAAAGAAAATTGTTAAATTTAGACAATCATAACAGGAAAAAATTTAACTTTACCTTATTTTCATGGGCGGACTCCACCAAAATTGTAGCTTTTCCACACATTGGATCCAAAACAATATCACCACTCTGCAAACAATGGAATGTATTAAGTTACTAATTCTGTAAAATCCTGTAGATATTAAGGAACTGAATTTATTTTTTCTGTCTCAAGTACTGTAACTGTAATAAACACATGGACTTCACAGTAACAAGTTATGAAATAATTTTTATTTTTTTTTAAACAAAAAATTACATGTATTAAGAACTACAGTAATTGCATTTGAAAACTACAGTCATAAAGCAATTGATATCAAGTTAAAACTCACTGTTATGATTAATACACAGTGTTCTCCCCAGGATTTTTGGATAGCGCTGTGGTAAGCGCGTGATTTTCGACAATTCTCAGTAACTTTGTCGCGGCGCGCGGTTGGTTTGTAATTGATTTGTTATGTGTTTTTCTTATATAATGCTATTGATGTTTTCTCTTGTAATGATGTCCTCATCATGCTCATGGAAGTTACCCCTTTGTTTGCTAATGTTATTGTCTGGATATAGACATGATAGAAGAAAAGTCTTTTTGTCTCCATTGTAAATACATATAATCCTCATATTATCTGTCTATAAAACCCAAGGAGAAGTCTTTTCCATGGTGGGTCTATACCAGACTGCCTAGATGTGAAGATTTCTTATCACTAACAGGTGATGTTGCAGAACATGTAGGACCAACAATAAAGTCATTGTCAGCTTCTGTGAGAAAGTTTTCAATGACAAGATTGGTATTTTTTACATTTACTTTTATTAACATTTCTAGCAAAGTACAACTTTTGAATAAAAATGAGTATAGTATTTCAAAGGAAGAAATGAAATTGCCCTTTTAATAATATTCAAATCTTATCAAAGACTTGCTTAAAAAAAAGGCTAAAATATTCCAATTATGAATATGAAAGAAATCCTTTAAAAATATTTTAAAGAGATTTTTTTATTTCAAAGGTGAATTACCAATCAAATACATTATGTATGCCAATTGAAACAACTACCACCTTTAAAGGTTTTGTTTGATAATTTTATAAACATTTGAATACATGCCACCAGATAAGTTTGTCAAGATTTGACAATACTTCTTTTAGGTCTTTCCCTCCCAAATTATCTCCCTTACTGGCTGACATAACTTCCTGTTTACACCTGTGTCTTTTTTTAGCATTAAATACTATTCCTTATCCAAGCCATCCTCTGATTACATTAAATTTAAAGCAATATTTAATTATGATATATTGATGATTGGTTGACAAATATCGATATTTTATATATATTTACACAAAATTTTCGTTTTGTTTTATTCCCTTATCCATTTGAAAAAGAGCCATGTATGGTCAAGTAATCGTAAAATACGGGCTTATAATGAATCCCTTGATAACAGGGATGCTTCTTTCAAGCAATACAGGTTCGACAGTTCGGTTGTAAACGCAAAACCAGATGCTCCGCAGGGCGTAGCTTTATACGACCGCAGAGGTTGAACCCTGAACGGTTAGGGCAAGTATGGACACAACATTCAAGCTGGATTCAGCTCTAAATTTGGATTGTGATTAAATAGTTGACACAGCATAGGTTTCTGACACAGAATGAATGTGTTCTAATGAACTTAAAATTTTTGTTTCTCTTAGAGCAATTCACTATGCTGTTGAATATTAATCCTCTCAAAAAAATGTTTGAAGAAATTTTCTTTTTTATTTATGAAATTTCAAATGAGAAAGATTGAACCCAATTTTTTTAATCACATCCCCCTTTCCCTTATTCCAAAACTAATCTCAATTAAAATTTCTAATGGAGTTTGCAACAATAACTACTCATTTAAATACATCATAAAATATTAAGATGTAAAAAAACTGCTTGTTATCACTGAATGGTAAAGATTATTTTAATTTATCAGATGGTAGTAAAAAGTGAATATACATTGTATATTGTATATAACAAAGATTTAAGTTGATTCTGGACAAAGAAAGATAACTCTAATTAAAAAAAAATTTGATATTTCACAATATTGTGCAATTAGATATTTCTTGCCATTGCGCAATACTGTGCAATTGAAAAGACTTGCTATTGCACAATACTTAATATAATAATTTTAGATCCTGATTTGGACCAACTTGAAAACTGGGCCCATAATAAAAAATCTAAGTACATTTTTGGATTCAGCATATCAAAGAACTTCAAGATTTCAATTTTTGTTAAAATCAGACTAAGTTTAATTTTGGACCCTTTGGACTTTAGTGTAGACCAATTTGAAAACAGGACCAAAAATGAAGAATCTACATACACAGTTAGATTTGGTATATCAAAGAACCCCATTTATTCAATTTTTGATGAAATTAAACTTTGACCCCAATTTGGACCAACTTGAAAACTGGGCCAATAATCAAGAATCTAAGTACATTTTTAGATTCAGCATATCAAAGAACCTAACTGATTCATTTTTTGTCAAAATCAAACTAAGTTTAATTTTGGACCCTTTGGACCTTAATGTAGACCAATTTGAAAACGGGACCAAAAGTTAAGAATCTACATACACAGTCATGACAGTTAGATTCAGCATATCAAAGAACCCCAATTATTCAATTTTGATGAAATCAAACAAAAGTTTAATTTTGGACCCTTTGGGCCCCTTATTATGTTGGGACCAAAACTCCCAAAATCAAACCCAACCTTTCTTTTATGGTCATAAACCTTGTGTTTAAATTTCATAGATTTCTATTTACTTATACTAACGTTATGGTGCGAAAACCAAGAAAAATGCTTATTTGGGTCCCTTTTTGGCCCCTAATTCCTAAACTGTTGGGACCTAAACTCCCAAAATCAATACCAACCTTCCTTTTGTAGTCATTAACATTGTGTTTAAATTTCATTGATTTCTATTTACTTAAACTAATGTTATTGTGCGAAAACCAAGAATAATGCTTATTTGGGCCCTTTTTTGGCCCCTAATTCCTAAACTGTTGAGACCAAAACTCCCAAAATCAATCCCAACCGTTCTTTTGTGGTCATAAACCTTGTGTCAAAATTTCATAGATTTCTATTAACTTAAACTAAAGTTATAGTGCGAAAACCAAGAAAATGCTTATTTGGGCCCTTTTTGGCCCCTAATTCCTAAAATGTTGGGACCTAAACTCCCAAAATCAATACCAACCTTCCTTTTGTGGTCATAAACCTTGTGTTAAAATTTCATAGATTTCCATTCACTTTTACTAAAGTTAGAGTGCGAAAACTAAAAGTATTCGGACGCCGGACGACGACGACGACGACGCCGACGCCAACGTGATAGCAATATACGACGAAAATTTTTTCAAAATTTGCGGTCGTATAAAAAGTAATGATATAATCGTAGATGGTTCAAAAAATGGTCGAGATAACGTTGTCAGAGAAGGGGGTAAAACTTCCCTTAAATATAATTTAGAAATGAACTTTTCAGCACCCGAGACATGTATTATATGTCTCTGTTAGCACTGTCCATTCCTTTCATACGTTTCGGCATCTTTATAAAGCGAAAAAATGTAGCAGTGTTCTGTTAACCTTACGACGTTTAACTTGGCTTCACCCAAGCTGGACATCCAGAAAGTGAATTTCTCAAGTCTAGTATCAGCTTGGGGTTTGTTTTTATAATCATATCCTCTTAATTGTTTTCAAAGGGTAAAATTCATTACTGTAGAATTGCTGATTAAACAGGTATTAGTTCGATTGGGTGATAATTAATACTTCAAAGACTAGCTCATTGAAGCCAATTTGATCGTTGTTAAAATCAGTGTTTGTTCAAAGTTCGTTAAACAAGTTTGTGAATGTCGTTGGGAAATGCGGTCAATTTATTTCTTCTCATTTCATTCATATATATGCCTCTATATATTCATTAAATAGATGTCAATGTTGAAATCTTTGTTTATTTTGATCTCTCAACGACGCCATTTTGTAAAATTTATTAGACTGGTCCCGCGGAGTTACTTTAATACAACAGAAATAATTCTTTCAAAAATCGTTAACCAGTCAATCACGTGATCCGAAAAGAAAAATAAGCGGGAAATTTAAAATAATACGAAAAAAAATATAGCGACGCGGTTGAACGGGATAGCGACGCGTTCAGTGCAATAGGACAGCGGGAAATTGAAATAGCGCTGAAAATCACGGCGCTAAAACGGCCTGGGGAGAACACTGATACAAACTAACTAGTGGCAGACAAATGCTTGCTGTATATGAATAAAAAATAATGCATGCTTGGATGTGCTTAAAGAATACCCTAGGTTATTCTTCAAAGTATTGAGAAAACCAGACTTAACTAGATGTAAGACATTTTTTTATTGATACCAAATTGCTATATTAAACTTACCTTCAATGGAAGAAGGCTGGACATTATGTAAGATATTGTTGATCTCAAACCAAATTGCTATATTAAACTTACCTTCAATGGAAGAAGGCTGGACATTATGTAAGATATTGTTGATCTCAAACCAAATTGCTATATTAAACTTACCTTCAATGGAAGAAGGCTGGACATTATGTAAGATATTGTTGATCTCAAACCAAATTGCTATATTAAACTTACCTTCAATGGAAGAAGGCTGGACATTATGTAAGATATTGTTGATCTCAAACCAAATTGCTATATTAAACTTACCTTCAATGGAAGAAGGCTGGACATTATGTAAGATATTGTTGATCTCAAACCAAATTGCTATATTAAACTTACCTTCAATGGAAGAAGGCTGGACATTATGTAAGATATTGTTGATCTCAAACCAAATTGCTATATTAAACTTACCTTCAATGGAAGAAGGCTGGACATTATGTAAGATATTGTTGATCTCAAACCAAATTGCTATATTAAACTTACCTTCAATGGAAGAAGGCTGGACATTATGTAAGATATTGTTGATCTCAAACCAAATTGCTATATTAAACTTACCTTCAATGGAAGAAGGCTGGACATTATGTAAGATATTGTTGATCTCAAACCAAATTGCTATATTAAACTTACCTTCAATGGAAGAAGGCTGGACATTATGTAAGATATTGTTGATCTCAAACCAAATTGCTATATTAAACTTACCTTCAATGGAAGAAGGCTGGACATTATGTAAGATATTGTTGATCTCAAACCAAATTGCTATATTAAACTTACCTTCAATGGAAGAAGGCTGGACATTATGTAAGATATTGTTGATCTCAAACCAAATTGCTATATTAAACTTACCTTCAATGGAAGAAGGCTGGACATTATGTAAGATATTGTTGATCTCAAACCAAATTGCTATATTAAACTTACCTTCAATGGAAGAAGGCTGGACATTATGTAAGATATTGTTGATCTCAAACCAAAATGCTTTATATAACTTCTGTTGGACAGGGGTAATCTTAAATAATAAACATGTATTACCAATGTTATTTCAACTGATCGGGCGGAGCTTACGTTT
This sequence comes from Mytilus galloprovincialis, assembly GCF_965363235.1. Classification (NCBI taxonomy): domain Eukaryota; kingdom Metazoa; phylum Mollusca; class Bivalvia; order Mytilida; family Mytilidae; genus Mytilus; species Mytilus galloprovincialis. The sequence goes on along the minus strand of NC_134840.1, from coordinate 72,144,668 downwards.
TAATTTGCATGAGGACAGTCGATTTGAAAATGTGTGTGATTACGATGGTTGCCGTTATAAGTGTGACTGATTTCTAATCACCTATCAGTGACCTCAAAGGAATTTACTAAAGAATGACCGGACAATGCATTGAGGAGTGTATCCTAAAACACCTATCTATAGATGGACTGGTTTATTATGATCGAACTGGATAAACTCCGCCCAGTCAAGTGAAATAAATTGAGTAATAATCAACATATCAAAATCATCTGATGAAGATAACACTTTCTTTATGATGATGTCAGTTTAATTGCTGGAAAAATAGGAACGAACATGGTAAATTACAGACTCTTCTAGAATAAGTTACAAACAGTCCTTTCTTCAAATTACCAGAGATATTCTCAAATCCTTACCATTTATACCAAAGGTTGCAGCCATCTACTATTACAAATAATGATGAACTATCTTGATCAATCAAACACCAAGGGTAATAGGAGATCACACAATTTATGTAACTGTACAGATTAACAATCTTTGATGACTGACTTGAAAAGACATTTAGGGAGCTACCATTTAATTTTTATGGGGGGACTAGGATCAAATTTGAAAAAAAAGGCAGGACAGGAGTTGAGTGAAAAAAAAGGCAGGATGAGACACTTGCAAAAAAAAAAAAGTCAGGACGACAATTTAGGTAAAAAAAGGTCAGGATAAACTAAAAAAAAAAGGCAGGACCGAACAGAGTGAAAAATAAAAAGGCAGGACAGAGATTACAGCTAAAAAAAAATGCAGGACAAAATTTTTCATCTTAGCCCCACCATAAAAATCAAATGGTAGCTCCCTTATAATGAAATCAATGAATCAAACATAAATAAAGGATTGCTTTTAATGATGGTTAAATAAAGTTATGAATTCATGTTCTTGAAAATCAAACCGGTCTGAGAAACGTTATTACAATGTTGTATAAAAAAAAATCTTACCTCATGATAGGCATTCCCAGCACAACACATTTATCATTGACATGGCAACTGATCTGAAACAAAAAAGACAGAATTTAGTGAATTAGTCATTGCACATATTAACAGATGTGTTGCAATACTCAATATTACCCTATATGCTTCTTAGTTCTTTACACAAATGTATATAATGGAATATCTAGGAATATCTTTGAACTGAACCCTGATCGTCTTATCTATGTGAATGAGATATAAAGTCTAGGACAAAGTGTTATATTTTTGTGGGTTGGTCACCTAGTTAGAAAATGGTTGGTGTTTGGTAGCTAAGATTTGAAATCAAAGGTGGTTGTAGGGTCTTTCTTTTGGTTTTACGATTTCTTTCATAGAACTGAACTTGGATGTAACATTTAATCCAGGACTATTAAACATGAAAACACAGAATAAAATTAAAATTTTGAAATAAACTACCATGTTATTGTAGATCCTTCATTAAACCAATTTATTTAATTGTCATTTAATCCAAGCAAACAAAAATATGAGCGAATACAGTTAGCGTTGACAGCAGAACAGATTCATCTATATTTTTATTCAAACATTAGCAATTTTTATTTAAATTTTAATCATAGACTTCAATAAATTTAATTACTTAATGAGGCAAAATGAGTCATCATTAAAAACAATACTTGAGCAAATTTTGATATGGAGCTTCTAAAAAATCAAACAGATATCTTGTAAAGAAAAAAATTAACTCACTATATCAATAATGTTTACCTCTATGTCAGGGTCGCGTAGGTTAACTTTCCAGTTCAGCATATTCTTCAGTTTAGATCCAATGCTTATTTGGAGATCCTTTACAAATGTAAAATATACTACATGTAAATGTGTTTGGACTAAACAAATGACCTCACTAGAATAAAATACAAAATTGATCCGTATCTCACCTTTAAACAATAAAAATAAATACTAAGAAATTTCTTGATTTTAAAGGGAAGTAATTTGATCGGGATGTAATTTGTTCATAGGTACAATGGCACTGTTCAATAGTGTACACTCAGATTGTAACTTATCATTACAAAGTAACATTTTAAAACGAAGACATCACTGCATGTACTACTGTTTAAAATACCTAAAAGTATATTTTTTGTAATTTATTTGTATGTCAAAGTTTAACTTTAACTTAGCAGTGCATGCAGTTGTGAAAGACTTGTGATTACATTTTTGTCTTTATGTCATTCTAGCATAAAAATGTATTACCATATAACATACCTATACTTTGAAAACATAGCATAAAGCTTTCATTTATTGAAAATTTGTTTTACTCAATGATATAAAGCATACACATTTCAATCTTTTATACCATTACCTGTGCATACACATATTTGCCAACTAAGCCTGTGCAGCGACAAGTCACTCTAAATGTAAAGTCTAACTTTTCTTTTTTCTTTAAAGGTTCTTCAGGGTTTTCCCTATTAGGACTACAACTTCTTTTAACTGATTTTGTTGATCCTAGAGATTGTTCTACCTTCAACAAACCACTTTCTGATTCACTTTTTGGGGTTTCTGTCAGTGGATCATATTTCTCAGTGACAGACATGCTTAATCTTTCAGGTTCTTTTGAATCAACATCATGCTTATCACATTCAATGTTTTTTACATCATCCGAAATGCTTTTCTTTTCTGTAATAGGTAAGTCTACTTTGTTTGTTTCCATAGAAGCAACTGGTTGTATGTCCAATCTATCATTCTGAATATCCATAGGTTCATTTTGCTTTTCTATGGTGGATGGGCCTTCTTTGTTTAAAACTTCGACTAATGTATCTGTATTTGTTGTTGTAGGCTTATTGCTTTCTAATTTCTGTGAACAATCGATTGATGTTTTCTCCAAGACATGAGAACATGTAGTAGTGGATTGATGTTTTGAATCTGGAGAACTCTCATCTATCATGGCTGTGTTCTGGACCTGTAATACTTCATGAGGGATCTGATGAATGACAGGATCATTCCATATATCAGCATTCATAATAGCACGTCTCACATGAACATAGGAAATTCTATCATACTGCTTTTCTACAAAATGTATTATATATTGTAATCATAGGGAAAGTTATATAAGAATGAATTGACTGAAAATTATGGTACCGGTAATTCAAATTTCATATTACGGGGTAGATGGCATTCAATAAATGAATCTAACACATTTCTCTGTGGTTCCAATCCTAAGGCAAAAATGATCTACGTTTTCAAATTCAAATTCAACTTAGAATTTGCATCAAATTTTCATACAAATAATGTTGCTTATTCCTTTTCCTGGATTGACATGATTGTGGAAAATGTGTAGTTTCATGGATATTTAATTTCTTGGTTTTGCCAAAATATGCATACTAAAAGACAATCCTCTGTTAAACTTTTAAATTTGTGGTTTACTTTTAGCTATGAATCAAAAAAATCTTGTTCTAATTTTCAAATGATCAATAGTCATGGAAGTTCTATTGGACATAATTGTAAAATAAAATTGAGAATGGAAACAGGGAATGTGTCAAAGAGACAACAACCCAACCAAAGAATTTTCAACGGCAGCACAGTTCTTGCATAAACTGACTTGTTATATATTATCTAATTGTAAGAAATGGCATGTAAACAGTCCTTTTAAGGTTCTTTTTATCCTTGAAAGTTAGTTTAAGATCTTAAAATGATGAATTTAAGGTGGTACCTAACACTACAGGGAGATAACTCTGTAAAATCAGCTAAACGTTTTAATTACGTTGTGTTGTAAAGGGAATATAAGCTTCTCAATGATCAAAATAAGTGTTTGTCAAACTGCTATATAACCAGTGTAATTTTTCTGACAAAACGGTTGGTTCAAAATTTTTGAAATTTTTATATTTTTGTTAAAGGGTTAAAGTAAATACTTTGACAAAATTTTATGAAAATTAAACGAGCCAAATTAATTTTAGTGAAAGTGTTGGGTACCACCTTAAAGGCACGCACAATATATTACAGCCAGGTCAAGATGGTCAACAAGCCGAAAATTAAAATGATCTATCATTTGCAGTAATAATTGATGGTTATCATGGTTATTTTTTAACTAACATATAAGTATAGAAATTTGTATATCAAAACTTGTGAAATTTTCTCGTCTTGTTCCAACCATGTCAAAAGAATACATGTACCTACTTTTGTTTATTTCTCGTATCGTCTTCCAATCCAGTTGTAAGATATGTACAAATATTCTTTCTACTGATCTCAGTGTTACAATCTGCTGAATCTGTGAGATATTGGCATCAAAATAAACTTTACCATCAGAGACAACAATCTATATAAATGAAAAGAAAAAAAACATCACAATAATCTGGGAATTCTATCATTTTCAGTCCAAACTAAAAACTGTGAGCACTGAATTTTCAAAGGATTCAATAAAATAATAGTCTCTTCAAAGAAATCTGTAATATTACCAATTGGTTCCAAGGCATGTTAGCAGTATTTCTTAGATAGGGCCACACCATTCTACGGATTTTCTGCGAAGCTTGAAAAGTAAAGGCGAGCGATTATAATTTTTTTTTGTAAACATAAAATAGTAGGTTTTGACAATATTAAAACTTGATTTATCACTTGTTCTTTGACATTTCTTTAATTTCTGAAGTAACTTTTCCCTGTTCACCAAGAAATAATTAAATCTGGTCTATGTATGTGCGACTGACAATGAGACAATTCTCCATCTAAGTCATAATCAGTTTGGGGGCAACCCCTTAATGTTATAAATATCCCTTTTACATATTTTATGAGGGATCAATATAAGTTATAATATATTTGTTTGTACTAAAGGGCTCATGTTTTCTCAAAGAACTATATATCTATCTCGTATTAAATGGTCAAAACATGTCCAAGAATTTTGTAATATTCCTGGACTTTTTAACACATTTACTTTAACAGTTTAATATTATTCAAAATAAGTGGACCCCTCTTTTAGAAAAAGTTGTTTAAAATATGATGTAACTCTCCTCTTTTTCAGTACAAAATTCTAAGTGTTCAAAGGTTTTGTATAGAAGAACTATACAAATTCTTGGTATTTCTGTTTTCTTTTCTACATCAGTAAAATGACCCCTTGTCAAATTATACTTGTCTGAGGGAGACCTGGGAGGGTTGTTCTCAACCTGATAATAACAAACACATGTCAAAGTACGGCCTTTTACACAGGGCTTTAATACAGACCAAACAGCCAGCTATAAAGGACCCCAAAATTATTAGCGTACACAATTCGAACAGGAAAACCAACGATCTAATTTATATATCCAAACAGGAAAATACCAATGAACAACATCAACAAACGATAACTGCTGAATGACAGGCCCCTGAATCAATCAGGACAGGCGCATAAACATGCAGCAGCTATGGATAGTTTTGTTTTGCCAGCATACAATATAATTGCAGTTGAAGGCAAATCCTTCAGAAGTTCTTTGTACTTTATTCTAACAACGAACATTTTTTGATAGGGAATATAAGTAAGGGGGAAAGAAACCAATCTTTTGTTCTTTACAGGTATTTCCGCTGTTATAAATTTATATCGGAGCACTCCCTCTTTGGATAAATAGGTTTCATGCTGAAACAAATATTCTCACAGATATTTACACAGTGTGGTGAACTGGTGGTGTGCTTTTATGTGTAAAATCGTTATATACAGGTTAGACTGTGATTTTATAAACAAATGTTGATATCTTTTTATAATATTTACAAAAAAAAAACGGTGCAGGAAATGGGCATGATTAAATTTCCGGATGCGGGAAGCGGGAATATAAAAAAAATTTAAAAATTCTGTTTTGAAAAAAATAGGTGCAGGCGGGTCCGTCGAACAAGGAATCAAATTAGTGTGGCCTAGGCTAGTAAAACTTAAAAAATTGTAATTCTAATAAATAGATAATAGAAAAATAAGATTATAAAGAAGACTTTCCAGTGTGTGCTTTTTCCCCCGAAATTTCCTATGTAACAGAAAGAACTGATACACCATATTGATATTTGACGACACTTTGGAAACCACAAAGACTGGCGGATCTAGACATTTCCATAAGTGGGGGCCCACTGACTGCCTAAGAGGGGGCCCGCTCCAGTCACGCTTCAGTGATTCCCTATATAAGCAACCAAATTTTTTCCCAAAATGGGGGGCCCGGGCCCCCTCCCCCCTAAATCCGCCTCTGACAAAGGTCCTTATAAAATTTGACGTCATAATACCAAATATATGACGCCACAACATGCACAATGGAAACATGATTGTTGTGTGATGTGTCTTGTGTACATATAGATAAGTCAACAATGTATGGTACTCTAAACAAATATCAAATTAGAGTACCATACATTGTTGACTTATCTATATGTCTATATCCGGGAAATCCACTAATTCGACAACGTTGTTGAAATCGTAAACGTTGTCATATTCGACAACGTTTGATGTAAATGTCTTAAAACATGTTGAAAACATGTTAAAACTATATTTCAACATATATATATTTATGTTTATCATTAAATGTGTGTTCTTTTTATATTTCTATTGGTTATCTTTGTTTATCGACGCAATGAATTGAAGTTGTCGAATTCGGAAACTTCCGGTTGTCGAATTCGACAACTTCCTGCGCATTATTTGTTAAGATAGTATAGGACAAATGTGTTTTTGTAAGTTTCTACGTAATAACCAAACAAGGTTATGTTTTGTTATCATAAGTTTGCGATGTCGGTATTTTTTATCTCGCTGCAAGGTCCGCCGGACGATTTTTCGCGCATTTTGTAGAGAAATCGGCGTTTTTTACGGGTTGTCGAATACGGCAACTTCCTGGAATTCTGAATTTGTCCTTCAATCTTATTCCTTTTGACTTTCAAATAAAAGAACATATTTAAAACACATTTGAAGGTACGTATATTGTATTATTGCATTATATATAAATAAACTGTTCATCAACATATAATTTCAAGATATCAGCTGCTGATCTGGCAGATTCAAAACTGTCAAATTCTAAGCAATACACAGACTTCAGTTTTGGTCCTTGATGATCATGGATCATCTCTCCTGTAAAAAAGCATACTGCAGACTGTAGCGTTCTCCTATGCAGCATACAAATACTTAGTATACCACAAATGTTCCTGGGGACATGACCGATTGTGTGTCCTAGAAGATCCCTAACCGTCTGCCTCCTTGGAGGGGTGTGTGTTTCAATATCCAAAATGTTTGGGTCAACATCTGTAGGGGCTTTAACGAGCACAGCGTTTATGTCGTGCCTATTTGTAGGCTCTGGTTGACAGTTCATCATAAATCTGATTCCGTCCAACGGCTTCCTGTGATAACTGTGATAGCTGAAAGTAGAAATACAAATCGTATTTTTTTTTGTTCCTCTATTTTTAATGAAATATTTGGAAAAATAAAAATGATATTTAGACTAACGGCTTGAAATTCATAATTACCCATTTACTGTCGATATAAATGCCAAAGGCACAGTTCCTCCAACATCTAGTCCCTTCTGTGATCTGTATGCATGCAGCTCTCTTATGAAATTCATGTTGTCAACTTTTCGTCTCTAGCGTTGTAGGGGGCGATAAAGGGGGATCTGAACACGTGAAAAAAAAAATCGAAAAAAAAAAGTGGCACGAATAATAAATTCACAATTATTTGGATGGTTTGCACGCAAAAAATAACTCAGAATACACAAGATATATCAATCAAATACGTCCCACGTAAGGTTGGGTCTGGGTCCCCGGGAATGGCCTATTAGGGATTTCATAGTAGAGGGGTTTGATATCTATTGAGTGAGGTGGGAGAAACGGGGACGGGAGGTGGGAGGAGGAGCTGGAGGTGGGTGAAGGGGTAGGAGCTGGAAAAAGGGGGTGGGGGTGGGAAAGAAATTACTTTAAAAAAGTGGGAGGTGGGAGAAGGGTACCCCCTCCACCCCTTCATAGCACTTATTGACTACTTTTAAACATCTTTAATTGTGTATGTCTGGTTTTTTTTGTAGATGAAACGTAAAAGATGGGGAAGGTGAATGAAGAGAAAGGAAGGCGAACCAGGCAGAGTAGTAGTAAAGCACCATACACAAGAACGTGCAAATGTTTAGTGCACGATCCCACGCTCAATTCACCACTAGCTAAAACTAGCGGAAAAGACTTACGCAAGTCCGATTTAAACTATTTGATAGACAACAACCTTTTACCTAAAAGAGCCACTTGGGTGTGTAAAAACTGCTTGGCTTACAGTCAAAATAAGCTAGTTTCTAATACTGACAACGATGTCGAAGATGAAAAAGATTTGCACGAAAATGACCCGGACACTATTGAGTTGAATGAAGACCAAGTCGAGCTTCGACCTTGTGTCTCAGACGTCATCAAACTTCTGAGAAATAAAACTTTAAATGAGTCAGAAAAAGATCTTATTTTATCGGAAGTAGGGAAATTTATCTGTGATGACATTACTAATGACACTAAAGAGTTCTCTTCATATAAAAACTTAGACCAGTTAAGCGAACTAAATGTGAAAGACTTCTTAACTTCTCGGCCTAACTCTTTGGTTACATTTCTCCGTTGTTGCACTAACATACCGCATACACTAGACAATGCCAGCAGCAAGAAGCAATACTCCTTGTGTTTGCTCATTGAGCAACTATACTTTGTTAGAAATAATAATTATATTGGCTCATTTTCGTTCTCACAATCTCTGATACAGTGGTGTCTACATGGAAGTAAAACGTCTATTGCTATATCGGGAAGCTCTTCTCCGTCGGGAAGCGTAACCACTTTAAAGAACGTACTTAAATCTGCTAGTAATGACTGTAACAAATGCCCCCCAAATGATGTTGACTGTTTCTTTGATAATACCCAACGGGTCGGGAAGACGCGACGTGTTCGTGAAGGAGGGGTTACACCCGTTAACGTAGCTACAAATGTTGTGTATTGTCAAAATGAAACACAGTCAGATATACAGTCAAAACTAGAATTGAAGCCAGGCTTATGGCGAGTACCTTTCTCCGAAAGCTCGGACCAAATAATCGCAAAAGATGAACAATTGTATAACAATATTTTTCGGCCTTATCGATTTGCCTTTATTGAAAAAACAATAAACGATGTTGTAAACGAGCTATCGTATGACGAGCTCAGTGATGAGTACAAGGATCATGTCACTTTCAGTCGGGTTATAGCAGAAAGACAACCGCTCTTTAGGATATGTAGCAACTGTCAGCGTGAGTGTTTAAAAACGCAGTCCGTTTGTCAAAATTGCAATTACGATTGCAGCACAATAGAACGGAAAGCGTTGTACTCCGACATCCCCAAAGGTGTAGAATCAAAGTCAATTATTAATGTGGGGGAAATTATAGGAGTCAATCCCAATAGCAAAGAAAACGTACAAACAGTCCTTGATGCCTTGGCAATTGAGTGTGGTATTGATAAACAAAGAAAATGGGTGAGAGTCGGTAGCGACGGTGTTCCTTACAATCTAATCTTAAATATCATCAGCAATGTTTTCACTTGTAGTTCTTGTGGCGATAGAGTGGACAAAGCACATACTACATTTGAAAAACATTTATCAGAAAAACATAGATTGAATCATGATGGCATAACATTTAAACTGTTATATGATTTCGTTCTCCCTATTCCTGGGGCTGGTCATATGGAAATTAACTTATTTCGAGCTTTATTTTCTCTTACAAGATCCATGTTCATGGAATTTTTAGCAGAAAAACTAGGTTTTTCCTCTAAAAAGGCCAGGGAATTCATTATTGGCTGTGGTGACCACCACCTCACATGGCAAATATTTCAAGTCTCATTATATGCGATTTCGAGAGAACTATGTCGAATTTATGTCGTCACTTGTTTAAGACAAAACAGTGATCCATCTGCAGGTGGTTTTTTGCTCTGGGTTAACAATACAAAGAATCCAAACATAGTGTTAATGTACCATATGGCATTTACATTTTTCTTGTCGATGAAATGTTTCCGGAGTGGGGTCAGAAATAACAATTCTGATTACATGCTTGCTGGTAGGCAAGCTGCTGTGCCTGTCATGTTTGTTAAAAGGCATACAATTTACCCAAAATTGATATGTAGTGATATGTCTGATAGGGTCAGTGCTCCAGATGAAGTGAAAGAATACATTGAAAAACATGAATCTTTCTCTTCGTCTGGACATTTCTTGCGCGCTGAAGGTGGAGATTACATAACCGAAAATGTGAATCGGTCCATAAAAAATCAACTGCCACCAGGTGTACCCACACTACAGTCATGGGTAACTGCCAGTCGGTGTAACGGTCGTCTTGACAAAATCAGACAAAAGGTATTTGAGAATACTGGTGTATATGAATCTTCTTCAGATCGAGGCATGATAAATGTGTCAAACGAAGTTCAGATGTTCAGAGGAGAAATACGTAAGTCGGGTTGGTTTGCTAACCCAGAGGCAGATGTGCCTTTGGTGTCCGTAACAAACGAGGAACTGCATCCGGAACTTGTAAATGTCACTCATAATAGTAAGAGTAACTATGTATCCTTCTTACGAGGAAATATTAAGGATCAGGTTCCAATTTTTATCACATATCAAGATGAAATCAATTTCAATGACGCAAATAACTGGACCATTAGCAAACTTAAATTAGAAATATTGTCTCTAATCAACAATATAGTTGATGAAGACTTAACACTATTCTATTCAAACCATTTTAAGAAAAACTTTACTAATGCAAACAAGACCAGTCATGTTAACCTTTACGAAGAACTTGCCGAGATTGTCAAGAATGGGGTACAGGAGGTAGACGCAGAGATAGACACAAATGAGCTTAATTAAATTTTCAAAAATGTCCCCAGTTGTACTATGTATATGAACTTTGTGTTGCTGCTTTTATCTTTTTGTGACAATTGAAATTTAATTTGAATTTGTTGTTAAATATAAATAAGAAGATGTGGTATGAGTGCCAATGAGACAACTCTCCATCCAAGTCACAATGTATAAAAAGGTAACAAGTATAGGTCAAAGTACGGCCTTCAACACGGAGCATTAGCTATAAGCTATAAAGGACCCCAAAATAACAAGTGTAACACAATTCAAACAGGAAAACCATAAGTTATTTTTGTATGTATTTGAATCTACAATGACCATGTTCACCACATTCAAAAAGGAAAAATTACAAAGAACAGATATGCGTTAATGGCACAAAGACATCACTTCCTCAATGTATAACAAATAGAAATGTTCACCCTTCCTGAGCACCTGAGGTCTTCCTATTTTTTTAGGGCCTGTGTTTTTCATTTAGTTTTTAGTTTTCAGTTTTCAATTTTCAATATGAAAAGGAACTGATATGGGTCAATGGCACGACAACATCACCAACTCACTAAATGTATTACACAAATAAATGAAATTGAGTGTTAACCACATGAACTTCAATAGACTAGGAGTTACCCACTATCAGGCAGCTAGCTTTGGATTTCCCCAAAACACAAAATGTTGTTTTTTGTCATTGAGGGTCTTAGATCTTGGCTTTAGTCTTTTGCCCTTTTTTATATTGCTTCAGTTGTTGATGCTTCTCTTTGTTGTTCACCTCTGTTCTCAATAATAGATGTAATATGCACATATTTGCTAAAACTATCATTTAATTGCAAGAAAGATAAAAAAATATTTAAAGTGTAAAAATAATTTAATATTTATTAATAACAGAAGTAGAAATAGAATTTTGAAAGCTCAATGCACATATATTAATAATTTATTTAGACAGTCCATGTTTTGGACAGAAGAATGGTGTCTTTGATAACTCCTCTTTCTTCCTATGGTACAAACCAATGCACTTCTGATGGACCCAATAGCAACAGTCTTGCCTTTTGGAACGTGGGTTTGTATACCCACAACCAAGCCAAAAAGATGTCTCTTTTGATATGGAGCATACCCTACATGCTTTCTTATTGGTTTTTGGCTTGGTTGTGGGAACTACTGCTTTCAATGATGGACCCACTTTCCTCTTTGCAGGACTTGCTGCTACTGGGTTCACCAGAAGTACACCGGTTTGTACTGGTGCTGGTGCCTCCCCTGCTGGAGCATCCCCTGCTGGTCCCAGTTCTGCCATTGGCTCTTCTTCCTCTTCATTTTTTGACTTGTAGGAATGGATACGGCCATTCCTCCATGTTGGTGCTATTTCCAAACTGACCGAACAGTGTGTCTGGATCTCCAACTCCATGGCCTAGAATAGAATAGATGAACATGTACACTTATCATTATATTAAGTAGTTTGATAGATTTATAGTTATGAATATTACATATGATATTTTGTTTGCATCTTTTTTTGCAGTCTTAATAGTTAATATATTCAAATGTGTTTACCAATTGTGGACATACAAACATACTTTATTGTAAAAAGAATTAATCATAGCAAATTACTTTAAATATTCAATCATGAATGAATATTATGCTTTCTATGGACATGTTTAATTAGGATTCACTTTACTTATTATTCTCATGAAAAGAAGATAATCAGATTACTACATTGCATTGGTTTAATATATACCAAATGTGAGGTAAGGTTGAAAACTTGACAACTTCTGGCAACAAAATGATAAGTCAAAATATAAGAAACTAACATGCTCAGCAACTTCTAGAAAAAAAGAAAACATGACAGAACAAATGATAACATCAATGCTTGAATGCATTACCGCTATTTTCAAAGATGTAGACCTTCTTGAATAAGTTGAACGTCTTGTGACGTCATTTTCAATAAAATTTGTATCTTTTTTTCCTTGTTTTCTTTCATTGTCATTTTTTTTTAATTTCATTAAATCCTCTTTTACTTTTTCATAATAAGCCATTGCTGAAACAAAACAGTGGTAAAGTATACACAACTGTGAGCTATATTATGAAATAAAGTGAGGGTATGGTATAAAGGGCGACAAGGGAAGAAAATAGGACAAAAAAACTTTCTAATCGCATTTTTTCAGTCCTTCCACCCCTTTCAGATATCAAATGGAACAGCCCATTTTGGCCCAATTTTTGTATAACTCTGAGAAAGACAATCAAGTACACATATATCGTTCTTTGTCACATGTTTATAAATTAAGACTTGAAAGGAGATATATGGTAGAACATGAAAACACGGTAAGGATTCTATCGTTCGAGAAAGCATTTCACATGGTTTTCATATTTTTACCCCTTCCACCCCTTTCAGATATCAAATGGAATGGTCCATACTTTCACATTTGTATATTCCTGTGAATGGTGTAAGAAAATAGATATCGTTTTATGCTATTGTATATACCACCAAAGACATGAAAGAGAATACATAAAAAAAAATTCTGGCAGTTAGTTATGTGTAAAAAATATGAAAACTCACCGATGAAATTCTACAGTCAAAATAAAAGTTGAAGAAGAAGTGTTGGCGCCAATTTAAGACCGCTTAAGGTAATGCCGATCTTTGTTTGTAAATGCCGATTGCCGCTTAGGTGCATAGGTTGTTGAATTCGACAACGCCTTTTTGCTGAATTCGTAAACGTTGTCGAATTCGGAACACTGTCGTTTCCGAATTCGTAAACGTTGTCGAATTAGTGGATTTCCCGGACTTGATACATGCTAAACCCACGACACTGTAAAGAGTGTGGTAAAGGGTTATTTTAGTGCAACACTTTTTGCCATTTTTATTTCACGTGCAGCCGTGAAAAAGGCTTGTTATTCCCTGTGTTTCGTGAATCGGTAAAAAGACCAACATGCAGGACAATTTTAATTGTTCGTTTAAATGTTTAACGAGAAATGAATTAGTTTTATTTATTTTTTTATTTTTATTTTGCTTTCAACCATGCAGTTGCATTGCCCTCCCTTTACACCCCTATGTAAATCTGAGTGTGTTTTTCATATGTTTAAAGAGATTTCTAAAATAACTTTAATAAGAAATGCATGTAGGATAGATAGTTTCTTTGTGTTGTTGTACAATCATAAAATCTTTTAATATCTTCATATACATTTTGTGCTCTCAGTTTTTCCTCTAATTCTGTTTTAATGAACTTTTCTGTTCCTCTTCCTCCAGTGCAATAAAATCTTATCATGTTGGAGATGGAGATGGCGGGAAGACGTTATATATCGTATATGACTTTTTCTTTAAATTATATGAATACGCTCCATAGAGCTCCGAATGTACCAGGAAGAAAAATACTTTGGAAAAAAACGGAAACAATCTTCCGGAAATTGCGCATGTCATCTGCTCTGGAATTACGCGCGAAATGGAAAAAGTGTAAACAACGAAAACTTAGAAAACAGTCTAGTTATTCAAATGGAACAAAGTATTCACACGGTAATATATAAAATACGAAAAACAAAATAACCCATGGTAGCTTTATTTGTTTGTACAAAATTTCCCTCTTTTTAAGGTTGATTTTAACCTAATAAATTTACAAAAAATTATTGGTTCACAGCACACAGGCACTTGTTTCTGTCCATGGGAAGATCCGTTGATAGTGGGTCTCCTCATGGATATAAACAAGTGCCTGTGTCACAGCAGTAGCCAAGAAGCAGTACACTGCATATCCAGAGGTGGATTTATGAGGAAAAGGGGGTGGGGCTGCAGGATGTTCAGATAAAAGATCATGAATTGTATTGATATTATAAAAACTATCAATCCAACATACATCGTTTTAGTTTTATTCCGTCATATTTCTTATATATTATGAGACAAAAAATAACATGCATCCTGGGAATCGTCACCATAGAGTAGGAGAAAGAACCCAGGGTGAATAGACCCAATACCTTTGGGCCCCATAAGCCCCCTTTGAATATACTTGATCGTCATCTGATATTTAAATCTTGATATAGGAGTGGTTCTAATTTTGTATTTTTCAAAACGCCTCTTAAACAACTCAATTTTCTCTGACTTTTATTTATATAATTTCCATCTGCATTGTCCCCCTTCCATACACCTTATCATTAATACTATTTGTCTGCCATTTCTTGACATTGCTAAGGTTCCTGTGAAATTTTGAAGTCACAATAAAAAATATCAAATGCCACAATGATAAAGTGATTGTTGTATGACATCAAAGTTCTAAGGCGAAGATTCTCTGGTTAAGCAGAACAAATCTCCCAATAGGGATAATGTGTATAGTTGAATCAAAAGATTTTATACTGTCTAATATGTATAATTGTTCAAATGATGATTAAAAAATAAGGACATTGCTATAATTCAAAAATCGTGAATGCCATTTCAAAAGTAAGATGAATTTTAAAGGCATTAATTACCTACAGTGTTCTAATGTATGTATGATAGTGTATGGTTAATAATTGTAGGAATCAGATAACATTCATGCGGATGAATTGAAACTGGAAGACAAAAGTGATAAAGCTGATTCAGGAATGGATGAGGATAGTCAGCCATTTAATGAACAAGGTTAGAACAATGTGGTATCAACTAATAGTATCTTTACTTGAGTGTGTACAAATGAAGTGACTGACATCTATGTCATTTGGTCATGGATGGATTAAGATTGCAATGAAATATAATTCAGATGTAATCCTTATGGGAGATTTTAACATAAATTGTTTACAACCCAATAAAATACCACAAAGATGGTTAACTGCTCTAGAAACTTATAACTTTCAACAGGTAATTAAGGAACCAACTAGAGTAACAAATGAATCAAAAACTTTGATTGACCATATATATGTCACCAGTTTAAGCATGGTTAAAGAGGCTCGTGTTTCTAAATATTCTATTAGTGATCACTACCCAATATGTATGACAAGACAAGAGAAATTGTGTGATAAAAAACATTCTCATTCAACAATCACTTATAGAAATTTTAAGACTTTTAATGAGCAAAATTATTTAAAAGATTTAAAAAGTGCACCTTTTCAACATATTGAATTTGAAAATGACCCATCTGTTTGTATTGAAATGTGGTACAACATTTTTAATAACATTTTAAATAAACATGCCCCTATTGTGAAAAAGAGGGTAAAAAAAGACAGACAGCCTGAATGGTACAATAAAGAAATCTCATATGCAAGAAAAATGAGAGATAAATATCACTCATTGGGAATGTGGCCTGAATATAGATTCTGAAGAAACAGAACAAAATATATCATTGATACATCTAAACAGAAATATTATAATGATATGATAAAAGACTCAAAAGATTTTAAAACACTATGGAAATGTATTCACAGCCTAAATCCATCTAATCCATCAAAACCACATGAACTTATTACAACTGGAGACCATAAAACAACTGACCATAAAGAAATTGCTAATATGTTCAATAATTATTTCACCTCATGACCTGTTGAAAAATTAAGGCATAGTAGGGCACCAAACAACTCAAATTTTAATACTCTGCAGTGTTCTCCCCAGGCAGTTTTAGCGTCGCGGTACCGCGACGCTATATTTTCTTCCCGTGACGCTATAATAATATCCACGACGCTATAATAATTTCAGCGACGCTATAATAATATCCGCGACGCTATAATAATTTCCGCGACGCTATAATTATTTTCAGGATGTTATTTTTCTCGTTTCTGTATGGCAAAGCCATGTCCTAAATTGTGAACTTTCATCTAATTACCGCTTATGATCATAAAAAAATATATCACCGTTAATTGTAATCCCTTCAAGTCGGACAATAGAGGCAATTTAAAGTTATTACATAGGTGTTAATTGCCCTTTGGGTGATAACTGGTTGGATACTAATACCCCAAGCTGTCACTTGTGACATGATTAATACCACGTGGTATGCAATCGCAAATTTCGACAAGGAGAAAAATCATAAAATAAATCAAAATATATGTTTGCAAAATGAAAATTCAAAGAAACAAACATTTTTTCTCTTTTTAAAAGAGATTGAGTCTTATCTTTTTATGACTTGCTCAAAATATTAGTATTACTTTCTTTCTCTTCCTATTACTAGTTGTAAATCGAGAGTGAAAATTTTGATTTTGAACTATATAAGTTTTGTACTTTCTTCAGAAAGTGATCATAATTGGCTTAAGTTTATGTTTCATCCATTTAATGCATTAAAAACCAATCTCTTGTCAAACATTGTTTTATTTTCGTATTTTTCATTGCTTTCGGTGGCCATTTAATATTTTAGTGTAAACTACTGATTGGAATCGGACCAGATATGACAAAAATCCGCATTTTAAGATAACTACATATCCACAAATGGCACAGTAGACAGAAAACAATACCTAAAGAGAAAACTAAGCATTAACACTATTACTTAGATAACTTTGTTAAAAATATATATCATTTTGATAAAAGAAAACAACTGGGACCATGAACCAATATATTTGATAGACATGATAGAGAAAGTTTTTTAATTTAAATTTTATTGCTATATGATACTTTCTTTTTCCTTTTTTTTTATTATAAAAACCAGTGTTTTTTCCTACACATTTAGTGCAATTGTATCTATACACATATATTTTTATTTAGCCCAAGAGGAAAAAAAAATTTTCTGGAACTATAAATGAATATAGAAAACATAAACTGAAAATACTGTTATCATGGTTTTAGTTTAATTGTATTCTCAGTTATGAATTCAACAATATAGATACAAAGAATAGGGTGGAATAGAATATTTTATTCACCAAAAAAGGGCCTATAGCATACAAACAATATAATACATTTTGTAATAAACAATAACGTATATAACATAAAGGAAATAGAGCATTACCACGACGCGACAAATTACATTGAAAAAAATACAATTTATTTTTTACGCCAAATGTGATGCTATCAAAAATTTCTGGGGAGAACACTGCTCTGACAAACTATGTACAAATGAAATTCTTGAAAAAAAGGCATAATAAATTCATCATTCCTCCAGTAAAAGTTTCAGAACTATTTGCTGAAATAACTAAACTAGATGTTAAGACATCTTCTGGTTCTGACAATATACGTCCAAAGATTTTAAAACTTAGTGCTCCTTTCATAGCATCTTCCTTAACATACATTTTTAATGGAATGATTGATACTGGTATTTATCCATCTGTTTTAAAAAATGCCGAAGTAACTCCAATTTTCAAATCTGGTGAAAAAAATGTAGAGCTCTAGCAATTACAGACCAATATCTGTTTTGCCAACATTATCAAAATTAATTGAGAGACATGTATCTAAACATCTGTATAAATATTTGACAAAGTTTGATATTTTACACCCTTCCCAGTCTGGTTTTAGACCCAACCATTCATGTCAAACTGCTCTCATTAATATCATTGATAAATGGCTACATGAAATGAATAATGGAAATATCAATTTGGCAGTCCTCTTGGATTTTAAGAAAGCTTTTGATGTTGTTGATCATGAAATTCTATGTAAAAAACTTCTAATTTATGGCTTCCATAAAGATACTGTTGATTTTTTTAAATCATATTTGAGTGAAAGAACACAGCAAGTCCATATAAATAATCAGTTTTCTGATAAAAAGTTTATAAATTTTGGTGTTCCACAGGGCTCAATACTTGGTCCCATTTTGTTTGTTTTGTTCATAAATGACCTTCCATTACACATCAAAAACTGCCATACAGACCTGTATGCTGATGACACAACTATGCATACATCAGGAAAGAGTATTGGTGATATGCAATTAAAAGTACAAGATGATCTCCAATGTGTTGAAAAATGGTGTCATGAAAATAGCATGTTCATAAATTCGGATAAGACGAAATGTATGGTTATAGGTACAAGACAAAGGCTGCGTTTAAATCAAGCAGAACCAGTTCTAACTATTGAGAATAATATTCTTCAAAAATCATTAATTGAAAAACTTTTAGGTGTAAGAATTGACTCTAATCTGTCCTGGACAGGCCATATTAATTACTTATATTCATCAATTTCATCTAGACTTTTTTTACTCTCTAAAATCAAGAAATTTCTAAATATTGATCTAAGAAAATTATTTTATAATGGTTATATTCTCCCACTGATAGATTATTGTTATATTATTTGGAGTGGTTGTGCTAAAAATGAGCTAGTCAGAATAATAAAATTGCAGAAAAGGGCTGCAAGACTTATTTTAGATGCTGATCCACTTTCATCATCAGCTCCACTGTTTAAACAGCTTGGATGGATGACAATAGAGAACAGAATCTCATACCACAAATCAGTTTTGATGCATAAATGCCTTCAGAATGAAGCCCCTGTATATCTCACTGAAAAATTTAAAGAAATGCCAGAAATAAACCAATATTGTTTGAGAAATGCCTCTTTCAAAAATTTACAAGTTCCAAAAGCCAAAACAGAGCTTTATAAGAAATCTTTTATATATTCAGGATCTATTTTATGGAATAACTTACCAATATCCCTGAAAAAATCAACCTCAAGTACAAGCTCATTCAAAAAAGATTTAAAAAATTACTTGATGGAACATTAAGAAGCTGTGCGTTTTTTATATGCATAATAATTTTCACACACTTACTCAAACTTATGATATTGTTGATGCCAATACTATACATGTCATATGAATTTGTAACTTTTACCTGTTTTGAAAATTGTATATTTCATAACAATTTTTTATTTCATTATTCATGTATGTGTGTCTGTTTGATATTTTGTAATTGTTTGTTATATTTCATTGTACTTCATGAGGGCCTCAGGGAAGATAAGCTTCATAGCTAACTGTGTAACCCTCTTTAAATAAAGAATTATTATTATTATATTATTATTATTATTGTTTCATTAATGACAATAAGCCAGTTCTGGGACACGGTACATGTTGTTAGTTGAATCTGTCATGTGACTTCAATTACCACATGACCAAAATGTAGGCATCGCCACTTCCAAAACATTTTGAACAAATGGGTGAAAAAGCTTGATTTTAAACTAAACCTCCCTTCAGTCGTATGGGAATTAGGATTATATACTTGCGAAACATAAATTATTTCTAGACCACCCTGCAGAATGATTATTCTGAAAGTGCTTCAAACTTTGATAGAGCAGGGATACAGCAGGGCTTCCAAAATATATTTGAGCCAGCCGGACATTTTATATCTGATCCCGATTTTAATCCCTTAAGACATAGTCATAAAAAGCAATTATGGTAATCAGATGGCCATTCCAATGATTGACATTAGATTAAAAAAACGATTTTAAACTTTACTAGGCCAAAATAAAAAACATGTTTGTTTCCCCTCGCCCCGACCGGGTCAAAAATAAGCCCCCGAGTCAAAAAATTATTTGCCCCAAAAAAATCGGATTTTTTTTTATTCCCGAAAATAATTTGTTTCCATTCCGACATTGGTTCCAATATTACCGGAAGTCTTCCCGGAACTCTCTGGAGTTATCTATCAATTTAGCGGTACATGTATGTATCGAGGGTAAACTGTCTGCTTGAAGATGGCACGGTAGTATTTCCTGGCCCATAGGGATAATGATAGCCTTTTTAGAATTTTCACCACTTTCTAACACTGCAAAAAATTCTACATTCACAGTTAACTGAAGTACTTTCATTTAACTATTTAGAAATGAATTTGAATATGTATCATGACCGTTTACTTCTCTAAGGCCACTAGTATTTTTAGGTCTTTTATGGTGCAGTGAATACAAAATTAAAAAAAATTCTCAAAAATTCATTTTCATCTGTATGTAAAATTATTTCATATTTTTCTACACCTGATTCATCCCTCAGTTTGGGAAAGTATGTTCAGTTGATACTGTATTTTTTGTCCAATCACACTGTTTAGATACATTAACCTAAGTAGGGTACACAAAAGAGCAACCTAAATTCTGGAATGCAAATACTACCGTGCCACCTGAAAGATGGGCGACAAGATCGCATTGTCGTCTTCTGTACGAATTAAGTACAAGGACGCGTCAAAGGTGTTACCCATCGTGGTAAATAGATTATACAGCTTTTCAAAAAGGTGCACATGGAACGACGTGTTGAACGATTTAACTACAGATGATGGTCACAACATAGATAAATAAGATGAAGTGACAGTTTCTGTGTCTGATAAGATGGCTAACGGTGTGACTTTTGAACCCGATTTTGCTGATGAAATAAGAGTTGTTCATGGTTTTGACAAGAGACTCAAATACGTCCAATTTGACATTATAAGGGACGCACCACCTTTAAATGACAAAAACAATAATCAGACTAATAGTAATGCACAAAATGCATTTGACGTCCTAACGAGAAAAGCTAATACTCAGGCAAACTCGAAAGTGCCTTCCAAACTTGATGAAATAGCACCAAGATTTACTGGTAAGTATGTTAAAATTATTAAAGGTAAGAATTTTCTTTATTTTCTTGAAGGCTTGAGATGGTGTATGGTTCATGTCATTATAAATTAACCTGCCCCACACCAACTCAATTTCTATCTATATCCCAAACTTTTGGCCTGGAAAATGGTGTGGGAGGGGCTAAAATGGTAACTTCCTTGGCGGAATGCTGCCGAAATATTTTACAGGTGTGGACTTTGTCATTTTTTATACCCCGCCACACGTTGTGGCGAAGTATTATGTGATGCCCTCCGAAAAATTTGTAGGTGTAAAGGGGAAATATTATATACCAAACATGATGGTGATTAATTTTTTAGCTCATCTATGTGGGCTATTGCTATTCACTATATGTCCGTCGTCGTCGTAAACTTACCTTTGAAAAGTTTACGACGAAGATGGACATATAGTAAATAGCAATAGACCACATAGATGAGCTAAAAAATTAATCACTATCATGTTTGGTATATAATATTTCCCCTTTACACCTACAAATTTTTCGGAGGGTATCACATAATACCTCGCCACTACGTGTGGCGGGGTTTAAAAAATGACAAAGTCCACACCTGTAAAAAATTTCGGCAGCATTCCGCCTAGGAAGTTACCATTTTAGCCCCTCCCACACCATTTTCCAGGCCAAAAGTTTGTGATGTAGATAGAAATTGAGTTGGTGTGGGGCAGGTTAATTTATAATGACATGAACCATACACCATCTCAAGCATTCAAGAAAATAAAGAAAATTCTTACCTTAAATAATTTTAACATACTTACCAGTAAATCTTGGTGCTGTTTCATCAAGTTTGGAAGGCACTTTTGAGTTTGCCTGAGTATTAGCTTTTCTCATTAGGACGTCAAATGCATTTTGTGCATTACTATTACCAAAAGGATTGATATTCTAAATAAATACACTCAAATTGAGCACTAACAACTGATAAGTGGCCTCCAGTGGACAAGTCAAACCATCCATGACATCCAGTTGGGAAAAAAAAAAAAAAAATTACCTGCCTGCCTGGTCTGTTTACAAAGAGTAGACCCGGGGGAGGGGAAACAGACATTCTTTTAAATGTGGCCCTATGATATGAATTTGATGTTCGGATGTAAACTGCAAAGTGTGCACATCAGTGTGCTCATATCTGCCTTAGACTTTTTATTTATGCAAAATGACATTGTCAAAAACTTTCTTTTCGTTTTTAAAATCACTAAAACAGGATGTTGACTTGACAATGGTAAAACATGGACCATAAATGGATTCGTAAAATCTGTGTACATTTTCAAAGCACGACTGAGTAATGAAGCTCTTTCAACGTTATATATTTCTTCAACAAAATACTTGAAATTAACGTTAGATACAGGTATCAATGGTAATTTTAGCTTTTTTGAAGAAATGTAGGATGCATAATTAAATTTCCCACCTGTGCACATGGGCACACGTGTTCTAGTTCATACAACGTAGTTCTGACGATTTTTCGTTTAAAACCTTTTTAAATTTTTAATCAAATCATGTTGATAAACTAATTTCTTATCATTTTAATCTTTTGGTCTAAATCAACTAGATACAAACGGCTGAAATGTAAGAAAATAATTGTGATTAGACCTATCAATTTACATGATGTCCGGTACTGAAAATAGTTTACCTGTCACCTGAACAGGTAGATTTCAGCTGTCCAACAACTAATTAGCCTTGATAAAAAATTAGAAGGTATTGAAGTAGAGTTGTTTTGATAGTAATTTATCATCATGTCACTTTTATGACCCTGAAATGTGTGGTTGTTAAAGGCAAAAGGTTAGGTCTAAAAGATCGTTTATTATGTTAAAATGACCGAAAAAGCCTTGATAACAATAAAGAAGATGACGGTTTCATGCTTTGCCCAGCCCGACTTTTACCGGACATTATACAAATGAATGGAATATATGACTGTTTTGGAAGGCCTGGGATACAGGTGCACCTTCTATCTGGTAAATGATGTCAAATAGGCATGCAAAATGGATGATCTTTTCAGATGAAAGACATGATTCCAAAAATAAATACAGCACTACTTTTATGAAGAATTTTTGTGTGTATTTTAAGGTAATGATGATGACGATGAAGAGGAAATTGTAACAAGGAAACCAAAAAATAAGGTACCATCAGTTACATTATAAATACTATATATTAAATAAAAAGTGAGAAATTTATCAGAATTTTTAGAAAAGAACACCCTTTGAGTCTTCTAATCATAACATTCATGTACTCTCAGCAAATTTTCTAATATTTTACCCGTAATTGTCTTCGGCACTAGCCCAGATGGCATTGCATGTTACAAAATCATCATTTTCATGTTCAATTTGAAAACAAGATTAGAAACCTGTGAAATATTGCACTTAATGATGCCAATAACGACTTATCATGAAAGTTATCTCAATGCTTGTTTTATAGAAAAGTGTCCAGATTGATGAGAGATTTTCATAATTGAAGAATCTATTGAAATTAGATGTATGCTTTTACAAGCTCCCTGTGGACTAAGAACAAGTCAATATTATGTGTACGGTATATTCCAAAACTATATTACAGGTTTTCCTGTGCCTTAAATTTTAGCGTAAACAAAATATTTGGGCATCAGATTATTAATACTTTAATAAGCATTAAACGCAAAAAAGTACAAGAAGATTCATAATTTATGACTAGTTATAATGTTACAAGCAAATTTATAATTTTATTATTAGAAAGCTATATTTGATGATGACGATGATGAAGACAGTAAACAGTCAAACACAGGTTAGTTTAATACAGAAGGGGTTATAACAAAAGACAGGTTTAAAGAGTCATGCAAGAAATAAACTGAAATGTATTTTAATTTTGTTTTGATATAGTTTTTGTAGTGTTTTAAAGCTTTTTGTAACAAAATATTAAGATCTTCCTTTTAGCAACAAAATTTTAACAAATCAGAAATTTTATAACTGATTTCGAATTTAACTGATTTATAATAAAGACGTTAAAAAGTCCTTAGAAAATATTGGTAAAACAGTGCATAGAATTTTTATTATGATCTATTTAGAGTAATAAAAAATGGATATCTTTTTCAGAGGAGAGAGTTGAACATATAGAAGTGGTACCAACAACTACTTTGAAGGTAAGTGAACAGAAATTGTTCATCATCAATTTTTGGTAGTTCATAAATGCAGTTCCTTGCATATTGTTACTATAATAGAAAAATAGCCAATCAGAAGATGTGTTGCATCCAAAATTAAATTATATTAAAATAAAATTAATTACTTTCATTTTATGACTTGATTATTTCAGTGAAGTATGTAAACCTGTGTATCCCCAAAAAAGTTTGTACACATCATTTTGAAGATGGGTTAAATTTTCAAACCGTATTTACATCTAGGGCCACAGTGGCAGAGTGGTATAAGTAGGAACTACTGTTATCACTAGCCAGTCGGTGGTTTTCTCAAGGCACTCCTGCTTCCTTTACCTGGAAACTGGTCACCATGAAAAAGCCCAAAAGCAGTGCTTAAAAGTGGTATTATAAAAAAAAAGTCAAATCAAACCGTTTCTAATTTTAAAAAATTATGTACCATTTTATTTATGATTTTATATACCTAAATTTTAGAATTGATTGCTGATAAGATCAGGATATGATGCACTGGTTAAACTTTTACAGTAGCTTGTAGAATTAACTTGAATTGTTTAAACAAAAAATCCTTTTCTTTTTCAGACAGCAGACCAAGTCCTTGATGCTGTAATGAATGATGAATCAGGATCAGAACAGAATGATGGTATGATATTACTTATCATATGATAAATAGTAAGAAAAAAATTAAAAGGACAAAATTGTATAAATATTTAAAAAGCATTATGGTGAAAAGCATTTTAACAATAAAGAAAACTGTACAAATTCTACTGATTGATGAAAAACGAAGTGGAGCATATTGATACTGCTGATAAAAATGTAATTCCTACACAGTCATCTCCATACACTTTGAAGAGTAATTAATAATAAAATCATTGTCTATACTATACAATGTATAATATTTATTTTTTTTACTTTTTATCTTGTTATATTCTGGTTTTAATGTCTTGGGTGTTTCGGACTGCAACAGTTCCCCTGTGATCATTAATCATATGTTAGGCTTGTTAAATTTTTGTTACTTAAAAGATTATGTATTATGATAAAATTTGTTTTTTTTCAACAGATTCCACTAGTGATGAAGATGATCATGAACCTTTGCTGTCAACCATCAAGAAAAGGAAAAAGGTAGGATAGAATAAGCTACACTTACATTTACTCTTTACAAAATAGAGGGCCTTCTTTTTTAACAGATATATATATATATATATAAAAAAAAATTGCGAAAGCAAATTTACAGATCTAACATTGTTGGGTTGATGTTTAGACAAGTTGTATATATATATTCATTTGACATCGTGCTATTATTGATAAAGGATATCTGTTATCCGAAATATCTAATATTTGTATATTTTATAGTTATTTAATGGTGATGTTGTACCCTTTTTGACTTGTTATATATTATATTTTGTAGTGTACAGAATCATATTACATGATCCATCGCCCTGTAAGATTGATCGTTGACTATTTATTCAGTCATTTTATATATATATATATATATATATATATATATATATATATATATATTTTGTTAATTAAGACAAAATGACCTTTAAGATTGTTTTACAGCATGAAATTAAATAATGTTTTATTTATGTTACAGATTGTAAAAACAAATATAGATTCAGACAGTGAAGAAGATGCAGGTAATTTAAAATATGTATAGCATGATTCCAAAAAAGTGTGAATATGTGTTTATAAAATTTATTTTTTCTAAGAAAAAAATTATTCATTATCCTACAATGACCGACAAAAAAAGTTTTAAAAAATATTATCACGGAATGTGATGTCATTTTACTGTCATATCCAAAAGGTCTAATTTATTTCAAACAGATAAACATAGAAAAACAGAACTACTTTGATATTAAAAAGCAAAATACATCATAAAAAAACACATAATTACGACTATTCCATAGGACTATCTGATCTGAGTGTCTTTCTATCCTAACATTGATTCTGTTAGTCTAGGCTAGCAACTAAACTATGTCAGAAAATATGTACTTTCTAATCACTAACATTTCTTATTTTATTTTTAAAAATAATATGTACCATTACAGATAAAAAAGAAACTGGTGACAGTCCTGCAGTTATGAAGGTAAGAAAACTCAAACAAACAAAAATAATTCATGAGGAGACCATTCATGACATGCAATCAAAGAGACTAAAATAAATAAAATAAAAATCTGTTTGGTTTTATCAAGAAAAACAATGTGAGACATACCATACCATATATCTGGATATGAAGGTGTGTGTCTTCTTTCACTATTTTTATTGTCGATATTTTATAATGCAATAGGCCCCGCACAAACCTTCTGTACAGACGTTAAATCCACACTAGTTTTTATTTATGATCATAGTGATATATATATATATATATATGTAACAATAACATCTTCATGCCTTATATATCATGTACTGTAGTACGCCGCTAGATTAAAACTGACGTGGAAAGGTAACACATGGCCAGCGAAAGCTCTTTTTTGAGAGCCCAGGTGGTCGTGTGGTCTAGCGGGACGGCTGCAGTGCAGGCGATTTGGTGTCACGATATCACAGTAGCATGGGTTCGAATCCCGGCGAGGGAAGAACCAAAAATTTGCGAAAGCAAATTTACAGATCTAACATTGTTGGGTTGATGTTTAGATGAGTTGTATATACATTATGTACACAGCCATGTATCACCATCATTGATGGCGATCCGATGGATACATCTGTTGTAGGGTTGTCACTGACTCAGACGTACTTATGAATATAATTATTTTCTGTGACTGTATCTTACATTAATTTGTAGGATCCTTTACTATAGATAATTTAGCTGATCTGTAACAATAACATCTTCATGCCTTATATATCATGTACTGTAGTACGCCGCTAGATTAAAACTGACATGGAAAGGTAACACATGGCCAGCGAAAGCTCTTTTTTGAGAGCCCAGGTGGTCGTGTGGTCTAGCGGGACGGCTGCAGTGCAGGCGATTTGGTGTCACGATATCACAGTAGCATGGGTTCGAATCCCGGCGAGGGAAGAACCAAAAATTTGCGAAAGCAAATTTACAGATCTAACATTGTTGGGTTGATGTTTAGACGAGTTGTATATACATTATGTACACAGCCATGTATCACCATCATTGATGGCGATCCGATGGATACATCTGTTGTAGGGTTGTCACTGACTCAGACGTACTTATGAATATAATTATTTTCTGTGACTGTATCTTACATTAATTTGTAGGATCCTTTACTATAGATAATTTAGCTGATCTGTAACAATAACATCTTCATGCCTTATATATCATGTACTGTAGTACGCCGCTAGATTAAAACTGACGTGGAAAGGTAACACATGGCCAGCGAAAGCTCTTTTTTGAGAGCCCAGGTGGTCGTGTGGTCTAGCGGGACGGCTGCAGTGCAGGCGATTTGGTGTCACGATATCACAGTAGCATGGGTTCGAATCCCGGCGAGGGAAGAACCAAAAATTTGCGAAAGCAAATTTACAGATCTAACATTGTTGGGTTGATGTTTAGACTTATATAGACATATGTAATTTAAAATGTTATGAAACTCTACCAAAGACTATTATTTTAATTTTGGAAGAAGTTAGTACCTTTTACTTGAAAATATTTTTTATTTTGAAACTTTGAAATAACTATGTTATTTTATGAATTTAATTGCAGACCAAGTCTATATTTGGCAATAGTGATCTGTTTGATGCAGAGGAAGATAGCAACAGTGCAGCAAGGAACAGTGGTGAGATAGTAAACATTTAATTCATAGGGTGTTCCAAGTTATATGTTAAATATAAACTTTTATAATACATTTTGTTAAGCTTTGATGCATGACACTATGCATGATTATAGTGAATTTTGTGTCAAATATGGTGTACAAGATTAATCAAAGCCATGAATGTTGTCTACTACTAGGAATTTAATTATCTCCCTTGGATAAAATATAAGTGTTTTGTTTTTTGGTTTTACTGAGATAAGTTGGGCTTACTTAAAATATTTGTATTTGATAAACAAAAATGATCATCATTCCATGAACTATTATTAAACTTTTAAATATTATTTGCTTGTAGGTGAAGACACAGCCTCTGACAGTAATAATGAGGGTGGGGATGATGAAGGTTTTGATGAATCAGCAATGGACCCCAAATTATTGAAAAAGCTTAAAATGGTAGGTTATTGATTTTAAAGTTGACCACATCTTTGCCTAGATAGAATTCCAAAAGTGAAATACTCACTTCAAGCATTGGTTATAAGTTTTCTGAATGGTTAATGAATATAAACCAGTTGATCTTATCCAATTTGTTTTCTTGAAAATGACTCGTAGTTATCATAGGTATACTGGTTAATGTAAAATGAAAATGAACAAGAAAATAGATTAAAACAGAGCAAATATTGAAGAATGATATAAAGTATTTAGTTTTAAAAGGTGTAAATATAATGCAAATATTGTAGAATGATAAAAAGTTTTTAATTTAAAAACGTGACTATGCATTTTATATCAACATTCATTGTGTAAAAATTGCCATGCAGTATTTATTTTTGGAAACCTGGATACTTATTGCACAGAACATATAGGTTGTGTCTTAATTTTATTTGTACACATTGCTTGGTTGATACAAACTGTACCTGACCTTATAGCAAGAATTTTGTCCATTTATAAATATTAATAACGTTTATATTTCATACAGGGAGCTTCCAAAAAGGCAACAATGTCAAAGAAAAAGGTTGAACAGGAAGACAAGTTAAAACTACACAGTGAAACCCAAAGACTTATTAGAGGTAGAGTTTTTTATGATGTTTGTTAAATATAGCTTTTGCAAAGAGATTTAATAAGAATCATATTTCTCCGCAAGATAGTTCAAATTACAATACTAAATTTAAAAACACACAGCAGTCATTTTTTCATTTCCTCTATAAAGTTATATTCCACCTAGATAACTGTTTTTATTATTATGAAAATACCAGCAAATTTGGAGAAATAGAAAACTTTGTATTCATAGCTCTCCAATGTTTGATATCATCTGTTTAAATCAGGTGAATGATGCTGACTCCTTGGAGCCTTAGATATTGAATTTGCCTTTATTTCAGTAAGAATTTTAATATTCATTTAAATTAAATGTATAATTTTTTTTTTTCAGAATCAAGAGTTAATATACCATACCATCAACCTGAACCTAAACGTTTACAAGACTTTCTAGCAAGAGCTTCTAATAAGCAACAACAATATAAGAATTTACGAGGGACTAGGGACTCATTGTATGTGTACTTATTAGGAGTTATCAGTCTTGACATGATAAACATAAAATTGAGAATGAAAATGGGGAATGTGTCAGAGACAACAACCCGACCATAGAACAAACAACAGCAGAAGGTCACCAACAGGTCTTCAATGCAGCGAGAAATTCCCGCACCCGAAGGCGTCATTCAGCTAGCCCCAAACAAATATATATACAGTTAACTCTCGTTGTCTCGAACTCAGTTGACTCGAAATTTCGGATGAGTCGAAGTTTTCACGTGGTCCCGAACTTTATTCCATACAAAAGTATGTAATTCGACTCCTGATGAGTCGAAATTGGATGAGTCGAAATTTCGGTTGAGTCGAACTAAATTTACGGTCCCAAGATAAACAAAAGCATTCAAAATTCATTTTTTATCTCGAACTAATACACATATGTCAAAACATGACCTCCGGGATTTAAATGGATTGAAGAGTTAATCTGACAATACACGTGTAATTAGATTTCCGGTCACTGACCACTGTATTGATTTATGACATGCTATTTCCATGAGTGTTTACCTAAGATTATCTTTTATAGAATTTTTATAAATAATTAGTGATACATTGTTAATGTTCATGAAAAAGTATTTAAAATGTTTACAAAACAATTAATTTGTGATTTACACTAATGCGCTTGGGTGTGTATAAAGTGAGGAGTATGGCTTCCGTTGATGATCACATAAAAACTACTCAAACGGCGTCTTTAATCTTGTTATATTTTCTTTTGAAAAGAAATAGTGAGATAAAACAAATTGAATAGAAATTTTCTTAAATCTCTTGTATCCGAGAATAAACAATTTTGTCAGCTATAACCGACCTGAATAACGAAACTATCGATTGGAAATTACAAAAAAAAATGTACTCTCTTGGAAAAGCCATAGGATTTTGATTTAATTGAAACAATTGAGTAAGTAAAAATAATGTCATTATAATAATAAAAGACTGTGACATACAAATACATTGATCTGAATACTAGAATATCGATCCCCTTGCCATATTCACCCGCATTTATTTTAGCTTTATCAAGCTATGCAAGAGTTGTGTCCCTTAGATTGTCGAACTTCCGCTGTTCATTTGAGTCGAACTACGTGTATCTCAAAATATTTCTCTGGTCCGGCTGACTTCGACATAACGAGAGTCGACTGTACTAGTTTAGAGATAATGAACGCCATACTAAACTCCAAATTGTACACAAGAAACTAAAATTAGAAATAATACAAGACTAATAAAGGCCAGAGGCTCCTGACTTGGGGAAAGGCGCAAAAAAGCGGCTATTTTGATAGTATTGATCCTCCTTTCTATTATTTAACACTTCACATTTTGATGTCTAAAATCATAGTAAAATTGTTCAATGTATATACAGAACACAAAATTTTACATATTGAATCAGGAACTAACAATGTCTGAACTAATTAAAACATATTAGAAAAATGCTAACAAAATAATGGCATGGTTTATGCAAAAAAAAGAAGACTATACAATATTAAATCCTGTACAGCAATGTCCAGAACTACATGCCTTACATGCAATAGATTATATAAAATTTCAGTTAATCCTTACTAGTATAACTTGATATAAATACCAGCTCTTCACTCTTAACTACTCACAGATTCATAACAAGAAATAAAACATACTATTTTTGATTTGTCTTATATATACATGTATACTTTATTTTAAATATTCAAACTATTTATTATTAATTTTCAGGAAGGCCAAAGCAGTTGAAGAAATACTTACTAAAGCTAAACTTTCATACAAGAAAGAGGATATTGCTGTTCAAAAGGATGATAATGTGATATTGTTGGATAAACCAGAAAATAGTAATGACAAGGATGCTGTTTCTACTGACAGACTTAATGAGGGAAAGTCTGATGGAGAGGAAGTATTGTCTCAAAATCAAACAGGAACTGCAGAATCAACCACGAGTCAAAAAGATGATGATTGTGACAGTCTACCAGATATAACTGATAATCAGACAAGTGATAAAATGGATGTCGACGATTCAGTAGAACAGAGTGATAGTGCTAAAACTTCTACAGATTCTATAAATAACACAGATTGTCATAAAATTGAAAGTGAAAGTAAACCGTCCAGTGATTCTTTGTGCCAGGAGTCAGTTGAAAATACTGCCAGTGATAAATTGGATAGTGAAAATAAGGAGAATGAATGCTCAGACACTGTAGATGATGACATTAAAAAATCCCCCACCAAACCTTTAAATAAAAAAATAGCAATATTAGCAGAACTATCCTCTCTTCCAAAACTAAGCGTAGGCCCAGAAGACATTTTTGATTTAGAAGTGAATAATGTACAACCTAAAAATCCTGGAGTTAATAAACTGATGGATAGATTTTTGGCACATGGAAAGAAAAAACCCAAGCATGTAAAGAAAGATGTGGAACTAAGGTAAATTCAATTCATGAAATTTTTATCACAGAACATACACAATGTATTAATTTATGTTCATTAGTATTGATTTTACAGCACTGAGCAATAAAATAAGAGGTTACAGTGGTATTTTTTTTTTGGATGACTAAAATTATAAAAAATACTGATAAAGATTTTTGAAACCACAAGGCAATTAAAAATGATGAATGTTGAAAGAGATTACATAGGTTCATAACTCTACAGGGAGAAAACTCTTACTCTAAAAATTAACTAATTGTTTTAAAACACTTTCTACTGTTTAGGAAATATTAATCTTCTCAATGATCAAAACAAGTCATTTGATCAAGTTTTTTTAAAGTGTTATATTTTTGTCAATGGGTCAAAGTAAATATTTTGTCAAAATTTATGAAAATTAAGTGTGCTGAACTAATTTTAGTCGAGGCATTTGGAACCACCTTGAAAGGAATGGAAATTACCAAACTATGAGTAGAATGAATAAACTAAATACTTATTTGTGTTTTGTCTTTTTATTTACAGTGTCATACATAAAGAGAAAACAGAAGCTAACAAAGAAGAATTAAAATTGGACAAATTTGTCTATCATGTTGAAGAGAAAGAGGATTCCATGAGTCAGTTTGATGCACCAGGTTAGTTAGTCTTTTCTAAGGTTGAAATATTTAAAACAAAAAATAGACTAGGGAACTGTAAATACTCTTAAAACTGCTTTATTTCCTCTGTACAACATTTTTTTTGGGGAGGGGATGCTGAGCTTTGATTTGTACAGTTTGTTCTTATGTTATACTGTTATACCACAGTGCCAGATTTTTGGGAGGGTTGAGCTCTCATAAATCTAACCACAGAAGAAGATGAAATGGGACAAAAACTGAAAGTTTCCAAAACTCTGTTTTGGCAACTTAATAACAGAATACAGATTAAGCAACACTACTTGTAGTATTTAATTTACAATTATATCTCCTTATTTTTGTATGAAAACAAATTCAAAATATTAACTTTGTGTATTAAATTTCAAATTTCCAGGAGCCAAACTAGTAGCATTGAAAGAGAAATTACAGCAAAAGATGAAGGTAAAGAGAGAAGAGCATAGGAAACAAAGACAGGAGATATTTGACCTTGATAATGAGGAAGGTTATGCAGATGATGGAGAAGACAAGGTGTTGGACGATGATGAAGAAATGACTGATCAGTCTGATACAGATGTAGAGGACGATCAGTTCGATGAGCAATTTGGTGAGGAGGAAGAATATGAGGGAGAGGAAGAGGACAAAAAAGAGGTAATTTTCACGCAATTTGCATAAAGGGCATTTAAGGGCTATATGTAAACTCAGGGATTGAATTTTATTTTTTGTTTGTTTGAATATATTCAAGAGCATATGTAACTTTTGGAAACATTTGAACCAGTTATATTGTGTCTTACAGAGTAAAAAAAAAATATATTGAATATTGGGGAAAATTTACAACCTACATATAACTGCAAACACCTTGTAAACAGTTTACATTGATAAGTTTAACAGATTTCAACCTGACCATTAGAGACTTTGACTCACTGTTTTTATGCCCGATTTATGGGCATTATGTTTCCTGGTCTGTTCGTTCATCCGTCTGTCCCGCTTCAAGTTAAAGTTTTTGATGAAGTTGAAGTCCATTCAACTGAAATTTAGTAAACATGTTCCCTTTGATATGATCTTTCTAATTTTTATGCCAATTTAGAGATTTTATCCCATTTTCACAGTCCACTGAACATAGAAAATTATAGTGCAGATGGAGCATCCGTGTACCTCAGACACATTCTTGTTGGTTGTAATTATTAAATTGTGTAATTTGTAGTTTAATATAAAGCATGCACCATGTTTTTACAGGAAAACCCATTCTGTGATGATGAGGCTGAGGTAGATGATGATGACGATGAGTCTGCATTCAGACTACATATGTCTGACAGTGATGACGATGGCAATGAAGGAGATGAAGAGAATGACGATGAAAATGGAAAAGATGAAAATAGTGATGATGACGATGGTATATTTTTATAAACTTTGTGTTATATTTTTAAAAAAAAAAGAAGGATTTTGATATATTAAGTCATGCCGTAATTACCCAGAGTTTTGACTTTCATTTTGCAACATTGTGGATCAACGTTACAGAACATTAAGAAGATGTCAATCAATCTTAAAAAATGTTGACTGCTGAAATTCAAAATTACAGCACATATGTTGTATAAGAAAGCAGAGAAGCAGCAATTATCAATTTTCTAGTATTTAGTATTGTTTTCCCTGTCTTGGCTCAAACCAACAACCCCTGCACATCTGGTAAGCAAACTTCGAAAATAGAGAGAGATTCATTAAATAAAAAATTAAAAAATATAAGTAAGCAACCATAATACATTATAATAAAGAAATATAACATTATCATTAAAGGAATTTCCATTTTAGATATAATAAAATCAAAGAAGCCATCTTCTCTGAAAAAGAAACCAAGAGTTCTACATATTAGTGATGATGAAGAAAGCAAACAGTCCTCAGCAACTAATGTTGAGGACAGTCAACAGTCGGCAGATATTAACAGTGATCATAGTGAGTTGTGACTTGAAATAGTAATATTAGATGGTCTATTAAATTAACAGCATGATACATTTATGTGATAATAAAATTGTTGTCATTGCTATTTTGGCGGAAGTTACCAATGCAATAAAATTCATAAACACAGAGTTTAATGATATTTGACAAACTGAAAAAGTCAATTCTAAAGAGAGAAAAAATCTGTCTGTCTGTCTGTCTGTCTGTCTGTCTGTCCTGCTTCAGGTCAAGGTAGTTTTTGATGAAGTTGAAGTCCAATCAACTTGAAACTTAGTACACATGTTACCTATGATATGATTTCCAATTTAAATGCCAAATTAGAGTTTTTATCCCGATTTCACAGTCCACTGAACATAGAAAATGATAGTGCAAGTAGGGCATCCGTGTTCCATGGACACATTCTTGTTTATTTTGCATCAATATTGTTAAACTTTTACTTATTATTGTTTTACAGATAAAGAAAATAACAAAGAACACAAATGTAATGATTCTATAGAAGAGGAAGCTTTTACACCTTTTTCCAAACATTTATCAGGATTGGACAATACCCAGGTATGATATGGATTTAACACTTATTTGGTGTTATTTCCAGCTCTATAGGTCCTCCAGCCTTTATTGTCAACCCAAAATTGGCATCTCCTTTCTTCTTTTCAAAAACTGAGTTCTCCATAATGTTCAGATATACCTTTCAAGAAAATAATTTAAAATGAGTTTCTTTATAAAGATGAAGTTACAGGTATATTATTACTGTATTCCATTAAACCCAAGATTAATAGACATTCTCTACAAAAAGTTCAGAAATAATGCTGTCTATAATTTCAATAGCACGTGAGAATTGGATATTGCATAAATATCAACTCGAGTTATCAAATTTTAATATACATGTAATAATAAACAAACCTGTGGTGAGCTAATCATTACTAATTAAGTAAAGTAATGTTACAATTACATGTTAATTTATATTATCTTGTGTTCTAGATACGGTAATCTGTTTTACTAGATAGATTAAGGCAGTCCTCCGGCAAATATGATAAACTTGATAATAATATCATTACTAGCAACTTCATTAGACTTAGCTAATATATATCAAAATCAAAACTGCAACATAGTTGTTATTCTTTTTGAGTGTTGTGTATCATTTTTTTTTATATAAAAATACAATGTAGCATAAAATCTTTTTTAAACAGCAGCCATTAAAGAAAAGCCTGTCATTGCCAATAGAAGAATCTCAGGATCTATACGGAAAGAACAGTGCTACCCAGGGAAATAACTTTTACATAGAGGAATCACAAATGTTAGATGCTGATGGGTAAGGTGGAATATAGGATGCTTTGATGACTAACTTTAACATCATTTGGTCTCTGGTGGAGAGTTGTCTCATTGACAATCATATCATGCCTTCTTGTATTTGTATTAAGACTATTAAACTAGAATAACCCCACCATATTCTGTATGTGCCTTTCTTATGTCAGGAATCTGTCATTCGGCGATTGTTGTTTATTAGTTACATATTTGTTTTTTAACAATATTTTGTATATAAATTATATTGTTAGTTTTTTTGTTTGAGTTGTTTTACATTTGTCATTTAGGGCCTTTTATAATTGACTATACAGTGTGGGCTTTGCTCATTGTTGAAAGCTATACAGTACCTATAGTTATTATTTTCTGTGTCATTTCGTCTATTGTGGAGAGTTGTCTTTACTTATCCTTTATATCAAAAGTAAACGATTTTGAACAACTTTTTTGAATTACCAACCAGATAAGCCAATTATGTACACTTCAGAAGCCACTGTATTTCTGGAAATTGGTTTGAAGAAATTTTAAGGATTTTTCATGTTGCCAACTTTTATATATGGCTACCTTTTTGTTTTAGATTTTTGAAATTTGGATCTGAAAAAAAGCCACAACAGTCAAGATCAGATTCACCAAACTTTAAAAACTTAATACAGAGCCAAGAAGATACTGGTGACATGGATGAATTGCTGGGTCTTTGCTCAGGACGATTTGGAGGTGAGTTTAATTTCCCTTTCTAATGCAATTATTTTGTATCAATGGTTCTGATTGGATGACAGTTAGCGTAAAATTTTCTATCTCCTTGTCTGTAACTAAGGAAGCCGACATTTTGAATTGCTGAATGTATTGACATGTAATTTCTACAATAATAAGCCAAGAAACTCAAATGTTGCACCTAAAAATTTTCTTTTTATCAAATTTTGATTCATTCTGAAGCGGCACAGAAACCAGAAAACGCCCGTTGTTTATGTTTGAAGCAGGAAGCATACCTATGACGTCACCTAGTGTAGGGACCAAAGAAGATAACATCTTTTCGCGGAATTTTCTTTAATGAAGATTTTACACTGAAATAATGATCGAAATTTAATTATGAACTTGTTTTGCATTAGAATAGAGATAACTGTATTGTATTTGAAGCTTTTCGGACGTCCATTGCTAGTTTTACTGTCGCAAATACCCGTTTACCTGTCATCGCTACACGTCGCCAGGTAAACTAAATTTGCGACAGTAAAACTACCGATGGACGTCCTTAAAGCTTCAAATACAATACAGTTATCTCTTAATTGGTATGTTGAGATTTGTTCAGGATCATTTGCATGCAAAATGATCTTTCCTATGGCAAATACTAGAACATTATTGATTAAATTTTGTGTTTCACCATGTGGTTACTGCCAAGTTTTGTTTGTTACCCAATTTCCAGGTACAACATGATGACTTCCTACTCGTTTAAAAAGATTTTTATAAAAGATATACACTTTCACTTATAGATGAGGAAAAAAGAACACCATCCTGCAAGAATTTGTTTGGAATGAACTCACAAGCAGCTCCTGACAGTACACAGGGAAATATGGCTGAATTATTGGGACTATGTTCAGGGAAATTTGTCTCAAAGTAAGGATATTTGTTGTGAATAATTAACATTGCATAGAATGATAAGTGTAAAGCTTTGAACATGTAAATATTTAATTGTAATGGTATACATATCTTGTATAAATGATTTTAAGTTCCAAAGTTTTTGGTCGAGGTAGTTTTTTGTCGAGCCTGCAACTTCTGTTGCAGAAAGCTCGACATAGGGATAGTGATCCAGTGGCGGCGGCGTTGGCTAACTTCTTAAAAGCTTTATATTTTAGAAGGTGGAAGACCTGGATGCTTCATACTTTGTATATAGATGCCACATGTTACGAAGTTTCCGTCAGTCACATGTCCAATGTCCTTGACCTCATTTTCATGGTTCAGTGACCACTTGAAAAAAAAAGTTCAAATTTTTTGTAATGTTGAATTCTCTCTTATTATAAATAATAGGATAACTATATTTGATATGTGCGTACCTTGAAAGGTCCTCATGTCTGTCAGACAGTTTTCACTTGACCTTGACCTCATTTCATGGATCAGTGAACAAGGTTAAGTTTTGGTGGTCAAGTCCATATCTCAGATACTATAAGCAATAGGGCTAGTATATTTGGTGTATAGAAGGACTGTAAGGTGTACATGTCCAACTGGCAGGTGTCATCTGACCTTGACCTCATTTTCATGGTTCAGTGGTTATAGTTAAATTTTTGTGTTTTGGTCTGTTTTTCTCATACTATATGCAATAGGTCTACTATATTTGTTGTATGGAATGATTGTAAGGTGTACATGTCTAGCAGGCACATGTTATGTGACCTTGACCTCATTTTCATGGTTCAGTGGTCAAAGTTAAGTTTTGGTCTTTTTATCTAATACTATATGCCATAGGTCAACTATATTTGGTGTATGGAAATATTTTATGATCTTTATGTTAGTCGCGCAGGTTTTATTTGACCGTGACCTCATTTTCACGGTTCATTGCACAGTGTTAAGTTTTTGTGTTTGGTCTATTTTTCTTAAACTATAAGTAATAGTTCAACTATATATGTTGTATAGAAGCATTGTTAGCTGTATATGTCTGTCTGGCATGGTTCATCTGACCTTGACCTCATTTTCAAGGTTCATTGGTCTTTGTTTAATTATCTTGGTTAATGTTAAGTTTATGTGACAGTTGTTATAAAGCTTAGCTTTATACTTGGGACTATCAACATAATATCAAAGATTAGTATAGAAGGCGAGACATTTCAGCGTGTGCACTCTTGTGATGAAGTTGAAACTTAGAAAACATGTTCCCTATATGATCTTTCTAATTTTAATGCCAAATTACAGTTATAAGCCCATTTTCACAGTCCAATGGATATAGAAAATGATAGTGCAGATGGGGCATCCTTGTGCTAAGGACACATCCCTGTTCAATTTTGTATCATTTTAGTTGAAATTTTGGAAATTTGTTGATTAACAGTTATAAGTTCAAGATAAATTGATGTGATTTCAAAATATACTGCGTACAAGGCCTAAATTAATATTTTGTTTGTTTCCCCAATCCCGACCCTGCCAAGCAAGGTGTGGGTAGGTAGGTAGGGAAATAATTGTATTTTTTTCCAAAAAGCTTGAACAATATCGAACGATGCAGCAAGCCTGAAAATCAGAAAGGAATAAAATAATTTTCTACTTAGTTTTGACAATAAAATTTTATGTGTAGCACTGTTTTTGCAGGGTCGGTCGGGATTGGAGAAACAAACAATATTTTATTTTAGGCCCAAATAAGGCATTGTAATTATA
Organism: Mytilus galloprovincialis; assembly: GCF_965363235.1. Taxonomy (NCBI): domain Eukaryota; kingdom Metazoa; phylum Mollusca; class Bivalvia; order Mytilida; family Mytilidae; genus Mytilus; species Mytilus galloprovincialis. The sequence goes on along the minus strand of NC_134840.1, from coordinate 72,105,529 downwards.
CCTTAGCTTTAAAAAAGTGGGTGTATACTATACTGGATACTATATTTTTTTACCATGTGATGTATTCTCAGATTCATCATATAACAACTTCCTGTTTACCTAAATATTTGGGCCGGGGTATCATCAGAGAGCAGTAGCTCACAGTTTCACTTGTTTAAACTGTTTTTAATTATAGGATATATTTGCACCAAGATTTTAGTATATCAGTGCTCTTTTCTCTATTTAGTACACAAGCCACGCAGAAGAGATCTAGGATCAAACGTAAGGCTGATTTTGACGAGGACAGTAATTCATCACTACATATGGTTAGTGATACTGAGGAGGAGTTTAATGAGAGAGAAAAGGTAAATATAACTTAGTATACAAGAAGTAAGGTCTTTGTATAAGTTCATGAAGATGGGGTGACATGATTTTGAAACTTAAAACACATGATCAGTTTTTTGTAAACGTTTTATAATTATAAATCAAACAATTGTTTTGACCCAAATTTTATAGTTCACAGAACTGTCATGTGATAGTGTGAATTAAGTGCATTCCCAGGTTAAAGCTTTGGATTTAAAAAAGTTTACCATTATTAGGTTGTGGTAACATAAACTTGAAACTAAGAACACATGTACTGCAAACATTTCAGATTTTAGGGAAAATTACAATTTTAGATTTAAGGGAAATTTGAATGTTTTATTTTGTTTGCATGTGATTTAAGTGTTAGATTTTACCAGTGAGGTTAGTATTCATACCAAATACTATGCCTCATACAATATGATATAACTTTCATGCCTATCCATCCATCAGTCCTAAATTTTCTTGTTGTCTCCCTTCAATACTTTTCAATCCCCTTCAATTTGTATGAAAGCTTTAATATATCAAAACCATGGATGATTTTAAAAAAAAGTTATTGTAGTAATAAACTTATGATATTTTACCACACATAGATTAATCATGAAATACACTCATTTTTTTTTACTGAATGTCCATCTATTTTACATTTAAGAAAACCTTCAGTGATGATGAGCCAGATAATGAAGATAATGATACTAATTCAGTTCACTCAGAAGAAAACATTCGCCCATTTCAAGGACTGGTATCTGGAAAGACTGGGTAATTATGTTTCAAAGATGAAAAACCTTTTACAACAAGGATATGGCATATTTGTATGCTGTAGATGTTCTTCTTAATAATTTATATCAAGTGAAATATATTACATACATGCTCATTTTGAAGGGTTGCAAAAAAAAGGAATATATTGTATGATTGCCATAGACATAATTATTTGTAGAGGACAAGAAAGATAAGAAAGTGAATATTTACACATATATTCCCCTTCCAAATACATTATAACATCTGTAAGCTACTGTCACCGGAATCATAGCTATGCTCCAAAAGAGGAGCAATACTGGTTATCTTTGGTTTTTGTCTGTCAGAAACATTTCTTTCACATTTTTCTGCAATTACAAGACAAAGCTTGACACATGGCACAAAGCTTCATTTAGTTATGCTGTACATTGTGACAAATTTTCAGATATTTTTTCATGCACTTCAATTTAAGTCAACAATATTGAGAGTTAAGTGTGTATTGCTAGCCATACATCTTGTTAGTTGCATTATCAATGGAATGTGAATTGATATTGTATTTTATTCTTTTCATTGTAGAAAAATCAGGAAAGAGTTTGTTGATGAGGAAGCAGAATTGTCGGGTATTTACAGCACACATATTGTGAATCTTATATGTGTAAAAAAAAAACACACACAAAAAGAAGCACACAATAGATAAAAATGCAAAATTAAAAAAAGCAACTTTTTCTTTAAGGCTATTTCTTTATCATAGATCAATATTTCATACATTCAGCACATGAAACATTAAGTGAATTTGATTTTATTATCTGTTAATTCCTTCATGTCAAACAACAAATATTTCTAGCATATTATGGATGAGAATAATGAACCAAAATGTTAAGTTGAAGGATCTGAAATGTTGGTACATTCAAATTTGTCATGGATTTTTTTGAAAAGAGACTAGCTTAAAATATTTTTGATTATGTAGAAATAGTGAGCTTAAAAATCTGCAAATTATTTACACTTTTTTTGTGGGAATTGACAAAAGTCACCCATCTTTTGTGAACAGTGTATATAGCCCTGTAAATTTCTTCTGGTTGCTGTGTCTTTGACAAACCTAACTTGATCTTGGTAATGAGATGTCATGTATGTGGCTAAAAATATGATAGTGTTGGGAATGTATGTATTGATAATTTGTTCATTGTAATATGTTTAGGTAGTGAATATGACAGTGACGAGAACATAGATCTAGCTGAGGAAGATGATATCATGGAGGCAGAATTAGGAGATGCTGATGTTACTGCCACAGAAGATGAACTTAGGGACCAAGTTGGTCGAGCTCATTTGTAAGTTTAAACATTCAAAGAATCTTTGTTTTAATATCATTTAGGCAGCCTTGAAATTTAATGGTCAAAGTATACTTAAGTTTTTAAGTTATAGGACACAATATACTGATATATGCTATAATATGCAATAGTCGAAAGATAAGTAAAAAGTCTTTCAGTTATGGGACATAATATTTAGGCATTTATAAGAATATAGGGTCAAAAGATTTTAGAGTCTTTCAGTTAGTGGACAAAATATTTAGGCAATCCTCAGTTTGATGGTCAAAAGAAACTTAAAGTGTTTCAGTTAATCAACATGATTTTGGGATTTGAAAATAAAATTTGATGATTGGACTCTTAAAATAACAGTATACGCCTAATATAATATTGTCTTAATAGACAATCTTTCTATGAATTAACTATAAAGTGATCTACATTATTTTCATCAAGAATTATTTTTTTTATGAGATGTCATATTGTTTATTATATTTGGTAGGAAACAATTGATAGATGATGACAAACGTGAATTAATGAGATTCCAGGAAATGTACCTCCCTGATGGAGATTTACACTCGGACGCTGGCAGACTGAGGAGGTTTAAGTGGAGTGGAATTGGTAAATATTAATATCTTATTCTTACAGACTTGTTTTTTAGAGTGGAAAAACTACATAGTTTGTGCTAAGTATTTGCTCTGATAATTTTTCAATCTTTACAAGTTTACTTGGTGAATTTTGGGTGTAATTTTCCTGTTTATTGGTGATATTATTGTCATATTTGAGACAGCTGAAAAAGAGTGTCTTTATTTCTGCACATATCCAAAAGTTTTATTTTTCATGCCCCTGATACAGTGGATGGGCATTAAGTGTTACTATCGTCCCACAATTAGTTTCCTTTCAATTTGGGTTGCATCACTCTTTCCGTTCTAGAGTCATGTCCCATTTTATTTTATATGCAAGTGTAGACATCATGGACACATTTTTCATTTATTAACTTTAAACTTTATTTACTTCACACAGTGAAAATCTGTCTTTACTTTTAAAAATTTAAGTATACAAATCTGTGGTTCAGCCAGGTTACCCATGAAATCCACTCAAAATGGAACCCCTCAAATATTGATGAATGCACAATTAACCTTCTTTTTCTCCCATCAGATGATGACACACAGCAGGATATGTTTTATGATCAGTCTGATGAAGAGAAAGAAGACGAGGAAGGAGAAGAGGCAAAATGGAGAAAAGATAGATTTGAGAGAGAAAAATGGCTTCAAGAACAGCAGATGGTCAGTACCGAAGATTATTCACGAATTCAAAATTTAAATGCGAATTGATCATTGTAAAAATACACGACCAGATTGTAATGTGCGGAAAAATTAATGAAATTTCTGTTCAAATTCTAGGAAAATTCTAATCTTGGACAACCCATGTAATGCCAGGTTTATAAATGTACTTCATCATGATCATGTTCAGTTATATAGAGAAGTACTTCCTTCCAAAATTTATTTTTTATTGATTGTGGTTCTCATATTCTGTTGCCTTATTACAACTGTATAATAAAGGTTGAAGAAATAATATACTAATAATTTTAGGAGAATGAAAAGGGTGAAGATGAAGATAGCCAGTTTTTGAAATTGGGAAAAGTATTTTTAAAGAGAAGAGGTATGTAGTGTGATCCTTCAAAAATGTTTTTTTTTTTTTTAAAGAATAAGACAAATATGAAGAAAAGATAATCATTAGTTGCAAAAAAAGGACTATACTATGAAATGTTTAAACAAAAATAAGGTTTTTAGGGCAGAGATACTTTCTTTTTTTCAGTAGAATGTAAAAAAATCTTTGTTCAAGTGAAGATATTTGCCATTATTACATTCATCCTAAAGCAAAAACTAAGTTCACCATAATTTAAACCTATCTTAAAAAAAATGTAAAAGTAATAATTTATTTTAAGACTATGGATAGTTTGACATAGAAAGTTATTTTTGACAGGGAAATTGAACTTTTGTTTGTGCTTGAAGTTATGTTTGATTTTTGAAGTTTAGAATTCTATGTGTAAGGCCACACCAATTTAATTTCTTGTTCTACGGATTTTTGGACTCCAAAAATTGGGGCGAGCGAGCGATTTGAAAATTTTAATAAAAAAATATTTATTTTGCAAATTTTTGAGGCGAAGCTTGAAAAGTAAAGGCGAGCAATTATATTTTTTTTTTGTAAACATAAAATAATAGGTTTTGACAATATTAAAACTTGATTTATCACTTGTACTTTGACATTTCTTTAATTTATGAAGTATTTTTCCCTGTTCACCAATAAATAATTGAATAATTAGATTTGGCATATGTATGTGTGCCACTTAATGAGACAATTCTCCATCCAAGTCATAATTAGGTTGGGAACAGCCCCTCAATTTTATAAATATCCTTTTTATGAGGGGTCAATATAAGGTACAATATATTTTTTTGTAAATAAAACTTTTTAGTACAAAAGAGCTCATATTTTCCCAAAGAACTGTATATCTATCTGGTATTAAATGGTCAAAACATGCCCAAGAATTTTGTAATATTCCTGGACTTAACACAATGTTAACACATTTACTTTAATATTATTCAAAATAAATAATATAAATAATTCTCTTTAAGAATCATAGTAATGTTGTTTAAAATTATTTAAATATGATGTATTTCTCCTCTCTTTTAGTTAATTTTTTTAAGTTCTTCAAAGGATTTGTATAGTAACACTATGCCAATCCTTGGTATTTCTTCAAGTTTCTTTTTACAACAGTAAAATGACCCCATATGTGCCCTTCTGAGGGACAATAGCAAATACAGGTCATAGTACGTACAGCAGAGCTTTGACCCAGACCAAACAGCAAGCTATAAGGGACCCCAAAATTATAAGTGTACACAATTCGAACAGGAAAACCAACGATCTAATTTATATATATACAAACGGGAAAATACCAAATAATATTTATGAACATCAAAGAGGGACGAAAGATACCAAAGGGACAGTCAAACTCATAAATCTAAAACAAACTGACAACGCCATGGCTAAAAATGAAAAAGGCAAACAGAAAAACAATAGTACACACGACACAACATAGAAAACTAAAGAATAAACAACACGAATCCCACCAAAACCTAGGGGTGATCTCAGGTGCTCCGGAAGGGTAAGCAGATCCTGCTCCACATGTGGCACCCGTCGTGTTGCTTATGTGATTACAAATCCGGTAAATAGTCTTAATTCGGTAGGTCATATTCATGAAAGGGAAGGGGATTGTAGTTACAACATAAGGAACATATCCGATATCATTTGACGATATCTAACTGCTGAACAACAGGCCCCTGAATCAATCAGGACAGGTGCATAAACATGCAGGGGGTATGGATAGTTTTGTATCGCCAGCATATTGCAGTTGAAGGCATTTCTTTCCGAAGTTCTTTGAAGTTTATTTCTAACAACGAACATATTTTGAGAGGGAATCTAAGTAAGGGGGAAGGAAACCAATGTTTTGTTCTGTACAGGTATTTTCTTCTGTTTTCTAATATATCGGAGCACTCCCATTTGGGATAAATGGGTTTCATGCTGAATCAAATATTATCACAGACATTGACACAGTGTACTTGGGTGCTTATATGTTTAAATCGTTATAAATACATGTTAGATTGTGATTATAAAAACAAGTGCAAATATCTGTTTATATTATTTACAAAAAAAAAACGGTGTGGGAAATGGACACGATTACATTTCTGGATGCGGGAAGTTGGAATATAAAAAAAATATAAAAATTCTGCTTTGAAAAAAAAAGGTGCGGGCGAGTCCGTCGAACAAGGAATTAAATTGGTGTGGCCTAACAAGATTTTATATCAAAGCAAGGTATTATTTTGTCCTGATAATTTAGTCAGAGTTGTACCCCTTTAACAGTTGCAGTAAAAATATATATGACTGACAGTTATGTGCTTCCTTTACAGATTCTGATTCTACTTTGTTAAAGAAACCAGAACCTGTTCCTGCCAAAACAGGGAAACAGTCCACAGCTTTACCTGTCCCAAAATTATCATCTGTAAGTATTCAGTATATCTTTAAACCATTTCTTTGTGTTATTTGCTCTTTTAAAATGCTTGTTTATTCTATATGCAAGGTATACACATGCTTGCTATGAGTTTGTTTTAAAAGTTTTTCATAATTTCACATGAACACATATTACCTATACTTGAATTCATAAAATCATAATTCAGTGGAAGAAAGATATGAAGCAAATGAGCATGAACATTTCCAATATATATGAAAACCTATTTATCAGAGAAACAGCCAAAATTATTAAATTTAGATTCCTACAATGTATGTGCAGTTAAAAATCATATTGATATAGGAAGATGTGGTGTGAGTGCCAATGAGACACCTCTCCATCCAATAGATATAGGAAGATGTGGTGTGAGTGCCAATGAGACACCTCTCCATCCAATAGATATAGGAAGATGTGGTGTGAGTGCCAATGAGACACCTCTCCATCCAAATAGATATAGGAAGATGTGGTGTGAGTGCCAATGAGACACCTCTCCATCCAAATAGATATAGGAAGATGTGGTGTGAGTGCCAATGAGACACCTCTCCATCCAAATAAAAATTTTAAAAAAAGTAAATCATTATAGGTCAATGTACGGCCTTTAACAGGGTGGCTTGGCTCACACCGAACAACAAGTTAAAAGGGCCCAAAAATTACTAGTGTAAAACCATTCAAACAGGAAAACCAAACGTCTAATCTATATAAAATAAAAAAAACAAGAAACACGTATAAATTACATAAACAAACGACAACTACTGTACATCAGATTCCTGACTAAGGACAGGTGCAAACATTTGCAGCGTGATTAAACGTTTTTCTGAAACAATAGCATAACATCACAACATAGAGAAACATGGTAAAATATCAATTGGCAGGCTTAACTCAATCAAAAAATGTACATTTATACACTATAAACGAATAAATTTTGCCCTGTTAAGTGATTGTCATCATTTTTGTGATTGCTTTGTTTTTTAGTATAAATTTCTTATCTCCATATATACTTTTGTTGGATACATTTCAGACTCAAAGAAGAGGATCATTTTTATGCAGAGATAAGGATACTCTTGCAAAGATAGCTAATATGGCAAAACCAACAGTTAATCCTTCAGGTGCTAGGAGTTCTGGGAAATTTACCTTCCAAGTGATCTCCCCTGATAAAGACTCTCAGGTAAATTTACAAATGTATATGTGTTTAAGCACAAGTCTCCTGTATTTTGCATTAAATAGTGATTTCTTTTCAAGTTACATATATCATATTTTTTTAATGTATGGCAGTGAAATTACAGGTATGTTTAAAACTAGCTCTGCAGCATGCCAGAAAGAAAGTGAATATTTATTACAGCACATTTATATGAATGATTTTTTTTTTTTAGATAAATCCAATTTAAGATATATGAAGTATATATTAGGTGTGAACAAAAAGTCTTCTAACCTAGCTGTGCTAGGAGAGCTTGGTAGATTCCCTTTATATTTTTCAGTTGTATTATTAATGCTAAAATATTAGTTGAGAATAAAGAATATGAAAGATGGTTTACTGTATGATACCTATATGTGTAACAAAAACATTTCATTTTTAAAAAGCTGAATATTCATAATTTGGAGGTGAAGCTCAACTTTTTTATCAAGTCAGTTCAGCAAAAACTTTGTAATAGTTTTGTAAAATTTTGGAGCACAAAAAGAATAGATACACAGAGTAGTAAATTAGATACTTATTTCAAACTTAAAACTTGTTTTTCGAAAGAAATGTATCTATTTTTAAACAATTTTCAATTGAGAAGTGCCATATGTAAAATTAGAATCAGTGCACATGATCTCAAAATAGAATCAGTGCACATGATCTCAAAATAGAAAGAGACAGATATAAAACATTATATATAGAAAGAGACCAAAGACTTTGTAAGAAATGTACTCTAAATCTGGGTAAAGATGAACAACATTTTATAACTAGTTGTCCAGCATACAAAAATGATAGGAAGATATTTTTCATGGAGATAAACTGTATTTGTCCTAATTTTATACATCTTTCAAATGAGGCAAAATTTGTTTGGTTATTTACTAATGAAAATTTGTCTGTACTTAAATATTTAGGGAGCTATATTATTACATGTCTAGATATTAGACGAAATGTTAATTAATGTATGTAATAACAATGATAGTTGAAATGACTTTATGGTTCTGATCCTGCCTGGAATTAAATGTATATGATTTTTATAGAATGAAGATAATAACATCTGTCTGAACTTTTTTTTAATGTTTCATTTTAGTTTATAAAAATGTTTTCTGTTACAAATCATGATGTATTGTTTTATATGTACATGTTATGCTGTCCATCAAGGGCCATTGATTGGAATAATAAATATTCCTGTATGTTATCTATACTGCGCATGATCATTGCCATGCAACTTTTAGGTCAAACAAATAAAAAAAATCGATAATTGGGAATTTTCAATATGACATACGAGATTACAAAGCACTACTACTACTATATCAAGATATTGTCCTGTGACAAATAATATCCAAAACATCAGGATTAGGATAAATCAGCTTTTGAAAACTCTTCCTTCGTTTAATTGTTTCAAAAATCAGAAGATTGAAAAGGAGCTTGTCTTTATGAACCACACTTGTAATTTCAAATATTTATTTAAGGATATTTTGATTTATTGTGAATCTGTGTCAGATCTATGGACATTTCCATGAATAAAACTCTATGAAAGCCTTGTAAAGAATTTGCATTTTAGGAACATGGCATTACCAGTGCAGGCTATAGTGTGTGATAACATTGTGTGAGGGAAGTCGACGTTTGATGTACCACTGTTCACTCCAGTGCAATTTATGACAATGTCACTGCATCAATCAGAATTAATTTTTTTGCAGTGTTTTAAGAAATGATTTTGCTTTGTTGTCGCGTATTATTTGTGAAACATTCAATGTTTTAAAAAGGCGAATTTTCTTTATAAAGTCAATGATTATGTTGACTTTTGAAGGCCAAACTTTCTACAGCCTTAAATACGCTAATGAAAGATCCAAAAAATATACCAATACATAACGACATGTTAATGCCCGCGTCACACTGTCCCGATTTTTATATACGATGGACACCCGAATGCGAAAATTGTAAGTTCGTACGAAGTTGGTCCCGATCTCGTTAAAATACCACAAAGTGACCGAAGCAATTACGATGAATAACGAAGTCTATACAAGGGTGCCGAAAGTATATACGATAGCAAAAGATGGACATACGAAGGTTAACCGAAGACGGTATTTAAGCTTCATATCTCAGCCGAAGCCTACAAGATGGATCACGAAGGCTACACGATGGATTACGATGATGGCGCGATGGCCATACGATGTCTAAAGACGTCGTGTACAGCTTACGACGCATTAAAATTATATGCCAAAGGCATCACGCGTTTTAAATTGTTTGATCAATATTGAATATATATTATATTGTACATTTAATTTTTGGTTTAATCATAAGACGGAAGACCGTGGGTATTTCCAGTTACTGAATAATTTGGTTGATTTCTAAAAAAATAGTTTATGTATCAAATATGCGTATTCAATTTACCATTTTCTGCATGTGGCATATACAAATATAGTGTCCATATTTGTCCCCAATATGTTACATACGAGGGGATGCCACGCTCGGCATTGCCTTGTTTGAACTGTAAAATCTGTGTACTAGTCTGAATAATCACCCATAATTATGCCCATGTTTACTAATCTATCTTAAAGGTAAGGTATTGGGTTCGTTGATCCCTTTTTTTCAAAAAGAGCTCTTTCCAGGAGAACTATTTATCATAATAATATAGACTAAAGGAAGGATGTGGGGAAAGCAACAAATGCGGCAAAATATGACATATAGAAAACAAAATGTTTATGGAGTAAACATTCGTGTGACAACATCTCAGACGATACATAAAAAATCAAAATAATGAAGAAAAAGTTGGTTTCCCTATATACGTGTACCTGCAGTGTTGGTATACGAGGCGCGTTTATGATTTTCATTATGTTATTTGATATGAAAAATTGACAAAAAATAATATTTTATTTGTAAAAGTAAATCCTGAGCCTGTAATACCTGCTCTTCTTGTTCCATTTGAATTAATAGAAACAACGCTGTCGCCTTTCTTGTTCTCATAGAATCATATGATATGAGCGCCATGTTTTGTGAACGTCTTCCTTAACTGTCGTATTAGACTGACCAGTGCATATCGCGCATGGCACTTTAAATGTATTTTAGCGCGAACATTAACTTACATTTAGCTGGATTTATTGCCGTCGTAGTTCCATCTTGTCGCCTTCGTACTTTTATTTGATGGCAACACGACGGGATTACGAGGTCTTCACGAAGTCGTGTTGCCATCGTAAGAGATTCGGGTAGATTCGTGATTCATTCGTGTAGACATCGTAATGTCAAAACTGTCCGATGGAAACGATGAAAACACGAATGCAATACGATGTTCAAAGATGCGTTCCCGGTGACATTACGATGGTTAGGATGGTGATACGAACTCAATACGAACCCTCAACATCGGATGCACCTTCGGGGATTTTTTAACATGTTAAAAAATTTAGAACCCTTCCCGAAGTTGTCCCCGAAGGCTAGAAAAAGTGGCCGATGGTTCTACGATGGTAAAAAATGTCACTACGAATAGCGCGATCTGGATACGATCAGTCCCGATTTTGAAAATTTCCATAATCGTGTTGCCATCGGCGTAAAAATCGGGACAGTGTGACGCGGGCATTATGAAATTATAACAAATCTATTGGTTAACAAATTTTTACTCGTTATTGCAAAATAATGAACTGAATATATCTGACATTTTCTCCCTACCCAGTTTACCCCTATACATTTTTATGATGTGGACTGGTCATTGTTATTGAATCGTAGGCAATTTGATTGGATTAAGTTGTTATTAGTTTACCTTCAAACTTGTTTATGCTTTTCATACATGACTATTGATTAATTAGAACATGCATGAATGTGTACGGTAACTAAAATGACCTTCAAACTTGACACTGGACGAGTCAATATTATGTTTTATCAATGAAAGTTAAGGTATGAAAGGTAAGAATTGCCACTTATTCGATTTTCACAAAATTTTCGGAATATACAGTTGAAAGGTTATTTTTAAAAGCCTATTGTGAAGAGTAAAGAGAAAGTTTACAAATAATACGTTTTGTTCCATTAAACAAGTCATTTTCGTAAGAGAAATACCGAAATATATTTTACGCACGACTACGGCAGGTAAAATTATTATTTATCATAATAAAAAAAAAGCATTTTTCAGTCTCATTGGAATATGTTGATTACAATTAATCCCAAACTTAAGAAGTAAGTAACTAAAGTCAAAATATGTCCGATCTGCCTATTTCTGCACATCAAAAGTCAATACGATCGTTTTAAAGTCAATTTCGTCTACCTCACAAAATCTTGTTAGGCACTATAATACATAATTTCTTCTTAATTTTATACATTTAAAAAAACACTAGTGAAAGATTAAAGAATATTTTTATTTGGATACACTTGAAGAATGATATATTGATTGACATTTTATTTTATAGGCCATGCCAGCTCCTGCAGAACCTAAAGTAAAGAGATCGACAAGCATGCAACCAGCTGCTAAAAAACCAAGATTAGAACGAAGTGCTTCATTTTCTCAGAGTAGCATATTTAATCATTTGTAAGATTCATTTCTAAATGCAAAGATCTCTGGATGTGCTTTTGAAGACATAAGCAGTACAACTGTTTGTACATTCATGACTTTTAAAACAATATTTGTTTCATCAATGACTCTTTCATTTCAGTTTTAGTGATGCTTTAGGAGAAATACCATACTTAGAAATATGCAACTACTGCTGAAGTAGTGTAGATGAACAACCCAGATTTTATCCTTAAACCTAAAAGCGTAAAAGATTTTGTGAAGATCATGACTCAAAAATATTTAAAAATTGACCGTCAGAAGATACCTCTACAAATATTTGTGCTCAAAAATAGCTAAATCCCTTTATATTGATCATTTCAACTTGATGTTTTACTATATTGCTCTCATTATTATTATGAGGATGATAAACATTGAAGGCCTTGGCTGTATCCTTAAATTTAAATATTTTTTTATTTGTACACGGTGCAGAATTGCAATTCACAGAAGAATTCACATTTTAATGTGATGTGATCATATTTATGAGTCTGGAAAAAGACTGTCCATTTAACATTGTATTATATTTGTACTTATTTGAGATGAATAATGTACCAAAATACCATGTAACATTTTTTTGAAAAAATATGCTATGTATAATTTATGTAAATATATATATATTTATATCAGAAGTATTACAATTTTAAAAATACAGTGAATAAAGTGCTTTACTTAGTTTTTAAGTTGGTTGAAGGTGTGATGTTAGTCATGTCTTGTTTTGTTAAGTTATATGCAAATCTTTTGTGAAAAAAAATATATTGATGACCATATCACACCCATTTTGAGGTAGCCATTCTCCACCAAATTCAGAAATTTATCCACATTGTTTGAGCAAGTAAGACCAACATCTTTTAGATTTTGACAACTTGTGCCATTTTTTTCATGCTTGCGATGTTGCCATATGCAAAACATAGGTATTACTATCAATTTAGATATTACAGTGTTTGCAATCTTGTTTGTATTCAGTAAAAAAAAAAAAGTAACCAGAGTTATGCCCTTGGAAGTATTAAATTTATGGAAAATAGCCTTGTTAACACTACAAAAAAGTGATTTTAACAGTCACTTATATCAATTATCTAGCTCTACCAGCACCCTGCTGGAAAACTAAAAATGTGACGATAAATCAATTATTGACCCAGGCTGGTATACAGTTATTCCTTGAATTATCAGTATGTGATGAGTAAGCTTTAAAAAACTGACCCGTTAGCTGAAATTTTCCATCTTGTCAGCCCTTTCAAATCTTGTTCATCTTCAAAGTCAGTCTGAATATAAAAAAAATAAGGCAATATGGTCAGATTGCCAATTAGACAACCATCTAGACCAAAGTAAGATGATGCAAACAACAAAAGGGTGTTGTAGAGCCTTCAACAATGAGCAAAACCCATGCTTCATATTTATAGTAAGCTTTAGAGGGCCCAGAATTTCGATTATGGAAGTAGATATTTTTTGGTGAACTGAGAAATCAAATACTGTAAATTCGGAAATTATTGGGTGTATTTATTATTGCGATTTTGTCATTTTAAACTTAAATGCGATTTTAATTTGTACGATTTTGAGAAGAATTCTGTTTAATTCATTTAAAACATTTCAAAATGCAAGTTTAAATTATTGTGTTTATAGTTCTGTTGCATTTATCGCAATAATAAAAACCTTGCAATAATTTCTGAATTTACAGTAGTCACCTGATTAAGTATATTTTTCTTATGAATTCTATGCTCTAGAAAGTTGTAGCAACTTAAGGTTCACCTATACACTTTAATAAAAAATGGCAGTGTTTACACCATGAAACTTTGTCTGAGTACCGAAAAAACTGTAATTTGAAAAAAGTTTTAAAAGATAAATAAATGTTACATCTAATTTATGTTCTAAAAAGTTAAAACACTTTATGGATTTTGATGAACATTTTCTTTCCTTGCCATAGAATATGGTAAAATAAACACCTGAGTTTTTTTTGATACAGTCCTTAATAGTTTTCCCACAAGGACGCAGTGTGTCAGTGTAATATCACACCGATGGCTGGAGGCCAGAGGATGATCTTACACTGACACACCAAGTACGAGTGGGATAACTATTTTACATCCCAGCTGTTTTAGATTAGACGAAAAACCATTTACAATTCAAAAAATCTAGTTTAGAACGCCACACAACCATTATAATATACTTTATATATAACTATATGATTTATACCCTTTATGACCCTCAAACACGATGAGTAGATATCAAACAGTTCAACTCGCTCTATTGTCCATTTAAATCAATATGTTACAATACAATCATTACCGGAGCTTGCTAAGAGACACCATCTCTAAGATTTAACCAGTCTTTGTTTATTTTTACACCAACTGAGGCAAGGAACGAAAATGTTTATCTTTTTAAAACACAAAACAAAAACAACTTGTATATCTAGGTACTGCCAGGCTTTAAATTTTTTCAAACTACACAGTTCTGTCTGTACACAGAAAATTTCATGGTGTAAACACAGCCATTTTTGTCTAAAGTGTATAGATGAACCTTAACAATGTGCTTTGTACAATATTAAAGAGTTTGTGAAGTACGAAAGTATTATATTGACCATATGAAAACATCTTGTTCAAGTTACTTAAAAATAATGTTTGTATTGTATACTCAAAGTTCCAATACAAACTTGATGTATCAAATAAAAAAAAGTGCAAAAATTGAGAATCAACAAAGAGTTGATCAGTTTTGTGTGTGAATGTACAAATTTGGTCAATCCAATTGTTTTTAAAACTTTTTTAATGACCCTCCCCCCCCCCCCAAAAAAAAAAAAAAAACTTGTCCATAAAAATCCATTAAATCAAGAACCTAAATAGATCAGAAATGGGGAAATGGTTCTTTGTGTAACTCTTTAAGAGTAATGTGCAGCAGCTCAACTCTTCATCAATAATGTCTGCAATAGTTATTTTGTAGTGCACACAGAAATAAGTGTTTGGGTTTATATCACAATTACTGGTTCAATACCAATCCTTGTGGACATGCTGCCCCTAAAACAGTACCATCTAGCATTTGCTTGAATTCATTGATGCATTTTCATTGCAAATTCAAAATTTTTGTGATGAGGTTTGATGAGACCTAGCTTTACAACCATAAAAAAGTATAAATCACAAGCCCAGTAGTCAGCGCTTTTTGTGCTGACATGAATTGTCATTAATATGGTTATATTTATAGATTTACTGTTTACAAATTTTTGATTTTTTTGAAATACTAAGGCTTTTCTACCTCAGGCATAGATTACCTTAACTGTATTTGGCAAAACTTTTAGGAATTTTGGTCCTCAATGCTCTTCAACTTCGTACTTTATTTGGCCTTTTAAAACTTTTTTTTTGGATTCGAGCGTCACTGAGTGATGAGTCTTGTAGCGTCTGGCGTATATACTAAATTTAGTCCTGGTATCTGTGATGAGTTTATTTGATTGAGGTTGAGTTCTTTTATCGAAATTAAACTTGAAATCAACCAATCGTTAACTTGATTTGGTGCTTCTAACACAACCTTTCAATGAGTACTAAGTAAAACGTTTATTGACTGAAAGACCTGGTCAGTCAGTCTTTCAACCTTAGTCTGATGTTCATATTGTCTAGTTCTGTTTTCATGATGAGAAATGTCTCTCCATTATAATGAAAGATGGAGTTTGAATATTTCAACCGCTTTAGTGGCCTCTTGAGCTTCAAACGTGGATGTTATGATACCCAGTCACACATATTACTTTAAAATTGTGGTTTAGGGGTGAGGGTAAATGTTGGGCTGTTGTCCAAAAAATAAGTCAATGTAGGGCGTCAGTCTTCCCAGGAATAGTATACTGTCTGGTCTTGCTGTGAATTTCTGTGTGAACTAGCACAATGAAAATCTGGCAATGTTTTGTTTTAATACAATGCATGGTTCATATTTATATTGCATTACAGTAGCATGGCATCCTGAATATGCATATATTATTGCAGTGATTTTTAATCACCTAAAATATTTCTTGTTTGTTTTCTTTATGAGGAGTATAAGTCTAATGACATAGAATGTCATAAGCGCCTTATTTTCATAGTTGGGATAAGGTCAGATCCTCAAGTTTTATATGACTTGCAATGTAGTATCCAAGTAGCTGAACCTTTGGTAAATAGTAATACATGACATCCTCCCGTCTGGTCTTGTAAGCTCTCTACCGTATATCAGTGGTGTAAAGCAGCTTTTTCTCTGAAAATAATTGATCAAATATTTTTCAAAGAGTTGTGCCCATAGAAAATATCAACAAAAATGTCTTGGAGGAACATTCTTGTCACCAATGGTGAATATTTAGGAGGATTGATACCTCTAAAGATTTATAGAAGAATATTCATGGAAAAGTTTAAAAAAATAGAATAACTGGAGTTCATGCCCTTTGACAAATTAAATATGTACATGGATATTGGAACCTTGCTCTTTTATTAGATCTGTTACAGAAAAGTGTTGTATAATTTTGTTTATAATCTGGTGACAACACTTGAATTTTGAAATTCCCGGTAATAAAGTACCTTTGCTGCATTTGGCAAAACGTTTCAGAATTTTGGGTTCTCAATGCTCTTCACCTCTATAATTCTTTTTGGCCTTATAACTTTTTCAATTCGAGCGTCACTGATGAGTCTTTTGGAGACAAAAAAAGTGTCTTGTGTAAAAAAAAAACAACCATGTTATCTCTGATGAGTTTATATATAAGTTTATAAACAAAACAAAAAAACGCTCAGAGTAATTATGAATGGTGGATAAATCTTTTAATTGATGTCATTAAACTGAATGCTGTACCTGAATTAAACTGATCCGCCGTTTCATCTATAGCTTCGCACCGAAGGTCAGTGTAGCGATAAGTGGACACAACAGGGTTTCCAGTTAATACCTGTATATCATGAAACATTTCACTAAACACTAAAACAGGATCCATGTCCCTTAATCTAGAATGTTTTATTTGTTGTTTTGATAACCTTGCTTTCATGTCTCTTTTCTCTTGGCCATATTTGGGTCTGTCTTTTGAAACTTGATTGTCGTCAAAGAATACAGGGCTAATCCTGGATCTTTTTATGCACCACTAATGGCTATGGACATTATGTTTTTTTTTTCGGTCTGTGCGTCCTTTCGTCCGTTCGTCCCTCTGTCCCGCTTCATGTTAAAGTTTTTGGTCAAGGTAACTTGAAACTTAGTACACATGTTCCCTTTGAAACGATCTTTCTAATTTTGAAGCCAAATTAGAGATTTGCATATACTATGGACATATTCTTGTTGAATTAGTGTTAGAAAGGATGGCATAATATACCCTTTTAATAACTGAAGAAAACCTGAAAATGTTTGGAAAATTTCATGTTATAATAAAATACATGTTTTCCAATCAAACGGGGCGTGTGCTCTATACCCCTTCCCCTCCTGGATCTGCCTTTTGAATATTAATTACATTCCAAGGCTTGCATATTAGTTAGAGTGGATTCTGGACCTTGTCAAAGGAAATTTGACTTTCTAAAACGACCATATCAATAGATTTACAAAGTAAATACCGATATTTCAAAAATTGAACAATTTATCATGTGTTGCCAGGAAAATATTTGATATTGCACACAGATCAAGATAAATTACACAATTTACATAAAGTGTTATTTCCCAAAGAGGTGATTTAAATGATTATGTAATTGAGAGTTGTCACTTAATATAGTAACACTATTGTCTTCTGTCAATAAATGAAAATTCCAATTTTGGCCAAATATAGAATAGAGAATGGAGAATGGAAGCGAATAAGTTTATTTTAAGATTTTTAATTTAAATTAAGCTTGAATTAAATCCATATTTGAACCTCTACCGGTTGGTTTGAATATTTATTGTCTCTACAATTTAGAACATGTTTACTATATGGAGAGGATGATGATGGAAAGTGTCCTCTAATTTGTGAATTCTTTTTGTCACAATTTGAAAGTTCTTAATTTTGCAGGTACAATGATTTATTGTACTAATGTAGTACTGTACAATTATAGTAATGAAAAAGTATAATAATTTCGTAGTAATGAAAAAGTACTTGAGGTACATTTTCTGTAGTTCAAAATTACAGTACATATGTAAATTGATATTCTTACGACGTTAATATTCTCCGTTGTATACATTTTTTAAAATATTTAAAAAAAAAAATAATTAAATTATATTGATGTCCTTCATTCAGAAACTATCATTAGGTATTTTATTCCGGTCTCATTTTCAATTTACAATCGTTATGCTCAACAGTTTAACACTTTTACGAAGAAAAAAACGTTAACTATGCTTCAAATGGACAAATGTAGACATAATTTTACCAAGTTACCCATTTTGAGCGGAACTTAATTTTATTGATATGCAAAAATCTTGAAAATCACACCTAGTATTTTTTCAATTTTTAGCTATCAAACGTTACTTATGATAAAATCTGAAAATAAGTACGAATTTTCATTACAATATCATGGTATATCAGAGATATTTTTAATGATTGTCTGCTAACGAGTTTCCCACCTTGGTAAAAAAAAATTGACATCTAATTAAATTTCAACATTTTGCTATTACAATTTTTGATAGGGAAAAAACAAAAAATCAAAATCAGGTGATACGGAAGAAGAAACTTGTTCCTAGATTTTGAAACATTTGTCACGGATAATTTGTGGCCAAATACGGTAAAACATGAATCACCACAGCCAAATATATTTATATGTGTTTGTGTACAAAGATGTTATATTTCATGACCAAAATTTAGTTATATAGTCTTTCAAAATCATACTGATTAAGAAATATTTTCCTAACTTGTCTCGTATAATCTCAAAATTTTAGACTATGTTGAGAAAATCAAGAGTGGTGCTGAAAACCTTAGCGGGTGGTGCTTAACATTAAATGCTTGAATATGTTCCCAGACCTTGCTATTTCTGTTCTAATATATTTCTCTCTTGAACACCTTTGACGTCCCGACGGAAGCATGATTCTCACCGACATTTTCCAGGTTTTTTAAGGTGAATGATTTCAATATTTTTGTGATGAAATTTATGATGATTATGGTTTTAATTTCAGAAATTCATTATATTTTGTCAATTAAAACATGATGTATTGTCACGTAACAGTCCACCTATAATTGCTGAGCAGGTGATTTCCTCACAGATTCTGATATTCCTTTTTGTTCCAAGACAATAAATTGCAGTTATGAAAGAAATTTTGTCTTTGTTATGCAATGCAACTTGAAGTGTAATTAATCAAAAATACTTTTAGTTAGTGGAACAAAGACTATCAGTTTCTCACAAAAGCATGCATGTGTCCGATTTTAACTTTGATCAATTTAATTTATATTCTTGTTCGTTTTATATGAATCATTATGTTGACACAAAAAATTTCTCAGCTCTCTCTAATTATGACACTAACATTTCCATAAAGTCGCAGGGATGTATGCACATTACGTTTGAATACATTCGATGTTATTTTAGCCCTTGGCTCATACTGAGTAAAGTTATCTATTAACGAACAAGGCCAATTGATAATTTCATATTGCTAGATCAAACGAGATTTAACTTGACAAATCTCGCAGCAGATGCTGACGAGAAGTAGGGGCTGTGATTAAGACTGAATGACAATAGCAGCGGGAGAATCCGTAGTTATACGCGTCCATGGGTTCCTCTGGGAATTCAGATTATGACGAACTTTGGTGTAAAGATCTTTGTTCTAATGAATAGATTATTTGCATCGATGATGTAATTTCATCATGGATAAAGTCTCGATCGTAAATGGCTTTCTCATGCTAAATAGAAATTAGCATAGTTATCACAATATTAGAACAATAATGACTACATTATTAGAAAATGAAAAATGACAACTTGTTTGCATCTAATTTAACCAAACACTCTCCAGTCTGTACAATCTATACCCATTTAACGGGTGCTTTAACACAGATATTTCCTTATTGGAAAACCAAAGAAAAGAATAGAAGTAAAGAAATGTACAAATTGATGTGCATGATCATTTACATATAACAAATATTTTATTAAATGGCGGAATGACCACTCTATTTTATTTATTTTCCTCTTAAGCGACACTTTTTTTTCGTTTAGCGTATATTACGCAACGGTTGATATCGAACAATATTTGGGAATCTATATAACGCACATTAAGGGCATACGATACAGTTACATGCAGGGGAGGTAATGACGTAAATTGTTATTTTCGCGACGTCAAACTATGACTTATCGGGAATAGATTCAGTTTTCGACTGATTTTTATCATTAAAACTTATTTAAAGTCATAAGAAACTAGTGACCGGTGAAAAATTATATACTTCCAATTCTTGCACCAATGCATACAAACATCATAAACTTAGTCTTCTTTTAAGAATTTTTCATTTTTTTCGTATAAATTTTGTATAGTCGTCAAACTATGACTTATCGGGAAATTTTTTTTTCAATCAGTCAGTGTTGTTGTGAAAGTATGGCAGGTAATTAAAGTTTGTGTTTTGAAGCCGAAGTTTAACGATTGTCACCTGTTTGTCAACAATCAACAAAAAAGCATGGAAATTGAGCACGTGTTTAACACATAAATTCAGATAAAAGTTTATTTTAAGGACATCCATGCGTATTGCGATCACCGGATTTTTACGAGATGGGTCACACTGAGGTCACTTTGCATACGGAAATTCAAAATATGTCGGGGGAATTGCTAGGAAGCAATTAAAATAAAGTAAACTTCTTCTATATATGAATAAATTTTAAAAATTTCTTCAGAAAAAAGTATATGTACATAAGTTTTATAATGTAAATTATCCATTGAGTTATAAAAAAACATATGCATTATTTTTTTTTAATTTGAGGTTTCTTGTGACTTTAACTTGAAAACGAGTTCATGGACCCTCTTTTTAAAAATGTCATTTGGTTTGATTACGCGGGAATGTGTGCCAATTTTCATGGAAACGTAAATAGTGCATTTTTTTTAAATTTACAAATATAAAGCAAAAAATGATGTTTTTTCCTACATTCATGATCATTTGATAAATATGTATTATTTCTGAATAAAACATGTATAAACTTTAAGAATACTTATTAAATACAGAAATTTACAAATTATTTAAAAAAAACAATTTGTGTTTATCTTTTAAAACAAAAAAAGTCTTTCTTTCGAATGGGAAAATACGGTCACAAATCCGAATTTTGAGCAATTATACAAAATTTCGACCTCATTTTCTCAAAAAGTATCACATGAAGGTATATTTTTTTTTATATCATATTTGATTAATTAAGGTAAAAAATAGTCTATATGGAAATTTTTATCAAAATGTAAATAGGACTCAAAACTGTATCGTATGTCTTTAAACGAAAATGAATAATCAGGAAAAGAAAAACATTTCACGAACAAACAATGAGAGAAAACATAAACCCAGTGACAAGTGAGAAAAAAAAAATCACAATTTAAAATATGACAAAGGTACGGAAAAAATACAACAAAATACACTACAAGATTTCGCACAAAAAATGTATTTGATCAGTCCGTATTTATATATGAGCATCACTGATGAGTCTTATGAAGACGAAACGCGCGTCTGGCGTATTAAATTATAATCATGGTACCTTTGATAACTATTAAGGTCATACGATACAGTTACGGGGGAGGTAATGACGTTGCTAACGTAAATTGTTATTTTTTTTTCGGGAAAAGATTCAGTTCTCGACTGATTTTTATCATTCAAATTTATTGAACTTGAAAACGAGTTTATGGACCCCTCTTTTTTAAAATGCCATTTGGTTTGATTACGCGAGAAGATTATGTGTGCCAATTTTCAAACGTAAATAGTGCATTTTTTTTTTAAATTTGATAAATATACTGCAAAAAATGATGTTTTTTCTTCTACATTCATGAACATTTGATAAATATGATATTATTTCTGAATATAAAACGTATAACTGTTTAGGATACTTATAAAATACAGAAATTACAAATTATTTAACAAAAAACAATTTGTGTTTATCTTTTGAACAAAACAATTATGTCTTTCTTTCGAAAGAGAAAATACGGCCAGAAATCCGAATTTTGAGCTAATATACAAAATTTCGACCTCATTTTTCTCAAAAAGTAGCACATGAAAGTATATATTTTATGACATATTTGATTTAATCAGGTAAAAATAGTCTATATGGAAATTTTTATCAAAATGTAAATACGGGATCAAAACTGTATCGTATGCCCTTAACACCACTGGGTCGATGCTACTGCTGGTGGACATTTCGTCCTCAAGGGTATCACCAGCCCAGTAGTCAACACTTCGGTGTTGACATGAATATCAATTATATGGTCATTTTTATAAATTTCCTGCTACAAAACATTGAATTTTTCGAAAAATAAGGATTTTTCTTATCCCAGGAATAGATTACCTTAGCCGTGTTTGGCACAACCTATTTGGAATTTTGGGTTCTCAATGCTTTTCAACTTTGTACTTGTTTGGCTTTTTAACTATTTTGATATGAGCGTCACTGATGAGTCTTATGTAGACGAAACGCGCGTCTGGCGTATTAAATTATAATCCTGGTACCTTTGATAACTATTACGACGACGGTAAACTCATGTGGATACCCAAATGAAATGAGAATAAACCTTACTTGATCTAACTTCGCAATATGAAATAGTAATTGGCTAATGTAAAAATTAAAACAAAAAAGATACTGAACTCAGAGGAAAATTCAACGTATTTTGTCATTCTTGCGACGTTACCGTGCATTCACATGTGTCCATCCGTATACCACCCACATTTTGATACTGAACTCACACCAACTGACAAGAGATCCCCACAATTCTATTGAACCACCGAATAAGTAGGAAAATATAACCCAATCAACTGAAGAACTGTTATTTTTTAAGGTTAATATAAGGATAACAATAATATGTTGTTTCATAAGACACAAATTATATTCTTCATGGCTTCTTAATTCGTCAAAATAGAAGTTTTAATGTCCCTACACATAATAGAAAACGTTAATACATTGTAATAGTACAATGGCATTTATTTCAGCATTGGTACGAATTCATATGTGGGTAGAATGGTATGAGGAGAGAAAGTTAATGTTTTTGTTAAAGCAAAAATCAGTTCTTTTTTTCTCTGTTATTTTTATTTTTATCTTGACTTGTCTAATTGTAAAAATTAATAATCAGTTGAAAAAGGCTTAATTCGTCACATGGATACAAATAGAACTACACATAACAAAAACACAGAGTTTGGACGTGGCCGGGTACTTGTATATCCTAACTTTAAAAAAAAAGTACTGATCCTATGAGTATTTACTTTGCCGTAGTCCGATAGATATCTATTCGTTCATTATTTGTTGATATACTATATTAAAAATGATTTGAAAATGTCAGGTCAAATAAGAAAGGTGTTGAATAATACAGGTTAAATCGTTGAAATAGTTCACGAAAATTGATGAAAAAGAAAAATCGAGAATGCAGAAATACAGATGTTAATGGGTAAACATGACAACGACTGCAATATTCCTTAGCAGCACGAACATTATCAGGATAACATTTTAAACCAGTCTTCCGGTATCTTTTAAAAACAGAACAGCCAAGAGAAGTCTACGAAAGCCCCGACAAAGATATCTTTAGAAAAATCATATCTCTATCCAATTTTCCTTAACCTAAATACTTGGAAGTGAGAGTTTAAGTAAAACAATTATAAATAAACGCATCGATAATTGCAACACGTTCACATTTGATTACCGATTAACTCTTGCTGTTGTATTTTCCACGCAATTTTCTTAAATATCCTTGACAGAATGTCTATTGTCCGTTATTGTTTGGGAGATCTTCTATCGGGTTTAATTTCCCGTGGAATTTTTGTTAATTTGTTTCAGACAACAACAACACCCTCGTTCGTACCCTGAGAACACGCAATCAAATAGTCAAGAATACGACATAGTTAAATGTTGATTTTTAAATCCGATAATGAACAATGAATTACTTTAAAAGCGACGTTACTATGTGGGATTACTGCTATTTTAAGTGTAAGAAACTTTGGGATTCCCTGAGCTCCAAGTGTAAGAAGGACATAACACGAATCGACCAATATATCACTAAGTTCAACAGACTACACTTACAATCAGTTGACACCCGAATCCTCTGAAAAAAACTCATTTATACAAAAAAAAAAAAATAATAAAATAACAACGTAGAACACATCTGCATCACTTCACATAGGAACAGCCTTCGAAAAAAAGTTTTAACATCTCAGTTGTTGTAGACTTTGAATATGTTCCATGCACGTATAGTAGCCACTATCCCGTACTACTGTTTTTAATTGTGACATCGCCAAAATGTGATTTGACGCTGAATTTCAACTTCTCATTATTAACATACGGGATACAGCTTGTAGCACAAGGACCCTTCTGAAAGAGTCTGACATGAGATCACATATAGTTTAGTTTGGATTTTTATTGCTGTATCTTTAATTTACTATTTTGTGTTTTTGGCCTTTTTTTTCATTGTTTTTATTTTGTCATGATCGCTTTCTTCGACTTTTGTTTTGGGTGTATCATTGGTATATTCTTCTTTTTTGAAGTATGAAGTAAACCTTCAATTTCTTTGGCATATCCGCATGGCCGTCTGATTTTTGAACTTCTAATTTTGACAGGAACAATCTAATACTAATTAAAGCAGGTATATCCCTAGACGCAAAAAAACAAAACCAAACAAATAACGAACACAAATAAAAGCCAAAATTAGATGAGGTAAGGTGATAAACATTTCCAAATCCAAATTCAAAGTTGTTGATATTGATATTACTGCAGACAAAAAAGATCTCACTGAGAAAATGGATAAGGTGCACAAATAAAGACTGATTGTGGTGTTTGCTTTAACCCGCGTCAGCACATATAGTTTTATCGTTTTATCTCAGTTAAAAAAAGACAGTGTGCAAAGAAATTAGAATACAAATATGATTTAAAACTCAGAATCTGACAATTGTTATCCATTCGTTTTATGTGTTTGCACTTTTGATTTGATTTAATTAGGACTTTCCGTTTTGAGTTTTCCTCAGATTTCTATATTTTTGTTCATTCACTTTTAATGAAAGTAAAATGAAATCTTTGGTTACTATACACTAACCCGAATATAACAGTAACATTACTATTCATAACCAGGAAAAAATAGCAAATTATATCAATATCAAGCAAGTTCAAGTAAACAGTCAGATTGTTTTAGTAGCTGATCAATGCATTCTTTTGGTATAAACTATTCACCTGTATATAACAATTTGCGCTATGTTTTAAATTATCTGCTCCAATCTAGAATTTGTGTAAATATAAAGCCATCCATGTAAACCGAAAATGACTCGCAACATAATTATCCAATTGCGTTTTAATTAGTGTGATTTTACGTTCAGTTGTCATTGCTGCTATCATAAAGTCAAAGTGTCCATAAATGTTTTATTACATTACGATAATTGATCATTTTATGTTTTAACCTAAAATTGGCAAAATACAGCCGTCGGTTCTGTATTGTTATTATAGTTTTCTTCTTGATTAAGCCGGTGTCTTTTTTAATGAGTCAACCTAACAGAATGAAATCATGCCCATATGTCGAATCATTTCCTATTGAGGTTCTCAAGGCAAAATGACATGTTTAATTATGTTTATGAATTAAACAGCGTTATATACGTCTATAAATTTCAGCACATTGCCGATAAAATGGTTATCGAATGGAATAAAGTGCTGTGCCATTCTTTAACATGTCATAAAAGCTCAAGATAGTTTCATTTAATATAATGACGGGACATTGTGTTACAATTAACTTTCCATATAGAAAAATATTATAGAAAAATTACTAATAAATTTTTATAAAATGATACAGCGGTATTTGTTTATAATCGCCCACAATAAGATATTTATCGTGAAAATTATCGATATTTCTTCATGGCACGGAAACTTTTAAATGAAAAGGACCATTAAAGCAATTATGTATTGATATTACTATTAATGATAGTGTCCAACATATAATCTCTACTTCTCCGTTGGTCTTTACGGTGTAAATATTGACTAAGAAAGTTATAGCACCTACGTGATTTTTAATTAAGTAGATTTTCTATCTCAATGGTCGGAACTTCCACTATCCATATTTATTCGACGATCTAATTTCTTGATTGTTATTTAAGACAATGATGGAAACTAAAAATCGGCAACATCTTGTTAAAATGTCAAACTTTTCCCCCAATTTAATATCAAAATTGCGAGAAATGAGTGCAAAACAACTGTGACACATTATATTAATGTTTATAATGTTCCATATAATTGCAGTAAGGGGAAATCTATCAGTAACAAATCTAAAACAGTTTAATATAAAACTAGCAATTTCAAAACAATTTCATAGGTCATTGTTTTCATCATTTATACATTTGTTATGGTATTAGATTTTTTGCGTTATTTTACTCAAACAAATTTTGCGTATTAAAAAATAAAATCAGAGACACGTGTTGTTAACACATGCAATATAACTTAAATATCTTTACATCTTAAAAAGACACGCCAATGTTTACAAAAAGCGTGTCCATAAACTGTTATAATATCTGATATTTACTCTCATGCGGTAGACAGCATGTTTTATTTTTAGCTTTTAACTAGAAAATTACTGGAAGAGAAAACATGAAAACCAAAATAGCATCACTGAAGAGACATGTATTGTCGAAATGCGCATCTGGTGCAAGAAAATTGGTACCGTTAATTTTATTATCAAGCAATCTAACAAGAATGAGAAAAGCTCGTCAATTACTTTTTATTTAAAAATACCAGAAAATAATATCTATGATAACGAATAAATAAGTTATGACTCTTTTCAACACAGGTTACTGAAAATCTGCTATCAACTCCAACATATCATAATATGGACATCAGCCTTAATTTCCAGTCCTTATGAATAAAGATTCGTGACTTTTATTTTTGATACCAATTACTTTACCAGATTGCAATCAAACGTTACGGTTCAAATTAACATGCTTAGATTATTTATAGCATTTAGATAACGTACAAACAAGCAAATTGTCGAAATCCTCAAATGTGTAATTGCATGACGTGTTATCTTTTAAAAGTTAGCACCTTCTCAATATTATTTCAAAAAATCAGTTTGAAAATTTCACAATGTCTGATATTGTCTTGAAATTGTTTTTGCGACAAATCTTTTTTAAAATTGATTCATGAGTGACACATCGTTAAACGTCGTCCATGTTTTTAATTTGTTTTAAATAGCGGCAATCAGTGATATGAATTTGTCATGCCTAAACAAACATAATTTCTTAAATTTCATTTTAACATTTTTGATTGTGTACACTTATTCTCTGAAGATATTATTAATTATACATCAGCTCACAGAACTTATGACAAACGTGTCATATAAGAACAAGAACTTATAACAAACGATTCATCAGAACAAGAAACCTCCTTATTGAACCATATAGTTACCCGTTGGTTTATCTATATAAATGTTTATTGAATATAAATGCACATTTTTACCCATATGGGTTGAAGGCATACATACATGTAAATCAGCATAATAATTTTACATTGCATCATACAGAAAAAAAAAAACCAACAAAAGAACAAAACATTATATACATATATGTATCTATCATGCAGTTGTTGAGTCCACCCTCCTCAGTGACCATGACTTTTTAACAAATGGAGCAGCATACTGCATAATTGACGGACAAGAAAGACATAAAACCAATTTATCCAAATTATCCATATTATTTATATTGGAATAGATATTTCTAACTTTCTGCAAAAATTCAAATCTCAAATCTTTATTTTTTGTACATGTAAATAAAAAAATGCTCTTCATCATCTATTTTATTTAGACAACAATGTTGACATAAACGTTCTTCCCTTTTTATATTTTTGTATCTACCCCTTTCAATTTCCAAAATATGGTCACTCACCCTTAATTTAGTGAATTTTTTCCTTATTTCAAAGTTATTCTCTGTAAGTAAATAAGGCTCAGTTTCATATTTCTTTTTGAATTTACTATAGATAAATAATTTATTATTTTCTGTTAAAGAATTTAATTTTTTAAAGAACAGCTTTTTTTTTTATAGTTTTCTTGCATAATCTCTTTCATGTGTTTATTCATTTTATATTTTTGTTTATAAAGTCAATATTTTGTATATCAGATATATTTAAATTATTTTCATGAGTTTATCAATACAGGACAAACATGCATCAAATATACTAGGCTAATAATAGAGTAACATAACGCGTGTTCTGTCTACATAAGACTCATCACTACAGCCCAAATCAAATCAGTTGAAAAACCAAACCAATAACTTAGTTGACTAGCATTGAAAACAAAGATCTTAAGAAGTTATACTTAATACATGTAATATATAGCATAGTAACACTGGACATTTTTAATTTGCATAACACTCATTTGCAAATACGCCATCGCAATCCTTACAGCTACAGTATCATGTATATACCAAAATTAGCACATCAATAAATTCATTGCTTTTCTGCTGTTGTTATTAAATATATTTTGCAATCTGATTTAGCAAAACATGGGATTTTCAATATTCCATGGGACAGGGCAAATAATTGAAAACAACACGTTTAATAATTTCTTGCGTCCGAAGTGCTTTTCTGGATTTACCTTCACCAGGAACGCTGAAAGCAACATCACATGGGATTGACCATTATCCCATTGGCTATTTTGTTTTGGATCCCATGGGATAATTGTAGTCCCATGTGATATTTGTTGTCACATTGTAGTGTTAAGTTGAAATAACGTTGTTTGCCAATGTTGTTGACTATTTTTGTTTGGCAATGGCGTTGTCTCTTTTTTCTCAAGTTATGTTTTTTTGGCCACCTTCATTTCTTTTCTTTAAAACTTTTATAAGATACAAGAAGCGCGTTTAATCCACAAAAAGACTCATCAGTGGAACTCAAATTAAAGTAGTTGAAAAGTCAAATCAGTAGCGTTGTTTTGAAGTCCATAGAACACTTAATAATGAAATATTATGAAATGTATGCCTATTCTTGCAAAGGACATCTACGCCCTGGGTAGGAAAAAAACCTAAATGTTTCAAACGAATTTAATAGTTTGTGAACAATTAATTTACAGAACATGCCAGCATCATTGATATCACAAAAGTAGTGACTACTAAGCTGGTGATATTCTTGTACCCAAAGGCCATCAGTGGTGGCATTAACCAAGCAGTTGTAAAACCTCATCAAAGATACCAGGATTGTAATTTATCATACCAAAAGTTCTTTTCAAGTCTGGAATATGACAGTGTTTTTTTTACGCTTGATTTGTTTGAGCTTTTTATTTTGCCATTTGTTAAGGGACTCTCTGTTTGGAATTTTCTTTTGAGTTCGGTTTTTCAATTATTTTACTTTTTTTCATCCTCATCTAGCACATATGCGACACCTAAATCCAAACAGTTGGAAGGCCAGAATCAATTATAAATTAAAAGAGCATTAAAACAAAAACAAACAAAAATGGCTTGCCAAATGTTCCTTTAACATCTAAGCCTTGTGGCAGACAAATCTTAGTATTTAAAATGAAATTAACATTTTATGAATACTAAATTTACAGAAAACGACGTCTGGAAGCCCGAAAATAGATAAAAATTGGCAAGCATGATAACTTAAGAGGATGAATCAAACAGAATAATGCCATTACATCATCAATAAAGCTCTACTGAACTCGTTATCAATGTTACTGATGTGGCTGTTGTCACCTTTCCTTGTTCTGATACCTGATATTAAAAAACATTATACTCTAGAAAATTAAATCTCAATATCATAATTAATTCATTTATAATATTGGTAAAAAGGAGATTTTCCGCTCAAATTCTACCTCGTTTCATATTGCCTTGTCATTTTGATTTACAGAGCCGTTGTAATTGATCCTAAAATGATCATACACAAAGAAACATTTCCCATTTAAATGTTTTAGCATTTTCATGGTTATTTGACTAATCAAACAATTGATCGCGTTAGGAGCCTACAAAGGGCCTGCGGGATATTTAGAATCCGTGGTATAAATGTTACTTCCTGCAATAACACAGATATGTCGATAGTCGGGAAATTAAAAACTTTAATTCTTCAGATAAGCTTGTTTACAATGCTTCATTCGGTGACGGTTTGACGTTAGATGCTCTGTTATTTTGTTTTAAGCATTTCAACACAGGATATTATTCTGGTCCAAATATAGTATAAGGTTTCTGATTATTAATCATTCCTAGAAACAATATTTCTTAAAACTATACTTCGAATAATGAAATTTTTTTAGTTATGTAATTTTGAAGTGTCTTGACTTAGAAAGGATATAATGCAAATAGCTAGGAAACAGGCAGTTGTAAATATAACTATTCATAAATAAAAAAAAAAAAAATACTATTAAAACCACGCTGCAATTTTTGTTTATCTGTTTATATATACGTTTCATATAATGCATATATTGACAAAGAAATATAAAAAAACAACAGTCTTTAAGTGTTTTGAATAATTTATTGAGGACAGTTATGTCATGGTTATCGACAATTTAACTTCTTTAATACAGAGCAAAACGCCACTTAAAATGTATTTCCATTTATAATTGTAGATGACATGTTTTCTGAGTATGATACATTTTCTTTATGCAGCATTGAATTTATCAAAGAGGAACGAAAGATACCAAAGGGACAGTCAAACTCATAAATCTAAAACAAACTGACAACGCCATGGCTAAAAATGAAAAAAGACAAACAAAGAACAGCACAGATGACACAACATAGAAAACTAAAGAATAAACAACACGAACCCCACCAAAAAACTAGGGGTGATCTCAGGTGCTCCGGAAGGGTAAGCAGATCCTGCTCCACATGTGGCACCCGTCGTGTTGCTTATGGGATAACAAATCTGGTAAATAGTCTAATTCGGTAGGTCACATTCATGAAAGGGAAGGGGGTTGTAGTTACGACGTAAGGAACATATCCGATATCATTTGTGAAACGGTTATTCCATAACGGTCAACCAACTCGTGATGGCGTCCGTAAAAAAGGGATGATTTCAACTTCACCATTTGGAACTCTTGGTTTAATAGCTTCCTTGTGAGCAGCAACCCTCTATCAAGAAAATCATGATAGGAAATGCAAGCACGGGAACATCGTATCAATTGGGAGATTGACCTGATCTAAACTAACGTTAAAACCGAACGATGTCTATTTCAGACCTTTGATTAAAAGAAATACTAGTACATATCATTTGTTATTTCACTCACTTCGCCAAAAACCCAAAAGTTAATTAAACATGCCATATATTTTGTCAAAAATAGGAAAAATACCAGAGGGACAATCAAAATCATAGATCTAAAATAACCTGACAACGCCATGGCTAACAAGAAAAGACAGCCAAACAATATTACACAAGACACACCATAGAAAACTAAAGACTAATCAACACGAAGGATGTAGTCTCAGGTGCTTTGAAAGGGTAAGCAGACTCTGCTCCACATGTAGCACCCGTCGCGTTGCTCATGTTTTTACAAACCCGGTAAATTTTCTAAAAATTATTTAAAATTTCGATATGTATTCATACTGTTTTTCTCCTGAGCTAAACATAACTATCGAAGACAATTTTGATTTAAAACCGCAATGTTTTGCATTGAAGGACATCTATGATCATCAATGACCAAGAAAAATAAATGTAAATCTGAAGGACAACTTAAAGCATTATTGCTATACAAAATTGTCAAGAATCGCCCAAATAGTTATCAAAAGTACCAGGATTATAATTTAGTACGCCAGACGCGCGTTTCGTCTACATAAGACTCATCAGTGACGCTCAAATCGAAATATTGATACAGCCAAAACATGTACAAAGTTGAAGAGCATTGAGGATCCAAAATTCCAAAAAGTTGTGCCAAATACGGCTAAGGTAATCTATGCCTGGAATAAGAAAATCCTTAGTTTTTCGAAAAATTCAAAGTTTTGTAAACAGGAAATTTATAAAAATGACCACTTTATTGATATTCATGTCAACACCGAAATGTTGACTACTGGGCTGGTGATACCCTCGGGGACGAAACGTCCACCAGCAGTGGCATCGACCCAGTGGTTTAAATAGTTATCAAAAGTACCAGGATTATAATTTAGTACGCCAGACGCGCGTTTCGTCTACATAAGACTCATCAGTGACGCTCAAATCGAAATATTGATACAGCCAAAACATGTACAAAGTTGAAGAGCATTGAGGATCCAAAATTCCAAAAAGTTGTGCCAAATACGGCTAAGGTAATCTATGCCTGGAATAAGAAAATCCTTAGTTTTTCGAAAAATTCAAAGTTTTGAAAACTACCAAAAACTGTAGTATTGAGTCCCGTTTAAGTAATTATGATTTGAATTCCTAACAAAAATAGGACAGGAGTTCCTGTTGAAAAATTAATTCAGAGGAAATTTACATTTTCACTGTTTGACCATTATCTTCATTTCAAAGTTAAATAATGATAGTTTCGTTCTTTTTGATTTTTTTCTTTCATTTAGCGTTGATTTTGTTTTCTCCTTCTTATAGTGTAAATATTTTACAAGCAGTTTCAGATGGATTAGTTAGCGGTGAACAGTCTTAGATTTTAATAAATTAAAAAAAACCTAGTACTAGTATGACAGTATCATAAACAAGTAAAACTTTTACCAGACTATATAATACGTAAAAATGTATTTGAAAGGTGGTATTGAAACTAAACATTTCGTTGTTATTTATGCTATGTTAAAATTGCATCCAAAATTTATAGATTAGTTTTCATTGTTGATAATAAACTCATCATAGATACCAGGACTAAATTTAGTATATACGCCAGACGCGCGTTTCGTCTACAAAAGACTCATCAGTGACGCTCGAATCCAAAACATTAAAAGGCCAAATAAAGTACGAAGTTGTAGGGCATTGAGGACCAAAATTCCTAAAAGTTTTGCCAAATACAGCTAAGGTCATCTATGCCTGAGGTAGAAAAGCCTTAGTATTTCAAATAATTCTAAAATTTTGTAAACAGTAAATTTATAAATATAACCATATCATAGATTTATAGTTGTTTTTAAAATATTTGCATTATGCATTTATATAACTAGGCAGTAGAATTTCAATTTCTTTTGAGAAATGCTTTCAACTGTTTTCCTTTGTTTAAGAAAACACACTTATACAGCATCCGGATTTAAAACAATTTTGTTTTTCTATTGTTTTTCCTTTCCCACGCACATTTTCTTTTGATAAAAAGTTTCAATACGTAAGAACTTTATAAACTATATTGACACTCTAAAAATCTATCGACTGCATTCTTCAGAAGATACTCAAGTATTTGCCATCTGTTATGGAATTCTTAAGGCAGGAAACTTAACCCAGGAAATACTTAGATCTTAAGACTTCTTTGGTTTATTGATTCTAGAAAACCTTGAATTCGAGGAGTGAGCGCGATTCTTAAAAAATCGTCTTCTAAAATAATGTCAATTTATATCAAAATCTTCTATTTTTGTTTTACCTGTATCATTTATGATACAAGTACGACTTTTTCTTCTATTTCTTTGGTAAATTGATTCTTGAAAACCTTGAATTCGAGGAGTGAGCGCAATTCTCTAATTAATTATCAAAGTTATCAGGATTATAAGAGCGTTGTCTAAAATAATGTCAGTTAATATCAAAATCTACTATTTTCGTTTTACCTCTATCATTTATGATACAAGTATGACTTTTTTTTACTTCTTTGGTATATTGATTCGTGAAAACCTTGAATTCGAGGAGTGATCGCATTTCTTTAAAATCCTCGTCTAAAATAATGTCAGTTTATATCAAAATCTGCTATTTTCGTGTTACCTCTATCATTTATGATACAAGTAAATTATTTTTTTTATTTCTTGCCCACAGCTACTACATTTGGGGTTTCATATAATTATAAGAAAGGGCAGAATGGGCAATAGTTTTAATTTCACCTGAAATTATATATTGTTTATAAGCCGCATCACTTTAGGATAAATTTAAGATGATTATTATTTCTATTTACAAATGAGATCGACAGAAAAAAGCAAGAAAAAGCGATATATTAGACTTTATTTCTAACTTTTTTTAAAGTTTGAGCAAATCGGTTTTATGTGAGTCCACATAAAACAAATTAATTAGATATGCTATCTGTTGTTTCAATTATGATTTTAAGGTTCCCGAAATGTTAGCATCAAAGATATCCTTAACATTATCATTCATTCCTTTCTCATATTTCTATGGGTCGTGCGATTGCTATAACCATCTGTGATACCCGCATATATATCAACGCTAGAAAACATTCAATCTTTAATCTTTTCTTTTTAACACTGGCTACAACAGTAGTGAAAAGTTTTATTCGAATTTGGAAGTTTAAGAAAACAATAGCAAGTTACAATGACATCTCTGATGATTAATTGAATAATCACAATTTTAACCTAGAGATTGTTAAAATACATGTAGTAGTGTAGAATAATAAGGCATTGGTGGTCATAGTATTTCACATTGATTTAGAGCGTAAACAGATATGATATGGTAGAAAACTGATTTTAACATGAAAGATTTCTATAGCAAAAGTATTCATAGAGCTCTTAGAGTTATTCCGAAAGAACGTTAAACAAGTCTTTAAACAACTCACTAGAGGAAACTGCGTCTGGATTTTTAAAAGAAAATATATTCACTTTGATGGGGTACTAAAATTCTTCTGTTGTCTATTAAGTTTAACAGCAAAACTAAAATTCTTCTGTTGTCTATTAAGTTTAACAGACAAAACACTTGTTGTTAATAATCAAAACCATTTATGCTGTTAAATATTACATACTTCATCACACCTTATTCCTTATTTGTGCTTTCTGTTTTGACATGTAGTAAATATTGTACTAAGTCAGTAGATACACGCGCATGTTTTTTTTATACATATATTCATCAGTAGTATTGGTATTGTTATTGTTGTTATTGTATTGTGTTATTGTTGTTATTGTTTGCTATACGTCTGGCGCAAATACAAAATTTCAATCCTGGTATCTTTAATGAGTTTATTTACAACCATTGGGTCGATGCCACTTCTGGTGAAGGAGTCCGTAATTCTGTTTTCGACATGAGTTATCATTGATATTGTCATAATTAGATATTGACTGTTTACAAAACTTTTTTGAATTTTTGAAATGCCTAGGCTTAGGAATAGATTCCCTTAACTGTTTTTGGCAAACATTTTAGAAATGTTTAGTCGTAAATGATCTTCAACTTCGTTCTTATTTGGCCTATTAAACGTTTTTAGATTCAAGCATCACTGATGGGTTTTTTTTTCAGTTGAAACGCGCGTCTGGTACAAAATCGAAATGTCAATCCTAGTATCTATAATGAGTTTATTTGCTTTTGTTGTTTTGCTTGTCATTGGTGCTGTTGGAGAATGTACTATAGTACATGGTCATTTAATGGTGTACAATTTATCGTTAATGAAACTCTTTAGTTTTCGTAATCCTTTTTGATTATGAAATACGCTGACGAAACGCAAGTCTGGCGCTTTTTTTTAAATATAGATATGATATGTTTATTATGTTTATTTTAAAAAAGACTATTTAATTGGAAAGTGATTGAGTATCTCCCTGAAACGTCGTTGTTATTTATCTTATAGTTCGTTTCTGTGTGTGTTACATTGTCGTTTGGGTTTTGTTACTGTTGTTACTGATTTTTATTCGGCGTTAGAACTGTTAAAATTATAGGTCACTGAATGCCAAGAGTAGTCGAAACCCGCGTCTGGCGTACCATTTTGCAAGCGTAGTGTCTTAAAAGTTTCAACATACTAACAAGACATTTAATATACACTTCCTTTACTACTCAATAAATAAGAAGACGTCATTTTTAGTTTTTTTGCTGATAATTTTCATTCAAACGAAATAAGCCGAAAAATGGAAATATCACTGATTTTGTGTGTCATGTTCCTTTCTTCATTTACCTTCATCGGAAAGTCCCAAACCAGAATATTTGAAAACCAATGATGTATGAGAACAGACACAATTGAAGCGCTA
Source organism: Mytilus galloprovincialis (assembly GCF_965363235.1). NCBI lineage: Eukaryota > Metazoa > Mollusca > Bivalvia > Mytilida > Mytilidae > Mytilus > Mytilus galloprovincialis. Next base: position 72,069,376 of record NC_134840.1, on the reverse strand, counting down.
TATGACCGAAGAAGAACATAAAAATAAAAGCTAATCCATTTAAGAAACATTTGTTTCATAATAATTTTCAAATGTATAAACAAACAAATAATAAATGTTTGTTATTAATCATGTCAGTACTGAACGAATTACTGACTACTGAGCTGTTGATACCATCAGGAAAAGATAGTCCATCAGCAGCGGTATCGACCCAGTAAAGGAAGTCAACAATTGAAACATGTAATGAAGCTGTTTCTGTTGTCCACTTAGGTAAAATTTTCAAGTTGTCTAATATCAAATAATTCGTAACCTTTTGTTCATATTTTTTTCTCACTGTTATCTTTTTTTTTAATTCAATTTTATTGATGACGTAAGAAATACTTTCTGTAGACTTGATAAATGTTTGTTTCCTTTGTTTCTGGCACAACAATAGGGACCATTTACCATATTTGTGAATTACTCATTAGAATAAACAAAAGATTGCAAATCCTTGACTGTAAATCTCAATTACAACAGAATTATGAAATCTGATATGTTAAATCCCCTTTGTGTCGCTTGTAACAGTTAATTAAATTAGATTTCTGATTCACAGGATTTGTCATTATCACATTCGTCTGCCAGGCACTTAATAAAATGAAAATTTCTCCGAACGATGAAGTGTCAACTGTTGAAAATGATGTCACAACTGGATGACGAGGTGTCTTTGTCTTCATGTTTTCACAGTCTTCTATAAAAATCCCAATAGTTTATTGTTTTCAGTCTTCTGCTGAACTGCTATCAGTCATTTAGTGTATTGCTTTCGATAATTTGATTTGCTCCTTTCAGTCACTTTGTTCAACACTTTCAATCATTTGCTACATTGCTTGATTGTTGGTTGCTTAACGTTCAGTGGCACTTATTACGTGATACTAGATTATGGTCCACTACTGTCATATTTTCGTAGGTTGAAAAATGGTAAATGTAAACATGCAATGAATTGTTATAAAATGCCTGCTTTGAAGAACATATCGGTATATACATTAAACAGATCTGTTTTGGTATCATCTCTCTTTAAATCGTTCAAACGATGTTTAGTACAAAACATTTCCAAGTCAGCAATAGAAATACATAATAAATGAATGATAATTTTTTTTATTGCAATTCCAAATTATGTACATATGTCATTTTACATTATTGGTTTTATTGATTTATTTGATATAGATATGTATACATATATTTAACAACTTGCCTTAGCGCCCATTAATTAATCTCTTCACAATTTTTAAAGAAAAAAAAAATCGCTAAAACGTTAAAATTAACCATACATTTACCATCGGACTTCCTTGAAACTGAGTTTTACTGTGCGTATTTCTGTATAAATAAAGGCAACAGTAGTATACCGCTGTTCAAAATTCATAAATTGATAGAGAAAAAACAAATCCGGGTTACAAACTAAAACTGAGGGAAACGTATCAAATATAAGAGAGCTACGACAAAACAGAGACACAACAGTGAAATGTAACACACACAGAACTATAATGTAAAAATGGCCAATTTCTTGACTTGGTACAGGGCATGTTATGAAAAAATGGTGGGTTGAAACTGGTTTTGTGGCATGCCAAACCTCCCACTTTAATGGCAGTGTTAATTATAACATTAAAATGACAACATGTATGTTTATTTTTTCTACCTTTGTCAGTCTAGCATGATTTTTAATTTAAGTTCATTTATATATTTCGGAGATTAGTATGACGTCCATTATCACTGAACTAGTACACATTTTTGTTTAGGGACAGCTGATGCACTTTCTCGCTGTGTTGAAGACCCATTACCGGCCTTCAGCTGTTTTCTGCTCTTTGCTCGGGTTCATGTCTCTTTGACACATTCCACATTTCCATTCTCAATTTTGTTATTACTAGAAAGTGTGCTTATTACATTTATCCCCTTTAATCTATTGTTGACAATTTATTGATTGATTGAACTTATGATGTTTAAAAGTTTGGTTTTCAGCGTTCCTGATGAATTAAATCACATTTAGCACACATCAATGTCATCCCGTTTTGCTTTGATTTTGTAAAGAAATGATTTGCAAAAAATGCCCATACTGGTAATTTTACAAAAAGTGATTGAATAATATAAAGGTTACTAATAGATCAAAGAATATCTTAATTTTTCTTCTTCTTGTTGGTATCGTTTTTTAACTAAAGACTTAAAATGAGCCTTTGGTATGAATTTTAATTACTGATAAAATCTGCTTAAATTACAGAGAAAACAAAGAAATTTGCAAAAAAGGATAACATAGGCATTATGTCATAATTAGAAAACCGATTGATGAGCAATACATAAATGTTTCCAATTTCATTTTCATGTAAATTATTCTTTTCTTTTTCTTCACCACGTATGGAAACTTGTTAAAATTGTTGCAATCTCGGAATTCCAGAAAAAGGAAAAAAATATGCAGCATTGCGTGTTCTATTGATGATTAATCGTGTTTCCAAACAAATTTATTTTCAGGTTTTTGTATTAAAAGGTAGAACAATTTAATGACAATAATTTTGTCCCTCAAGGTATTAATTAATAAAAGGAAATTTTGTCATTATATCCAGGATGTCAATGCATGAATATGCAAAATAAATCGTTAATGGAACTAACTGTGCGTGCTCGGCTGTATCCTTTAAATAAATATTATTTAAATTGTAGTTTTGCGTGTTTTGGACCTAAGTTAATGTTTAAAAATAATAATTTACTTTTGAACTAAATTTGTCGGAACTGATCTGAGCTATACGATGGCAGGTATACAGCACTTTAATGGTTAAAAAAATCATTATATTCTGTTTTAATCAATTTAAATGGAATTACGACATTTCCATGCAACAGTTTGCAACAAAAAGTTGATGTTCTTTGTGATAATATTTTTATTAAAGAAATAGCGTCGCCAAATGGCCGTTGAAAAGGATATTGTCTCTCTGTAAATTAAAATACCGTTAATCATAATTTCACATTATGTGAAAAACTTTATCTTGAGCTTTGATGTGATTTTATAGATTGTTATTATACTTTTGAAATGACTATAGATATTCATTCCATACGGGTAAAATGACAGGACTTTGATGCTAATGATAAAATCATTACAGTTATAAAATAAAAGATTACAAATAAAATAATTAACGGGAAAATATGATAAATCGTGTAGAAATCCGTCATTACTGTCATTTAAAAAAAAAATGAGGATATGCATTTTGTGTATGCAAGAATCACACGACGTATTAAAAAATGCTTTTATTCTTGTACAGAGATCACACATATATGGAATATGATGACATGCGTTAAAATGGAGACAAAATTAACCTCTAATTAAAAATTTAAGAAATAAAAAAAATCATAGAATAGACAGTTTGTTTCTTCACATTTAATGTGACATAGATCCTTGTGCTATAAAATGCACCCGGTTTCGCTTCTTTTTGAATTTCATGTGATTCCCTCTGTGTTTACTAGTCACTTTGATTGGCCTGTTCCTTGTCCCTTATGTTTGATTCTTATGATGAGGCCTCAGGGAAGATTAGGTTTATAGCTAACTGTTTAACCCACTTAAAATAAAGTATTGTTGTTGTTGCCGATTAATGAAATTTGAACATCGGTAAACTGCTGTCACCTTAATGAACAAAACTATATGTTTACAAGATCACAAAACAATTAAGTCATTTTCATAAAACAATTCGTTCAAATCATTTGCTAAAAATCTTCTTGTAACATAACTTCTGTTCGTCTTTCCAGCTTGGTGTTAATTTTAGCGGCAAACTCAACGAACTTTTAAGAAAACAGATTTCAAATATAAAATGATAACAACTTTACATAAATGGTTGTAGTTTAAATGCAGTCCGGTTTTTTCTTCTTTTTAGTTAATAAAAATTGAGACATTTTGATTTAGTTGGATTTACTGTTATTTATGGAATCGTCATTTTATCCTCTCTTATATGTTTCATTTTGAGTTTAGTTTAAAGTTTATGAAAGAAAACTCAGCCGCAGAAGACTGCGTAACAGGAGCATATTATACACAATATTAATTACAACATAGTTCATAATACAAACAGTTTATATTTTTAAATTATACATCTTCAGAAATAAGTCTGTGTTTATTACAGTTTTAAATTAGACAAGTATCTTTTCGACCTTTTGAATAAAAATTGACAGCTTAGACAGCACATTACTATTACTATATTTAAGCATGCCAAGTATTTTTTTTTTCATTTGGATACTTTAAGTAATATGGAGGTATGAACTTCCCCCTTAAATCCTTAACTTCACAATTGGTACATTAACATATATAGTGTTATACATCCCCAAGACCAGCTTTACAAAAAGGACAAATTCTCTCGTTTCGTGGTACATTTCTCCATCTTCCTGTTTCGATGGGAAACTTTGTATTACATACCCTTAATTTACATATGTTTACTCTATGACCCCACCTTCATTTTAACAGATATGTTTCTAAGCAAATCTCTTCTTTAAAGTGTAAATACCCCCCTCCCCCCTTGATGAGTTGTTTATATCAGAGAACCATTTTTGAATAAACTGGTCCTGGAGACGCTGCCTTACATTAATTATAATATAATTAAAATCAACTTGCTCCGGAATATTATATAGTTCACAAAAGCCAAAGTCATTAACCACAGATTTTACAGAGTCAAACCACTTGAAATTATAACCTTCATGCTCATGCATGTACAAAAGTAACTTATACAGTTTATCCGATAGTTTTTTTTTATCATTTGTTGCTAGCTTGTGCCAAAGAAATACCATTTTTAACTTGATCTGCAGTTCAAGTGGAAATCTTCCAAGTTCCCCATACACCATAACATTTGGCGTAGATGATCGAACTCCCAAACTGCGCTTACGAAACTGTAGATCTGTGAGCGAGTCTGGATTTGCATAACGTGGAATATATTATTAGCAAAAGATGCTCACACTGTTGACGTACCCAGTCTCGCTCATTTAGAAATTCAAACGTATCTCTATTTTTTCATATATTCATAATGATTCCAGATATATGAATTTTTTTCCCATACGTTTGACTTGTAGCTTTTTTTTTTGGCTAGTTGATAAAGGACTTTCCGTTTTGAATTATCATAGGAGTTCGATATTTTATAATTTTAATTTTTACCATAGATTAGAAACTAGAAAAACAACTATTGCCACTTAGTTATATGTAGTGCACATACAACTGATGCAAACGATAGGGGTAGTCGTGGAAAGGTACAATGTAGGTATAGGTAATACACATAAGTTTATATATTTTAAAATCTTCAATTAAAAGAAAAATAAGTTGGTTCCGATACAAAGGTATTCTGATAATATATCAATACCACATATTTGAAAAACATTGTATCGTATATTTGAAAAATATATGCTACTTATGTTTAAAAAAAAGGAAGGAATGTAATTATCTTTCAAATATCCATCTGTATATAATATAATATACTGGCTGGTGATCCGATGGATAAATCTGTTGTAGAGTTGTCACTGGTTCAGACGTACTTCTGTGACTGTATCTTACATTAATTTGTAAGATCCTTTACTATAGATAATTTAGCTGATCTGTAAAATAACATATTCATGCCTTATATATCATGTACTGTAGTACGACGCTAGGTTAAAACTGACGTGGAAAGGTAACAGCCGGCCACCGAAAGCTCAGGTGGTCGTGTGGTTTAGCGCACCGGTTACGGTGCAGGCGATTTGGTGTCACGATATCTCAGTAGCATGGGTTCGAATCCCGGCGAGGGAAGAACAAAAATTTGTGAACGCAAATTTACAGATCTAACATTGTTGGGTTGATGTTTAGACGAGTTGTAATATAATATAATACTAGAACACACCCGATAAATCGCTGGCATATACAGCTTGTGAACTATTGTAGGATGATTTTTTGTCAAAGATATTATGTATGGAGAATTTCATAAAAGGTATGAAAAGCTCTCTCCCTTTTTCAAAAGTCCGATATTTGTTTCCTTTCTGTTAAATCCATTTTTTTCGTCTTTCTGGCCTCAGACCACAATTATTCTTCTCCTTTGCTACAATGCTTGTTTTGGTAAAAGTCAAATCAAATTAAAAATTTGCACCGTTTCAAACATGAAATAAATGTAACTGCTTATATATAGCCCATTATTAGTCTAATAAAATGTTCTTCTAGGACAATCCATCAGTGCTTTTTCTTTTGGGAGCCTTATTAACATGCCAATGGTAGGATATGAATCTTGTATAAATGTCCAAGACCGACTAAGGCTAATTTGAGGGGTGGTCGGAGGGGTCCTGATCCCGAAATCCCGGGCTTAAAACCATGAAATCCCGAGATGCAGAATTTAAAGAAACTTCATATCCCGAAATCCCGATATCGAAAAATATATTCCCAGATCACGTAAGGATCAATCCCAAAATCAGGAGCTTAAAAACACCCGATCCCGACGCCCCAGAAAGGTCCTGCCTTCATCTATTCTCTACCTTACTTTCATTTTTGCCAAATCACTATTTTTCCTTTCAACAATAAATTTGTATGCCCCATTTATGGGCATTATGTTTTCTGTTCTGTGCATCCGTGCGTTTGTTCGTTCGGTCGTCCGTCCGTCCGTCTGTCCCGCTTCATGTTAAAGTTTTTGGTCGAGGTAGTTACAGATGAAGTTAAGCATGTTTTACTTATTTATGCAAGTAGTATGACCCCTTAAATAGTAAACATTTGAAAGAAAACAGTAGACAGAATCAGGGACTTTCTATACTAACATAGAAAGTCCCTGACAGAATACAGAGAGTCTCTATATATTAAAGTAGTATAATCGTAGTTTACATGTAGATAAACGCGAAAAATAATTGTCCTCTCTAAGGAGGTATAATAGTTGTGATTCTTGAGATCTAAACACCATGATATGGAGAACGCTCTGATTGGCTTATTTATTTTTCATTTTTGTTATCTATCATACAATTGGTTGTATTTGTGCATGTTCAAACCGGAAGTCTTATCTATGACTAAAAGTCAGTCTGATGACGGAATCATATCCGGACTCCTTTTTTGTCGTTTTTCTACCAAAATAACTCAATCTGAATAATTGTAAGAATGGATGACAAATGCGACTGTGCATGTTACCTATATATATGGACACAGAGGCATGATGATTGATTTATTGTGGAAGGAAGAGAAGCGACACACAAAATGAGGTCTTCTCGTTTAATGGTATAGATATATAATAATACCCTATTCAGAAGCAATACAGCTTATAGAATATACAATTTTACAATATTTTTTAATGCATCAGTGAAATATAAATACAATAATTATACACAATACATGAATATCGGAGAATGAAAATAAATTCATATGATAAATAAGTAATACAACTACATATTACGATTTTTTCAATATTAAACAAAAGTTTACCTAAATTTTAAAGTTATTTTCGTACTTTATTTGCCTTTTTAACATTTTTTGGATTCGAGCGTCACTGAGGAGTCTTTTGTAGACGAAACGCGCGTTTGGCGTATATACTAAATTTAGTCCTAGTATCTATGATGAGTTTATTCACATTGTGAACTTGTAACAACTGTATAAGTTTAAAAGTGGATGGATATTGCCAATAATATTTCTGTAATAACAATAACGGTGCTAGACGCACATTTCGACAAAAAATGTCTCTTCAGTGTTATTCGATGCCTAACCATTCGATAAACTAAAGCTTAATAAAAAAACGAAGAGCCATTTGACCAATTAGGACATAAAAGTAAAGCCATAATACAGATACACTTACCGTTATTTTGAATATCACGAAGGAATTTTGAATCTTTAATATAGGTACAAAAGAAGTCAATTAAGGATAGGTTTTGAATTCAGTGAATATATATAATCGTTATGAAAATTCCTGTTTTCTTCGTTTAATGTATGCATGTTCACAACAATAAATGGAAAACAGGACTTTAGGAGACGCTTGCGATATATAAAGTTTGCCGTTTTACTTGTAAATCTAGACGAGTTTTCAAAAGTTTGCAGATAATAGTTATTTCAGAAATATGAAATGTATTACTGATTATCACATGAATAGTTTAAATCTAAAGAAAAACGATGTGGTAAAGACTGTCATCATGCTGTTCTTGATCGTGTGTTATAAATTGCGTAACAAAACGTGCAACAGCTAGTTTCATTGTGCTTCCCATACCTTTGGAGCATTCGTCTAACACAACGAAAATCTGGACGGTGAGGAAATTGTCATGCCTTTATTGAGATAAAAATAATTAAGGGTTTAGTATCAGTATGTCTGGTCACATTACATGCTAATATGTTTGCATTCGTAGTATCATTGTCCCAAGTAAGACGCATGCAAGTCAGTGGTTGTCATTGGTTCATCTATGTTGTATTTGTTTTTCGTAAATAATTTTGGTATAAATAAGGCCGTTAGTTTTTTCATTGTTGAATGTCCGGTACAGGGACTTATAATAGCTCATTTGAACTTCTCGATTTGTAGTTGTCTTATTAGCATTCATATATATGTATATATACCATAAACAAGGTTCAACCAACCGTTTTTATTTTCTTAAAGTGTATTGTACCATTCAGGAATATGGCAATTGTTGTCAAATAGTCCGTTTCTATGTTTGTTTTTGTAGCAGTTCAGTGTTCCTGTTATTTCGTTGTGTTCCTCTTATAGTTGATGTGCTTCCTTCGTTTTTTTTTTATGGCCTGCATTTATTTTCACTCTCGATTTATGACTATTGAACAGCTGTATACTACTGTTGCCTTTATATATCGCACATGCATATTTTCACAAGGTCGGTAGTTAGAAATTTCTCCAGTGGTTGTCCTGTCTAATTCTTCCAGTGCAAATATAAATGCTGTAGAGATTTGGCCATTCAATTACAATTCCGGATTTTTTTCTCACGAAAAGGTTTACTCAACTTGAACGCAGAATCAGTCTGATAGATTTGATTACAGCAACACTGATTTATTTGAAATTACATCATTTTGATCTGTAATGCAATTGATAATGCGTTTATTTCCTAAGATGAAATTAAAGATAACAATATTAGTAATGCGGGAAAGGTGGAAGTGTTAAACTGAATGAAAACATCAAGCAAATAATTAAATGGTAGTCAAGACAAAAGAAAATGGAACTACTAATGCAATGATGTTCATTACCAATTGGATTTTATGATTCTACTAATTTGGGAAATTCATCATCTATTAGTAGTAGAATTATGTTACTAGTGGAGATGGGCATTAGAGTTCAAACCAGTTTTGTTGTTCTGCTCAAATTTTAGTTTCAGTTTTCTGTGTGGTATTTTGAGGACTGCTGTTTGTCTTTCTTCGCGCCTTTTGATATTTTGCATTTTTGTTAACTTTTTTTTAAGAGTTGTGTTCCGCTAAATAAACATTAGCTAGTACATGTTTTTGCACAACTGGTGGAAATCTGTTCTCATTTTTTGGTTCATTCTACTATTCTACTTTATCAAATGTTTTGTCATTAAATATTTATCATGAAGTAGTCCTTACATTTTTATCTGTAGCAACAAACCTCTCATGAGTGATACGTAAGTTTATTCTAATAATCCATCTTCGCCAATAGTAGATATTTATAGATTTATTTAATTGATTCCGATATATTCGTTTTTGCAAATTTGAAGAAATACTCTTTTCACATCCAACCAAGGATACTGCCCACTCTTCATGTTTCTCTCAGACTTGAACTTTCTAAATGAAGCTGACCTATTTTTGCCAAGCAATCACAAACTCACTCAGTCGTCTGTATTTATCAGTTGTATCGTAAATGGAAAATTTGGGTAGATTGTAAGCAGAGCTTTACCCATATTTATACACTAAGATCGAACCTTTGTGTCTTTATGTTTGAAGTTTTTAGTTCAATAGCTTAATAACTTTTAAAAAGCGTTCACAATAATCTGAGCAGAGTTGACCAATTCCATGAACTTTGGTTGGCAGATAAGCGTTTCTCTCTCAAAAGATGCATGCAATTAAAGATAGATAGATAGATAGATAGATAGATAGATAGATAGTTTATTAACGTCTCACCATTAATATACACAATACAATATTTACATATATCATAAAACATAAATATATATCAATGCCATTCTTAAAAGAATTATGAGAGACAAAAAGTAAAATTTCATCAAACAGTAGAAGGACATAAAAAAATCTGATATCTGTAGTTGAAATCTACAGTGTTATATGTAGCAAAAGAAATTAACCTTGTGGGAAACCTGTCATAACTCTGTTAGGTAGAATAATTCACCATAGCCGCGTCTGATAGTCTATCTTCAATACTGGTAAATTTTATTATATGGATTCTGATAAATTTTCAGCTTATATATTTCTATTGTGCTAAATTCGAATATTTGTTCGCCGTCAACCATTGCTGATTTTTACGTATGATGCATACTCTTCATGTTTCTCTCCGACTCCAGTCTTTGTGTTATTGTTTTTTTTTAAATTTATAGATAAAACCTGTTCGATATTAAACTATTTTGAAATCTAATCACAAACATGCGTCTGTATTTATCAGTTATATCGCAAGTGGTCAATTTTTGTAGGTTGTAAGAATAGCTTGAACCGTATGCATACTCTTATATCGGCGCTTTGTATATTAGTATTTTGCATTTCAATAGCTCGATAACTTTTCAAACGCATTCAAAACCATCTTAGCAAATTTGACCAATTCCAAGAACTTCAGTTGGTAGATAAGCGTTTCTCTCTCAAAAGTGCATGCAATTAAAACTACAAGATACTATTAATGTAGCTGAAATCTAAAATAGGACACCGTGCTTATCTTTCTATTAACGGACAATTAAAATGAACGTTACAGAACAACTGTAATTAAAACTGACAGAGATTATTTCTTGGAAAGGAAAACTACTAAAACATTATATGCATAAAAATTATATATGGAAAAGCAAAACATGCACTCTTTGCCATTTCATTAGGGACTTTCCGTTTTAAATTTTCTGAGTTCAGTATTTTTGTGATTTTACTTTTTTTTTATTGTTTTCTCAGAAGAATGATTACTGTAATTAAACAGCATTTCGAGAAACATCTTCATTTTCGTCACAGTACTTTTTACTGAATTTAATAAATGGGTGCAATACTCTTTAAAAGTATTATTATGTAATTGAAGAATATATATGGAATTATTGTCTTCATTAACACTGAAAGTATAATCTATTTAAGCTGTAAATATTGCCAAGGGACTGATTATTTATTCTTTTCTCAAGTAAAGGCACAGGTCAAAATTTGCTACCATTATCGACATAATTGTATGTATCATAATAGCATGCGAAACGGCGATAAAGGTCAAAACTGGTATCATCCCTCTGAAAGAAAATATTACACGTGAAGACATGAATATTCTATTTGCTATTGATGTTATTTTTCAATTAATTTCGGTAAATCTAGGAATCCAGCATTTGTTTGTTAAGGTTTAACAACACATTATAGGCTGTGAGAATTGTATTGAAAACTTGAGTGCATCGTGTAAACTATCGACCTTTGTGAGTAGATGACGACTCTTTTTAAGATCAATTCCTCATTCCGAAACATTTAGATTTGAGCGCACTCAATGAAAGTTGTTAAAGAAACACGTGTTGTGTGCTGAAATCGCTACTTATAAGTATTCTGAAGGTAAAAACGGTTTCTTAATAAGGCGATTTCCCCAGATATTTTTTTTTTAATAAAATTCACCATGCAACTATCATGATCAAGTAGAACTGCAGTTTCAGATTCCAAATAAAGAGCGTAGAACAGTTAAAAACGTTAAGAATAACGATAGCATTATTCAGCAACATTTTTAAAATGTTAAGATGCAGCATTCCATGTGTGACGGTTATCGCTTCTCTTGAATAGGCGATTCTTAGCCTGTCGTTATTGATTACGACAGGGAAGTTCTTCTTCGTTTAAAGCGTCCCGGGATCGAATCCCCAAACGTGCTATCCGATTACCCACGATGCTGCTTTCAATATTTAGATAACCTTTCATTATTGTGCCTCTTACCATTACCATAAAAATATATCGTTTAACTATAAAATATACCATTCGATCTAACGGTTGACAACCAGTTTTATAAGAATCAGCAAGTGGTGTACAAAACATTAGTCTCCATACACCGTTATTGAATTGAAAGCGAAAACTGAAAACTGAAACAGTGACAAGGCTACTAAAAAGTAAAACCAAACATCAGAAAATCAGAAAAAAGAAGATTCAAGTCCTAGATTGAGATTTTACAAAAAAAACATTGATACCAAAATAAAAAAAAACAAACAAGCACTTAAAAGACAAGATGATATCATTGAATGATATAATAAAGGCTCGGCAATTATAGAAACCAATGGTGACACCAAGTGACACGTTCCATTCCAAACTAACCGGAAATTAATATTGTTTTGAGAGGCGAAGTATCTCATCGTAGAATGTTCCCTAGTTAGAAATATAATTACATTGCTACACAATGCTGTTACATGATCAGAGGTATGGCTTAATTATTGCGAGAGTTACTGCTATTTGTTTTGAAAATGTATTATTAATAGGAAACATTGTGCAAAACATTACACCTTTTAGAGATCTAATTACACCATTTTGTCACGTATCATTACGCACAGAAAATTAATTCTCAATAAGGTTGAAATTACAATAGATATCAGAAACAGCTATTAATAACACGTATGTAAATGTTAATTAATTTGAAATTCCGTTGACAAAGAATCCTTTGATTAGTTTGTCATAATATTCGATTTAGAATCAACAAAGAGATACCTTTACACCATATAAAGAGGATCTAGTTGAAGGGTTTTTCTTTTCTGTATTCTTCAGTGTTGTTTTCCATTTTGTCTTTTTTCTAATACTTCTCGTGGTCCATTTCTTTTTATTCTTTATATTTTCTCAAGTCTTTATTTTCTAGTCTAGTTGTACACTTTACGTTTTTTTGAGACCATTATTCGATATTCTGTAAATAAGCTCTTCATAGATACCAGGATTAAATTTTGAATTTACGCAAGACGCGCGTCTCGTTTACAAAAGACTCATCAGTGACGCTCGAATCCAAAAAAGTAAAAAAGGCCAAATAAAGTACGAAGTTTGAAAGCATTGGGGACCAAAATTCCTGAAAGTTTTGCCAAATACAGCTAAGGTAATCTATTCCTGAGGTAGAAAAAGGTAAGCATTTCAAAAATTCAAAAGTTTTGTAAACAGTTAATTTATTAACATGACCATATCAATGATAATTCATGTCAGCACACAGAGCTGTGCTACTGGGCTGGTGGTACCCTCGGGGAATTAAAACTCCACCACCAGTGGTTGTTAATAAACTCATCGTAGATACCAGGATAGAATTTTGTATTTAAGCCAGTCGCGCGTTTCGTCTACAAAAGACTAATCAGTGACGCTCGAATCCTAGAACTGTTAACCACACCAAGACTTATCTTTTTATTCTTTAGTTTTTGGCACTCCATTATTCTCCTTCCTCTATTTTTTAGTCTAGTTTTTCTATAAACTTTACGGGTTTTTGGACTATCATTCGCTATTCTTTATTTTCTAGCCCCGTTTCTCTATAATCTTCACGGGTTTTTCTTAACCATTATTCGCTGTTCTATAAAACCCATAGATCAAGCTCCTCATTGAATAAATGTACAACCACTGTTCATATTGGAATTGAATATTGGTTACATTTTACTGATCATACGTTAATGAAAGCTAAGAGTACATAATGGAGAAATCTAGTTACAAAATCAACAAAAAGAATCGGCAATTCAGAACAATTTAATTAGAACAATTTAAAACCTATTTCCGTCTATAATGTAGATGATTTGCATGACGAACGCCATTAATTAAAACTGTATTTAAAGAGATAAATCGTAGTTATCTGCAAAAACATTTAACATTTTAAAAAGGCATTTGACTTATTGGTATCTTCTGATATTCATAATTGTCATTCAAACATAAGTATAAAAAGCACTCCACTTTTTAAAAGTTTGATATGTCGAAAAAAAATAATTGCTCTGGTTTATGAATTTATCTCGATCAGGTGAGATCAGACCCAATTGAGTTCTTGGAAGAACTATAATTTTGATGCCAAAGGTGAAAAAAACCCAGATTTATAAATTTCTTTACTCCTTCCTTCGACTGGAAATACGAACCGAGTCATAAGTTACGAAGATGTGTCTTACACTAGTTACGGTCCTGGGTTTAGTGGCAATTAAAACAATCCTGATATGTAAATATCCTGGAATTTCGTTTCAAAAGAGAAATAAAAAATCTTTACGCAGGTAAAATAGAAATGTACATTTTTAACACGTTTCCCGTCAAAATTACGTTGCATTTTTCTGTGTTAAATGTGCTGATGGAATGTTGCTTCAAGATATAGAAATTGCTCGATAGGACAATTTAAGAGAAGAGTTGTTTGTCCGTAACTGTCGTTTTGTGTATGTAGTTACATGCCTTAGTTGTATTGTGTCAATTTGATGAGTCGATACGTTTTCAACTGATTTAAATAGTTTATTTTTATATTGTAGTGTCACATGACTGTTCTGAATAAGGACGAGGGTAAGATGACCACAAACTTACTTAATCCGGTCACATTCTGTAAGTTCCTATCCCATGCAGGTCATGATAATTTAAAACAGAAGTTGCCGTTTGTTGCTGTGTGTATCATTTTTTTGTTATTTTTTTGTTTATTGTTTTGCACATTAATCAGGCCGTAAGTTTTTTCGTTTGAAATTTATTTACATTTGTCATGTTTGGGTCTTTATAGTTCGCTATACTGTCACAATTCATTTACAACTTAGCGCTTCAACCTCTTCCAGAATTTAATGAGGTTAAAAAGTAGGGTTCGAGTTGCTAAGTCATTAGATTTTTTCTATGTTGTATTAAGTGTACTGTTTTGTACCTTTTGGGTCTTTTTCCTCTTTTACAAGGCGCTGTCAGTTTATTTTCGACTTAAAGAGTTAATTGAATGTTATTCCAGTATCTTTTTCCTTTCTTTTTTTTAACCTAGTGCAAGTTGTGAGGATTTTTCAGCTTAGACCGCTTAGTTATCCAAGACTGTCACTTAAGACGAGGGATAAGCTTACACTTCTGTTACAATTGTCCCTTATCCAAAGGATATTCGTCTGTATACCTGTGTTGTTGCTTTGATATTCCTCGTTCGTATGTTTTCTTTTATGATTTTGATTGTCTGATACGCTCATCATGATCATCACGTTTGGTTTTATATTCTTTATTTGTTATTCGAATAGACAAACATTTATAACTAGATAAAACAAAAGTAACTGTTTTACAAGGTTTTATTTTTATTCATGGTTAGAGGCTGCACAGTGTCCAATTGTTGTTAACATTCTCTTCCTTTTTTCTCTGATGAATAGATGTGGCAATCATGAATACATCTCAGCATCTGTATACCCTTGCAAAGAAGCTTTAAGTTGGGTTTTTCTCCAATACCGGTATGTGACATCTATTTAGCCACTTATGATACAATCCACCATAAATTTAATTATAAATGATGAAATAATGAACAAGTACCTACTTGTACATCTGTGATACGGACTTCGGGATCAGCACTTACAAGAACTGTGAGTTAACAAATGTAATTTGAAAAATATGTCATAGCCATGTTTCACCATTTGCTACCATTAAATATCTGGTAAAGTCGAGCTATAAGTCATATTTCTACAGTATTCTGTTTCGTCATTTTGATCAATGTTGACACAGGACTTATGAAACATATTTTCTCTGTTGGAATTCCTACTGATATTTTATTGTGAACCTCTTAAAACAGTTTTGTCCAGTTGCACCCTTGAGATCTTCTATAATAAAAATATCCGCTGAAATTAACCGAGTCGTTAAAATCAAAACTTTACGACACTCAATATGATATTATTTTAATAGCGAAGTCGCAATACATTTGTATCAACATAAAAATTGCATCTATCTCAAAGTTCTGATGATATTCAAGTGCCTTTATTTCATAAATGGATTTTCTGAATGGAAGGTTGTTGTCAAGAATGTTTAAACCAACACTGTTATTAAGGTACAGATCGAGTGTCTGCATCTCCATAGAAATCTCGAGGCACTTGTGGAATTTGTATTTCTCAATATTAAGATGTTCGTGTTCAATTTTGCGTTTATACTTGTCGTTACTTTGTTTTGTTTTTTGCTTGTTTTAGTTTGTTGTTTTTTTTTTTGGTTTTATTTATTAGGTCTTTCCACTATTTTGCAGAAAGGACCTATTGTATTTGTTCTGATTTTTTTCTTCTTCCGCCAAATTTCAAAATTTGTTTTGTGGTTTCGCAAGATGTCGCTTAGATTCTTTGCATATGATATCGACCAGTTATTGCGCTTTTTAGAATGACCCTGTTTAGTTGGAGACGTCTTATTGTAAGAGTTATCTCCCCAAACTCTGTTTTCTTAGTGGTGAGATTTCCTCCGTAACCGTAAAAGAAAGCGACAAATTTATTTTATTAAATTGCTCGTTATATCCTTAGGATGATTTTGTCAAATTTAAACCGAATAAATTCGTAGACTCCATATGACAGTTATTTCCCCTTATGAATTTGACATAAGTGATATATCAATGTAGTTGCTGTACTCTACTGTACTGTTTACTATTTGTTTTGGTAAATCTAGTTATCAATTTATTGCTGTATACAAGCGTATTTAAAAAATAAATAAAAAGAATTTGTAAATCTTTGGATTTCATTTGCTTTTATAAAGCAAATGCAAGCTGAAGATATTATTTGCAGTTTACAGCAGCATAAAGCTTTAAATAGTTTATCGCTTTTTAGTTTCTTTGGACCAAGAATAAAATTCTTCCTGATAAATAAAGAAAATGCGGGTATCGATGACTGTAAAAACGGAAAAGAAACATGTGTTCCTTATCAGAAGTTACTCATACTATTGGAATGCAATGAAACAAATGTTTGACAGATTGATCAGCGGTTGTGACATGAATCTAAGCAATCATTAAGTATTCTCGAGCAAACTTTTGAACACATTTATGGGTTACCAAGCAGCGGAAATGGAATTATGGGAGATAAACGACCTTGATCATTTAATTGTGGTAGACATGCATTAGAGCATTGATTCATATTATAATTTATTTTATTAAATTGTTCACTTGCAAACGCTATTCGTAATATCTGACTAAATATAAAGTTGTGTCTTTAACAAAGCTACTTGATGGTGTATTTATTTATTTACTCAAACCCTTGAAAAGTAATTATATTTTTTAAACAAATTAATTACCATATCAGGTTCATCAATGCAGAAAATTGACTGCAATTTCATATTTACTGAGGTTGAGCACTGACAATTTTGCATTTTCTATGAACATCTTCTCAAACAACGATCAAAATTAGAATTTGATTGTGTATTTTAAAATGACGTAATATACATTATAATAGCATTTCATTTATATTTCTCTCTTTCTATCTAAATTTTAGTTGATTTTTTTAAATATGCTTCAAAAAGTATCAAAAGTGTCATATTTCAAAGGGTCTTCGGCCCATTTAAGGGAGGCCAGCTAATTGGTAAAGATCGAAGCTCGTACGTATTTATTTGGGTTACTATGAGATTCTAGCTGTACACTCTAATTTATTTTTCTCGACATTATATCATTTTCTTTCAGAAGTTATGTAACAATAAAAAAAGTTTATATCTAAATTGTTTTTAATTGTCTTTTAATGAATGTAGTATTGTAGTTAACTGTTTTCTGTTATATTTATTTTTATGGTTGTGTGCACAAATTTATTTCCTCGTTGATTTGTTTATTAGTTGGTCGTGTCGGGACCTTAACAGTTGCGGCAGCGTTGTCCAATTTTTAGACTTATTCATATATATATCATTTGCTCTCCGTTGTATAGTTGTTTCATTGGCAATTATACCACATCTTCTTATTTCTACATCTCAACATATGATATCGATGGCCGTGCACATGAGACGACTTTTTTTAAACCTTCATTAGATATGGTCCAGACCGAAAAATTGCAAAACTAAATATATAAAGCTCTAAACAGTAACCACAAATTAAGTGAACATATGAGGATGACAGTCTATTGGTTATTGTCATACTAGCTTTAACCTTATACCAGATTCTGGCTAAGGAACAGTGCTATCTTTATTTGTATAACATGTTTTGTGAACCATATAAAAATAAGAAGATGTGGTATGATTTTTAATGAGACAACTCTCAACCAGAGACCAAATGACGTCGAAGATAACAGCAATAGGTCACCGTCCTCGAACAATGAGCAAACCCCATACCGCATAGTAAGCTATACAAGGCTCTTTTAAAATGTGAAACAATTTAAAATTTTACAAAAAAGGCTTTCGATGCCTTGAATCATTAATCTGTTTACGAGTGCGCGAATGTACAATGAAATGTGTTATATCGGTAGCAACCAATGTGGCTTGAGAATCCGTAAATGTTACTTTATTAGGCATTCGATTGATTGATTGGTTGATGCTTGCAAAAATAACATTCGGTTACGAATACTTAATTCATATTCAGCACCAAAAAAATAAAACAGAAGGCAGATTCTGTTAAATATGTCAACAGGAGCAATTTATATCCGAAACAGTTGCATCAAGCTGTTAGCAATCTTTGAGTTTAACCGCGTTTCATGATGTTACTGGTATTGAAGTCACAGTTATACAGGTAATCTTAACCAGTAAGTCGAAAGTGAGGTAAGAAGCATGTTAACATGAGTAATATTTGTAAACGTGTCCTAACTTATTGACAAGTTATGTCTTTACCAACAATCTATTTACCATTATCAACAGTTTAATGGCTAATATTGATACAGAGAATCGATTTAACGTGTTTACAGCAGTCATTTGCTTTCCTAGCAGACAACCGGAAGTGCTGCATTGTGCCATTCTAGATAAAACGTTCTCAGTATTGGTTAGTCTATTTGCTTAATTGCTTCATATTATTCCAGCGCATTAACTATGAATGGCGAGAAAGGTATAAACCGTGGCATTATTTCTCAGAATTGTTTTACACTTTCTCTACTAATGCATTCCACTAGTGTGATTAGGTCCACATAATGCACGGAAATGTTCATTGTAGGCCAAATGACAATGAAAACAACATGAATTTATTTCCATTCTAGTTTTCTACATCGTTGAGTACAATATTGTTTTCATTATAATAGAATACAAATGAACACTGCACTCACTTTTGAAGCTCGCCTTTGTAAATGACTATTTATCCATTCTCTTCAATTTCTTCGTTTTATTACTTAATTTAAGCGCTAACACTTATAAATCAAGTACATGTTTAAGTGTTTTATTGGTTTTTTTTTTAATTTTAGTTGCATATTTGTTGCACTTTTATTAATGAGTCATGGGTCACTATAGTTTCAAAACAGTTTTGCTGCTTACTTGTAATACAATATCATCCTTAAGGCAGCTTATCTAGTCGAATGTGTATCAATAAAAAAAAAATTGAGAATGCAAATGGAGAATGTGTCAAAGAGACAATAACTCGACCAAAGAGTAAGAAACAGCACAAGGCCACCAATTGGTCTTCAAGAACGAGAAACTCCCTCTTTCCGAGACGGGCTTCACCTAGTTCGTATACAAAAAATGTGTATTAGTTCAGTGGAAATGGACTCTTAACTCGAAAACATATAAATGAATTAAAATTAAAAAGCATACAAGACTTATTTTTTGCTCTAACATTTCATTACTTTAAAGTAATTAAAGCTAGGAAACAGACATTTGTATATTTTTGTTTTGTTTTGTTTATCTGTAAATAATAAGTTTCATCCTTTTTTCATCATATATATGTAATAACCCCATGTGTTTACTGAATTATATAAATTAGATCATCTATTGGATTCTCTCATTTCGTTAGTAAAAACCTTAATGAAATGGAGCGTCCGTTTAGCCGTGTGGGATATATAAATACGCAGCCACGTCTGTTCGGAAGGTGGACGTTAAAATCAACTGCCTCGTGTAGAAAGAGAACCAGGCTCTCTATACGTTTACGAGCTCTTTATTATCATTCTTAAATAAGATATTCTTTTCTTTTGGCATGAATTTTATTTGTCTTTCCCCATGTAAAGGTGGCGTTACGAAAACGATAAGGAGGGGATTCGCCTTGTACATCCTTAAAGAGCAAAACATTTAAAGAATAGTAATATAATTAGAAAAAAATAAATGGCAGAAGTTTCATTTCCTGCATAAAATATGTACATGAAACCATTTTAACTCGGAGTGATTTAAAAACTTTATTTGCGAAATATGTTTTTCAGGTATATAATAAAACTATAGGTAAGTATATAGTTAAGATCGTGTATTGAGTACTAAATTGTCTTTTGTGCTACATGTGTTGTTAGGTTGATTTCTCAATGAATACAGTCCTGAACAGTTCTTTGGTTCATAATAAAACAATAAGGAACTATAAACGAATGATACCGATGCTACTCCGAAAAGCATACATTTCCGGAAGAACCTTCGTCAGGTTTTCTCAGGACCAAATGCATCACTAATGGACATGAAGACTAGATATGGTATAAGTTTAAAAAAATGAAAATGTGGATAAAGATTGCCAATGAGACAATTCTCCACAAGACAGCAAATGACACAGACACTAAAAGTCACCGTACGGCCTTCAATAATGAGCCGTTGAAAGCCCATGCCGCATAGTCAGCTATTAAAGGTCCTGAAATGACAAATGTAAAACAATTCAAACGAGAAATCTAACGTTCTAATTTATGTACCAAAAAAATCAACGAAAAACAAATATATAACACCTCAACAAACGACAACCACTGAATAACAGCCTCCTGACTTGGGACACACGCATACATACAGATCTGTGGCGGAGATCTGGGGTTAATCATGTTTGCGGGGTCCCAACTCTTCCCCTTACCTGGAAGAGTGGTGTAAAAGTACAACATAAAAACAAACTATAAAAATCAGTTGAAAAAGGCTCAACTCTTTAGATGAATACAAACAGAAATTCATCTAACAAAAACACATAGTGGACGTGGCCGGTTACTTGTATATCCTATCAACAAAAAGACAGTAAGTACAGATCTAAGAGTACTCGTAGTTACTGACAGCTAGTTCAAAGACACAAAACAACTAATAAAACAAATCATGCATCTAACACTCGATTCAGCTTTGTCAGGGGATTTACAACCTTAATTTGAGTTCAATTGTTCACTTTATAAATCATGTATTGTCAATCGTTCAATATGTTTTAATCATGCAAGGGTCGAAGCACTGGCTACCGAGCGAATCACTCATTTGTCCACAAAAGCGCTGTTCCTATTTCAATTTGTAAAAATAAATACGTATGCTATACCAGAAGCAGAACAGTATCTTTGCTTACAAGTCATATAAGTAGGATTACACTAGCAACGGTACCTTCACAGGGTAAGACATACGTACGCATGATTAGACCAGCAATGTTACTTTTCAGCGCAGCGTTTGACATACGTACGTATGATTACGCCAGCAGGTGGCATATGTAACGTGGCTTTGTAATTTGCGCATGCACACGTTGAAAAACTTCAGAATGAGAAATTTCATTTTGAGAGAACAAAAACAAAAATACGACTAACTAAAACGGTTTCTACTGCATACAAATTAAATTTTAATAAAAATTGAAATTGATAATTGCACGTGTGTCTTTCATATCATTTCTGTGATCAAGAAAATCGCACCTCAACTTGTCTGCAGCCTTTCCTGGTGTAAAATTTAGATAGAATGCAATTTCTAAATTGGTCGACGATCGCTAAAGATTAAGCTGTCTAGACGTTTTGAAAGGACAAATTGTCAAAAGGATGGGAATTTTGTTTTGTTTTATGAGGAAGAACTGAAAAAAAGTTTATAATAAAATTAAAACATTGCTTTTTATACTGCATATCATAAATAATTAAATTTGCAAAGGGAAAACATACACTAGCATGCAATAGTTTTACAAAGCATATTATGACTCGTACTATTAATTTATAATATTTAGATTAAAGGAACTATTGCATTTTTTTTGTCTAATTTATAAACGTGAAACAATTCATTAATTCAAGTGAATTCCATTGATGATTTTAAATTATTTTCTCATTTGTTTTTTGTTGTTGCTATTTCTGCAAATTCACATGGGTATTTTCTCGCCAAGAAGTGCACATTTCAGCATTTTAGAGTATTCATTTTGTACATTTTTATACATACTCGGGTTGTAAACTTTTGAAACCAAATCAAGGTTGCAACTCCTATAAAGTATACGAAAAAGTGACGTTAAACAGTTTTGTCTTTTTGACTTTCCAATTATACCGCTCATAATTGTATTTATCAAATTTCGTACATCGATTCTTATATTTCGTTCTAAGAATTCATAATGAAGTTAATAAATCAAGATCCCTTTCAAAATATAATAAATTTGAAATTTCTTATGTGTCGTAGATTCGTGACTGATATATCGATTATGAAATCCATATGAAATATTAATTTAATAAACATGGCATTAACCTGTTAAGTCGTGTTTTTTCATTAAAAGATTCTCTACAAAAACCTAATTTACTTCGCCAACGGACCAGTCTCTCGCGATCCTATGATGTTGGATGAAACATTTTTGTAAAAAATATATACAATGAAAAAACAATTAGATAAAAACTAGTATTGCCAAAAGATCAGTTACTCTCTTTATTTCTAAAAGGACACACAAAAAACGCTGTGTTTGGATAACAAAGTACCGTAAAACGCATGCCAAACAAGTAGGTTAACGTAATTTGTGTGTCCATATTGCTTGTATAAGGAGATGAAGTTTGCTTGCCAACTATCGAACAGAGTCCAAATGATGTGAATTTATGCAACTTTGTCACCACACAGGCTTCAACAATGAGCAAAACGAATACCGTATAGTCAGATATAAAAGGCCCCGACATGACAAAATGCGAAACAACTAAAAAAAAACTAACAAAATACAACTGCCTGAATAATGACAAGTAATTAACGCAACACAAATATGACAGACAGCAACCAAGATCAACCACTTTTTAAAATCACAGGTAGCATATAAATGTGGGGAGGTTTATCATGTTTTTACCTCCCAACCATATTCTTAGCCGTGATTCTGGGAGTGTTCAACGACCTTGAATGTTTCAGCCCTCGCACGGTCGGCTCAGTGCCCGAAGACGTTTGGTGAGCTTTTAAATATTTTCTGCGGTGGGTCTGGAACAGATGATAACGCCATTATATGTAGGCCGTCATCTTGGTTTTGATGAGTTGTTTTGTTTTTTACTACTAGTATTTTGATTTTTCTTTACTCCACAAAGGCTACTTTCAAGGCCAGATTGGTCAGGTTGGCAGCCCGCTAATCTCGATGATGGAGTACTGGTAGATGAGTATCGGAAGTAGTATTAAAGATGACAGGAAGCATTATCAGGACCAAAGTCGTGAGACAGTGAAATGAGGGTTCATCATCTAACACCTATGATACAGCCTCGGACGTCAGTCGGCATAACACTCCCCCATCTACAATGGGTTTGCAGTGCATGTTGACGCGGGAATTTACGATACCAGACGTTAACTGTACAGCGTTGGATTGGTTTCTGTCATCTTAAGTAGTACGTCGTTGATCCATCTAGAAGTAAACCCTCATCGAGGATAGCAGGTAAAGGAGAGCTGACCCAGCACGTCCGTTTAACTGTAATGACTGCCGGAGACGTGTCTGTTTGTCACTTTTATTGACGACAACCAAATTATACCAAAAGATGTATATTTTAGTCAACAAGTTCCTTTTGTATGTTTTTTTTTTTTTTCGATCTTCAGACTAAGTTTATCTAAACTTTTAGTCCTTATCATTTATAGTATACAGCATTATTGGGTTCCTCTATTCAATATATTGACAATGGAATTATCTGTGAGTCGGTATACGTTGAAGAATGGTGTTGTCGAAGTTTGTTAGATATATTTTGGTACTTTTTAAGTTTGTATTGTGCGTATGCGAATGAGTGTTTTAAAATGTCAAACTATCGACTAAAAGGCAATAGCTGCAGATGTAAAATTGCTTGCAGATATGTTGACCAGTACAACTCGACATTATGAAACTGCAGACCAAATATAAATCATCCCCTTTTATATAGAAACCTAGAAATGTTTGACGAAAGTTTTCTATCCAAGGTACAGACGGACGGAGTTTTTAGACACACTTTAACCGTTTTAGGCTCAAGTTAATATTGATATAAGCTTATTCAAACGTGAAGTCATAGAAATATAATCGAATTCTAGTTTTACATTTTGCAAAACAAGGTGAGAAACTTTGTTCGTTAAATAATTAAGAATTTTCTAAATATGATAACGAGATTTTCCCAAAAGAACTTTAGATCAAATGTAGACGGTAATAATTGCCTTCGTCTATATTTAGATATTTCAGTTTTACACGGGATACCGTCCACACTAAAATTTACGACATAAGAGACAATTTTTCGTTTCCCATTGTTATTTTTTTTTTTTTGGACGGTGATGTTGCTTTGGCACCATCTTACAGTGTTCATAATATAACCATAAAGTAAACTCTGTGTTTTTGTTAGATGTATTTCTATTTGTATTCATCTGATGAGTTAAGCCTTTTTCAACTGATTTCTATAGTTCGTTCTTATGCTGTACTGTTACACATCTATCCCAGGTTAGCGGATGGTTGGGATCCTGCTAACATGTTTAACTCCGGCACATTCTGTATGTATGTGTCTGTCCCAAGTCAGGTGTCTGTGATTCGGTGGTTGTCCTTTGTTGCTGTGTTACATGTGTTTTCGTTCCTTCGTTTTATACATAAATTAGGTCGTTAGATGTCTCGTTTGAATGGTTACATTTGTCATTTAGTGACCTTTTCTAGCTGACTATGCGGTATGGGCTTTGTTCATCGTAACTGGTCATACGACGACATATAGTTGTTACTTTCTGTGTCGTTCGGTCTCTTATGAAGAGTTATCTTATTTGGAAATCATACCACAGTTCTTTTTATTTCCACACTAAAATTTACGAACTTTAAAAAAAAAATGCATCGTGACTATTAAAACCAATTTCATTCAGACAAGAGGAGAAAACGCTATCTTTGAGTTGAAACTGAGTTTTGAACTGGCTTTCAGATAAAGTGAGTACTCCTAGACCGACATTTTGTGTCTTTTGTGTATTTTGTAAGTTCAGCTTTTATTGTACTTAATACCGCTCTTGGGACTAATAAAACTGATTCATACTTTTATTTATTGCTGTTTTGTTAAGCCAGTGGATGTTGCTATGAAAAAGGGGCGAACGATACCAGAGGAACAGTCAAACTCGTAGATCGAAATATGAGCTATGACCCGGGTAATATTTGAGCATTTACGTCTAGCTCTTGAACCCCGTCACAGTTTTAATAGTAGATTGACAAATCGGAAAAAGTCGCTTATTTAAAGAATTAAAATGAACCGAAATACCTCACGGCTGAAAATTCGCATAAAGATAGAGTAAACATTATATTTCCATTTCAGCCCTGTCGTAGAGGTTTCCCACGGTGCAGTTTTTTTTGTAAAATCGCGATAAAGTGTGATTTCGGATTTTTTTCTTTTTCATTTACAAACACGGGAACGCTTATAATAAATTCCCAAATAAAGATATCATCAAAACATTGGTATCAAATGAAAGAGTTATTTATCAGCTTTGATTTGACATCAAACTTTAATATCATATGAACATATAAATTAAGTGAATTGGACGATTTTCAAATGTATGTAACATTTTTTTCAATCTTACCGTCTGTCAACGTATACTACATTTCTTATATATATCCCCAATAGTAAATTTTCACACAAAAAAATGGAACAACCAATACTTAAGAAGTTTTGATAGATAAAAGTTTGATAAAACATACAAATCAACTTTTACAAGCATTTTTATAAAACTCATCACATAGCAGTATTACTACTCAATTTTCGACCCATTAAGTCATGTAACGTTCCCCTGTTCCCCTTTTCTATTTTCCCCTGTCATATGAAGAGCAATAAATTTAATTGCATTTTCATAAGTTTTATAAAAAAATAAATATTTTTGTATCAATAGTTGTGTCTATGTACTTGAATACGTACAGATGCTAATTAATAACTTTTGAGGTGCTTTTATTCTTGTTTTTCGAAAAGACTAACTTTAAACCACACCGGTACAACTCCGAAAAATATCCGGAAAATTATTGTCAGTGCTAATTCCATTTAATAAGAACGAGTAAAGTAGCTTAGATCGTGTTATTCAGCCTTAACATGTCAAAAAAGGAAACATTTTTATACATTTAAATTAGTGAGAGAGAAAAAACATGCGTGTAACGATGAATCAACTTTCGTTAAAACACGCTTCATGACATTACCATGAGTATCATGAATGGTAAAAAAATATCTCAAAAGTCATACAAGCTAAGCAATAAGGCATGTCTAATCATTTGAGCGTGTCGATATTGTTTTAAATGATGCAAATTATCAGACAAGCCACCCAGGGTGAGTTTACTCTTCATAAATAACTCCAAGGACAAGTCGATTCAACATTCAGCATGCATTGATGAAATTAAAAATAATTTGCTTCTAATGCTTCAAATTAATCGGGGTATGATGTTGCTTTCCAAATACTTATAGAAAGTCTATATGATGATCTGTTTGCAAAAGAAAGAAACAAACCTTTTCGTTGTCGTATAAATAGTTTGACAGTTATATTTGTTTACAGATATTGCATTTTGCGAGAAAAAATTGTGAAAAACTAATTACGATCGTTCGAAATTTCAAATTGTTTCTATCTTCACAATGTATTCCAAACTCTCTGATAAATATTTTTCCTGGTTAGTAGATGACAATTATATTCAAATGGATAATGATTACAATGCACTCATATGATACTGAACGGAAATGTATACTTGAGCTGAGTGTGTGATATTCCTTAATGAAAAACCAGAACACCCCTGATCAAAAAGATGGTATTGGTATTGCCCAGTCTTTATATAAAAGGGCACAACAGTTTATTGAGATTTGGCCAATGACTGCTTTAAAACCATAATAGAAAAGTATGTGGTATGCTTGGCAATTAGACAAATCTCCAAAAGACCAAATATCACACATACATTTACAACTATAGGTCACCGTACGACCTTCAACAATAAGCAAAGCCCCCTAACGCATAGTCAGCAATAAAGGGCCCGAATTGACAAATGTAAAACAATTCAAACGAGAAAAGCAACGGCAAATGTAACAGCAACAAATTACAACAACTGAATAACAAGCTCCTGACATACAGATTATGTCGAGGTTAATGATGTCAGTGGTCGCCCAACCCTCCCCTTACATCGGACATTGGTGAATTTAAGAAGATGTGGTATGATTGCTAATAGAACAACTCTTCACAATAGACCAAATGACACAGATATTTACAACTATAGGTTACCGCACGACCTTCAACAATGAGCAAATCACATACCACTGAGTCAGCTTTTAAAGGCGCCACTGGACAATAAGGTTTATTTCAAATGATGGTAGATCCAAATTTTTCTTCAAGTCATTGAATGTAGATCAATAAGGGATTATAAGAAATATCTTTGTGCACATGAAAATAAACATGGATTGATAAGATAAAAAAGGAGGACACATCATGGCAATGCGATATTGGTCTAGTACTTATTTATTTATTAATATAAAAAAAAAACGTCATATACTATAGTTTCATGAACATAAAGACTTTTTTTTATAGTTCTAACATTGTTTTAAGTTTAAATAATCAGCCAAGAATTTTCATCATTTTTTTTCATCACATCATTGACCGGGTGTTGACTTTACAGTTCTTATTTCTCCTCGGTTCCTATGGCATTTTAACAAAACTTTCCCAAAAATATCTTTATAGGTGGCCATATGTTATTGCATAGCTAAATCTTAATTATGAATATTTTTTGTCGATAATTTCCGTAGATAAAAATATTTGTTTCATTTTCTTACATGTTGCACACGAGGATATGCATCACTAATATCTGGTAATCAGACATAAATATGACTAGTATTTGTGGAGCATTCCTAGCGCATGCTTACATCGAAAAAAAATCTCATTTAACATGAGAGTCTACCGAGAAATTGTCAAAAATGTCGACTTTTCGATTTTTTTTAATCCAACCTTTTGACTTTTGACCGCAGATTTTGAAAATCTGCACCACTTTGAAACTCTACGGCATGCCTTAATCAAAGGATATTATATTTATCTACAAAATAAGACCAAAATTAGCCGTGAGGTATTTCAGTCCATTAAATTTTCAAATTTACCTGATTTGTCACCGTACTATAATGTGCTGGTATCAAACCAAGAGCAAGTAGTTCAATAGTTATTGTTGCCGGTTGTTGTATGCTGTCTCTCAGTCACCATTGCTTTAGGGTTTAATGTTATAAAAAAAAAAATATGTGCATCTTTGATATTTTGTTCCCTTCGGAGTCTTTTGTGGAGGTCGTACGGTTCCTGTAATTGATTACACCCTTTTCATTGGGTCTTATGTGGATAGCTGTCTAATTGACAATCGTATATCATCTCTTTTTACACTGTATTAAATACAAACAATTTTCAATTGGCCTTACGCGTTCGAGTGTGATTTTTTTTATAAAAAAAGAAGAAGGACGAAGAGAGAAGGAACAACACCTCAAAGTGAGTCATTCTGTCATAAAACATGGGATTTAACCGACTTCGAACAACCGGACAGGTGCGTGTGTGAAGTATCGATTCTTGTCAATATGTTACCAACATAAGTTCACAAATCTGTTACTCCGGTGCAATATCTGCATGAAAGTTTAATAACTTGACTCTAGAAATTTTTACCTTTAGTAAACAACTTTCAAGTGTAAATTGTATATTTTCCGTAAAATTGATTTTCTACTTTTCAAAGCTTCGTTGGTGATTTTACCGTTAATCATTATCATAAACCAAATTCACATCAAAGGGTACAATAAAATCAACATTATTTGTAAGTGTGATGGCCCACGTGGCATTTATGGAGCTTTTTTGTAAATGATAGTTAATTGTTCAAATGATAAAACATCAATTTACGGTAATTTCGTAGTTACCTGAGTGGAAAACATCTGCATTACCGTTATTTTATCCCGCCAAAAAGCTCACCTGTCGCTGGTATAATATACTACATGTGTAAAAATAGTTACTCATCTGTGAAAGGTTGTCATTGTAATGTAAATAAACATAGCGAAGACTTTATCGAGTTTGTCGATGTTATAACGGTATAGAAACAGCTTGAGAAACGGTATGGGGAAAAACAGATGTCACAAGAACACAAATCTTTATTGAAAAAACTAATAAAACACACAATGCAGATATTATTTATAAGGCTTACGTACATAATAACTATAAAGGCAACAATGTGATTAAATGAAGACCATCATATCTTGCATCGAAATGTCGACTTTTTCTCAATTTTTGATTAAAGAAAATAAATATTTTTTCTTTTTCCCATAAGAAGCAAACAAAAAATGTTAACAAATAAAAAAAAAATCGAGCAAAATAAGAAAGGTCTTTGACCCAACTAAACCAAAACTAAACTAACTACAAATAAAAGCTTAATGAAATCTTTTGCTCGTCTTAAGAGGGACAATTTCAGTATTGCATTTGTCCAGCCAAATTGACAATTGAAAACATTTCAGATTAACGTTTAAGGACAGTAATCTTAATATTGCACTTGTCCGATGTTAATTATAAATAATAACAACATAAATTAAATAAATAAATTAAGAAAAATTGCACATTTCCGACCTTGCGTTTCTTTTGCCACAATGAACAAATCAACGTTTTAGGACAGTTTTTGTATTGCACATGTCCGACCTGTAATAAATAATAAATAACGATACAAAATGAGCTTAAAATAAAATAAAATTGCACACAACTCCGAGCATACGTTAATAGTGCTACAATCAGCACATAAACGTTGAAGGATAGTTATCTTATTGCACATGTCCGGCCTATTATAAATAATGAATAACAATATAAAAATGAATAAAACACAAAATTGCACAAAAACTCCGACCATACCTTACTTGTGCTATAATGTGCACATTAGCGTTTTAGGACAGTTATATTATTGCACGTGTCCGGCCTTTAATAAATGATAAATAACATATAAAAATGAATAAAATACAAAATTGCACATAACTCCGAAAATACATTTCTTGTGCTATGAGGTGCACATTAACGTTTTAGGACAGTTATATTATTGCACGTGTCCGGCCTGTCTATAAATAATAAATAACAACATCAAAACATAGTGTAATAACAAAACATAAAATTGACTATGCATTCCTTCACTATAGTATTGCACATTATGTAGAGAAAAAAAATTGTATTGCACTTTAATGGAAAAATAAACTGAAGTGTTTTAGATTGGTTTGTAAGATGAAACGATAGTTTTGTTTGTTCTGACCAAATGAAAATTAAGAGCAATCTAAAAGGTATATTAATGACCCGATAAAGGTATTCATCAATAAAAGTTATCAAATTAACTAAATGAAACAAAGATCTGATTTGACGAAGTGAATTCCGATAGAAAAATCAAACAATCTGTCAAGTTTTGTTAAATAGTCTACGGTACTTTTAAAACAATAAATCATCAAATATCAATATTGCACCTGATTGGCCTGAAATGTATACAGTAATAAATTGCACGAAATAAATATTGCACGAAATGGATATTACACTAACTACAAAAAAAAATCAAATACAATAAATTATAAATATATCATCTATATTGCACTTAGAACATTGCACAAATCGACTTAAAATACTATCAACAATAGATTGATTTAATAATGGTAATAGCGCATTAAACATAAAAAGTAAAATACTTTATAAAATATAAAAATAATTATCTAATACTTTACTCATATTAAACAGCAATAAATAAAATCTATTGAATGATAGCAAATTAAATAAAAATAAATATAAAAATAAATCATGTAAAAATAAGAATACTTAATAAAACTTATAATAACTCAACATAATTCACGCGTGTCCTGGCCATGAAAATAAATGAAAGAACTTCCCTATAAATGTAGTTACTCTTTTAAAGGCACTAAATTACACTTCATTATGCATGCATTCTTGATGTTTTTCAATACTTCTACCAAAAAGTTAGTAAAGGGGGTTAAAAACTATATATATTTATGAAAGGCACATGATATACATTATAATAACATATACAATACATAAAAGTTTTAACATGGACGACTTACAGAGGGCGGAATCTGTAGTAAAATAACCTGAGGATTTTCTGTTGGGTGACATTTATTTATGTGTCTCGTCAATCCTGGCGAACTAAAAAATGAACTTGCACAATATTTACACTTATAAACGTCATTGCTTTGTACTCTCATCGTCTTATCAGTTGTTAAGTTAGTTGGAATTAAACAAACATCACATCCGTTCTTGTTCGAAATGTTATTGTTCTGTGGTTCTTCGTATGCTCTCGTCGTTTGTTGGTCATTGGCATGATTGAGCACGTGTTTTCGCAAGTATGCCTGACGTCTGAATGTTTTCCCACAAGTTTCGCATGAATACTGGCCTTCATCCGAGGGCGAGTGTCTGAGATCACCGGCTGTCACTGATAAAATTCGTTTGTTTAAGTTTAAAGGTTTCGAATTGTCCAAAGTCCCAAGTTGATTTAAGTTGATATTTGCTGGTAAAATTCTTGAAGGAACGGATTGTTTATTTGAAGTTGTCTGCCTTGGTTTATGCCAACGTCTATGTGATGCTAGATTTGCTGGGCAGCTAAACACTTTGTCGCATTCTGGACATCTATATTCGACATGAACAATGCGCGGGCAGCGATGCTGCGCTAACTTGAAAGCATCGTCATAATGTTCTTTACAAAGGCGGCAAATATATTCACCAATTTTATTTTCGATCTTCTCTATAGCTGCCCTAGCCTCTGGCGTTACTTCTACGTAATTATAAGTACTATCAATGTCCCCATAAACAACTTTGCCTTCATCACAGTCGGAAAGATCTTTGATTATACAGCCAGAAACAGGAGAAGACTTATCTTCATCAAAGTTAATTTTTCTTGCAGCTTTTGGCTTTTTTATTGACTTTGGTTTAATTTCATTGGTATCAGATTGTCCCCTCCTTTTATTAGGACTACTTTGAGATGGTGAACCTTTCGGTGAATAAGATGGTGAAATGTTTGATGAAGAAACACTTAGCCGGTCAAATGTTGAATAATAAAATGGTGATGGATATGAACTAGTACTTACAGTTAATGGTGACTTTGTTGGTGTAAAAGTCAAACATTCCGAGGTTTTATTGTTGTTACTAACTTCACAGTTGTTGTTTTCCGCATCCTTTGATACCATTACCAAATTGAGGGGACTAACGGAATATCCCGAGTCAGGTGACCCATAGTTTGTTTTCACATTTTCACAGTCTGTTGTGGTGTTTAAAGTTTCATAAACTGGCGCAATCTGTATGGTGTCTTCGCCAGAATTGCTCCGTTCCCTGTATGAGACATTGCCAGAATGTTTAGTTCTTTTCACAAGAAAATTCCTCGGCATTTTACTAAGATTTTAAACAAGATAAGGCACTATTGGTGAACGCTATAAGATTATTATTATTTACATTTGCACTGACGAAAGGTAACGAAAATCGGAATTTGGTCAATTTCTTTTGTATTAATTATGCAAGTCTTTTGTTTCATAAATGTTCATAGCACAAAATTTTCAAACGCTTTCTTTGGCGCCTTAAATTTTGACCAAATCCAACTTTTTTTCATTTAATTTTAGTTTATATAGGAACGCTAGAAAACGGCACACGATTAGCTTTTGAATATTCATTTTGGTCGTGTGGCTAACTCCGCCCACTAGTATCTTCTCAACTCCTTTGTTCGCATTGGCAAACAATCTATGGCTATGACTTTTAAGTAACGTTATTTGAGTTTCCCACAACTGTCGATCTTTGTTTAATTATCGTATCGGTATTCTCAGGTAGAATTCTTTGTTAGCAGGAAAATCGGCAGCATCTTGTATTGGAAATCTATATATGGCCGTGCAATTGAATATTTTTACATGAAAATCCGAATCTCGTGAGAAATAATTCAAAAATGATTTTGTTTTAATAATTTTTGTTTTTGTACGGTATAAAAGTTGAAATAAGACTTCCAAATTGTTTATTTATTGAAATAAAATAAATTCAACAATAAGAACCATCATGTAAACAGTAAAAATAGAAATTTACTGTAAGATTTGCTTTTTCCATAATTACAAAAATTTCAAAATCTTAATTTCCAACAACTGCTGTTTTAAAAACTTATCCTCCAATTTTCTTTCTTTCGATCAAATTTCCTTTTCACTTTTCTTAAAATTTTAGCATCCAATCATAATAAAATGAAATTTTGTCACCAAAGATAGAGTGAAAAATACAACACCTGCCTTTGTTTCGACGAACATATATTTTTTAAATATTTTGCTTCATTAAATAACTTAAATTTAAGGAATTAAAAAATGCGCGTGCTTTACCAGAAAAGGTTTTTGCACGTGCTAATTTGCATACAGCTGCTAACGCGCGATACAACTTTCACACGCATTTCTTTGTGATTAAACTTATTCTGAACTATAAATTTATCCTTGTAATTTTGGATTTTGAAAATCGATAGTCTTTAGAAGTTGGTTATTCTAATTTCTTTGTCAAAGACCATTGAGCGTGCCACTATACCGATGCTATTAATTTAGAAATATGAAATAATAGCATAGCTTCAGAAAGTCCCCGTGAATATCAGAAAATAATTTGCAATGTTTTGTATCATGTAAAGAAACTAAACAATGTTATAATTATTTTGCAAATTGTGACGATATTCTTATTGATCTTTATTGATAATAAACAACATAACTTTACTGGTATTTTCCATTTAAGAGAGAATTAGCTATAATTAAACATAAAATTACGTTAAATGTTGGAATCTTTGAAAAATCATTTTGAATCAGATCAGTGTCTTACAATGTGAGGGAAAAACTTATAGGAATGCATATGGTATAATTTTAATCGGATTTTTGGGTTATAAAAAAAGTTTTTTGGTTTGTAATGAGACGGAGGAGGAACATCGCAACGATTTCAGTATAAATCTAGCTTTTAAAAATATAATTTAAAAGTTTTGACATATATACATATTGAAGATTTTTATTACAGTTTAAAACAAAAACATCATTTTAATGGGAACTAATGTTGTTGAAAACTATTGTAACAGTTTCTGTCAAAATACAAGTCTTGTATATACTAGTAACCTTAATCCGGTACGCTCAAAATGTAAAGACTGAAAATCCCCCAAAAAGCTAATTCATATAAAATCCCCCCTTTTTTCAACATTTTACTTTTGGACAGGTACTTGTACTGATGTAGTTCATGATAGTTATGCTGATTTGTTTGTATAATACTTATACTCCAGTATTTTCATCTCTCCCTCAGTCTGTCATACCCACGGCCCTTGGGACGTGACCTGATATTCCATATTACAAAAGCAATTGCTTTGGCCCTCTTATAGAACTTAAATGTGTGAGGTTTTCAAGAATGCGAATGTTAAGATGTTAAGCTTGGTTTGGGTTTGGTTTTTTTTGTGTTTGTTTTTCTTTTTTTTTGGGGGGGGGGGGGGTACTTATATTTGCTATAATTTGTGACTTTCACTCTCTTAAATGATTTTTTTCAATTTTATAAGGGTTTCCGTTTCGATCTACATTATTCATTTACAACTATATTCATTAAAACTCAAGTAAGGTAATGGTCCCAAATTTCGGAAACAAATTGAACCAAACAGAATTATAATTCGTTATTTGAACCCATTTCGAATTCGTCACAAGGTTTAACAAGTTTCGGAATAGAACATAAAATTTAAAAATCAGTGCGTGGAACGGATCGTTTCGTACCATCATTCATATTACTGATGGATATTCTAACATTTCTGTTAAAACAATTACTGTATTTGATCTTGCCTGTCCTCAGGGTTTTGCCATTTATGTACTTTTATCATCAGGATGTTCTGCCTATCTACATGATCACCAACTTCAATGAGGCGTTTTACACAATTTATAACCAATTCATTATAGCTATTTACGATGTCCATTTTCCTGCAAGTCTCTTAATCAATTCTTAATGAAATGAATGGAGTTGCGTGATAAGCTTTCATCTCATTTATCATTTTTAATTACTTAAATCATTTTCTGTGAAATAAACGTTGTATTTGACATAATAACTGTTTGCTTTTTGGCGACAACAATTTTTCTGAATACACAGAGGAATCTGAAAGATTATTTTTTTTTTCAGAATTAATTCAGCTTTCAACTGTATCTAATTTTCTATTCAACATGAAGAATTTATATTGATTAAAATATTTCCAGACCAAATTTAGAAAAAAAGAAAGAAAGAAAAATTATTTCAATTTTAAGGTTACAAAAGGTCAGATGTTTGTCTGGTGACCGTTGTTCATAACGGTGTAGTTATTTTCACAAAGCAACTATTAGCCCATCTGACCATACCGACAAAGGGTAGCGCACGGCAGATGTTCCCACGACCGTGAATGTGTGCGCGTGGCGGGAGAACGACAGGAGTATGACACGCACAAAAGATTGTACATTATTATCGTTCGAACAATGTCCCATACAATTCTTTAACGGTAATGTTTACAGTATTACCTGTGAAATTTACTGTAGTTTTCCTCGAGTGCTTTTCTAACTGAAAGTAACGGTATTTAAAGAAGATAAGATTATTGACTTAATAATAATAAAATATTGTTGATACACAGATTATTAAAAGTGCTATACAGGTATATATTAACATCTGTTGGATGACTGTGCAGCGGGAGAGAGAACGCAACATATGGCAGTCGTACTTATTTAGATCAATAATATTTAATCATTCAGAAATATCAGAATTATAAAATTTAATAACCATCACCTGTAGAACAGAATACAGGTATGCGGAAAATATCTGATTACATAGTTTATGAAATATAACGTAACTCAAAACTAACCCAGGGCGTTTTGAAAAGGGGGGGTTCTTTATCGACAAAAAGAAAGATTCTTTTAGTTTTAAGTCTGGACAATTTTCGTTTCGTCATGATTGATCGGTTAGTGGGTCTCCTTGAATCCAATAGTGTCCTCGAAAATTAAGTTTAAATAATCTAAAACAGAGAAAACAATCCCTGAGGTGTTTATTTGTAAAATTCTGAAGACCGTAAATAGTTTCACAATCAGAACAAGTTCAAAAATTCTCTTAACAGTCGGCATCGTGGCTTAACAAAAACTTAACGACAGTATCAATTTTTAATGATTTTTTGAGGTAATAAAATGACTTCACTTATTAAAAATGTTGTGGTCAAAATTTTGCACTGACATTCAACAATATACAATTTTTATTATGCACCCATAAACAGGTGCGTTGTTCTGTTTTACACAAGACTATTGCGTGCAACTTTTTTTTTCAAATTGGAATATAAATTATCCTTGAACTGATCCCATAAACGAATGTTTCAATAAGATTATATAAATCGATCATTGGCAGGTATAGGGTATCTTTTTAATGTTTGTTATTAGGTATTTTATAACAAGAACAATAAAAGTCTGGCAACATGGCACCCTCATAACATATTTACGAATTTACATAACAAAATAATACTGGAAACATGTGTTGCCGTACATACTGATGCGGGAATCACGCGGGACTCAGACGTGAAGTCACTGGTTGACAGGAGATTCCATTGTATTTTACCGGAATGCAGATGTTACCAAAGAAAGTAGTTTATAAATGATAGACTGTGATTATGCATGCTGATAAAAGCTGGATAAGACAAATAAACATGGTTTACACAAATGTTCATATCGTTAAAAATCGTTAGCAGATGAAAAATGTCCTTTGTCATGTGTCATGTTTTGTCATTTTTTCGTTTTATCAAATTTTATGTTTTTTTTTTATCTCTTTAATTTATTTGTAAACATGAAAATACTGAACAAAAAAAAATAATATTACAGTTTTTATATGAAAAAGAGAATCAAGTTTCATGTTAAAAGAAGATGTGGTATAATTCCCAATGAGACAATGTTTATCTTCTAACAGCACTATATGTTAATAAATAATATCAATGCCAAATATACAAAAAAAAAAAATGATTTGAATATGCCTGCACGGTTTTAAAATATGATTTGTATTATGTCAAAGTAAATATTACATGCTCAATTTTCCTTCATTTTCGAACCATGCAAACAATAACTAGAAGTTACATATCAAACACAGTCCTCACACTTATACACACACTCATGGAGAAAACAACTTTTGAACAATCAAGACGAAAAACGAAAAAACGAAAAACTCTAACTCAAGCTGATTCATTTTTCAAAGTTTGCAGTATTCATGTAGTGTTATTGGTTTGTTTCCTTTTCACTAATTTCGGCCATGGAATTGGTTTTATATGATGATTTTTTTAATCTTAACGAATTTAATATCCTGGCCTCTGTTCCTTTTCCTTAGTTTTTCTTTTAACATTTGCTTAAAAAAAGTGTCTTAGATAGTAATAAAACATACACTCTGGCAGTTTGAATGCTTACTCAATTCGTTTATTTTCTACAGATTTTTAATGATTATTATACGACTTGGCTAATACGAATTTTGCATAGGATTAAGCTGGTTTCGCAATTCATTTGTGGTAACTAAAGTAATTTGCAAAAAAAAAAAAAAAAAATGGCCTGATAACGGTATTGCCACGCTTCATGGTTTATCTGCTTATGCGAAGAACAAGGACTTCAACATTCAACGAAGCATTATCTTGACTCCTTAGATTTGGTATCATTTGGTCCTTTATAAGACTTTTTCCATTTTCCCTCGATTTTTGGTGAACATTTGAAGGCGACTATCTCGGATGTTCTCTTAATCTTTCGATAAATTTGTTGTTGTTTTTTACAGAAATATACCATTGACTTTTCAACTTGTTATTGGACATAAAAGACGATTATGGCCCTTCACAAAGATGGTGCCAATTACGTTAAAGTCGTCTCGACAGGATCACTTAACTATTTTCAAAAGTTCAAAAATCAAAATAAACATAATCAATTAAAATGAATCTCAAATTGATTTTGACATAATTTATGTTTCATGCTTTCAAACGTTTTAATGCAATGAATGTTCTGTCATTCCAGGTTAAATTTCAAATTAAAGGCGGGACATCTGTGAAGATCGTATCAATTTATCATTAAGCCGTTAAATGAACACATAGATATGGTCACACCAACGGCTCATTGCACATACATTCGCATCACTGATTACTAATGTAATTGTATTTGTGGTTTTTTATCCGGGTACAAAGACATGGTTTTAATGAGTATGTCGCGTGCCAACAATTTTACCGTATAGTTTGTTTATATTATTTAAATCAGCATTTAGAGATGGATATCGCAAATAAAACCATCAAGATGATGTGATTGTTCTAATTGTAAAAATATTTGTCAAGTGTTTATTTTCAAGATTATCAAATAAATATCACTTATTTCTTTCAACACTTACACTACCTGTCAACATTGATGTGTTTTCTATTCTGATGAAATGGTCCGAATACTATTCTCTATTTACCCCCTATCATTTAATTTTATTTGTCTGCATAGGGGTAGACGGGGGTATAGAAGTATGATTGTCACTACATTCTTGCTACCAGTAGAAAACCCATCTCAAAAGTCAGAGGAAATCCAATGGGGAATAGGTCACGGGGGGCGGGGGAGGAGGCCTTTTGATTTGAAAATACAATGTATATCATATTAGCGTAAAATCGTCCAAATATATTTCAGACTTGCTACCGGTTCAACAGTATTTCTTCAGTTTCATGCATTTCGCCCCATTCAAAAATTATTGTCCTCCTGTAAGTGGGTGCCGGTTAGGTTGTGCGAGATGTATAAATACGCAACTACGTCCTTTCGGAATAGGGACGTTTGAAACGACGCTTCATGCATGTAAAGAGTGACACACTCTCTGTCCGTTAAACAACCGTTGCAACAACCTTATGAATTGTGCGTAGTTATTCTGTTGTAAGGCATTATTCCCCCACTATATAACATACCAGAAATTTGCAGTGACAGTTATATTTCCTGCCTTTCATCCTGACGGACATATACATGGCAGAACCTTTGACATTTGTATAAAATATTTGCCACTGTACGTTAAGCAAACAGCAATCAATCAATTTATCTTTGTATTTTGATATTTTACCACAAATCAAACCAGAAAAATGTCTAAAGTTTATGGATGCATGCAGATAGGTAAAGTCTGAAAAATAACCAAATTTGTTATATTTATGGTGATGAGAGAGACTCTCGTAATAACATTTTGTGCAACTTTCCCGTTCTTAAGACATGCATATTCTTATGGAGAAACCAAATTTGAAGTAGCCCATTTATTCTTATCGAGTAAAAAATTCTGCACCAAACAGAAGATTGTGTTATAATTTAGTATCAAGTTTTGGAAACTAGTACATTTTGTAGTTTAAATTATCTCAATATTTGGTTATGTACAATACCAATTATAGAAAAAAGTGATAGAAAAAATGTTCGCACTTGAAAATTTGTATCAGTCTTTGAGCGTGATTGGAACTTAAGCTGTTGCTTTATTTTGTTAAATTGATCTACAAGCATTATTGCTTTCAACAAAATTTTCACTTTCTTTTTCGTTTTAAATGTATTGTACCGCTATCAGTTATCAAAGAAAAGGCATCTAGGACATACATTGATAGCAATCATTTATATTATAAATATGTTATTGAAATTTTAAATGGTTTGGCAATAACTTATTTTGGAAGCGTGTTGTTTTGACTTACGACAAATGCTTTCTTTAATTCCCCTTTACTTTTTACCCCGGTTATGCCGGCTTATGGCTTACTTTCATTTAACGGTTTGATTTCAAACAAACAGCTGTTTGGGATCAGATTTTCTTTGTCATTTATCATATATGCTGAAAATTTATGAAATTAATATATCAAACTGATATTGAAATGAGACAAATAGAATTAAGTTTTATTAATATGA
Organism: Mytilus galloprovincialis; assembly: GCF_965363235.1. Taxonomy (NCBI): domain Eukaryota; kingdom Metazoa; phylum Mollusca; class Bivalvia; order Mytilida; family Mytilidae; genus Mytilus; species Mytilus galloprovincialis. Next base: position 72,029,350 of record NC_134840.1, on the reverse strand, counting down.
ACTCTCTGATGATCAATTTAAAATTTAAAAAAACTCTAATTGGTTCATCATTTGCCATAAAACACGCGCTATAATATGTTGAAAAACTCAGCTTGAATCAAAACAGTTAGATTATTTCCATGTTTAAATATTAATGAGAGTAGTGGCATTTATTAGTGTTGGTATTTAATTTATTATCTGATTTCAAACTTTACGCTCAAACATTTTCCAATGTATTGCTTGTCCTTTTGCAAATGTCGATAATTTCAATATTTTGATTTTTTAGATGTTTTATATGCTGATTAGTTTGTAATAACAGAACATGACATTTGAATATTTTCCGATATCTGTATAAAAAAATCAGTCATTTATTGAGCGACAATTATAACCATTAAAGACCGTCACTTATTGCATTTAAACACGAATGATGGCGGTATTGTTCTTTAACAGCGTGTTTTCTTATTCTCTCCTGATAACTGAATCACTCGTTTGGATGAAGCCTTTGTCACGATTCCAAATTGAAACTTATATGATACTCCAAAAATCTCTTCAAAACAGAAGAATGCCGGCATAAATTCACACTTTAGAAGATTAAACGGAAACTTGACGCTGGAATCACGCGTTCGGTTCCTTTGAGAAGCACAGCGGTAGTTCGGTTTATCCCCGTTGTTACCAAACATTTTATACAAATTATCGCATATTACTTGGTATTGGCAAAATTAATAACCGTCCGACTGTCACTTGTTGGTATAGAATCTACAGAAGTGTTTTATTAAATGACAGATGCATAGATTAATCTAACGAACGGAAATAATTTCAGTGGAGAAGCAGCGAGATAGCAACGATATCGAGTAGAGTTATGATCAATATCGCAGGCGACACAATGCACGTGCAGCAGCGCGAACAGACGAAAGAAAGTCCGAAACAATGCCGAGTTTCCAGAGAGTTGAGTAATTTCTCTTAAATAATTTCAAAAATAACAAAGACATGTGCGTTAGTAATAATGAAACTCAAATCATTATTCATCAAAAATCTTTAATTTGACATTTTTTGAAAGTCCTGTTTATGGTTGACTAAATAGTTTTATGAAAATCCCATTGGCGTAGAAATGATCGTTACGATAACAATCCAATTTAACAGTTTTCTATCAATTTGAAAGTAATATTTTATATTAGCTGGAGTAATGTTGAAATCGCCGACAAATACGATAATTAAATTGTTAGTCATTGAGACAATGTTCAAATGAAAATATGGATTTATAATTTTACACTGATTTTAAAATATGACCTTTTTAAAGTTCACTTTATTTACACCATTACGGGGCTAATCGCTTCATCTCTTAACGATCGTTTAATTTCATCAATATTTGAAAAGTTCAATGATCTTTTAAAGAAGCGGAACAGATGAACAAAATACTTCAAATCATCGTTACTGTAGGTTTAAACGCAGAAAGGATTATGAAATTTTATTATATTTCCACTTTTCACCTGCTCAACAATATTGCAGGCGCGTGCGACAGGCGGTTTCTATGATCGATTTGTCCAAAAAAGACAGGTGTACGAAAGAATATACCGTTTGTCGCGCGCGTGAATACGAAGCACAATAGAAACAAATATAATTGGTTAACATTTTGTATTTGTTGTAGGGTCTATTTACCTGCTATAATTCCCATAATTCTGTCAAAAAGTAGAAAACAAAAGCTATGCAGTGAATTTAAATAAAAAAAAAGGTCATAAAAGGACATTTTATTTTCATTAAAGGCGTGTGCCGCTCGCGTGTCACCTGCTGTATAAAGTTTTATTAAGTTCGACATGAAAAGACTTTAAACTTAAACATGCGGTTTATATTATTTATTCATGATTATTCAATTTCTAACTGGACTGTTTTTGATCTTTGAATTAAAATGTATCTTTCATTTTTTCCCATACAATTGTTTTGAATTTTAGATGTAAAGAAATGTTTTTACAAATAGTTGTTTTAAAAATCGTTTGATTGAGAAAAAAAAAATCAGATAGATATTTTTATGGGAAAAGACAAACATTCTGATTAGCAGTAAAATAAAATATAAAATATGTATGAAAGTATCGTATTATGGGTAAGTTAGGGATTGACTTTTCTTTAAAAAAAAAATGATAATTTCCATATCAAAATATTAAATGTAATGCTTAAAAAATGGAGAAAAGCATATTGACAAATATGACAAATATGAATTATAACCGTGTGTTTATATGACTCTGGAACATCTAAGTGTCCTTTTAAGATAGTTTGGTATCTATTCAGATGGGCAACGAGATATTATTTTTTTCATATAAGTTCAAGTTATGCATTTACAAATGTCTTCTTTTTATCTATGATGTTTGATATTTTTTTCTATGTAGAAGTTGTTGCGTGATTGTCACTTGCAAAGAATTCGGTGAAGTGCGAGTTTTTTGTTTTTTGTTGTTACTTTTCGTGTTTAAGGACTCAATGTGACATTGCGATGGAACTGAGAAAAGCAATAAAAGCGCCATTCCTTCGCTTTTTGTGATGTGCATATACTTATAGTATGTCAATATAGATGGATACCCTATAAGTACTTAGCTACCTTCAAAATCAATTTTTTACAAAAATTAAGCTTTCGAAATTTTATATTGAGCTTAATTTCAAATGCATTTTTTCACATAATAATGACGAAAACTTTCTTCTTTTAAATACACGTAATCAATAAAAATCTAAATTAGGAAATGTGGTATACAAAATCTTTCCATGTTATTTTCATCATATAAATATTTTAAAAATTTGCACACTAAAGCACAAGTTTTAAAACATTTGTGTTGAAAAAATTTAAACAAGATATTTTAACGTAAAAACAAATCATTTTTGAGATTTAAATAACTACAATTTCTAATGGCGAAATCAGACACTACATTCATTATGATATTAATTTCACGACATTTATTTTTAGGTTCCTTGTTAGTTTTTGTTTTTGTTTTTGCGCAGAAGCAGACACACACCTGTCTCCTATCACAATGAAGCCAAATGTAAATTTGTCTTTCAATACGGAAATCTATATCGGCTGCTGTCGGTTATTCTTTGAGGTAGCAGACGAGTTATAATCCTGAAAAATCCATAAGACACGCGCGCATGGCACCTGCATGAAAATTCTCTATTTCGTTTTGCCCGCCAAAACTTTTGATAGGCCAGCTGCCTCAAGCTTACTGTCGTGCGGTCAATAAATGTCAAACTCAATGCAGAAATGTATCCGAGGAGAAACATTTCCAATAATTACATATGAAATGTCTTAAAATTTCATTTTATAGATTACAACGTACAAATAAAATACGAAAAGGAAGATATTGTCCTTTTCTAACATTAAACATGTTTAAACGATACAATTGTTTGCATAATAACTCTTTCATAAATATTTGACAATAAAATCGTAAATAAAAATTTAAACATAAACAGCATATTCTAACACAAAGACGAATTACGTCAATTAATTGAGATAGTTCAAAGCCTTCAAATATAAATTTGATAATGTTTAAGATTAATTTTTGTAATGAAAAATGATTGGAACAAAATTACAAAATTTTTTGAAAACAGAAATTACATGAAACGAGTTTCATCTAATAAAAAAGGGCAGCTGCTCTAAATTCTAACTAGATTTTTTTAATGAAGATAAAAAATCTCATCCACAACATTTATTTTATATAAAATATCCTTAGTCTTGATAGCATTTATAACTGATTCTTAACTTAACACAACAATGTGAAAATTGCGCGAGAACTGGACAGAATTAATATTTTGTTAACAAGCATGTCAGCTGTCAAAAAAAAATCTGATGTCAAAAGTTTATTTCATAGCTTAGCCAACTTCGCATAACGATATATAGATACTAGGAGTTTAACCTTAGATTAATCCCTTATCACTGCATTTTTAAATTAAAATTATTCATCATTCGAATAGATCTATTCAATAACGACAATTATCAAAACAAGCTGTCGTCACAATATTTTATCAAAGTAAACTTATAACACCGTTAAATTATTTTAGAAGACAATCAATACATTTGATACATTTTGCTTTAATTTCAACCCATCCATTATTTTGAATGTTTGCTTGAAAAGTGAAATACTGCAAGCATTTTCTTTTAATTTTATTGTAAAGACGATATTTCCATGATAAAAAGGCATTTGAAAACATTAAAAATGTAACTTTGCCAGGAAAAACATCTATTTTTCCCCATTTTTTTTTATATATCACCACAAACTCTATAAATGAACAGTTATGTACCTGGTATCATTCTTCAGATAGCAACCCGATGAAATGAAAACAGTAGACACTTATAGAAGTGTCTATAAAGTATAGGTATTTCTCAATTGCTTCGAACCTCGAACAGTTCCGAAAATACCAAAGATCCTACCATCAACACCAGATTCAATAAAGGGCAACCGCATCAAAGTAAAACGGACAACAATCGCAGACGAGCGTACTGTCGTGGACATGTACATTGGATGTTGGAGGTATGAACGCAAATATAGAAGTTGAATTAAAGTGAAATCAAAATAACAGTATATGTTTATATCGATAGAAACTGTGAATAAATCATGTGTATCTTACACAAATAATTTCAATACATGTTCATTTAAGTCGAAGGGTGTGACTGTAGTTTTCCATGACATGGATTCTGATAATAAATTTTATAATGGAACTTGCCGAAAAATGAACGATGGTATTCTTAAACGATGTTAGTTTAAATATATCTATAGTGAATTGGGAAACAAGTTGTTGCAACTAATACCAATCCCTTTCCACATTGATGGTGCGAGTACTGCATTGTAGCGGCATTAGCCTGCTCTTTTTCAAAATCTACAAGGGTGTCTTTAACTAGCAAGAGATATGGCTCTCTCATATAGCCCCAGTCACACAGCCACGTTTCAAGAGCTACGTTTTGAAAGCGTAGAAATGGGAATATACGTAACTAAGCGTATCGAAACGTAGTGACCCTTTGTTCAAAACGGGACCTTCCGTGTATGTTTTGAAAATTCAACAACAAACGTAGCGAAAATTGAAACGAAATAGTAAATACGTATCAAAGCTTAGCGGAACTTAACAAAACGTGCTAATTACGTATCGAAACGTATCAATGCGTGGTGGAAACGTGGGTCTACACGTATTAATACGTAGAAAAACGTGGTAAGAATGTAGCACAAACTTAGTAAAACCTAGCTTTCAAAATAACGGGACATTTTTATTCAAAACGTAGCATTTTAAACCGTAGTAAAACGCGACAATGTAACTAGAGCTTTAACACGGGTCAGCCATTTATCGTCCCCTTCCGACGGACTATCATCGATTCCTCAAGACCATACTCGCAAATGGTGTCAAGGGAGAGTCGAAAATTCAGTCCCTGAAATTGATGTTAACGATGTTAACAGACACATTATATTATATATATATTGAGTATAATCAAAGATAACTTACATTCATATCGACTGTTTCAGGAGGGAGTGAAAAAGTGAAAAAGTAAAAATTTAGATTATATGAACTGCATGTACAATTAATAAGATATTTTATGTTTTAGATTATTATCTACTCGTAATATTAACAAGTGATTTAAAATACATACTTGGTACTAATATATAAGTAAGCAATAAATGTGGTTGTTAAATTTGATAGATGCATTTTGTGCTTCTTTGTTAAATATTTGTTTATTTTTGTTCTAATTAAGATTGTGACACAGTGATGACTACTGTAACCCTATTTTGACAATTTTACCTATAATGTCTGTTTTGTTTACGCATCGTTGTCAATATAATGGAATTGGATGCGATTGTCATACAAAAGAGAGATTTAGCGCTATAAAACCCGGTTCAATCCACCATTTTCTACATAAGAAAATGCCTGTACGAATTTAAGGAATATGACAGTTAATTTGTTATACATTCGTTTGATGTGTTTGAGCTTTTGATTTTTGCCATTTGATTATGATTTAACTCTAGAAATGGACTATGAGGGTCAGTTGAAAACAAAAATGTAGGACATAAGAGATGATATTAGCTTCCCAAAGTTGTGACCTTTTAAATTTTAAATCAAAAGTTCCAAATGCTGAAGTTGAAATCATCACTACGTAAATTTTACGGACGCCATCACGAGTTGGTTGACCAATACGAAATATCGGTTATACAGATGATATCGGATATGCTCCTTATGTCGTAACTACAATCACGTTCCCTTTTCACTAATGTAACCTATCGAATAAGACTATTTAGACTATTTACCGGCTTTGTAATATCTCGAGAAACACGACGGATGTTAAATAAGAAGCAGGATCTGCCTTCCCTTCCGGAGTACCTAAATTCACCCCTAGTTTTTGGTGGTGTTCGTGTTGTTGTTGTACACCTGTTTGTGACATTTTGTTCTCGCATCGTTGTCAATATAATAGAATTTGATGCGGCGCTGCTGTCGTATAAGTGAGAGGTTTAGCGCTATAAAACCAGATTCAATTCACTATTTTCTACATTTGAAAATGTCTGTACCAAGTCAGGAATATGACAGTTGTCCATTCGTTTGATGTGTTTTATTATTTGATTTTGCAATTTGATTAGGGAATTTCCGTTTTGAATTTTCCTCGGAGTTCGATATTTTTGTGATTTTACTTTTTTCTACTTTTAGTATAATATCTCTATCGGAATCAATTTGATTCACTACCATTACCCTCATTTTTCCTCAAATATGAGGGTTTATTTCTCGAATTCCAACATCCTATGTTCATATGACAAATCAACTTGATACTTATGATACATTTATTTTATTGTCTTATTTCATATAACATAATGCATCATTTCATTTTATCATGGATAATTTGGTGGGCGAAGGACCTATAATATCAAGGCCATTTTGTTAAAAACAATAATTAAGAAATTCCTAATGACTTATCTGAAGAAATTGGAATTTCTATGAATCTGTTGTGTGGATGAATGATTTCACACTCAGGTATAGCACCTTCCGTGTTGACAACGTGTATGTATGTGACATATCGTCACCTCTGTCGTCCCTTTCTGTCAGAAAATCAATATTTAATTAGTTTCGTTTTGATTAAAGTTATATAATACAACAGAATTCCTATGTTTAAAGATCAATGAACACGATAGTTGAAAGTCCATTTCTATACTACATTGTACATGCAATTCGTATTTGCATGACGTCTATAACTCTCATTTAAAAATGCCCCGGTCATTTGACCAGTAGCTTCAGACTTCTAATGCTTCGGATATAGACTATGCATATGTTTGAAATACAATATACAGTTTGATTGATTATGTGACTTTACACCAATAATGACATATATGAACGGAGACAATCCCTGACGAATCCCTGACTGTGAGCTGGAACATTAACTTGTGCGCGGTTGAACATTTTTTTTGAAGTCATCTCTTGATTTTTGTTGTACTTCAATCAGTGAATATCATTTATACAATAAGGTACATATAAAAAGAATAAAAAATATCAAACATAGATTAATGATTATAAAAGAGGGACGAAAGATACGAGAGGGACAGTCAAACTCATAAATCGAAAATAATGATTACAACATAGGCAATGAAGGAAACGATGAATCGGTGTATTTAAAACATTCTGATTGTTACCTTAACAGAAAATACTCATAGTTATTGAAAACAAGCTTAACGTTATTGAAAGCGAACTCAAAGTTAATAAAGACAAGCTCAAAGTTTACGAAGACAAGCTCAAAAATATAAAAAGCAAGCTCATAGTTATAAAAAGCAAACTCACAGTTATTGAAAGTAAGCTCGAAGTTATTGAAAGCAAGCTAAGCTCAAAGTTATTGAAAGTAAGCCAAAGTTTATTGAAAGCAAGCTCAAAGTAGTAAATGAAGGCAAGCTCTAGTTATTGAAAGCAAATTCAAAGTAAATGAAAGCAAGCTGAAACATATTGAAAACAAGCTCAAACTTTTTAAAAGCAATTTCAAGTTATTGGAAGCAATTTTAAATTTACCGATAGCAAGCTCAAATTTATTGAAGGTAAGCTAAAAGTTATTGAAACCAAGCTATGAGGAAAAATATTCTCTTATATTTCTTACCAGTGGGTGGTATTATGCAGTGATTTTCATTAATTGTCAAACAGTTACTCAAAGGAAAATTCAAAACGGAAATTTCGTAGTCAAATGGTACAATCAAAAGCTCAAACACATCAAACGAAGAGATTGCAAATGTCATTTTCCTGACTTGGTACAGACATTTTCTTATGTAAAAAAAGGTGGATTAAACCAGGGTTTATAGCTGGCCGAACCTCTCACTTGTATGACAGTCGCATAAAATCCATTATATTGAATAAATGTGCGCACCGATATTAACTATGAAAATACAAGACACAATGAGTTTACAACAAGGGGATAACTACAACACTTTCCATCAAATTTGTCTAACAAACTTATTCGTTTGCTTAAATATAGATAAAATCCCCATTCAAATATTGCTATGAAATACCAATAGTCTATTCATTAAATTCTTGCAAGTGGCTAAAAAAGAAAAAGACAAACAGACAAACAATAATACAAAAGACACACCATTGAAAAACTAAAACTAAAGAATGAGCAATATATTCGTTAAGGTTTTTAAAGCTTTTTGAATGTTTTGGATCAGTAACTGATACATGATCCTAAAGCTTGTTCCCTTTTTCATAAGGTCAAGGCCATGTTTTGATATTGAAACCTTCGGAAAAGTAGTTTGAAACAATATGATAAATGAAAGGTGCATGATTCTATAAGGAACGAACGATTTTCTGAAAGTTTTATTGATATTCAGTCAATATTTTACAAAAAATAAAATGTATAGCAGAAAGATCAGACAGGAAACATCTAACACTATATATATACATATATAGATAGCGTATATGTATCCCACCTTATATATAAAGTTGCATAATGCCATAAGGTACTAACACATCCTAGATGAATTTTCTGAAAACCATATAAACGTTAACAAGATGTAGAAAGTAGATAACCGCCTGTAAAAATATATGACATTGGTAAAAATAAGTCCATTTTTATTACGAGAAAGACAACACGATAATTTTCTTATACAAATCTATTTGTAAAAGAACGATACCTGTTACCAAGTTTAATATAATAATACCGCTTTAGGTACTCTTCAACAAGTTTGAGTTGAAGTCCTACATCAAATTGACTTAAATCCGAATTATATGTCTTTGAATTAAAACAGATCCATATGTAATTAGAGTTTGTCATTCTTAAATTATACAATGTTGGTACATGAAACAATTTCAATATGCGGTAGGCAAAGCTTAGTTTAATCCAGACACATGGCGTTTCTGTATACTTATCCTTATAAAAATGAATATATAGTTACCTAGTCTTTTAATTTTACAATTGGTCGTATGTGGATAGTTTTCTTATTTGAAGACAATAACAATCAAAACCAAGGAGTAAACAAAGACTCACAAAACCAAAGGACTTTTACACCAACAGTTATAAATAATAAATAAGAAACAACACGAACTCCACTACAAACCGGGAGTCATACCACTGCTCATAACTTCAATACGAAGACTCTTAAAAGAAATGTTAAGGACTTTTTTGAACGTGTCATAGTATTCTTATATTTTTCTTAATGAATATCACTTTTACTGTTTAGTCTATTTTTGGTAATATCCATTTGACGTGGCTCGGTACTTATACATCCCTTAATTGTGATAGTGTACGTTTGTAAATTTTTATATTCCTGTCTTTCATTTTTGCTAATGTGCTTGTTTCTATGTATTTGTTGTGTTTCTTTGTTACCTATTATTTTGTTTGCATAGTTACTAAGATTATAACAGAACGTTGACTGCTGTACCCCTATTTTTGACATTTTCACCAAATATGTCTATTTGTACAAACTACACATTGTTGTCAATATAATGAAATTGTATGCGACTGCCATACAAGTGAGAGGTTAAGCTTGCTATAAAACCAGGTTTAATCCACAGTTTTCTACATAAGAAAATGTATGTACCAAGTCAGGAATATGAAAGTTGTTATCCATTCCTTTGATGTGTTTGAGCTTTTGAATTTGCCGTATGATTAGGGTCTTTCCGTTTTGAATATTCCTCGGAGGTCGGTGCTTTTGTTATTTTACTTTTTATCGCAGCTACTTACATTGATAACCAAGAGCTCATTCAATATATTTGTATTTCTAACAGCCGTTTTTCAATAACAAATTTTACGGACCTAACTATACCTTTACAGAAAGTCCTTACAACAAATTATAGGGTTTTATAACAACTTGGTCGATGACATTGTCATATGACGTTTCATCTCCAAGGGTATCATAATTTTTCTTTGATATTTTCATTTTCATTAAATCGACTGTTTATAGGAAGGTCAAATTATTCGGAACATTAGGAGTGTTCTACACCCAGTCATAGATTGCCTTGGCTTTTACTTATTATGTTGTTTTTTTTTACAAAAAGGGCACTAGACGTTTAAAATATCTAGTTTTGGGCTGGAATTCAGCTTACTTTGTGAAAAAATCATACAGTCAAGGAAAAAATATACAGACGAGGATATCACTGCCATGCTGGACTTTTTAATTGACAGTATTTTTGTTCAATTTGGAGGTTTGGTCTTCCAACAGACTATTGGAATCCCAATGGATACCAATTGCGCTCCTCTACTTGCTTGTTTTTATATTTCAATGAAGCAGAATTTATCCAAGGGCTTGTACAGAAAGGAGAAAAAAAATTAGCCCAGTCTTTTAATTTCACCTTTCGGTATATTGATGATGTACTGTCTCTTAATAATAATAGATTCAGTGATCACTTACTTTTAATATATCCAAGTGAACTTGAAATAAAAGATACTACCGACACAGATAAATCTGCTTCATATTTAAACCTTTTTCTCGAAATGACTACTGATGGTAGGATGAATGCCAAAATTTATGACAAACGCGATGATCTTAATTTTCCTAAAAGTTCCGTTTCTGTGTAGCAACATCCCAGCGGCACCAGCATATGGAGTATATGTGTCCCAATTGATACGTTACTCTAGAGCTAGCTAAAAATACGCTGATTTTGTTGAACGAGGAATACTGCATTCTCAAAAGTTGCTAAGACAGGGCTATGAATCAATTAAATTAAGGTCATCACTCAAGAAATTTTACGGTCTCCATCATGAGCTGATTAGCCATTATGACAAAAGTGTGTCAGAAATCATATCTGATATTCTTCCTCAGTCATAATAACCTTCCATCATTACCGGACTGAACAAAGAAATAACACGACGGGTACCGTATACGGTGCAGAAAATGCTTACCCTTCCGGAGCACCTGATTTCACTCCCGGTTTTTAGTGGAGTCCGTGTTGTTTCTTAAATTATTTATAACTGTTGATATACGTGTCCTTTGGTTTTTGTGAGTCTTTGTTTACTCCTTGGTTTTGATGGTTATTGTCTTATAAGATTTACCCATTTCACCAACCAAAAATAAATAAGATATACAGCAACAATCGATTACCACTGAATTACGTTCTTATGACTTGAGACTTAAATTTTACAACCAGCCACATACATAATGTGACTGGTTGTTAAATTTAAAACTGTTCTGATACTAGTGCCACTGATGAGTCTGTGTAGCAAAACGCACATATAGCGAATATAGTTATTTACCTGGTATGTTTGATGAGTTGTTCTATTTACAGCTTTTGAATAGGGTTCAATATGTCAATACCACAATCGCATCATCATCTCTTAATTACTGGTGAATATATAAGAAATCTTAAGGGGCTCCTGGGTATAAATCATTTTTTCCCTAATATAGGATTTCGCTATATTTTTTTTATAAACGAACTTTATCGGGGTTCGTGTTGTTTATTCTTTAGTTTTCAACATAGTTTTCTATGTTGTGTCATGTGTGCTGTTTTTTGTTTGTCTTTTTCATTTTTAGCCATGGCGTTGTCAGTTTGTTTTGGATTTATGAGTTTGACTGTCCCTTTGGTATCTTTCGTCCCTCTTTTATCAGATACTTAAAAGAAAAATGAAATAAAAAAACGGGGTCATCGTTCATTTAAGCTCACAATCTGCCTCCAGGAGAAGCATACATATTTGTAAATGTCGTATTTTTCTGTTGAGCTAATAGGAGAAATAGAGGTAATATCAAAATAAACAATAACCTAATTACAGAAATCGCTTAAATTTTACAATTATTTAGTTTATGTACAGCTTATTTGAAAACAATAATAAAAAATAGAGGTCACCAATGAGTTAAAAAAGATATTTCAAATTTAATGCCAAAAAATGGCATTTTTGCACCAAAGGGAGATAATTTAGAGCTTTTTTGATGAGATAAACATATTAAAAGTCATCTGGCGCCAAACCGAATCTTTTTTTTTTGGGTTGAATTTTGAACCATATCATAAAGTAATAACTAAAAGTGTAATAAATAAAATTTGTAATGAAAAAATAAAGGTTTGCTGAAATTTTTGTACCCACAAGCCACCTTAAACTTGAAAACAAAATCTTTTGTTGATATATTTTTCATGTAAAAACTTATCATATAAGCAGCCCTCGAAAAATAATAAGTTAGAGATAGCTTTTTTTAATATATATATAAAAAGGAGATGTGATATGATTGCCATAGAGACAACTCTTCAACAGAGACCAAATGACTCAGACTTTTCATCTTGCAATAGTTTTCAAATATTTGACTAATTCCTATCCAAACTGAAAAGTGAAAGAGTTGGAACATTAGTTTCATAAAAGTTAACGATAACGTAGATACAAGTATCTTTACTTAGGGAGGGATACATCGTTGTACTTTATAAAGCAACTCTCTGATTCAAACATAGCATTCACTGAAACTGACATTATCTAGATGTTAGATGTTTTGATTGTCGTCATATTTGTTACGCAACAAACAATCGGTATTTCATGGGAATCAACTGCTCTTTTAGTCAACTTATTCCTTTATTATCCCAATGAAGCTGACTTCAAGAAGAAAGAAAGAATATAAGGAGTATCCTTTAACTTCGCTTTCCTCTATTTCGATGATGACGATTATGTCCCTGGGAAAACACTTCGCAAAACCAAGTTAAAAAAAACGAGTTATTTGCAAAATCCACAGGCTGGAAAGTAATATGTACATACCAGAATTTTCTGTTTCCCAATATTGTTTCTAGTGTTTAATGAATTCATTTTATTCCAGAAATTTGTTGTGCATACGGAAATCATAATACTATGTAAAAAAGTAAGCCTGTTTGAATTAACACTGTACATACAGCTCATTCAGAATGCAGTGTGATTATAGCATTTGTGAGTTAGATCTCAACAGGTTTGGTTCTAGATACTGTTTATCAAATGATGGGCTCCAATGGCAAACAGAAGAAAGCCTTTTACAGTTGGTTAGATATATAAAAAAAAAAAAAAAATTGGTATGAGAGAGTTTGCTCCTTTAGGTATATTACGCTCTTTGGAATCTTTTAATAGACTTCTGTTTAAAGCCCCTTCTCTTCCAGTGGATTGTTTAGAGTTGACTCAGTCTTTTTTAATATATCTGTGTTTGAACATATTCGTTTGACTCAGTGTTGGATGCTACTATTACAGTGAGCAGAAATGGTGAGTATCAATAGAATTAAAATATAGGTATGGGGATATCATGCCATCTACTTGAGAGCTGATAATATCGAGGAAGGTGATTTTAGATTTAGATCTTTCATGAGAAAATTTGATACCTTGATGTATGTAGTTAGGATGAAGGATGAGTGTATATATTTTTGTTCCCAGACCGCTTCCCCTTTTATTTCTGCAAGACGGCTGAACACAATTGATTATTATATACATCATAGATTGAGGAAAGTCTAGACGATCTGAATATCTGACTTAAATCGTGACCAAATGTTATAAACTACTTGATTTACTGATAAACAATGCGACACAAGCCAAAGGAAATCATGTTCCTAAGCATCTGATACCAAAAAAACAACGATTTTACGGGAAGTTGTTTTTATTATTGTTGCCAGTTATGTACATGTTCTTGTAAAAAGTAAAGTAACAAAAATACCAAGCTCCAAGGTAAATTCAAAACTGAAAGTTACTATTCAAATGGCAAAATCAAATTCTCAAACACATCAGACGATAGATAACAAGTGTCATATTCCTGACTTGGTAAAAACATTTTCTTATGTGGAAAATTTTGGATTAAACATATAACTGCACGTGAATTAATTTTCGTCTTTTTTTTTAATGATAACAGCCTGCATGGGATTGTCCAATGGGGTTTCCCGTTACTGATACCTAATGTGATACATTTGGTCCAATTCTCGTCCGTGCTTGATTTGTATAGAAACACAAATATAAGCAAACATATATGTTAAAATGAAAAAAAAGAAACAAGGATATCCTTTATAAATTATTAATTTTTTTTTTGGAATTTAGCAAAAGCTATAAAAGGCCTTTGTTTGAAAGCAAATGTAAACACATGACTGACAGATGTATGTACAATGAATTTAAAAAAACATCTCTTTCTCTCTCTCTGGGTTCATGCATTAACTTACTTTTCAAAAAATAATTTCTCTATACATTTATGACCAGTTAGCGTTTGAATAGAATTTTATAATCTAGAAAAGGGTTACAAATGTCTACGCTATTATTTGATAACAGAAATAAATCATTCATCTTTTATACACCTAAGAACATTTTTCCAAAATCTTTCTTGTAACTCAGGTTCCTCGGTCCACGTGATGTACGTTGTCAAATCAACTAAGTCACGTAAAGAATGGGGCATATCTTTCTTCTGAATATTTTCGAGCATAATAATTATAAGAGATCCATTATCATCATTTAAAAACTTTCTCTGCGCAAGTCTAGTTTCAAATAAACACCAATCGCTCGTCATCATGGTACGAGATAACACTAATATAATTTTTCTACTTTGTGCAATACAGTCGGCGATATTGTCGACAATGAGCTTCCCTACTTCGAAATCGCGATGATGGATACATAATGTTTGATCATTTTCTTCCTCCACTATTTTAAGAAACTTGGAAAATACCCAATGTCTATCTTCGTCACTATATACTACGAATCCAGAATACAGAGAACTGTCCCCACTGTTAAGTGAAATGTACCCCTTTTGTTTGACGCGCTGTAGATAGATCCAGTATCTGATGTGCCACCTACCTTTGTAAATTAAACTTACCAATATAACACTGAAGATGCCAATCAGCGATAGCACTATAAATGACTGTAATGCTGCGTTCATTTTTTCCGGGTAACACTCATGGTCGGACGGGAAATAATCTTTCAATTCGGTATTATATAATTCTGGCGGATTAATACAAAGGTAATTTGCTGGATATCCTCTAAATATGTTTGGTCTTTTCAATCGCCAAGAATGAATCCACTTACGAAACCAGAGGTTCTTACAGCTGCAGAAAAAAGGATTTCCCGCCAAATCTATAGACTTAAGATTTGCCATAAAGGACTCTGGAAACGATGTATCGTTGAATACATTTATATAATTAAAGTCCAAACGCAATGTCTTAAGTGATGATATGCTACCGAAAACTTCTGCTCCATTCCATTGTCCAATGTGATTTTTAGTCAAGTTTAACACTTCAAGTCTTTTCATTTTGCTAAAGATATCAGTAGGAATGGTTTGAAATTTACACGATTTTATCGTTATTCGTTTTAAATTTGTCAGATGCGATATCATTTTTTGAAGGATACCATCGGAAAGATTAAAGTAATTTTCGCTAATGTCTATTGCTTCAAGATTAGGAATTCCACGAAATATATGAGTACTGTTAAAGTATAAGTACCTTGCAGATTTCAAAAATGCAAAATGGTTTCTTGAAAATGACAATTCCCTTAATGTCTTACTTCGGAATGGAAACGCCTCTATATTATACAAGCGATCACCAAGGTGATTCAAATGTAGAACTTGCAATGACGGCAGATTTACAAAAGTGTCTTTTAGAATTTGCTTGACGGGATTTCTGTCTAGGACCAATACTTCTAGTTTATCGAGACACGAAAAACGATTTTCAAAATGGTTGACAAAATTTGAGGTCAAATTCAAAACTTTCAAACTTGGAAAGTTACAGGTTCCAGTAGAATTGAATAATGTGTAATTTACATCAACGTAACTGTGGTGGATTTTCCATATCTCAAGTTTCTTTAACTGGCCTGGTATTATATGCTCTATATCATTATACGCCACATTTAATGAGATCAAGTTTGGTACGTACTGTTCAAGTGCGCTCATATTCAAAGATTTGAAATTATTGCGGGACATTTGCAATTCAGTGATGTTGTACTTTGAAATTGTTTCATAAATGCTTATCGGTTCATTGTCCCAATCAAATGAATTAAGTTTTAAAATCGTTATATTTGGCGATTCAATATTCCCAAGGCATGCAGCTAACTGTGTAAAATTAATTTGGCCATTTCCACTTAAATCAAGATGACGCAGATGTATTAATTCACTAAGTGCATGATCTGTAATATTTTGTATACGATTATGTCTCAGAATAAGAACTTGTAAGTCTAAATCTTTTATTAGTTCAAATGTTCTCTTTTTCACTTCAGGTAAATTCATACCTGTATAGGTTAGACTAGTGATATAATTTGGGAAAGCTGGGATACCGTCGTATAATTCATTCTGGCATTTAGCTTCACTCGTTGTTTTGTTACAAATGCAAAACTGTGGACATTCTATTAAAGAAGCAGTGTGAAACAACGTAAGGGAGATAACTCCAAATAAATATACAGGTATGATGATTTTAATACTGGTCATGGTTGTAGGTTTAATATCTAAAAAAGAAAATAATGAACGTTGTTTCATGGTTGACAATTAGTTAGCTTATTTATTATATTCACCAGTAATATGGTGTTAAAAAGTTAGTTTGATATTTTGTTTTTAACACTTAACCTAATATACTTTGGTTTTATTTAAGATCAAATGAGGTTTTGTGTTGCCGATCGAAATCATAATGTCAGGAACATAAAAAAGAAAGCCGCTTATATTCAAAAAATGGAAATTCTAATGCAAAGTTTTTCTATTACCTTAAGGTATATACCTTCATTACACCCCTGCTCCAATAACACTTCTTGTAGACGAAACGCGCGTCTGGCGTACTAAATTATAATCCTGGTACCTTTGATAACTATCTTGCACACAATATTTATATAAAGTGTTAAGAAAACACACAGAAACTAAGGTTTAAACTCTCTCAGACAAAGTTGATCTAAGTTGAATTTTACTATTCTTTTAATTACCTTTTTAGCTCACCTGGCCTGTCGTCCGTCGTCGTTAACTTTTACAAAAATCTTCTCCTCTATAACTACTGGGCCAAATTTAACGAAACTTGGCCACAATCATCATTGGGTTATCTTGTTTAAAAAATGTGTCGGTGACCCGGCCAACCAACCAAGATGGCCGCCATGGCTAAAAATAGAACAAAGGGAGGGGTAAAATGCAGTTTTTGGCTTATAACCCAAAAACTAAAGCATTAAGAGCAAATCTGATGTGGGGGTAAAATTGTTTATCAGGTCAAGATCTATCAGCCCTGAAATTTTCAGATGAATCGGACAACCAGTTGTTAGGTTGCTGCCCCTGAATTGTTAATTTCAAGGAAATTTTGCTGTTTTTGGTTATTATTTTGAATATTATTATAGATAGAGATAAACTGTAAACAGCAATAATGTTCAGCAAAGTAAGATTTACAAATAAGTTGACATGACCAAAATGGTCAGTTGACCCCTTTTAGGAGTTATTGCCCTTTATAGTCAATTTTTAACCATTTTTCGTAAATCTTAGTAATCTTTTAGAAAAATCTTCTCTGTAACTACTGGGCCGAATAAAACCAAACTTGGCCATAATCATCATTGGGGTATTTAGTTTAAAAAGTGTGTCCGCTAACTCGGCCAACCAACCAAGATGGCCGCCATGGCTAAAAATAGAACATATTGGATAAATTGCAGTTTTTGGCTTATAACTCAAAAACCAAAGCATTTAGAGGAAATCTGACAGGGAGTGGAATTGTTTATCAGGTTAATCAGGTTAAGATCTATCTGCCCTGGAGCAGCAAGAATGTTAAGTTAAGTAAGATCTAAAAACACATCACCATCACCAAAACACAATTTTGTCATGAATCCATCTGTGTCCTTTGTTGACCAAGTGAGCGACACAGGCTCTTTAGAGCCTCTAGTTCGTTATTATTATCCTAAAGTTTCTTCGTATTTATAGCTTATATCTCTGACTTTCAAATTTTGGTTTGAATTTTTTCCTGATGAAGATGTTATTGCGCTTCAGATACATGAAATCTAAAAAGGGTCGTTTCAATTGACTAGCACTGACTTATGGTTATTCAAGTCCAGTGAGATTGACGTTTGACCCAGAAAAAAAGTTGCAACAGAAACAATAAAGACGACAAAATATTCACCTTTCATCACTATACAAGAAAGAAAAAATCGAGACCAAAATATACTTTTTTCTCATATAATCAATTATTTCTATGTATATCTATATATATATATATATATATATATATATATATATATATATATATATATATATATATATATATGTTTGTCAAATGTTTTTGTTGAGCGTTCCTGGGGAAGATAAATCAAGAAAAACGTTTAAATTTCTAGTTGATACAGTTGTAAGTGTCCCTTGATTATATAACACCTAACGTATTTATACACCACTGGCTTTCAGCATTTTGGGTTTGAGCGTTCCTGACAAAGATAAATCATTTCCAGAAAAGTTTCGGATGCACAAATTTTACAAATTGCTGTATTAAATAACTACCACATGTTCTATACTTCTTCATGTGGACTGTTAGTCCCTCAGAGTATCATCAACGTTCGGTCGACAGTGATTATGTACGAACCTGATTTATAACGTATTATAATTCACGTTCATCATAAATTCTAAAAATAACTATGAAACCAAAGTTCCAAATTCCTCAGGCAAAATTGACAATAGATGAATTTGGCTATTCCCAATTTCAATTGTGGTTATAAAAATCTAACGTTTGTACATATTAGTGCATCACTGGCTTTCAAGTGTTGGGGTTTGAGAGTACCCGGTGAACGTATTTATTATTTTTCTAGGTGTAGCCTTAACAAGTTTCATTTGAATACATCAATTGTGTATTTTATGTAGGTTTGAAAATATGATATCCATCTTTCGCCTTCCAAACATCATTATCGCATACATTTGTACTTAAAATAGATATAGGAAGATGTGGTATGAGTGCCAATAAGACAACTCTCCATCCAAATAAAAATTTATAAAAGTAAACCATTATCGATCAAGGTACGGTCTTCAACACTGAAAAAGTCTTAATTTTATACCAACTACAGTAACACGACTGTGTATATCTTTATAGAAAATGTTACAACAGCCCCCTCCCTCGATGAACCAAAATTGAACTTTTCTTACCTGAAAATAAATCTTTAAAACCGCCATTCACGAGATATCAAAAGAATTGTAAATTGTCATTATAACCTTTACAACTGAAATATTTAATATATATATATATTCCACTAAGTATACTTCCTTGTTTATCACAAGATCAATACATTTGGAAAAAGGGAAATATATCTTTTAAATACATGTTTAAAATAACTAAGCTATTTATACTCGGATAATTCAAGTTGATATAAAAGCAAACTGTTTTATCCACCTCAGATACCAAAACTTTAAACTTCCCTTTGAAACTAAACACTCTCTTCAAATGATATAATATTTTAACAAGTGCATTGAAGAGCAGTCGAGCAACATTCAGGACTGTGAAAAATGCAGGTTTAAGGCCGTTAGTTTTCACGTTTGAATGTTTTACATTGTCATGTCGGGGCCTTTTATAGCTGACTATGCGATATGGGCTTTGCTCATTGTTGAAGGCCGTATGGTGACCTATAGTCGTTAGTTTCTGTGTCCTTTTTGTCTATTGTGGAGAGTTGTCTCATTTGCAATCATACTACATATTCTTTTTATATTAACTAAGATATCACAAAATATGTTTACTTTGTTACACCGAGTACATGCTCGTTGTCCGGAATTTGCAGGTAGATAACCTACAATTTCGACTTGGGAAAAAAGGGAGGGGTTAATGTCCCAGAACCTCTATTGGTTCGGAACAATGTTTTGCATTATGGAAATGTCCAAAATCAATATTGAATTTGATGGTATTGAGTGGTCTCGAAGGGGGTGGTAGCTCTACCAGATTAATCATTAGCCATGTAGATTACTTTTTGAATTTCTACTAAATTTCACATTTGATAAGGTTGATCAGTCAAATTATATGAAATATTGTTTCCCCAAATTATTCAAATGTGTTTTATCTAATTTAGAAGACAAACAGTAGTAACAGATAATTTTAAACTCTCATTAATTATTATGCATTATCATTAATCAAAATTGCTTATCAATTAATTACAATTTACCTGATCTGAAACTGTCATATCTATAATTCTTTAATACTTCCTTATATGTTATTTCCGTGTGACTATATGTGATAAACTTAAAATGAAGGTCACGTAGGTATTTTGTTTAAATAAAACTAAATATAACTGTATATGGTTTCGAAATAGTTTTCAGTGAAAATATTTCAATTATGAAATGCATCATATGAAGAAAAATTGGTGGACTTTGCATCATAACTAGCATATATATATAAGGTCTTTGGTGATTAAACTACGTATATATCTTTCTTAATGAGGGGGGATGGAAAATATCAAGCACATCTGGTGAAGCAAGTGATTTGAAAGATAGAATAATTTTGAAAATATTTTTCAGTTGAAATTGAAGTTCAGTTGATAAATATTTTTCTTTTTAAAAATTAAATATCATTAAGTAGCGGTAAACAAAAAGACTAAATATATGTGTGCTTTTTTAATCATTAAAGCTCGGGATTTCGGGATTGAACCTTTCGGGATCCGGGATTTTTTTCAAAATTTCTGGATGTCGGAATTTAAATGTTTTTAAGCCCGGGATTTCGGGATCAGGACCCATTCGACCTAACCCTTTTAAAGTCCAGATTTGACTTCATCCTTTGTAATTCCTGGTTTGATTATCTTTTTCTATTTCTGATATTTATTCTTACATACTTTCGATTTTTTAACTCTATATGCTAACATTGCCTATGTAAATTTTAAAATTGTTTGCATGCACATTGAACGACAAATTTATGTGACGTATTTAAAAAAAATTCTGACGTCAGACACTCAAATCAATGAATGTGTTTGTAGATAGATGTTTTTGTGTTCTGTTAAATTGTTCCTTTTAAAATTGTTATACGATGATGACTGATGTACCCATATTTTGACTATTTTATTTATTGTGTCTGTTTAGTTTACGCATCAATGTAAATATAACGGAATTTGATGAGACTGTCATCAAAGTGAGAGGGTTAGCGCTATAAAACCAGGTTTAATCCACCATTTTCTACATTTGAAAATGCCTGTACCAAGTCAGGAATATGACAGTTCTTGTCCATTCGTTTTTTATGCGTTTTGTTATTTGATTTTGCCATGTGATTATGGACTTTCCGAATTGATTTTTCTCTAAGTTCAGTATTTTTGTGATCTTACTTTTTGTTATTTGTATGAGATATGGATTTTCAAATATTTTGGACTAGGAACATCACTGAAGGATATTTATTGTCGAAACGCACAGCTGGTGCTGCAAAATTTGTACCGCTAATATTATTTCCAGTATAAAACTACTAATACAACACAACATGATAATAAGTTGATATTAAATATTGGGGTTCTTTTTCGTCTGAATTCGTTATAACTACTTCAATTTTGATAGAAAAGGAGAGACGGATCCAATATCATCACACTCTCTTTTAGGCAAGTCCGTTTAATTTCGTACATATAAAAAGTAAAATCACAAAAATACTGAACTCAGAGGAAAATCTAATCGGAAAGTTCATAATCACATGGCAAAATCAAATGACAAAACACATCAAAATACGAATGGACAAGAACTGTCATATTCCTGACTTGGTACAGGCATTTTCAAATGTAGAAAATGGTGGATTAAACCTGGTTTTTCAATAAACTGTTATTCATTCTAATATGAAAATAAATATGTGGTATAATTTCAAGTGAGACCAAGTCCATATAACTTAGATGTTAGGAATTACAGATCACTCACTTCACAATATCTGACACATTCCAGAACAAATATATTAACAGAAGGATTTGATGTTGCTCGATAATGCACGTTTTTTAAGGTCTGTGGTTTCATCCGGAAGACTTGGTAATCGGAATTTGCTGCTCATTCGCCAAGCACACTGTATTTAGAGACAAAAGCAGAGACTGTAGTTCATGTCCTAGCCCCTTTGATAAAAATATACTTTTGTCATACCTGATCCCACAACGGAATATTTCGCACAAATGGGCATCCATGATTCAAACATTAATATATAGTTCATATCTCAACCGAATCTAATTTCAAACAACATTAAAAGGGAAAGGTAGTTAGGAATTATTTTAGTTCAACATGATCAGATAAGTATAACTTCGCTTTTTCTAGAATTGAAAATCAAACTGTGATGGAAAAATGTACCCTAAGCCGTATTTGGCACATCTTTGTTGAATTTTGGGTCATTCATGCTCTTCAACTTTGTACTTGTCTGGTTTTCTAACTATTTCGATCTGATCGTCTCTAATGAGTATTATGTAGACGAAACGCGCGTCTAAAATTAAATTATAAGCCTGGTATCTTTGATAACCATTTACACCACTGGGCCGATGCCACTGCTGGTGAACGTTTCGTCCCCGAGAGTATCACCAGCCCAGTAGTCAACACTTTGGTGTTGACATGAATATCAATTATATAACTTTTTATAAATTTAATGTTTGTAAAAGTTTAAATTATTTGAAATCCCTGACATAGATAACCTCAGTCATATTTGGCAAAACTTTTTGGAAATTTGGGTCATTAATATTCACTAATAAGTCTTAAGTAGAAGAAACGAGCGTCTGGCGTTTTATATTATAAGCCTGATTACCTTTGATAACTATTTAGATATTTTCTTTAATTGCTTCAATGTATGTGTATAATTGTTTTTCCTGCTACCTGAATATAAACTTTTTTTTTTTTATCTCCATTAACCAATAATAAGAAATCATCAAATTGTTATGACTTTACTGTATCGAATGAAAATTTTGCCCATTGTTACACAATTATTTTCTACCTTACAACAAAGAGAAAAATTGAAAATCTTTCTGCGTAAACTAAAATAAAAGCATTAACTGCTATGTTATGTTAGGAGGAAAAACAACTTATACTCATTAACATCACGGTTGGTTGACTGATACGATGTGTCTTTGTTTTTTGGTTTTTTTTTGCACTTCCGTGTTCCTGTTGTTCCTTTGTTTTCCTCTCATAGTTAATAAGTTACCTTCGGTTTTAGTATGTTACTCGGATTTATGAATTTTGAACAGCGGTAAACTACTGTTATCTCTCTTTTTCTTTGTCTGAACACTAGCGACATATTTTCGCAGTGTTAATTCTTCAGTTACCATAGTCCACTCATTTGTAAACTTACCAATTGTGAAATTTTGAGTGTGTATTTTCATGGCATGCGATATATATAAGAGACAATTGTTCTTCGCACAAATATAGTCCCGCTTGTCATGTAATACATGGAGACTCTAACATCGTACACAATGAACAACTAAGAGCGAGAATTGTTAGCCAACGATCAGAAATATCGAATTCCCCAGTCCATCAACTTCAGGTAAGTGTTGGGTGCAGTTTATAGAAAAACGCTTCGGACGCAAGAAATTATTAAACGTGTTGTTTTCAATTTCATACTATGCCCGAAAATGGGTAAATTGTGACTAAGATGAAGCAAAACTGGACACTTCATATAAATTGATCGAAGCTGTTAGGTAGTGCATCTAGAAGTGCATTCCTAAGCTAGGATATACAATGAATCAATAGGTTTCTGTCTCTTTCAAGAAGCCTAGGTTTCTTGATGTTGTATCTTCCCTTGTTTGTTGTTATATTAGCAAACAACGCCTAAAAAAATCTTTATATGCACAAATCATTATTCGGAAAGTTTCACTAAATAACTTGCAACTTGTTACTCACAGCAATGCTGTGAATCCCACATATAGCTTTATAACATTAACGAAAGAGATTTTAGAAAATCACATTTCCGTCATTTTCTCCAACGGTATTTACATAAAAACTGGATAACTAAACTTCACACTACTCCTTTTAAAAGACGATATATTGTCATACCACACTGATTATGACATCATAAACACGCTGAGGTCTTTGTTCAACATATTTTTTGGTGAGTTTGGTTGATCGAGAAAAAGGTCGGTATTCAAATAGGTACACTTTGTGTACCACTTTTAAACTACTTTTTATATTCACAAATGCAGCAAAATTCATTAAGATTTTTCTAAGAGACAAAACAAAAAGCATATCATTTCAATTTCAGATAAACTGTGATGTTCTCTCACTCAATTACCCACATTTCCATGAGAGCTTAAGTCTTATATATCACAGTGAACTTTAAATTCAGGATACTACCGTAAGTAGAATGTGTGCTTCGATTTTGCCATTTGTTAAGGAACTAAACGTTTTGAATTTTCCTTGGAGTTAGGTATTTTGTTATTTTACTTTTTTAATATTTCGATCTTTTCCTCGATTGCGACATTCAAACTACTATTAATAGCCATCATGATGATTGCAACTTTCCAATTATCAAAATTCTATTTTCTCAGCAGAAAGATACTCTATGTTCAAATGCATGGCGTTTTACAAAACCTAGTTAATACTTGCATGTACATAATATACGGCCTTCAACAGGAGTGTGCTCCTCTCATAAAAACTGATTCAACAAAGTTATGAGCTCGAAACGCGACTATAATCTCCTCTACATGGTGTTACGGTCACCATACTAAAATGGTTGAGCGATACGATGTGTCTATATCTAAATTAACAAGCGACACGTTTTCGCGCTCAAAAACTTAAGAAACAGTCAAGTGATATGCAATTTTACAGATTTTGTCATATTTCCGATCATGACAATTTGACTGATTTTACTCCTTGTTGAGTTAATGCGATTTCCTAATTTTCATTTCTAACATTCAATTTTCTATTCCTTCTCAACTTACGAGATTTCCACAACGCTCTACTAATGTTTCTTTATTTTCCCACTTCGACGCACCCGACGGTTTTGCTCCTTTTTTAGTTCAAGCGATTTTATATCATTTTCACATTTTTAACTATTTCTATGGATTTATGAGATAAGAACATCGGTAAATGCTATTGCCTCTAATTTGTCAAATTCTATATGAGAGAGAAATAGAGCAGATGGTAATGCAACATCCAACCAAACATCGATAGTCTAGTTAAAGTAATGTTCTAACTAATCCGAAATCTAAACATAACTGAACGATATAACATGACGGATTAGCAGGAATTATAATGTCCTTAAAACTGAAATGTAGGAATCCTGATGCAACCGTATACTCAATATCAATGTCCTAGTACTTTTTTTTAACATACCTATTGCATCAGAAATCAATTTGAATGAAGTACAAATTTCAGTCATTAGATCTTGACAAAGGATATAGGCTATATATTTTATTTACCGTAATGAAACTGATTTAAATGGACTTACTGAATACCTATGTTCTAGTATACATATAAACACAACTTATAAGAAAAATCAACATTTAAACGATCTAAGGATTCCAGTCAGTAAACCTTAGCTGAATGAGTAGAACTCCACACTCCTCCCAAATCTGAATTGTGTTGACAATAAAGCAACAGTTTAAAACATATCAGTTTGGAATATGCATGACAGTTAGTATCCATTCGTTTGATGTGTTTGAGATTTTGCTTTTGCCAATTAATTGAGGACTCCTTTTTATGAATTTTCCTTGGAGTTAAGTATTTTTGTGATTTTACTTTTCTTTTGCATGCCATTCATACTTCTTCATCAACACATCTGATTTAATAAAATCGTTTTAAAAATGTTGAAATTGCTTGAACATACATTAGGCGCGTAACCTTTTAGAAATGCATGCAAATTAGATGTTTGGCAGCTGGCACAACATTATTCAAAATATCTAGGTATCCAAGTAAAAATTCAAAAAAGAAAAAAGATAACAATTGGTGATCACGAGGATTACCTTTATCTTATTTTTTTGCCAAAACAAATACTTCCCAAATTCAAATTTTCAACATCCAATTGTAATCTTGTTATTCGGGAACATAACAGAGAAGGAAGTACTTATAAAAATGTTTTTGTTTTAATTTTCCATTTGAAGTTCTTAAGAATGCAGATTTTCAATGAATGTCAGAAAAGAGAGTCATATTTAAGGGTGTCATACCTACCATAAACTAGTTTCCTATTTTAAGTCTCGGCACAGATATATGCAGTTTAAAACCTATTTAAGTAACTCTTGTAAGTCAACCACAGTTAGTGAGCATGAAACACAATTTCTTCTTCTTAATAACCTACTTTATATAACCCCAATAGCTGCAAGAAAAACATTGACAGCGTGTAAACTTAATTTTCATGACAATTCTAGCTCCACAACATTTCAGCTGAAAGAACTGGGTAATATAATAATCTTTGAAATGATATACACAGGCAAAATTTGCTCACATGAATTTCACATGAATCTCACGTGAAATTCACATGAAAAAGTTTACGTGAGATTCACCTCAAACGAGCTTATACATGAAACTCACGTGAAAATTTTCATGTGAATTTCACGTGAATTGAGATTCACACGAATCTGATGTGAATTTTTTCACATGAATTTCACGTGAAATTTACAAAAAAAAAATTGATATTTTACATGATTTTAATTCAATTTGAAAATTTACATGTTATTTGAAATACTCTATTTTAAAAAATCATGTGAATTTCACATGAAAATTTTTTACGTGATTTCCATGTGAAATTCACATTAGTTTCACATGAGATTCACGTGAAACTCACAAAAACTGATTTCACATGAGTTTCACGTATAAGCTCGTTTGAGGTGAAATTGATGTGAATTTCATGTGAGATTCACATGAATTTAAATTCACGTGAAATTGATGTGAGTGAAATTTTCCTGTGTAGAGCTAATATATTGTTCAAATGACATAAGCTGTCAATTTTGTGCTCACCGATTTGACTCAAATTCTCATATTTGAATTATAACATACTTAAACGTATATAAAATCAAAGTGATGGAAATCAGTCATGGAAAGATTAGAAGAGTAGTTTGAATAATTTCATATTAAGGTATGGTGGGGGAAAGGAACATTAATAAAGCACTATTAAAGAAAATTTAATTAACAGCAGGTCTGAATATAGATATAAATAGATAGCGAACTCGTGCAATTGGATTTTTCTTGGTCTATTTTATCTCATGCTATAGGTAAAGCATTGTTTTACCTGTATGAAAATCAATTTTTGTTGACCGAATCAGTCAATCAAATTGTTTACCCTTGGTTCACTTTCAATTTGAACTTTCATTCTTTTTCTTTTAATAACTGAGCACGCCTGGTTCGTGCAACCCAGACTCTAGCTAATGGATTAAATTGAAGGTCACATGAATATGAATTCATTGCGGTCAAATTTTTCATTTGCTAGAGAACATTCTATCAGCGAAGTTTCATAGCTTATCTAGGCAAAATTGGCTTCTTAAAGCGAATTTCATTAATGATTGCACCCATACATGTACATGTTTAAGACTTTGATTTTTTTTGGAACATTCAAATCCGTTATAAAAGATGAATTTTAGTATATTTTGTGAAATTTCATAAAACATCTCAATTTTCGAACAGTTGGAAACTGTCCATAATTTTTTTTCTACCCGGGAAAGATTACCATTTCTCGTTTTTTAACTGATAATCTTAGATGTTTTGAGTCGATAGTATACAAAATCAAGGTCATAATGCGAAAATCAGTAACTTGATCAATGACAATGACGTCAAAATCAGATGCAACCTGTCGGATGACACCTTAAAATCATTGTGCATACCCAATACTTCTGACCTTTTGTAATAGCATCTAAGAAACAGATATAATCACACAACTTCATCGCTGATCATGAAATTAGGAGGTTGAGAGAGCAACATTTATACATTGCAATGATTTATATATATACCAAGTATCTGTAAACTAATCAGTTCAACATATCCAAATAAGACCACCTGCTACTCATTAAATTGTTCTAAATACCCACAATTACAAAACATAAACTTCAATACCAGGCATAACTTCTTTATAAGTGAATAAATGGAAATGAAAGAAACATTTGAATATGGCAAAAAGACTGTAACACAACAACACAGTCAAAGGACACATAGTCTTCAACAATACACAGTTGTCTATGTAGATATGTAATATTTCTAGTTCTTTATGAAAAGTTTTCTCTTTTTTGGAATTATTGTCAGACCAATTTCTATTTCCAGTTACAACAATACTACATTATCAACATATAAATAACATGCAGTAAAATTGTCAATGAGACAATCAACCACCAGACTTAAAAAGATGAGGATGTATGTAAACAACTGAAGGTCACCATAGGGACGCTAACAACGAAATATCAGGCATAAGAAAAGGAAACCATTTTTAAAGAGCAAACCAAAAGAATGATTTATGCTAAAAATAAGAAAAACGGAAAACAGACAGAAACAAACAGCAGCATTGTTTTACAGTTTCTTGATTTGGGACAAGCACAAGATGTTGGCGATTTAAACAGATGTGTGAGCAAAAAAACCTTCCCTAACCTTTGATAGCGATGTAACAGCATAACACAAGATTTAACTGTAAAACCCTGTTGGAAATGACTTGACTCATCAGATTGGTTCTAAGCACAAAAACATTTACTTTATTTATATTGATGGCTTTCAGCACTTTTGAGCTATTTCATTGCAGTCAGATTCAATTTGTGCAGATGTCAGAGTTCCCAAAGAGAACCAACAACCTTCATGAATGCACTGGGTTCCTATTGCTCAGTCTTCAGTTTTCTATGCTGTGTTTTGTGTACCATTACTAGTCATTTTATCAACTTTCGTCTTTTGCAATGTTATCAACAGTTTGTTTTTTTAAGTTGTGAGTTTGAATGTACCTTTGTTATCTTTCACCTTTCTTTTATGGGAGATATTCTAGTAGTTATCAGCTATTATTAGATAGGGTGTTTTCCTTGAAAGTAGCTGCTACTGACTAAAAAGCCTCCAAAACAAAAATGTCATGAAAGAAAGGATAGAAAAGACATCTATGATTTTTGGTCTGTATAGTGTTGCTGGTGAATCAGAGTTTTAAAATGATAAAAATTTGGTTGAAAAGAGCACAAAATTGAATTGGTATTAGAACTGTTGTATATTTCAGGTTACTAGTATACCATTTATTTATAAATCTTTATCTTTGTTTTTCAATATCAATAACCTCATTTCTAAAATTACTTTTGTTTTGTTCATGACATCATTAAGTCTGAATATTCATGACTGGTCAAAATTTTGTAATAATGGAGAATTATATGTTTAATTTTATTCTTGTTCAAATTCTCTTTTGTCTGCTCTACCAACTAGTTTCTTTTTTATGTTTGCATTGACATTGTGTAGTTCCTTGGATTTCCTGGCTGCAGTCTGAAACAGAAAAAAAAACCAATATCATGCATGAAATAAAAAACAAAAATCATATCGAGGCAAATCCTAACTTACTACAAGTGTTATACTAAAACTACTTGGTTTACTAATATAGGTTGATAAACATTGTTTGAATATGGTTGACTGTGTATTCATTAATTTTAAATGTCATTGATTGAAGAAAAATTGTATGAAACTTCATTTTGTAGATTTGCTAAAGTTGTAGGAAATTTGTACTTCTTTGAACATTTAAAAATTCTTTCTTGGTTTGTCTCTACCAATGACATCTATGACAGACTTGGGGTAATTGTAATTGTAATCGTTAATCAGCTGTAATTGATTACAATTTTTCAAGTAATCAGTGTAATCATTAATCAGCAAAAATCTGATTACATGTAATTTAATTTAATCAATTACTTTTCAAAATACCCTGTAATCATGATTACTTTTTGATTACATTCTGATTACAATGAAAAAAATGTAAAATTGTGTTTTGGTCAGTAAATGAACCTCTTTGTTATTCATATTTGATAAATTTTTTACATACTAAAATGGTTTGGTTACTTTAAGCATGTCTACTTCAGTAAAAAATAAACTGTTACAGTATTGAAAAGTCATCATTAGCCTAAGCAGAGACATATAATATAATTATAAACCTTTTATCTTGGTAAAAGATATTGTACATACATGTATATTCATCGTTTTATAATGATCTTCATATTAATATTTGATAATAACTGTTGTATATTCAAGTAATACTTTTCTTTAACCCTGAATTATAATCTTTTGTTAATTTTTGTGATTTTTGTCAACTTCGAATTGACAGGTAGGAGACTAATTAAGGTTTGTTTTTATTGCAATTACCAATGAGTATAGCTGTAGGGAAATATATATATGATAAAAGATATATCAGACATGAAAATTTATCTAATTAGCACAAATTAAATTTAAAAGTTGGACAAATATGTTGTTTAAAATTTTTTTGTATTTGGACTGGACATGTAAAATGCAATGATTTTTAGTACTTACACATGTTACATATTGTTTACAATTTGATTAAACATATCTATTAACATTTAACATAGTTTTAACTGGTAACTTTATTTCATCCATATTTAAACTTCCATAAACTGCAACTTGGAATACATATAAATTATGAAAGAGGTCAGAAGACAAACAAAAAAACACTTGATTATGATATATCTTTATTAAATTTAATTCAAAATAATTCAGAGATCATTGGTGAGAAAGTGTAATGTATATGTATGTAGTGAAATTTGGTGTTTATTTAAATAGATGAAGTTTAATTTGAAGTTATCATTTTATAATTGAACCAAATAAAATACTTTCTCAAAAATGCTATAGTTATATTGAACGATTATTCATTCACATCATTCAAAATGTTTTGTTTTTAAATTCATTGTAATCAGATGTAATCATGATTACTTTGCCAATGTAATCATTAATTTAATCAGATACTTTCAGAAATGATGTAATCATTAATTTAATTTAATCGTACAAATGACAAAGTAATTGTAATTTAATCAATTACATTGAAAGTAATCGGACCCATCTCTGATCTATGAACATTAGTATCAAAGTATAATAATGAATTCACAGTATATATTACTCTTTCATTGAAAAATTAAACAAATCAATATCTTACTACAAAGATCCACTTTCAAGTATATTCAAGTTAATTATTCCTGATTGAGTATATATTCCTTATTATTGTTCTAGTTTTTTGTAATACATCTACCATTTTTTTTTTTGGGGGGGGGGGGGGGGGGGGTTATACCCGACGCAATATGAGTTACATCAGAAAACATTACTTATGGTCATTCAGAAGTGTGGAAGAGAAAAATATTATTATACTCCATGTTAAAATGCCAGATTTGATTGTTCATAAGAGGGCGATAATCTATCACACAGCTTATATTCTTTTACCCTTCACACACTTAATCAGTTGTGCACTGTATTTAAAAGGAAAGTTGTTATAAGAAAAACATCATAGTTTATTTATTTTAATTTAAAAGTTTAATATGTGTTATTTATATACTGTAATATAGCAATATAAAAAAGAAGATGTGGTATGATTGCCAATGAGACAACTGTCCACAAGAGACCAAAATGACATAGACATTAACAACTATAGGTCACTGTACAGCCTTCAACAATGAGCAAAGCCCATACCTCATAGTCAGCTATAAAAGGCCCCGATAAGACAATGTAAAACAGTTCAAACAAGAAAACTAAAGGTCTTATTTGTATAAAAAATGAATGAAAAACAAATATGTAACACAAACAAACGACAACCACTGAATTACAGACTCCTGACTTGGGACAGGCACATATGGTTGTTTATTTTTTTTACCTCTATATTCCACAGTAGGTCTACCTCCCAAGCATATGTTACAAAACTTGTGACTAGACCTTGATATTTGGAACCAACTCGACCTACACGGCCAGCACGATGAATGTAGTCCGACATAAAATTAGGGAAATCATAATTAATCACATGTTCTACCTGTAAATAGAAATAAAGTTATATAAGTATTAATATAACAAAAACATTAAAAGCTGTCACAAATATCTTAAATGTCTTACATCCTTATTTTTATACATTTTTATTTATGTATGATGATCCTGTTAAAAAGTTACCTGGAAGATTGATTTTGAAATTGCTTTAGTTCTATTGTAAAATAATGTCCTAATCAAAAATAATATTCCAAGATGGCAGTCTCATTTAAATGTTGGTGTAAGTAATATACTGAAGAAGAAAAACCACACATACAGCAGACAGGAAGAGGCACTCACCCTGACAGTGTCTAAGCCTCTAGAGGCTATATCTGTACATACTAATAAATCATTCTCTTCATTCTGGAATCTTTCAAATATATCTTTTCTTTCCTGAAGCATAAAAAGAAGGTTTAAGGTCAAGTTACAGTAAATGGGTTATGTCAAAGATTTCTGTAAAATCTTGCATACCAGTCTGGCTCGATGAACTACAAATGAAAATTGAAAAAATAATGCATTTTTCTAATTTATTATATACCTAGTAGTAAATACAGATAAATTGTATGTGTAATACAATCATCGGCAAGCGTGCTGTATCAGCCACCCGTGATGATATCGATATCAGCATGGTTGCAAAAGCTTTATCACACCTTTAATCTGTATGACGTCACATCATCAATTGCAGTCACTGTTGCAAAGGCTTTATCAAATCCCTAATGTGTATGACGTCATGTCAAACCTATAACCTGTATGATATCATGTCAATCCTCCTTATCTGTATGATGTCATGTCACATAAAAAACATCTTCTTGAGATATATGTATATAATAAAGTGTATATGATATGGCTTTTTCAATATCACACACTGTATCAACCCTCAACCAATATAATCCCTCGAGCAGAGCTATTGGGATTATATTGGTGTCTCGGGTTGATACGGATGCGATATTGAAAACGCCATATGATATTCTCTATTTATCATTTGAAATATTACTGATTGAATTCTTTCAAAATGTGTGAAAATGTGTAAAGAAAGCACACAAAATCGACTAAAAACCTTCTAAAATTTGTCTTAAAATCATTTTTCTTAAAAAACTATATGTTGTTAATACATTTAATGGTGAAAAATAAAGATAGGGTTCCTTACTTCGTTTTTACAATATATATCATTCCGATATGACCATATGATTATTCTATATCATTAAAACAGAAATTTATGTGTCAACAACATAAAGTTTTTTATGTGAAATTTTAAAAGATTTTTTGCAGATTTTATGTGCTATCTATACAAATATTCACTCATATTGAAAGAAATCAATCTGTGATATTTCAGATAATTAAAGAATTAAATGCATTATGTTTTTGATTTTCATTTGTAGTTCAACGAGTTAAGGTTATATGCAAAACTTTTGAAAAATCTGTGACATAGCTGATTTACTGTTCCTTCACCTTAATCAATAGAATATTGAAATGGATAACGGAGGTATGTTTGTCTAGCTGGTTAAAGGTTAAAAACACAATTTTAATACATTTTGTACCCATTAATGTGAATTAACAAACACAATTATTTGTTCATTAATGGAATTTTCAAGTCAAATGAGTGACGCAGCATATTCACGCCACACATTTTTAAAACTAAATACCCCAATGATGATTGTGGCCAAGTTTGGTTTAATTTGGCCTAGTAGTTTCAGAGGAGAAAGTTAGACCAAGTTTTAATTACTCAACTGAAACAAGAGTGCACACACTGAAATGTCTCGCATTCTTTACTAATCATTGATATTATGTTGATAGTCCTAAATATAAAGCTTTATTACAACTGTCACATAAACTTAACATTAACCAAAGAACCATTAAAATAAGGTCAAGGTCAGATGAACCGTGCCAGGCAGATATGTACAGCTAACAATGTTCCATACAACGAATATAGTTGACTTTATGGTTTAAGAAAAGTAGACCAAAACACATACACTAAAAATGAGCAATGAACGGTGAAAATGAGGTCAAGGTCAAATAAAACCTGCACAACTGACACAAAAATACTAAAATATTTCCATACACCAAATATAGTTGATCTATTGCATATAGTATAAGAAAAAAAGACCAAAACTCAAAAATTAACTTTGACCACTGAACCATGAAAATGAGGTCAAGGTCAGATGACACCTGCCAGCTAGACATGTACACCTTACAATCATATCATACACCAAATATAGTAGACCTATCACATACAATATAAGAAAAACAGACGAAAACACAAAAACTTAACTATAACCCCTGAATCATGAAAATGAGGTCAAGGTCAGATGACATCAGCCAGCTAGACATGTACACCTTACAATCATTCCATACACCAAATATAGTAGACCTATCACATACAGTATAAGAAAAATGGAAAAAAACACAAAAACTTAACTATAACCACTGAAAATCAGGTCGGTCAGATGACACCTGTCAGTTGGACATGCACACTTTACAATCCTTCCATACACCAAATATACTACTCATATTGCTTATAGTATCTGAGATATGGACTTGACCACCAAAACTTAACCTTGTTCACTGATCCATGAAATGAGGTCGAGGTCAAGTGAAAACTGTCTGATGGGCATGAGGACCTTGCAAGGTATGACACATCAAATATTGTTATCGTATTACTTACAATAAGAGAGAAATTAACATTACAAAACATCTCAACTTTTTTTTCAAGTAGTCACTGAACCATGAAAATGAGGCCAAGGACATTGGACATGTGACTGACAGAAACTTCTTTACATGATGCATCTATATACAAAGTATCAATCATCCTGCCTTGTGGTCATAAAACTTTCAAGTCAGTTTTTTATACTCCAAAATCAACCAATCAAAATGTTGGTTTTCATGTTTCGAGCATGATTTTTGTGCTCCGAACACTGAGCAAAGTTTTATGACTTCAGGTCTTCCACCTTTCTGAAATATAAAGCTTTTAAGAAGTTAGCTTACGCTGCCGCTGTAGCCACCGCTGGATCACTATCCCTATGTCAAGCTTTCTGCAACAAAAGTCGCAGACTCAACAATTACTTGATATTTTCCAACTTACATGGCAACTTGTGTAGAATATATATCAAGTGATGACCTTTACATTGATGCATTATGCAGGATCTTAGCATATCTTTAAGCGGACATTTCATTTAAAAAATTATAATAGATCAGCACTTTCATTTCTCAAAGCAAATTTCAATTTTGAGTTAAATGAAAGAATAAATCAACTTTTGTGACTGTGAAAAACAATTTCAGTTTATTTGTAGTTTATAAGTGTAAATTTCCTCGTCAGTTCAAACAATAGTTTGATACATATGATTGGTTCTAACATTCCCATGGGTTTCTTATTAGTCCTAAGTAAAGCTTTAAAGAATCATTTGTACTTACATATGGTGTCATCCCTGCATTCATAAGAACATTATCAATGGATTGTTCTTTTAAAAATCTTGACAACCAGACTGATCTGGCATGTTCATTACAGAATATCATTGCTGGAGTGCCTTTCTTCATTAATTTTTTTGACATTAAAACAATCTCCTCTGAAAAACAAAACAAGAAGACATTCTGCTGCTGTTACTGATTTCAATGATTAATCAAAGTGCTGGATAGCACCTCTGAAAAGTTTGCAACTGTATATGTGTATTATTTCAAATAGGTTATTGACGTGTATTATTTTAAATAAGTATTTAAATCACTGTTTTGATTTTTTAAACTAAACCATTGTCTCGCCAGCAATTTCAAAAAATCACTTTTTATGCCCCATTTATGGGCATTATGTTTTCTGGTCTGTGCGTCCCTTCGTCCGTCCGTCCTTCCGTCCGTTCCTCTGTCCCATTCAGGTTAAAGTTTTTGGTCAAGGTAGCTTTTGATGAAGTTGAAGTCCAATCAATTTGAAACTTAGTACACACTAGAACACACCCGTGATATCGCGGGTCTGTGACTGAATTAAAGTATATAACTATGCCTACGCCTTATTTTAGTATTGGGATTGCCATCTGATAAAGTCATGCCGATTATAAGATGCACAGTGTTCTCTGCTTTCAAAATCTGTCTGTTTGAACCCGTCGACCTGGAACTTATCAATTATTGGTAATATTAATTGAAAACAAAAGGTCCTGGAATGGAGTATTTTTTAATCAACAGCATTGTCCTATATTTATTAATTTAGTTATAAATAAAGTTGAATTCTTTGATTCGCTGTTTTATGTCATGCCCGCTAACAAATTGAAAACTGTACCTGTACGCCTTATTTTAAGTCCAGATTTTTAGTACTCATATTGTCATCTTAGAAAGTCTTACTGCTTAAAATACTACAATAGGGAACAATTTGACAATGATTGAATTTAGTAGTGTCAACCCTGTGACTATGACCCGTGTACATGGCAAAATCCGAAATACACTGTTTGGTGGTGCGCCTGTCAGATGAGAAACGTACCGATAAGTAATAGGTAACAGGTGAATATTAATTATGTGGAAGAGTGCTGTAATTTTTTTTAAATCAACACCATTGTCCTATATTGGATATATATAAAATTGAATTCTTTGATTTGTCGTTTTTACCCAATGACGGCTGATAAATTGGACCTCGTCATTTTAGTATTATAGTTGTTCCCTATGATATAATCTTTCTAATTTTAATGCCAAATTAGAGTTTTTACTCCATTTTCACGGTCCACTGAACATATAAAATGATAGTGCAGATGGGGCATGCGTGTACTGGGGACCCATTCTTATATATCTATACTTCTAAATCTAAAGACCGTTTTTATGTTTATGTTTTATATATAAAGGTATATATACTTGATAGGGTATACTGAAAATTTCACCCCTTTACATCTAGAATGGTAAAAGTGACGCCAACAAAATTCAAACTTGACTTGTGTTTTGTGGTTGCGTATAAGTTTCATAAAACTTGGTTCAGGCAAACTTAAGTAAGAGAACAGAAATCAATTTTGGGATGTATGGATGTACGTACAAGTAAGGGACGTACATACTTACAGAAAAAAACAAGGATAAAACTCAATATGGTGGGGGCATAACAATAGTAGTATGACCTCAGGAATAAAAAAGTTTATATACACTAGATTCATACAATGTTGATCTGAGGTGCTTATAACCCTGTAACACATTTTAGTTGCTGCTGCATAATTGCCATTGAGGCAATGACATTTGAGATTTTTGTTTTAAGCCATTTATTTAATCATTGCCTCTGTGGGGACACATTATTAATTATAGGTCAATCTTACAAAATCATACTGCCCCAGGAATAAAGTGAGGATAAAAAGTTCTGGATCCGCCACTGCATTGTTAAGCACTAAGAAAGTCATTTTGCTAGTACATGGACAAATGTTATTAAATCATTTTAATAATTTCTACAGCACTTGACTTTAGCTTGATCTCCGTCTTGATACTCTGAACTATAATATTCTTAGAAGTAGTTGATGACTCAGTTGCTTTTAAATTATACGGATGCTTAATTGTCATCAAGACAATGTTTTTTCTGTTGTCAGTTTGATCCACTTGAACATGCTGAACGAGTGAAGGTCCTTATATCCACATTGGAATGTGAAACAGCTAGTACTTAACAAATTAAAAGTTTTCAAATGATTTTTGGCATCAAAACTTTCAGATCGATGTCAGTTTGACAAAAACAATGCACTTTTCTATTTATTTCTATAAGCCGGTATTTACCTTTAATCGTCCATGGCGTGAGACATAAGCCATATAATTATCGATTATTTTATATTCTATCACCTGTGTATTTTTAAAATAAATCAAACCATTATCACTTGTCAATTATCCGACAATTTTGTCAAATATCAACTTGTTCTCGCATACCGGACTCTTTCGATGCACTCGGGCTTTTACTTATTCCATAATAAACAGTTGTAAATATCGTACATAGTAAAAAAAGATGCGGGAAAATGTTCATTCATGAAATATTCATGAATGAAACGCTGTCTCCCGTAGATTTCTTTGATTTTCTCTTCAGCCAATGGCCGATCCGCAAAGTAGTGTTTGTGATACTTATTTTCAATATGAAGCTAAATTCATCTGAATTGT
This sequence comes from Mytilus galloprovincialis, assembly GCF_965363235.1. Classification (NCBI taxonomy): domain Eukaryota; kingdom Metazoa; phylum Mollusca; class Bivalvia; order Mytilida; family Mytilidae; genus Mytilus; species Mytilus galloprovincialis. The sequence goes on along the minus strand of NC_134840.1, from coordinate 71,991,134 downwards.
CGTTGAACATTCATTCCTTTTTTATTCAAGCTGTAATCTTTTCAAAAGAGTAGCAACTCAAAGTATCCAAGAATCAGAAGTCGAACACTAGTACTACATTATCTTGGAGCAGAACATTGGGATAGTCTGTCTCACTGGAAGTTGAGGCCGACGCCTAAGGAAAGTAGCAATAGCAAGCTATAGCAAACTTTCCAAAAAATATCTGTCAAGTAATAACAAGGTATTAGTTCACCTACAGCGGCAAAAGTTGAGTGTAGGTTATAGAAATTCATTCAGCTGAGTGAAATTGAACATCGAGTCTGTCCCTTAGCTTTCAAGAATGATTGAAATCATATGAAAAATTGTTCATGCCTTTCAAGAAATTTGGGTGGTTCTTTTAATGATTGACGGGCCATAATTCTTTTTAAAACTGTTATGAGACCTTTGATTGGATAACTTTTTTTTATTATCAATGGGACTTATGAACATGTGCACTTGTTTCACAAAAGAAAACAACCTTTATGTAGAGTAGAAACTGTGTATAACATGAGTTTACACAAGTTTTTTTATAGGTTTATTTAACTCAATCTTTTATTTTTCTGTGGGTTGATTTTAATCCTCTAGTTATTACACATTCTGGCTTTTGTATGATTTTTGGTATGATCTTCGTTTTTTTTTACTCATGAAACTATTTTTGATGTTACAGTTTCTTTATTTTTGGCATTCTTTGAACTTACTGCAGGTAGAATATAATTTCTAGTAATATTGCTACATTTATCATCTTGAGAAGCAATTTTTGTATATTGGGGGAAAATTATATTTTAATGGATAAATTATTTCTTAAGCCTATAGAAAATGTTTATTTTGTTGAATGTATAAATATGTTGTTCCTCTTCACCCATGAATTTCAACAAAATTAATATCCCAAGATTAATAATGCATTCACAGTATCAAATATTGTATATATATATATTTACCTGCTTTTTGTGAAGGTTTCAGTCTTAAAAATTTCTGTGGAACATGTGGCATCAAGTGATGTAGAAAATCTGTTGTTACCTTTTCCATGTCTTCAATCTAAAACACAAATGGTTTTCATTAATTAGGAGTACAAAAAAACCTTTGAATGTTCATCGTTTTACTAAAGATTACAAAACTTTATTCCTTGACTGTTGATCCAAAAGAATTTTACTTTTCAAAACTTATTCATATAGTATATTGAATGACCAATGCACAATTATAACACTAACAGCAACAGCATACAGTGGATTCTTAAGGTTCTTTTTACAATTAAACCTCTGACAAACTCATCTAATAAATTATCCTAACTTTTGTTGAACAAGCTTCTGTAGAAAGCACTTACAAACCAAAGAAAACACTGGAATGAAAAAAACAAACTTTTTCCCTGATTTAAAGTGAATTCAGAAACACTAGAAATAACATTTGTGTGTTTGAAGCAGTGATAGTGTTAAACACCAATTGACACATAAGTATTGTAAATATTCCAATTTAGTAATCTTAAAATTAAAAAAATTAGACTATTTCAGAAAAAGTGACTGTGATGGTTGCCAATGACTTTGCCAACCATGAATAAATGGCAATCGTCATCAAATCAAAACTTTTAGGGGCCAGCTGAGGGACGCCTCCAGGTGTGGGAATTTCTCGCTACATTGAAGACCTGTTGGTGATCTTCTGCTGTTGTTTTTTTTATGGTCAGGTTGTTGTCTCTTTGACACATTCCCTATTTCCATTCTCAATTTTATAACATAACATGTCATATCAAATTACAATTTTGAATCAGATTCAATCTGTTTTACTCACAGGAAATGAATCACCTAGTATAGTTTTTAAACTTCTTGGCATGGTGGCACTAACTAGTACTAGCTGCATTCCTACTGCACTTGTCTCTGAAATAATATTCTCTGAAACCTGAAAAGAAAATTAAAATTCAGTTTATTTTCTTACACAACGCATAAAGGCTGTACAAGAATTAAACTCATGGGTATGGGAGGCATATTTTGAAGACCCCAACCACCCATAAAACAAACAAAAAATCATAAACTTTGCAAAATTCTCAGCAAATACCCATGTTTAACATGGAGTGCCTCCCATTCCTGAACCGATATATAAATATTGGAACAGCCCTTCTATCTTTCTGCTCCTTGCATATATTAACTGATTGACATGATTTTTTGAAATACAAAACGTCAGAAGTTCCTGTATGTATCTGTCATCTTTTCTTCCAGCCAATTATTAACTGAAGGAGATCTTATGTTATCAGTTGAAGAAATTTTGTGTTGAATGTCAGAGAAGAATAGCCTCAGCTGAATTAGTCTAGTCAAACTAAGTTTTAACCTCAAACTGATTGCAACAGAAAATGTTTTAGTTCTAATCTATAGCATTAAGCCCTAAATATACACAGAAAAAAGTCCCATAAAATCTAACTTGAGGAAACTCAAATTTTGCATTTTTAATTTCTTATTGAAATTAACATTGGAAAGGGAGATAACGCCACAAAAATGTGGGTTTTTGTGTCAGTTTTTGGTTGATTTTCTTTAAATTCATGTAAAATATTATACTTTGATGGGATTATAAGTTTGTATTTGACTACATTATATAACCTCCTGCTCATGAAATGTACAAAACTGAAGTGTTATGGGTATTTTTTTTTTTTGGCACATTTTTCATTAAAGAAATTGAAAATTTATGGCTTTGTGACCATTTTGAAAAAATAATGTGAATATTTGGTATTGTTTATATTTGTAAATTATATTTGTTCAGCATCTACCTTGTTTAAAGAAACTTTAAACCACAACAAGAAGAAAATATGCATTATTAGTTTTATTCAATTTGAGATTCTTTACCTTAACATGCTGAAAAATCGAATAATTGGTCAACTAATGAATTATGAAATCTAGGTTGTAGCTTGATAAAAGATATGAAAACACCTTTAGAGTGGTTTGTTATACTCTACAGACAACTAAAATATCAAGAACCAATACATTCTGTTGAATAGAAGTGGTAAAGTTATAATTTGGATAAATTTTTATTGATATTTCTAACTTTTTTGCAGAGTTATCTCCCATATCAATGCAAACTCCATAGGAATTTTAAAATCATCATTTATAGTTTTTCCCAAGTTAGATTTTTTGGGACTTTTTCCTGTGTATATTTGGGTAATAATGCTAAAGATTAAAAACTTTAAATAAAACTCTTCTGTTGTAATTACTTCAAGGTTAGGGTCAAATTTATGCTAGATAGACTGGACTAAATTCATAAAAAAGTCTACTCAAGCAATTTATACATAGACATACGATATGGTCACCATCCATCATCAAAGATAGTACATTGTATTGTACATTCAGAAATTTTATGATGAAATCATTTAAATATTATTATGTTAACAGCATTGTGATATTTAGTGTTTGTTGTGTATTTTTTCAATCCTGATATAAGCCCTGTCAAAGAAGTTATGTAAAACTTACACCTAATTTATTTATAATATATTTGATTTCTGAATTAAAACTGTCATCCAGTAATGTGTCTGCCTCATCAATGACTAAATGTCTCACATGGGACGGTTTAATTATCCCTGAAAAGAAAAAAAGAAAAATCAAATTTGTGATGTTTCTTTAAAATTTAGAAGAAAAAATCAAACAAACAGTTCTCTTTTTTTACAAGAATCATGTGATGCATGAAAATGTAAGACCTTAAAGTCATTGCATATTTTAAAAGTGTCTGAACGTTACCTTTTAAACTACAATATAAAACACTAAAATAAAAAACTTTGAACTTGCATTGACAAAAAAACCCACAGAAATTAGATGACACAAACATTCACAAATTAATAACAATAAAGTATATTCTGAATGGTAATTTTCATATGGCATGACATAAAATAAAAAGGGATATTTTGGCATCTTGCGTCTTAAGGTCCATCGATCCTGATATACAATAAATAATCCTAGCGATACTTACTGGCTCCTAAGAATTTCCTTAACATTCCTGTTGTTGATATCAGTATATCAATTTCAGATTTCTTTGGATAAGCCAACTTTTTCTATAGTAAAGAGAAAAGAAAACAAATTATTTATAGTTAATATGTAATTTACAGGTACACCTATAGTCTATCCTTCATTGTTGAAGGCTGTAGGGTGACCTAAAGTAACCCTCAATGTCATTTGGTGTCTGGTGAAGAGTTGTCTCGTTGGCTATCATACCACATCTTCTTATTCTTATATATTTATTTGCTTAATTAGTATTTCTTCCCTAAATTGAAAGTCCAGTATCATTGGAAAAATCTAATTTCATTTCAATAAAATAAACAATCAAATGAATTTATCCGTAATTCGTCTATTTTCCCTTTGATCTTACTGCCTAATAATTTCGAGTATCAACGTACTGGCTGTATCACTGAAAATATTAGGCAATACGTTGTGTGACGTCATAATTACCGATAAACAGAATAATAGGTAGTTTCGTTTTTGATACTGACTATATCATGTGGAATATCTTAACTCGTCCTAACGGGCTCGTCTAGATATTCCACATGATATAGTCAGTATCAAAAACGAAACTACCTGTTATTCTATATGGAGTAGTAATTTTATTCTATGCAATATATAAAGATTTGTATTCCTCCTAAAAGAAAACATTTAGAAAATCAACATATGAAAATTCTTCCACCAACACAATAAAATATAAATGATTCTATTTGAAAGCTGATAATAAAAGACCTACTTTTGTTCCAAAGCTTCCTATCATAGTATCTACAGAAAAGTCCATCTGTGCTGCAAACTTGTCTGCAAGGACCTGAAAATATAAAATCATATGTTTTTGTTTTTAGTTTAATTTATGAAAGACAAAAAAAACTAATATTTTTTTCACTTCATGCACTGGAAATATTTCATATCATTTTTACAGACTTCCATACATATGAAAATCCAAATATTTCATTCCACAATTTATAAGTCAAGCAAAGTCTTGAATCTGAATTCAACACATTCAGCTTTAAAAAATTGAAAAAAAAATCTAAAGTAAATAGCTAAAAATATTCACATGGTATGTAACTATTCACATGAACTTTTACCTTACTTAAAGAACCTAAGAAGAACACAGTCAAGTATATTCAATTAATGAGAAAATACTTCAATTAATTCTGCTTTAATGCCTCGTTCACATGGACATTTAATTCAAATTGAATTCGAATCGAATTTGCAAATCGCGTTCACACACTCTTCTTTTTTAATTGAATTGGCTAATTCGAATTATCTAATTCGCATTAGAAATATGCTTTTGTGAATACGAATTAAAAGTTAACGTCGTTTGGACAGTAAAGCGAATTTTAAGAGCATTGTAATTCGAATTAGAAATGACGTTAGGACATAAAACGTTTCGAATGCGAATTAAACTTATTTGAATTAGTTAATGCGAATCGAATTCGAATTACGTGTGAACTCAGCATTAAATTGCAAAGAAGGTTTTGCTTTAAATGCTGTACCTTAACCTGTTGTACCAGTTCTTTAGTTGGAACCAATATGATACATCTTGGACTATTTTCTGGAATTTCTGCACCAAATTTAGCATCACTTTTCTTCTGTCTGGATATCATTTCCATTATGGGTAACAAATAAGCTAATGTTTTACCACTACCTTAAATAAAGATGAAATTATGAAAGTGGATCCAATAGAACTTAATATGTAATGCAAAGCAAAGAAAGGAGATACATTTAACTAGGATGTTCGCTACTGAGTTTCAAAATAACAAGCTTTTTAAAAGACTGTTATATATTGATAGTATATAAATAAAGGAACTAAAAAAAAACAAGAAAAAACGCAAGGATTTTATAGGATTTTCAAATATGGCTTTTAAACTATATGTAATAAAATTATGAAAGGTAAGTATGAGTAAGCAGGGATTTTTTTAAGGCCATGTGTTGTTCCTCGTTGTTTGTCTTTGTTAATGATTTTATTATTTTTATTCAAGTATTGCTCAATGGTATTATAGTCTGTTGTGCTGTTGTATGTCTTAATTTGTGAATTTGTTTTTTTCAAGATCAGATATTTGTGGGTGGTGTGATCTAGTATGCTGTCTGTTTGATTATAGATTTCTGCTATCATTTTTCTGTTTTATTTATTGATTTAAAGTAAAGTAAATTCTTTGGCACATTGTGACGCTTTGTCAAAATCATGTTGCTACTACATAAGAACTAATCTTTAAAGTTGTTGTTAAAATCAAAATGTAGAATTGTAAATTCTCACCTGTTTCTGCAGCTATTTGAATATTTTCACCTTCTAAAACCTTAGCAATAGATTTACTCTGTAAACAGAAATTGAAAACAATGAAAACAAATCTGCAGCACTTTCAAAATACAGCAACATGTCATTTCACTGCTTAGCCTTTACAGTTATTCCTGCAGTATGTTAATTTCTGTGATTAAACTATAAAAAAATGGCTATTTATAAAATGAAAATAAAATGTTTCTATTTTGTACATTGATTGGCTTTATTGATTTCATCACTGTCTTCAACTTTCTATTTTAAATATGTAGGACTCGGAGGTGCGATGGGGATGTTGAAGTGGGATGGTAACACTGAAGTGTGATGGTCTACGCCGAAGTGCGATGATTTTGCATGATGTTTGAATATTGTGACATTTTTCAATATAACGTTTAATACAATATTGGTTTGCAAGTAGTAGGATAGGGTTTTGTAAATGAATGTTTCATGCTCAAAAAAGAAAAGAAAGGAAAAAGAAAGAAAGAAAGAAAACGAACTATTCAAGTCCCGAACACTTTTAAGCATTACATGTGGAAGTTACAAAAATATTTTAACCATGTCTAGCAGCAAATTAGGGAGAGCTACGAGGCTGAAACTTGATGAACTTGGTCAGCAAATGGGCTATACAGTGTTTGGACCTTTGCCGCAAACTTACTATCTAATAGAGAAAAAATATTGAGAGTATTAGCAATGTTTTTGTTAATTAAGTTAATAAGATGGTTTAATCTTGAGATAAATCCTTATTTGTAAGAATATTGTCGCTCTAGTCTTATTTTATTGCGGTTACAGTGTTAATTGTCTGCAACATGATCGCCACAAATCAACCTGACTGCTCCCTACTCTTCCTAAAATAATAAATAGGATTAATTGTTTTGATTAATTTCTAATTTTTGTCATAACATTTGATAAACTGAAATGAACCCTGCTAACTGTTATCATATAGATAAAAAAAAAATAAAAAAAATTGTTTCTCCCTTGAACACCCTATATCTGACTACTACTGCGTGCTAATCGGAGAATTGGCAAATTTACAATTACATAAAAAATAAAAACTTAAGGTCTTTGGTTTGACCTGAACAAAAATTAAAAGATCTTTCAGATGCAAGGCTAGCAGCTACTTATGTCAAGTCCTAATAATTATGATTTTATTTCAATGGCTCATGTACATTTTGTTTTTTGCTCAATGTCACAGGTAGACCATCTCACTACAGCCTAACCACCATCACACTTCACCGTAGATATCAACAAGTTGATGTCACCATCGCACTTCAGCATGTTAACCATCACACCTTGGCGCACACTTTGGCGTGGACCATCACACTTCAGCGTGACCATCGCAGTTCAGAATACCATCGTGGTTCAGAGTCCTTCAAATAAATACCTGTATCACAGTTGGGGAGGTAATGTTCATACTTTCAAGCACAGGCAGAAATTCTGGGTTTATATCGAAGTCTGTAAAGTGTTGAATTTCGTCATCTCTCAGTAAGGCTGGATTCTGAAAAGAAGACAATTCATAAATTTTTCTTTTTTTGTATTAATTATTATTATGCATGAATATAACCATCCCTTTAAGGGATTCTTCTACACTTAAAATCATACTTCAATCACTATGACCATTATGACATCAACTTTTCCCTTGTTAAATCTAACTTTAACAGGAATATTTGATATTTGTGTACAAAAAGTTATAAGGTGCAGGGCACATCATGAACTACTCTAAAATAAAATTTAAAATTTTATTTTTATTTATGTAATGTACCAAGTCTCAAGAAATCATTGTTTTTTCTGGTATACTACAAATTCTGAACCTTGATAAAGATTTACAACTGCTTCCTATAACACAGATAGATTACCAACTGCTATATAATTGAACAAAAATCAAAACCTTTTTCTTACCTTTCCGTAACTATTTATAGTGAAGTAATCTCCAGCAGATTTAGTGTTTTTCCATGCATGAGAAACCAGTACTTTAGGATCAAACTCACTATATGTTTGTCCTTTATGGTGATTGTATTGAGATCGCTTGCATGAAATAATTAAAGGCGATTTGAATTTTATTTTTTTCTTCTTATTTTCTATTTCCTTTTTAAGTTTTTGTTTTTCTAAATTGAGCATCATCTTTTGAGGAACTGTTATTCTTGGCAATTCTCTGTCTCCTACTAGTGTCTGGAAAAAAAGAATAGTATAATATAAAAATCAAACTATTAAAATACCAGTCAGAATAATAATCATGATGCACTGATACAACCTTTCCATATTGTTCAATTTTGAGAAATGTCTAAATATCTTGGCCTTTTCATCACTAGTAAAGTAAAGGTCAAATATATTTATTAAGAAAGAAAGTTGAAAAGGAAACAAAGGAAATTCATAACAAATAATAGTACAAAAGAAAACCTTTGATCTATCATTAAAACTTTAAACCCCAAACAATGCTTAATATCTTAGAATCTATCTTAAACAATGAAAGCTATTCAGCTTCCTTTCAATGGGTTTTTTTTATGATTAAAATTCAAAAATTAGCCAAATTGTGGTATCGTTTAATATAAAATAGAAATTTAAAGATTATCTACACATACAAAAAGAGATAATATTTCTCTAATGTTCTTCTCTTGTACATCTTATGAATGTGACCTACCGAATTAGACTATTTACCGGATTTGTTATCACATAAGCAACATGACGGGTGCCGCATGTGGAGCAGGATCTCCTTACCCTTCCGGAGCACCTGAGATCACCCCTGGTTTTTTGGTGGGGTTCGTGTTGTTTATTCTTTAGTTTTCTATGTTGTGTCGTGTGTGCTGTTGTTTGTTGGTATTTTTCATTTTTAGCCATGGCTTGTCAGTTTGTTTTAGATTTATGAATTTGACTGTCCCTTTGGTATCTTTCGTCCCTCTTTTAAGTGAAGGCATCTTTTTTAAACACTATAAGGCTTGATATAGTTACAAGGATTTGATCTTGTATTGTGGTAGTGCTGTTTGTCAATTTTTAGAAATTATTCTGTCTGTTATATCTCAAGACAAATTTTGGTCTTTGTCAAACTTTGTAATTTATAAATAAATCTTTATATTATCATTATTGGTAAAAATCAGTATATGGTTAAGTACAGAGTTCTCAAAATACCAAAACTCTGTCAGTCCTTCCCATATATTTGGTGGTAAAATCCCATAGACAACCACTTTTTAGAACTATGAAAGAAAAGGAGATACTGCAGGTATATCATTGTTTAATTCAAAATTTCATTACATAAAAAAACTCATTTTGTCTTCAAAAATTCAATAGTGAAAGAGGGAAAACCTAGAGGACATAGAGACTTATCACGCTTATACAATATGCAAAGATTCAAGAACAAGCACTACTTTTGTGTTAACTTACACTGTACTGTTTTAAAAGTATCAATATCTTCTGAAGTCTTCTTGACGAGTACGCCATGTTGGCTTGTGTTATCTAAAATACAGAAAATGTATTTTTCATTAATTAGAATTAAACCATGTCAGTGGTTGTCTTTATATTTGGTTGTAATGGCATCTCTTGAATTGGTTTGTTAACATGCATTCATAATGTAGACCATTTAGTGTTTAACATTTGGCAATGGCACACTTTTTGTTTTTTGAAGAATGTGCACATATGTTAACATAAATGTGTTTTTATTGGTTAGTTGCTGTCTCATTTATATACATCATATACCCCACATTATGATCTATTTTCTATCTGTATGCAATGTCAAATTTTATTTTATTTTTGGGTGATGTGGATGTTTGAGGTCATAACACAGCTGTTATACACAATTTTTGTTTCAACAGATTACTTATAATTTGCGAACAATGCGTTTAAGTTCTGAGATAGACACAAATGACATGTGATAATCTAGAAATATATGAAGTGTTGGGATCAGTACAACATGGTCTACATGGAAACATAAACATACAGACAATGTCACCTACTTAGATTTCACCACCCAGATGAAAACATACTTACTGAACATGTGCATACAATAATGTCATATTTTCAAAGGTTTTAAGTAGTTTTTAAGTGGTACAGTATGTAAGGCCTAAGATTAAGGGCATGTGGGAGCATGAGACAAAACTTTACAATAAAAAAAGAAAGTTTTAAGGGGCAAATATGCCTATATCATTTCAAAATAAATGTGGAATGAATAAAATATTATGAAGGAACATAAATCAAGAATAGTAAAAGTTACACTACACAAATTCATATCCATTTGATTTTTGTGGTAATAAGCATTCTGTGTTATTTTCATAATATTTGGGAGAGGCAAACTTAAGTTAGAGAACAAATGTAGAATGGAAACAAAAAAATCAGCAATTTTTTATCTTGTAAAGGCACACAACTCAAGAACTTTATCTGAACACAACCGAAATTCAAACTCGATCTTTATTTTGCGATCAGAAGCATTGTGTATAAGTTTCATATCATTTGTGTGAGGCAAACTAAAGACTTTATCTTAAGTCTTAGGTCTAAAACAGTAAAAGACGATCATAATGGAGGAACAATGTAAAAGAGGGACGACTGATACCAAAGGGACAGTCAAACTCATAAATCTAAAACAAACTGACAACGCCATGGCTAAAAATGAAAAAGACAAACAGAAAAACAATAGTACACATGACACAACATAGAAAACTAAAGAATAAACAACACGAACCCCACCAAAAACTAGGGGTGATCTCAGGTGCTCCGGAAGGGTACCTTCATGACGAATAACGGTAAAAATACTTGCCATATGACGTTAACGGTATTGTTTGGTGTATGACAATAAAATTTACACTTTTTTAAGACTGATTTTGATGAATCACGTTAATTATTTTCCAAAAATGATGGTAACAATAATTATTTGAGACCTCTGATGAATCACGATAAGGATATTTTGATGAATAATGGTAAAATTTTAAACAATTTGATGCTAACCAGGGGCGTAGCTAGGTATTTAGTCAACTGTAGGCACCAATCGGCAGGGGGGCTGGGCTGCTTAAGGCCCCCAGCCTGTCCAGGGGGCGAAGCCCCCCGACGGAAAACGGATTTCAGCGTTTTAGCTGCAAAATTTTATGTACAAAAATGTTAAATTTACTGGTTATTTAATTATGATAATTATAATATACATGATGAAAAGTTCGAAGAATTATGAATAAAATGATGTACCATAACATCTGACCATGCTGACAGGTGAATCAAATAACGCAGTGCAATCCGTAACATAAAAATTATTTACAATATGCATTGTTATATGCGTAGATAAGCGTATCCCTTTAATTTAGCAGTACTACCTGTTTGTTATTATCATATCTATTCCGTTCTGATTGATATATACGTTTAACTTAATTAATAGTACATATTGACGATCCTTCTTAAAAAAAATAGGCACGTAAACACTGATACTACTATATAATAGAACTATCCTTTTGGCTAGACATCAACCATCAATCTTTTGAATCTTAAACCTTCCACCTAGCCACACAAACACATACAGACATAGTCGATGCCTAACAAAATTCAAGAAATTCGTATTTCTATATATCCTCTACTGTAAAATCCCTACCTGCTTAGGAATTTTGAATAATTGTGGCCATTACACGCCAATCCCTACCTGGTTAGTAATTTTGAATAATTGTGGCCATTACACGCAGATTTGAGAGAACTTAAAATTACTGGAAGCCAGTTGATTGATTGTTTTTTTACATCTTGTGCCAAATATTTATGCAAGTTCAGGACCGTTGAAATTTTTCTTTGCAATAAATACAACTTGGCGCTAGGTCCTGTAATAGGTGTCGTCCAGGACGAAGGTCTGGAAATTTAAAAATGACATGCATTGGAAAATGAGGGATTATTGGATAGGAGCAGAAATTTTGCCTTTCAGTAGACCAACTGCGAACTCCTCAAAGAGTTGCATTCTCTCGACAACCAGGCATCGGATTTAATGTCCCCATTCTGATCAGACGTGGCTGCGTATTTATACATCCTGCACAGAATGACCAACATTGGCAAGCCGGGTGAAGACAAAGTGGAAAGCTAGTTGAAAACTAACAACAACTAATTAAAAAGCTCATGTTTCTCAGTTGATGTTCATTCAAGTTTTTGTTGATATAAGAGAAATGATCTGAACCAAAGTTCTAGTTTTTGTTTCTATATAATGTCAAATCGTAAAAACATTCAATTCTATCCAATATTACATTCAATGAGGACGGAAGACTAGTGTACAAATGGCATTCGATAATTAAAGAATATTGACAACTTCACCGGCTTTCATCTAAGGATAACGTTCTTCATTATTTTTTTTCACAAAAAAAAAATATTTGTGAAAAAAATATGTGTAGGCACGTGCCTAAAGTGCCTAACGGCAGCTACGCCCCTGCTAACTGTAGCCTAAAATAACTGTTTGGCGTCTGGCGTTATGAGGGCATTACTACCCTCGTAAAAGACTAAAGCAAGAGAACCAGAAAAAATAATTCAGTATTTTTTGTATGTACAGGGAAAACCTGTAGAATGGTTGAATTTCACCACCCAAATTCAAATTTGATCTGTGTTCAGGGCCGTAAATAGCCTGACCTGTAAGGGGAGGCTGACTGCCGAGCTGTGCGAGGCCAAATTTTTTTTTGACCCATTTTATGCAGAAAATGATATTTTTTCGGGCATTTTCCCTGTATGCAATGTAAAATGTACCTCCACAGAATGCACCACTTGTTAGATTTTTGTTACATTTCATAAATAAGCACCTGGAAAATATTGAATACAGTTATAAAGCAGAGTTAGGGGAGGGTTGGGATCCCGCTAACATGTTTAACTCCAACACACTCTGTATGTATGTGCCTGTCCCAAGTCAGGAGCCTGTATTTCAGTGGTTTTGATTTGCTGATGTGTAACATATTTGTTTTTCATTCATTTTTTGCACATAAATTAGGCCGGTTAGTTTTCCCGTTTGAATTGTTTTACATTTGTCATTTCGGGGCCTTTTATATTCGACTATGCGGTATGGGCTTTGCTCTTTGTTGAAGGCCGTACGGTGACCTATAGTTGTTAATTTCTTTGTCATTTTGTCTCTTGTGGAGAGTTGTCTCATTGGCAATCATACCACATCTTCTTTTTTATTTATATTAGATTAGGTGTGCCGTTAAAGTAAGATTTTTTTACGCTTTTTCCTGCTCTATGACTCTTCACAATCTATTTTTATTTATGTTTAAAGGCGCCGTAGCGCAGAAAACGATATCTCACAACTGCAAGACACAACTGACAAGGCTAACATAAGCAATAGTATTTGTTTTATATTTGGGTAGAACTACATGTACGTGTGCAGATGAGTTGATTACCGTTTAGCGATATTAACCAGTTTTAAATATCGAACTCACCCTGCCATTATGATTAATCACCTTGTTGGTTAAACTATAACAAACAGTGCTTTTACAATAAACCAGCAGTTTATTCCTTTTGGTATTTTTCTAGTTTGTGAGTAAGACAATAGCTTTAACTCAAATTTGTTATTGAAAAAAATAGTTTCATGCCTTCTAAAAATCTCTTTGGTATTCGGTTGAACCGGAAATCTGAAATTATAATCACCGACTGCAACCGGAGAAGAAGATAAACACGGATACAGCTGAAAAGAAATGAATCACAACGATTATGATGTTCTTTTAGGGATTTCGCCTGATATTCGACAATTTGCAGAAACATTGATAGAACATTCATGTTTTGGTATATGTGGAGGAAAAGCTAGATTAACAGATGTTAGATCGGGGTAATCTATTTATACAAAATTGCTGTTTTTACATTACCAGGATTTACCTAAAAATGGTCCTTCCAGGCTTCCTACTATAGTCGCCGTCAGCTGAAATTCGTAGCGGTTATCAGTAAAAATAATCTAAACTATCAATCGCGTTCACTCGAGATATAGTTTTTCACATTCCATTCATAAATCGCAAAAAGAAAAACCACTACTGACCTACCTTTTAAGTGATCGCACTGTAATAATCCTGTAAATTTTTTATACAGTACAGTCAGTGTACTAGTTTTAATAATTATCATTATGACGTCTTGAACAGTTCATTGAAAGGCTATTATATGTTTATGCTGTAACATTTTGTAGGATGGGGTCGTAGCAAAATATTTATAGGAGATATTCCAAATTAGAAGTTCATCAAAGAATTTGTGATAAATGCGATTTGAATAAAGTGGAAGATGAACTTCATTTTCTTATAGAATGTCCTGTATACTCTAAGGATAGAGACATGTTATTTGATCTGATATTTAAAGAATGTAAAAATTTTCACTCCTTGGATATGGTCAATAAATTAATTTGGCTATTAAACTGTGAGTCTATTAATATTTTAAAACAACTTGGCTATTTCTTATCAAAACACCTGCCTTGAGTAAACATTTATAATATAACACTGGGATACTGTAAGTAATATTTAAAATGTGTAACTTTTTAAAGCATACTGTTTTGTTGTTTTGCTTTATTGTATTTGTAATTGTTTGTAACTATATATTGTCATGAATGTATATGCACTATGCCCCTTGAGGGTACCTCTTATGGAAATAAAAGATATTCTATTCTATTCTATTCTATAGTCTTTCAAGACACTATGATAATTTGGACTAGTCTATATATTTTTGTATCATTACTATTTGGCATATACAAGGGTCGTTTAATGACTCATTCTATAGGAGTATCCTACCGTAGTCTAAAATCAGTCATCTTGTTGTTTTGTTTGGTATCTGTGTTTGAACTTATCACACAGGGAAACTACATATTGACATCACTACGCTAACTACCAGCGTACAAAGTTAATGCAGAATATGTTTTTTTCTACTCTTTTGAATAAAAAAAAAACATTTCTAAAGATATGTTTTCATTGTTATTCTAAACTATTGCTGAAATTTGTCATATTTTTAGTGGGTCTCATTGGGGTATGATGTGGGATTGCCGATTTTTTGTAAGCGTGACAGGTGAAAGTCATATTATTGTGCCGTGAAAATGGGAAATGAAGTTTAGTGGGACACAGGAAATTATAAAAAAAAAATGAGAATTGCTTACGTACATAGTGTAAGGTAGCAATAAACAGTTAGGAAAAAATATCAAAATTTGCCCCTATGAATTTTACCATCACCTTTTCATTGCTTTCTTGCAATATTAAGCTTACTATTTGTGTCATATGTGTGCATATGTATGGAATCAGAATCTTCCATAGATTTTATATCCTGTATGTGAAATGGTAAAATATACTTGTCTTTTGGGTGTATCCATGGCAACAATCTGAATTTATTTGCAAAAAGGGTGGAAAAGATGTCACATATTTCCCCATAATTTGGCTAAAAGTAGAATTTCAATCACTTGAAGTAATACCTTTTCTGAAGCTCTACCTATGGCTGGTCTAGCTATGAAAATATGGAGAGTCAAACAGAAAATAGCCAATAAAACATGTATAAAATAATCTTGATGTTCTTATATTGAATATGTTGAAAGATAGGGCACCTTTGGCAAAACTAAGGCTACATGAAAATTGAAAGTGCACACAATCTTGAAATTGAAAGAGGTAGATACATGCAAGTTTATAACAGAGAAGAAAGGTTGTGCAAATTATGTCATAATAAAAATATAGAAGACGAAAAACATTTTATCTTGCACTGCACAAAATATGAATCACAAAGAAAAGTTCTTATATATCAAAATTGTCCTATTTTAAAAATTATGACAAAAAATCCAAAACTGAGGATGAATATATAAAACTACTACTTAATAACAAGTGTAGAAAAACACTTAGATTAATATCATCTTTTATTAATCAATCATTTGAATTAAGGAAAAATGTCCTTATAAATGAGTAATATGAACAATTTGAAGCTATAACATACAATATACTTATGTCAGTAGTCTATTCTTACAAATTAACCTATATATATTGATATTTATAACTGCACATTTCATTGTTCGAAATGTGCCCAATGATATGCTATGTAGTATTATATTGTTTAATTGCTGCATCATTACTATTTGTATACTAGTTGTATGGGCCGTTGCCAATTATTGTTATTGAGTTTGTGCCAATAAAATATTTGTTTTTGTATTTGTATAAACCATCTTTGAAGGCTAAATTAGTACTCAGCTGTCTAAAAATGAATTTTATTACACAATAACTTTCATGTTTGAAAAATCCACTGGGGCCAAAATGTGAAAGTTAACTCCTTACTGTGTATTGCTACATGTACATAAGCGGGAGATGGGAGATAAAACAGTAAGCTGGATCTTGGATCAGAACCCCCAATGAGACCCCCTTTCTAATGGCCATTACAAACCTGAATTCCTAATGCCTAAAAATAGGAAAAAGGTCCTTTACAGAAATATGTTCAGGACTACAAATTTAGGGTTTTATTTACAATTATGTTGTCAAAGATTTCTTAAATAGAGTTCTTACATAAACATTTAGAATTAATGTTTATTATTTTTTATTTTTTACAGATCTGTGTCATTTATTGCTGGTTGTGAAGGAGACAGATTTAAAGTACTATTGCCTTATGCTGGACAGACTTTAACATGTAAATATCCATCATGTCCATATTTGAAACAAACAAAAACACTAGACTTGTCCACACATACATGCACATTCTTATATGTATATCATGTATATCAATAAATTTAATATTTGTAGATGAACAACAAACAAAATATTGTTAAGCCTAGTACGCTGTTGCATGTACATGTCAAGTAAAATATTTGCTTTTTAAGTTACTGGGTAGAAATAACCAAAAAAGACATTAGATAAATATAAGAAGTAGTATATGGATACAACAGCTTACCAAAAAGAATCATAGGAGATGCTGGATATATACATCAATGAGAAAGCAAATATGACAAAGCAAATTACAGATGACACTTAGAAGTCATCATACAGTCTTCTTCATGTCAAACTCTATGTAGAGTCTTGACTGGCTGAGTTTGAATAAATTAAACAAAAGATCTGCTGTGTACACTGAAATTGTGACAAAAAGCTCAAAATAACAATTAAAAACCATTAGACTTCATACATGTATGTATGACATAAGACAACCACTGACTGCACTATATACAAATGTATTAGACATATCACAGGAAATTATTACAGGAATGTGCAAACATATACCTTTTAAAATTGTTTCTCTAATTGTATATTGACATCAAGATAGTAGAAAAGTTCAATTATCACTATTTTACGAATTTTCCTTTGATCTTACTGACTGATAATTTTCTTTCTCAGCAATGTCGAGTAATATGAAAAATTATCGCTAGAAACTAAGGGAGCATGTGCTATTGTTTATGAAATTAACATGAAATTAACAATGTTGTTATATATGTAAAATAGTGATAAACACATTATCAATAGTCAATAGTCATGATCTCAACTTGATTTTCACTTTCAAAGTACTGGCTCAAGCAAGAAATCAATCTTGTTGAGATGATCAACAATAATCTATCATTATTGCATATATTCAGCCACAAAAATCCTTTTTCTTTATAAAACATATTTACTTAAAATATTTCTTTTCAGGGGAGGTAATATTTGATAAATATAGTCCAGAAGAATCACCAGATTTTATTTTTGGATCAGAAGACACAGATTTTTCACCTGATATAGCTGATATTAAGGTTTGTCTTGCAGATATCAATAATACAAAAACATCAAATAATTTTTGAAATTATTACACAATGTACAAATATATCTACATGAATACATCGCCTTAGTATGTGTTCATATGTGTCATTATAAACTGCACACGAAACAATTTTACAAATGAAATGCATATATTTGATTTGATAAGTGATATGAAAAATATGTCAGTTTTTGTAGAAATGCGTGAATATACTTATTTAAATGCTTGGTAAGCAAACAACCTGTTAAAATTTCTTTGTAGGAAAGCTTTTTTTACAAAAATCCTAAACAAAGTTCCGATGTCATCATTATATACAAGTATGAGTATAAAGCTAGATTGTGATATATATCGAAAGTAGGATTGTTTGTTTACACAATTAATGACAATTATCTCAAGAATCTGCTTATTATCTAACTTTCAATGGAATAACTTTCATGAAAATCAGAAAAATGACTTAAAGACATAGAAACTTTTTCATAAAAATTGTCAAATGTGTCAGAGGAAAAGTCATTCAGATACAAAAATGTATCACCATGTATGAATGCCAATAGGTCTTGAAAGAATATTACTTGATTTAATATAAATTACAGGAGATGTGGGGCGGGGGTCAATGAAACAACAACCCAATTACACAAAAACGCAAAAGACATCTAGTCAACATACTTTCTTCAACTAAATAAAAATGGTTATAGAAAATGTAAAGTACACTTCATTGTCTGTTTTTGACCATATTGACATGTAAATTCAGGTATTTACTTTTCGCATAGTGATATATATGTATCTATTTATAGACATTAGTAGATTGGGATTATCATAATCCTTATGCCCTGCTCCAAGTTATAGAAGAACTTCTAAGAATGTATAAGGCCCACCAGGAGCGTATAGTAGAAGCTTATGACAGATTACAATTTGAATATTCATCACTAGTTAACCAATCAGATATCACCTCACAGCATGTGGAAGTACATATACTTAGGTTTGAGGTAAGTTGTAATTACAATTTGAATATTCATCACTAGTTAACCAATCAGATATCACCTCACAGCATGTGGAAGTACATATACTTAGGTTTGAGGTAAGTTGTAATTACAATTTGAATATTCATCACTAGTTAACCAATCAGATATCACCTCACAGCATGTGGAAGTACATATACTTAGGTTTGAGGTAAGTTGTAATTACAATTTGAATATTCATCACTAGTTAACCAGTCAGATATCACCTCACAACATGTAGAAGTACATATACTTAGGTTTGAGGTAAGTTGTAATTACAATTTGTCACAACATGTAGAAGTACATATACTTAGGTTTGAGGTAAGTTGTAATTACAATTTGAATATTCATCACTAGTTAACCAATCAGATATCACCTCAAAACATGTAGAAGTACATATACTTAGGTTTGAGGTAAGTTGTAATTACAATTTGAATATTCATCACTAGTTAACCAATCAGATATCACCTCACAACATGTGGAAGTACATATACTTAGGTTTGAGGTAAGTTGTAATTACAATTTGAATATTCATCACTAGTTAACCAATCAGATATCTCCTCACAGCATGTGGAAGTACATATACTTAGGTTTGAGGTAAGTTGTAATTACAATTTGAATATTCATCACTAGTTAACCAATCAGATATCACCTCACAACATGTAGAAATACATATACTTAGGTTTGAGGTAAGTTGTAATTGATAGAATGTAATCAGTGAAACACAAAACAGCAGTCCCTTATAACATTTATATAAAATGAAGTATTAGTAGTTATTTATTTTTATGCTTTCTTTTAAAACTATTTTGATTTAGTTTTAATCCCAAGATTTTAAAACATAGTGTGTTATAAAAAAGAAGGTAGAAAATAAAAATTATCTTAGAATGAAATTCAAAACAGTGTAGCTGTGGCCATTGATTGACACATTTTAAAAAATCATCCATTGACTGGAACAATTAAGGTGAACGTTTGTATGTAACGACCAATGCTCACTATGTACTTTTTAAAGACACTTAAACTATGGGGTCACCAAAGGTTTTCAACACCTAAATAAAGTAATTCGAATAATTAATCAGAAATAACACGATATTTTGATTTATATCAATTATATAAATCAAAACACAAAGGTTATTCCTGATTAATTTTTCGAATTATTTTATAATTAAAGGCGTTATGAAACCTTTGGTGACCCCACAGTTTAAATGTCTATCGTAGGTACGTCGTGAACAGTGGTCGTTACAGACAAACGTTCACGTAAATTGTCCCAGTCAATGGATGATTAAAAGCCTTAGAAACAAATGAAGTTACAATTAAGACAATGTTAGAGATGGCAAATCATCTGAATGTAATTGTAAACTGATTTTGGTGTGTTGAATTATCTCAATAAGTTTGGCGAAGTATGCAAGTGTAACAGAACAATTGTATGTTTTGCCTCATTTTCTTATTTTCATTTTTCCTGTAAATGCATTTATAGAAGAAAAAATATGATGTCAATAGGTTTTTGAAATCATTGTGCAGAAACAACAAACTGGTATTAACCTTTGAACTTAGAACTTGACATATGACCATGTTTAATGATTGATACTTAAACAGAGCCTTCCAAATTCATATGAAATTATTTTTACACTTATTTTTTTCAGTCAAAAGTTGGACCAATTAGCTTTTTAATCAGATTACCAGTAGATTTTACCAGAATACCTCCATTTTTATCAAAGGTAAGTTTGGAATAATATTGTACTAAATAAATATTTATATTCTTGACTATTCTTTCCTTTGTTGATCATGAGAATTGCAGAACTCTAAAAAAATGTTTGTATTTTTTTAGCGTTGTTGATTTTTGTTTCCCAAAAGTGACTTAATATGTAAAGTATAGTTTCAACTTTAGTAGGAGATAATGTTGAATTAATCCTTTGTTGTTTAATATTAAATTTAAATATATTTATCCTTCAGTTTCTTATTTTCAAATGTTCACTTTAGCCTTCATAAGAAAGATGAAATTTTAGGTCTTTTGTGTACTAGATGGTGGTATAATTTTCATCAATCAAACTATAAATAAGTAAGAAAAAGGAAGAGGATACAAGTGTAACAAGTTAAATGAAGAAGCTCACAGTGGTGGTTCCTGATTTGAAGAAGTGAGATTTGCATATTTTTTATATTAATCATATCTGTATTTTAGGATAATCCTGGTGAAGATTCAGCCATCCTCCTCATAAGTTTTCTGTCTCCATCAAGTTCAAAGATCACACCACAGTTATATTTATCACCAAAAGTTGAGCAGTAAGTGACTTCATTATTAAAAAAATGTGTGGAAAAATGTAGGATTATCTACCCTTGATTCCAAAATTTTGATTTTTATATTGGAAGATTAGCAGTTTAGAATAACCTGATCTTTGAATTAAAAAAAACAAGAATGTGTCCATAGTACACGGATGCCCCACTCCCATTGTCATTTTCTATGTTCAGTGGACCGTGAAATTGGGATAAAAAATATAATTTGGCATTTAAATTAGAAAGATTATAACCTAAGGAACATGTGTACAAAGTTTCAAGTTGATTGGACTTCAACTAAATCACAAACTACCTTGACCAAAAACTTTAACCTGAAACTTGCACTATCATTTTCTATGTTCAGTGGACCGTGACATTGGGGTCAAAAGTCTAATTTGGCAATTAAATTAGAAAGATCATATCAAAGGGAACATGTGTATTAAGTTTGAAGTTGATTGGACTTCAACTTCATCAAAAACTACCTTGACCAAAAAACTTTAACCTGAAAGAATGAACAGACGGACGGTACGACAGACGGACAGAAGGACAGACGGACGGAAGGACAGACGGAAGGAAGAACAGACAGATGCACAGACCAGAAAACATAATGCCCCTCTACTATTGTAGGTGGGGCATACAAATATATTCAAATGGTAAGTTAGGCTGAGGATAAGAGAAATAAATGTTTGATTCCCTTCTCAAATTAACCTCTGTAAGGGAGATAACTGCTTAATATTTCTTGTATTTTCTGTTTCAGTGCACTAGGAGGTGCAGCAAATTTAAGAATACCAGCCTTTCCATCAGATGGATGTTTGTTAGATTATGTACCAAATGTTTCTAATTTATTATCTAATAAGGTAGGAGTAGTTGTAAGATAAAATATCAGATAACTGTACAATTGAATATCTTAAAGGTTAAGATATTAAAAATGCTCTTTTTTATGTTTTTGAAAGAAAAAAACCTCTTCCAAATGAAAATAACACTCGATATATATTAAACATTGAATAAATGTTCTGGGTTTATCTTCATTGAAAACGCACAAGCCAAAACCGTTGAAAACTAGAGATGTAGATAAAGCTATGCAGATATGCAGAAGGGTTGGAGCTATTTGATCAAAAGAGACCTAAAATAAATAGCCAAATTCAGTGATGGTCAACTTTGCCCTAGCTACAAATGTACATGTATATATAGGGAGTTTTGTGTAAAGCAAAGTCAACATACATGACATTTGCATTATTTTATCTCTTGAACTTACAAAAATTGTCACTCAGCATGAGAACATACTACTTATTTGTATTAAAATAGATTCTTTTCAGTACTGATGACTTTTTTTTTTGGGTAGGTTGACCAAGTAGTTGCAAATTTTGAGAAAAGAAAAGAATATATCGCAGCATTTTTAAGTCATTTTGGAAGGTAGGTTTATTTATAAAAACAGTTTTAAAGGAGAGAACTCAATCTAAGAAAAATTCATGAATTTTACTATTTGAGGATATAAACCTAAAATAATGTGAATATAGAGTAAATCTGAATACAATATTTACTGTAAGCAGCTTATTTTTTCCATGATTCAGATTTATTTACATTTTGTTTGTACCATTTAGATAGTATTATTTTTTTAATGGTTAATGGTTTTGTTTGTTTTTTAAACAGATCTTTTAAGTGATATATTTGTTCGGTTCATAAAAAAAGAAACAATGAGTACTTACCATTAATATGTACCAATATTCACAGACTATTTTATTCTGTTTATTTCACAGATCATTACTGGAATATGATGCAGATGCTTTTACAAAGATCAGCTTTTTGTTTGAATGGAATGATTTTTTCTTTATATTTTTAAGTAAGTAAAGATAACTTTTCATCATTACAATGACAGTAGAAGTTACTCAGGTTGAACATTGTATCCTACATTGCAGAGGAAATTAAACTATGTGTGTAAAAATTCTGCCAAAACTGAAGTCAAGGCAAAATTACACCTTTTATTTTTGCCTAGTTTTTGCAGTACAAAAAATGTATTTGTATCACAATCTCTCATTATATCCATTGCTGCTTTGAACAAAACAAATGAAATATTCATATTCATATTATAATAGGATCACTTTATTAATGTCAAACTCTTTTGCCTATTATAGTTTATTCCTTAGATTATTGGGGAATCCAACTCAGTTTTTGTCGAGCCTGCAACTTTTGTTGCAGATAGCTCGACATAGGGATAGTGATCCGGCGGCGGCGGCGGCGGCGGCGGCGGCGGCGGCGGTGTTAGCTCACTTCTTAAAAGCTTTATATTTCAGAAGGTGGAAGACCTGGATGCTTCATACTTTGTATATAGATGCTTCATGTGACGAAGTTTCCGTCAGTCACATGTCCAATGTCCTTGACCTCATTTTCATGGTTCAGTGACCACTTGAAAAAAAAGTTCAAATTTTTTGTAATGTTGAATTCTCTCTTATTATAAGTAATAGGATAACTATATTTGGTATGTGCGTACCTTGCAAGGTCCTCATGTCTGTCAGACAGTTTTCACTTGACCTCGACCTCATTTCATGGATCAGTGATCAAGGTTAAGTTTTGGTGGTCAAGTCCATATCTCAGATACTATAAGCAATAGGGCTAGTATATTCGGTGTATGGAAGGACTGTAAGGTATACATGTCCAACTGGCAGGTGTCATCTGACCTTGACCTCATTTTCATGGTTCAGTGGTTATAGTTAAATTTTTGTGTTTTGGTCTGTTTTTCTCATACTATATGCAATAGGTCTACTATATTTGTTGTATGGAATGATGGTAAGGTGTACATGTCTAGCGGGCAGATGCCATGTGACCTTGACCTCATTTTCATGGTTCAGTGGTCAAAGTTAAGTTTTTGAGTTTTTGGTCTTTTTATCTTATACTGTATGCCATAGGTCAACTATATTTGGTGTATGGAAATATTTTATGATCTTTATGTCAGTCGCGCAGGTTTTATTTGACGGTGACCTCATTTTCACGGTTCATTGCACAGTGTTAAGTTTTTGTGTTTTGATCTATTTTTCTTAAACTATAAGTAATGGGTCAACTATATATGTTGTATAGAAGCATTGTTAGCTGTACATGTCTGCCTGGCATGGTTCATCTGACCTTGACCTCATTTTCAAGGTTCATTGGTCTTTGTTTAGTTATCTTGGTTAATGTTAAGTTTATGAGACAGTTGTAATAAAACTAAGCTTTATACTTAGGACTATCAACATAATATCAATGATTAGTATAGAAGGCGAGACATTTCAGCGTGTGCACTCTTGTTCAAATAGAAGGATGGACACATAATAGTAATTGTTCATATCTTCACCCAGATAGGATGAAATATCATCATTAGTAACAGTATATTTTACACAACTAAATTTAGTGTGTCGACAAAAAAGACAACAACACTCATGTTTTTACCGCATAGTATCTGTTTATTGGGTCTACATGTTTCGCCTAATCGATAGGCATCATCAGGACAATTGTACAAAGAAATATGACAGTGAAGTATGAATTTAGCGGTTTTAACCCGAAGTGTAAGGCAGCAACCATTTGATTTTCTGGGGGGGGGGTTTTTTTGGAAAAAAAAGTTTGTTTCCAGGTTTTGGTGAAAAATAATTTGTTTTGGACCCTGAGTAAAAAAAATTGTTTGTTTCACCCTGAGCTGCCACTATATGTAATGCTAAAATTGAAAGAAAAAAATTGTCTTCGGTTTGTCGCTAAAAAAATAGATTGTTCTTCGCCGAAGGCGAAAAAAAAAGTTTGCACAGAAAAAACATTTAGTAGAATATTGCATTCAGTTTCTAATCAAATCCAGGTGTTCTGCTAACAAAAATAAATCTAATTACTTCATCTTGGTATTTGTTTTTATTAAAGTTGATTTGCCACAGTTCTTTCCACAAGAACAACCAGAATTCAAATTCCAGTCTATTTATCATCAAGATGCCAAGCGAAAACCATTCATTCAACCATTTGGGGATTACCCATACAGTCCAAGATGGACTGGGAATGAAATGGCACAAAGAGCAAAGTAAGTAGAGTCTGACAGTATATACCAACACAGTCAGTAAGAATGTTTTTGCTATAACTGTGAACCATTAAATTTCATATGTATTTAGATTTCAAGCAAAAAGTCATGAATGTAAATGAAAAAGATTTTTACCGAAACACTAATAATTATATTCAGTGTTTGTCACAAGTCAGTATTTGTGCAAAGCGATCTATATTTTTTTTCACGAATACAACTTTCAACTCCCATCATCACCATGTGTCAATCTTGGTCACCAAACAATCTAAAGAAATGAAATCTTGAACAAAGACTATCTGGCTCTCCAGGTTGAGGATTGATGGACAGGTCGACATCCTTTCATTATATAATATAGAAGATATTGTTTCAGAAAACCAATGACAAGGCCTGTTAAGAAGTATAAGAATTTGTTTTTTTTAGATATTTAAATGTCTGTTGAACAGGTTCTCTTAAGCTGTTGTAGCTCAGTCTGGGCGATCAGTCAAATTGTGCTGAATTATCTCCCTTAGATAAATTATAAAAAAACCTCTCAATTACGATTTAGAAGTCTAATTAAAATATTACAGACATATTTTAGAAGCACTGATGGCTATAATTTGCATTAAAAACAGTTTCACCCTAAAACTCGTGAAAAAAATGCCTTCTTTTTGGACATTTTTTAAAAGAAGTTTTCATTTTTGCATCAATACTTTCAAAGAGCAGTCTAAAAAATATATACAGACATTATAAAGTCAGTATTCAGCAAATTTACTCTATAATGTCTGCATATATGTTTTTGACTACTCTTCATAGTAAAAATCCAAAATTGAAAATTTCATTTCAAAAATGTTAAAGGGAGATAATAATATTAATAGAGAAAATAAATATCAACCAAGCTATATGATAAAGCTGAAATTGTAGCTATAGTGAACCTGTTTAGGCTAAATTTTATAGTAAGCAGTCATTCATTAAAACAGTCATACATTTAAATTGACAAACTGAACTGTTAGCTTTAGAGATTGTAAAAGATTGTAAATACTGTGTATTTATATTTTCAGATCTTTTATTTTGAAGAACATCAGTGATTTTCAGAAAGCATCTGTCCACAGTGGATCATTGAACTGAAGAACACAAATTCTGATTCTATATATGGGCATAGTGTTGTTATTTTTAGTTTAAATCAGACCCAGGATTTCATTTTGATAAATTAAAGTACTGAACATCTACACAGATGGCTTTAATAATGAAAAGTGAACTTCAATCATGGTCAATTTATAAAAAAAGTCCTGATAGAAAATGCATAAAATTACTCTTCATACAATTTCTTAAAGAACAAAAATGATTGATATTTTTAAAATCATATAATATATGTAGATACAATTATTCACTCATTTTCATACCTCATCAAACTGGAGTATCTGTCATTCAACAGTAAGGTACCTTAAAAATCTCTCATTTACAACCATACAATTTATATTGTCTGTTATTGTTAATTTTTAACCAGTTAAAATAAAAAAAATATTATATAGATATTACTTCCAGACTTGTTATTTCTATCCTTCTGTCAAGCATCAATGTACCCTTAAACTATTTGTATACAGCTTTATATACTCCGGAAGGTAAAAGATCTGGATGTATGCAGATACCTTATGTTACTAATTTTCTGTCATATGAATATTGCCCTTGACCTCAATTTATAGGTTCAGCAACTGCTTATTACTAGAAATAGTGTGGTAGAGCTATAGTTGGTATATGGGTTCCTTGCAGTGTCTTCATGTCCATAAAACAGGATTCACCAAATCTCGACCTAATTTCATGGATCAGTGATCAAGGTTAAAGTTACATCCAATTCTCAGAAACTATAATCATTAGGTGGTGTATTGAATGGTTTTATTAAAGAGGTACATGTAAGTTTTTCTGGTGTCATATGACCCTGACCTCATTTTCATGGTTCATTGGTCATTGGTTATTTTTTTGTGATTTTGTGTTATTAATTGCCATAAGCAATAGGTCAACTATAATTAATGCATGGAATAACTGTAAGGTGTATATGTTTATCAGACAGGATTAATCTTACCTTGACCTTATTGCCATGGATCCTTAAAAAATTAAGGTTTATGTGACACTTGTAGTAAATCTTTATCTTAAAGACTTTCAACATAGTCTAACAAGGGCCATTAAAGCAGGCAAGACAGTTCAGTGTGTGCACTCTTACAAATATCAGTTATCGAGAACCAATCTTTCTCTTGGTTGATCAGTTTGACAGAATATGGATTACTGCAACTTCAGGAGAAAAACACATTTTAATAGTAAGTTTTATCATGTTAATAGTAATAGGTTTCACAAAGAGTGAGAATGGGATATTGCTTGATATCAACTTGAGTTATTTAATTTCAATATAATAATAACCTAACCTTCAGCGAGTTTATTATTACTATTTAAATTAAATAACCAGAGTTGATATCCAATTTTCACAAGTTGTTAAACCTATTTCTCTTATGGTCAATACTCTTAATGTATTAAATTAAAGATTCCATGAAATGTTGATCAAGTCTTTTGCACATGCCAGTATGACTTTATATGTCCTTTTCCAGTGTCAAACTTTAACATCAAACATTTTAAGACTTTTCATTGGCTTCAGAATGTGTGAGTATTTAGTATATTATTGCAGAAATGACATAGATGTATGTTGCCATGGACAAAATATATAGTTTTAACCTTTGAAAGTCATCAATGACATAACGAATAGCCAATGGAAATGCTGTTATATCGTCTTGTGATACATGTACTCGATTAGCCAATCAAATTAAAGAAGACTTTTTCGTATATCACTACATGTATGTATAGTGTGATACAAAAAATATGTATTCATGCCAAAAATAGATAGCAGGCCACAACAATAAGAGAATAAACAATATACCTATTGAAATCTGTATAAACTGAATCATTTGTCTAGATGTACCTGAATTTTCATTTGTAAGTCCATATGTAAAATCCATACACCTGCCTAAATGGAAAACATCTTCAGATTTGAAAGGTTTGATTTAGATGAAATCCCACTCTATTTCTCAAATATAATATTGGTAATATGAGAAATGTTGCAGATGGTATGATATTACCCATATAGAGAGCCCATTAAAGTTTTTATGCCCCACCTACGATAGTAGAGGGGCATTATGTTTTCTGGTCTGTGTGTCCGTTCGTCCGTCTGTTTGTTCGTCCGTCCGTCCGTCTGTCCGTCCATTCGTCCGTCTGTCCTGCTTCAGGTTAAAGTTTTTGGTCAAGGTAGTTTTTGATGAAGTTGAAGTCCAATCAACTTGAAACTTAGTATACATGTTCCCTTTGATAAGATCATTCTAATTTTAATGCCAAATTAGAGAATTTATTCCAATTTCACGGTCCACTAAACATAGAAAATGATAGTGCGAGTGGGGCATCCATGTACTGTGGACACATTCTTGTTATATGAATATTAAAACACTGGTCTACAATAACCAATCAACATCACATCTATAAAAATAATTTTAATCATCCCAAAAATAAAGAAAATACGACATATAAATATAATAAACAACAAATATATTATCTGATATACAACAAATACATCAAGGTTAATAACAGCAGTAATATGAAAAACAAAACTGTTAAAAAAGTTGTAAAAAATATAAAAAAAATTATAGAATTGCTGACAATCATATTCATATTCAAAATTTATTTACCCACTTTTGTCTACATGATAACTTAAAAAAGCATTTACTCGTATTTAATAATTTTCACATGAAAAGATGAAAAAATGGAGATACTAAACTAGAAAACTTCCAAACCTCGCCCACCCCCTAAAAAACAACTTAGGAATGTAACATTTATTTCAGTAATACTTTTCACAAATTAGGATTTAAATTGATAGCAAATATACTGGAATGTTCATGTCTTTTTTTTGTGAAGAGCCCCTTGCCCAGAACACCAAATGTACCATAGATGACCAAATAGTCACTCAAACTACCTGGTGATAGACAATTTATAACAAGACTTAATTAAAGTCTTAAAAATTTATTATCAAACTTTGGAAAAAGCAAATAGTTAGTAAGAGTATAGTATACTATGAATTTAATGGGGTATAAACTGAAGGCCTTCTCTAGTCTGTAGATGAATATTGTCCACCAAAATCAGCAAATTTTACTCCAAACACAGATTAAATATAGACAACAACCCTATTGTGGTCACAAGTTTTTAAAACTTATTAATATTATGCATATATAACTATAAATGAACACCACTTATGTTTACAATACCTAAATATATCACCAGTCTGCTCCACTGTAAATAATGATATATGATATGGATAATAATACAGATTTATGTTTATTAGAAATTGATAAGGGCTATCCCATTAAAATGTATGTTGGAGGGTAGGAAGGGAAGTTTGATTATTGAATGTTGGTCATGGGTCTTTTTTCAGTATGGGTCTATTACCTTTATACAAAATTATCAAAAATGGTTCTTGGTTGTAGGGATATTTTAAAAGTCCCTTCCTACCCTCCCACATATATTTTTAAGGGATAGCCCTAACCAGCATTGCTTCTATGTAATTCAAATTACTTTAACATTTATTATTTAACTAAGGAAGTCGATTTCAATCTTGCAGATTTTTAATATCAACAGCTTTAAATTATGTCCAATGGTTGGGTTGCATTATAAATAGAATAACTATTCATTATATCAGATTGAAAATTAATTTGTTCTTGTTACTATAATTAAGCCTCATACAAATAATATCCTTAATCTGACACAATAGATATTATGATTACATACCTGTAGCCAGGGTGGGTTATGGGGGTTTGGACGAACTCCCCCCCCCACCCCTTGAAACCAAATAAGCACTGTTAAAGTCAACGTTCTGTTTAAATTGTGACTGTAAAAGTCAAGTTCATGAGTCCAAATAACCCCCCCTTGGAAATTCCTAGCTACGGGCCTGGATTATTCTGAATATAATCTGATGAAAAAAAACCCAATAAAACTGAGTTATTTCAACTGTTAGTTAAAACTTAAATCTTGTCTGCTATTAAATATCATATAACATACTTTACAGGTCATTATTTTGCACAATCATCTAAAAGTCAACTATTATCAACTAAGATACAATTTGAGTATATTGTCTTTTATATTTTTGTATTCCTCTTCAGGTAGGGCTGCTTCACGTACAGTGTCAGATATCAACTCTTCTGTCAGATCTTCATATAACTTCTCAACTGAAATGAAATATATATAATCAAAACATTGTTTATGTTATGATCAAGCCATAGTCATGCTAGTCTGATATTTTTTCTGACCATACTTTTTTTCAAAATGTTTTTTCTTTTCATTTCCGATCTTAGTGTAAAATTTCTGTTATTGTCCAAAGGTAGTGAATTTCGCAATATTGATGCAAACATTGATATATATATTGATATTTCAATTTTACCAATTTTTTTTTATATCAATATTTTCCCTAGTTTGGGAATAAATATAAATTAAATAAGTAATATTGACTTACCTTTGATTGGCAAATGTCCAGCCAGTTCTACTACAGCTACATTAAAGGCAGCTTCTTCTTTTACACCTGAAATTACAGATAAAAAAACTGCTGAAATACAAGTGTAACTGCGAGCTACTGCTCACTGATGATACCAGGTGCAAGTGGATAATGTTAATTGTGTAAAAATATGTGAGTGTTCGGTTCACAGGAAGATGTCGAGTGATGAATCTGAAAATGCATCACACGGTATAGCTGACTTATATAAACCCTCAAACCAAATTTCAGAAATCCTTGCATTGCAATTCCTGAGAATAATGCGACGAAAAATTTTCATGGGATGGACAGACTGATGGATGGACTGACGGATGGATGGACAGACAGAGGTAAAATAGTATACCTCCCTCCTTTTTTGAAAGCAGGGGTATAATAATTATTTAATATACTGTTTGAAAGTATAGCAGGTACTGATATAATTATGTTTTTTTTTATTCAAATGCATTTCCTATCAGCTGGAACTACACTTTAACATAATTACTATCACTTAATACTGTAAATTCAGAAATAATGCGACAGTACCTGGTTCGCAATAATAAAAGATTGCATTGAAATTTTCAGTAGTGATTTTCATTCATATTTTTTTGGCAATTGCATTAATTAAGGTCTATTTAGCATTTTTGCTAGGACTAGTGGTTGGTCACAGATTCACAATGGTAAATACATGCATTGATTTTTGATATTTACAGTACCAGGAGCCAATTTGCCTTGTATCTTCTTTCTTTTGTCATATTTCAAACATATTTTATATAAAGGTCCCTATAGGTCTTTTTCTGTGTTGAAATTTATCATCAATTACTTACAAGTTGCAGAGAAAATTCTCTTATTTGACCTTCACCAATAAGCCCCAGGTTTCCTGCTTCCCTCTGCATTGAATGTCTTGCCAAGTAATAATTTTTAAAGCAAATTGTTTGACACAATGCAAATTGCTGGCCCTGACAGTACTTCTTTAGTGTTTCAGTGACAAGTCAAAACTTCATTTAATGGAATAAAACATTATGACTGAAGTCAATACTTGAACCAAATCTTACCGATGAACTTTGCTCTTGGCCACACATATATTCTGATTGTATCTTCTTTGCTATTATCACCAAATGCAGTACCTCTGGTCATGAAAACATTGTGTGCTACTTCATTACTTTGTAAATATTCTGTCATTTTTATAACATCTCTGAAATAAAATAGAGAATGAAAAAAACTAACTTTTGCAAATAAAAGAACCAAATATGAACTGTATATACATGTATACCATTAAGGTCTGAAACCCTCTTACTCTTTGTCCCATCTAAGAAAGAAGAAAGAAAAGAGAGAAAGAAAGGGAGAAAAAAATTACATCATTTCTTTTTCTATAACAATTATTTACATGAATATTATCTAACAAAAATGAAAAATAAAAACATAAAATATATATATTTAATATTCTACTGTGTCCAACATTTTTTTTTGTATCAGTGTTAAATTAAACAATTTAGAGAACTAAGATTATAACTCACTTTGTTAGCTGGTCCACAGTAGTTCCGAACAATTGGAACACGAAACCTTTACATGGAATGACATCTAATTCATACACTGGTCCTTTTAAATGTTGAACAGGCTAAATAAAAAAAAAAACAACACATCTTTGCTTTAAATGCTTGACACTTTGAGACAATATTCTGCTTCAAAAACAGAAACATGTTATAACAAAAAGAATTATACTTTAATATCAAATTGAGTCCTGTAAAAAGACTGTAGAAATATAACGGGTTTACATGAAGCAAAATCAATATATATTTGTTAATATTACCAAATAAGGCTACCTGAGACAAACTGCTCAATTTACAATGTTTTTTCAAGGGAGACAAAGAAAAACAAAATATTTCAAATAAATGCAAAAACATTTGGATTTTAGTCCATAATATAAAAGAACCATTAAAGACAAGAGTACACACGCTGAAATGTCTCGCCTTCTTTACTAATCATTGATATTATGTTGATAGTCCTAAGTATAAAGCTTTGTTACAACTGTCACATAAACTTAACATTAACCAAGATAACTAAACAAAGACCAATGAACCATAAAAATGAGGTCAAGGTCAGATAACCTATGCCAGGCAGACATGTACAGCTAACAATGCTTCCATACAACAAATATAGTTGACATATTACTTATAGTTTAAGAAAAATAGACCAAAACACAAAAACTTAACACTGTGCAATGAACCGTGAAAATGAGGTCACGTCAAATAAAACCTGCACGACTGACATATAGATCATAAAATATTTCCATACACCAAATATAGTTGACCTATGGTATATAGTATTAGATAAAATGACCAAAAATCAAAAACTTAACTTTGACCACTGAACCATGAAAATAAGGTCATGGTCAGATGACATCTGCCTGCTAGACATGTCACTTACAATCATTCCATACAACAAATATAGTAGACCTATTGCATAAAGTATGAGAAAAACAGACCAAAACACAAAAACTTAACTATAACCACTGAACCATGAAAATGAGGTCAAGGTCAGATGACACCTGCCACTTGGACATGTACACCTTACAGTCCTTCCATACACCGAATATACAAGCCCTATTGCTTATAGTATCTGAGATATGGACTTGACCACCAAAACTTAAGCTTGTTCACTGATCCGTGAAATGAGGTCAAGGTCAAATGAAAACTGTCTGACGGGCATGAGGACCTTGCAAGGAATGCACATACTAAATATAGTTATCCTATTACTTATAATAGAGAGAATTCAACATTACAGTAAAAAAATCTGAACTTTTTTTTCAAGTGGTCACTGAACCATGAAAATTAGGTCAAGGACATTGAACATATGACTGACGGAATCTTCGTAACATGAGGCATCTATATACAAAGTATGAAGCATCCAGGTCTTCCACCCTCGAAAATATAAAGCTTTTAAGAAGTTAGCTAACGCTGCCGCCGGATCACTTTCCCTATGTCGAGCTTTCTGCAACAAAAGTTGCAGGCTCGACAAAAAAGCAAACGATTCTACTGTGGTATCATTTATTCTCGTGGATGGAAGATTATATTTTGGTTTTGCAAATCTACATATATTTTTAAAGAAAAATTTGTAAGGGTTCCTTGGAACCCAGTGTCTTGCCTTCTTTTGCTAAAAATCACAGGCTCAACAAAAAATGAGGAAAAAAATCAATAAAAATATTCCTCTTGATACTATCTTTTGATTATAAGAAACTTCTGTCCAAGTTTGGTAAAAATCCAGGATAGTTTATAAATCTAATAAATGTTTAAAACTTTTACTGCAGACTGTATGTAATGTTAACTGGAAGAAAAACTCAGTCCATTTATAAGTAAAATACAGATACACAGGTACAAAAAATTAACAAAATTTCCTTCTAGATACTAGCTTTTGATCATAAACAAGCTTCTGTCTAAGTTTGGTACAAATTAAAAGTAGTATAAGAAAGTTATTATTTTTTTTTAAAATTTAACCACAGAGTGAATGTGTTGTTTCTTGGCAGAAAATCTAAGTCCATTTATAAGTAAAATACAGAAAAAAATAGAATTTTATTTTTACAAAATTTACTTCTGGATACTATCTTATGATCATAAAAAAGCTTCTGTCCACATTTGGAAGTAATACAGTATAGTTTAAGAAAATTATTAAAATTTCAAAAACTTTAACCACAGAGTGAATATTTGTGGACGCCGCAGAGGACGACAGAATGTAGGATCGCTTAGTCTCACTTTTTCTACAAAAGTCGAAGGCTCAACAAAAAATTGTAATTTGTTGAATATCATTTAATTTTACATTCATGAATCCTTAGATTTGTAAATAAGAAAATTTGCATCAAACAAATAATAATGAGTCAACATTACATTAAGATTCCAACTTACACATTTTTCTGCAAATATTTCTTGCTCTAAGTAATATGCATGTACATGTTGATGATTAACTGAGGCAAAGGCACACAGACTATTAAAACCAAGTCTAAATCCCCTAAAACAAAACAAAATATATACTTAAACCTGCAAATTGATGTAAATTTTAAATATTTGTTTAGTGTCAAAACATTTTTTTTGGGATCTTAGCTCTAAATAGGGAGTTAAAAAGGAATACTCTTGTTTTGTTTTTAAATTCATTTATCTACTACATGCCCACGGCATGCAGGGAGTACATTTTTTTTGTATCCAGTGCAGATTGGTCCAAAGCTAGAAAATTTACCCACTACACTGCATGGCTATCATTGAAATAAAACAGTTCTTGCAACAACAAACTATAGTCATAGATGGCAATTTTTTTTTGAAGTTACAAAAAATTCAACTCTCCTCTGAAACCATGGTACCAGTAATCATTGGGAGCCACAAAACAAAACATATGTACCTTACACATTAAGGGTTATTTAGGCAGGTTTTTTTATGCAACACCATAAGTTACATTTATTGTTACATTTAAATCTATCCCTGGGGTAGGGACTACAAAGGTAGAAGGGATGCCAACCTGAATTCCAATAAAAATGAATGATGAATCCTGAAACAAAGTAAAGTTACAATAGTGTATTAAAACAACAGTAAAATACTTACTTATGTTTGCTCAGTAGCTGACAGTTAATGGCTAGTTTAAGAGCATATTCATCTAATAGCTGAAATAGTTACAAAAAACGCTTGAATAAATAACATTACAAGACTCAAACATTTTTTCAATTGTCAAATGTACATAATATTTTAATATAATCATGATTTTGCCATTTTCTAGTCTGTTAATTTTTTTCCTGAGAAGCTAAAACATCTGATCAAACAAATATTGCTATGACAGGTAAACTGCTAATGTCAGAAGACATTACACAAGTTTCATCTGACCTAGATGTATTTTGGTTTTAAAACTTAAAATGCCATTAATCAGCTCTTGACGAAATTTTAATAGAACTTACCATTTGTATAAAAGTTTGGTATGGTTTTTAATATATACCACAATCTAATTACTTACATGGATTCTTATGTTGTACTGTTATACCACTGTCCCAGGTTAGGGGGAGGGTTGGGATCCCGCTAACATGTTTAACCCCGCCACATTATTTATGTATGTGCCTGTCCCAAGTCAGGAGCCTGTATATTCAGTGGTTGTCGTTTGTTTATGTGTTACATATTTGTTTTTCGTTCATTTTTTTACATAAATAAGGCCGTTAGTTTTCTTGTTTGAATTGTTTTACATTGTCTTATCGGGGCCTTTTATAGCTGACTATGCGGTATGGGCTTTGCTCATTGTTGAAGGCCGTACAGTGACCTATAGTTGTTAATGTCTGTGTCATTTTGGTCTTTTGTGGATAGTTGTCTCATTGGCAATCATACCACATCTTCTTTTTTATATATAAACTAATTACTTACTTGTGGTTTAGAAGCATCAATATCAGGACAGATCAGTATATGGCCATACTCCAACGGACTAACATTTACCATTACAATATTTCTTTTCTGAAATCAAATGATGTACAATTATCCATTTGTCATTATGTGCCTTCTTGTCTTGGTTCTTCATAGAGTCCATGTTGATCTTGTTTTTTTAAATGTGTAATATTTTCTTATTGTTGCATGTATGTATGTATTTTTTTTTAATTTTTTTTTCTGTCTTTCTTCAACTTGTTGCCTTTATTCATGAGCAGATATTTAATACTTACTTCACTCTTAGAATCTGTATGTCCATTACACAGCTGTTGACCATCGTTGTCTGATTTATCTAACCTAAATATAATCTCATCTTCCTTTACTTTTGTAAAATTAAACACTTTACTGTCAAAAGGTTGATTCACTATAGTTATGTTCTGAGGAGGTCTTCTTTCTGTAGCTCTCTTTACATTTAGCTGAAAGTTTTAAAACAGTACATGTACAGTTATTATTGTGTAGGCTTAACAATCAGCAAGAATATATTAGTCCCCTTCATTTTTCAAATTGCAAGGGCTGTTATAATATTATTTTGTAAAGTATGTAATTCATAAAGCTGCAAGAGAATATAACAAACATTGTAAAAAAAAAAAAAAATTTAGTCAAACACTTTTTTTTTTGTTATGCAGGAGATTTGATTTTTGATTTTTTTTGTGTTTTAAAGCTACTTTTAAGCACCGCTTTTGGGCTATTTCACGTTTTTATTGGTAGAGGAAACTGGAGTTCCTGGAGAAAAGCACTGTGCTTAGATAGGAAAACTGACAATCCTAGTCAATAAAAAAGTTCAACCTTTAGTGCTGACTGGCTAGTGATTACAGTAGTAACTACTTAGAGCACCCAGCCACTATTTATGAAGGCGATATTATAACAAGAAAAACAGTATTGGAGATATAGCAATATTCCAGAAAAGTTTCCCTCCAACAAGTTAATGTCATAAAACAATCATATAAAGTATAAAATATCCTTTTGTTATCTTGTGAAACAAAAATTAAAGAAACAGTATATTTTTACATCATACAAAGAGATATTGTCAGATAACATATACATTGTAGCCATATACCATGTATACCATAAATATATATTATGAGTCTGGTGAAGAGGAACCTTAAAGGATCCTGTACTGGGAATCAACTATAAGTAAGTATATCCCTATGATGCCTTATCTTACCTGTGCTACATATTTCAATGAACCTGGTATAATCTTTGTTTCTACTTTGTCTAAATGATAACGGAAATGTCCATTCTTCATTTTATCATCCCAGCTCTTTCTCAGTTGGATGTCAAACTGAAACATAATGTATATAAATAAAGATTGGAAAAATTAAAAGACTAAAAAAATTAAAAGGACTAGTACTGATCAGCTGACCTCTAAGCGCTATGCTCCCAAAGTATTATTAACAATAAGAATCTAGCAGCTTTTCTTGTACTTGCAGACAGGTGGCATATTAAATCAAAACTTAAAACTACCACATATTTTAGCACTTACATGTTCTCTCATACTTTAAGATTTTTTTCTGAACCTAAGAGTTCTGAAGAAAAACAATATCAATTTCACATTGGCCATGCATGGAATCGCCACTGAGTTAAATTTCTTTAGAGTGCTGCTACTTTGTTTCTATATATAGCACTTCTAAATTCTCTTCTCATCTAATTTATGTTTGCACATTTTTTATCATGTTTATTCCTCAGACAGATTTTATTTTACAAACTGTTTTGTCTACCAGTATACAAGAAGATCTAACTAAGACAATGTAAGATAAATTTAAAAGAATGCAGCCAATCCTTTTTTTTAATTTAAAATTTTGATCAGATATCGAGGATTAATTCCATTATGACTATTTTTAAATAGTGTTTATTTTTAACAACAAAAAACTAAAGTTTCAAGTAGAAATTAAACAAATATGGGCATCATGAAAGCAGACAGATATATCAAGCCACACTTTTGAAAGGTAAATTGCATTCTTGCTGGCATTGAGTGATTCACTTTGAAACCAATTGATGCTGTGCATGTTGATCAAATGTAATTTTACATCCTGTCATATATTACCTACATGTACATAAATGTAATACACAGCACCATAATGCAAGGGGAATCACCCACAGACAACAGTATTAATTGTTTAAATTCATCACAAAGAGTGACTTTCATCAAGATCATTTTTAAAGTATTGTCCTTCCTTAAGTTCAAAATAAAAAGGTCAGATACTTGTAATTCCTGAACATTTGTAATTATACCTACTTCACTAAGTTGATAATCTTTATCCAGTTGACAATTCTTTAAAAGATCATTTTCAGAATAAACAAAGCAGTCACTAGCATCCTGAAAATAAATGACAACATGACATGTATATGCCAAATCATAATAGTGTTTGGTTTCCTTTCTAATCAACATACATTTTTGTACTTAACATGTTCGAACTTCTTAAATATTACACATGCACCATTTATCAACATTTTTTTTAGTTTGTTGTCTGTTCTATTTGTATCACATGTAGAACAATGACCACCTCAGAACAATGAGTGTGCAAGGACATTCTGTTATTAATTAAGAAAGCCCAAGTACTAGGTGAATCAGGGTCCATTCACCAAAAATCATGTTCGCTTCTCACACGTTCACACCCTTCGCCTAGGAGAGAATGACCAAGCTGCTCAAAGGGAGAAATTAGCAGATTGATCTCTAGGTCAAAGGGTAGAAAAGGGGGGACTTAAACAAACCAAGCCCCCAAAGTATAATGTATACATTTTAGAAATGTGTGTGTAGGGGTATCAGGTCCTTTCGTGACCTACACGTTTGCACCCTACACGTTCACACCTTGCATGTTCACCCCCAAGTCTGTTTGCACACTACACATTTTTATTCGAATTTCAGTTGAATTATAGATATTTTTTATATGTAAAT
The DNA here is from genome assembly GCF_965363235.1 of Mytilus galloprovincialis. Lineage (NCBI taxonomy): Eukaryota > Metazoa > Mollusca > Bivalvia > Mytilida > Mytilidae > Mytilus > Mytilus galloprovincialis. The sequence continues at coordinate 71,952,091 of NC_134840.1, read as the reverse complement.
ACCAAATAATACTTTTTAAAACGTCAGAATCCAAATATATTTAGAAACAATGAAAAAAAAACATGAGAGAAGAAACAGATTTCAGTATTGATGACATACAATGTAGAGCCAGAATATCAATTTCAAGGTCTACAAGCATCAAAATCGTCACTAGAATATTGGCGTACTCTTGGTTTCTCAAAAAACAGAACTAAAGAACAAGAAATCACAGGAAAAAAATTAATATTAAACAAACTTAACACAGTATCTCAATCAACAATTGTTGCTTTTACAGACGGTTCTTGCCAATCCAACCCAGGACCTTGTGGAGCAGGTGCAATTGTAATCTTCAACAATAAAGAAATAGAACTTAAACAACCAGTTTCAAAAAGGAGTTCAATTCTTTTGGCAGAGCTTGTTGCAATAAAACTAGTATTAGATTATGTAAGCAGAATTGAAAATAAAACCATAATAGAAGTAAAAATATTTTCAGACAGTCAATCAACAATTGGAAATTTAACATTAAACTGGAAAATTGGATATCACAGATCCACTTCACATGAAATTATCACCCTTATTAAATCTATCCAAAAACACCATGGAATAAAATAAATTTTGAATGGACCCCAGGACATGCAGATATTAGCGGAAATGAAATAGCTGATAAGCTAGCATGATAAAGATGCAGCTAAAGAGGCAAATCAAATTCAAAAAGAAGCTCATATTACAGTTACTAAATGAGAGTCAACATCTTCCTAGGTTTATAGCTTTAATAATAAGGATGACTGATACCTGAAATGAATGTATACAGTATATTAGTAAATGATTAGTTATCTCCTCCCCCGGGGACAAGTTTTTTTTTGTATACGAAAAAAAAAACAAACTTAATTAATTAAAGTCAAGTCTATTAGAAAATAGATCTTCAGGAATGTTCTGTTGAAGTCATCTGGAAGCGAACAAGATTAAACGTATGGTGTCCTTTCACAATTTTAAACGTATGGTGTTCTTTCACAATTTTAAACATATGGTGTCCTTTCACAATTTTAAATGTATGGTGTCCTTTCACAATTTTAAACGTATGGTGTCCTTTCACAATTTGAAACATATGGTGTCCTTTCACAATTTTAAATGTATGGTATCCTTTCATAATTTTAAACGCAAAGTCTCTAGATTCACTTATCAATGTCTTTGTATATATATTTCATTAATCAGTTCCTGATTCATCAATGTTATGTTCTGTTGTGTTGCGGCGGCTCGGGCTGCGTGGTGTCAATAGTTCCTTTTCTCCAGCTTTATTATGTGGCTGAAGACGGGATAGAGCACGTGGTATTCTAGACATTGAAGGTACATCTGGTTCAGGGGTCTGGTGGAATGACTGGTCCAAATCTATTTGTGAAGGCTGTTGAATTGTCTGAGTCTGCGTCGCCTGTTTTTGAGTGGGGACTATAATTGGTGTCTCATTCAATGCAGCTGGTTGACTTCAGATTCTTGTTGGTGATAAAGACACTGGAATCTTGGGCACTTGTGGCTGTTTCGTCTTGGGTGTAGATGGAGAGCTCAAGATCACTTCTTGATGTTGAACTGCAGTAGGTGCCATCAAAGTACCTTGTGTTTGGTTGGTTTGAAAAGGAGTGAACTTTCGAAGGTGTTGGCGGTTGCGGATAGTCACTCGGCCTGTGCCATCTACACGTATAACATACTGGTGGTATTGGCGTACTTCAACAACTGTTCCTGTACGTTCCCATCTCCTGGGATGGTTGCCTACCAAGTTTTGTATGTATACATGATCTCCAACCTGTAGTGTTGGCAGGTGATGAGTGTGTTCATTCCACCGTTCATGTTCCCTTGAATGACGTTTGGCAAGAGCCATCTCTCGATGAGACATTAACTCAGTCCATGTTTCATGTGGAGAATATCTACCCATCAGTATGGGAATGGCATCACGAATGGGTCGTCCAAACAGAATCAATGCTGGTGATGCTTTTGTCTCTGGGTCAATAGAATTTCTGTACATTAGTAAGGCTCTCTGGAATTTGTCAACATCCAGAGATCCAACTGCTGTAATGTTGTCCACCAGCATGCGTTTTACTGTTTTTACCGCTATCTCAGCCCTGCAGTTAGCGTGTGGGTTTGCAACTGATGAAAGTCTATGACGAACTCCCCAGGCCTTTAAAAACTCTTGAGTCTTCCCTGCTGTGAACTGTGGACCTCCATCAGACGTCAACTCTTCTGGGATTCCAAATGTCACGAACGTCTCACGAAGTCTCTTGACAAGTCCTTCGGCACCTGATTCAGACTTGTATACCATTGGCCAGTTTGAATACCTGTCAACAATAACTACATAGTCATTACTGTTATATGTGAAGTAGTCACTGCAAATCATCTGGAATGGATAATCTGGAGGTGTTATGTCAGACGGTGGCTGCATAGGGTTTGACTTAGCCATCTGATGGCAGTGAACACACTGGTCTCTCACCCGGGCAATATCTACTGTGATCTCAGGCCAATATACAGAGTCCATGGCCCTCGCACGCATAGCGCTGACTCCTTGGTGGGCTGCGTGTAAAGCATTGAGTACTGGTTTGCGAAGAGCTGGAGGTATAACAATTCGTTGGCCCATAAGAACTACACCATCCACGGTGCATAAACTGGATGCAAAGCGATGGTAAGGACGCAAGTCTGTTGGTAGCTCCTTGTAGTCTTCTGGGAACCCTGCTTCCAGCTGCCTGATTAGACTTACAAATGTAGGGTCTGATGCAGTGGCCTCACGAACCATGTTCCAAGTAACAACTGTGATAACAGCATTCAAGGCACAAGTGGCAGCAGCAACTGTGGAGGCGTCATTAGCTGCATCATTATCCTCTGTATGTAGACATAGACTGGTAAGTGTATCATGATAATGAGCAGTCATGTTAACTAGGGAATCAAGTTCAGGTGCTTCACCAGGTAAGTTCAGACGATCTGGTGGTCCAACAGGATACCGTGACGCTGCATCTGGCCCAAGGTTCTTTCTGCCTGGTACATGAAGAATTGTGAATCTGTACCCTAAAGTTTTCTCTTTGAGGTTGAGAAGTCGTCTGTTGTCGATGTCTGTGAGTGATCGATCGTTCAGAATCTGTAGTAGTGGCTTGTGGTCAGTTGCAACAAGAAGGTCTTTGCAACCAAGAACATAGTAGCGTGTTTGGTGAAGTGCATACACAACAGCCAAGGCCTCACCTTCAATAGGAGCATATCTACTTTCTGCTGGATGTGTGAATCTGCTGCCAACTAGACATAGTTTCCAACCGTCATTACAGCAGGTAGGGGTTTTACTTGAGCACTGACAGTACTTCTGCATCAAAAAGAATCCAATTCCGTCAACAGACCAGTCGGTAGTTAGGCATGTCATACGAGCAGGGTCAAAAAGACGAACACCTTCCTTCATCTCCTGGATAATGATCTCTTTTGACTTGTGAAATACTTCATCTAATTCATTTGTCCAGCAGAATGTGGTGGATGGTTTCAATAGAGCACGAAAAGGTTTCATTTGTCTTGCCATGGCAAATGCATATGCTCCTTGGTTTATTAGCCCAAACCAAGCTCTTGCACCAGTAATGTCAGTTGGTGTTGGGAAGTTGCTAATTGCATCTAGGAACTTAGTACTTGGTCGTATGTTTGTTGGGGTGATTGTAAGTCCTGCAAAATTGACAGTGTCTTGAGCAAATTGAAACTTCTTTGGGTTTAGTGTAATGCCGTTACGAGCACACAGGTCGAGCCATTCACATGCCTGAAAAAATGCTGCTTCAATGGAGTTCGCCCACATACATGTGTCATCCACACATTTAACCTTGTCGTTGAAGTTTGATATTATAGCATCAAATCGTTGATTGTAAGCGTCACCGCTGGCCATAAATCCCTGTGGAGCAACCTTGTACCTGTAGCGCCCCCATGGTGTGATGAATGTTGTGACTTTATTTGCGAGTCGCACCCTTTTTATTAATGAAATATTAATTATTATTTTTTTTTCCTTTAAATTTTCTTGTTAATTAATAAATGTATGTATATTTTTTAATTTTTGTCAAAATATGTTAAGCACAGTACTAGTACAGTTGCCACCTAAAAGTATATATTTTAAAGTACAAGTGAGCTGTTTACCAGAGTGAAATATTTACAGGTGAGACTTGAATAATTACAAGGGAGACAATCCAGTGTCAACATCGACACATACAGAATACAGAATATACAAATTATTTAAAGCAATAGCTAATACACTTACCATGCTTACCATTTATTCAACACTGTGTACATGTAGGGTGTGAAAGTGAAAGTGGGCGAATGTAAATGGGCGTGAATATGATTGCCTATGAATGGACCCATATTCTGTGTGGGGAGGGTAAAAATCAACCTTTTGATATTCTGATATTTCAAGCGCCGCAAGTCAAAATTAAACTCTGAAACCTTCAGCACTGTTAATATCTGCCTTTCCAACTTCCATACTAAACCAGGACTCAGAAATTACTCCAAAACGGCACAAGCCAAGGATTTCATAATTTTTTAGATGATCCTTAGTCCAAATAATTATGATGTCTGGCAACGCTATTTTAAATTTTTTTCTGGGGCGCCTTCCTACGATGTCATAAGGCTAAAGCCATTTTTTTTCATCTGGAGTTTGAGAGCAAATTTTGGGGGGGAACTTTGACACCTTATTTTGACAAGAAATTTTCATTGCCGGTTAGAAATTTTTACGTAGTTACAAAGTCGTAGGAAGGCGTCCCAGAAAAAAAAAATCAAAATAGCCTTGCCAGACGTAATAATTATTTGGACTAAATGATCCTTAATTTACTACAAGGCTGGATCTATAACTATTTAACTGCGGATAGCCTCTGTATCACTTGGCAAATTTGGACGATCAAATCATCAATTCATACCTGTATTGTCTTCAACATTTCGTGTATCTCCTATTATTCTGTATTCTGTATCCTATTACAAATGTATTCCACGTTTCACGCTGTGTTTATTTTGGTAACGATATCAAAACTTTACTTTCTAAATAAAGATAAATTCATATGGTATAAAACGTTTGCATGAAACACAAAGCATCTGTGTAATAAAGAACAATACCGGATATATCAGCTTATTTCCGGATTTTTACAAATCCGATTAGGCCATAAAATATCCTACACAGTGTTATAGCTTAATATTTGAATTTCGTGACGTTTACACTAACATGACATGTGTTGCTCTTTTGGGGTATTTAATATACAAAAAGAAAAATAATATTTTTAAAATGAAATGCTCTTAAATTTTAAAAGCATGCATTTCATTTTTAAAATATTATTTTTCTTTTTGTATAATGAACGCTATATTCTCTTTACAGAAATTAAGGATTAAATCTGGGACTATTATACTAGTATTAGTATAAAAGTCCCAGATTAAATATAACTTTTGATTCAATGGTCTTGTCAGTCTCGATCTAGATCTCCAACCAAATTAAAATTGCATACAGGGGCGGATCCAGCCATTTAAAAAAAAGGGGGGGGGGTCCTAACCAAGGACTAAAAAAGGGGGGTCCAACTACATTTCCCCATTCAAATGCATTGATCGTCCAAAAAAAGAGGGTGGTTTCAAACCCAGGACCGCCCCCCCCCCCCTTTTTGGATCCGCCACTGGCATTAAAATAGGAATATTAAGTATATGCATATTTGCATTGCAAACGCTCAAAGTCTTGCGTTTTCTTTAAAAAAAAAAAGGTATGGCAATATGCAAACTCATCATAAATAACAGGATTAAAAATTTTGTATTTGCGCCAGACGCGCGTTTCGTCTACATAAGATGACGTTCGAATAAACAAAAAAATTTGTAAAAGGTCAAATAAAGTACAAAGTTGAAGAGCATCGAGGACCAAACATTCCTAAAAGTTTGAAAATTAGTGTTTTAATTAAATTTAATTGCTCATTAAAACACGTTGAGTTTAAAAGTGGCGGATTGCTACATGTACTATGCCTTGGCAAAAACCAAAGCCAAAATGTCTCTGAAAAGTTAATCTACAAATCTAAATACTGAGCACCATGATTCCCACTGAAGAAAAAAAAACCAGAGGGTGACAACAGGAGCCCACGAAGGGAGCTTGCTATCTAATTTATATCTCATCTGAACAGAAAGATTATGAAAACAAGTTTTTTTTTTATTTGTGTTCATATTATATTTCATAACCGATATTATTACTTGTCTCGTTTTTCAACAATACGTAAATGTATTTGTCACTATTGATGAAGGTAAATACATAAAATAAGAACGTTTGATACTCATAGAGTTTTATTTTCATTTTTTGTATGCTAGTATAATCTTATTCAGGAATTTTTAACAGAGAATTGACGGTACCTGTTCATTACATTCCAGAATGCATACTAGACAATTAAGGTTTTATCTAGAAATTTCATCCCTTAAAAGTTTCCTCTTTAAAATTTGTAAATAATCCGTGGTCAGAATTTGTCTTAATATTTTCAAAATGTGTAGTTTCTCATTAACGAAATAGTTGTAAGGTATAAGTTAGATTTGCATTGAAATATGACTCCGTTTTGTATTGACTAAAGTATAATTAAACCTTTAAAAGTTTAAGGGAGCTACTATTTGAATTTTAGGGGGAGGGGGTTGCTAAAATAAATTTGAAATTTTGTCCTGCATTTTTTAAAGTTGTAAATTAATCTTTGTCCTGCTTTTTTATTTTTCACTCTATTCGGTCCTGCCTTTTTTATTTGTTATTCTGACTTCTTTCAAATAAATTGTCATCCCTTATTCTGTCTTTTTTTACCTCAAAACTCCTGTCCTGCATTTTTTTCTTCAAATTTCATCCTAGCCCCCAAAAATGGTAGCTCCCTTAGTTGAGGATCATATTGTAACAACCCAATTTGAATAAAATAAATGATTTATAAAAAGGAAGTCTCGCTATATAACATTTTGTCAACACCAAAATACCGTTTCTAGCTAAAACATCTTGAAATTTACGGGTAAGACAATTTTAGCATAAACGAAACATTCCAGTTAAAACACTAATCAGCTGAAACAACTCAAGATTCTACTTTTCAAAGTGTTCATGCTGGGGTTCGTGTTGCTTAGTCTTTAGTTCTACATGTTTTATTTTATTTTGTTTTGTTTTGTTTTGTTGTTTGTTGTTTGTTTTTTTTTCTTCTTCCCTTTTAACCATGGTGGTATCAGTTTATTTTCGCCTTATGAGTTTGAATTTTCTTTGGAATTTTTTGCCTCTTTTTTGGCTGTATTTTAAAAAACCTTTCAGGATTTGGGTCTCCAATGCTCGTCAACTTAATTTATTTTTTTTTTGCTTCGAGCGTCAAATTGTTGATGGGTCTTTGGTAGACGAAGAGCTTCTGGGGTACAAACTTTAAGCCTGGTATCTTTGATATAGTTTATGTTCAACCACTTGGTCGATACTACTGACGGTGGAGGTTTAACCTCAGAGAGCATCACCATCCCAGTAGGCATCACTTATTATTGATATGGTTATAATTATAAATAAACTCATCATAGATACCAGGACTAAATTTTGTATATACGTCAGACGCGCGTTTCGTCTACAAAAGACTCATCAGTGACGCTCGAATCCAAAAAAGTTAAAAAGGCCAAATAAAGTACGAAGTTGAAGAGCATTAAATAAGTGAGCTGTTTTCAATACTTTGAATTTTTCGAAATACTAAAGATTTTCTAGTTGGTATTTATGATGGTTTTAACTGACCATTTCTCAATACTGTTTACAAGGAGCCAATTGACAATTGTTGCTCTTTTGTAGACTATGTCATGTCGATTATTTTTCATGTTAACAGCTTATATGCAAGATTAGATAAAAATCACCACGAAAACGCAATATATCCTATAATGTGTTGGTGAACAATTTCGACCCTTTGACATATTTTCATATTATCTTGACCTGCTGATACTTTTTGCTTTTCAAGTTTTTATTTTTGCATCCTAGTTTTTAGGATAATCGTAGAAAACGCAAAATGAATAAGGGCAATCACTCCTATAGATAGTTCAATAACGAATTTGACCAGGTTAACTCATTTATATATCTTGTCTTGCTGATATTGTTTGCTCTTCTATTAATGTTCCCAGGCTAATAGACAAGACGCAAAAAGCTTGTAAATATCTTCATTTATATTCCCCGAGGGTATCACCAGCCCAGTAGTCAGCACTTCTATGTTGAAATGAATTATCATTGATATGGTCATAGTTATAAATCAACTGTTTACTAAATAAAATAATTTTTGAGATACTAAGTCTTTTCTACCTCAGGAAAAGATAAACATAGCTGTATTTTGGCAAAACTTGTAGGCATTTTGGTCCTAAATGCTCTTCAACTTCGTACTTTTTTGGGCCTGTTTAACAATTTTTTATTAGAGCATCTCCGATGAGTGTTTTGTAGACGAAAAGCTCGTCTGGAGCAAATAAAATATTTCTATCCTGGTATCTATGATGAGTTTATTTATGTGAGAAAAAAAAATACTAGAAGAAGTCGACTGCCAATTTTAGTCATTGACTTATTTGTAGATGTTGTAATGCTTATAATTTTTGTTATCAAAAATTCAAGAAAATTGGCAAATATAAGAAAATGTTAAATTCCTCAAGTCATAGTCAAAGGGCAAACATTGAGTAGAAAGTTATTTGATAGTTTTGTTGTAATAAGAAGTTATCTGACAGTTTTGATGGAATAGACAGTAGGTAGACCTGAACATTAAAAAGATCCTCACCTACATATTTTCTATAACCATAATGGTTTTCAAGAGAATAGACAAATTACTTCTGCGTATTTCTTTAGTTTGAAAAACTTGAACTAAAATTTATCCTCTCCAACTATGATAAAGTCGTATTTTTATGATTATAGGTATTTCAACTTACGATGCCACTTTTGCATTTGTACAGTTGCCATTGAAGTCTATCTATTTCGTTATATCTAATGAAATTATAAATTAATGGTGATGACTCAAAAACTCAAGATGATATATACATCTTCGAAATTTTACCCTGTTTATGATTCTTTAAAAGTGTTTGAAATTCAAAAGCTGATGACACCGAGTAGGATTTGAATTGAATTAAGAGTAAGACTTAGTATAGTATATATAAATCCGAAATTAAACCTTGAAGTTATAAACAATCCTTTCGGTTCTGAATGTAATGTCCCAGAACCCACCTATTGGCGTTAACGTATAAATTGTAATACTATATATCATGTCTTCGCACGAATTTCTATGTAAGGCAGCTGGTTAGCAAAGGTGTCTTAGATTTTAGTATTTTTTTTTCTATATTTGTTGAATATGTGTCTTCTGATTTCTTAGTTAGAAGGTCCATAAATACGTTTAATTCCATGTGTAATAGTATTAGGATTGAAAAATCTTTCCAACAGTTATTATGTTTTTGTAATTTTAGATCCCTTTCAGTTTCAATTTTTCTAGTCCATATTAACTTAATCATAAATGTGCAGGGCTTTAATGTCTTATATCTGTTTTCGGAAGAACAAAAAACATTTTGATCACATGGACTTTTTCGTTGCTTTAAAATTGAGAAAAAATATGTATTGATTAGAATGTGGTAGGAATTAAACTCATCATAGATTCAATGATTGAAATGTTGTATATGCACAAGACGCGCGTTTCGTCTACAAAAGACTCATCAGTGACGCTCGAAAAAAAAAGTGTAAGGGCAATTAAATTACGAATTTAAATAGCATTGAGGACCAAAAAGTCCTATAAAAGTTTTGCCAAATACAGCTTAGGTAATATATTCCCGAGAAAGAAAATCCTTAGTATTTACAAAAATCTAATTTTGTTAACAGTTAATTTATAATTATGACCATTTCAATGATAATTCATGCCAAATGATTAACCGTATTAAAAATACTTGGAAAAAAGAAAGAAATGAACTGATTAACACTATTACTAATACTAGGAAAATTGAATCGATATATATGTAATGACAACGTATGCAACACCTGTTGTGTATTGTTTAACGCTGCGCAATTTATTTCAGGGACATTTTTCTGACCTTACATGTACAGGAAACATATTTGCAACTGTAGCAATTCCATTTTTTTTTAGATCGATTTTAAAAATTTGTAGACTAGTGTTTGGCTTCTTTTCAACAAATACTCTCCCGATATTCCTACTTCATCTTCTCCGAATGAAAAATAGGTCGATATGGTTCTAACCACTGAAGTTTCCCAAGGACATGGCATATCTAGAAGCCACTACATATCCAACCAACTATGTTGTAAAAAATGAGGTTTCCGTGATATGAAATTCCCGATTAGTATAAAAAGTATAACAAAAATACTAGAACTCCACATTAATTTAAAAACAGAAAGTCCATAAAAACTGATAAATTCAAACGTTTTCAACCAACGGAACTGATGGAAAACAACTTTCATATTCATGCCTGGGTTCTGGCATTATCTAAACAAAATGTTCGATTAATAACTAAACCAAAACCAAAATGCAAAAATATGAAAATAAAGAAAACCACAACCCTATACCACTACCTTGTTAAGGTGAACACATTATAAAACAAATCATATTTAAAGATTTACTGATTGCGTATATATACAAGAAAGAGATAATGATTGTAATCTTATATCAAAAATTTAAAATGTATAACACTGCACCGGTAATGAACTAGGACAGTCAAATAATATAAAATAACCGAATAGAATTTATAGATTAGTAATCAGTCATGGAGGTTGTGAATATATTCAAGTGTTTATGATTTTGCATTGACATACAATTCTCCAAATGACAAAATATGAAAAGTACTATCTGACAACATGTCTGTGTTAAACTATGTTTTAAGACCCAATTCCCCCTTTAAAGCGTTATTCCTACATGGGTGAACAAACAAAACGTATTTTGAAGCAAACCCTAAAAATTGATGATATTGAAAAAACAAATACTAATTAAAAAATGTTGAATTCGACCAATAATTGCAAAAAAGTATATTATAATTTTGTTTGCTAGATATAAAGTTTTATTTTCTGTATACAATCTTCATTTCGGGTTTAACAAATATCATTGAGAATTAAAATTTAACCATTTATTAAATATTTCCAGAATTTTACATATCCTTTTTTTTTTACCAATAATTTTATTTGGTTAAATTAATTTATTACACAACGTGCATATCATTTCTTAGAATACTATTTTTTTAATTTAAAAAATCGTTAATAAGCTTTCACAGAATTTTATTTAAAAATTCGATTACGACCATGAGAACCAGCATATGTGTACCTATATAAATGAGATATTTTTTCTGCAATCATGCATGTGCTCATACCCTGGCAATGTAAGTAATTTTTAATGTTTTTACTTTTAACTATCTTGATAATATTTGTTATATGTTATCAATGCAGTAGGAAATAGTGTCGTTCTGATCTTATTATTCGGAGGCTTATTTATAACTTTCGGTTTTTAAATTACAAAAGAATATGCTATATTTTAATTGGTCAAGAGTAGTACAATTAATGTGAATTATTTAAAAAAAAAAAAGCTTATTGTCAATCAGAACCTCCGATATTTGTACTGATTACAAAAATTGTGCAAGTCAATCTCTATGCTACCAGTAGCAAATCCTTGAGTTTGGAACCTCTGATCTTTCGTAATACCCTGAGTTCACCTACACATGTTTACATTCGTGTCTATTTATCTGTAGTTGTCTGCTGTTGTTGCCATCCTTTTGTTTTTATGACAAATCTAGACCAACATGATGATTTCACCTTTCCAATGCTTTTACTTCCCTATTTTAACATATACTAACTACTTTCGCAACACTTTCAATCTTTCTGTCATGGTAGTGTTTGGTTTTATTGAACCATGGGTATCTGATTGCTTCCTTATATCACTTTTTTTACATTCTCACAATAAATTTAAACATCCTTTGCTATATTTATTTCAACATTGTTTTGCTAACAACATATATGCAAAGATGATATATAGATATAAGAAAATGTGATATGAGTGCAAATGAGACAACTCTTCATCCAAGTCACACTTAGTAAAAGTAAACTGTTATAAGTCAAATTACTGCCTTCAATATGGAGCCTTGGCTGTATACTAGCTTATCCGTCACCATACTGATTATAACAAAACTCATTTACAGATATTTTTGAAAGATACGATATGTCAACTCACTATCAAAATATTTTAGATCTTCATATACTGATCTTGTCCCTTTTTCCGAATGTGCCGTTATAATTGAGTGTTAATTGGCATAGATGGTAATGTATGTATTGCAAGAAACGCATACCATGTCAACGCACCAGTTTTTGTTACTTTTGGAGTTCATTACAATTTCCTCTGTTTTTGTTTGTTACTTAGATTTGTCTCATTTTTCTACATTTGAAATTGCCTGTACCAAGTCAGGAATATGACAGTTGTTGTCCATTCGTTTGATGTGTTTTGTCATTTGATTTTGCCATTTGTTTAGGGACTTTACGATTGAATTTTTTCCCCCGAGTTCGGTATTTTTTGAGATTTTACTTTTTAATCAATTTACAAAATTTGAACTACTAATTTAATGTTGAATCAAGTCGGAATTCGTGCGTTTTCTTTCGATTAAGACGTTAATTGAAAGTTTTAAAAAGATTTGGATATCTTATTCAATCCATACATTAGGAATACTTCAAACGTCAATTTTAATCCACATGATAAAATCCATCTGTCCATCCTTTGCAAGTCCCATATTATCAGCAAATATGTTCCTCCATAGAAATACACAAGTACTGATTTTGCTAAATATAATCATTCTGATTGCTTCTAAACTGATTGTAAATTCCCACACCATGTACATGGTCCAACAATTTCATACTTCTGCCAAAACATCAGACCTAAAAATAAATAACCATGAAATTAAAACACATGATATGAATAAAATATATCTGTTTTTTCAGTGTATATATAACATGTATATAGTCTCAAAATATGTTGAAGTAGCAACAGAAAAATCTAAAGTATATATTGAACAAGTAAATAAAATTATATGTTCAATTACATGCATGCATGCTTATATTTATTTGTGTTATGTTTTATTTACATTTATGTACACTGTCAAGTTTGTGTTTATATTTTATTTATTATATGCACTTATCTCACACATAACTGTGTACCATTGTTTTTATAGTAATCATAAAATCAAACAAATAATGAAAATATGCTGTAAATATGAGATGAAACAAATATATCTTCTTTTTGCATTTATGTCAACAAAACATTTAAACTCAAAATTTAACAATGGGTGAAAATCTACATATTATATCACTAAACTGTCAAGGTTTAGGCCAAAAACAGAAAAGAGAAAGATTACAATTATGGACAAAAAATCAAAAATGTAACATTCTTTTCATGCAAGAGTCACATTTTATAGAAAAAAAATGAAAAAACAATAAATAATGAGTTTGATGGCAAAATGTTTCATAGCTATGGTAACACACAATCAAAAGGGGTATCAATCTATGTGAAAAATAATTTAAAATGTAAGACAATAAATGAGATAAAAGATACTGAAGGCAGAATAATTTTGATAAACATAGAAATAAAGGAAAACATTTTTACTTTAATAAATGTATATGCTCCAAATCAACACAAAAACAGAAACAAATTTTTCAAAAAGGTTCAAAATATAATTGAAAACCATCGTTTGGGTATTCTTATACTTGGAGGTGACATGAACGAAACCCTATCAATTAATGATAAAAAAAACTTATAATATCTCACGAAACTACAAACCAGTGAATAGTTTAAAAAAATTAATAAAGAAAAATAATTTAACAGATATATAGAGAGAACTTCATCCAAATACAAGTCAATTCACATGGAGAAGAAAAAATGATACAAAAATAGCCAGTAGAATTGACTTCTTTTTAATAAGTCCCGATATAAGACCGCATGTTATGAAAGCAGATATTCGACCTGCAATGATCTCATATACTGATCACCAAGCCATTTTTTTACAGGTAAGAAAAAATTCGGAAGAAAGAGGCAGGGGATTCTTTAAAATAAATAATAGCATACTTAGAGCAAAATTATATTGATCTCATAAATAAATTAATCGAAAACTATAAAAAACAAATACTCACCAAAAATTTGAAAACACTGTGGGATATGTTTAAGTCAGAGGTAAGAACCACAACTCTTACTTACTGCAAACAAAGGTCATCTGAAAATAAAAATGATATAAAAAATTTAGAAATAAAATTAAGAAAATTAAATGAAAAAACAAATGTAAGCCCAACTATTGAAAAAGAAATTAAAACCATTGAAGAAAAACTTGAAAACTTATATTTAAATAAAGTTAAAGGTGCACAAATAAGATCCCGAGTACAATGGTTAGAAGAAGGAGAGAAAAACACTAAATTCTTCCTGGGCCTTGAAAAATCAAGACAAACCAAAAAGAGTATCACAGCGCTTAAAAATAAAGATGGGAAAATAGTTACAGAACACTCAGAAATTCTTAACATAGAAAGATCATACTATGAAAATCTATATAAAAGCACTTCTCCCAATTTAAAAGATATAAAACATTATATAAATGAAACCAACATTGATCACAAACTATCTGAAATAGAGAGTGAATCCTTGGGGGGGGGGGCCTTAACAGTAGAAGAATGCACTAAGGCAATATTTAAAATGAAATTAAATAAATCTCCAGGAATAGATGGGCTAAGTGTAGAATTTTATCGCACTTTCTGGAGTAATTTAAAAGAATTTACTGTTGAAGTTTTTAACAAATGCTATGAAGAAGGAGAACTAACAACCATACAAAAAATAGGTATAATATCCTTAATTTACAAGAAAAAAGATCCTTTGTCACTGGATAACTATAGACCAATTACATTATTAAATGTAGATACTAAACTCATTGCATATGCAATAGCTCAACGTTTAAAGCCAATACTGTTAAAAATAATTCATGGCGATCAAAATGGTTATATCAAAAATAGATATATTGGTTTTAATATACGCCAAATCCAAGACATAATAGATTATGCTGAAACCTTTCATATTGATGGTGCATTACTTTTTATTGATTTTTCAAAAGCTTTTGATTCATTAGAATGGGACTTTATGTATGAAGTCCTTATAAAATTTGGTCTCCCAAACTCATTTATTAAATGGGTTAAAACATTATATAAAAATATTAAAGGCTGTATGCTAAATAATGGTTGGATTTCAGAAACCTATAATGTATCTCGCGGGATACGACAAGGGTGTCCATGCAGTTCTCTAATTTTCACAATAGCAGTAGAAATTCTCGCATGTAGAATAAGACAAGATACTGGTATTAAGGGATTTCAAATTAAACTAGACTCTAAAACACATAGTCTGAAAATTTCACAACTAGCAGATGATACTACTCGTTTTTTAAAATGTAAGCAGGAAATAAGCTATGCTTTAAACTTGATTGAAATATTTGGAATACTATCAGGTCTTAAACTTAACCGATCTAAAACAGAGGGCATATGGTTAGGCAAATAGAAAAGCTGTAAAGATAAATATGAAAATATAAACTGGAATACAGAACCTATTAAAAGTCTAGGGGTATATTTTGGACTTAACAAAGATGAATGTGACAGATTAAATACAGAAAAGATTTTAAGAAAATCTCAAGATGCAATCAATAGCTGGAACAGAAGAAATCTTACAATGATAGGTAGAATAACAGTAATTAAATCTCTTATCCTACCAAATTTAACTTTCTTGGCATCTGTTACAACTATATCCAAAAATTTTTTGAATGAATTCAAAAAACTGATTTACAACTTCATTTGGGGCAATAAAAAAGAAAAAGTTAAACGGATATATTTATGTAAAGATTATTTGGAAGGAGGCCTAAAAATGATTAATATTGACAATTTCCTATCAGCTATACAATTATCCTGGGTCAAACGATTAACATCCACACACTTTGCAAACTGGAAAGTTATTCCCCTCTTCTTTTTTAATATATTTGGAGAAAACTTTTCCTTATTCAACATGAATCCAGGTAACATAAAAGCAATCCCAAACCTTAGTAAAACACTCCCCCTTTTTTACTTAGAAATAATTAAAAGTTGGTTTAGAATAAAAAATATCTCAAACAAAACCAACGATACAACTTTTATTAATATAAGACAACAATATATCTGGGGCAATAAGCATATAAAATTTCAAAACAAATGCTTAATATTTTCAAATTGGATAACAAATGGCATACTATTTATTAATGATATAATCGACAAAGAAGGAAATATCTCACAAAAAATTGTACTAGATAAACTGACAATTAAATCAAATTGGATATCAGAACTATCAAGAATCAAAAATGCAATACCAAAAAAATGGCAAATAGAAATGAAATCAGATAAATCATGCCATACTCAAGTTAAAACAGATAAAAAACTATACTTAAAAACACAAAACAACACAAAATTGATCTGCATTGAAAACCTTCCATCAAAAGAAATATATAAAAGCATTAATTCAAGTAATGTAGAGGAAGAAACACCAATTGGCTTTCTAAAATGGAAAACACAATTTAAATTAGAATCGTCAAGCTATCTGTATAAAATGCTTAACTTCATATTCTACAGTTTACAAGTTAACAAATTAAAAATATTCCGGTGGAAGCTACTCCTCTATATCCTTCCTTGTAAACAGCTATTGTACATCTGGCAACTGAAAAGCGATGACCAGTGCAATATTTGCAACCAATTAGAAAACTATGAACACTTTTTCATCACATGCCAATACTTTCAAATTTTTTGGAAAAAGGTCAAATTACTACTTGACAAAATAAAAATAGGGACACATATGATCACTTTCAAAAATCTAATACTTGGGTATAAAATATATGATAAAAACTACTATGACATCAATCTGTTTCTGACTGTATTAATGTTCTCTATTCATAAATCTACATATGCATCAGAATATAAACAAAAAAATGTTGATGTCTACAGAATTTTTAAGTTAGAATTTCAACAATACTTTGATAGTATGAAAGTTCTTGATAAAAAATCAAGTAGGTTTTTGAGTGATGTTTATAAAAATGTATAATAAAAAAAAAAGAAAAAAAAAAAAGAAAGTTTTACATGTCAAAGGTTGAAATTTAGGGATGCCCAGCTTTCAGTTTAGTCTTTACTGAGCCAGGTTCATTTGTTCATTTGCAATCGTATTCCCTTTTGAGTTAAGATTTTTGTCCTTATGTAAGAAAACTTACAAATGAACCACATAATAATATTGAATAGGTGGACCAAATGTTTTACTTAGACCGTTACGAAACAAGACGGATAAAATTAATATTTTCAGCAACTTTTCAGCACAGTCAGTCTGGGCCTACATTTATTTTTTGTCCAATATATCTCGTGTTCCCACGACTATTTGAAAAAATAGCAAGTCGATTTATTATAAAAAGCTTACTTAAAGCAGAACATTGAGTATTTACGAAAATAAACGACAATAAAGTCTACAATATAGTGCTCATTATTATTATTATTAGACATCGAAAGGTCTAAACATTTATTTTAATGACGAAACGCGCGTCTGGCGTACTAAATTAAACCATTAATGCTTCAACAAATATAAGACTTATTTAGTACGTATCAAGTGAGCGTTCTATAAATGGACAAATATGATATCTCTTTTGAAGTGCTTTATCGTTATCTGAAATTTTCCAGATTGACAATGAATGACATTTGAACGATTGAAATGGTGGCTCATTTATGCCTCAAGGAAATCAATATAGCAGTTAATCAGTCAAATTATAAAAGTCTTAACCAGAATAAAATTTAAACTAAAATTCAAGTGATTAATATTAAAAGGTATAAACGCTTAGTACGTGCTTGGGTGTAACGTGTTCTTTTATTGTTTATTTTGTTCAAAACAATACCTTTAAACTTGGTGCAGTAAAATTGTTCCGTTAGTGGTATTGTATTGCGATCTTAGTATGTACATTTTTCCTGCTTTTATAGTTATAAAACACTTCTAAAGCACGAAAAACAAGAAAACAAGTTTACCTGGGGATCTTTTACCAATGTAATGGTTAGTGTTCGTTAATGTTTAGATGGATCTTATGACATGAATAAACTCATTAAAGATATCAGTATAGAGAAATTGTTTGCCAGACGTTTGTTTTGCCTACAAATAACTCATCAGAGACGCCCGAATAGAGTTACAAGACCAAACTAGTGTACGCTAACGAGGGCGTGCAGAACCCATTATTCAGAAAGTGTTTGCCAAATACAACTAAGGTAATCTATTCCTGGGCTAGAATATCATTAGTCTTTCGAAAAATTCACAAACAGTTAACGTTAAAGATCAGTAAAAAAACTATATGTTGTTCACACAAACATTTCTGTTTTAATGATATAAAAAAAACCAATTGTCACCGACTTCGTTTTTTGTCTAAAAATCAATGTGTTACCTTGTTGGTAGTGAAAAACGTCAGAAATCAACGTTTTACGGCCTGCATCGATGCAACGTTACGATTATTTCGACGTTTTATTGGATTTATTCACAAAGAACACAACTTTGAATGATTTATACCGTAAAAACGAAGTCGGTGACCCTACCTTTTTTTGTATCATTATAACGGAAATTTATGTATCAACAACATATAGTTTTTTTTTTTAAATCTATGGAGCAGAATTAGAAATTGGCGATTTTAAGACAAATTTTAGAAGATTTTTTGCAGATAAATGCATTATTTTTTCGATTTTCAGTTGCAGTTCATCGAGTCAGAGTAGTATGCAAAAGTTTAATGAAATCTGTGACATAGCCCATTTACTGTAACTTGACCTTAATCTATACATCTAAATGATAATCAAAGTCAAAACAAAAGTGATGACTGCTGGGCTGATGATACCCAGTTAGAAAAAACTCACAAGCAGTGGTATCAACCCAGTGATTGCAAATAAACTCATCATAGATACCAGGATTTAAAAAATGTACACACAACGCGCGTATCGACTACAATAGACAACACATAAGTGACGTTTGATGAAAGAAAGTATAAACTGCTTCTCTTTACTTGTGAACAATTCTTCTGTTAAAGATTCATAATTGTTGCCCATAAGATTACCGATTTAACATACTTTTTTTTTTTATTACAGAAGGCTTTATACGAACATAAATTTGCAATCAAATTTCTAAGAACCTTTTGTTTAATAGTAAGTAAGAAAAAACATACATGTTTGACTTGAAAATAGTCTCATAGATTTAGACTTTACTTAAGATATTTGGTAAATGCAATATGGTTATACTCTGATCAATGAATATTGATTCTCTTCATTTCCAGGTTTTTGAAGTTTTCGGTAATAAGCATTACTGCGGTACTTTTGAAATTTGCTGATATAAATAAATTTACACTTTCAGATGGAATTCAACCTTACAAGAAACTCAGTGTGGTTGCAGTTGGTTTTGGTTCTATTTGCATGCAATTGGAAATTTATTACAGGAGATCCAGAGTTTGTTAATGGCACAGTAGTCAAAAGCAAGTTATATAATTTGATATTTAATACGTCTCTTTCATAAGTATTGTCAGTTGTTTGACATGCGTCAAATCGTCAGGCATGGCTTCTGACATATTTTTGTTCAATACAATATATATAGTGTCTAAAAATAGCAACAATCCACATTCAATCTATCTAGGTGTGGATCAGTTTGTAAATAAACTGATGCATTTACTAAATTAAATTATATATATTATGCTGCTGTTTGTACGATTGGCAAAGTTTTAAAAGATATCGATGCTCTCGGAATTTCATTTTGAAATTTAATGTACAATTTATGCACGTCGCTCATGTAAATATGATGTAACATATTTAATTCTTCTATATGTTACTTTTGTAAGATTATTCGTAGTTACTGAAAACTAGTTCATAGCCAAAAGAGAGGCGAAAGATACCTAAGGTAAATTCAAACTCATCATTCAAAAACAAACTGACAACGCCTTGGCTAAAAGAAAACAATAATACACAAACAGAACATAGAAAATGAAAACTTAGTATCACGAACTCAACTCAACTGGGGTGATCTCAGGTACTCCGACAGAGTAAGTAGATTCTGCTCCATATGTGGAAACCGTCGTGTTGTCAAATAGCGGGCAACAATTCCGACAGGTTGTACCAATTACAGTTAAAGCAATCTATACCAGTATAGAAATTCCTTAGTAATTTGAACAATCATTGTGTCATCGATCCAGTTTAACAAAAGCAGTGAGTAATCGAAGTTAATAATTCATAACCGATCTAAATTTTGCAAACTAGAAACTTTTAACCAATTTGATATAAATTTATTATATTTAGTCTAAAACATTGTTTTAATTATATTCATACAGTTAAAATGAAAATTACAAAAATATTGAACTCCGAGGAAAATTCAAAACGGAAAGTCCCTAATCAAATGGCAAAATCAAATGACAAAACACATCAAACGAATGGACAACAACTGTCATATTCCTGACTTGGTACAGGCATTTCAAATGTAGAAAATGGTGGATTGAACCTGGTTTTATAGCGCTAAGCCTCTCACTTTTATGACAGTCGCATCAACTTCCGTAAAGCAATGAGTAAAATTTTCCGACTTGTTAATTTTGTATTGGAAGGAGAGAGAAAAATCAAATCATAACTACAATATCTTGTATTTTTCCAATATCTTATTTCTTAAATGATTTTTAACTTTGGAGTTGCCAGCCCTTATTTAAAAACAGGAATTGTTACGTAATAAAATTTCATGTCCTGTCATTATTTATGTAGGAAATGCAGATAAAAGTGAAAAAATAAAAAAAGAAATGAATGTATCAATCAATAGAATTTAGCAAAAATCCATTGCAATGACCACTCCATATAAAAATAAGTAATATGAGTAAATTATGGCAAACTGTTTTTATATTTAATAAATTTCAAGATATCTTATAATGTTTATAAGATATCTTATTTAATTTGAAGATATTAAGATATATTATTTACTTAATAAGATATCTTATTTACTTTATAAAATATCTTATCTATTTTATAAGATATCTTGTTTATTTCATAAGATATCTTAATTATTTTTATTTTATTAGATATCTTATATACTTTTCAAAGATATCTTTTAAACAAATACCTTGTAAAGTATATAAGATATCTTATTTACTTTATAAGATATCTTATTCGCGTATATACAAAATTTAGTCCTGGTATCTATGATGGTTTTATTATTAACTATATAAGATATCTTATTAAATATATAATGAACTCATCATAGATACCAGGACTAAATTTTGTATATACGCCAGACGCGCGTTTCGTCTACAAAAGACTCATCAGTGACGCTCGAATCCAAAAAAGTTAAAAAGGCCAAATAAAGTACGAAGTTGAAGAGCATTGAGGACCAAAATTCCCAAAAAGTTTTGCCAAACACAGCTAAGGTAATCTATGCCTGAGGTAGAAAAGCCTTAGTATTTCAAAAAATCAAAATTTTGTAAACAGGTAATTTATTAATATAACCATATCAATGATAATTCATGTCAGCACAAAAAAGTGCTGACTATTGGGCTGGTGATACTCTCGGGGAAATAAATCTCCACCAGCAGTGGCATCGACCCAGTGGTTGTAAATAAACTCATCATAGATACCAGGACTAAATTTTGTATATACGCCAGACGCTCGTTTTGTCTACAAAAGACTCATCAGTGACGCTCGAATCCAAAAAAGTTTAAAAGGCCAAATAAAGTACGAAGTTGAAGAGCATTGAGGACCAAAATTCCTTAAAGTTTTGCCAAACACAGCTAAGGTAATCTATGCCTGAGGTAGAAAAGCCTTAGAAAAGCCTTAAGATATCTTGTATGTTTAATAAGATATCTTTATACCAGTTTAATAAGATATCTTTATACCAGTTTAATAAGATATCTTTATACCAGTTTAATAAGATATCTTTATAAGCAGTTTAATATGATATCTTTATAACCAGCTAAATAAGATATCTTTATAACCAGTTTTATAAGATATCTTATTTAATCATCAATATATCTCAATTAGTTTATAAGATATATTAAGATACCTAAATGTTTGTATTGGTAAAGACAACAAAATCATGACTTTACACAGTAAATTTACCATTTTATTTATTAACAAAAAATACACGTTTTTGTTATAACTGTCAATCTGAATGGACGTCGTGCATTTGGTGTGAGATTTTTTAAATATTAATTTACGTAATCTGTATGAAATATGTTTCCATTGAACTGGAACAATAAGCGTTATTGTTGTTAGTGTAATTTTATTTCAATATTAAAGAAAAATCATTTACCATTAATTTAACTTCTATAAGTCTTGTTGACTCCTGGAAGTGAATGTAGTAGAACTTGCGAAACGAAGAAACTCTGGTTAATATCATGACAGATCAAACACATGGAAAGTAGATCATCAGATGTTTGTAATATTTATTTTGTAAAGTATCAGGTAGTTGTCAAAATTTATGATTAACCCTCATAGATGTAACTTAACAGTATAAATGTGTAGAAACCTGATACTGAGGTACAAACATACAGATAGATAAATTAGAAAACATAAATATTTTTGACTTAAAACAGTTATACTGTTTTATATTGGCAGAAATAAACGGAGCAATAAATGGTTTTGTGTATGATAAACTGCTTGCTTTAGAAGGAAAGATAAACGACAGCAGTTTGGCGTGTATCGCAAAAATAACTTCAGAATACAAACACTGTGAAACGTGTATGAAGCGATGTGATATCCGTGAACCATTGAAGTGAGTAATTATCTCTTTTTTTTTTTTTTTTACTTTTTTTTTTTAAATATTTGCATTTATGTTTTAGGTATAAAAATCTTCTCATATTATTTGTTTAATTTCAAGTTGTTTTTACAATATTTCCTGTCCGTTATACCTTTCCCGTTTCACCATGTTCTTAAAAGGTAACACAGGTCATGAATTTGCATAATTAGCATGCTTATGTCCCGCTCTTGTTATTATTTATTTACGTGTGACGCAATTTATTTTTTCTTGGGTTTATGACCAATCTACTAAATCAGTTACAATGCATGATGGACTACTACGTATTTACAATCAACTGAGAAAACGTGTTATTTGCTGAAATAGAACACTTTCTTCATGCATTGCATTAACAATTTCGCTTAGTTTTTCCTTTTTTGTATCTTCATTTATAGTTCGTGATATAAAGTATTTGTTCCATGCTCAGATAAACGAAGAGTTGTTTCTTTGTGAAGAAACAAGTGTTTGGGTTACCCGATATATATCCCTTACATGATTGATGATGACACGGAGGTTACAGTCATTCGTCCACAAGACAGCAACAAAACAACAATGTAAACTACCATTAATCATAAGACCAACTTAATGGTGTAAAGCTAGCCGTCGATAACAGCCGATTTTTATACTCATGAGGGCAGCAAATTGGGGGGGGGGGGGAGATACCAGATGGACAGTCAAACTCATAAATCGAAAATTAACTGACAAAGCCATGGCTAAAAAATAAAAAGACAAACAGACAAATTAAAGAACACAAGACATAACATAGAAAACTAAAGACTAAGCAGCACGAACCCCACCAAAAACTGGGGGTAATCTCAGGAGCTCCGGAAGAGTAAGCAGATCATGCTCTACAAGTGGCACCCGTCGTCTTGCTCATGTTATTACAAGCCCGGTAAATAGTCTTATTCGGTAGGTCACATTATTGGTGAAAAGGAAAGTGGATTGTAGTTACGACATATATGTAAGGAACATATCCGATTTCATCTGTGAAACGGTTATTCCATAACGGTCAACCAACTCGCAATGGCGTCCGTAAAATTACGAAGGGATGATTTCAACTTCACCATTTGGAACTGTTGGTTTAATAGCTTCCTTGTGAGCAGCAACTTTCAAATAGATAGTTAAAACAAAGTAAAGGACCCTTGAATTTCGTGTTCGTCAAATATCTGTTTGGGTCACCTAAATTTCGCAGTTGTCATAAAATTGATTTTATGATATTGTATCTTCTTTTACGCGCTTCATACATAAGGTACTTCGGTCAACGCTTTTACACCCAAATAGATTTACAAAACGAAGCATTCTATTCTGAAATAATTACATTATATGTATGTTTTACACGATTCCGTAATTTTGTATGGCTTTAGACATTCCAAAATAAGTTTTTTTCATATTTATTATAACACATTTTCTCCATCGCACAGCAATGCAGAAAAAACAACTCAAGACGTTTGACTTTATTATTGTAGTTCAAAAATGAAATTATAAGATTCTACCGGGTTTCATTCAAAATTTGCTTCAGTCAAAGCTTTTACATCCAATAAAACTACAAAAGGCATTCATTCCTGAATAATATCATTTGGGGTTTGGTAAAATTAAGACGTGTTGAAAATGTTAGTTCCAATAAAAGAAAACTACTCTGACTTCATAACAGTCAACAGTGTCTTTCGAATAAAGATACATTGAAGGTCAAATTAAAAAGGAAGTACAAGAAAATAGAAAAGCGAAAAATTCAGGAAAAAATGAAGCTGCTAAAGTCAACGTTATTTGCTACTACAACACTAATAATCAGACTTTTCAGAATATCAAACTGTTGCTTCCCTTTATATACCTGCACGACTTCTGAAGGTAATAAGCCAAAAGCGAGGCACAAAATAAGGTGACTGATTGCGACTACAACAACAAGAACAAAATTTCCTTGCAATTGACGAAAACCTGCAAGCAATTTACATTCACGGTAGTTTTACTTCCTTGATAAATTGACAACGACTCTACATCGTTAGCTATTTCCTTTCACGTTAGTTCTAATTCCTTGGAAACAAAAACAAAACTCAGCATTGGTGATATAATGATTCAAATTTTGTATGCAACGTGTTTTGTCTACAAAAGACTACATTAATGACGCTAAAATCAAAACAGTTGAAAAGACACTGATAATATCTTCTAGGTGTTTCCTATATAAAATTTAGTAAGAAAATTAGAAAATGAATAGTAAATTTATTGGGGTTTTTTTTCAGAAACTTTACAGAAATAGTATTAAGTACTACAATACATTTCCCCTTAGTACCATCGCCAGTTTATCCTCCGATTCTTCCATACCCGTTAGACAAAATAGTTCCGCCACTCATGAAAGAAACTGTTGGAATCTTGGGAAATATGGGGAAATTTGCAGATAAAGCTGTCAAGGATTTGTTCAATGGTGTCTCAGATACAGCCAAACGACTAGGAAAAATACTAAAAACACGAATACAACTCCCCCGGATAGCTTTCCGTGCTCCACGAATACGACTTCCTCGTATAAAGGTCCATGTTCCACGAATACGGCTTCCTCGTATAGCGTACCGTGCTCCACGAGTGCGACTTCCTCGATTTTCCTTTCGTGCTCCAAGTAAGTTAACATTAATCATTATTTTTCGTCATCATGAAATAAATCAAATTAAGCGAAATTCACTCCGTTTTATAGTGTACTGGATAACATGAAGGATATTCAATGAGAGTGATACAAAAAATTCGCATAAAATAAAGGCAACAGTAGTATACCGCAGTTCAAAAGTCATAAAACGATTGAAAGTAACACATCCGAAATACAAAGTGAAACTGGGGAAAAAAATATCTATGAGAGGAAAACAACGAAACAACAGCACACTGAAGTGCAACAAAAACAAACGACAAGTTGACATACATAAAATGAACTATTGATAACAACTGCCAAATTCCTGAATTGATACAGTAATTTTATATGGTATGGAGAAAAAGACCAATACGTTAATGTCTTCATTGATATATTTTTCGTCACCTCTAATATGGAACTGAACACGTTTGTAACAAATATGCTTCTAGGGTTTAGTCGTGGCTGGGGCAAAAAACGAGATGTACAGAAAGTGGCACGTGAAATGGGTTGTTCGTGTACTATGTGTGACCCTTTTCAGGAAGAAGATTCTGTAACAGAAAAGATACAACGAGGTTTGTATAATTCAAAACTGACGATTTTAGTAATATATAAATCTTCATTAATTTTAAGTAAAGGAAACTTTTCTACATTGGCTAGAGGTATAGGGGGAGGGTTGAGATCTCACAAATATGTTTAACCCCGCCGCATTTTTTGCGCCTGTCCCAAGTCAGGAGCCTCTGGCCTTTGTTAGTCTTGTATTATTTTAATTTTAGTTTCTTGTGTACAATTTGGAAATTAGTATGGCGTTCAATATCACTGAACTAGTATATATTTGTTTAGGGGCCAGTTGAAGGACGCCTCCGGGTGCGGGAATTTCTCGCTACATTGAAGACCTGTTGTTGACCTTCTGCTGTTGTTTTTTTCTATGGTCGGGTTGTTGTCTCTTTGGCACATTCCCCATTTCCATTCTCAATTTTATTTGTAATTTTTTTTAGAATAAGACAAACTAAAAAGTTAATATTATAATCACTACACCATTGTAATTTTTATTGTGGTTTTCCATGTTTTCCTCGCCAATGTTCATAGTCTTATTTTTCGTTATTTAAATTTTGATATTTGGACTTTAAAGCTAGAGGCTTAATCAAGACCACGGAATGTTCAAAACTTTGGCTGTCTAAAATCGTACAAAGAAAACTGGCATATACGTAAAACTCGATGTAATTGGGGAGGTAAAATCCAATATATGGTATGTGAGCATGCGATAGAGACATTAAAACAACAATTATTGAAAAGCGTCCGGTTGGGCGCTTCACTCAGCTTCATTTTTCATCAAAGAGTATCTTTATTTTTATAAGAAAAAAAAATAATCTACACGCGTCCACCATATTAACTTGCTTTTTATAATGTAAAATGTTCTGTCTGATAGCAGCTTGAAAGCATTCAAGAAAAGAAAAAAAACACAATGAGTTTATTCAAAATTGTTATTTACACAACTAATAATAACATAACATAATTCCATCAGTTGATCAACAAACAATTATCAATGACCACAACTGTATTTAGAAATATATTTTATATCCCATTTTATATCCCAATATCCATGACAATAATGCGTGAAAACAAAACAAACTTAAAGAGTATCAAAATGAAGTCATATGCATGACAACAGTAAGGGTTTTAGAAAAAAATAATGACCGTGTGCACATACTTTCACGGTGTATGTATCGTTTTTACAACACTCGACTATAAATCGGTGTGAACATGTGCGCAGTGTTATGTAAACAAGAAAAAATATCCTCACTTTTCTTTATTTAGTTCGGATTGTCTGCTGAATATTTGTTTTTTGCGATCTATGATTAACTTCTTCAATATCAAGCAGTAAAAGATACTTTGTCTCAAGTTCATATAAAATGACATTTTATGAATTGCACGAAGAGGTCATTATAACAGTCTTTGTCATATGGATTAAAATTATATTGCTATCATTACTGTATTACGCTTTTACTTTAATTTTTCGTTTTATTAAGCTGCACATAGATAGTAATAGCAGATAGCAAAATAAAAAAATAACAAATAGCAAAATAAGTAAACAGAAAACATACAGAAACGAAAATATTGCCCATAATTTCTGTGTTGTAGGACACATCAATAACACAAAAGTTAGTAAGACGTCATTAAGATGAATCAAAGCAGCACGAAACTGTGGAAAAATATGATAAAATAAGCATTAATATAACCATGACGACAATCTACTCCCATGCTTTATAGCATCCTCCTTTGAAATAGAAATGGTTTTCTCGTTTAAAATTCGCATTTTCAGGAATAAAGCTACAGTGACTTAAAGCATTAATTTAGAACACATACGGGAAATAAATCAATTTTGTATCTTATAGTTTTCATATAATAATTATTAATTATGTTTACAAACAATGCATTTTTCTAAAACAAAGGATTTTCTTATCCCATGCATAGATTACCTTAGCCGTATTTGGCTTAACCTTTTGGAATTTTAGGTTCTCAATGCTCTTCAAGTTTGTACTTGTTTGGCTTTATATTTTGATCTGAGTGTCACTGATGAGTCTTATGTAGACAAAACGCGCGTCTGGCGTATTAAATTATAATCCTGGTCTATTAAGGGTTGCTGCATTTATGTAAGGATTCAAAATATGATTTTTTCAAAATATTGCATTTATATCGTATAGTATTCATATAGTATTTAAGATAATTATTTCTTTAAAATTAATTATTCCGCAGTGTCTCTGAGAAATATATAAATTAATAAATAAATTACCTTGATCTCAAGAGGATAATCTCGATTTTTAGCTAAAACTAATATCCTGGAGAGTCATCAAAATAATATATTTAAAAAGTGCAAACTATATTATAAATTGTTATGCCTTATACACACTATTAAATTTAATTGGATTCTAATGTAAAAGAAAATTAATTTGCCCATTAATTTTTCATAAAAAACTATTTTATTTTAAAAGATACAAGTGTATTACTCGTCGTTATTTTTTTGTGTAAACTTAAAAAAATAATCCATATTTGAGAACCAGAATATATAAAGGTATTTGTTTCATAGTTTTTCAACAGCTGAACGTAAAGTTCTCTCATATTCTTAAAAAAAAAAAATACAAATATTGCCTTTGATATATTTGACCGATTTAAACTATTAAACAATAAACTGAGGGATTTCATCATGTCAGATTCTACAAAAGCCCTAGCAGATTTATTCAGTAATTTATTTGGCCTACTAATTCCACTTTCATTATAACAACCCCATATTGCAACAATAACAAAATAATGACAGAATATAAGTATTGAAATGAATAATACGTACATGCATTGGTAAATAATTTTTTATCTTTTGTAAAAAGTTTATTCTATTCGATAATGTACATGACAATCTATCTATTTGCTTATTCCAATTAAGGTTATTGTCGATTTATAAACGAAGAAGTTTTTAACATTCCAGTCTCTAATATATCATCTGAATTATTTATAACTGAACTTATTAGTTGCAGTTACATAAAGCCTCTGCTTTGAACCAATTTTCATTGATTTAGATTTTTTGGCATTAAGTTTCATACAATTTTCCTAATGATAGATAATTAAGGATAAAAGACTGGGTTTTTTGTTGCAGTTTGTGGATCAAGTTACTCCTCAGAGATAAAGAAACTTCAAATTGAGCGTAACGATACAAACAACATATACCAATTTACAAATAATAAGAACCAGTTTGTTACTAAGGTAAATGAAACATACTTATATGCATCCTACAAACTATCAAGATGAAGAAAAGCGACAATAGCGCTGTTTCTTAAAATATTGCTAAAGAACATTTCCAGGGATGTCGATCACCTGAACATCGAATACACAACTTTCTTTTCCACAATACGAATGCTTACTTTAGGTGAAACATGTGTTTATTCAAAGTAGACAACGTTTTTGGAAGAAACAAACTGTTAATTATGGAAATTCTATTGGCTGGTAATCAAGACGGCCGTTTGGATTGATGTCATATTTTACAAAAACTAGTAAAGTTTAATATAAAAATGCAGTTTTTTAATCCGTTTTAAATTACAAGAACATAATATATTAATTGTCATTAATCATGTTTTATAAGGATATGATATATAAAAGATGTTACGAAACGATTAAGGCAGTTCATTTTCTTCTTGACAACATTTATGTACATTTTTGCAAAACAAGTTTTTCGACAGTTTGTATGTTCTCCTAAGTGCACAATTTGTACACCTTTAATAGCAGACCTGTTTTTGTGCTTTTAAGAATCAAAGCTTATGGCCAAACTTCTTAAAAACTCGTCATAATTCCATCTCGTCTGTATCCTGTGTATTAAGTGACTTTTTTTAGATTTCAATGGGCGTAATCCACTGGTAAATTATTGAGAATGGTTAACACTAATTACTTCAAACCTTTACTATATTATTTTAAAGATACAATCGCCGCGATAAAGCCTTTTCGTGTTGATGCGGCGAAAAACAATCACCAATAAATCTATCAATCCAAAGATAGAAGGATTTATTTTTTAGATTTGGCTTCACATTATAATACTTATTTCGAATGGGATATCACATCTAGCCTAGAAATTTGGTTACGATACTATGAATAAACTTATTCTTACTAAAAGGTTACCAATTCAATACTTTTATAAATTATATCTTCGAATATTGTTTACATTGGTATGAATACTGATTTGTAATCTGTAAATTAAAGCCATAGTAAATATTAATGTATATACAAAAATGCACATTCATGGAACCAGCTGTCAGGTACTGCGTATCTTTTATGTTGGAGGTTGTATTAATTCCCAGACACGCCCAGTGTTAAGTGAGTTGTTTTTCTGCTTTGGATCGATATTTTCTAACTTTTGTAATAGGCACACTGTTTGAACGGGCTAGAATAATAATATACAGGATCTGATTTGAAAACGTAATTGTTTTAAGGACAATAATTTATTTATTCCTTTCATCTGTTTTGTTTTCAGAAATTGAAAATCATGCCTGTATTCTTTAATTGTTTTTTTCAAGATTGTACAAGAGTTAGGGTCGCTGAAAAATATCAACAACAAGTATTACCTCACCAATTCAATTATGACGATTTCAACGCCGAACGGAAGTGAATTGAGCTTAAAGATGACAAAAGGAATGCCGTTGGGAATAACGCCATTAAGCAACACAGAAATTACAGAAATTGCGAACCTGGAAGGCCCAAACGTATTCGCGTTACTGAAAAAGAATTCTTAAAAACTACTTTGAAAACCATATAATACAAATATTATATATAATAATAAATAAATGTATAGATTTATTGGTATTTAAAAAGTAAAACCACAAAAATACTGAACTTAGGAAAATCAATCGGAAAGACCATAATCACATGGTAAAATCAAATGACAAAACACATCAAAAACGAAAGGAAAAGAATTCCTGACTTGGTACAGGCATTTTCAAATGTAGAAAATGGTGGATTAAACCTGGTTTTATAGCGCGAAATCTCTCCCTTTGATGACAGTCTCATCAAATTCCGTTATATTTACAATGATGCATGAACTAAACAGACATAATAAATAAAATAGTCAAAATACGGGTACAGCAGTCATCATCGTGTAACAATTTTAAAAGGAACAATTTAACAGAACTCAAAAATATCTATCTACAAACACATTCATTGATTGGCGTGTCTGACGTCAGAAAATTTTATACGTCATATATATTTGTCGTTCAATGTAGATACAAACAATTTTAAGATTTTACATGGGCAATGTTAGCATACAGGGTTAAAAAATCAAAAGTATGAGAGAATTAATTTCAGAAATAGACCGAGATTTAAAATAGTCCAAAAGTTATATAGAATTTATAAGAATCCACAAATAGTTCATGCCACTACGCGATTGAATAATTTTGACTTTTGTGGGTCAACGCATTTTCTAATTCATAAAAGAAATATATCATAATGACATATAATAGAACAATATCATACTGACGGGATCTATTAAAGTACAGACTCACGTTATAATTGTTTTTCTTGATTAAGTAGTAAAGAAATAGACCATATACCAGTCATAAAATCAGGTTTAACCCTCCATTTCCTACATGAGAAAATGTCTCTACCAAGGCAGGAATATGACGGTTGTTGTCCATTTGTTTGATATGTTTGAGCTTTTGATTTTTCCATTTGATTAGGGACTTTCCGTTTTGAATTTTCCTCGAAGTTCAATATTTTTGTGATTTTTTCTTCATACATTACATCTTTTTTAGCCATGACGTTGTCAGTTTATTGTCGATTTATGAGTTTGACTGTTCCTCTGGTATCTTTCGTCCCTCTTTTACATGTGGGTTGATAAGTGTAAAGTTTTGTTTTTAATTTTACCGTTATTAACATACATGCAATAGTGTAAAAATTGCATAGCTCATCTTTTCTACAATCTGCATCGTTCAATGATGACTTATAATCTAAATTATTAAGATTTGACTGATCACAAAGTTCTACACCTTAACAGAGAAGTTCTGTATTTGTCTTATTAAAACTATGTACTGGCAATAAATTAGTAGAACGTTAAGAAGTGAGAAGATACGGAGAGATCAATTAAATCTCATAAGTAAAAAGGTATTTTACAAAAACACCTAAATCCAAGGTTTCATAAAAGGGAGAATCTATAAAACATGACAAAAATTGAAGACTATAGATGCAATACCACCATTTTTTCCTAATTGAGTCTCGTTAATTTTCTCGTTTCAAAAAATTGTGGAGACTCATCTTTGTATAAAATAAAGAAATAATTGTATGAGTAAAGTTTCCTCCTGTCCAGTACTAAAAACACAAAATCACGTAATATTTCATTACATATAAGCTAATGACCATCCCTGGAAGTTAAATAATCAAATGCCCCCCCCTTTTTTTTCCTGCAAACAAGCTTTAGAACCCATTTAACCTCAAGTTTCCAAAATATTCTATAGACACCAAATATATAAAAAAAGATTTTATTTATCTGCAAAGAAATATAGGAGTAAAATCCTTCAACTGTCAAATTCGAGGGACTAGTTTATGCGACTCTTTTTCATATGCAACCAGATGTGAAGAACTATGGTTTTGTAATATTACACCTATATCAAACAACTGAACGTCGAACGTGAACAAGATTGTGGCCTTGAAAAAGTAGAACAAACCAAGTCCATATACGGCATTCAAAGAAAAAGAAAAAGAATACACCAGCGGTCACATGTGACACAAATATTTCATAATGATCAACCGAATTCTGATGGCGACATAAATATTAAGACGAAATGACCTCCAGTGAAGTAATTTTCAACAGATTTTTTTACATTTCTATATCTTAGGTACACCATTGTCTCGGGTGAGGGGAGACGTGTACACTAAAATACATGAACATGATTGACTCTTTTTCATTCTGTATGTAACTGTCCAAAGCAGAAGCCTGAAAAACAAGAGTCGTTGTTGATATCTGCTTAATCTGTGTATTGTTTATTGTTTTGTCTTAGATTAATGAAGGGCGAAAGATACCAGAGGGACAGTCAAACTCATAGATTGAAAATAAACTGACAACATCATGGCTAAAAAAAATTAAAAAAAATAAACAGACAGACAAACAATAGTACACAAGACACCACATAGGAAACTAAAAACTAAGCAGCATGAACCCCACCAAAAACTGGGGGTGATCTCAGAGACCGTTCAATATTTATCAGATGGATGGGCCGGTGCAAAATAGGGCGGGGAAAGCACTTTTTTGTGGAAATATTTGGATGGGCAAGAACTTTTTTTTAAATATTTAGTGGATGGGCCAGAACATATTTTATAGGAAAAATTTGGCTATCAATTTTATCGGTGTGTAGGAAAATTCTTTTGCAGGCACTCAAAACATGTCTCAACAAACTGTTAGCTTTCTGTCAATTTTCAGAATTTAATTAAGGAATAAAAAAGCTAGAATTTTCTTTTTTTTTTATCTTTTAAATTATTTTGACCTAATAGAATACCAAGTTGTTTAATAGTTTGGTGTATTGCTGTTAAATTTATGGATTTAATTAATAGGTTAGAAAAAAAACCTCAAATTTTCATTTTAGGCTGATTCAGATAGTGACCTTTAAATTTGTTTATAACTTTTTCAAATCAACTTGGATTTTCATAAAACTGTACAGCTATCTCAATTATATATTGATCTTACAGAAAGCAAGTTTTTTTGGTCCTTTGGTGTATTGCTATCATTTTTATGGATTTTATAAATAGGTAAAAAAAAAGCTAAAACTTTAAGTTTAGGCAGAATCTAGAGAGTCATCTTTAAATTGTTTTATAAATTTTTTAAATCAACATGGATTTTCAAAAAACTCTTCAGTTATTTCATTTAAATATTGATCTAACAGAATGCCAGGTTGATTGGTAGTTAAGTGTATTGATGTCATTCTTACGGATTTAATAAAAAGGTTAAAAAAAAAGCTCAAATTTTCAGTTTAGGCTAAATCTAGATAGTCATCTTTAAATTTTTTTATAACTTTTTCAAATCAACATGGATTTTCATAAAACTTTACTGCTATTTCATTTATATATTGATTTTATAGAATGCCAAGTTGTTTGGTAGCTTGGTGTATTGATGTCATTCTAAGGGATTTAATAAAAAGGTTTAAGAAAAAGCTCAATTTTTCAGTTTTAAGTTATTTCAAGAAATTCATCTTTAATTTTTTTCATAACTTTTTCAAATCAACTTGCATTTTCATAAAACTCTACTGCTATAATCATTTTTATATTGGTCTTACTGAATGCTAGGTTGTTTGATAGTTTGGTGTTAAGTTGTCAAATTTAGGGAATTAATTAATAGGCGAAAAAGGCTGCATCAAAATCAATGTCTGCCTATATTTGCTCAAAAAGACCATAATTTCTTTTTGGAAAAGTAGAATAGATCAAGGGACATTGATATTTGATCTATAAACATGCTCTGTTATTAGGACAATAATTAGTTATTCAGCATATGATAATATGTTTACTATAGTTCAAGAGTTATTGTCCCTTAATCTAAATTATTTCCTTTATTTTAAATCAATATTGTATTCGAGGCTGCACATATAAAATCAAAGCTGTACATGTATATTCATACCGGTTTTAAAAAAACAATAAAATGTATGGTTCTAGTACACACATAAATATATACATTTAAAACATGGAATTAACTAGCACATTTTAAATATTGTATTAACACAAAAACACTTTGATTTCAAGACATAAAAAATTCAAAACTTTAAAATAGAAAAAGACCCTAAATCATTTTTGATTGTCTTATAGTGTTAGAGGGGCAAGGACTTTTTTAAAGATTTTTTTTAGATGGGCAAGGACTTTTTTTCAGAATTTAAAAGGATGGGCATTAACTTTTTTAATGAAACAATGTTAAGAATGCACCGGCCCATCCATCTGGTAAATATTGAACGGTCCCTCAGGTGCTCCGAAAGGGTAAGCAGATCCTGCTCCACATGTGGCACCCGTCGTGTTGCTTATGTTATTACAAATCCGGTAAATAGTTTAATTCGGTAGGTCACATTCGTGAAAAGGAAAGGGTATTGTAGTTACGACACAAGGAACATATGTGTACCAAATATCATCTGTGAAACGGTTATTTCATAACGATCAACCAACTCGTGATGGCGTCCGTAAAATTTACGAAAGGATGATTTCGACTTCACCATTTGGATCTATTGGTTTAAGACGGTTGTTTTTCTTCTCGTTTAAATTGTTTCATATTTTGTCATGTTGATGCCTGACTATGCGGTACTTGGGCCATATGATGATCTACATTTGCTTAAAACCACATCGTTCGAATCTGTTGAATGGTTGTTTCACTGGCAATCGTGACACGTCTCCTTTTAATTATATTCAACACTATTGTCATTTAGAGCAATTGATTTAACACCTTCCCTGTAAGCAGCAACTACATATAAAGGAAATCATGATACAAACACTATCCCTGGAATATCATATGACATTGCGTGAATGCTACATATGCATGAGCTCTTAGAAATTCACAGTTAAAAATTGAAATCAAATAAACTGATCAGACTGTCTTGTTTTTTTAACATTGTTATACATTTCCAATATTAAAAGTGATTGTTGTGTTCTTTTATATCTTTGATGTTAGAACTTTTCTTGGTTATCTTCTTACCAAAATTTGCGAAAAATGTGTTTATCATTGGCATTTTCCATTAGTATTTTTTTTCTATCCTAAATGGTGATTCTTCGTCACCATAATCTAATGGAATATGTATTTCTCGATTGTTCGAAATTCGCGCTGTTAACGTGAAGTAACAGATTTTAAGGAATATAGAGTCAGCACTCAATTGCCATTTGTCCCAAAGTAAAAGGACATAACAATTGTCTAATAAACACACCATTATGTTTTCAAATGAGTTCATCTCAGTGTTTTGCCTTTTTTTTTAACAAACAATTAAAATTACTTAAGGTTAATTATCTTTTTCAAATTATTTTATAACTATTTCATTGTTTATCTGTCAGACATATTTCACTGTAGGTCTCACAATGGCTGTATATGATGCTTTTTTTCTTGTAAAGGGAGCACCTGAGATCACCCCTAGTTTTTGATGGGGTTCGTGTTGCTTATTCTTTAGTTTTCTATGTCGTGGCATGTGTTCTAATGTTTAAAATTGAAAATGGAAATGGGAAATGTGTCAAAGAGACAACAACCCGACCATAGAAAAGACAACAGCAGAAGGTCACCAACAGGTCTTCAATGTAGCGAGAAATTGTCTGTTTATCTTTTTTTATTTTTAGCCAGGCATTGTCAGTTTATTTTCGATTAATGAATTTGACTATCCCTCTGGTATCTTTCGTCCCTCTTTTATTGGTTTAGTGAAATCACTGATTCAATTAGTTTGGTTCTGTAGGATCAATCCCAATTGTGTTTTTCATTTACCTACAATGTTATTAATGTGTCTTTTCCAGAATAAGTTTTTGCTGATGGTTACACCTAGGTATTTGCTGGCATCAACATTGCCTAGTGTATGTTCAAAAATGTGTATCAAGTATCTTTGTTCTAATGTGATATTTTAACTATGCATTAAATGGCGCTCAAGCTCTATTTACATTTATTCTCCCAATCTTCATATGATGTAAGGTTTATTTTCCAAAGGTCACTGTTTGCCTGGTTGTTGATCGATCTGAAAAGAAACTGTAAATAGCTTGATTTCAGATGACGTTGATTTTATTGGTGTGTAGGTCAGGCTGTTCCTCTGATATCTTTAGCCCTCTTTCAGAATCAATAGAGGTCCAAGAACTGTGCCATGTGGTATGCCAGAAAGTACGGTGAGTTAAGAGGACACAGTACCTTCTAATATCAAGCTTTGCATGATATTTCCCAGTAATGAACGAATCGTTTTAGAGTTGAATCCATGGTATTTGTTTGTTTGTGTAAACATTAATACAAAACTCAAGAATGATGAAGTCGACTAAGGAAACTTTTTCTATCTTTTAAAACAATTATAGGGTATCGTATGGTCTTCACCAAAGAACAAAACCTATACCGTAAACTCAGCTATAAAAGGCCTTGACAAAATAAGGTGGGAAACAAGTTAAAAACAGAAAATTGATAAACAAGTGTATTATATAATAATTGAAAAAAGCAAAATAAATAGGATTAACAGGAACATCGACAAACCACTGAATTACAATCTCTCACGTTCACATAATGAATGTGTTGACATGAATGTGTTTAAATGACTGCATTTTCATCAATTGTTATTTGTATATATTTTTGAATGATGATCGTATTACGTCGTTTTTTGGAAAGATTAGAACTTGTTCTAAATCTTTACTTAGGCACCGGCCTCCCTAACAACAGGACAGGTTAACTACAGCCTACTGTTACTAAATGTATTCACACTGAAATATAGTTCCCTGTGGTTCTCATGTATGTGCACATAAAACACATATAAACTGAAAAAACTGGGTATATTATTGGAGCAGTTCATTCAAGAATGTATGTCATTAAGGTGTGTTGATGTGAAGGCTTTTTAAAAAAACATTTTGATTAGGTAACTGGGTATTGATTCAACTTGTATGATTGACAACTGTCATTATCACTAAACAACCAGAGACAAGGTGGACCTTTAATTACAATGCCCCACCTCCTAAACTGCCAATCAAATTGACCACATTAACTATCCACCTCAGTCTTACATAATTATACAGACCACTCAATATACATATAATTCTTAATACACAAGTATTTGACCTCATAATTGATTACACAAATGTGTATATTAGATGTTTGATATCTATAAGGATGATAGATTTATTTATTGCCAATTACTTTTGATCTACATTACATAAAGTGATTCTGTAAATTATACCTGAAAGATAAATGATTAATGGATTAACAAGATCTTAAAAAATAAATAAATTTCCAATAATCATCTGTAATTAATCAACAATTAAATTAGTACACTTTTTTTTATCAGGAATTGGCTTGAAACAGTTTTAAAATTTTAAAACTTTTAATTATAACAAACCATTGTTTATTAGTTTATTTCCCATCAATCATTATGTCTTTTTTTAGTCATTTGAATTTTTATTAAAAATATATGTGAATATATATTTTTGCAATCAAGAAAGAATCCACATTTCAATAAGATAAGTTTTTTAATTGGTTTACGTTGAAAAAGTACATTTTCTATGCCGTGTGTTGAAAAATTGATCAAAAGGCACTCTAAAACTTTTAATATTCAATGCCATAAAACCTCTGTTTCAACTTACAAAATGCCCCAAAACAACATTTCTCAATTTTTTTTGTTGACACTTTAAAGTTTTAAGCTGTTGGTCCAAATTTATTTCTTACAAGGATAGTTGGTAACATTTACTAGAAGAATTTTTGCATTTGTTTGTTTTTTTGAAACATGTTCAGAACCGGAAACATAATTTCGATAAGATATAAACTGCAGTTTAAATAAAATTGTGCAAATTAAGAGACCAATATTATTTAATTTGAGCTCATTTTATACTCATACTGGAAAAGCAAGTTTCCTTCTAAAGATCTGCTGTAAATGCAAATGTTCATGTTCCCCACTATACCTTAATATGAAATAATTTAAACTACATTTCTAATCTTTCCATGAGTGATTTCCATCACTCTGATTCATGTGTATGTCCGAATGATATCATTGCAAATTTGTGTAACTGGCTTAAAAATCAAGAAGATTCTTCAAGAATTTTGTGTCTTAACTACCATCTGTTTTACTATTTATCTACCATGTTAGAATATAATATCACAGTCTGAATAGAACCAGGACCGCTTTTAATATTGGTTATTTTGAAGAAGAACAACAATTTCATTGTATGTTTTGCAAGATTTAACAGAGATTATGCATACATGATGTAAATAATAAAAGGTATAAAACTGCTTCAGTCTCTGAGACCATGATTCATTTATAAATTGTAATTGGCTTTGAACAAAATATCAATAACTTAGAATACTCTGTTTATATTGTTTTTGTGTCAGTTGTTTTTGTGCATCGTATCGATCTTTTGGGTGACCTAATTGCAACTGATTTTTACCATCTGTTCTAATAATGAGTGTTACATCACTGTACCAGGTTTAAAGGATGATTGAAACCTCACAAACAAAAACAACAGAACAAGAGAACACTGAATTGCAACAGAAACAAACGCCAACATACATAAAAACGGACTATTTGATAACAACTACAATATTCCTGACTTGATAAGGAAATCTAAAGAAAAAAAAGTAGGTGGAACCTAGTTATATGACTAGCTAAACTTTCTGCTTATTTGGCAATGTTTAAAATATCGCTTAATTCATAACACTACGTGACAGGAATACTGTACAAAAAAACGCAAGAACAATCAGGGCAGCGACATAAATAAATTGAATAATATGACAACATTAAACAACAGAATAACAAAAGACATCTCCCATGAATATTTTGACAGTTGACACAACGCCACAAAAATTGATGTATTTGTTTGTGACGTTTATACTATTAGAGGTAAATTTCTTAAAAAAACCAATAGATTTGTTTTTATTTCAGACACATACTTGAGTATGATATTGGGATTGAGTTTGTAAAAGTTTTGTTTCATGTATTTTCTAACAGTGACAAGAATATCAAAATAGAATTGTGTATGTAATGGTGTTTTTTTTGTAATTTCTAACAATGTCGGATTTGTTTCTAAACAAGACTGTTTATAAACAAAAAACATCTGGTGCAAAAAGGTGCTTTAAACTAAATTTCATAAAAACGAAAAAGCTGATTCATTATCTTAAAAGAGGGACAGTCAAACTCATAGATCGAAAATAAACTGACAACGCCATGGCTCAAAATGAATAAAGACAAACAATAGTACTCATGACACAACATAGAAAACTAAAGAATAAGCAACACGAATCCCACCAAAAACTAGGGGTGATCTCAGGTGCTCCGGAAGGGTAAGCAGATCCTGCTCCACATGTGACAACCGTCGTGTGGCTTATGTTATAACAAATTCGGTATATTGTCTAATTCGGTAGGTCACATTCATGAAAAGGAAGGGATATCATTTGTGAAACGGTTATTCCATAACGGTCAACCGACTCGTGATGACGTCCGTAAAATTTACGAAGGGATGATTTCAACTTCACTATTTGGAACTCTTGGTTTAATAGCTTTCTTGTGAGCAGCAACCCTCTATCAAGAAAATCATAATAGGAAATGCAAGCACGGGAATCTCGTATCAATTGGGAGATATATACCCCGTATGCAGGTGCTGCTGGGTTGTTGCTACTTAGAAATGGAAAGTTCACATAAGAAAGCTGAAATCATCTATTTTGTCGTAAGGTTTTGTTTTCAACCGACCCTCATTGCCAATAAGTCACGATATGAGGCAGACTTAACTGTATATGTTGTAACCTTTATCTGTAGTTCGATGGGATAGATGCGTTCAACATAGTCACCAAATTTTGAATTATTTAGTGAAAGAACATCATCTATATAGCGAAAAGTAGGTTAAAGGATATTGCTAACTTCTTATCTTTCTTCCTAAGAAGTTCCTGCATGAAGTCAGCCTCATAATAATAAAGAAACAAGTCGGCAAGTAGAGGGGCACCGTTTATTCCCATTGGAATGCCGACTGTCAGTTGAAAAAATACGTCCTCCGAACGTAACAAATATGTCGTCAATCAAGAAATCAAGCATCTTGATAATATCAGTTTCAGAGAATTTTTTGATTGAATCAGAGTGGTCCTTTACAAAGTAGTATTTATCCCTCCCTAAGACAAGATACATGTATCTACGTTGGCTATTCTTTTTAATGAAGCAAAGCAATACCAACTCTTTCAATTTGTCTTTTAGTTTGGAATGTGGAATA
Organism: Mytilus galloprovincialis; assembly: GCF_965363235.1. Taxonomy (NCBI): domain Eukaryota; kingdom Metazoa; phylum Mollusca; class Bivalvia; order Mytilida; family Mytilidae; genus Mytilus; species Mytilus galloprovincialis. The sequence goes on along the minus strand of NC_134840.1, from coordinate 71,911,315 downwards.
CTTGTGTAAAGAGTAGAAAAGTCAAAAAGTTTTAATACTATTTCAAGATGAAAGAGAGTTAGCTTGTATGTACTCCAAAAGATCTTTGGAATTTTTAAGTACCCACATCTGATTCACGCCACCTCCAGAATTGGCAGTTTAACAATAACTTTGAAGCCTGTCTTTGATTGGTGATAAAATAGATGTTAATAATTTAGAAAGAGGTTTCGTGGAGCACTTGGAAGACCCAGCAATATACCGTTGTTTGTAAGGACACTTATGTAGTTTAGGTATCAAATACAGTAATGGAAGATACAGTTCTTCATCTTTGGTTGAAATTCCAAAGGAACATAGAATAGACGTATGATTATCCAGGATTTCCTCTTTGGTAAGTGTCGTGAGGGTATATGTTGAGTTTCCAAGTGAATTGTCAATACCTAATTCGTTTATCAGAGCTTTCTTACAAATAGACGAAAGGTACGTATGCTTGACGAATCATACGTAAGACTCGTTTTAGGGATCCTTTATTTTGACATATTTAAATAATAGTCGTGGAACTTTTGACAATTATTGTGCATGCAACGACACTTATTAAATTGGATTTTTCTTGAGATATATTTAGGATTTCGGGACCGGCGATAGGTTAGAATATGATTATTGATACCACCAGGTCGGAGGAGATAACACTACAAAATATTCTAAATAAAGAGTAGTCAGACGAAAAAAATGCCCCTAGAAGACTAAAAATCGGCCCCTCCCCCACTCTTCAATATTACAATGTTGCAATGTTTAACCTAAGAAAATGTCAAAGCAAATACATTGTCTTCTTCCCTAACAGAAACACAGATACTTCTTTGATTCAAAATTTTCAGCGCTCAAAATAATAAAAGGAAAATGAAGAACAAAAGATGATCTTCATACTATGCCATATGCTGGTGCTCGTTTCATAACTTTTGAATCATCGCCTCTCCCCTGGTAATATTCATTGCCTCCCCCTCAAATGTGTATATATGATACACCGGAGCAATGGAACGGTTATTTTAGCGTATAACTGCGTTTTGCCTATAGTCCTCAACATTCATGAAATATTAACCACTGGACGATAAGTGACAACTTTGCGTCTATCTTCCAAACATGTATACTGTTAAATCGTCATTATAAAATCCGCAATATATATGGTGCAAAATTGTAGATTTATTTTCTTGATATAGTCTTCAAGATTTACTCAACATTACTTTTTAAAAACATTGTAGCATCATTTTTTTTTTAGCAAATCTCGATATTCCACTTTGACAATTTGCTGAAAGTGTACTGTAACAAATAAAAATAAATGTGAATCTTGTCGTTAAATTTAGACTAACGTACTTCAATAATGTCATTGAAATGTTAATCGTGAAACTTGTGCTTAAAGAATTCCCGCGGAAATGTGTGTAATCGTGGTTTACGTAAGTAACGTATCAGACGTAAGTGTATTTTACACTATTTTTCTCTGTTTGATTATATTAAAATCGTGTATTATTTGCGATATTATTTTTTTCTTAATAAACTTGATTTAGAAAAGAATGCTGTTTTACTGGATAAAACAAAGACTCTTTTAACTGTTATTGTAGAAATGAAATACGTGCTCCCTTTACGTTCGTTCGTACCTTTCGTCAATTAGTAAGAAAGCTCTATCAAACAGTTAATGTAATGAGTTTTACACACATAAACGATGTTGTTTGGGGCTTTATCTGCGGGGAAAACAACATATTCGTCATGGAGGTATGATAAGTGTTTTGTAACATTTGGGTCTTTAAAGATTGACGTAGCATGGGCATTGATAACTCCATTCAGTTTCTTAATTCTGATTTGTATCAACTTGACAACGACATCACCGCCTTAATCCATTCGGAAAGAGTGTCTACGTCTTCCTTCTCGCGCTTAGCCCATTGCCTGGCATAATCCTCGACTGAATCCATCAAATTTTGAAGTTGTGTTCAACTGATGGATTTAGGCTCACGATATTTCGGACCTTTCGATAACACATTACGCAGTGAAGTGTTATTGACAATGTTGAGGTCACCGGTAATAACGTGAACAGCCGGATTATATGTGAATTGGGAAACTAGCACAAGTGCAATCAGGAGGATTAGACTTGAAGTCGTCAATATTGAGATCCTGCAAAACGTGTTTGTAATTGAAAATTTTAGTTGCAATAGGTTTGGTATAGGTATAAAAAATTATTGGGTAAAGACTGGTCTTTGAAATAAGGAGGTATTTTCGATTGAACTAATTTATGATGAAAGATATTGCCTAAGTTGACTTCATCGAAACAGCCAGATCTGTCGTCTACGGATTAGAGTGCAATAATTGCGGATTGGTATACGTCGGTGAAACGAAAGTTAGGCTTAACAAACGTATGTGCGGTCATAGATCAGACATTAACCTCAATACTAACGACATTCTATACCAGCATTTCAATCAGCCCGATCATTCCATCGTTTCAATGACAGTTCGCATTATCGAAAAGATATACCATAGCTCTAACAATCCTAATCTTTCAACGACTCTCCGTAGACAAAAAGAGGACTACTGGATTGGACAATTGGAAACTGTGACACCTTATGGTTGCAATGACAAAATTGATGGTATAGGTATTCTATCTAGTCCTTCGTGTAACTCGGTGAATGTGATGAATATTTTCAAATCAACTCCTCGACGTAGACGCATTCATGGTCATCGTCATTATACATCACCTTCTCTGCATGATGTCTCTATTAATGATTTGCTGCCATTTATACAAAAGCCGTTAGGTATTCATCACATTCGCACGAAACTTTATTCATTACCCATTTCAAAACTTCATTGTTCAATTTATGTTTGGAATCCACTGTTACAAACCCTCATTCAAACCAACACAAACTTGAAGCTATAATTTCGGATATTGCAAGTCACAGACTTTTCAAGCCAGTCCGCATTGGAAAAGATGAAAAAGAGAAAAGATCTTTCCTTAATCTTTCCTTTGCCAACAAAGGTCTCGATGGCGTCAACTTAGGCTATATCCTTCATCATAAATTAGTTCAATCAAAAATACCTCCTTATTTCAAAGACCAGTCTGTACCAATCATTTCTTAAACCTATACCAAACCTTTTGCACCTAAAACTTTCAATTACAAACACGTTTTGCAGGATCTCGATATTGACGACTTCAAGTCTAAACCTCCTGATTGCACTTGTGCAGGTTCCCAATTCACATATACTCCTGCTGGCCACGTTATTACCGGTGACCTCAACATTGTTAATAACACTTCTCTACGAAATGTGTTATCGAAAGGTCCGAAATATCGTGAGCTTAAATCCATCAATTGGAAATACAACTTTAAAATTTTGATGGATTCAGTCGAGGATTATGCCAGGCAATGGGCTAACCACGAGAAGGAAGACGTAGACACTCTTTCCGAATGGATTAAGGCAGTGAGGTCGTTGATACAAATCAGAATGAAAAAAGTGAATGGGTCTATCAATGCCCATGCTACGTCAATCTTTAAAGACCCAAATGTTGCAAAACACCTATCCTACCTCCATGACAAATATGCAGTTGTCTCCGCAGATAAAGCCCAAAACAACATCGTTTTTGTGTTTAAAACTCATTACATTAACTGCTTGATAAACGAATTAGGTATTGACAATTCACTTGGAAACTCAACATATACCCTCACGACACTTACCAAAGAGGGAATCCTGGATAGTCATAGGTTTGTTCTATGTTCTTTTGGAATTTCAACCAAAGACGAAGAACTGGATCTTCCATCACTGTATTTGATACCTAAACTACATAAGTGTCCTTACAAACAACGGTATATTGCTGGGTCTTCCAAGTGCTCTACGAAACCTCTATCTAAATTATTAACATCTATTTTATCAGTAATCAAAGACGGGCTTTAAAATTATTGTGAAACTGTCTATTCTAGAGGTGGCGTGATTCAGATGTGGATGCTTAAAAATTCCAAAGATCTTTTAGAGTACATACAATCTAACTCTCTTTCATCTTGTAACAGTATTAAAACATTTGACTTTTCTACTCTTTACACAAGTATTCCACATTCCAAACTAAAAGACAAATTGAAAGAGTTGGTATTGCTTTGCTTCATTAAAAAGAATAGCCAACGTAGATACATGTATCTTGTCTTAGGGAGGGATAAATCCTATTTTGTAAAGGACCACTCTGATTCAATCAAAAAATTCTCTGAAACTGATATTATCAAGATGCTTGATTTCTTGATTGACAACATATTTGTTACGTTCGGAGGACGTGTTTTTCAACAGACTGTCGATATTCCAATGGGAATAAACTGTGTCCCTCTACTTGCCGACTTGTTTCTTTATTATTATGAGGCTGACTTCATGCAGGAACTTCTTAGGAAGAAAGATAAGAAGTTAGCAATATCCTTTAACTCTACTTTCCGCTATATAGATGATGTTCTTTCACTAAATAATTCAAAATTTGGTGACAATGTGGAACGCATCTATCCCATCGAAATAGTGATAAAGGATACTACAGATACAGTTAAGTCGGCCTCATATCTTGACTTACATCTAGAAATTGACAATGAGGGTCGGTTGAAAACAAAACTTTACGACAAAAGAGATGATTTCAGCTTTCCAATTGTGAACTTTCCATTTCTAAGTAGCAACATTCCAGCAGCACCTGCATACGGGGTATATATCTCCAAATTGTTACGATATTCCCGTGCTTGCATTTCCTATCATGATTTTCTTGATAGAGGGTTGCTGCTCACAAGGAAGCTATTAAACCAAAAGTTCCAAATGGTGAAATTATCCCTTCGCAAATTTTACGGACGCCATCACAAGTTGGTTGACCGTTATGGAAAAACCGTTTCACAAATGATTTCGGATATGTTCCTTACGTCGTAACTACAACCCCCTTCCCTTTCATGAATGTGACCTACCGAATTAGACTATTTACCGGATTTGTTATCACATAAGCAACACGACGGGTTCCACATGTGGAGCAGGATCTGCTTACCCTTCCAGAGCACCTGAGATCACCCCTAGTTTTTTGTGATGATATAGAATGAAACGTTGGAATGATACTTTGCATCAGAACAATCACTATGAGACAATATGTTATATACAACCATGACCGACATAACCCAAGTTCCGATTATTAATTGTTTACATAGATATTTTGGTCAGTGGTTTGTTATATTCTAGTGTATACTTGTGCTGTAAGATGCATTAACATAAGTCATTATTTTACTCCCATCCTGTTCGACTTGAAGACACTTATGGAAAATGCCATTACAATTAGCTAGTACGTGATATGTATGACCTAAAAAGTTCACAATACTGTTGATATTTCATTATCATTCCTTCCTCATACAGTCGTGTTTGCCCATAATTAAACATGTGTTTTAGATGGCTAATGCAATAACATTTTCCTTTATGAATCACATTGTAACATGTTTAATCATTTCCTTAGTTACGTTTTTAACCCCTTCACGTTCCCATCGGTACTCTGGTACCGATGGGCTATGTTTTTGGGCAGCTAGCTTGCGTAAAGTAGTGAATCTTTGACATTTATTTACGTACAGAAGTGGTGGAGGCTCTAATACAACCCCTATATCACAGCTGTGTGATTCATGGTGCCTTAAACTTATTCCGAGTACGGTTTGGTATCAAATCGCCCCCTTACTGGACAACATTTTCTCCTGTGAGAGAAAATGTTGTCCGTTAGGGGCGATTTGATACCAAACCGTACTCGGAATAAGTTACTATGAAACGTCACGTACCCTGTTAATATCGTATCATATTATAAGTACTTATTTAAAATAAGCACATCCTTGCCAAAGTACAAAATTATTAACCGAGTATTTTGGACAATTTTGGAGCCTCACTCCGTATCCGTAAGATCGAAATGCTTAATAATGTTTTCCAATTTAAGGGGGCTCCAGGTATAAATCAAATTCTTTTTCTTATATAGGATTTCGCTATTTTTTTTCTATAAAAAACTTTATCCTATACCTTATAGAAAAAAATAAAATAAAACTATAGGGTCATCGTTCATTTAAGCTCACAATCTGCTTTTAAAAGATGCATGCATTTTTGTTTAGGTATTTTTTTTCTGTTGAACTAAAAGGAGAAAAAAAGGTAATATCGAAATAAAAAAAAATCAAATTTCAGAAATCGCTTAAATTTTACAATAGTTTAGTACAGTTTATTTGAAAAAAGTAATAAAAAATGTAGGTCACCGATGAGTTAAAAAAAGATATTTTAATTTCAACGCAAAAAAATGGCATTTTTACACCAAAGGCAGATAATTTGGAGCTTTTTCAATTATATAAACATTTTAAAAGTCATCTGGGGCCAAAACGAATTGATTTTTTGGGTTGATTTTTGTACCAAATCATAAAGTAACAACTTATAGTATAATAAATAAAATTTGTAATGAAAAAAAAAGTTTAAATATTTGCTGAATTTTTTGTACCTCCTTAACTCGTTAGTGGAATGATAAGAAACGACATTTCTATACTACTCAGCATATAAAACAATGGGTATGAAAATAATTTCCTTATTATTCCTTACTTGTTTGTAACAGGAAAACAGAAAATAAAAAAAATGGTATTACCTTTTATGTAAAAACGCAAATTGCTCATTGTAATATTGGTTGGCCAATTGATCAGATCAGTGTATCTGAATAGTGTTTGGATGCTATATGCATGCTTATATTTGATAAGGTAAGGAAATGACAAAACAGGTCAAAGCCAATTAGTTTTGATTTTAAACTGTGATTGAATATGTAAACTCATCATAAATACCACGATTCAAATTTAATATCTGCGCATTACGCCTGGTTCGTCTACAAAGACTCATCAGTGACGCTCGAATAAAAAAAAATGAAAAAAGACCAAATAAAGTACGAAGTTGAAGAGTATTGAGGACCAACAGTTCCCAAAAGTTATGCCAAATAATTCAAAGTATAAGATGTAAAAAAGCCTTAGTATTTCAAAAAATTAAAGTTTTGTAAACCGGTAATTCATAATTATGACCATATCAATGATAAATCATGTCAACACAAAAGTTCTGGCTTCTTGGCTAGTAATACCCTCGGGGAATTTGAACTCCATCAGCAGTGGCATCAACCTATATATCATTTTATATTCGTAGTCTATGAAATGAAGATGCAAAGCTCTTTATATTATTATAACATGGCTATTAAGACAAATATGTATGTACAATAATCATATGTCATGTGTTTGATATAACTATTTAAGGATTGGTTAACACAATATTCAAGCCAGTGCACTATCGTGTTTGCATAGTTCAATTTGTTCAGTAGGGAATGAAGCTTTTGAAAGTGGAACTCCAGTAAACATTACATAAATGAATTTTCGATTTGCTGTTTAAGAGGTTTAAAATTGCAATTTAATTCTTAAATATGCTCTTTTTTCTTTCTTTCAGAATACCAAATATAGAAATGCGGTCTATTCTAAGAACTATGTGTGCTTTTTGTTAAACATATATTTATGCTTACAAATTTGTCAAACAGCTTCGTGCAAATTTGACGAGCGATGCCAGTGTAGTAAAACGAGCAAAGAATTTGTAACTGTAGATTGTTCGTGGAAAAACATTTCAAGAATAACGAACTTAACTGAGTCTACTGTATATTTAAACGTATCACACAATTTGATTGACTTCATCGGCGAAGGATTTTTCAAAGATGCAAACATTCTCTCAATATTAGACTTGTCGTTCAATAAATTATCATCTATAAACCTTACAACATTCACTGGTCTTTGCAAATTACGTTACCTTTCTCTTGACAATAATAAATTGATGTATCTAGATCACATTTTTCCAAAAGGACTATTTATACCATTAAAATCACTTTTACATTTAATTTTGAAAAATAACAATAATTACTTGCTTTACAGTCGATATTTTCCGGATGAAACAATTTCAGTTTTATCCGATCTAGAAACATTGGAGTTAGATGCAACAAGCAATAGTTTCTGGAAAAAGGATTTGATAAGCTACTTAAATTGAAATCATTGGTATTAGGGAATGGTTATCACTTTTCAAAGTCAAGTACCACATTCATAAATACCAGAAATCTTCTACTACATAGGAATGAAGAAGTCTCATTTACGAAAGGATCACTCCAAAGCTTAAGATACCTTAAACACCTTGATTTAGTGGTAAATCGTCACCAGTTGAGAATATCGCTGAAGACTTAAAATTCACCTCAATCGAAACTTTAAAACTGGGCCAGTCACAAATTCCTTTTAAAACATTTCCTTTGTATGTTCTTAATAAGGAACTGTTTACCACCAATATCACTGAAATATACATTACAGACAATGCGGGAAAAGCAGGGTACTTTCCACCATATATTGGTTATCCGCCACCAACTCTTCAAATATTGGATTTTTCAAACAACGGTCTCACCCGATTTCATCTTGATATTAGAAACATTACTCGACTTATTCTTAAACAAAATTTACTAGGAAATTTTTTATCGACCAATCCTTATTTTACTAAGGTCACTATTCCAGCATAATTGAGTTTGTTGATATATCTCAAAATGATATAAAGGAACTTGAACCATTCACATTTTTTCATCAACCTTTTTTAAGACATGTCGATTTAAGTAACAATAAAATACAAGACATTACATTCGATTTATCGTCTTTGACGGCACTTGAATTTCTGAATCTTTCTTATAATAAAATCAAGCTTTTCAATGAAAGTACTATGCGTACTATGGACATACTAGTTTTACATAAACAGCTTACTATAGATCTTTCTCAAAATATTTTCAATGTACATGCAGTACAATTCCCTTTTTAAAGTGGATGATCGAAACCAACGTCTTATATGTTGACCTTCATAAGTACATCTGTAGATTAGAGAATGGTAGCATAATAAACATAAATCCGATCGAGTACAGAGTGCTTCAGTTAAACAAAACCTGCAAATCGTACCTAGGACTAACTATAGGTGTATCATTGGCACTTCTAGTTGTTATCATGACTGTTATCGGAAGTTTAGTTTATCGATATCGGTGGAAGATACGATACATGTACTATATGACGAAAGGAAAGTACAGCTATCAGAAAAAATCACCCGATGATGACGATGAATATACGTATGACGCATTTATATCATACTCCGATGGTGACAGAAGTTTCGTCCATCAAGACTGCATTGAGAAACTTGAAAAAGAAAAAAAACATCAGGCTATGCAAACATCAACGTGATTTTATGCCCGGACAAGACATCACTGTAAACATAACAAATTGCATCCACACAAGTAGAACAACAGTATGTTTGATAACAAGAAAGTTTCTCGATTCGTATTTCTGCAGGTTCGAATTCAACATAACACGAATGGAAAGTATTTATTCACGAAATGGGAGGAATGTTTTATTCCTTGTGTTTTATGAACAGCTTCAACCTAAAGAACTTCCACTTGTCATGCTAGAACTAGTCCAGAAAGAGTCTTACATAGAATACCCGAATGAAAACGAAGGAAACGTTGTTTTCTGGGAGAAAATAAAAAAAAGGTTAAGGACAAATGTTCGGGCCTGAGTGTTTGCGATAAACGAAAACAAAACGGTTCATGTTTCATTTTGCTTCCAACAGAATAAATCATCATCTCTAGAAGATTTATTGTTTTGTACCATATAAAAAATAAGATGTGGTATGATTGCCAATGAGACAACTATCCACAAAAGACCAAAATGACACAGACATTAACAACTATAGATCACCGTACGGCCTTCAACAATGAGCAAAACCCATACCGCATAGTCAGCTATAAAAAGCCCCGATAAGACACTGTAAAACAATTCAAATGAGAAAACTAACTAAATAGTCCGGCGACTACAAGCATATTTCAGACGAATTGTGCACATCCTGCTACAAGCATGAAATTTGGCATAAACCTTCCTGAACTATTACTCTTTATTTCAGATAGGGAGGTATTTGAAAAAAATGTCTCACTTCCGGTAAAATCCAAAATGGCGGACTTCATACTTAAATCAGCCCAATGTCGAAGGCTAGTATTTGAAAAGGTGTTATTATCATGCTACTATCATAATATTTGGTACAAATCTTTGTTATGTACTACTTTTGGATATATTATATAGATTAGATGTCTTCAAAAACCCTACTTCCGGTAAAATCTAACATGGCGGACATTGTACTAAAATAAACTTATTTTTTAAGGAGGATAATTAAAATATGTTTAAACGTATTGCTACTATCATTACATTGTGCAGGAACCTTTCTTTGGTGCTTCTAGTGGATACAATGTAAAAGAAATCTGTCTTTAAAACCCCTACTTCCGGTAATATCCAAAATGGCGGACATAGAAATATCAATTCATTATTTAAATATTCAACTTTTTTTCAAAATGTAAAGAAAATGTTGTTTTTTGTGCCGGTCATTAAACATTTGGCTTTAAGTTATCCTCAAAACCCCTAATTCTATTCTGTTGCAAATCTTTAAATACAAAGTTGACACTTCCGGTAAAAAATATGGCGTAAATTTCAAAGATGAGTCCTCAATCCATTTCTTCGATGTAGAGTTTTGGATAGATTGATTAAAACAAAATAAAATCACTATTTTACTAAAACATTACTACTTTTTGGCCAAAAATACATGTTTATGCACAGTCCCCAACACATGCACACAAAGCAGTGCACTGGAAACCCGATTTTCCACATTAACAACGACCGCGACATCCTTTCTTACATCCACAATGTACAAGCTTCTGACAAAATGATGAGGCCTCAGAAAGAGTATTTTAAAAGGGATCCTCTTTGTCCCGTCGCCATCCATTAGCGCCTGGACTGGGTAGCAAAAGAGCCAATCCAAAGCTCGTCCCCCTAACACATGCCCTAGTATATTGCACGTTTTACATGCTGGAAAAGACGAGACCAAGTTGAGGAAATAGCCTCAATTAGCCTTCCCTTTTGTGCAAATAGTTATTTTCTTGCTTCGTTAACCATGTTAGCACCATCTGATAAGTTTGTGCGATCTTACAGTAAAACCCCTGTGTTAAGATAGATCAAACATCATTCTTTATATTAAAGTCACATCTTCAAATGCAATGAATGTCTCCCACGCAGTCTTTTTTCTTTTCAAGCAAAGAGAGAACCGTATCACTAACGGTAAAGGCATTGATCACAATAAGTGTACGAAATAGTAATGACAGCATCATCAGTAACGACTGTTCGAATCATGACTCGTTTAAGTTCGTGATTCACTGCATCAGACACATGCACCATGATTCTAGTGTCAGCCTCTTAATGTGAACATGGTGGTAAACGTAAAATACATCACGTGGTGGATAACACTGAACATCCTGAGCATTTGTTGCTACCATACTCATCAAAGATTTCATCCAATCGGGTTACAGTTTCAAGGTATTTTATTAAGGTAAGGACATACTACCCAATCAGAATACTCGTTAGGAAACACCTTGAAACTATAACAATAGTGGATGTAGTATCGGATGCGTACATAGACAATACTGGTAGTTTGAAGGCTGCTACAAAAAGCAAGAGTTACATTTTGGGGAAAGGGAATACACAGACGAATCCAGGGTCAAAACAAATTCCTCAAAATTGGCAAAGTTTTCTGAGAGATGACGACAATAAGAAAGAACATTTTAGTTTTCATTCACAACAGCTTGCTCAATAAAATTTCGAGGAAAAGGTAGTTGTAGCAACTAATGCTCAGGATGTTCAGTGCTATCCTCCACTTGATGATATTTCAAGTTTGGCACCATCTTTACATGAAGAGACTTACACCAGAATCAAGATGGATGTGTCTGATGCAGTGAAACACAGATCTAGACTTAACTGAGTCAAGACTCGAACAGTCGATACTGATGTCATTGCTGTTTCGCTATTCCGTGACATAGGGGTAGGCGAACTTTGGTTTGCATTTGGAAGTGGGAAAAACTTTAGATATATATCTATACATGACCTTTCAAATGCACTAGGCATTGAGAGGTTACACGTTTGCTGGAAAAGGAACTGCGTTAGTGACATGGATGGCGTTTGAAGATGTGACTTTAGCATTTAGAATGAGTACAAAGCAAGAAAACATGCGTTTTTGGAAGAGGAAAGAGGCTATTCCCACGAGTTGGTCTAGTCTTTTTCAGCATGTAAAGAGTGCAATATACCATAGCGGGTATGAATGAGTAACAAGCTTGGAATTGGTTCCTATGCTAACTAGTCCAGACGCTTATGAATGGCGGAGGAACAAATATGATCCATGGGAACCCTTTTGAACAACTCTTAGTGAGGCCTCTTCATCTTATCAGGAGTTTGTACATTATGGATATAAGAAACAATACCAGTCTTTGTAAATGTGGAAAATCAGCTCTCCGATTGTGAATAAACATGTATTTGCGGCCTAACGAGTATGCTGATTGGGTATAATGTCCTTACCTCAATAAAATACCTTGAAACTGTAGCACAAGTGGATGAATTCTCGGATGCGTATGGTAGTTGTAGCAACAAATGCTCAGGATATTCTATCTTATCCACCACGTGATGAATTTCAAGTTTAGCACCATATTCACATTAAGAGGCTGACACTAGAATCATGGTGCATGTATCTGATGCAGTGAAACACAAACTTAAACGAGTCATGATTCGAACAGTCGTTACTGATGATGCTGTCATTACTGTTTCGCTTTTCCGTGACATAGAGGTAGACGAACTGTGGATTGTGTTTGGAAGGGCAAAAAACTTTGAATTAATATCTATCAATGACCTTTCAAATGCAATAGGAAATGAGTGATCACACACACACTTATTGTGATCCATGCCTTTACCGGTTGTGATACAGTTCTCTCTTTGCTTGAAAAGAAAAAAGACTGCGTGTGAGACATTAATGGCATTTGAAGATGTGACTTTAACATAGAGAATGATGATTGATCAACCTAAATTACCGGGGTTTTACTGTAAGATCGCACAAACTTAACAGATTGGGTTAACATGGTTAACGAAGCAAGAAAAAAACTACATGTATTTGCGCAAAAGAGAAGGCTAATTGAGGCTATTCCCTAAAAATTGGTCTAGTCTTTTCCAGCATGTAAAACGTGCAATATACTAAGGCAGGTGTTTAGGGGGATGAGCTTGGAATTGGCTCTTATGTACCCAGTCCAGACGCTAATGGATAGCGAAGGGACAAAGAGGATCCCTTTAAAAAAAACTCTTTCTGAGGCCTCATCATTTTGCCAGAAGCTTGTACATGTGGATGTAAGAAAGGATGATGCGGTCGTTGTTTATGTGGAAAATCGGGTCTCCCGTAGACTGCCTTGTGTGTATGTGGTGGTGATTGTGAATAAACATGTATTTTTGACCAAATAGTAGTAGTAGTTTTAAAAATATTTTAGTACTTTAGTGATTTTATTTTGGTTCAATCACTCTATCCAAAACTCTACATCGAAGATATGGATTGAAGACTCATCTTTAAAAATTTACGCCAGATTTGATTTTTTTACCGGAAGTGTTAACTTTGTGCTTATACATTTACAACAGAATAGAATAAGCGGTTTTGATGATAATTTAAAGCCAAAAATTTAATGACCAGCACAAAAAAAACATTTTCTTTACATTTTGAAAAAAAGTTGAATATACAAATAAGAAATTAATACTTCTACATGTATGTCCGCCGTTTTGGATATTACCGGAAGTAAGGGTTTTAAAGAAATATGTCTTATACATTTTATCCATGAGAAGCACCAAAGTAAGGTTCCTGCACAATGTAATAATAGTAGCAATACGTTTAAACATATTTCAATTACCCTCCCTAAAAAATAAGCTAATTTTAGTACAATGTCCGCCATATTAGATTTTACCAGAAGTAGGGTTTTTAAAGACATCTAATCTATATAATATATCCAAAAGTAGTACACAACAAAGGTTTGTACCAAATATTATGATAGTATCATGATTGTAACACCTTTTCACATACTAGCCTTCGATATTGGGCTGATTTAAGTATGAAGTCCGCCATTTTGGATTTTACCGGAAGTGCGACATTTTTTTTCAAATGCCTCCCTATCTAAAATAAAAGAGTAATAGTTAAGGAAGGTCTATGCCAAATTTCATGCTTGTAGCAGGATGTGCACAATGTTTCACAAAGCCGCCGTACTAAAATGAATGTTAAGTTAACTGCATTCTGTTCAGAAGTTGTTTATTTGGATTTTTATTATTGTAAAATAGTATTTTTTTCTTCTATTCTTTAGTTATAATTGTATAATACCAGTGCTTTGTAGTTACTAGACAAAAAAGCCAAGGTCATGAACGCAGTGGTGGTGGTGGAAGCCAAATATAAGTGTTAATCTAAAATTTTCCTCGTCGATTTGCATTAGTCTTAAATAAGGAACTATCAAGCGTTGGTTAATAATCAAAATACAGATACAATTTTCCATCAAGGCTCAAGATGTCTTTTGACGTTTGCTTTGGTTTTGTTCTGCGTTTCTGTTGTTCCGTTGTTTTCCTTATGTATTTCGTGTGTTTCCCTCGGATCTATTTGTTAACAGGATTGGATTTTAGCATATCGAATTACCAAATGAATTATGACTATTAAACAGCGGTATAGTACCACCTTTGTTCCTTATAACCTTCTTATTTTGGCTAAAAACCATATTGGCCAAAAGTATTATCTATATATTCCTGTATATAGAGTAGTATATCAAATGTTTATGTGTTTTATATTAGCTCATTATCCTTTTTTTTTAATTCCTCTCATTGTTTTAAATTATAATTGTGATTATATCAATTTATGTATAAAGTTATGTAAATGAAGAGGTGAGATCATAATAAAATATTGGGATTTGTAATGTTTTTATCTTGTATCACGGAGAAATTTTAAGAACGGTAAATTTCGTTTTATATTGGATGTTCCCATCTAATCGAATGATTTTTATTTGCAAGTTGTGTGATGAAAATTAATTCGCTTATCAATAGTTTTAATAAAAAAAATGTTTGTATCTATTTTTCTGCATTGAAACTCATTATACAAACATGAAAAGAAGGACAAAAGATACCAAAGGGACAGTTAAACTCATAAATCAAAAATAAACTGACAACGCAATGGCTAAATATGAAAAAGACAAACAGACAAACGATAGTACACATGACACAACATAGAAAACTAAAGAATAAGCAACATGAACGTTGCTGCTATAGATAACTTTTTTGTGTCGTTGAATAATAAATATAATTAAAATACTATCTAATAATCAAAAGGTTTTCCTCAGTTGAAAAACTAGCCAACCACTATCTTAATTGTTTAATATGAATACCATTTTAGTCCTTAACACTATTTTTCTAGTATAAAATATGACCCCTACAAATATTTTTGAGTTAACCTATCATAAGTACTGAGGTAAATGGTAAATGTTTATAATGTTTGATTAGCTCAATCCCTTTACTCCATTATATGGTTTGAAATTAGAATACACTGGATGAAATATAACTTCAATTCAAGAATTAAAATGAATCTATCAAAAAAGTAAAGTTAAATACAACTAGTATTAAATACACTAATGCACATTTATTTATGATGTACATTAATAATGTTACAAGTTGAAAGGAAAGGTAAAGGCAACTGTAGTATACCGCTCTTCAAAAGTCTTAATTCGTTTGAGGGAAAACGAACTATGCATAGTTCTACAACAGGTGCAATGTCGTTCATACAACTGGTGTGATTTTATCAAATTCATGTTGAAATATAAATTCTACGTGGCTCGCTCGATATATCACTTTTTTGAAAGGTCTGCTTGACTGTATGCATCTAAACAAGGACTGTTTGATTCCGTAACAAGTGTCGGATATATTCCATGAAATGTTATTTTAGCTGTATCAAAAATATCTCAAATATGATGTGCTTACATTTATTTGATATAATATATTCAATTTTCAAAATAATATTGAGATAAAAAAAACCTATATATATTGGTTTTATTTTGGGTTTCAACGAAAAAGAATGTTTAATTTGATGCTGTTAGCCCCACCAACGAGAACAACAAAAACATATTAAAAAGATAGATTAGAAAATCTTTTTCATTAATTTCGTTACAACCACAGTTTTTTTTGCAAACAAAAACAAAGAAAGGCAAATGGAAATGCGGAGACTGATGTTGTTATTTTGAAAAGTTTCCCAATTCATTGGATGTAGAAAAGACTTTCGAGATCCATTCATTTTAAAATGGTTTCGAACGGTCCACAAGAGATGTTACCGTCTCCTTGTGATTGTTACGAACTGGGTAATACCATACATTCGTCTGAGCATCCTTTTGTAACATCATATACTGTAAGGCAGCTACTTAATCAAAATACAATAATTCACGATCAAAGCAAATGTGTCAATGAAAAGATTCGTACAAGAACAGTTTATGTAGAACATTCCATAATAAAATGAATCTTTATTAATTTAAAAGTTTTCTTTATACACATAGTCAGAACGATATTGCACCTATTAAAGAACTATTTTCTGCTGTTTCCCTTTGACGAAACCTCCTTCATGATAAATGTACACAATAAATAAATTGTATCAGCATCTTAAATTGTATATTACTTGCACAAGTGTATATCATAATGGTTGAATTTAACTTTGTTTAGATGATAGATTCATATCAATTGATGAATGGAAGTTATATTCCATCTAGTTTTTTAAAATTTCAAACAATATAATGGAGTAAAAGGGTTGAGTTAATTAACCTAATAAACATATACCTTTTACTTAAGTGCTATTTTTGGTTTCGGTATCGGTTTCGGTTTCGGTATCGGCTTATGGTTGATCCTTTAACTTTACTTTCCACTATAAAGAGGATGTTCTCTCACTAAAAAAATCAACTTTGGTGACTATGTTGAACTGATCTATCCCATCGAACTAGAGATTAAGGATACAACAGGTACACATAGTATTCTCATATCTTGAGTTACATCTAGAAATTGACGATGTGATTCGGTTGGAAACAAAACTTTACGACAATAGAGATGATTTCAGCTTCCAAATTGTGAATTTATTTCTATATAGCAACATTCCAGGAGCGCCTGCATACGGAGTATATATCTCCTATTTTATACGTTATTCCTGGCATTGTATTTCCTTGATAGAGTATTGCTGCTCACAAGGAAGATATTAAACCAGGAATAATAAAAGGTAAAGTTTAAATCATCCCTTCGTAAACATTACGGACGCCACGAGTTGGTTGACCTTTACGGAATATCCGTTTCACCAATGATATCGAATATGTTTTTAATGTCGTAATTACAATCCCGTTCCTTTTCCACAAATGTGACGTACCGAATAAGTCTATTTACCGGGTTTGTAATAACATGAGCAACACGATGGATGTCACATGTGGAGCAGGATCTGCTTTTCATTTTAGAGCACCTGAAATCACCCCCAGAACACGAACCGTGTTGTCTTGTCTTCTGGTATTTTTCTAGGTTGTGTCTTGTGTACTATTGTTTTCTGTTTGTCTTTTTCTTTTATATCGATGGCGTTGTCAGTTAATTTTTTTTTCTATGCGTCTGAATGTCAATCTGTATCTTCCGCCCCTCTTTGTTCATGCTATAGCATTTACATATCTCAATTGATACGCTACGCTAATGTATGTTCACACTTTATGGATATAATTAACAGGAGTGCGCTCCTTACACATAAACTGCTCCGTCTGAGTTATGAAAAAGAACGTCTGAACTCGACACTATAATAGTATTACTATCCCAATTACTAATTGGTTAATCGATAAGAGAATTCAGTTTTACAACACACCAACGAAAAGTAAAATCACAAACATACTGAAATCCGAGTAAAATTCAAAAATGGAAAGTTCTAAATCTAAATCTAAAACACAACAAACAAACAAAAGGACAACAACTGTCATATTATTGACTTGGTACAGGCATTTTCTTATGTGGACAATTTAACCTGGTTTTATAGCTAGTTAAACCTCACACTTGTATAACAGTCGTATAAAATTCCATATTTTAGTGGTTTTATATCTTTAAATACCAGATTAGTCGTCTGAGTTTTGTAAATTATGAATTGTGTCATATTCTCGTTTCTGTCATTTCGACTGATTGCCGACTTGCCTGGTGGGTGAGGGAAACATATTTAGCAGGAGACTCTTACCCTGTCGATGAACCCAACTACTTTCGATTTTTGATTTTATAATTTTTTGTTTGCTCCGTCAGCCAGATACTTACTCATTACTCACCTAAATTATAGTAAATTGCTTCGGTGAGAGCAGCTGGATACGATGTCCAACCATGAAAAGTTGGGGCCAAAATGGAAACAATATTTACGCTTGATCCGGGCCGGAATTTGGATTGTAATTAAATTTTGATACATAATAGGTTTCTGACACAGAATGAATGTAGTAAGAAAACTTCAAATAAGTTATATGATTTTAATTTATATTCAATTGATGCTGTTGTGCAATACACTATGCTGTTGCAAATTGACCCCCCCTAAAAAAAAAAAAAAATTAACCCGATTTCTTTTCCTTTCCTTTCGTTTTTTCAATACACAATACTGTTGAATATTAACCCCCAAAAAATAGTATCTGAAGATATTTTATTTAATTTCTAAAATCTGAAACGGGACAAAATGCCCCCATCCAATTTTTTTTCACCTTCCCCTTTCCCTTTTTGGCCCCTAATTCCTACACAGGGACCATAACCCCCAAAATCAATCCAAACCTTCCTTTAGTGGTTGTAGACCTTGTGTTTAAATTCTATTGATTTCTATTAACTTATACTTAAGTTATTATCCGGAAACCATCTGTTTTGATAAAAACGACAAACAACGGAGATAATTTTGTTCAAATCATCATATTTTTAGTCCTCTTCTTTCCGTCAGCATGTATATTTAAGACCCGTTTTTTTGTTAATAAGAAACATTGGTTTGCTGTTCTCATTAACGTTAACCACATAAAGCTTCTTTTTTTTTTTTATCAATAACGTATGCGTATTTTAGAATGATTTATTAATAGTAAACATAACAATTATCAAATTACAAATTAGAAGTATATCAGATATGTGATGTTTATAATTAATGTGTTTATTGAGTACGTCTTTAGGTACATTTCGTGAGGTATGTTCATCTGAACATTCAATTCAAATACATGTTGGATTATTTTGACTGCTTTACTGATCATGATTAAAAACATGCTAAAATTCTAATCTAAAGTTTTAATTCAAGCATCAAGTACACTTAACATTATTGGTAATTAGTTGAATAAAGGCAACAGTAGTTTACCGCTATTTAAAAGTCGATTGAGAGAAAACAAAAATGAAAATCGAGGGAAGTGCATCAAATATGTGGGGAAAACGCTAAATTGTTAAATTGAGGTATATGTGAGTTAAATCTTGCTTTATCGACATATGCACAATTAAAAATTATTCCATATACCAAGTATAGTTTACGTTTTAGTTAAAGTATCTAAGAATCAAACCTAACCGCAACAATTTAACATTGACTACCATGCCATGACAATTAGGTCTAGCTCAGATAAGCCCTATTTGACGGACATATGTATCTACAAGAGTACCAAACATCAAATAAAGTTAACTTTTTGCCTTTAGTATCGGAGGCATGGACTTGAGCTTGAGAAATCACCATGCTTAGTGATCTTTGAAATGATGTCAAAGTCATGTGAACCCAGTCGTTGCAAGGACCCAGTATTCCAATAACAATAAGTTAAAAATTACATGAAAAAAACTTTTAGTAGCCATTAAACCGTAGAAATGAGATCAAGGGCAATGAATATATGACGAATAGGAACATTAGAGCATGAAGTACCGGTAGTAAACCAAATACTCAGTCTTCGGAAATAAACAGCTTGGTGCAAATAGTTTCAATGCCATTATTGTCGACTAATTAGCATCCCTATTCGCGCATTATGTGACTTTTAAAATGAGTAAAAACTGAAACAATAGTTAAATAGATATAGGAAGATGTGTTGTGAGTGCCAATGAGACAACTTTCCATCCAAATAACAATTTAAAAAAGTAAAACATTATAGGTCAATGTACGGCCTTCACCATGGAGCCTTGCCTCACACCGAACAACAAGCTTTAAAGGGCCCCAAAATTACTAGTGTAAAACTATTCAAAAGTAAGCTGTTTTAAGCTGTTAAATACTTTCCTTCCTTTTTCTTTCTGACTTTTATGAAGTTGTTATTTTCCGAGACAAAACACATACGATGAAACTAATAAGGACTGAGTTGTATTAACAGTATCGAAGCATAATGACTTTAAAAAACGAGAATGAAATAAAACAATACATGTAGTAAAATACAAATTCTTGTCATATATTTTCATCATCCATGATCAGTATGATTTCTGCATGCAATAAAGATATGTTTGAACTTTTCTGTCAATACCTTTGCTCAGCTAGTTACGCTTTGTATGCCACAGAAAACAGCAATGATGCAAAATGTTCGAAACCCTTTGTACAAAGAAAACGTTTGCTTTTTGGTAAGGATAAATCGAGAAAAGCTTTTTGCATGCAAGAGATTTATAGAGTATCATTCTCATCATATAACAGACAGTATGCATAGAAATAGTTCAAAAAGCAACAAATTTTAAAAAACAAAACAATACAGCAAATATTAAATTTCAATAAACACAACCAAAATGAGATAAAAAAAAAAAAACCATGAACACATCAAAAACCAAGTACTTACTCAAGCAAAAAAGCTTAAATAATATCTATGATATATTTTACTCTGGTCAGTAAATATACCACAAATAAACATCATAAAATAGTACATACTAGTCTAAATCGATGTAAGGGGGTGTTCCATATCAATTATAAATGTAACTTTATTATATTAGATCTCATTACTTATATCCCAACTGTAATAACTCCACGTATATCCTTTCGTGCTCCAAGTAAGTAAGCTTACTCAGATTTTTTTCTCAAAATGAAATAATTCAAAGTAAAACGAATCTAAATTCGATTGTTATAATATATAGATAAAACGATGGCTGATCGAGCAAAAATATCAATAACAACATTGAAAATAATTGTCAATAAATTATGGAATCAGGAGAAAAGATTAATACGTTCATGTCTCACAAATAATCTACATCTGCTTTAACATATAAAAGACGTTTGTTACAAAATATGCTTCCAGGGTTTAGTCGTGGCTGGGTCAAAAAGCGAGATGTAAAGAAAGCGGTACTTGATATGAATTGTTCATGTATTGTGTGTGACACTTTCAAGAACGTTTCGAAAACAGAAAGGACAAAAAGAGGTATGTACACTACAACATTGAGGATACTTGTTGCCTATGACTCTACTTAAATTTAAAGTAACGAAAACTTCTGTCATATTTGTAATAAGTTTAAAAAAAAGAGGGGCGAAATATACCAGAGGGACAGTCAAACTCATAGATCGAAAATAAACTGACAACGCCATGGCTAAAAATGAAAAAGACAAACAGACAAATAATAGTACACATGACACAACATAGAAAACTAAAGACTTAGCAACACTAACCCCACCAAAAACTGAGGGTGATCTCAGGTGCTCCGGAAGGGTAAGCAGATCCTGTCCCACATGTGGCACTCGTCGTGTTGCTCATGTTATTACAAACCCGGTAAATAGTCTAATTCGGTAGGTCACATTCATGAAAGGGAAGGGGATACATTAGTTATCATTATAACTATTATGACATTTGTATTGTTGTCGAGAGTCTAATTCGAAAGGTTACATTAATGAAAGGGAAGGGGACAAAGAAGTTATCATTATAGCTATTATGACTTTGTTATTGTTGTCGATGGTTTTATGTGCTTTCTGATCTTCTGTTTATTTTTCTTCTTATTATTTCTTATTATTTCTTTTTCTTCTTTTTTTTGTTATTTGAATTCTGAAATTGAACGTTCAAAACTCTTAGTTTATATCAAGAACACAAAAAACGTAAATTGTCTTCAATTGTTTTAGACACTATCAATATATTACTTTACTATATAATTAATCTTATACATGTTGCGGTGGATCATTTGGGTCTTAGTGGTTTCATTCTCATCTTGAAAAAAACCCCGAAATCTGTGAGAGTTGCAGATACTTACTATAAAATCAAAAACTTAATTAAATATATTTTTCAAAATGTTTGGCAGGTCCTTTTTGCATCATTACTTATTCCACTGACTCCTCAGTGCAAAACATTACAAAATAGACAGCCCCTCCTCACCTCCATGAAGCCTTCCACAAAACATATATTATACAATGTTCAAAGTTAGCATAGGAAAGAATGGCCAAAATTATTATACAATTATAATTTGTCTTTATTCACATATCTCCTATATGCAGCTTTCATAGAACTACTTTTAGGCTTTTTTTCAATTGCTAATTTTAGTGATTCCAACCTTGATTACCATATTCTGTTGGGGAGGTCTCCGTACATCTCGTTTCATTAACAAACATAGCTATGTAATGCAAAGATAGACGGTTGCAACTTGGTTGAAATTTGCAAAGATTTGAAAATAGTTATCATACCTCCAAAATGATATGGAGTGTAAAACAAAAATGTCAGATTGCAAGGTTAATCTCAACAATACGTTCATCGAAAAATATAGAAAGAAGTTGGCGGTTAGCAGTTTATATCGGCCATTGAAAAAATTAAGAACTCTAGAAAAATCTTTAATTTTGTGATCTTTTAAGAAGATATAGGGGGTATATAACTACTCCTTTCCTCTACCAGTCGTATTTTAGGAAGAAATGAATGATAGACATTTCTGATTTAAAGATATGAAATACCATTATTTTATGTCTTAAAAACCATTGCCATAGAAACATACTTGTGTTAGTAAAAAATAACAACCTTAAAATAACTGTTTGAAAAATAAGCAAAAACTGTACAAGGAAAAGAACGATTTTTCATTATAAATTTTGTAAAGAATACTTATGTATATTGAAAAGGATATCAAATTTAGTATATGCACAAGTATATGGCAGTTTAAGAACATATATGTCTGAGTGCGAAAGAGCCATGAAAATACTAAAGGCGTCCGTGTTGTTGTGAATATATAAAATCACATTCTTTTTAATCCCCACTTCTGTACAATAATTTTGGGGGGTATTCTTTCAAGTGAATACATGTTTTATTTTAATTTCTATATAGGCTACCTTTAATTATTGTAAGATAGGCAAATCTTACCAAAGGGATATTCATACTTTCAAGTAAAAAAGAGACTAACAACACTATGGATGAAAATGAAAAATACCAACAAACAAACATACAAACAGCAGTACACAAGACACAATATAGATAATGAAAGACTGAGCAGCACGAACTCCACAAAAAAAAAAAACTGGGTGTAATTTTCTAGAATAGTAGGCAGACTCTTCCCCACAGTGTGGCATCGTTGTGTTGTTTATATGAGTGCAAACCCCGCGATAAGCCTTATTCAGTAGGTCACATTCGGGAAAACTGGGACATATTTGTAGTTACATCAATTGCCTGCAATTGGAACATGTTTGTCGTCATCTGTGAAACAGATATTTTATAACAGTTAACCAACTTGTGAAGGCTCGCTTAAATTAACGAATGGATGATTTCAACTTCAACACTTTGGACTCTTGGTATAATGCTCAAAATGTTCTTGCATAGCAAAAACGATCCAAGAAATTAACTTCCTTGCCTTTTAAAAGTAAAATTACAAAAATACAAAACTCCGAGGAAACGTCTAAACGGAAAATCCATAAGAAAATGGAAAAATCGAAAGCTCAAACACGTCAAACGGGTAGATAACAACTGTCATACTCCTAACTTGTTACAGGTATTTTATTATGTAGAAAATGGTGGTGAATATAAAAATCTCGTAAATATTTGTTTTGTTCAATCAAAGAACATTCCAAATTTATAAAGTTTGCCTTTGTGTTTAATTTGAAACTAACTAACCCTCAATTAGATTTAAAAAACGAAATATGACAAGTTAAGTACAATTTCAGTAATTTACCATAATTGTTTTTATTATTCTATGAATGGAAAACAAGAAAAAATTTCAAAAGGTTCCCATTCAAAGAACAATGGTGATAATCTCCTTCTATGTGAAATTGCATCCTCTTTTGATTTATTAATAGTGAATGAATCTTCCGAATTTCGTTCCAAATACCATCAAATATATATATATATAATGAGCATACATTATTTTTTTAATTTAAGGTTTTGTATCAGAATGTTACTTTTATCGAAACTTCTTCCAAATGATTTATGGGGTTTAATAGATATGGAAAGATGTGGCATGAGTGCCGATGAGACAACTCTCCATCCAAGTCAGAATTTATAAAAGTAAACCATCATAGGTCAAGGTACGGTCTTCAACACTGAGCCTTGGCTTAACCGAACAGTTAAGGGTCCTAAAAATGTACTAGTGTAAAATCTTTTAAACGGGAAAACCTAGAGTTTGATCTTTAAGTATGTTTCAATAATTGTAATGCTTTAGCAGTCCAGTATTGTGGGAGTTTTATTTGAATATGTCTTGAAATTGGTGTAGGATTATTAACTGTTACAAAACTTTAATTATAAAATGTTAAACTGATACATATAAAGTGTATGGCTTTAACGTTTAGAAAATCTGAATGAACTTTTGATAATAAACAGTAGGGTGATCTTTGTATTTTTATATTTCTTTGTAATGACTTTATTTGATTTCGTTGCAGTTTGTGGATCAATAATTTCTACTCAGAGAAAAATAAACTCATAATGGAACGCAACGATTTAGGCAAGATCAAAAATTTTACAGATAATCAATTTGTTAAAAAGGTAAAATATAAGATTTCAATCCTGGTATCAGTGGTGAGTTTTTTTGTATGGTATAACTAAATTATAAGAATTTGAGTCAAATTGGTGAACATAAATTTGATAGCTTTTGCCCTTTTGAATTGAAAAAAATAGATTAAGGGAGTTAATTCGGGATTCTTTGAATTAATGAATAATTTTACAGGAAAATTACAAAGGAGTAGGTCCGGTAAGGTCCGATTTTGGCTTCAAATTTCAATTTCATCTGTCGAAAGATTTTGGACACTTTTTAAACACTTAAGTGTCTATTTCAGTTGATTCAATAAGTTTATGTGAAAGATTACTCATTAAAAACGCTCCGATTCCAGCTTAGATATGAAAACTTTATAAAATATGCCCAAAAATGTCACTTTCCAGATGGTTTTTGTCAAAAATGAAAGTGGCTGCATCCGTGTTCATCCTTAACCTTTATATATGTTATGTATTATCTTCAAATACAACTTACATTTCAATATTTAGAATGAACACGAATGGTGCAACTTTCATTTCATGCGTTAAAATACATAATACAAATATGATATCTGATTATTAAAAATGTATTGACTGATTGATATTCAATTGTTTTAATTCAGCTATAAAGAAAGATGCCATATACTTGCTGATGGGTGAGTGTTTTAGTAAACCCATACACAAATGTTTTAGGAATGTAGACTAAATTATTAGTTACTACAACCTTTATCGAAAAACGATGACTTATATTTTTCATAAGAAATTTAGATTTGATTGTCATATATACTAATTTAAACCTTTATCGTGCTACCAGCCTATTCATTTACCGTGGTTTCTTTTTCCAAGAATCAACGCTCCTTAAATCTGTTGATGATATAGACTGACCTAATTATATTCAATAGTTTCCTTTGTTTGCCTTATTTCTTAAGGATTGAAATGTGTAATTGACTGATTATTGTTCACTAGTTGAATGTATTTAAAAAAATATTTTTAATTTTTTATATTTCTTTATGTATTAAATTGAAATGGAACCCCTTCGTGAAATCTGTTAGAAGTTTAGCTGGCATCAAAACATCGACGAAAAATCTCGGCTATCAATGGGTTCAAATTTGGGTGTCTTATTTAATATACATAAATGGACATAGAATTTCTATGATACACTTCGGTACAACGGACACAAATGGCTTGTTCCTGTACCATTGTACCAGATGCGTTGACGTATACGTATCTGGGAACATACTAAATAATTTGGCGTACTATCTTGTAGTGATTGTTCCCACTCGCCTAATATTTAAAGCCCTTCTGGACGTATTTTTTTCAGGTGAACTCAACTTAATTCAACATGAACATTTCGAAAGGTTATATATCCTGGTTAACAAACATTTGGGTAAACTTTCCACAAATGCAAAGATTCCCATCGCCAACATACATTCTTGAACCTCAAGACTTGACACCGTTTTTATAGAGTCGTAATGACTAATTGCCTTTTTCACTAGAAATATATATATATAATTAATTAACGGTGAGCTAAGTTCTATTTTAGCAAGGGTCCCTTTTCAAAAGTCTCCCTATTTAAAAGTCTTGTTTTTGCTAGGTGCTCTTTTAAATTTTTACTGCGTTTATACGCAATGATAGGCATCTGTTTGAATATTGTTTTACAAAATTCATCTCTTTGCAAAATTTGCCAATGTTTCTTAATAGCTCTGTTAAGATTTATAACTTTAGGGTTATATTTAGTTACTAGTGTAAGTGGAATTTCCCTTTGTCTAAAATTATCTGACAGAGTACTGCATCGTTTTATCTTGTATTTCACATCTTTTATGTTTTTTGCAGTATCCAACTTATCATAGCCTCTACCTATAAGTTTATTCTCCAAAGTCAGAAGATGTTTGTTAAGATCAGTTTCGTTGCTATTGTTTCTTAGTGACGAATTGTTTCACCTGTTATAATACTTCTAAAAGTATGTTTAGGATGTGCACTTGTAATTGGGAGGTACTGATACATTTCAGTTGGTTTGACGTGTAACCTGATGTCAAGGACATCACTCGATTTAAAACGCTCCCCTTTGTACACCTCAGTATCTAAGTACTTCTGTATCGGAGAAATTATATGTAAACTTAAGTAGAGGGTCAATGTTGTTTGCAATTGCAAAGAACTCATCAATTTGTGATTTGTTGCACTCTGTTATCATGAAACCATCGTCACGATATTGACAAATCATACTAATGCTATTTTCAAATTGAAATCTGTCTAAGATTTTTGTAAATATTGTTGACAGATGCAGATCGGTGGCAGTGGGTGATAATATTCCCCCTTGTGGCGGCCCTATAACTTGTTTATATAAAGTCCCATTAAATTGGAAGTCATTGTTTTCCAATATAATTTTTGCAAAAGATATTAGATCTGATTTGTTTTGTACTTTAAACTTATACTTTGTTCGATCAATTTGATCTAAAAAATTCTTGGTTGTATCTAGTAAATTGTCAATGTTCATGTTTGTATACATTGAAGTTACATCATAGGCAATTAGTGTACAACTACGTACACAGGTCTTTGACTCTATCCCGTTGATAAAATCTTTTGTGTCTTGAATGTAAAACTCTAGTTTACTCAATAAAGGTTTAAATATTAAATCTAAAAACTTTTCAATTCTTCTGGTTGGAGAATTGCATTTATTGATTATAGGCCTGAAAGGCACAGCTAATTCTCCTATTTTATACCCATCTATTTTGATAGCTTCTAATGAGTCTTGCTGAATTTTATGTATCTTAGGAAGAAGGTACATGTATCCATGTTTAGGATTTTTGCAGTCACTTAAGACGTTATAAGTGTGCTCATCAATTTCTTAATCTGTAAATTGTTTTTTACAATCTTTGAAATAGATCTAGTGATAACCTCTGTGTTTATATGATTTATTTTCTTGTAATGATCACTGTTTAAGTGATTAGTTCCTGCATTAATATAATCTAGTGTGTTTACTACCACAGTTGTGTTGTTTTTATCTGCTTTAGATATATAGATGCTGTCATCTTTTATAAGATAATTGAAAGCTGAACGCTCTGCTAGTGTTAGGTTGTGTTTGAACTGTTTAACCTTTAATCTAGAAATTTCAAGTTTTGTATCAGTTATGTAACATTCAAGGGCATTGTTTCCGTTAGGAGGAATATGCCCTGTTTGTAAGTATAAAGGATGGATTTCTTTAATTGTGTTCGTAGAGCAGTGAAATCTACATCTCAATTTTCTAGCTAGTTCAAGAATATCCTTCATGATTTGTTTTCGTATGTAAGTACCTGAAACTTTAGGAGTAGGAATAAACTTCATCCCTTTTCCCAAGAGGAGGTATTCCTCATTTGTCAGTAGTCTACTGGACCAGTTCAACACAAACTTTTTGCAAGATTCTTCTCGAATCTTTCTTGATTTGTACTTGTTATTTAGTTTACGGGTTTTAAGTTTTTCCCGTTTTCTTTTGTTCCTATATCTACAGGAACTCTTAAATCTTCTGCAAACCATCCTAACAGTAAGAATAAATTGGTAAGAAAAACAGGTCTCTGATAAAATGTCGCATTCATAAGATGAAAAACTGTGTGAATAATCGACCAAAGTCTGTTTTCAGAGACAAAGAGTCTGTGAAATTTTATCATCTCTTCTCGATACGTATGTTGTTGATCCTGTGGACAAAACTTTAAATGATATTGTCTTTGTATGTAAATCGTACTATTACAAGTGTCTTGTAAAAGAATTAGGAATAAATGAGCACTCAGGTAATCCCACCTTCAAAAAAACATATAATTCGACATGGATGAGATATTGGTGAATCATACGTCCTTCATAGCCTCAATGAACATTACACTAAACAGCAAATCAGAGAATTTAACTTGTTTGTATTGGGTACCTAAACTTCATAAACAACGGTATATTTCCGGCTTATCTTCATGTTAGACTAAATAATTATTAGATTGACAAAACTCATGTCCGCAGAGACAGAGGGTCTTAAGAAATACTGTGGAACTGTTTACTCGCGTAGTGGTATTAACCATATGTGGATTTTAAAACCTCAAAAGAAGTTCTGGATAATTTCAAATCTCGATCTTTTTCTGAAATTAGTTCTATCAAAACGTTTGATTTTAAAGCATGTTTCCACAATTACCAATGTGTAATTAAAAAAATCATCTAAAGGCAATACTCCATAATGCAATTTGACATCTAAATGGTAGCAAACGTTTTAAATTATTTAATTTGGGATACCATACGTCATATTTTATTAATAGTGCAAAAAAAAGTAAAACATGCTACACAGATGAACAAGTGACCAGTATGCTGGAGTTTCATAATGACAAAATTGTTAAATCCTGATGTAGACTTCAATAAATTGTCGGCATTCCTATGAGAATAAATTGTGCGCCTCTTCTACTAGATATCTTCTTGTTTTCATATAAGTCGGAGTTCCTTCAGACACTTGTCAAAAAAACATCAGATCAAAGAATCCAGATCATTTAATTTCACATTCAGGTATATTAATGACAAACGAAAAACAACTAACGACAACAACTTTTTACAGGTTCAGTAAATGAGTATACGAGTATTACTTTGACAATACATTAACGGTTATTTAATTTTACATTCAGACATATTGATGATGTTCCTTCCATTAACAATCCAAACTTTTCTGATTGGATTCCGTTAATATATCCCCAAGAACTAGAAATTAAAGAAATAACAGACACGGTTTCCTCCTTCTCATCTTTACATTTTAGACATATATCTTGAACTTGACATACATGGTCATTTCAGTACCAGAATTTATGACAAACAAGACGATTTTAATTTTGAAATTACCAATTTACCCACCTTAGTAGCAATATACCACATTCAGCTGCATGTGGGATATACATTTCTCAACTTATTCCGTAATCAAGAGCTTGCAGCTTTTTCTCAGACTTTGTTAAACGTCACCAGTGTCAAAGCAGAAAGTTGATGAACAAGGAGTATGTCAAAGAACGCCTCGTCCTTTTTCTTAAAAGAAATCATGGGGAGGTACCAAGACTTAATTGATAAATATTCCATATCAACTTTACTCTTTGTTCGACTCTCCCTCTGGTATCGTTCGTCCCTCTTTTACAAATAATACACGATGGTCTTGAAGTATGGGTTCTGGGTACTGACGTTGTTTATCATCTTAATAGCGTGTTATCGTTTTTTTGTTTTTTTTTATATTTCGTTTTCAATATCAGTTTTCCTGTTGATATATAAAGAAGATGTGGTATGATTGCCAGACAACTCTCAATAAGTTTACAGCTATATGTTACCGTACGGTCTTCAACAATTAGCAAATCCCAAACCTCATAGTCATCTATAAGAGGCCCCAAAAATCAAAAGTATCAAACAATTCAACTGAGAAAAGTTATTCCAATATAATGTACTAATACAAATATATAACACAGCAACAAACGACAACAACCGAATTGCATGATCCTGACTTGGGACAGGCACATACAAACATAAAGTGGCGGGGTTAAACATATCACCGGGATCCCAATCCTTCCCTAACCTGGAATAGTGATATAATAATACAACTTAAGAACGAAATTTAAAAATCAGTTGAACAGGCTTAACTCATCAGATGGACGCAAATAGAAATACATATAACAAAAACATAGTGTGGACGTGATCGAGTTATTGTGCATCCAAACAATAAAAAGACTCTAAGTACAGTTCTGAGAATACTCTCGGTTAATAACACCTAGTTCAAGGCCAATAACAACTATTCAATATATCACCTGAGATCACCCCCCGTTTTTGGTGTAGTTCGTGTTGCTTAGTCTTTAGTTTTCTATGTTATGTCTTGTGTAGTATTATTTATCTGTTCACAAATAGTGAAGTATTTGAAAAACGAATAAGACATTGTTTCAATCCCTTCCAGTTTGACTTGTAAACGCTTAAATAAATGCTTTTATAATTAGCTAGAACGTTATATGTATAACCTAGCCAGTCCATATTACTGTTGATAGCTTTAGTTTTTATTTCTGCCTCATACAGTTGTGATAGTCCATAAATGGACATGTGGTGTTTCAGATGACGAATGCAAATCTAGTTTCCCTGTGTGGAAGTGAAACACATTGTAACACATCTAATTATCCCTGATTACGTTACAACTAAACAATGGAATTCAAAAAGATTGTGACAATTTGTCACAATTTCAACTTTATTTTCTCTACAAGTTATTCGCTATGATATTAAAGTTTTTTATTAGTCGAAAGTTTGACTAAAATAAAAAAAATCCAAATTAATTTCTTTGTTTATTAATTTTGTTAGTATTAGACAAAAGAAACAGATAAATAATCTTTGCAAATTTAATAACGTGATAAACGTGATTTATTTTAGGTAAATTTCGGTGACCAGACAAATTCTTTAATGAATATTACATTCCACGAGTAACAAAAAAAAATTAAATAAACGAAAACTAAAGAACTATACGAGTATCACTTTCATTGACAATTAACTACAACAGTATCCAATACAAGTTTAAGTTTTCGTATGATCAAAAAGATTCGAAAATATTAACCTCCTTCTTTTAATGGATACTTTGTTAGTTGGATTATTTTTTTGTTAACTTTTTCCTTTCACAGTATTTTATTTGTGACTCTGAAAATAATATTAGTTACATAGTGTGTTAGTGACCTAATACGATATATACGGGGTTAGTAAATTCCATATGGGGTGAGAGTGAAGCTCGAACCCCATATGGAATTTACTTACCCCGTATATATCGTATTAGGTTAATAGCACACTATGTAGCGAATTTATCTTACCGACTATCTTTATTTGTTGAATCTCGACTAGAGTTGTCTCATTTACAATCATACCAGGTCTTTATATCAAAGTGTTCAAATCTACAACTTTAAGAATCCACTTTCATTGTTCTTATTTAAACAGAAAAACTAATGTCAACAATAACAATTGAATATCAATAACCTTGATATAACAATATTAATTAAAACAAAATGTTCAATACATTTAGGCGACAAATAGTGTCAAAGTCAACAGGCAACACATTTTTTGTGTACAAAATTGAAAAATAAATGTTTATGTCAACATGACAAGTGTGATAATTTCATCACAACTACTTGTTGATGGTAAGGTTGTGTATAACAGTTACATTGCCATAGAAGATCTGACTCTGAGGTTTTGTCGACTGCATGCATGTGGTTGTTTGTCTGTATTGGATGGGTTTCGGCCCGTTGTCATCAAATTCTCCTAAAATATCCCCAATGTCAATATCCTGTATCTGTTCCATAAATGACACACTATCATCACTATTGGATCTATTGCATGTATGGTTGGAAGCAATAACTGCTCTTTGCACAAGATTGTCAGATATAATTTTACCCATTTTAATTTTCTCGTTAGTATTAACACGCTGGTACGTTGTGAGTGACTGTACGGACTTGTGCCCAGTGACTGCCAATATTGCGCAGATCCATACATGTTTTGTGATAAAACTGTGGCTCCAGTTGCTCGTATTGAGTGATTGGTATAAACAATAGACAACTTACACTTCTTACTGAGTTCTGACATAAATGTACTTATTTTTTTTTCTCCTAGTGGCATATTACAATACCAGGCATCAGCTTCTGTGGAAAAACTATCCAATGGTTTCTGCCATAAACGATCATTTGATGGATGTAATCTACGTATATAGTTCTCGTATGAGGCAACAGGACAATACACAGATCCTAAAATATAGAGTACTCATTTAGATATTTTCAGGTTTAACATCAAGAACGAAGACGTAGATACTATATATAAAAAAGAAGATGTGGTATGATTGCCAATGAGACAACTGTCCACAAGAGACCAAAATGACACAGACATTAACAACGTTTAACTATAAGTGACAGATCAACGTACAGCCTTCAACAATGGGCATATGTTTTTCTTGTATTTACATTGATATACATGTATCAAACATGTAGAAGGTCCCGAAATGACACATGTAAATTTATTCAATTGAGAAATACATGTATGATATACATTTTACGTACAGCAATAAACCACACAACAATGAATTACAGGCTCCTGTCTTAGTCTATAATTAGATAATGATATTGCTACCTTTCACAACTATTTATAGTTACTACATGTACTTGTTGTTTTAAATTTTTATATTTTCAGGAATATCATTGCTTAATTGTCATTCATGTCTATGTGGCAATCGCCAATGTTGTATATTTGATATAAAGTTAGTAAGTGTCATGTATTTTTTATACACAATTAGTATGGTGTAATGTTCTAATTATCTTTTTTTTCTCATCCTTTCAATTGTCTAATAACACCCCCCCCCCTTTTATTGTCATACACTCACCTGGTGATTCTGGCGCATTACTCCAGAGACAAGCTCCTTATCTGATTCCCTATGATTTTTGGTAAGTTCATCTTTTGCCTTAGTAACATATTTCAATCCTGTTTTAATGTCAGTTTTAATTGTGAAGGTACATTTTGTCATACTGTGCATATTTTCAATTCCTCTTCTGCAAAAATAAAGTCTGATGTCAAACTGAACTTTATTTGCCAGGCCAGTTGGTGTTGTAGGTGAAAGATACATAGATGTATACAGTGTTTCACGATCAACTTCATTAATAACGGGGAAATGTATAACGTCACCTAGTCCAAAACGTTTCGATTCTGACAAGACGGCTTTAAAGTTTGCGTTACTGTCATTAAATGGAGAATCCTTCACAATATCAAACGTTTTACTGTGCGGAGGAGCCTTAAGGTATCTGTTAATGCCATGCCTGATGGACTCCAGTGACGATGCTTTGTATCGTTCACCATCCCCTTTCCGTAGGTCGACATAAAAAAATGACACAGAGTCTCATTCAGTCGGACACAACCAAAGTTTTCAAAGTCATCATCTTGTTCTTTCTCCTGAAGATAGTCCCGGAGTATATTTGCACACTTTCTGTTTGCTTTCAGTGTATTTTCCGAATTCACATTCAATCTGTTTGCATCAATTTCTTCATTTGTTGTGCTTGCAAAACGTTTCGAACCTCTCGTCGACGCCATCTTTACTATACAAAGGGACGTTACTCCACTACTAACCGTGTATGGAATAAGCCCCGCCCCCTACTAACCTAATATTGAATATACACGGTTTGCACGCGGACGCTTTTAACCAATCCTATTCCTAGAAATGTATAGGAGGTAAGATAATGCCGATTCCCTGTTAGTTTGCATTGTGTATCATATAACTGAAAATAAAGAAACCGAAAACACATTTACATTATCCGAAAATATTATCAATACGTGTAAATAAAGAGAGCAGTACTATACCGATGTTCAAAAGTCATAAATCGATTGAGAGAAAACTAATACGGGTTACAAACTAAAACCGAGGGAAGCACATCGACTTTAAGAGGAAAACAACGAAACAACAGAAACACTGAAGTGCATCAAAAAACAAACGACAATGCAATATAGAAAGCAAATGCTTTTAGATAACTACTGCCATATTCCTGACTTGGTACAGGACATTTTAAGAGAAAAAGGGTGGGTTGAACGCGCTTCATTGCAACGCTTAATAAAACGCCAAAATGAAAGCATTACATGGCAGGAATACAGTACAAATAAACCAAAGAATACTCAGGAAAAAGATAACAAATCACCAAAATTGTTTAATACTTTGCAAAGCATTCCAGGGTCGGTATTCGCACCATTGAACACTCCATTATACCACTAAGTTGTGAACCCTTTTAGAAAAGGGATTTATTTTACAATACAACGAAATAGTTTACGACGACAACGACAGACGATCGATGACGACAGAAGACGAAGGACGACGGACGCTAAGTGATGACATAAGCTCATATGGGGCCCTTTCGGTTCGTTGAGCTAAACGGAGAATGACAATTTTAAACAAGATTTAGCAGCAAATGAACGTTTGAGCAAGCATATTGAACAGGAACAAAAACAACACAAAGCAAGCATAAAAAATCTAAATTAAAATCGGAAGCATTTGATCTTAACATGTATTTAAAAAAAAATGAACCATAAACAGGTATGGCATAGCTAATTACTACTTAATGCACATAAAAGTTTTAACAAACTGGAATGTCAACAATCGTATGCAACGATAGTTATACCACACATTCTAACATGACGTCCTCCTCTGAGTACACACCCGTAATAAAATATGAATAGATTGCCTGGGCTGTTCCGATCGTACTCCCAAGTCATTTGCTTTTTTATGAATGTGTTTCCCGACGTCATAAAACAATGACGTAAGAATATAAGCATTTTACGGAAAAATACACGCTTGTTTAACCGAAAATCATCACATCAATGAAATGTAAATAAATGATTGCTTAAATGAGTTATAAGCCATGTTTCTTTTTTACATTGAAGACATATAAGTATATTATCATTTAAATTAATCCAAAACTATATAAATACGTTATTGTTAATAGTTTAAGCATGTCACTAATTTAGTTTGATCCGTTATTTTACGCCAATTTAATAGTGGGGTTATTTATGGGAACGGCACAATTTACCTCCACCTAGAGCGCTTCGATCCTAAAGAATTGCCGTACTTGTCCTATCAGAATCGAAATAATGCATGGGGACTAATATATCGTGATTTTATCACGAGTTGTCCCTTTATGTCGATATTTTACTCCTCACTATCGCTCAGGGTAAAATATTTTGCAGCAACAAGCGACAATCCGTGGTAAAATCACGATATATTCAAGCCCCCAGGAATTGTTTCTTAATTATTCCAGATAGCGATCCGGCGATTTCTACTGATAGTTCAGCTCAGATGTATAATTCATAATGCTATCACCAGATTCGAGATGTCTAACGGCAACTCAAATGAATCGTAACCCGACTAATACAGTCGTAACATTCCGACTCAATATCGATCGTTACATTAACGAGATTACACTAACAGATAGAGGATGCAGAATAATTTGAGTTGAACAAAATAGAGTCCTTAAATTATATTAAACTGATGACTTTTAAAATAAAGTTATAATTTGCTATTTCACTGAAAACTGTTCCAAAACGGCCTTACTGAGTTTTACGCTTAGATTTTTCTTTTCATCTTCAGTTTTCGTCACTGGGGGACAAAGCAACTATATGCAAAATAAGAAACCAATAAAAAAATCAATAATGCCCTATTTTTTAATGTTAGAGTCAAGTCGCCCTATATTCTGACACATGCCTTTGTATTAATATATACTGTTTTGTACAATGGCTATTGAAATAAGGAGCTTATAGACAGTTTTTGAGACTTTTGTTAATCATTGCAATTTGCGTACCATCATCTAAAGCCAACTAAGTTATAAATATGGCCTTTTTAAGGTTTTCCTTGTCATATAACATACTGAGGGGTGTCAAGATTGATCAAACAAAAGACCGACCGGAGGATTTCTGTATTTTGTTAATCCTGACACCCCGGGGTGTACAATATGTATAATCTGACTTATGTACCGCCAAAAAATATTATTATATGCAAAAAAAGCAGGGTTTGCATCATATTTTACCGACCAGATTAAAGTGGGATAGTCTTGTATGGTGCGTTCTGGTTTTAATATTGATATGTCTGCAACTTCCAAATGAACTATTTCGAATAATTGTTTTCTCATTTTTGTTTGATACTACATTTATTTAAACCTGAGAATCATAACTAAATCTTATACCATACAAATCAAATTATAAAGTACGTGTTGCATTTCCATAGAATATATGGTTATTTGGTCATTTGGTCATTGGTGGATTAAAAGGTATTATATATAGATGTAAAAACTTTATAATTGGCTCGAAGAGAGCACGAAATTGGGATACATGAACATACTATAGTCAAAATGTATGTTATCAATATTTTTGTTATTTCAGTCAAATAAACACGGGAAACATTAAGGATTGTTTCTGCCTTATTTTTAACAAAGTTGGAAAAGTACACCCCTAATAAGCAACAACACTAAAACATGTCATTATTTTTGCCTTGAAGCAAATTTCATTGAAACTTGGCATCGTTATGATTGATTCTTCGAAAGAAAGACATCGTTTTAAAAGAAAATAACTCTATATAGGTATATTACTATTATTGATAAGCATAATAAATTTATGTATTCCGATTTGCTATGTATGTGAAATGACCAAAAACGACATTCCCATGTTATTCAGAATTTATTACAAAGGATATCGGAAAATTGTTTCCTTACTCAGTTTATGACAGGAAGATAGAAATTCAAATACAAATTTGTAATCGTGTATTTAAGAACGCAATCTGCTATTAAATTCATTAATCGCAGGAAACTTTTCAAGGTGAGTGTATGTTATGGGCGTTGGGTTGATATTTGTGTGCTTGATAAATGTAAATGCAAATAAATTATATAATTTATATAAAGTCAATTCCGAACCTTTTGGTTTTAAACAGTAAATAAATAAATATCATTATTCGTCTACACAGTGTCAAATAAAGATCCTTCAATATTATACATTTGCTTGAAATAGTTTGTTTTATAGAACAGTGACTAACATGATTAAAAGTATCAACAGTATTATTAAAACGTTTTGTAACTTTAGATTGACAACCTATTCTGGAAAGTATTGCTAATTTTAAATATCAACTTTATATAGTCAGTCCCCTTAAAGTGTTTGTTATATAATGTGTTCGATCAGTTACAAAAAGGGTTTTTACCACTACTGGTCCTATACTTTTGTACAATGCATTAAACAATTATTCAGTTATACTTGTTTGTTTCTTCAGATAACAAAAAATGCAGTCTAGTGTAAATGCAGTATGTGTTTTGATATATATATATATATGTCGTACATTCCTTCGTACAAAAAGGACAGACAGCTGCGTGCAAATTTGACTAGCGATGTCGTTGTATTACAACAAAAAAGAATATGTAGATGTTGATTGCTCGTGGAAAAATATTACAAGAATACCGAATTTACCATAGTTTACTTTACATTTAAACGTATCCCACAATTTGATTGACTTTATCGGCAGAGAATTATTAAATGCTGCAAACCATCTATTAACATTAGACTTGTCGTTTAATAGTTTATCATCAATAAACGTCACAACATTCACTGGTCTTAGCAAATTACGTTACCTTTCTCTTGACAGTAATAAACTGGTTTACAGCAACCGCACTTTTCCAAAAGAAATCTTTAAACCACTGAAATCTCTTTCACATTTAAGTTTAAAAAATAACAATAAAAGGTCTTCTTGCTGTGCATCTTTTCAGGATAAAATAATTTCAGATTTAATTGATCTAGAAACACTGGAATAAGACGCAACAAGCTATGGTTTCGGAAAAGGATTCGATAAGCTACTGAAATTAAAATCATTGGTATTAGGGTATAATCTTTTGTTCTCAATGTCAAATAGCACATTCGAAAATACCAAAAATTTGCAAAATATTATATTACATGGTATTGACGGAATTTTCTTTACAAAATGAACATTCCGAAGCTTAAAATATCTGAAGCGTCTGGAATTCTCTTTCGATTCAATATTAGGCGGAATAATGTCGCCAATAAAGAATATCGCAGAAGATTTAAAATTCACATCAATCGAAACTTTAAAACTGGGCCGGTCAGCAACGCATTTACAAACGTTTCCTTTGGATATTCTTGATAACGAACTGCATTCTACCAATATCACTGAAATATACATTACAGACAATGCGGGAAAAGTAGGATATTTCCCAGTACCTACTACTTCTACTCAACCAACTCTTCGAATTTTGGATTTATCAAACAACGGTCTCGTTCGATTTATTCTTGATATAAGATTTATTGACCTACTTATTTTAAAGAAAAAATTACTAGGAGATTTTTATCGATACATCCTTATTATGATGTGAAAACTTTTTCTGTTTTCAATATGATTGGTTATATCGATTTATCTCAAAATGATATAAAAGATCTCGCATCATTCACATTTGATTTGCAACCATTATTGCATCATATTGATTTAAGTAACAATAAAATACAAGACATCACATTCGATTTGTCTGGTTTGAGGGCACTTGAATTTCTGAATCTCTCGAATAACAAAATCCAGTTTTTTTAACGAAAGCGTTATGCGAACTATAAACACTTTAGTGGTAGAAAAACAGCTTACTATAGATCTTTCCAAAAATCTTTTGCAATGTACATGCAAGACGATTCCATTTTTACGATGGATGATCGAAAGCAATGTCTTATTTGTTGACGTTCAAGAGTACAGCTGTACTTTAGAGTATGGTAGCGTAATTATCATGAATCCGTTCGAAATCAAAATCCTTGAGCTAGAAAAATCTTGCAAATCGTACCTAGGACTGATAATATGTGTATCTATGGCACCCCTAGCTGTTATACTGAGTGTAATCACTAGATTGGTGTTTAGATATCGATCGAAAATACGATACATGTACAATATGACGAAAGAACAGTACAGTTCTAGAAAACTGTTACCCGATGATGACGATGAATACACGTATGACGCATTTATATCATATTCTGACGATGACAGAAGTTTTGTCAACAAAAACTTCATTGAAAAACTTGAAAAAGATGGAAACTTCAAGCTATGCATACATCAACGTGATTTCATGCCCGGATTAGACATCACTGTAAACATAACAAATTGCATCCACACTAGTAGAAAAACAGTCTGTCTTATTACAAGAAAGTTCCTCGAATCATATTATTGCATTTTCGAATTCAACATGGCACATACGGAGAGTATTTATTCACGACAAGGAAAAAATATTTACTTCCTTGTGTTCTATGAACAGCTTCGGCATAAAGAACTTCCACTAGTCATGCAAGAACTTGTCCAGAAAAAGACTTACATCGAATACCCTAATGACGACCAAGGAAATGTTGTATTCTGGGAGAAAATAAAAGAAACGTTGAGGACAAACTTTCGGGCATGAGTTTTTACGTTAAACGAAAATCAAAAAGTGTCAAGTTTTTAGATATATATGAAACTTATCATCTGTAATCAAATGTTAAATGATAGTTCTTGGTTGTTTTGTAAACTCCACAAACTCATCTGCCTGTATAAAAGAAATATAGATACAAACTGCATTATGTGAACTATTGCTTCCAATAAAGAAAAGAATTCATCCAATATTTCAAGAACATTTGTTGTCCCGTTCAAAGTTGAGGAAACTTTTTTTTTTTTTTTATTTATAGTTGTTTTTATAATAATAAAGATTTTTCATTTTCTAGTATATAATTAAAAGACAACACAGCCAAAGTCAAATGCACCAAGTAAAAAACCAAATGGTTACAAACACGACATTAATTAATATGAATTCAACCAGTGCTTTGACGTCAACCTGCTCAGTTACCATGGTTCCTTTTACTTAAATCAAAGTTAATCATACCTGGTCCCTAAGGGTATCATCAAATCAGTAGTCAGTGTTTGGTTCCGACATGTTTTGTTACTAACTTTTCTTACATACTTCGTTGATAAATGAATGAAATCGAATAGAACTAAGGTTTCAACCCACTCAGGCAAAGTTGAATCATATACAGAAGTATTTTAACTAGCGGATCACATTGTGTTCGCAAGGACAATCATTTACGACCAAAAGCAAAAAACGAAGGTTTATCATCACATAAGTTTGAGGTGTATGTTATTTATAACTTTCGACCAAACTAGCAATGATGATGAACGTTTTTAATAAGAATGAACCAAACATAGTCCGATGCCTCTGAATTGTAATCTGTTTGAGTTCAAAACTATGATTCATGTCAAATTACTATTGGTAGGTTTAATGAAGTATAAAGTTAGGGAAAGAAAACCAGTAAACGATTAAGAAATAACGAAAAGAATTTCTAAACTCTAAGGTATAACTTTAGACCATAAAACATGACAAAATAAAACGTGACTATAGTAACAAATGAAACCAATGGAAAACCACTGTCATATTTCAGATTTTCTGTAGGCCTTTTTGAGGAACAAATGGATTTAAACTGGTTTGTCAACTAGCTAAAGCTCCATCTCACTTGTATGGTATTTTGTTTTAGTTCAACTTGATTTGCATAACTGGGTTAGCAACCCACATATATAATTGGTTAAATTATTAATAAGAATCCTGAACTGAAGCCAATATTGTGTAAACGTACACCACGGCCATACAACAGAACTAACTAAAATAATCCAAAAAAAATATTCAAATTAAACTTACAAAAAAATCTACAGAAAAGTAGTAGTCGTTGAAAGATCATGCACAATATAAAACATTATGCCATACTGGAAAAAGCCAATAGAAACGAATTAAGAAAAAAATATTCAAAAACAGTTAACATAATGAAAACAACCCGGAACGCCAAAAGCCAAAACAAACAATAGTTGGATGAAAGTCGATAGTAATACGACCAAGAGAACCATTCTATCAAAAAAAAAAAAAAAAATTAAGGAAAACTGAAAAGTAAATAAGACACAAATGAGCGTTTGATCAACATATTAATCGCATTTTGTATTTGATGGAATAAAACAAATGGTAAAACTACAGTGGTAACATTTAAAAATATAAGCAATGCTTATATCAAATTCAATAAACCTATCACAAATGTCTCCCTAAAAGCAAACATTAGCACAAACTTAAACTTGTAAACTATGTAAATTTTTAAAGATGTGGCAATACAATTTCCATTTAAATGCCACTTGCAATTGTCAATACAATGGCATACTCAATATCATTGACTAAACATTATCAGTTCATTTTACACTGATGTGATGACAAGCAATAATATGGAAATAATGCAAAACTGTCTAAGTCAATGAACCATTACTTAAAAGGGGTAGCCCATTGATCCCCATGAGTTGTTTTTCAGTTCTTAAATTCACATCGTGTTAAGATGAACTAAATGTAAAAAAGAAACTGTGGTAGGATTAACAATGAGACAACTCTCCACAAGAGAACAAATGACACAGAAATTAACAACTATAGGTCAACGTATGGCCTTCAACAATGAGCATAGCCTATATCGCATAGTCAGCTATAAAAGGCTCCTAAAAATGTAAAACAATTCAAACGAGAAAACTAACGGCCTAATTCTATTTCAAAGTCATTTTTAACGATATTCAGAAATATTGATCGGTAGAGTATAAAAGATGGGCGAAAAATACCGGAGGGACATTCAAACTCAAAGTTCGAATATAATCAACGTCATGTCTAAGACGAAGAAAAAGATAAACAGACAAATAATAGTATACAAGACAGAACATAGAAAACTAAAGATTAAGGTGGTACCTAACACCTTCACTAAAATTAATTTGGCTGGTTTAATTTTCATAAAATTTTAACAAAGTATTTACTTTGACCTTTTGACAAAAATATGAAAATTTCAAAAAATTTGAACCAACCGTTTTATCAGAAAAATTACACTGGTTATATAGCAATTTGACAAACACATATTTTGATCATTGAGAAGCTTAATATTCCCTTAAAACACAACGTAATTAAAACGTTTAGCTGATTTTACAGAGTTATCTCCCTGTAGTGTTAGGTACCACCTTAAGCAACACGAACCCCACTAAAAACTGGGCGTAATCTCAGATGCTCCAGAAGGGTAGAACAATTCTGTTCCACACGTCACACCCGTCGTGTTGCTCATGTTATTACAAACCCAGTAATAGTATGATTCAGTAGGTCACATTCTTGAAAAAGGGACGGAATTGTAGTTACGACATTAAGAACATATCAGATATCATCTGTGAAACGCATATTCTATAACGGTCAACCAACTCGTGATGGCGTCCGTTAAATTTACAAAGGGATTATGTCACACCATTTGGAACTCTTGGTTTCATAGCTTCCTTGTGAGCAGCAACCCTCTATCAAGAAAATCATAATAGGAAATACAAGCCCGTGAATATCGTATCAATTAGGAGATGTATACTCCGTATGCAGGTGCTGCTGGAATGTTGCTATATAGAAATGAAAAGTTCACAATTGGGAAGCTGAAATCATATCTTTTGTCGTAAGGTGTTGTATTACACAGACCCTCGTTGTCAATTTCTAGATGTAAGTCAAGATAGGAGACAAGATTAACTGTATCTGTTGTATCTTTTATCTCCAGGTCGATTGGATAGACGCATTCAACATAGTCACCAAATTTTAAATTATATAGTGAGAGAACTTCATCTATATATCGGAAAGTAAAGTTTCTATATTTTTAACTTCTTTTCTTTCTTCCCAAGAAATTCCTGTATGAAGTCAGCCTCATAAGAATAAAAGAACAAGTTGGCTAGAAGATGGGACACAATTGGTTTCAATGGGAATGCCGATAATTTGTTGATAAACACGTCCTCCAAGCGTAACAAATATGTTTTCAATCAAGAAATCGACCATTTTGATAATTTAAGTTTCAGAGAATTGTTTGTTTGAATCAGAATGATTTTTTACAAAGTAGGATTTATCCCTCCCTAAGACAAGATACTTGTATCTACGTTAGTCATTCTTTTTATGAAACAAAGTATTACCAACTCTTTCAATTTTTTCTTTTAGTTGGGAATGTGAGTACTTGTGTAAAGAGTAGAAAAGTCAATAATTTTAATACTATTGCAAGAAGAAAGATGTATATACTCTAAAAGATCTTTGGATGTTTTAAGTAGATATAGGACCATTATAGGTCAATACACGGAGCCTTGGATCACACCGAACAACAAGCTATGAAGGGCCGCAAAATTACTAGTGTAAAACCATTAGTATATTATCCACATATGATTCACGCCACCTCTAGAATAGGCAGTTTCACAATAACTTTGAAGTCCGGCTTTGATTGCTGATAAAGTTGTTGTTAATAATTTAGAAAGAGGTTTTGAGCACTTTGAAGACCCACCAGTATACCGTTGTGTATAAGGACACTTAAGTAGTTAAGGTATCCAATAGAGTGATGGAAGATCTAGTTCTGCTACTTTGGTTGAACTATAAACTAATCATAGATAGATGGATTGAAATTGTATACGGAACTTTAAGTAACAGGTATTCATTGCGATCCAAATCATGCATGGGTCGAAATTAGAAAATAACTGTCAGGGCAAATAAAGCCAACCTTATTACAATTATGATAAAGCTGTCGGAAAAAGAATATAAGAAAACAACAAAATATCTTTATTTTGAGTGTATTTGAGATGTAAAAAGTAAAATCACAAAAAATCTGAACTCCGAGTCCCTAATCAAATGGCAAAATCAAATGATAAAACACATCAAACAAAATTA
The DNA here is from genome assembly GCF_965363235.1 of Mytilus galloprovincialis. NCBI lineage: Eukaryota > Metazoa > Mollusca > Bivalvia > Mytilida > Mytilidae > Mytilus > Mytilus galloprovincialis. The sequence continues at coordinate 71,867,296 of NC_134840.1, read as the reverse complement.
CAACAACTGTCATATTCCTGACTATGTACAGGTATTTTCAAATGTAGAAAATGGAGTATTGAACCTGTAAGCTACTAAAAATATTGAGTGTTTATACATAATATACAACCATCCTTATTGGTGTATATCTCGTTTTCACTGTTGGTTCCATTTGTTTTAATAATCAGATTAATCAATAACTTTAATAACATTAAAAATACGAATATAACTCAACCTCGTACGCATATTTACAATAAATGTCTCTTCCTTGCTACTTGAGGCCCTAACATTTAAAAATCTAACACTTATTAAAAACTGAAGAGCACAGGGCGAATACTTATATTCGACATGTGGATGGGGGGGGGGGGGGAATGAAAACAACACGGTCACTGTTCTATTTCAAATACAAATTATATATCATTTTTATGTGTATGTTAACTATACATCTTGTATTATAGAGAAATGTAAGGAAAAGTAAAATTTCGTATTATAGGTTGTTAAACTGTTCCCATCTTATCAAATAGTTTTTATTGGTTATTTTTGTGAAATCGATAATCCATAGCTTAAATAAAAAATGTGTGTTTCTTTTTTTTTTTGCACTGAAATTGATAATTGATAATAATCACAAGCTATTCCTCAGTTTTCATTGATAAACTAGCCAACCACTATCTTTATTATTCAATATGAATATATTTTTTGTCCTTAACCATTTTTTTGCTACTGTAAATATAGCCTCTACAAATATTTTCAAATTAGTTATATTCAGTTAGTGGTGTTTCAGTTTTGTTCACACATTGATGTCAATATAATGGACTTGTATAGGACTGTCATACAAGTGAGAAGTTAAGCTAGCTTTAAACGAGGTTTAATCCACCATTTTGTCATAAGAAAATGCCTGTAACAAGTCAGGAATGTGACAGTTGTTGTTCATTCGTTTGATGTGTTTGAGCTTTTGATTTTTCAATTTTATTAGGGACTTTCCGTTCTGAATTTTTCTCGGAGTTAGATACTTTTTTGTGATTTCACTTTTTTAAAAGTAATCTACCCCAAAATCTCCATTCTCCAACTTTTCATTTTTGCAGTTAAGGTTTAATATCAACTTTTTTTTCTGAACCAAATACTGCTACTCCCAATGCATAATTAAAAGGTAGACAACATCGTGTCATCAAAGAGCAATTTCTACAAAAACTGAAACTCATTTCACCGAAGATGATGTCATCAAAATTTAATTGACAAAATAATCGTTGAGCTTAATAGAGGATTTATAGTTAAAAAAGCAGATGGTATTCTAATAAGTAATATATTTTTTGCGCCCTCGGCTTGTTTTTGTACTAATAAGAAGCACGGAAAAAGAAATGCATAGTGTGAAGTTCTTAAATTCACTATGTATCTATATAACCCACATTTCAATGATGGCCCATTTATCATATATCCTAGTGAACTTGAAATTAAGGAGACTACCGAAACAAGAAGACCAGTTTCGTATCTTGAAATTTAACTCAAAATTGAAATATATGGACGACTTCAAACAAGAATCTATTACAAAAGTAATGATAACAACTTTCACTTTTTCAACTTCCCATTTCTTGACAGTGAAAAAAAGCCTGTTCCATCCTTTAGCATTTACATATCTCAATTGATACGCTACGCTCATGCATTATCACACTTTAAGAACAACAGTAACAGAAGTGAGCTGCTCCGTCAGAGTTATGAGGATGAACGTATGAATTGGACACATTAAATGTTTTACTGTCCCCATCACAAATTGGTTGACAGATTCGATGGGTGTGTTTTCAACTCATTTGGGATACGTTTTAAGTGATCTTGGATCTTTAGATACCAGAATAGTGGTCTGAATCTGTAAATTACGTAAAGTGTCATATCACGTTTATATATTTCGACTGATTTCGATTTGCATGGTGGGTGATGGAATCATATATTTAGCAGTAGACTCTCAACATTGTCGATTTTTTATTTGATAATTTTATGTTTGCTTCGTCATTTATTAAACTAAATCATTTCACCTAAATTACGAAACGGTTCGATAGACACATCACTAAGAACAATGTGAATATAATGTGTCTATTATCGATAAAAACGACAAACAACCGAGATATTTTTGCTCATTTCATCTTTTTATGTCCATTTTTTTCCATCATCTCAATGCTTAAATTAAAACTTTCGCGTATATATTTTAGACCCTGTATATACCGTTAACGAAAAAAATTGGATTGCTGTTATTATTCATGTTTATCCCATACATTTAGCTTCTTTGATCATTACAGCATGCGTATTTTAGAACGATTTATTAGTAGTAAACATACAAATTACAAATAGTAAAGAATTTCAAATATTATATACTAGTAACCCGGATTTGTTTTCTCTAAATTGATTTATGACTTTTGAACACCGGTATACTACTGTTGAGCCCTGTGTGACGGACATATGGACCTTACAGTAGTTCCATACACCAAATGTAACTGACATATTGCCAACAGTATCTGAAGTATAGACTTTAACACGAAAACATACCATGCTTAGTAATCCTTGAAATGATTGTTGTAAGGATCCATTATACCAATTACAATAGGACACAAATTTACGTGAAAAAAAAATGATATTTTTAAGCAGTCACTCTATAAAAACTGCTTCGCTGAGAGCAGCTGGATACGCCCGCAGAGGTCCAACCCTGAACAGTTGGGGCAAAAATGGACACAATATTCAAGCTTGATACAGGTCTGAATTTGAATTGTAATTAAATATTTGACATATTATAGGTTTCTGAATAAATGTAGTCAAAGAACTTGAAATTGGTTATATGAATTGAATTTATATTCAATTAAAGATTTATTGCTGTTGTGCATTACACTGTGCTGTTGTGCAATACTTAATAAATCTGATATCAGACTATAAACAAACAATTACTTATTAATGTTATATCAGAAATTTATAAATATAAAAAAAAAGGGAGGTTATCGTAATAGATATAAATCAGTCATCAAAGTTTAATGAAACTGCTCTAAGCACTTTAAGGATATTGTCCAAAAACTTGAAAATCACACCTGTTTTATGAATAAAATCTTATAACTCGGAAACGTAAAATCTTAAATTTATAAAAATCAATAGATATAAATAATTTACCAAAGTTTCATAAAAAATGCTAAAAGCATTTTTGAGTAATGGTCCGAAAACTGGAAAATCACCCTTTTTGTAATGAATAAAAACCCCTTAAATCGGAAACATATAGTCAAATCAAAAGGGAGCTCATGTCAATAGAAATGAACAATTCACCAAAGTTTCTTGCAAATTGGTGAAATTGTTTTTGAGTTATTGTCCAAAAACTGGAAAATCCCCCCTTTTTGTAATGAATAAAACCCCAAAACTCGGAAACGGTAATTCGAACTTTATAAAAAACGAAAGGGAGCTCACGTCAATAGATATAAACAATTCACCAAAGTTTCATGCATATTGGTTAAAGAGTTTTTGAGTTAATGTCAGACATATTGATGACGGACGGACGGTCAGACGTATGAACGGACAGACGGTCAACGGTATACCATAATACGTCCCGTTAACGGGCTTATAAAAATGAGATCAAGGCCAATGAACATATGACAGGTAGGAACAACAGAACATGAGGTACCGGTATATAACCATATCTTCTGTCTGTGGAATATATAGCTTGATGCAAATAGTTTTAATGCCATCATTACCGCCGGCTTAGCATCCCTATGTCTCGCATTCTGTAACTTTTGTAGTAGTCGGGATAAAAACTGAAACAATAGTTTTAAGCGTTTTAATACCTTCTTTTATTTATATGACATTGACGGATTTTATTAAATCTTGAAACAAGAATGTGTCCATAGAGCACGGATGCCCCACTCGCACTGTCATTTTCTATTTTCAGTGGATCGTGAAATTGGAGCCAAAACTCTAATTTTACATTACAATTAGAAAGATCATATCATAGGAAACATGTTTACAAACGGACGAACGAACAGACGCACAGATCAAAAAACATAATGCCCATAAATAGGGCATATAAATACTATGAAGTTGTTATTTTCCGAAACAAAACGCATACGATGACAGGAGTATAGTTGTCGCATTGGCTATCATACCGCATCTCCTTCTTTTTTATATGATACTTAAAACCTTCAGTGATGTTCACAATTTCGAAACCGGATTTTTTTCAGGTTCACACATTTTAAATGATTTCAGGAAGTTGTAATGTATTTGATATTTTTTTCAAATAATTAATTACTATTACAGTGTCATTGTACCAAAATAAAAATTCTTGTCATATATTTTCATCTATGATCAGTATTTTCTGCATGCAATAAATATATGTTTGTACATTTTTGTCAATACCTTCGCTCAACTATATAGTTACACTTAAAGTCATAAGAAACGAGTGACTGGTGAAAAATAATGTTTATCCAATTCTTGAACCAATGCATGTATATATCATAAACTTAGTCCTCTGTGCACGATTTTATCATTTTTTACGCAAATATATCGTATAATCGTCAATTTTTTTTCTCTCTGTCTGTTATGATTTAACAAATATGGCTACTCATTAAATGCCGTGTTTTGAAGCCGAAGTTTACCCATTGTCACCTTATAGTAAATGATCAACAAAAAGCATTGGTATTTTGCACGCGTTTAACATATACAATCAGGTAATTGTTTATTTTAATGACAGATTCATGCGTATTGCTATCACCGGATTTTTACGAGGAGGGTCACGTTTAGGTCACTATGCATACGGAAAATATGTCGGCGAATTGCTTCCTGGCAGCAAGCAATTAAAAATAAGTAAACTTCTTCTAAATGTGGACAAATTAAAGAATTTTCCTTGGAAAAAAGTATATGTACATAAGTTGTATAATGAAAACTATCCATTTATGCATATTTTTTTTTAATTTGAGGTTTCATATGACTTTAAGGTAACAGGTACGTAAATGGATGATCTCGCAGAATTCTATAAATTTTGCATACAACTAGAGTATCAGGGACTGTAGGCGAGTGTAATATTTGAAAAAGACGTCTAGTTAAGGACTTTAATGCACCCACCTAACACACGGCTAATTTCTTTTTTAAATGAAAGAATAATGATTTAACTTTGATTTTTGCCCGGTCGTCACAAAATCGTACGGTGCAGTTTTTGTAAAATTGACGTTTATTTCAGAAATTAGTTGAAAATTATAAAATTACGACATGTTTTTCAAACAAAGGAAATTAGTCGTATCTCTTCTTTTAGACAGAATAATTAAGTGAATTAGATTCTTAAAATAATGAAAAACAATATTTACAACTGTAAGTCCGTATGCTTTTGCATTCCTTCTAAATATTTGACATTTTGTACGAAAATTTTCATAATCCTGACCTTTTCGGATCTACAAAAATTTTAAATTTGTATTAAATGCTTTTGCACTCTATTCGTTTTAGTACACACCAAATTACTCACCAGTTATCGTTTTTTCATTCAAAGTCAAGACTTTATCTCAACGTTTCTTAAAATCACGAATTTCTGTAATTTTATGATGTTGGGTAAAATCACTATAGTTTCCGGAATCCCTTATCTATTTCGTTATCGTTTTTTTACTGAATATATTAGTCGATTTCCGTGTACTTAATAGTGCTATTAGAGTACAATAAATCATATTTAAACGGTTCTATTTCTATCTTTAACTTCAGTGTAGCTTAAATAGATATAAAATCGTCCGAAATTAAGATCAAATCATTTAGAACAAAGTAAAACATAGTTTTTGAGTTCTGTAGAATTCACCCCTTTCTAAATAAGGAATCGTATCGGAAAATTGTCGAAAATCTTCCGAGTCGTGTCAAATTTTCACAGTCCAGTTCACAATGAAACCCTTTCTATGCTAAAAAGCAAAAACTATCCATTGATTGACACAGATGTATAGTCTGTCATGTATTTACTACAAAGAAACTATGAAGTTAAACACTTAAATGAAGATACAGTTGTATTGCCGCAGTGGGAAAACGAAAAGATGAAGTTTACAGATATGAAAAAATGAAAACATCCCATTTGAAAATACAAAATATCATAAGATCAGCTATAAATATTTCAAAAGTAAGCACAACCTATCATCTTCTGTTTTGTCTGTACAAAGACTTTGTACTCCATGTACTAATTCTACCGACCAGTCTCTTCTAATATATCAACGAGGGCAGTAGATCTACAACTCATTCTGATTTATCTCGGTTTGTATATTTTGCAAATGTATAAAGCCTATAAGCAAGTTACACAACTTCATAAGGTATCCTCTGAGGAACAAACTCAAGCTGTATTGAGTGTTACTACATATATCTCCTACAATGATCTGATTTACAAAATAACTCATGATAATTATACTATTAAATCTTTATACCATCGAGCTTGCATCGCTAAATATTTGCTAAAAAATTTGAAATCAGAGAGTAAAGAGCTATTTAATTCTGAACATCAAACAGCTTCTACTAACATTTCGACGATTAAAGATGACGTGCCTGTACGCAAGGAAGTATACTGGTTAACAACTTTAATTACTTGATCAGTTAACCGGGCTTTATTTCTGCCCGAGGATCGCCGCAGAGAAAACTACACAACATATTATCAGCTTCAACAAAAACTAAAAATATATGGTCAATTTATAGTTACATGTATACAGCCTCAACAAGGCCAAGGTACATCCAATATTGTATACAGTAGCTCTATAATTTTGTCTTATGCCGTAATGACGAAAAATTACCGGTTTAAAATGACTGTGATATACAGTCTGTCAAATTTAAAGATCTGAGCAGTGACTGCGAAACTGGTTGCAAGCACTTTATGCTACTAGTATTTTACGGAAGCAGATATAGGGTAAAGTTGTAATCCAATCAGATGAATGTCCATTATTTAAAAACATGTCACTGGATTATTCAATTGAAATTATGCCACCTGCTTTAAAAACATTTCTGTATTGTCTTTTGGATGATGGCGTATCTGCGGCAGTTAATAAAGCGTACGATATTCCTATTGACAAAGTTCTTAGATGTATGGCTTTAGTAGAATGTATATTATGTATAAATATTTTTTTTAACTCTTTTTCATTTAGGTTTATCATTACAAGTATAACATATTTATGGACACACCTTTGATAACTATTAACATGTTTGACTGATCAGGAGATTAGAAAAATTGAAAATGGGGCATACATTCTACATGGCATTATTTTTCTTCTGGGGGTCAAAATTTTATCCAAGACAATGTCGACCTAACCACAGATACAATAAAAGTTCTCCGTATGACTTTGGTTGGCTAAAAGGCAACATCGGTCCGGTATGATGTCATCCAACTTTCTACAAGATTTGATCTGTTTACGCATTGGTTTAGGTATAGGGGGAGGGTTGAGATTTCCAAAAACATGTTAAACCCCGCCGCAATTTTGCGCCTGTCCCAAGTCAGGAGCCTCTGGCCTTTCTTAGTTTTGTATGATTTTTTATTTTAATTTCTTGAGTATATTTCGAAGCTTAGTATGACGTCCATTATCATTTCAAACTAGTACATTTTTGTTTAGGGACCAGCTGAAGAACGCCTCCGGGTTTGGGAGTTTCTTGCTGCATTGATGACCCATTGGTGGTCTTCGGCCGTTGCCTGCTTTTTGAACGGGTTGGTCTCTCTTTGACAAATCCCTCATGTCCATTCCCAATTTTTAATTCAATCTGTATACTGTAGATCTTGTGTCCGCTTTGAGCAAAACCTCTGCTGTACTGATATATGCCCATGCCAAGGAAGTTGTCTTTGTATGGATATGTTGACCGATAAGAATGATGAGATTACAAGTTAAAATAAAGCTATAATATTCCGATATCGCAATATTCCGACACCTAAATGGTCAAACATCCCATTGGTCCGACGTTTCGATCATTTAGGTTATACGCTAACGGGATTTTAACATAAAAAAAAACAAATAAAAGGTTCAATATTAGAATAACTACGGAGCCCCGCTAGGGACATGCAAATAAAAAAATTATATTATGCGCACAACTTAAATAAATTGTGCGCACAAAACAATATAGTGTGCGCACAAAACAATATAGTGTGCGCACAAAATAATATATTGTGCGCACAAAATAATATATTGTGCGCACAACTTAAATATATTGTGCGCACAACTTAAATATATTGTGCGCACAACTTAAATATATTGTGCGCACAACTTAAATATATTGTGCGCACAACTTAAACATATTGTGCGCACAATTAAATATATTGTGCGCACAACATAATATAGTGTGCGTTAAATTATTTAACCTTACATATGGTACGGGGCTTCAATGTCTCCTTTTTAAAGTGACAGAATGGAGAAATGCATAAGGTTCTCTTTTGAAATGGGGCTAGATAACATGGAAATACTCAAGCAAAATATCATCAGTGCATTTGTATCGACACCTGACATGAATACTGAATAAATTACGTTTATTTCGTCTGATACTTGGTTCACCAACAGATGCGTCGGAAGCCTCCACTTTATATCAGAGTTTATTGGAACGGTTTGAAACAGACTTGGCAATAGACCGAGGACACTATCGAACCTATGTAGACTTTCTTGTAACAAATATACAACTACTATTTGCACTTATGCATGATACTTTATTTCAGAAAATCTCAAGATTTTGTTTTGATTGACACAAGACTGACATGTTCCTCAATTCACGACTTTGATTTTGTTATGCTCCGTCGACGAAAGAGATGGCCATTATATTTAAAAGTCTTTACGTCCGTTCATCCATCCGTCACTGTTTATGGTACATGATTTGGTTATAGTTTACGATGAAGTTTTAGTGTCATCAACTTAAATGAATAATGTGGTTTCTCTAATCATATCATTGTAAAAGTGTAGAGTAAGTCAAATCCACTGTAAACTGAATACACGTACACAAGTTTTTTTTATCATTAAAGATGACTATGTTTGTTCATGATTAAGTACGGTTTTGACCCAAAATGTACTGTTCGTTATTGAAATGTGACGGTGTGTTCAGTCTAAGAAATTCACCATGAAGTTGTGATCAAATAGAGATAAAACTGAGTACATATATAAATCAAAAGATGCAATATGAGTGCCAATGGGACAGCTCTCCATCCAAATCATAATTTATTAAAAGTTAACAATTATTGGTTATAGTACGGTCTTCATTACGGAGCGTTGGCTCACACCTAACAGCAAACTATAAAAGGCCCAAAATGACTGTAACAAAACGATAAACATATATGAACCACACCAATAAACGACTACCACTGAATAACAAGTTTCCGACATGGAACAGTATGCTAATTATGATTTAGAATTTTTTTAAGAGTTGTGTACAAATGTTTCAGGCCAAGTTATAGATTCATTCTGATTAAAAGAATAGTCAATGAAAAAGTATTCCTCAGTGGTTTATTTTGAAAACAAACGAAACAATTATGATTCAACTTTTCCAAATATGGTCCGTTTTGGGGCATCATTTATTCAAATACTTGTGGCCCGATTGATTGCGATCGATGCGAGTACCAATAAGACAACATAATACATATACACCATAGCTCATACAAATACGGGTTATATTCTTCTCACATATTTTATGATGGTATGATACGCAACCCCTAACGAGAGGGATTGTGCTTGATATTCAAATAATTAAGACAGTCATAATCTTTCAATCAGTTTAATTGAGGACGTGTGGAGCTGGCATGTCTGTAACTGCTACTAGTCTTTTGTTAATTTATGTATCATTGTCATTTTGTTAAGTTTCATTTGTTACCTATTCTGACATCGGACACGGACTTCTTTTAATCTGAGTTTTACTGTCGGTATTGCTGTTTTTTTTATCTGCATTGGCTAGAGGTAAAAAAAGGAGGGTTGAGATCTCACAAAAATGTTTAACTCCGTCGCATTTTTGTGTCCGTCAAAGGTCAGGAGCCTCTGGCCTTTGTGTTGGTCTTCTATTAATTTAAATTTTAGTTTCTTTTATATATTTTGGATAGATAAAGGAAGATGTGGTATGAGTGCCAATGAGACAACTCTCCATCCAAGTCACAATTTATAAAAGTAAACCATTATAGGTCAATGTACGGTCTTTAACACGTAGCTTAGGCAAGCTATAAAGGGTCCCCAAAATTACTAGTGTAAAACCATTCAAACCGGAAAACCAACGGCCTAATCTATATAAAAAACGAGAAACGAGAAACACTTAAGAAGTTTAGTATGACGTCCATTATCGCTGAACTAGTACATATTTCTGTTTATTGGCCAGCTGAACGCGCCTTTGGGTGCGAGATTTTCTTGCTGCATTGAAGAACCAAATGTATCTGAGAAACAAACCTTATAAAACATGCGCGCCTTATAATTATTTTGTACATTAAATACAGTTAAACTATACCTTTATTATCGTATCTAAAAAATGAAAATAAAGTCAAGGTCAGACAAATATATATTCATTACAATCATTTCATAAAACAAATAAAGTTCACTTATTCCTTATAGTATCTGAAAAACAGACCAAACAAGAATCAAATAACACGAACCATGAATATAAAATCGAGGTCAGATTAATATTACTGCAAGATAGACAATTACACCATACAAACATTCCGTACACCAAATATATCTAGCTAAATGCTTATAGTATCCGAGAAATACACCAAAACACAAAAAATTACTTCGCCGGACCACTTAACCCTGAAAATGAGGTCAAGGTCAGATGACACCTGTCAAGTTGCCATTTAGACATTAAAATCGTTTCATACAACCAAATATAGAAGAACTATTGCATTTGGTATCTGAGATTTCGTCTAAACCACGAACATCTAACCTTGTTGAATGATCAATAAAATGAGTTCATGGTCAAGTGAAAACTGTTTACCTAATTTTTGGCGCACACCATATCATATTGTGCGCACAATATATTATTTTGTGCGCACAATATATTTAAGTTGTGCGCACAATATATCAATTTGTGCACACAATATAATTAAGTTGTGCGCACAATATATTATTTTGTGCGCACAATATATATGTTTTTCTTTGCATGTCCCTAGCGGGGCTCCGTATGAACGTCATCACTAGCGTAATTTAAAAAAAGTACAAACTACTTTGCCAAGTGTTGTTTGATTAATTAGATATCTCAAGATACACGGCGGCCGACTAAAGTAAAATCGAAAACAGTTTGACGTACAATGAGTGATCATATTTTCCTTGTGATGTTTTATATCAAAATTGTCAATTTGTTGATATAAATATACTAGTAGCACTTTACTCATTTTAGTAATGTTAGTTAGTACTCTAATCATATCTGATTTAGTGATGTAAATGAAATTGCGGTATGATCCAGACTCAACATATTGCACTACAATAATAAAAAAAAATCTGCTCTATGGTTGTCTGATCTTGAAGCGGTTGGCAGGCTTTCAAACTAACAGGAGACCATACGCTTCCTCAATTTTGATGTACAGCTCATCATGGGACTTTTCTGAACAATTAAAGATACGTCATATGTTATATTTTCCCCTTGCTTCAAATATTTTGTTTCGGATTATTTACTATCAAATTTGCAGATATATGTTTGTAAATACGTGTAATCAAATGATATGGAGGTATTATAAGATTTAGATAATACAAGGGCGACTATAGATTTTGTGTGACCTAATGGTTGATTTTCAAAGACTCCGAGAGAAAACGTTACATAACATGCGTTACCGTTAAAATCAACCAAAATTAGTTAATACTATGATAGAAATATGTTTTCCCAACAGTAATACAGCATTCCTATAAAAATGTTTCGTTTTTGCATTTGTTTTGACTCGATTATTCTACTGGAAGTATCCGTGAATTGAAATTGCACCCATGACCTTTGACCTCGATTTAAAAAAAAATGCACCATAATTTCTTTTGACGACCGGGATATTTAGAAAGTACACATTCTTAGCTTTCCAGTGATATGTAATTTAGCCGTGTGTTAGGTAGGTGCATTAAAAATGTAAATTTGGCTCTCATATCACTCGCCTACTGCACATGAACACCGAAACAGTTATATATTTAACTTTTATACTTTCTGAGATACAGCAAATAAAAATTTGGAAAATAGTAGTACAAATGTATAGAATACGCGTAAATATCGTTAAAAAGTTCAGCAAATTTGACTTAAAATTAACTTTTCGCGAAATCCTGTCCTACGAATTTTCTTTAAAAACAATATGTTATTGCTACTGAAATTTCTGTTTTATTGATATGACATTTATAGGGGTCACCGAATTCGTTTTTTGTATATGAAAAGTTGAATGTTCTGTTCAGCTTGGAAAAAGCGCCGAAAAGGCAAAAATAATCGTGACGTCGTCGATAGAAATGTATTTTTTGACGTTTTTAGATATAACAAAGAGACTTGAATGATTTATACATCAAAAACGAATTCGGTGACCCACTATAATTTTCATATTAATAAAACGGAAAATTAAGAAGCAATAACATAAAAAATTTTAAGAAAATTCGTAGGACACATTTTTGAGAAAACGCAATTTAAAGTCATTTTTTTCAATATTTTTTTTCAATATTTACGTGCATCCTATGCATTTGTACTCCTTTCTACAGAAAATTCAATTTGCTATAAATCCGAAATTATAAAAGTTACTTATATAATTTTTTCAATATTCATATGCAGTTCCACATCCCCTTATTACTTGCAAAATTTTATTAAAATCCGTGAGATTGCACATTTACGTACCTGTTACCTTAATATGTCACAGAAAATAGCAATGATGCAAAATGTTTGAAAACCTATGTAAAAGGATAAATCAAGAAAAAGCTTTTCGTATGCAAGAAATTTATAGAGTATTATTCTCATTATATCATAGACAGAATGCATAGAAATAGTTATAAATGCAACAAATTTTAAAAACAAAACAAAACAGCAAAAATTAAATTTAGATAAACACAATCAAAATAAGATAAAACCCACTATATACATCTAAAACCAAGTACTAGTCTACATCGATGTAAAGGGGTATTCCATATCGAATATAAATGTAACTAAATTATGGACGGATTTCATTACGTATATCCCAACTGTAATGACTACTTATATCACAACTGTAATGACTACTTATATCACAACTGAAATGACAGACAATTTCCCCAAATGAAATTGTCTAGCACATCAACATTGAAATACAAATAAAATATATATTTATAAATCTCAAATTGGAACATGAAAAAATTGTATATATTATGTTTGTCTCATAAAAACAATTAACGGTAACGAGACAATCTTTCAGTTGATTTGTTAACAAGTTTTATAACTGTAATGGCATACTAAATAGACAGTTTCATTTGAACCTTTAAGCGAATTATTCAAAACCTGTGTGAATATGTCTACTTACATTTATATCACAATTAAAATTATATAAAAACGAAAAGCTCGTCTTTGTAAATTTATGACTTGTGCATTTCAAATGCATGCCCAAAATATCCACATAGACTTGTTTCTGTTATTGATTCATGATAAATGGCACACAAACTTCTTAAATTAGGCAGACCTGTTGCCATCTGTTGGTTGAAAGACATACAAAAGACAAAAAACGAAAATTCAATAAATGTGTGTCATCCTACATTCGATCTTAGTATATTTATGTATAGGTTACTATGTTTAGCAATTGTAACATATATCTTATAAAAGAATACAAAACAAAATCCTTCAAATGTTTTGCAAAACGGGTGTGACATCTATCCTCCACACCCTCCACACCCTCCTCCGCATCCTCCTCCACATCCACCACCATCACCACACCCACCCCCATCACCTCCATCACCAAAGTCTCCACCATCCCCATTATCTCCGGCTTCAAAATCCCCGACATCATTGTCATCATATCCGTAATATCCATTGTCGTGATCACAGTCATAGTAATTATTCTCTATGTTCATGTCACCTCCATGACTTCCAAAATTGCTCCAACTTCCCCAGTATCCACCATATGGATGCGGTCCCCAGCCCCAACCATATCCCCATCCATAGCCTGGACCGTATCCACCAAGACCATAGCCTAATGCACCTCCTAAAACCATTCCTAGAAATATAAAGTGAAATTAAAACTAGTTTAATCAAACGTGTTTCAATGATGCCTTTGTATTTGTTTTACAACATAGTAATGACACATTCGACGATTAAAATAGCAGTGTTAGTAAATGTATAATACTGTTCCTATAATTTATAACGAAAAAAATATTTAGGAAACCTTTTAACATCTTCCATGTTTGAATCGGAACTTTCGTCACAATTGTAATTACAATGAATGTGTATTATGTTATCAAAACGTTATTTATTGCTCAAAGAGAACAAATGGATTAGTTTTTCAACTTAGTAACGTCTTCTCCAAACATTTATATCAAAGTATAAAAAATATACTCTTTAAAAAGGCTGACCTGGCATGTTTAGTTGCTAAGGAATAAACACAAATTTCAGACATATATATCAAAACCAATCTGCATACAAAACATTGTTGACCAGCCATACATAGTCGCCGAGGAACATAGCGCTACACCGATTAGTTTAAATACCAAATGATAATGTTTGATTTGAAATTTTTTTTAAAAGGTAAAAAAACCAGTTTTGTTTACACCACAAAGATATTTCTTTATTGCTATCAATTGATTGTTACATTTTCTTCTGCAAGACTAATTTTAAGCTTCTTTTACAGTATAAATAAAATTCACAATTAGATTGAAATAATACATGATATAACATCGATCTAATAGGTTTATATTATTAATCTAACTTATTCCTACTCTTTTGTGTAACACATTCTTTTTGTAGAAACAGTTTTTGTTTATGCAAGGTCCTTTTTGCTTTCTCTATATATAACGATATTTTCATACATCTATGACGTTCAAAGTCCATGGCAATGTCATTCCTGGTAAAATCATTATATTATAGCCCAAAAAGCAACAAATTCATTACTTATCTTTGATTGTATGTATTTAGTAAATGAGAGGTCTATACCCTAACCATTGACAGAAAAAAAATCCTAGGTATATAGAAACGATCATGTCAAATATCGATTCTAATGCAACATTGTTTGTAACGTTCATTTTTGATTAGATAACGTCACCAATTGTCATGGCATCAATTCGCAATACATGCTATGAAAAGTACGTGCAAGCGCAGACGACGTATGACAGACTATATGTATGACTGACATTGTTTTCTGTGGGTTTCATTAGAATGGAGATAACATTATTTTATTTTAGTCGCCAGTAAGCTTAATTTGCGACCATCAAATCAAAAATTGATGCCGTCGGAGCTTATAATACAATATAGTTATCTCCTAATTCTTAATAAATATCGTTAAAGCTTAACAAACGATTATTTCATCAAAACTAATTCCTGCTTCAACTTACCAGTTGCAAAGTCATTATTGTCACGATGTCCTCCTCCACCATTCTGTACTACAACAGATGTGTGACCACCTCCTTGACCTTATTGGTAATACATCAAGAAATGAATAAATTCATTATTCTTATTAAATTTATGTTTGATGTCACAAGTCTTCTGATTGGCTAAAAAAATCTATCAGCTCTTAGGCCGTAATTGGTATTATATCAATATATAAATGAAATCATTATTATTATATAATTCAATTTTAGATGTGACAAGTCTTCTGATTGGCCGAAAGTTTATTTCTCTATCAGTTCATAGACATAATTTTGTCATGTGACATTCAGACCATCAACGTTGTTCATGATTTACTCCATAAAATTGAATTAAGAAATAATTTATACGGAATGATTAATGTTTTTTCTGTCTATTCGAAATAACCTAAAAGATGTGTAGCACACTTTTAAATAATCACTGTTCTTCCGTGTGCACCACATTTTTGGTGTTATTTTATCATATACAGAAAAAATAATATACTAGTATCCTTTCCTTAAATAATATTATTTAAAAGTAATTTTTAATATGTTGTAATTAATATTTGAGGATCTTTTGATATATAGAAAATTTACCCATTTGTCAGAAAATGAACTTTTGGAACTACCACTTCATACGAATTTATCAATTGGATAATTTGTGACTGTCAGTTATATAAAATCATCTGGACTTTTAGTTACTCCATGGCCAGCAAATTGACACGAAGATACCACTAAATACATGATAGGGTGGAAGATACGACAGGGACAATCAAAAACACACAAAAAAGTAAAATGACGAACAGATATTAAACAGTTTACAAACCACTACACGGAAAACTAAAGACGGAATAACACGAACCAACGCAAAAGACGGAATAACACGAACCCACGCAAAAGACGGTTAGATCATTTACTTATATATATCTGAATATCTAAATATTACTTGTCGAGACAAAGAGAACAGGATTGTGGTTTCATAATTGATTTCCGGGGTCACATTTATTCCATAAAGATCAACCAAATTATGATGACTTACACACACATTTTGGAAGGATGATTTTGATAAATCATATAATTACAATCTAGATGCAAAGAAAAAAACACTTTCAAGTATTTTTGTATCATATTTCTGATTAAGTTGGCCTGACAAACCTGTCTTACTTGACGAAAAGCTGAATTTCGACAAGGATCCCAGATCTCTGGTTATGAATAAGACCAAGAAGACTGTATCCAAAATATATTGTTTAAAGCATTCAATAGCTGAAAAGTTCCACATCAACGAATACATTGTTTATCTTTTGTTTGTATTTACTAACCATTCTGTCTTTGTCTTCCTTGCTGGTTAGGTGGATAGCCATTATTTGTTGGTGGGTAAGCTAAAAAAAAAGAAGATACTATCATAAAAGAACATATTTTCATTTAATCTATAATCTTTACTTCTTTTGATTCCACTTGCAATTTAAGCATTGCCTAGAATGAAAATGTATACTCTTAGTTATGTGAATGATGATTTTAACACATATTTGTATTTTTATGAAAACTATCCGAGATGCAGACAAAATGTAAAATACTTTCCTAAAATAGTGATTTTCGACCTATAATAGTGTTTTTACATAAGAATTTGAAAGCTATGATGGATATACTTAATCTTTAAGCAGCAAACATTGTGAGCAATATAAATCTAGAAATCAGCAGATAATGCGAATGTTATTGTGAAAAAGTTCTTACGGCATGACTTAATCGATCCTTTAAAAAAAAAAAAAAAAATATTTTCTTATACACTGTTTCAGATGAACGATACTCGGTCCATAAATAAATATCAGCCAGGGAAAATTTTCACCACACAGTTGCCATTATTCTTGTTGCATTGTACAATTGACAATATATGATCTATTGTGTCTGTTTGTTTTGTTCGCGCATCGTTGTCAATATAGTGGAATTTGATGCGACTGTCGTACAAGTGAGAGGTTTAGCGCTATAAAACCAGGTTCAATTCACCATTTTCAACATTTGAAAATACATGTACCAAGTCAGGAATATGAAAGTTGTTGTCCATTAGTTTGATGTGTTTTAACATTTGATTTTGCCATTTGATAAGGGACTTTCCGTTTTAAATTTTTCTCGGAATGCAGTATTTTTGTGATTTTACTTTTTTCTTATAGTTTGAATATAATACAGTGACATTTTTTAAAAACTAATTGAAAATACCGGACTTACCAGCATTGTTGTTAGCAGCTGCAAAAGGAAAAATTGAATCAGATTGCAGTTTATACAAGTTGTACATATTTCATAGTTTATATTATGAAAGACCTAGCATGTTTTGTTCTGAATTTTAATGTACATGTATTTGGCTTTTGAACGTTAAATACAAATAAAATTGGACTTGAATACCTCATGAGCTATATAATCAAAACATGCCTATGATATAACAGGTTCATCAATCAAAGGATTTTTTCCCTAAGGGAGATTGATTCTTATTTCCATCTAAAATTTATAATGTACACTTTTACTCTCATCAAAACCAGAACTCGAATATCTTTTTTTGTGGTATATAATTAAATGAATAGTCTTGAAATAGGTAGATGTTAGACGTATTAGAAAACAAATGAAATCGACGAAAACCTTTTTTTTTATTTCTCAATGAACAATTAATTCATTTTCAAAAAAATGTGAAACATTGCTGTTAGATAAAGTTTCGTTTCACTAATGAGAATAATCATAGGATCACCGACTTCACATTTTGTTTGCTTTAACTATATTCGTAGAGAAAAACACTCAAAACGAGGTTTGAAGAACACTGCTTTGAATACAAAATTTAATCCTGGTATCTATGATGAGTTTATTGATTAATTGTTACATCTTTGGTCATGTTTAAACACCTTTAAACAAAAACAAATCTGAAACAATATCAAGATATATGATTTCTTGATCGATAAAATATTTGGTATGTTTGAGGACGGGTTTCTCAACAACAATCGGCATTTCCATGGAAACCAACTCTGCTACTCTTGCCGACTTGTTGGTTTATTTATAGAGTGCTTAATTTATACAGAAACTTCTAATGGGGAATAACACATCTAGCATTATCCTTTAGCTTCACGTTCCGATATATCAGATGTATATAGTTGATAAACTCTCTCTAAAATAATTCAGAGTTTGGTGACTATGTTTAAACGCATATATTCTACCGAACTTAAAATGAATACAATTAATTATTCCTTCTATCGTGACTAACATCATTATTTTATTCACTATGATGGCCATGGATATGTTATACGTTATTGTCATATCCGCACTGTTTTCTTAGTTTGGGACACTAGCGAATATGACATATCATCGATTTATTACTTTCAATGACTAACAAACAAGTGTCAATAGTTTATCAGGATTTGCTGTAGCACCTGAACTTACTCGCCACGCCGTTTGGTTATTCTTTTTCAATCTTTTTTTTTTTACTGTTTTTGTCAATTTAGCTTGATCATCAAGTTGATTGTTTTTCTTTTAATTGTTATCTTTTTCCCTTTTTGTTCAAGTTAAACAGTTCATCAGTATATTTTTATATTCACTTGAACATGTTGAAGTTCAATATGAATAAGCTCTATGCAAAATTTTACAAAACATAATGACATTGAAAAATTACTCTTTTGTGACCTTTTAAGATTTGTTTCTTCTTCACACTTACGATGCACAACATTAGTATTGAATCCATATGGTGGTGGTTGACCATTTTGTTGTGGTTGACCATTCTGTTGTGGGTGACCATTCTGCTTTGCATGGTGAGAATGAGGCGGTCGTTCTGGTCTTGGAGGTGGTGGAGGTAGCTAAAATAAAATATACAATTTAATAAATAAAAATCCGGAGAAAAATTCAGTTGATAAAACAACTTCCATTGATAAAATTTAAATTTACTGTTTTGCATATTTATCAGACAGAAAGGAAAACAAAATTGTATTCTCTAAAAATGTCTCAATGAATATTAAATATACAATTGGGCAATCACTTGTTTTACAGAAACATAACAAAGATGATTCAAGTATTTAAACTAAAGCTATATTTATAAGTATGAAATTTTCATTTAATTTGACCTCAAGTATAGCTAAAGAGATATTAATTGTCGGAATGCGCAGTAAACTGATACCGTTAATGTTTTTCTACCACTGTGTCGATACCTCGGGGGGGGGGGGCACAAGTCACTGAAGGTGACACCAGTTCAATGGTTAGCACTGAGTACTGACATGAAAATACTAGTACACACATTGTTTCATTGAAATTTTCGAAATCATATAAAATCAAGGAATGTATCCCTCTCATAAAAAGCTCTGATTCCTTGTCCGGGTTTGGTTTGCTTTTTGTCCTTTTTTTGTTTGTAACAGCTCTTGTTTTAGGTTTTTGATTTTTCAAATATATATTACGGCTGTGATCGACATTGTAGATACACATATTACCGAACCACACATCTGGTCAGAAAAAAATATTTACTGTTAATGTTATTGTCTTGTACTTACTGTTGGTTGTATAGCATCTAGCCAAGCCCTGTAAAAAATTAATATATAAAATAAAATATATAAAATAATGAAAAAAATTATCACATCTACACAAGCTTTGTCATATGTCTTATGTCTATCTCTTGAATCGCCTTACGTGACAAGTTAACACTACAACTATTGAAATTATGTTTCTTTATACAGCAAATGTGAATGAGTTGTTTAGAGTGAATTTTCAAAATTATATTGATATATGTAAATAAATATTAGTGTAAAAATATTGTGCGATATCTTTGATATGGCCAAACAAAAACCAATTTCCTTTCCATTACATTTTACAAATGCTTTTCAAAGAGTTCATTTAAGACGAATAAGGAGTATTTTTCGGGTTTTAATAAACAATTCTGGGCACATTTAATACTGATTTGAGTGTTCACATGGTTCTTGAATAACTGGACGTCCTCGGGTTTTCAGGACATACATATTGATCTGAAATTAAACTCACTTCATTTCCTCGTCTCCGCCATCAAACAATATCCAGTTCATGACAATATTTTGTTTGTTTGTTCCTTTCTTGAAAATATTAGGTATACCCATCATATGTGTTGCCAATATGCCTTTGGGAAGCTCTGGTCTGCCTGTTATATGAAGGCACATTGGTCCGGCTGCCATATAATTTGCTACCATCTGAAATCGACAACTACCATATTAGATTAAAAGTAATCAAAGAGGGTAGTAAATCGTGTTTTCATACCGTTGAAATAGAAAAGAAACAGGAAAACAATATTCTGGCTAGCTTAATCTTGACAGGGAGATTTTATAAACACTCAGGGATCAATGAATAATTATCTATATTTATGTATGTATGAAGATAAATTGAAAGCAATCATTTCGTCGACCGCTTTTTCAATATATGTGTTTTCGACAGTAAAAAGAAGATTTTGTTTTGATTGTCGAATGCCTAATGTAAACGTGAAGTTGATGAATAAGGTATACCTTATAAGAATCTTAAGTTACATCAATAACTTTTTTTTATATTAAGTAAAACGTCACAGCACACCTTAGAGATGTGTATGTCATATCATAGATTTAAATGTATTGTGGTTATATGGTAAAAGTATATGTATGTGTGGGTTTATCTGGTAACATTTAAAACGAAAGGTCTTAATGATAAGAAGGAAAATATTCTCCTTTATAATTAGAGTTAAAGTTATGCCTTCCAAATATAAGTTCATTCATACAGTCTACGGTGTTTATATATCTCAACTTGTACGATGTAGACTTCTTATACGGTCAGGTATTTCACATCCAAATTTTTATGGAAATATTCTTTATAAAGCACAAAGGTGTCAGTATTCACCTCAAAAACTAACAAAACCTTTGAATAGACTTATTAAGAAGGGATATAGTTACGATACTGTTTCAGGTCATTAAAGATTGCATATTTTGGCGTTAATATTGATTCACTTATAGGGTCTCTGCATCAAAACTCTCACATTTATTCAAAAACCAGTTGTTGGCATGACAATGGTTATGTTCTTTTCATATATGTTATGATGGTATGATTCTAAACCCCTAACGGGGAGGATTGTGCCTGATGTTCCTATGATGAAATCATAATCTTTCAGTCAGTTTAATTGAAGTCTGGAGCTGGCATTTCAGTTAACTGCTAGTAGTCTGTTGTTATTTATGTATTATTGTCATTTTGTTTATTTTCTTTGGTTACATCTTCTGACATCAGACTCGGACTTCTTTTGAACTGAATTTTAATGTGCGTATTGTTATGCGTTTACTTTTCTACATTGGCTAGAGGTATAGGGGGAGGGTTGAGATCTCACAAACATGTTTAACCCCGCCGCATTTTTGCGCCTGTCCCAAGTCAGGAGCCTCTGGACTTTGTTAGTCTTGTATTATTTTAATTTTAGTTTCTTGTGTACAATTTGGAAATTAGTATAGCGTTCATTATCACTGAACTAGTATATATTTGTTTAGGGGCCAGCTGAAGGACGCCTCCTGGTGCGGGAATTTCTCGCTACATTGAAGACCTGTTGGTGACCTTCTGCTGTTGTGTTTTTTCTATGGTCGGGTTGTTGTCTCTTTGGCACATTCCCCATTTCCATTCTCAATTTTATTAAGGATTTTCTACCTCAGGAATGAATTAGCTTAGCTGCATTTGGCAAAACGTTCGGAATTTTGGTTCCTCAAAGCTCTTTAACTTCGTACTTTCGTTGGCCCTGTAGAGTCTTTTTATTGGAGGTTCATGCAAATATGAGTCTCTTGTAGATAAAACGCGAGTCTGGCGAATAAAAATATTAGCCAGATATCCTCAATGATTTTTTCACAATCAAATGACGATATTAAAATTTTAATATACAACAAAAAAAGTTTTAAAAAGTCACCTTCAGTTTGACACCACCCATGTGCTGGTAGCTACTGTGGTTAAAGAACCATATTAGACTGCTGTCTTGATACAGTACAAAATATCGAGATTGCCAGCCTTTGATAAAGAATCCCTCTGTGAACAAATTTATGTATATTGATATTTATTATAAACCTTCATATTAGAAATAAACTACAGACAAAGGTGTATTTATGTGATGTTAAAGGAAAAAAAAACAAATATACCGAAATCCAAAGAAAATTCAAAACGGAAAGTCTTTATCAAATAGCAAAATCAAAAGCTCAAACACATCAAACGAATGGAAAACAACATTCATATTTCTGACTTCGTAGACATTATCTTTTTTAAGCGCCAGTCTGCCTAAGAATCAGGCAGTGGTGAAAACATGATAAAAAAAAAACCACCCTATTTGATATTGATTTCAGTTCATAATATGTAGTTTTGCACAAAAATAACATTCATTTCCATTTTCTGTTCTGGTAATAGAAGATACAATTTGGCTGAAATGCACTAGAAATTAACAAAAAAGGGGAGATAACTCTGTAATTTGCTATCATACTAACCAATTTTCTAACCAAGTTATTTGATATTACCAGACACACACAAACAAAAGACCAATTATTTTTAACTCAGGATGATGGTTAGTATTAAATAGCATGATTAGCTCGGTGGGTTTTTTCTAATCATGTTTAATTTTTACCTAAATTGCCTGATTCTTACAAAGA
This sequence comes from Mytilus galloprovincialis, assembly GCF_965363235.1. NCBI lineage: Eukaryota > Metazoa > Mollusca > Bivalvia > Mytilida > Mytilidae > Mytilus > Mytilus galloprovincialis. The sequence goes on along the minus strand of NC_134840.1, from coordinate 71,844,273 downwards.
CTGGCACTTAATTATCTAGAAAATAGTAAATATTATTATCTATAATTGCAAGAAGATACAATATTTATAAATGATAATGTTAGAACGGGATATTCTAAAAAAAAAACGTTCTGTTATAGTTTTTTTTTCAATTTACTACGTGATGTGCCATTAATAAGATATCTTAAACACATATAAATGGAAAGTCGCAACTAACAAAGATTTTTTTTCGTTGATATAGTAATAGCGAGTTTGATAAGATTTTTTGTCGCATCAAAAAGAGTGGCTTCAGTGCACTATTTGCTGTTTTATCTATTACTCTCAGCTATGAAATTAATATCCTTAACCTGTCAAAAATTGCTATTTTCTTTCGTGATACTGTTATCCTTATTTTTGTCAAAGTTTTGTCATTTATGTTGACTATTTTTTATACGTACTTTCATGAATCTTCAGATAGCCTGTCTTTACTACAGGTGCAGTTGGTCCTACAAAAAATGCAAAGTTTAATGTACATTTTAAAAAGGAAATGTTTTCGTAACATATTAGACATATTTTTTGTTCAATTCTTACGTCATTAAATGTCATTTAAAAATATAAACTTACCTGATCATTACAAGGCATCGTCTTAACTTTTCCTAAAACAGTTTTTGGTAACAAAAAAGGTCATCCGTACTAGACTTTTGTTATGTTCGTTTATCATCCTCAACATTAGAAATTTGGGCTAAACCCATAGTACTTGATGAATAATAACTATGATTCATTTAGCAATGAAAATACCTTTTATAAAATGTGATTTATACAAAAAGTAAGACAAAACCAAGGAGTTAACAAAGAATCATAAAACCAAAAGACGTTTACATCAACAGTTACAAATAATAAATAAAAAACAACACGAACTCCAGTAATAAACGGGAGTGAAATCAGGTGCTCCGGAAGGGTAAGCATTTCCTACACCGTATACGGCACCCGTCGTGTTGTTTCATTGTTTAGTTCGGTAAGGATGGAAGGTTATTATGACTGAGGGAGGATATCAGATATGATTTCTGTCACACTTTTGTCATAATGGCCAATCAGCTCATGATGGCGACCGTTTCTTGAGTGATGACCTTAATTTGATTAATTCATAGCCCTGTCTTAGCAACTTTTGAGAAAGCAGTATTCCTCGTTCAACAAAATCAACGTTCTTTGAGCTAGCTCTAGAGTAACGTACCAATTGAGACACATATACTCCATATGCTGGTGCCGCTGGGATGTTGCTACACAGAAATGGAAAGTTGACTATATAAAATCATAAAAATACTGAAGTGTCCCTAATCAAATGACAAAATCAAAAGCTGAAAAACAACAAGAAGTCAGAGTATTCTGTCAAATCATTCCACAACTGTCAATAAGAATTCTAAGCATGATTGACATCTTAATTTCAAAATGTCCTAAAACTGAGTATTGCGCAATTTTCTTGTAAAGATATTTTTTTCAAGACACTTAGTAGAAAGAAACGGTTAACCTTCAGGAAAAAACTGTCGTGCTTATATCTTTTTTTTTCTTTACATTTTCTCTATTACAATTTCTCAAGGTTGATCTCATACCAGCATATACGACAAAGGGGAGGACTTATATTTTTTCACTGTCTTTTCCTTGAAATTATTTTCAATTGAGGTTATATTTTAGAGCGGAATGGTAACTGCAACAACATTTAGATTACCAATATTTCAGGCTAGAAATGGCTAGTTTCATGTAAAACATGAATCTATTGAAAACGTGTGATTCCAGGTACAAATATGGGCTTATCTTGCAAAACTACGGATATCTTTTTAATAAAATTTACTGTTCTGACATTTTGGAAATCATTTGAAATAAAGGAATGCTTATCTTTCTTTTATAGCTCTGCTTCTTTGTCCGGTTGGCTGTTTGTATTTTTGGTTCTATTTGATTTCATTTGTTCTTCATTGTTTGTTCAAGGTAAAGGATTATACTCTATTTTGGCCTCGAGCAGCACTGTGTAAATTAATGGTTGAAATGCATCAGGTGCAATAAATTTTGTGCAGTTAATCTTATTTTTAAAATTATTTTCTCATTTGTTTTTCTTGTCCGTGGTATGTATAAAATCATGAATCTTATTATTTCAGATTATTATTCCACATGTTTTTCTTGTCCGTGTTATGCATGAAATCGTTAATTGTCACTGAACTTACAGGTATAAACAGTCATGCAATCACTGTAGTATAACTATGGCTTATGATTAAAAAAAATCTACTGAAAGGGGAATAATTCCTACACAAAGATATAGAAGGACACGTTTACACTGTCGATGAATTAAATTTCCCTCCGTTTGGACTTGTCAATTAAACCAAGTTTAAATGTTGCGCCTACGAAAGTAAGATACAATATGTTTTCTGATAAGTGCCTCTGTCCATCCGTTCGTTCGTCTGTTTGTCCGTCGTTGTATCAAGTACAAACGTATATCACGAATTCATTATAATGTGATTTTTTTGGCAATGACGCTCTCTTTCCCTTTAAACGGATATGTTATATTTATTAATATTTTGATATGAGCGTCACTGATGAGTCTTATGTAGACGAAACGCGCGTATGGCGTACTAAATTATAATCCTGGTACCTTTGATTACTATTTACACCACTTGATCGATGCCACTGCTGGTGCCACGTTCCGAGGGTATCACCAGCCAAGTAGTCAACACCGAAATGAATATCAATAATGTGGTCATTTTTTTTTTTATAAATTTCCTTTCTACAAAACTATGAATTTTTCGAAAACTAAGGATTTTCTTATTCCAGGCATAGCTTACCTTAGCTGTATATGGCACAACTTTTTGGAATTTTGGATCCTCAATGCTCTTGAACTTTGTACTTGTTTGGCTTTATTAATATTTTGATATGAGCGTCACTGATGAGTCTTATGTAGACGAAACGCACGTACTAAATTATAATCCTGGTACCTTTGATAACTAATCATATGGTGAAATCAGTACCTTCTCATACAGGTTATAGTTTTCGGGAAAGGTATTACAGAAAGATGTGTTCACTCCAAATTTAAACTTAATACACGTGTTTATTATCATGTGAACTACTCAAAATTATATTGAAAATTCAGAGTTTTACCCTAATTTTACGATTAGCTGAATAAAAATTTTGGAATTTTGGATCCTCAATGCTCTTCAACTTTGTACTTGTTTGGCTTTATTAATATTTTGATATGAGCGTCATTGATGAGTCTTATGTAGACGAAACGCGCGTACTAAATTATAATCCTGGTACCTTTGATAACTAATTATATGGTGAAATCAGCACCTTCTCATACAGGTTATAGTTTTCGGGAAAGGTATTACAGAAAGATATGTTCACCCCAAATTTAAACTTAGTACACGTGTTTATTATGATGTGAACTACTCAAAATTATATTGAAAATTCAGAGTTTTACCCCAATTTTACGATTAGCTGAATAAAAAAAAATATAGAGAGAGAGCTGATCGTGGTGTTCTACGGCCACAAATTCTTGTTTCTCTTCGTTTATATGCTCAAATGGATGTGCGTGTTCTGCATATTGATAAACCTCTTTTGCCACTCATGTACTTAGATGTAGCAGTATGTTTCCTAATGGTTATAGTAAAAGCCTCTGAAAATAGTTCTAAATGTGCATTCTTCTGGCATCGTTTGTTGCTCATAAACGTAAAAAAAGAACAAATCAACTTCTGATCACCAAAAAATATTGCACCTCTTTGTATGTCAATGCGTCTGTCCGAAACCATACCGCTGATGTCATTAATTGTCGTGTCACTGTGTGATTGTACGAAGGCTGTTGCCTATAGTTGTTAGATGACGGTATGTTGATCTCTAATCTCTTTTACGTTGTTGTACTGTAGGGTTGATGTTCCGAAGAATTATTCTATGAATGCATTTTATTCTATCACACTGTAGCCTTATAGGACAACATTAAACGCTGTTCATGACCAAATGCAGCAATATTTCGCATTGGGTACTAAACGACAATGAATTATGCATCTGGGTTTGGCAAAGTATGAAATAAGGTAAGTATTAAAGCAGCATATAAATACAGTGTTATTACTGAAGTATCTTCTGCCTCTTGTTCAAGCTTGTCGAAGTCTTTCAAATCATCACATCGGGCTAAACAATTTATCACCAACGATGCATTGAATTTACGCTGTTGGTATGGGTTAGCTAGAAAGTATATGACGTTCCTCCAATCAATAAGACATATCTGATAAATATAATGGTATATTATTCCAATGGGAATACCAATCAAATAACATAACTCTCTAACAGTCGGATATCAATATCGTACAATTCATTGACAAATCTAAGGACACTTTGCGGAAATAAACTCATCATAGATACCAGGATTAAATTTTGTATTTACACCAGACGTGCGTTTCGTCTACAAAAAAACTCATCAGTTACGCTCGAATCTAAAAAGTTAAAAAGGCCAAATATGTACGAAGTTGAAGAGCATTGAGGACTACACAGTTGAAATGGAATGTTGATAATCAAGTAGAGTTACGCTGCTTCTTTAGGCTCAATGCCTAATTTGGACGATACGTTGTGTTTATCAAAGCTACTAACTAAATGAGAACATTTATCAAAGTATCAATTCCCGCTTGTTGTGCCCTAAGTGACTGTCTAAACTTCCACTCTTCCGATAATACCTTGCAGAACCTTCCTGTTGAATTAAAATATTTAATAGTTTTAAGAGTTCGTCGATCTTGATCAAATTTTATTTTTGATCAACATGTTTTGAAGATTAATTTCTTGTCTGAACTCTAGCTATCGGTATTTCGTTTACAGTGCGTTGGTTAAGACATCTTGCAGGGGCCTTTTTTTTTCGTCTTATGTTTTTTAAACATTTCTTCACAGGCGCTTTATTTTCCACAACACAGGAAAATAAAAATAGGGGGGGGGGGCGAAATATAAATATACTACTACTATTGTAGCATCGTATAAATTAAGAGAGCAAGAATAATATAAAGGAAAAGAAATAGATTCGTTGCTTTTATGTTCTTTAGTACCATTTTGATACTTTTGTCTGTATTATAAACCATTTAGTTGGAATACAATAGTGGGATTCAAGCACATATGCATCCCTTAAAAGTTATAATAGTTTGATGCTACCACTTTTTAGTTTTTCTAGCACAGCCCACTTGTTTGAAAAATAACCATATTTTAAGAAAGAGGATGCAATGTAGATGCTATAAACAGTCCACAGAAATTCTTAAAAGGTTGTCAAGTATTCATTTGTTGTCCCATCATTATCTTCAGTTGGGACGATATAAACACAACATTTATGTAAGGCCAACATTTAAAAGGCTCCGAAATGTCAATGTAAAACAATTCAAACGAGAATACTAATGGCCTGATTTATGTATTTATTAGTCTGTTTTGTGTAGATCAAACACTTCTGTTTATAATAAGACAAGGGTTTTTTTTGGAATTCGAAACACTCCTGTTTCCTCTAAAATATAATTTATGTCTGCACGTCTGAAAATACTTGGCACTGTATGTAGTCCTATAATATATGACCTCGTAAGCACTTTTTTCTATTTCTGTTTACTTCTGATGTTTCCTTTTCACTTATTTCTCTATTTATTATTTTGTATTTCTATTTTTATATCAAAATGCCACATTTTGTTTATAAAAATGAAAATATCAGCATAAAACTTTTATAAATAACGAAAATATAACTTTTAATGTTTAAGTTAAAGAGACAACTTCTATATAATGTTCGTGGCTTTTTGTACTTAACTTTAAAATGTGTCTTTTGATTTTCAAACTTTAATTTAAAAAAAATGTCAAGCTGTCTTCATGTTTAAATTTACGAACAGTATATCATATGATCATCTACATTTATATAATATTCTCTCAGGTCAACGAGTCTTCGTGTAATAAGAGAAGACCGAATTTGGTTTTTAAAAAGAACATTTAAATGCTCTTGTCTTATGATCTGGAAATATTTGCCAAATTGGTATATTTAGATTTTTAAAGATCATGTGTTCAAACAATTTAAATTCAAACTTTACAGAATGGGTTTATTCAACCTATGCCAACATTTTGAAATTTAGGTATAAAATTGTATGAAAAAATGTTGGCATAGGTGGAAACTTCGTGCTTTATTTGGCTTTTTTTAAATTTTTTTTTAAACTTTTTTGCATTCGAGCGTCACTGATGAGTCTTTTGTAGACGAAACGCGTGTCTGGCCTATATACAAAATTAGGTTCTGGTATCTATGATGAGTTTATTGTTACAGATTAAGTGTTATAAAAACATAAATTGATTAGGGTCTTATCAATTTACAACCAGTTTAAACCTAGCATTAAAGTTTACCCAATATACAATTTCTTTTACAAGTACTAGTGAAAATGTAGGTAATTTTGTGTGTTGATGATCTCTATTTCATATAAGAATTAGTTTTATCCTTTATTATATGTCTCTGGTGACACGAAGGAAAACGTGATATATATGAGCTTATTCGAAATTATGTACCTGTTGACTTAAATAATTTCATGAAAATTGTCTTATTATTTTTTTTTCCATTGACAAAACAATGGATTTACTGCCAATTAATCTTATTGACGATTTTTGATGGTAGTACCCGACGTTTTATTAAATATTACGAATGGTTAAATCATGAGAGAATTTTTCTTTAATTTGGTAATAAAATAATTGATATACGTGACAAGAAGTAATTTGTTGCTTATTTACGATTTAAAATAGTTCATCTCTCGCTCGTATCCGTAATCATTCATGTGGAGAAATTCAAATATGATATAAGACAATATAAGAAATCATACTGATAATTTAACGTACTATACCTATGATATTGATTAAGATCTGAATACCTCAGTCTATAGGTTTTCAGATCCCAAACCAAGATAGGTGATCAAAATAGTTTATTTACAAAATGTACGACTTACTTTTAATTCGAATCGCATTTGGCCCACAACAAGCCATTTTCCGTCCAGGATATCGGTATTTACGAAATATCCATACGTCAAACCAAGCGAAAAGAGTTGGCAATATAAACAACTTTAACCGGAAATAAAATGTCCCGACTGGTTCCCATCCAATATTACATAATAAAAGACAGGTAGATCAGTCATATTACTCATTATTTAGAAAACTGATACAGGGTGAATTTCGTGCCAATTTATGGCTGTTAAGGACTTGATATCCTCATTAAACTTCACAAAATATACTTTTTATTAGGGAACAAATTTCATCCATACAATCGTAGATATAACGTAACCTCATGGATGCATAATGAAATTTCACTGTGACGATATTTCGGTATTTTATTTTTTTTAGTCTGTTGAAAATATTCACACTCTTAATTGCTAAACAAATTTTACATTTAATAAAAAAAAATTAAAAAGTCCAGTAAACAGGATGGACGCAGAGTACCTGTGTTTTGCGGGGGCGAAGATGCAGTTTTTTCCGAGAAGTTTTCCATCTCCTTCATCAGCATCACCATTCATATTTCACAGAATTGTCATTAGCTTGATGAGGAGTTAGTTGACTGAACTAATTATATTTGAATTTCGTTCTAATTGACCAACTGGTGAGTCATAAGAAGAGAATTAGACTTCAGTGAAACATTTTATGATTTTAAAAGAGCCAATATAGTGACAAATTAAATGAGGAACAATACAAAGGCACTAGACACTATCCCATACAACACGAATCCATATTTAAGATATACAAATACAAATAATTACATTAGATGTATGTATGCCAGTTGAAGGACGCCTCTGGGTGCGGGAATTTCTCGCTACATTGAAAACCTGTTGGTGACCTTCTGCTGTTGTTTTTTCTATGGTCGGGTTGTTGTCTCTTTGGCATATTCCCCATTTCCATTCTCAATTTTATTCATTATAATACGTTATTTTGATTGGCTAACTGCATAAATTATAACATGTTATTCCTTAAGCAATTGCATTACAGAATAAAACTTATCATTCATGATAACACGAGGTCCGTCGATAAAGTTCACAGGTGAATTAAATAAAAACTTGATAAAATTCATGTTTTCATTATCCTAGCTCAAAAATGTAATTATAAGTATTGAATGCTTCTTTTTGTAACTTCATAGGGATGTAAAAGCGTTGACCGGTCGCACATATTTAGAATGAAGCGCCTCTGCGCTTCATATAAAATGTACTTCGGTCAACGCTTTAACACCCCAATGAAGTTACAAAAAGAAGCATTCAATTCTTAAATGAACCCCAAATTTCATTACAATATAACAAAATTTGTTTTATTGTGTGATCATATAATTAATAATTATCGTTACCGTTATTTTTTGGAGAAAAAATTAACGTGATTCGTCAAAATCATTCGATTTTTTTCATCGTCTTAAAGCAGCAGCATATATAGATATACTACTCCCAGTCTAAAAGAAAGTGCATATCTAAAAGTCATGCACTAAAAAATTGGCAAGAATTTTTAACGTTATTCGTCATGAAGGTATCCCCATTACCACCCTCCTCAACACGGCATCAACAGGTTCAATTTCATCATTTCTCCCGTTGACAAACCGTCAAAAGGACCAGTCGAAATACGAAAACAAAATTATATAACATGACTTTTTATTGAAGATATGTTACCATTTATTCTAAGAATTAGTAAGGAAAAATCAAATGTAGGAGAAATTTGTAGTGAACTTAGTTTTTTCCGAAAACAAACTATTATTGAAACGCTTAATTATTCGAAATAAAAAAGATGGAAACCCCCTCTTTGTGGTAGTTATTTGAGTTATTTCATTTATTGTCTCTTATATTGATTTCATTCATATGTTTTGACAAAAGTATAAGAGTACACCAAAACACAATTACATTTTTCTATATTTATTTATATCATGTTGCCAAAGCGTGTGGAATATAATATATGACACTTGAACACACCGGGCACCTGAAAAATTGATCTAGGTCGTTTGCGTTGTTGAATCTGGTTGGTTGGCCACATCATCAATACATAATCGGAATCAGTAAAATGTTTGATACGTTAGGGCTATCTTGAACACACACCTGCCTTTGTAACGTCTTCAGCTAAAGTGTATAACATAATACTAATGCAAGGTAATTTTAGAAATAATGAAACTAGTGTCATGCCCTGAATAGAAGTGAAAATGGACTTTGGGGCTATAGTGTGTGATAACATTGTGTGAGGGAATTCGACGTTTGATGTACCACTGTTCACTCCAGTGCAATTTATGACAATACCACTGCATCAATCAGAATTATTTTTTTTGCAGTGTTTTAAGAAATGATTTTGCTTTGTTGTCGCGTATTATTTGTGAAACATTCAATGTTTTAAAAAAGCGAATTTTCTTTATAAAGTCAATGATTATGTTGACTTTTGAAGGCCAAACTTTCTGCAGCCTTAAATACGCTAATGAAAGATCCAAAAACTATACCAATACATAACGACATGTTTATGAAATTATAACAAATCTATTGGTTAACAAATTTTTACTCGTTATTGCAAAATAATGAACTTAATATATCTGACATTTTCTCCCTACCCAGTTTACCCCTATACATTTTTATGATGTGGACTGGTCATTGTTATTGAATCGTAGGCAATTTGATTGGATTAAGTTGTTATTAGTTTACCTTCAAACTTGTTAATGCTTTTCATACATGACTATTGATTAATTAGAACGTGCATGAAATTGTACGGTAACTAAAATGACCTTCAAACTGGACACTGGACGAGTCAATATTATGTTTTATCAATGAAAGTTAAGGTATGAAAGGTAAGAATTGCCACTTATTCGATTTTCACAAAATTTTCGGAATATACAGTTGAAAGGTTATGTTTTAAAAGCCTATTGTGAAGAGCAAAGAGAAAGTTTACAAATAATACGTTTTGTTCCATTAAACAAGTCATTTTCGTAAGAGAAATACCGAAATATATTTTACGCACGACTACGGCAGGTAAAATTATTATTTATCATAATAAAAAAAAAGCATTTTTCAGTCTCATTGGAATATGTTGATTACAATTAATCCCAAACTTAAGAAGTAAGTAACTAAAGTCAAAATGTGTCCGATCTGCCTCTTTCTGCACATCAAAAGTCAATACGATCGTTTTAAAGTCAATTTCGTCTACCTCACAAAATCTTGTTAGGCACTTTTTTTTTTATAGGTTGTACATGTAAAGGGTTAATTGATTCTGTTTAAAACTTTTTGTTTGTTCTAGTATAGTATGTGTTCAGTCTTTTACTTGCAGTCAAATCCTAGGAAAAAAATGACAATTTGAAATAAAAAAAGTCTAATTTACGAAGTTTTGGCACTGACCTGTAATGTGAACTTATACATGTAATATGGGGACGAAGTCCCCTATTACAGTAAAAAAATCAATGAAAAAATTTTTAAAAAAATAAAATCGTTCAAACATTTTTTTTGTAGCTTTTTTTTTTAATTCCCTCATTTGCGCAGAACGCAGAAATCTACGTCTTTCTTCCGGTCTCGTTGTCGTGAGACTTTGAGTAGTCTAGAAAAATATAGGAACTCAAGAAACACAACACCAATATTTCATTTTTAATAATTCTTTGTCTTTGATATGAATTGACGTTACCTGATGAATTACGTTTCTTTGTTTACATTGAACATGACGTCATAACTTAAATAACGTCACAAGTAAAATTCCTAACAACTAAACAAAAATCGGAAACGTTACGGCATGTCCATTTCTTTTTTTTTTTAACAAATATTTAAGTTACAAAAAAAATAAATTCATACAGACTTCGTCACCATTCACATGTAATGCCTGCCTCATATTACAACATGTACAAAGTGGTACATGTAACTGTTGAGTTTGGAATGGTCGTTTTGAATTTTCCTCGGAGTTCAGTATTTTTGTAATTTTACTTTGTAAGTCATTCCTGAGCATGAGAAAGAAATCGTCATTTTAGTCATTTTAATTCATAGAATTTTATAATATGAAGGATCAGTTATCTTATTGCTTCTCATACCACATTTTCTTATATCTATGTATAGAAAGTGCTTTTAGAGGTTTTAACTACCTCCTTTATTATTATAAAATAAGTTGTCATTAACCTTTGTTATAAAGCCAGTTTCTATAGTAAAGTTATAGATTTAAGCGAATTCTATCTATGTATCACTGGTAAAGCAGCTATTTCGTTGCCACAAATGTCTTAAAACATTTACTTTAATAATTCTTTATTGATTTTTGTCGATACTTTCTATTATTCTTTCTTTTTTTTTGTGCTTTGTATTGATCTGATTAGTCCTGTCATGGTCAACTGATTTTATTGTTTGTTCCTGTGTGATAAAACGATTGTCTCAGATCTGTGGAAAAAGGAGGTTACGTCTGAAAACATAACCAGTCATGTTCTGTGTGTGCCTGTCCCAAGTCAGGAGCCTGTAATTCAATGGTTGGCGTTTGTGGCTGTATGCCATATTTGTTTTTCGTACATTCTTTGGTATATAGAGTATATAAATCAGGCTTTTTTTACTGTTCTACATTTGCGATGTGTGTGCATTTTCTACGTTTTTTTTCTCTCGATGATTTCTATAATGTGTTTTAGTTTTTCTCATTGTTTAATGAAGTACGGTGACATACAGTTGCTAATATCTATGAAAATTTGCTATCTGGTGGATATTCATCTCATTTGAATTATACCACATCTTCTAGTTCTTGTTCAATGTCTTGTTTTTACAATACATCCTCACCTGTTTCTCACTCACGAAAAGACATGTTTTTTCTAAAAGTACAATCTCTTGATTATGTTTATTACCATTTTGACATTTTCAATCAAAATATCAGTTAATTTTGGATTCCTTTGTTTTCTGCTTTGACCTCCATTTCCTCTTCTCACACCTTTTTCTTATGTATAAAACATAGATTTCAAAAATACTAGAGTATCAAATTTGAATAAGGAATAATTGTCTTGAAGGATGAAAAACGGATTGAAAATTTAATTTCATTGATGAATGTATGGACTTGTGACGCCAATTGTTAAATTAAAGGCCTATTTTACCGTTATGGAATAACCGTTTCACAAATGATATCGGATATGTTCCTTACGTCGTAACTACAATCCCCTTCCCTTTCATGAATATGACCTACCGAATTAGACTATTTACCGGATTTGTAATCACTTAAGCAACACGACGGGTGCCACATGTGGAGCAGGATCTGCTTACCCTTCCGGAGCACCTGAGATCACCCCTAGTTTTTGGTGGGGTTCGTGTTGTTTATTCTTTAGTTTTCTATGTTGTGTCGTGTGTACTATTGTTTTTCTGTTTGTCTTTTTTATTTTTAGCCATGGCGTTGTCAGTTTGTTTTAGATTTATGAGTTTGACTGTCCCTTTGGTATCTTTCGTCCCTCTTTTACAAGGTAAAAGTCCGCCGGAAGACGTGTTGCTTAACCGGACACATTGTTATACCTTCGTGCCGACTAGTGTATGTAAATTTCTTATTGTCGCGTGCAGCAAATACCTATTTTTAAGTCTTTAGTTTGATTCGACTGGGTATGACACCCCCTTTTTTCCCACTCTAAGCGCTCTAAGCAAGCATAATTATAATAACCAACAAGCTCTGAATCGTCTATGAAACAGTTGCACATAAAAAGGAGCAGGTATTAAAGGAACCATTATTTGGCCCCATAAATACTAATATCTGACAGACTGATACCTTTCCTTTAAGATTAACTCTGCTATCAACAACACATTCTCCAAAAAAAAAATATGACAAAACACAATCTCTGAAAATGTTCCTGACTTAGGACAGTCACATGAAAATGTGGCAGGGTATACTAACTTGAAGTTTTTGAAATCTGGATTAGTGAACAAACAACAAAAGAAATGCACTAACATCAGTACAAAGGAACATACAAACACTAGGTTTTGGTAACCATTGCATAATGAAAACAGACACAACGACAGCTTATATAAATTGAGACAGTCATTTAATTTTACCACAGACTTGTTGAATAATAAACGTTAGATCTCAAATCGAGCATAAAAATGTATACTAGTAGCCTACGGTCAAATTATAATACGGAGCGAACGTGCATTTTAATTCTATATATGAAGTACGTGAAATTAATATGTTGTTTTTAGTATGTATTTTAAAAACACATATACCACTCGAAGTCTTGAATACGAACTAACCAGTGAAATTGTCCTTAAATGGTATATCTAATGTTTATAAGCATAATCATGAATTTCGAGCAGTGGCGGATCAAGCGGTTGCAACCAGGAGCTCTCTTTTTTTTACGAGCAATGCTTTTGAATAGGAACATAAAGTAGAAACCCTCCCTTTATCCTTGGTTAGGCACCACCTTTTAAAAACTGATGTATTCGCCCCTGAGGTAAAGTATATTTTGTCGGGGTTTGTTCTCTCTTTAAGAAAAGTAAAAAAGCTGCACTTCTTTTTGTCGCTTTAGATTTGGAAAATATAATATTTAAATTTTATTAATCTTGTTTGTAATCAAATAAGTTATTGATATACTGTTACAGTTACTAGGAAATTTGAATCAATATTTACATACTGCCAACGTAACCAACACCTGTTGTGCATTGTTTTACATCACCAATATTGAACATTTTGCTGGCTTCAGAATCTTAATTTTAACGGTTGCTGAAATTCAATCTGACTTATTATTTAGTCACTCATGTATAGCATTTGTAGCTGTGGGACAAAATTAGACTAAAAGTACAGGAAAGGGTGGGGGTGATGATGGCAAACTCATAAAACTGAGAACAAACCACAGGAGGGGGAGTCACTTCCTATTATCGGATGTAAGGGCATGTGCCAAAAATATGGGTAATAACTTTGCAATATTTTATATACAATTTACCCTCCTTTTAACAAAATATCCGATATTAAAATGTATTTACGTTTGATGACTGTATATTGAGAATCTTATATTATTAATGATCAATTACAGTATGCAATTAAAATTCATGCATGATTTTTAATTATTAATTGTTTTTCAATTGATATTTTTTAGTGTGTCTTATTATGTTGTGGTGTTACATTCAGGTTAGGGTGAAGGTTGGCGCCTGTTAATACTTATACTGAACCCTTTGTGTTGTTCATGTAAGTACACACCCGGGGATAACTCTTATTCTGTAGGTTACATTCGGGGAAAAAGATGACTGGATTGTGGTTATACGACGATTGGACATATCCGTCTTCATCTGTGTAACATATATGTTATAACGGTCAACCAATTCATGATGGCCTCCGTAGATCATCTTAATGCGGTATGAATACGAATTTTGATTCGTACTAGATAAACACCCCGAGTCGGATTTTTTACATTCTAGTTTATATATATGTCTTTATAAATATTACTTTTACTGTTTTGTCTGTTTGGTACATATGACGTGGATCTGTACTTATACATCCCGCCAAAATGTGATTGTTCTATGACAATTTTTGTAATCATTTTTGTAATTTTTGCGTATGTGCTTTTATTATCTATAAGTCTCTTTGTGTTTCTTTGATACATATGACGTGACTCTGAACTTTCACATTCCGCCATTGTGTTATTGTGCTATTGTAAAACAATTTGTACATGTCTTTCATTTTTACTAATGTGCTTTTCCTATATGCCTTTTTGTGTTCAAGCCCTTTGATGCATATGATGTGGCTGTGTACTTAAACATCCCGTCATTGTTTTATTGTGCTGTAGTATATTTTTGTATTCTTGTCTTTAAATTTTGCAAATGTGATTTGTCTATATGACTTTTTGACTCGACTTGGAATCAAACCCCGATTCCCTCCTCCCCCCACCAAACCCCCACCTTCCCCCCGAGCGCTCACAGCAAGCATGATACTAATATAACTAACAATCTCTGAAGTGTCTATAAGAAAGTGGCAAATGCAGGAGGAGATAATATAACAATCATTATTTGGCCCCTGAAATTTTCTTTTAAAGTATATCAATTTTATTGGTTAATGACTAAGTTAGTTTCATGATAGACAGTTTAGCGCTGAAAAGGCACTATGTCATCATGATCATGTCAAAGTATACGTATATGACCTCAAATAACAATTTCGAGCATAGTTTTGGGTCAAAATATAAGCAACAGGTATTAATGACAATATAGCTAGGATCATAATAGCGGTCGAATTCATCCGTAAATATTCGTGTACATTGCGTTTGGCTGGAGTACAAATATTTTACCGATCAGTACTCGATCATCTCGACCTTTGCTCGACTAATATCCAATCGTTTCTTGATCAACGCCATATGTGGTCAAGATTAAATCGAACGATTTCCGAACACTTCCCTATCACTGCGACCTCTATTTTTTCATCCCAGACCTACTCGACCAATACCTGATCTCTACTCGATTACTAGTAAGTTCAATCACTTTTCGATCTCTTCTCGGTTATACACGAGTAGACATAACTGATACGAGATTTTATAAAAGGGAGTATAGCTCTAATTAACTCTCATTACTTTCTTCCGCAAAATATGTTCTTCTCTGTTGGTTTTTTTTAAACTATAAAAGATTTACTCCACAAAAAATCCTCCGTGTACAGTACATGGCTGTACTTTTTAAATTTTAAAAAGAGCGGCAAAATATACCAAAGGAACAAACAAACCCAAAGATAGAAAACGAACAGACACAGCCAAAAACGAAAAATGATGATAAGACAAACAGCAGTCTACATAACACATCTTACAAAAACTAAAAACTAAGCAACACGAAACAAATACACGTTGCATCTGTGGATTTGGAAACACAGCACCAATCCTGTGAAAAGTCTCATTTGGTGGTGTTATCCCGTGTTCATTAGCCACTGCCTTATCTTGATCTCTCGACGCCCGTTTCCCGTACGCCTTCTTGACATTTTTTTTAACTTCTCTTCAGGCTCCGTTATATCTATTTACTTGTCTCTCTGAAGCTCTAATCACCTTACCCACAAATCCAATTGCTCTATTTCCATGTGGATATTCTAAATGTATGCTTGTACTAAGACCTTCAGATAATGAATACATTTTGGTAATAATCATTATGTATAAGTTTCATAAAAGTCATTCGGTTGAGGCAATCTAAAGTTAGAGAACGGAACTGGCGGGGAATACAAAATTCAGTAGTTGAAAGGTTAAAGATAATTTCTTTTTTGGTGTATACAAGGCAACAACCTACATGCTTAGCTAAAACAAATTGCGAAAAGGGGGGTACATGTGTCACACATTTCCCCACAATTTGGCCAAACGTAGAATTTCTATCCCTTGGAGTGATACATCTTTTTTTGTAAAATTTCGTCAAAAATTTCGTGTGAAAAAAGTGTTTGTAAACATTTGGCCGTACGGTGACCTATAGTTGTTAATTTTTTTTATCAATTGGTGTCTTGTGGAAATTTGTTTCGTTGGAATTTATACCACATCTTCTTATTTTGACATTAAAAGAAAGTCCAAAGTACACGGATGCCCCACTCGCACTATCCTTTCCATGTTCCATGGACCGTGAAATTGGGTAATAATCTAATTTGGTATTAAAATTAGAAAGATTATACTATAGGGAACATATGTACTAAGTTTCAAGTTGATTGGACTTCAATTTTATCAAAAACTACCTTGACCAAAAACTTTAACCTGAAACTCCCACTTTCATTTTCTATGTTTAGTGGACCGTGTAATTGGGGTCAAAAGTCTAATTTGGCTTCAAAATTAAAAAGATTATATCATAAGCAACAAGTTTACTAAGTTTCAAGTTGATTGGACTTCAACTTCACCAAAAACTACCTTGACCAAAAACTTTAACCTGAACGGACAGACGCACAGACGGACGCACAGACGAACGGAGCCACAGACCAGAAAACATAATACCCCTCTACTATCGTAGGTGGAGCATAAAAATCCTCAGGAGCCAAAATACATTATCTACTTTCCTTCCGTAGCACATGAGATCATCCCAGTTTGTTGTGTTAGTGGAGTGCTATTTTTCTACTCGTCTGTTCGGTTTTCGTTTTCCCGCCATGGCTGTGTCGCTTTGTTTTCGACCTTTAAGTTTGATTGTTCCTTTGGTGTCATTTGCTTCTCTGTTAATATTTTTACCCTTCTTGCAAAAGTACAGACAAGTTGTACATGTTGGGATTTTTGCGGAGTTAATCTTTTATACAGTTAAAAATAAGCAGTGACAATATATTTATGCGAAAGCAAAATTATGATAGTTAATCAGATCTGTACACCGTTCAGAGAATTGTGTAGAAGACATGTGTACTCGTATATTACCGAGTAGAGATCGAACAGTGATCGAATGTGGTCACATAGATATAGGGTATATTGTCGAGTCCTTCGGGGTTAAAAAAAATAAATAATAGAAATCGCAATGATCTTGACGCGATTGGGCATAGGTCGAGTGAATCTGGACCACAGATCAAAAAGGTTGGCGCTGATCAAGAAATGATCGTATTTTAGTCGAGATGATCAAAGTTCTAATAAAATAATTGTATTCCGACCAACCTCGATCTCTTCACGATCCTTCTCCGATCAATTCGACCGCTACATGACAAATTATCGATGTCTTCTCGAGTAACTGGCTTCTCGATCTTTACTCGAATATTTTTCACATGTTAAAAATTCTCGGTAGAAAGTCAATTGTAATTTTTATTTGCGATCTCATTATACTCACATGTTAAGCATAAATAAGTTGAAAAACAACAACATTAAACAAAAGGACTTGCACTAAAATCAGTGGTTGAGAATAAAAACACTAGATTTTGGTAATCACTGTAGAATATAGGTAAACCAAGACGATACCTTAAACTAAGACATCACATCATGTAGAACAGACAAATACATTATTTTTTAGAATTGTACGGGGTAATCTGTTTGGTTAATTCTGATCCCATATCTAATTTGTACTGAAAATCAGCAAACTAAAATTTTACCATGTAATACAATATTCTAGAACTACATTATTGTATAACATGTTATATCATATAGTTTTAGAGATTTTTTTTTAACAATATTCATATCAATTCTAAGAAGTCAATGTCATATTTGTTTTTAATTCGAACAATCGGTAACAAGCTTTCGGAGAATACCATTAGACGATGAGCATAATTTGACGAAGACCTTGACGACCTACATTGCATGTGTACATATAAAGATGGGACCATTTCCTTGCAACCTGCTCATATCCGCCTGGCAATGTAAGTAGAACTTTTTATATCATAGGCAAAAACTTAAGAAACCAGATATGTATAATATATATGTGTGTGTGTGTATCGTGATTTTTAAAAGTTATATGTAGAAATGTATGTACAATCTGACTGATGTATCTAAATAAACCTTTTGAAAATATGATGTAAAGATAAATATTTATTAACGTTTAAACGATTAAGGAACTAATATTCCGAACTGCTAAATCAAAATTAATTTTGCATGTTTCCTTATTCTCCACATGCTTTTTGTTTTATCTTTCCTTTGCCTTCCAATATTTGGGTTGATCTTCCTGACGAAGGTATATTGTTGGTCCATACCACTGATGCTGTTACTCATTAGTCAACTCAAAATCCAAAGCATACAAATTGTATGAAGCCTTTTTCTTAAATTCATCGTTGATATATTTAGAAATGATTAAGAAACTAATATTAGTTACATAGTGTGCTAGTGACCTAATACGGTATATATGGGGTCAGTAAATTCCATATGGGGTGAGAGCGAAGCTCGAATCCCCATATGGAATTTACTGACCCCATATATACCGTATTACGTCACTAGCACACTATGTAACGAATTTATCTTACCGACTATCTTAACGTGTAAAATTAAGACTAGTGATTCTCAAAATGAGCAAGTCTTCAATACTGTTAGCACTAAGAAAATACTTCCATTGATCCTACAAAAACAGATGCCAACAATAACGACTTGTAAGGTTTAAATGTGTTTTATGAATTTATTTCGATCTTAATCATCAATTTCTTCGTCTGTTGGAACTTTTAAGATTTTTTTATCAGTACCGTTTTGTTTTTTATAAAGGGACATAACACCATTACTAACCGTGTATGAAATAAGCCCCGCCCCCTTCTTACCTAATAAGGAATATAAAGGGACGTAACTCCAATACTAACCGTGTATGAGATAAGCCCCGCCTCCCTACTAACCTAATTTCAAATATACACGGTTTGCACGCGGACGCTTTTAACCAATCATATTCCTGGAAATGTATAGGAGGTAAGATAATGTTCCTTATTCACATATTTTGGGTTTTATTCTTCCTTTTACTAGTCCATACCACTTCTGCCGTTCATTGATACTCAACTCAAGAGTAAAATTACTAGTAAACGAGTTTGATAATACCCTTTTTTAATTCTTCGTTGATATATATTAGGAAATGATTAAGAAACTAATGTTTCGACTTCTTGAGTCAAAGTTAATCCTAGATGAATTGTGCCTATTTCTTACTCTTAACATGTTTTGGGTTTTATTCTTCTTTTGCTTTCAAACATTCAGGTTTGAGCGTTCCAGATGAATAATCCAAAAAGTTCTTTGGACGCATGAAATTAATTAATTGTTAATGTTTTTTACATGTACTAACACTGGTCGATACCACTGCTTGTGGATTATTAGTCAACTCACGAATAAAATTTTACAAGATTTTTAATATCGTATTTCTTAGATTAAGAAACTAAATCACCAAATCCCTGATGCATGAATTTGGTTAGGTATTTTTTTTTTGTCATATAGATCCTTGCGTGGTTTGGTTTAATACATCATAAGCTTTCAAATATTTTGGTTTGAACGTTCCAGATGGAGGTAAAATTTTACCTCTTATGTCTGTTTGTTTTGTTCATACTTCATTGTCAATATAATGGAATTTGATGCGACTGTCATACAAGTATGCGGTTTAGCTACCTATAATACCAGGTTAAATTCACCATTTTCTACATAAAAACACGAAACACGGCAACACGAAATAAATCTATTGATTTTTTTCATATGCACTTACCACCACTGGTCGATGTAAATAGTGGTGGACTGTTAGTCAACTCAAAAGTCAAAGCTTACAAGATTTATAAAGTTTTTTTCTTTAATTCTTCATTAATAAGTTAATGAATAATTAAGAAAACCCTGAGGAAAAGTTGATCGTAGTTGAATTTGGATAGGGCCTTTTTATAATATATCTCTTCCCTCGGTTTGGTTTTATACATCATTTGGTTTCATATATTTAATGTCGAGAGTTATTGATGATGGTCAATCCAGAAATGAACTTCTGACGCACGACATTGATAAAGTGTATTTTCATTCAGTTATTTCGCTGAACAAAAATGATAAAGTAAATGCTTCGTCGGTTGGTTTTCTTTTTATACAGTTGACAGTGTAACTATCTTTGTAGTTTACAAAAAGTTTTAAAAACTTTTGTCCAATTCCATATATTCCTATAGTTTATAATTGTAATATTCCATTGCTATCTATTTACCTCTTTTCAATATTAAAAACTGTTAAACTTAACACTTTCTTAAAGTTTGTGCATATAGGGGAATGTCCTAATTTTAGAAAAATTAGAGCTAAATATGTATGTAACTATAGTATGTGTGGAACAATGTAGGGAGAGGATATAATTGTATGCAAATATGTAAGTTTTAATCGTTTTAAGCTAAAAGTTTCTAAAAACGTGCTTAGTACAAAGGAAAATAAAAACAAATAAAAAATAAAAAAATTTAAAATCAGAAAGATGCTTAAAATTACGGGGATATGCTAATTTCAAAATTATAAACCTAATAAACGCTTTGTTGTACGTCAGGAATGAGCATTCAAATATTTGCCTGGTGAAGGTAAATCCAGAAAAGCGCTTCGAATGCAGGAAATTTATAACGTGTTGTTTTCATTTAGAAAAAAAAACACTGGTTCGATGTCTCTGCTCGTGAACAATCAGTCTGCGATGGTCTCATCTGCTCAGAAGTCAGTACTGACATGTTTAATAACAAAATCTGTAAAGGTTCTTATGGATATTTACTGACTTATACTTTTATCTTGGCAAATATAATTATACCTAAATTGTTATTGTCTTTAAATAATAATACATTTCAGTAAGTTTTGGTACTCTTAGATTGGTGCTTTGTATCTTTTGTCTTTACGCTAGTTGTTGTTTTTATGCTTCGTTACAATCGGATTAGTCGAGTAAATTCAAACTATTTTTTAATTTTTTTTCCTTGTGTTGTGCTGTGGAACTATTGTCCCATGTTAAGGGAGGATTGAGCACTCACAAACATCACCGCACTTTATGTGTCCCTGTTCCAAGTCAAGAACATGTAATACAGTTGTATAATGTTCATCAAGCAATGTAATTTCTCTTCTTGTTATTTACATCCATGGCGATATTAAAAAAACTTAAAAGTATCTTATATCATTAACATGTCACGTTGTTTATGCTTTACTATGAAAGGACCGTTTCGTCTATATGGATTTGAGTGCAAAAAAAAATTATTCGTAAGAATAGTTGGGAAGATTTACAAATATATTTCAAAATATTTGAACAGGCTTAAGTGAATAGTTATCAAAAGTACCAGGATTATAATTTAGGACGCCAGAGGCGCGTTTCGTCTACATAAGACTCATCAGTGACGCTCATTTCAAAATAGTTATAAAGCCAAACAAGTACAAAGTTGAAGAGCATTGAGGATCCAAAATTCCAAAAAGTTGTGCCAAATACGGCTAAGGTTATCTATTCCTGGGACAAGGAAATCCTTACTTTTTCGAAAAATTCGTTTTGTAAACAGGAAATTAATAAATATGACCACATAATTGGATATTCATGTCAACACCGAAGTGCTGACTACTAGGCTGGTGATACCCCCGGGGACGAAACGTCCACCAGCAGTGGCATTGACCCAGTGGTGTAAATAGTTATCAAAGGTGAATTTCAAATTTTATACTCAACCATTAATTGTTGTGATTAAGACAATATGGTAATACTTTTGTATTTATTCATTAATAGTGATGGTCGAAGTTACCGTGTACTTGTCTATTATATGTCAAGAATATTTCAGTGGTATTCTCACTTTGAAAAGGTCAGGTTAGGGCTTATTTTGGTCTAAAATGTCAAGTACATTAAAGATGCCAAAATTCATAAATTTGAAAAAATCTATCAGATATGCCATAAAACGTTATTTTTCAAAGAATGAACACAAGTGCGACCATTTCTATTTTAGACAATAACGTCTATGAATTAGCACAAATGCTGAAATTGTTAAGATTCAGTTATTTTGCATAATATAATGATAGTAGTACCTGATGCATATGCATTGCATTGTCAATATTTGTGTAACAAAAGTAATTTTCATCCCACTAGATAACTAAAAGTTTAAATGTTAAATGAAGATTTGAAATGCTTAATTTTTGGCCCGAAAGGAGTCTTACCGGGCTTTCTCTTTTGATGTCACTATTATAAGTAGATCAGAAGAAATAGAATATGTTAGGGTATAATCCTTTTTTTAATTTTTAGATGGGAGACAATCTTACAAGGAAGACATTGTGGTCTCGGTTGGTTTTTGTTCTTTTAACATACCATTGGAAATGTGTTACGGGAGAGTTTGCTGATGCCACTATAGTGTCAAGTGACAAGTAAAGCACAGTTCTTTCTGGATATGTCTATTATAATCAAAGTACTATCACGTAGCTGTTTGACAGTGTCGTCAATCTAATTTTAATAACGATGACTGAACCTTGCTCCTGTAAAACACATCTCTTTCTATTGATTTAGACATCCTAAGCTATGCTCATATTGCACTACCGGTAACTATCTTCCATTGTATTCTGTCAATTTCATGCATGTAGCTCCAGTAGGGTCTGTAAGGAGGCGAAATATACCAAAGCGATGTCCAAAACCGGAAGTCGAAAACACCATAGCAAAACCGACGAAAAGACAAATAGCAACAGACAAAACACAATGTAAATTACAAAAGACTGAGTAACATGAACCCCACAAAAACCGGGAATGAACTCAGGTGCTCCAGAAGGATAAACGGAACCATTCCCACGTACAATAGTCACCCGTCTTCCAGAATATAGTATTAACTGAGAGATATGTACTCCATATGCAGGCGCTTCGGGAATGTTACTACATAAAATATGGAAAGTTAACAATTGGGAATTTGAATCATCTCTCTTGTCGTAAAATTTTGTTCTCAACCCATTATCATCGTCAATTTGTAGATGAAAGTGAAAAAAATATAAAAAGACATTAGATACACTTGACTGTAACTTTTATTTACATTCGATGTGATCGATGCGTTCAACATGGTCACCTTACTGTGAACTATTCAATGATACTTTCTATAAGGGGTTATATTAAGTTATCTTTTATCAAAGTTTTATTGTTGTTTATTTATTCATGAACTGTCAAAATTATTCTTGGGGTAACTGCGAAATATTTTCAAATATATCCGGACAGTCTATCTTCCCGATTGTAAGCACTGACCTTATTGCAGCAAATTAAGTCATCATTCATACTAAATCCGATTTATACACGTTTCAATTTAAATATCGGCAACACCATATTTCAGCTTCTGATTTACACAGAAAATGTGATAGCAACTGAATTCTGGTTGATTTTCATTAAAACTTTATAATATGAAATGTGACTATTGTACAATTGTTATTAATTTTTTGAAGTGATGTGTATAGCAGATCTATTGCAATCATGTTAAAATTTCACTGTTACTGACATCTTTTAAATTAAATCATGTAATTTGTTAATCATTTAGTGAAGATCTCTTATATGGAAACTGTGTAATTACCTTAGTCGTATTTGACACAACTTTTTGGGAAGTTTTGGGTCCGCAATGCTTTTCAACTTTGTACTTGTTTGGCTTTTTAACTATTTTGATCTGAGCGTCACTGATGCGTCTTATTTAGACGAAACACGCACCTGGCATGTTTATTGTTAATTTTGATGCATGAGCTTAATTTTTGTTATAATAATTTGTTTTGCATTATTGAACACTACCATTACTTTCAATTCGTTGTTGACTCCCGTAAAAACATTTACTTAACAATTTTATGAAATGAGATGCGCATTTCAACAATCAACATATCTTCATTGATGATTGATGCCGAATCATTAAAAAATAAAAAATAAAACTCAATAATAAGCGGTGAAGAGCGGATACAATTAATAAGAAAGTGAGTTTTCCTCTAAAATGTAATTATAACTGGTTAAACAAATTAGATGCATGAGCCTGTGTCGCTCATCTTGGTCTATATGCATATTCAACAAAGAACACTCTCCAACTGTGTACATAAGAATAGAATTCATGACAAAAAAATCTGTTTTAATGATCTTGTAAGTTTATCATTTAACCTGTTTAGTTTCCATCTTCTTTAGTTTTTGCTCAAAACACAAAAGAGGATATAAAAGTCCTCATTTAAGGGCAATCACTCCTTTGAAGAATCACAGTCTACTTATATTTTGAAAGATTATAAAATTTACGAGAAGTTGTTAAAAATTGACTATAAAGGGCAATAACTCTTTAAGGGGTCAATTGAGAATTTTAGTCATGTTGACTTTTGTAGATCTTACTTTGTTGAACATTATTGCTGTTTCCAGTTTGTTCCTATCTATATGAAATTCAAGATAATAACCGAAAACTGCAAAGTTACCTTAAAATTACCAATTCAGGGAAGGCAAACCATCAACAGATTGTCTGATGTGCCTGAAAATTTCAGCAGATAGAATTTGATCTGATGATTATTTTAAGTTCACAGATTTGCCCTTAATGCTTTTGTTTCAGAGATATAAGCAAAAAAGCATTTTAACCTATGGTATTTTTTACGCCATGGCGGCCATTTTTGTTGATTGGCGGGGTCATCGGATACAATTTTAAACTAAATACACTAATGATTTGTTTTATTTGGCCAAGTTGTTTCAGAGGAGAAGATCGTACGGTGAAATTTCATCAACATCAATATTAAAGACACAGACTCACGGTCGATTTCTTATTTTTGAAAATGTCACCATTATTGCACCTTCTGTAAATAATTTATATGAAAAATGAGTTAATGTTTGAAAAAGGAAATCTTTAAGAACAGTGATTAACAGTCACTAATCAAACGTACTCGAAGAAATGATCGAAATGAGTAAAATCGAAAACATTTGTGTGTGATTTAACTGTTAATGACATACTACAAAAATCATGTATTGTATTGAGAGCAAAGTAAGTTGTTGACATTATCAATATATATATATATCAACCACGCTGATTGATAATTTAACATCAATCATTATACATCTTATAACGTTGCCAAAAAACCGTCATATGCAGTAATTACTCAGCTTTTTAACTGTTCAATAATAAAGCATTGTGTGTAGTCAATATTAATAGAAAAAAACATAGTTGTTAAAGATATGAATTTTTTCCAGAAAATAATACTCGCGGGATTCTTGCTTTTTTGCCAAACTTTGAAATTTTATTATGTCTTGTCACAGGCCCCATAAACGAAAATATATCGGCATTTCTTATCATTTTGAACTGCAATTTCATTATAAAAATGAATAAAAATAAAACAGTGAATTGTTAATTCGTTAAAAAAATTTAATAGAAATATAGCACTTTTAAAATCAACCTAAAAGTAAATGAATATAAATATAAAATGAAATAATAAATCAATTACATGTAGTGAAAGTGAAATTTAAAATTTTTTTAATTTTTAAATTATTTTAAATATCAACAAAATTGACACATATAGCATTGACGACTGAACATTAACATACAACTATCCTATAGTACACTCTGTGATGTTCTGTCGGTCTATCCAAAGTGAGAAACCATTTAGAAATACGTATTTTTCTAGTAACTGGTTATTGACATATAGCAGTTACATTGACTTTCTGTCAAAATCTCACCTTTCTATATTTATCAGTTTTGAAATAATTGATAGACCTAGTACTCTTCAACTCCAGTGGGCAAAGTTGACTAAGCAGGTATTGTTCCCTAAAGTTGGCCATAAACTCCCACGATTTCAAGTAGGACATTTTCTTTAATACTCGGAATTTTTAGGAAAGTTCATTCTTGACATTTGACATTGATATAATAGGAATTGCAACGTATGACCAGAAAAAAACAGAAAGGGCTCACTTTAAACGTTTAAATGCTTCATGCAAGTAATATATTAGGACGGTGGGTGCAATAAAGTCGTTAGATTAGTCTCTTTCTAAAAAGAAACGTCACTCGCCTTTAATGATAAACAAGTAAGCGCTCGTAATGTTCTCCATGTGCTTTTAAGATGCATAAAATGAAAAAAAAATGCATTATGCAATCGAAAGTGGTTTTGTGTCATGATTTCCTGAACCATAACCAGTCTCAAACAAAATGACGATCTTTCTTTAATACAATTAATAGATTTTCAAAGAACGTCTAATTTCCTTAAACTTTGGAAGAATTAGGTTCTTTTTGTTCTTGCTACAAGGTATGAATGAACAAAACAGAAGGATTTTCTACTTGCATCAAGAACAATTATATAAAAAAGAAGATGTGGTATTATTGCCAATGAGACAACTATCCACAAAAGACCAAAATGACACAGACATTAACAACTACAGGTCACCGTACGACCTTCAACAATGAGCAAAGCCCATACCGCATAGTCAGCTATAAAAGGCCCCGATAAGACAATGTAAAACAATTCAAACGAGAAAACTAACGGCCTTATTTATGTAAAGAACGAGAAACAAATATGTAGCACATAAACAACGACAACCACTGAATTACAGGCTCCTGACTTGGGACAGGCACATAAATAAATAATGTGGCGGGGTTAAACATATTAGCGGGATCCCAACCCCCCCCCCTAACCTGGGACAGTGGTATAACAGTACATCATAAGAACGAACTATAAAAATCAATTGAAAATGGCTTAACTCATCAGATGGACAAATATACAAGTGGACGTGATATGAAAGTTATGTTTAAGAAAGAAAAACAACACATCATAAAGTACATAAGAAATGAAATTTTACTAAAATAGTCAAAAATGAAAAAGGAATGCACCGCAATATCCCAAAAGGTATTCGGAGAAATAAATTTGAAATTTCATTTGTGTTCTTTCAGAGACTCATTGGTAAAATTGATAGTTCTTGTTTTCTCTCCTTACGTTCTAACAGTGTCTGCCACTGAAGTCTTAATATCAAAGGCTCCGCAGACCGTTGAACGGTTTAGTAAAGATAGTTATAAATACATGCAAACTATTAGTTAGACGGCAGAAATTTTAGGAAAATCTCTTCTCAACAATGGAGATACATTTTTCAAATCGACTGGAAAAAAAACTGGGAAAACTTGGTAAAAAATTAGAAGACGTTTCAAAAGAATTATTGAAAAAAGGGACCGAAGGACTAACACATGCATCTAAGCAAATAACTAAAGGCATTACAAATACGTTAGAGGGCACCCAGAAAACAACGAAGCCACTCATAAAAGAAACTGTTAAAATTTTGAAAAAGGTGGAAACAGTTGCAGAGAACGCTGTAAAGAATTTGGGCAACGGCATTTCTAAATCGCTATCAAATACAGCCAAATTATTAGGAGGTGCTGTAAGAAGTATACTTCAAACACGACTCCCCCGGATATCTTTTTTTTTTAAATTCCTTTATTTCCATCATTTGCTTGTTACATTGTCTTCAACAAGTCCAAGCTCCTTGTGAAGAATACATATAAATTTCAATTCTATTATATTAATAAATAAAACATCAATCTAATAAATGTTTCTTAACATTAACTAAAAAATTATCTTCTTTTAACTTCTTTGAATAATACATTCGTTTTGTAAATTCTCTAATGAATAGACAAAAAACATCAAGTCTTTTCATTTTCTGATCAGATACATAGTAGGATTTATAAATTGAAAACCCAATAATAGTTATAAGAAAGTTAAAGCCAAAGTAATATTTATCAGATATTTTATAGCCAAAAACAATATCTCTCAATGTGAAATCTTTTTCTATATTTACTTTTTGCAATAAATTATGATTTTTTCTCCAATAATCGTGTAAAAAAGAACATGTCATAAAGTAATGTTGATAATCTTCTTCAGTAAAGCATTTGTTACATAAATCATTGTCTGTTACCTTCCATCTAAATAATAACTTTTTAGTAGGTAAAATGCTTTGTAAAAGTTTCCATCGATACATCTTCAATTTATTTTCTTCTAAATAGTGAAAAATAAAGTTGTACAATGGTTTCAAATGAAATTCTGTCTGTAATGGTAATACCTTTAACCATACATTTATACCAATAGGTTTCACAATTATTTTCTTTACTAATTTGTTATATAATAACTTTTTTGACAAAAGAGAAATGTCAATATATTTACCATTTATTGACAAACATTGTCTTTTTACATTGACTATACTTTTTGTTGAATTCTCTGATCTAAGATATTGTAACCAATCTTTTGGAATTGCTTTTTTTAGGGATGTCAACTCCGCTATCCAGTTGGATTTATTTTCAATTTTTTGCAAAATTACGTCTTGTGAAATTTCACCATTTTCATTTAAAATATCATTTACATAAATTAAGTTACCTTTTATCCAATTTTTGAAAAAAAGACATTTGTTATTAAATTTAATGTATTTATTTCCCCAAATAATTTGTTTTCTGATTTCGTAAAAGGTTTTTGGTATATCTGTCTGTCCTCCTCCTAATTTCATCCAGCTTTTTAATACATTTTTATAAAATATTGGAATATTAGGTAGATATTGATCAACTTTATTATAATCCATATTCATATAAACTGCTAGGCAATTTTTCCCTGAGCATTGTAAATAATTTAAAGGTATAAGTTGCCATCTGGCCCTATCTGTATTTAAGATTCTACCTATCCATGATGCTTTTAGTGATTCAAAGTGACTTTCAATGTCAATCATATTCAAACCCCCGTTTTCATAACTACCAATCATCGTATTTCTTTTAACTTTATCTGGTTTGTCATTCCAGATAAATTTGAAACATTTTCTTTCTATTTCTTTTTTATATTTTTCTGGACATACGCATGAGCTAGCTAAAAAGGTAAAGAGTGGTATAATCAAAGATTTGATGATCATGATTTTACCTAAAATAGTAAGATTTCGCTTTTTCCAAAGTGTAAATAATTTATCCATTTTATCTATTTTATTTTCAAAATTTAATTTCTCACATTCTTCATTATTATGTCCAAAATAATAGATCCCTAAAGCTTTTACAGGTTTATCTGTCCAGTTAATATTTGCTATTTTGTCTTTACTATTTTTGAGTTTTCCTATCCATATCCCTTCTGTTTTATTTTTATTTATAATTAATCCGGAATAAGATCCGAAGATTAAAATTTCATTCAATGCTAGTTCGATATCATTTTTATCATTAAAGTTGTGTCATCAGCTAATTGGCTTATTTTAATACAATGTGTTTTTCTATCAAATTTTATCTGAAATCCTTTTATATCTTCGTTATTTCGAAGTCTCAGTGCCAATATTTCAACAGATATGACAAAAAGTAGAGCAGATAAAGGACACCCTTGTCTAACCCCTCTTGAATTCTTAAACATTTCTGAAATCCGACCAATTATTAATTATACATGTTTGAATATCAGTATACAAAGTTTTAACCCAATTTTTGAATGATTCATTGAATCCAAAGTGATCTAAAGTATCTAACATAAATTTCCATTCAAGTGTGTCAAAGACTTTTTTAAAATCGACAAAAACAATAGCCCCTTCTATATTATATATATCTGCATAATCTATAATGTCCTGTATTTGCCTTAAATTAAATCCAATGAATCTATTTTTTATGTATCCAGACTGATCTGTGTTTATGAGTTTTGGTAAAACTTTTTTTAATCTTTGAGCTAGTACATGGGATAAGATTTTAAGATCGACATTTAATAATGCAATTGGTCTATAATTTTCTAATTTTAATGGGTCCCCCTTTTTGAATATTAACGACAAAACACTAGAACGCTGAGAGTAAGTCAATAAATTATCTTCATGACCCTTATTATATACTTTAACAAGTAGATATTTAAGCTTCTCCCAAAACGTTTTGTAAAATTCTACGGTTAGACCGTCAAGTCCAGGAGACTTGTTTAATTTCATATTTTTATCGCTTCAGAACACTCCTCAAGCGTTACTGAACCATCACACAATAGTTTTTCTTCATAATTTAATTTATTTTCTAATTTTGTATTTCTAATGTATTCTTGGGATAATGTATCATTAGGATTTTGTGATGAAAACAATTTTTCATAGTAGTTTTTAATTTCAAGTAAAATCTTATTTTGATCTTTATAGACATTGTTTTTTTCATCTAATAACTTATTTATAGATTTCTTAATTTGCCTTTGCTTTTCAAGTCCAAAAAAATACGCATTATTTTTTTCTCCTAATTCAATCCATTTTTCTCTGGCTCTAATTTGTGCACCAATGGCTTTCTCATCATAAATCTTATTCAATTCTGATTCCAAATGTTTAATACGATCATCCAAATTAGAGTTTAATAAATTCAATTGGTCTCTTTCAACCATCTTTTCCTGTAATTCTTTTTCTAAGGTGTGTGTGACTTCTCTTTTGGTTTTTGCTTTTGATTTACAATATTTTACAGTAGCTTCTTTAATTTCTAGTTTTATCATATCCCAAAAAATCCGACAGTCTGTATCTCTATGTTGGTATTGATTTAAAAAGTTAGTTATCAAATTGTTAATTAAGCTTTGATAATCTTTATTTTCTAAGACAGAGTTATTTAGTTTCCAAAACCCACGTCCTTTTTCTGACGCCCCCGTTTTAAATGTTAAACAAACGCTCAGATGATCAGTATACTGAATCGTTGCCGGTTTAATTTTACATGTATCTATCCGAGGTCTTAAATTGCTATCAATCAATATTAGATCTATTCTACTCGCCTGCGATTTATCTTTTCTCCTCCAAGTAAACTGTTGTATATTTTCATTCATAACTCGCCAAATATCAATAAGATTGTTATCTTTTAACAACGATTTCAAGCTTGATACTGGTTTATTGTTTTTGTGATTGCTACTTGCACTTATATCATTCTATCAATATTTTTTAATGTTTCATTAAAGTCTCCCCCAATTATTGGGATTCCAATACCATTTTCTTTCACAAAGAGATCCACCTTTTTAAAAAATGACTTTCTTGCAGTTGTGATGTTTGGTCCATATAAACAAACTATTGAAAAAATCGTGTCATTAATTTGGATATTTAATAAAACAATCCTTCCATCTTTATCTGTAAAATGATTTATAATCTCATACTTCAATAAATTGTTTATAAATATCGAGACCCCCCTGCTTGCTGATGTACCATTACTGCAAAAGACATCAAAGTTAGTTTGATTTTTGATTTCATTTTCAATATCTAAGTCTATATGAGACTCCCCCGGATATCTTATCGTCTTCCACGAGTACAACTTCCTCGAGTACAACTCCCTCGAGTACGACTCCTTCGGGTATCTTTCTGTGCTCCACGAGTACGATTTGGTCGTGGCTAACGAGATGTAAAGAAAGCAGTTCGTGATACTGGTTGTCCCTGTTCTTTGTGTGATCCTTTCTAGGACGGAGTTTCTGATACGGAAAGGGCAGAAAGAAGTATGTACTCTTCGATATTGAAGATAACATTTTTTTTATGAATCTCCATCAGAAAAAGAAAGTTAATTGGGGTCATATTGCAATCAATTGCAACTATTTAATTTCATCAAAATAAAATTTTATCATTGTTATTGTCATTAGTTTTGCATGCTTTTTCAAATAGTCTTAAACGTCTTTTCCAAAAAGACTGCATTTCTTAAAATGAACTTGAAATATACAGTGTACACTACATCAAAGCTTAATCAATATCTAGAAACAGATAAAAATTGGTCGGTTAAAAACTAAACTTTACGACAAAAGAGTTTTTACAATTTTAACATTTGAACTTACATATCATGATTGCATTACCGTTATGGAATATCAGGGTAACAGATAACTTTTAAGACGTTTCATTTGCCACAACATCTTTTTCTTGATTATGATGTTATCAAATGGGCATTCACTGTTATTAAAAGGTTTCATATCACTTAATCGTTAGCTTTTGTGTAGTGTTTGTTATCATTGATTGTATTATCATCTTTTTTCAACATTTGTTTTAACAAATCACCAAGTTCAAGATCCAAACATAGGTTGTCTCAAATTGTTTTCAAACACTACTTTGAACTTGTTTTCTCATAGAATAGTTAAAATCAACAACTGCTCTAGTAAGGGGCTAAACCTATATACGAAACACGAACTTTATACAGAATATATTCAAAACTTATATATTTTAAGAGCTTGAGTAATTCACGAAGTAAAATGTACTATCTCTGTGTCAATACGATAGGTTTATTATATACGTCGTAAGATAACACGTAAGGTGTATAGATTCAAGGAATTAGGGATATGTAACACCTAGATACTAAACGAATTTAAGCCTTAAAGGACTGCGCCTCTGTGATACAAGTTGAAGATTTCCCGGATTTGAAATTTAATTATAATTAAATCGTGTTAACGCTCACAAGGTAGCTAATAAACAAAGGGTTCCATGTGTTGAAGTAGTAATTATCCCTTTGTAAGTTTTACTGACACCATCACGAGTTGGTTGACGTTATGGAATATCCGTTGCAAAGATGATAGCTTATATTTTCCTAATGACGTAACTAAAATCCCGTCGCCTTTTCACAAAATAGACCTACATGATTTGACCTATTACCGAGTTTGTACTAACATGAACAACACAACGGATGCCACATATGCATCAATATTTGCATGCACACAATATCACACAGTGTTTTAGTAGGGTTCGTGCTGCTCAGTTTTTCTATGTTTTTTTTATCATTGTTTGTCCGTTGGTCTATTTATTTTTCTTGTCGTGGCGTTGTCAGTTTACCTTCGACTGATGAGTTTGAATGTCCCTCTGATATCTTTCGTCTCTCTTTAAAATCGTTTTGCCTCCAAATCATTATAAAAAATTACTTACTTGTGTTCATACTTATCTATGTATAGTTTAATTATTTGTTTAATAAATTTATTATGTTATATCAATTAAAGTTGTAATAGTAAACAAAGATATGTTCTCATGTGGTATCGTTTTTTTTTTTATCCTTCTGAAAGTCTTACGGACTCCTTGTATCATAATTAATCCCTAGTTTTTGGTGGGGTTCGTGTTGCTTATTCTTTAGTTTCGATGTTGTTTGGTGTGTTCTATTGTTTGTCTGTTTGTCCTTTTCATTTTAAGCCATGGCGTTGTCAGTTTATTTTCGATTTATGAGTTTGACTCTCCCTCTGGTATCTTTCGTCCTTCTTTTACCTATTTTGGAATAGCTGTATTATAGATGACTATTGAAATGTTCCAATTGTCATAGCATCAATCCTAAAATCTGCAATTGAGACATCACAAAATGATATTATCACCGAATTCGTGCCTTTCATGTGCATTACTTCAGTCACCGGGACCAAAACATCCTCCTTTATATGTGGCAACCGTATGAAGCTGCATCGGTTTACTCTACCTGAGCAACTGATATCACCCCTGCTCTTGGTAGGGTTAATGTTGCTATGTCTTTAATAATCTATGCAATGATTTTTATGCTGTTTTTTTTTCTTTTCGATGGTTTTCGTATTCTAGAAATGATGTTGTAAGATTTTCTTCGACCTACGTGTTTTTTTTTATTGTTTCTATGCTATCTCCCGTCTGTTATTTCCTACAGTATAGTCTATATTATGTGCATTAGGGGGTAAATGTATGCACTCCGCTTACACTTCTAATAAAACAAATTAGGTTTTTCTCAGATATTACATTATCTTTAAGTAATCAGAGATTGTAATTTTATTTTGCAGTTTGCGGATCCAGCTACTTCTCGTATCAAAATGAACTGGTTTTGAAGTCTAATGATTTACTCGCCATACATGATTTTATATTAAATAATACACTTGTTAAAAAAGTAAATAATAATGCTATTATAACATGCATAAAAAAGTTGTAAACAGGAATTGCCAGAATTACCGCACAGTTCAGCGAACATAATCCACGACAAATACACTAACCCTACGAAAAAACAAATGTACAGACAAAGTAAATCATCAACGAATAGTACATTATTCAAGTAGCCTGACAAAAAGTCATGCTGGAGTAAATCCAAGATCTAAATCAGGATGAAATTATGATCGCTACAAAAATCATGCAAGCTAAGAAATTGTTAACTCTAAGACTTGCTTTGCTCATATATATCCACATATATATAGTTTCATATTCCTTTTTTTGGTGTTTGATAACTTCCCCCCGAACCATCAACTGTCTGCTACCTAAATGTATACATGTATTATAATTTAGCTGAATTAAATAAATTGTGTATGAGAATTATAATAAAGGAGAGCTAGTACAAATCCTTACTTAATTCATAGTAAATATTTTCAAATGAATTATAGTTTCAGAAATTGGAATTATGTATTGTTATTGAGACGATTATTCATATATATTTTTTTTTTCAGATTTTTATGGAGAAATCGTCTGTACAATACATCAAAGAAGGGTTCATCAACGAAAGGTTCACCAACGAATGGTTCTACCTAACCAATTCAAGAATAACGTTTTCAGCTCCAAGCGGAAAAGAATTATATTTAAAAATTACTATAGGGATGCCGTTAGTTGGATCGACATCTTTAAATACTACAGAAATTGCGAGTATGGAAGGGCCAAACGTTTTCAAGTTACTGAAAATGAATGTTTGAAAGCCTCATTAAAACTGCATTATACAAACATGATATGTGTTGTATTTTTATACGGTTTGATTTATATCATTATGATTGATTCATTGGTGTTTAACGACACTTTCAGCATTACTATGATGTTTCGTGGTGGTCAGTTTTTGTTGGTAGACGAAGTTGGAG
Organism: Mytilus galloprovincialis; assembly: GCF_965363235.1. NCBI lineage: Eukaryota > Metazoa > Mollusca > Bivalvia > Mytilida > Mytilidae > Mytilus > Mytilus galloprovincialis. The sequence goes on along the minus strand of NC_134840.1, from coordinate 71,809,382 downwards.
TGTCAGGAGTGAACCACCAACCTTTGGTTGGAAAACTAATTAAGATTGGAGTCGTGCTCACCTGCTTAGTGTAAGATAGGAACTCACAACCTCAGTCAGTATTCTACCACGGAGGCCCTTCTACATCATTTTGATGACGTATATTATACAAACACACTTGTTTTAACAATGCAATTATAAAACGATTACTTTAGATAACTTTTACTCGCCAAGAAGGAATTGAAGTACGAGACAATATATTTTAAAATCTTTTAAGGAGTTTTCTTATTTCATCTTCAATACCTAAATAAAGTATGGTACTATATGCTTCACATAAAGATACCAAAAGGATTAAAAAAAACATCACATGTAGAAAACAAAAATGATAACATCATGGCGAATAACACCACCAAAAGTCCACAAAATTATTGTTAGAACACCATAGATTAAGCAACCAGAAACGTATCAAGCACAAACTCCTCATGTACTGAGCTGAGGTTCTACAAAAGGTTAAGGAGTCCACGATCCTTTGCTAGAAACTTCACTTTGCTGATGTTAAATATTTATTATTGGTTGATATGTAGCGTTCAGTAATGACACATTCATGTAGAAAATAACCCGCACATTAAACTAAATCACGATGGTATAATCTTTCGAAAGGATGACGTCAATTTTATGATTAAGAATTCGTTGTTCAACAACTTCTTTTTGAGTTCATAAAGCACATCAATGAAAATATAATCCAAATCTAACGGACGCCATCATGAGTTGATTGACCGTTATGGAATATCTGTTTCACAAAGGATAACGGTATGTTCCAAACTACAATTCCGTCTCATTTTCCCAGAATGTCTCCCGGGTTCGTACTAGCATTAGCAACACAAAGGAAACAACATACGGAGAATGATCTGTTTATCCTTCCGAAGCACCTGAGATTCCCAAGTTTTTTATGAGGGTTTTTTTTGCTCAGTTTTAAGTTTCTATGTTGTGTTTTGTCAGGAACATCTATGTAAGATGTACTGATCCCAGGTTTTGTGTACTATTATTTGTCTGTTTGTCATTTTCTTTTTCTTTTTTATAGCGTTGTAATTTTAAAATTTGTATTTAAAGCTTGACATATTTTAAAACAGCTGTATATTGTCCAAGAACACAGGGTAACCTTTCGATCTGTTGATGTTGAGTTGTTGGATTGCTATTTTACTACCTCAATACTACTCGACCTCGAATTTTATTTGGCATTTGTACCTTTTTTAATTCGAGCGACTTTGTTGAGTCTTTTATAGACGAAACGTGCGTCTGGTGTTCAACATTTAAATCCTGGTATATATGATATGTTTACGTATACAGATCATATCATCTCATGTTATCAGATTGAACTCAATCGGTAATTTGCTACACCGTAAGATCAATGAACCCCACGTGACTGGTTATTATGAATATTTGAAAATAATGATATAACTAATTAAAAAAGTACAAACAAATTTATATTTTTTTCCTATCGAAGAACATCAATTCACAAAAACTTATAGAAACATTTTAGTTTTCTTTAAATTTTAGAATTTTAAAATGACTGAATTAAAGACAATAGATATAAAAAGATGTAGTATGAGTGCCAACCAAGTCATAATTAGAAAAAAGTAAACCGATATAGGTCAAATTACGGTTTTTAATACGGAGCCTTGGCTCAGATCAAACTGCAAGCTATAAAGGGCCCCAAAATTTTTTAAACCTTTTAAACAGGAAAACCAAAATTCTAATCTATATATATGAACCACATCAACAAACTATAACCACTGAAAATGAACTCATCATAGCTACCCGGATTAAAATTTTATATTTCCGTCAGACGGGCATTTCGTCTACAAAAGACTCAACAGTGACGCTCGAATCAAAACATGTTTAAAATGCCAAATAGAGTACAAAATTACAGAGGATTGATGACCATATATTCCTGAAAGTTTTGCCAAATACAGGTAAGGTAATCTATTCCTGAGGTAGAAAAGCCTTAGTGATTCAAAAATTCAAAGTTTTGGTAACACTTAATTTATAATTATGAACATATCAATGATAACTCAAGTCAACACAGAAGTGCTGACTACTGGGCTGGTGATACCCTCGGGGAAATAACTCTCCACCAGCAGTGGCATCGACCCAGTGGTTGCAAATAAACTCATCAACACAGGTTACTCTGAATAATCTACACATAATGGATAAGCAGCAACCATATGTTTATAACCTTTTATCAATAAGTCTTATAAAAAAGGGCGAAAGATACCAGAGGAACAGTCAGACTCATAAATCGTAAATAAACTGACAACGCCATGGCAAAAAATGAAAAAGACAAATTTAACAAATAAAAATATATTGTAAGGAACCGAGAAAGATTTGAATGACAATTCCAAAATCTGTTTGTTTTATGAATAATGTTACCAAAAATTTTGAGAAGGATAATTGTTTCGGTAAAAATTATGAGGATGAATCAGGATTGCTTCGAGAAAATTCAGCGTCTTAATATCCGAAGGAACTGTTGAAATTATCTATCAAGATGTGTTCCGTTTAGCTAAGTCGTTTGCCTTAAGAAAAATTGTTACTCCATGCATTAACTTTAACTCTTAACTACCTATTCTATGTTACAATAATTCAAATCGCACACGGACATAGCTTGCTAAAGTAGGCACATTTTATTTTTATGTTTGCTTTTTAATGCTAAAAAAACTTTGATGTTAGTTTCGTCTCCATAATGTTTTACTACGAGTGCCAAGTTCTTGATAATGTAATAACTCAAGGCCTAGATATTATCTTGGACTGTCACTCTGGTATCTTCGCCCCTCTTTTATGGTCATGTTCAACGTGGTCAATGAAAGACCACAACATTATTAAAAAAAGAGAAGTAAGAATTTTCAAAAGAAGAGGCCAACATAAATCGTAATATCGTAAAAAAAAAAACCAAAAGAAACAAACTTTTCTCAAATACAAATCGCACCAGTCATTTTAATCAAACAACTTAGATTAACATCATACTCAATACAAATTGTAGTTAAGTCTATGAAAACGAACCTAATACTCCTTGTCCACATAGATATGTGTCCATATTTGCATACCCTTAAAAATATGGGATTATCTTTTTTGACTAACTCCGTTCTTAGAAGCAGGTTCTGTCTTGTTGAATGGTGCTGGAGTTTAGAGCTAATGGTATATCTTTTCTGGTAATCGATACCACTATAAGTTTTATATCGCCCAAATCTAGAAAAAAAAGATGAAATTTATGCTTTTGTTTTTAGATGTAGTTGTTCCAAAAAAATAAAAATGAAATTTACTGTAAAAATCAAGGCTTAATTGTATAAAAAAATCTAGTGTATTAAAAAAAAACGTTTTCTTATTTTAATTGGAAGTGAATTTGTTATTATCTGAGTTATATACCTGTTCCAAGTCAGGAATATGACAATTGTTATAATCCATTTCATGTGCTTGAGCTTTTGATTTTCCAAATTGGTTACGGACTTTCCGTATCAAATTTTCCTGGGAGTTCAGTATATTTTTGATTTTACTGTTTATACATAAAAAGCAACCATAACGTATAAATTTTGTTTCAACTATTATTCCATCTGTGTTTTCTAACCCTGTTTAGAAAATACCTTCATAATCACATATACCCATATACAAATTTGTATGGGTTCCGCGGAACCCAGTGTCTCGCCTACTTTTGCTGTTAATCACGCACTCAACAAAAATGATGAATATCAATAGAAATATTCCTCTCGATACCATCTTTTGATAGTTATAAGCTTCTCTCCAAGTTTGGATAGGTTAAGAATCTTAAAAATGTTTTAAACACTTTAACTGCAGACTGTATGTAATGTTAACTGGAAGAAAAATTAAGTCCATTTATACGTAATATACGGGGAAAATGATTTTTTTTTTTACAAAATTTACTTCTGAATACTATCTTATGATTAGAAAAATGCTTCTGTCCAAGTTTGGTACAAATCCTGGATAGTTAATGAAAGTTATCAAAATTTCTTAAAAAAAGTCCAGTACCAAGTCAGAAATGTAGCAGTTGTTTTCGAATAGTCCGTTTATATGTTTGTTAGTGTGTGTTTAAATTACAGTTAAGTGTTTCTGTTGTTTTGTTGTAATTGATGTGTTACCTTCGGTTTTAGTTTGTAACCCGGATTTGTTTCCGCTGAAACGATGTATGCCTATTGAACAGCGGTATAATATACTGTTGCATTTTTTAAGCCCATCCTGTTCGACTTTAAGACATTTAAGAGAAATGCCATTATAATTAACTAGTACGTGACTCAGTTTATATAACTGTTGATGGCGTTAGATTTTATTTCTGTCTCATACAGTCGTGCGTGCCCATAATGGGACATGTGTTTTAGTTGACTAATGTAATACTAGTTTCCTTGTGAGGAAGTGAAACACATTGTAACATATCTAATCTAGTTTCCTTAGTTTCTTTTTAACTAAACAATGCAAATCAAATAGATTGTGGCAATTTATCAAAACTTCAACTAATTTTTTCTACAAATTATTTGCTATGAGATTATTATTTTCTGTTTGTCGAAAGTCTGACTGAAATCGAAAAATTCAAATCAATTTCTTTGTTTTTTAATTTTGTAAGTGTAAATCAAAGGAACAAATAAAGAATTTTGCAGATTAAGTTAAATTTAGATGAATTTTAGCGACTAAAAAGGTTAATTATTAATTCATTACTTTAGTGATAAAACCAAACTGGATAAACCAAAACTAAAGTAATGTACGAGTATCACTTTTATTGACAATTAAGTACAACAGGATACAATACAAATACAAGTTTTCGTCTAAAAAAAACAATTCGAAACGAAAAAGGAGATGACAATACGTATAATTTTATCTTAGTATCTTATCTTTTTTTTTGTTGTTAACTCATGTACATTATATTTGAGAATCAAAATTTAACGAATAAGTTTTTGGAATCGGTTTCACAAAAAGACTTACGACTAAGATTGTTCGTAATTATAACTAAATTGCTCTTGACTTACGATCAATTTTAGTCGTCCGTTTTTTTTTTGTAAAATCGGGATAAAACATTTTTCTCGGATTTACATTGTGTATATATTTCATTGGATATTAGATTAATGTCTTTGTTTACATCTATAAGAATTTATTTTTCAATTTAGCAAGAGTAATTTGTTAAATTTAGTAAGAATATTTTTTTACTGAGAAATTATTCAGACTAACAATGATTTTATGTTAAAATAAATAAATGTTATTAGACTGAAAGTGTACTGTTCAGACATTATTACTTTGTATTTGCCATTGATTTGTTTATACCTACATTTGTTGACTCGGAGGTGCGATGGGGTCGACAGGTGAAAGTCACACCCACTGCGACTATATCAGAAGTGTACAAATTTGACATGTTTGATGTCCAGTGTTAACAAATGTCGTCAAGCAGAAACCGCAAAATTATTCATTGCATTTACACGAAAAAAAAAACGTTCTTAATTACTCCAATTAGTTAATTGAGAACTAACATGTCACTTCATATCGTCCTATAATTTTGAGTAAATTTGCATGTTGCAAATGTTTATTTACATTTTCTACATTTACAAGTAAAAATCTGAGCGGCGCTTTTAATTAAATGCAGCTAATCAAAAATGCAACCAATGGACATCATTAACTCGTGAATCAAAAACTACGAATTAATATGTCAAGGGTGAAGATGAGGGGACGGGATCAAAACCCTTGGATATGGTAATTGAAATTGATTAGTCATGTGTCATTGTGCTTGATAACATTTAGAATCTCGTCTGGCAGCACCAAAATCGACCTCTCTGTAATTTCATTAGGGAGCTAGCATTCGATGAAACGTTTTTCCCAAAATAGTTGAATTTCACTGCATGCCCAAATAAAAAGAATTTGTACCATTTGAAGGTATGGAATAATTAACTGAGGTATCTTTTTTTTAATCGATAACTTGTTTAATCGATCACTGCAATGGTCATGAAATTACATTAACTGAATGAACTGATTGCTGTCCTAAAACGTTATAACTGATTTAGAGTCTCTTTTCGGTAATAGCTTTTATTGATTACATGAAAAACATACTCCATAAGTTAGAGCCATAAATGGAGTTTCATCAAAAATCATAGCAAATATATATAATCCGAGTTGACTCGTTTTAAATGACCAGAAACGACAATCCCATGCTATTCAGCTTTTTATAGAACGAATAGGAAAAAAGTTTCCTTATTTAATTAACAACAGGCAGACAGGAAATCATACTTAAATATTTTACCATTTCTTTAAAAACGAAATCTGCTTAGTTCAATATTTGTTGGGCAGTTTATCAGGTGAGTGTATTTTATTTGGGGTTGGACTGCTTTTTGCATGTTTGATCAATGTAAATGTCATTCATTTACCAAATAAGCCAACGAGACATTGCAATTTCCAAAACCATCATGTGTTTTGTCTGCCAAACTCTAAATAGTATTCATTTCTAAAGTTAAAAAAATTATTAGTAGATTATTTTATTTTTACTGTTCTTATACTTTTGAACAATGCATAATGAAAATATTTATTTATGCCCGTTTTTCCTCTTTTTTAGATTACCAAAAAATATGCGGTCTTGTTTTGGTTCAATGAGTGTTTTGATATACATATATGTCACTAACTCATGCGTGCAAATTGGCCAGACAGGTCTGTGCAAATTTGACGAGCGATGCCAGTGTAGTAAAACGAAAGATGGATATGAAGATGTTGATTGTTCTTGGACAAACCTAAAAAGAATCCCGAATTTACCCGAGTCTACCGAAATCCTAAACGTATCACACAATTTTATTGACACCATCGGCAAAGACTTATTAAAAGTTGCAAACCATCTCTTAGTATTAGACTTATCGTTTAATAGATTATCATCATTTAACGTTACCACGTTTATTGGCCTCAGAAAATTACGTTACCTTTCTCTTGACAATAATACACTGAAGTACGACGATAACACTTTTCCAGAGGGAATATTTAGACCATTGAAATCACTTTTACATTTAAGTTTGAAATATAACAATTTTATATTGTATTTTCCTGAAACATTTCCAGATAAAACAATTTCAGATTTATCTAATCTAGAAACACTAGAACTAGACGCAACAAGCAATTTTTTCGGAAAAGGATTGGAAAAGCTACTGAAATTGAAATCATTTGTATTAGGGAATGGTTTTCGGTTTTCGATGTCAAATACAACATTCAGATATACTAGAAATCTGCAAAATATTCTTCTACATGGAATTACAGACCTCTCATTTACAAAAGGAACATTCCGAAAATTAAGATACCTCAAGTACCTTGAAATTTCTTTCGATTCAAAACTTGATGGTTTTTCGTCGCCAGTAGAGAATATCGCAGAAGACTTAAAATTCACCTCAATCAAAACTTTAAAACTTGGCCAGTCATCACATTTTTTTGGATATATTTCCATTGTATGTTCTTGATAAAGAACTTTATTCTACTAACATCACTGAAATGTGCATTACAGGCAACGCGGGAAAAGGAGGATATTTTCCACTAGATGGTTCTCCGCCACCAACTCTTAAAATTTTAGATATATCAAACAACGGTCTCACTCAATTTATGATTCATATGGAATTCATTACTCGACTTATATTAAAGCAAAATTTACTTGGGGTATTTTTATCGAAAGAAACTTATTTTAAAAAGAAAACTTATTTTGATACGAGTTTGGTCGAATATATTGATTTATCTCAGAATGATATAAAAGAACTTTTCCCATCCATATTTGATTCTCAACCATATTTACAATATATTGATTTAAGTTCTAATAAAATACAAGACATCACATTTGAATTGTCGAATTTGGAAAAACTCGATTTTCTAAATCTCTCCAATAATAGAATTAAATTTTTTGATGAAACCACTATGCGTACTATTGATACAATAGTTGTAAACAATCAGCTTACTATAGACCTTTCTCGAAATATATTGCAATGTACATGCAAGACTATTCCCTTTTTACGATGGATGATCGAGAGCAATGTCTTATTTGTTGACCTTCAAGAGTACAGCTGTACATTAGAGGATGGTAGCATAACAAGCATGAATCCGTTCGAATACAAAGTCCTTCAGTTAGAAAAAACCTGCAAATCGTACCTCGGACTGATAATAGGTGTATCGATGGCACTCCTAGCTGCTATCATGACTGTTATAAAAAGTTTAGTGTATCGATATCGGTGGAAAATACGATACATGTATTATATGACAAAAGGAAAGTACAGCTATCAGAAAATATCGCCCGATGATGACGTTGAATATACGTATGACGCATTTATATCATACTCCGATGGTGACAGAAGCTTCGTCCTTAAAGACTGCCTTGCAAAACTTGAAAAAGAAGAAAACTTCAGGCTATGCATACATCAACGTGATTTTATGCCCGGACAGGACATCACTGTAAACATAACAAATTGCATTCACACTAGCAGAACAACAGTATGTCTCATAACAAAAAAGTTTCTCGAGTCATATTACTGCATGTTCGAATTCAATATGGCACGTATGGAAAGTATTTATTCACGAAATGGAAGGAATATTTCATTTCTTGTATTTTTTGAACAGCTAGAACCTAAAGAACTTCCACTTGTCACGCTAGAACTAGTCCAGAAAGAGTCTTACATTGAATACCCTAATGACGAACAAGGAAATGTTGTATTCTGGGAGAAAATAAAAGAAACGTTAAGGACAAATGTAAGGGAATGAGTGTTTTAGACATATGAGAACAGGAAGATTCATGTTTCGTTTTGCTATCAACATTATAACTAATCTTTTCGTGAAGATTTATCGTTTTGTTTTAAATTATGTAAACTGTATTCTGTTAAAAAGTTGTTTATTTGGATTTTTATTATTGAAAAAAACATTAGTGTTTTTTTTCTCCTCTTATTCAACTATATGATACCAGTGGTTTATCATGACAAGACAACAAAGCTAAATATAAGTATGAACTAAAATTTACCTCGTTAGTTACATATAGTCTACAGAGGTAAAATTAACACCAACACAGGATGCATAGACTAATGCATGTAGGTTTACTGTGTATGTATAATGTAAGTTGGTAGTCGCAAAGATAAGAATAATCGTCCAGATAACATTGGAAGTTAAAGTTGTAGCTATATGTTCAATTGCTTATCATATATTTTTTTGGTACGTTCATTTAAGTGTTGTTTATATATATATTTTTTTATGAGAAATGTGCTATTTCGATCTTTCTTTTCAACTTTTACAAATCCTGTAAATAAAGGTCTGAGTAAAATGACTTTTCTACCTAGAATTTAAGACATTTTTTCGAATATTCCTTATTTACTATTTAACCAAATGGTTTTATTGATAATTTTTGCGATAAATATCGATTCGCTAAAACAATGATCATAGTTTTAAAAATAATGTTGTTTTTTTGTTTTTCTGCAATAAAATTCGTTATAAAAACAGAAGATTGAAAGTTATTGATATGGATAACTTTGTTGTATATTTAAGTACCGGTCTTTGTAAAAATCATGCAGAAGGTGATTCATGGCATGTCACAGAAGTAATTTTTTTTGCCCTATATCATAAGAACTTTGGTAGATGGTCAAAATTCTGTCTTTATTTTCCCTGTATTATGCCCGTTGCCATGGTAACCATCAAATCAACATTTTGCCTGAATATGTGAAAAAAGACCCTTTTTGAAAATATAAAATAAGGGAATTTAAAGTCCCATAGAAATAAAGTTAATCAATACAAAGGATATGTATATTTACAGTATTGACAAACAAAACCCCAAATTATATAAAAACGTTAAAATTGTGAATTTACTAAATAGTTTGTTTCCATAGCAACCATTTAAAAATGTGTTAAAATTCGAAAATGAAAAATTTCAAAAACTTTAAAATTTTAAATCTGTTTATCTCCCAAGACCAACAATACCATGACATGTCATTGACAAATTTTGAAAGACCACATTCTATATATTCAGAAAATAAAAAGAAAGTCGTGTGTTTTTTTTTTCTTTAAAAAAAAAAATTTAGTCAAAAATTGTCAATTTTCACCAAAATTCAGATTAACAATCAGATGAATAATCAAAAATTTTGAACTTAAAAAGCTAAAACATTCCATTTATATGTGCAATTCTGACACACATTTGTTAATTTTAAAGGAGAATATATGATAAATGAAGATATACTTGTACAAAATGAAAAATCATCACTCTGGGTATGGTGCACCCCCCTTTTTTTTCGATTTTTTTTTTTTTTTTTTTTCAAAATTATAAAATTTGTTGAAAGAAATGTGGTATCTCATTGTGTTTACTTGTGAACTAAGTATTTTAAGAATTTAAGCATAACACAACTTCTAAAGTTGAGGGCAGCATATGTACCCCCTCCCTTCAATCTTATATGTAAGATTTCTCAGAAGTTTAAAAAAAATGGTAATACGCATAACCCGTTGTCGTGTCTAAGACTGATGCTGTCAGTGAAAAAGAATAAAGTTGAATCCAAAACTTAATTACTAGTAAGTCTATGTATAAAGATAAGAGGATGTGTTGTAATTGTCAATGAGACAATTAACTCTCAACCAGAGAGAGCAAAGACATAGAAATAAACAACCACAGATCACCGTATATCCTTCAACAATGAGCATAACATGATTATCTATAAAACAAATCTTAATGAACATTTAAAAAAAAATAGCTCAGGATACTTTCTCTTTCAAAATGGCTATAAAGAAGTTACAGTAACAATTTAATGCAACTCATTGTTGGTTTTTGAAACAGATTGATGCTTTAAAAACTTTAACCCTAGACTAAGATCTGCTAAACAAGAACACTCTCCCTGAAATGTCTGGTTGGTTTTATTTATAATTGAATTACTTTTGAAACTCTGTAAGTGTTATGTAAAGATTTTAATACAAGTATCATATTAACTTAACATTATCAATGTTCTAAGAAAATGAGGTCAGGGTAAGATGAACTATGTCAGACAGACGAAAAAAAGAGAACGGAAACGGAAAATTCAGCATTTTTTCCATTTTTAAAGGGGCATAACTTATTGACAGTACCTGTTACACCAATAACATTCTAACTGTTCTGAATTTTATGGAAATAAGCATTGTGTATAAGTTTCAAAACATATTGTTGTGGCAAACTTAAGTTAGAGAACGGAAACAAAAAAGTCAGCATTTTTTTTCCATTTGTATAAGGGTATAACTCTGGAACGGACGTACTTACAGACAAGGGTACAACTTAATGCCCCCTTTGCTACAGTGGGGGCATACAAATTCTATATGTTCTATCTGAGGAAATATATACCAACGATCTACATTAATTGTGCAAGAATTTGTCAATGTTTCTATTGTATATGGTGGAAAAGGACAGCTTGTCTATTATTTTTTTTAAAACCTAACTGAATTATTATTTGTATACCGCAGAATAATCGCGTTTTTTCATGGTTCTCAAAAATATTATCCTTGTGGCCCTGAGGAAAATTTGCTGGTCCGAACTATTGTATACTGTTTTGATTCTCAAACCTTTATGACAACCATGTGCAATGGCCATTCTTGAATTTTGCCTAATTTAATCAATTGTTATATTTACATATTTTTATGCCCCCGCAGTGGCGGAGGGGGCATTAAGGTTAACCCTTGTCCGTCCGTCAGTATGTCCCAACGTTGGTTTCTGTTCTCTATCTTTAGTTTGCCTCAACCAAATGTTATGAAACCTAATCACATTGCTTATTACCATAAAACAAGACTAAGTTTGGTGGTGTCACTTAAACCGTCCAAGAGTTATGCCCCTTTACAAATAGAAATATTGCTGAATTTCCGTTTCTGTTCTCTAACTTTAGTTTGTCTTTACCAGATGTTATTAAAATTATACACAATGCTTAAAACCACCAAATGCAGATCAACTTTGAATTTTGGTGGTGTAACTTTCACTGTTTTATGCAATGCCTCTTTATAGAGGGAAAAAGTTGCTGAATTTTTTGTTTTGTATTTCTTTCTTTAGTTTGCCTCAACCAAATGTTACGAAACTTTTACACAATTCTTATCACCATAAAAGTTAGTACACAATTGGTAAGTGTCTTCAGTCATGTCCGTTTATGACTTTTATGATATGGAAGCGGGAGCATCATCTGTGTCCAATGGACACATTCCGCATTTATTTCAAATCTTTTAGATAAGTTAGATTATTATATATTAGAATAAAAAGAAAGGTTCTGTAGTTCTTCTTCAATTTCAATTTTAGCACAGTTAAATCGACATAGTGACAAATAAGTGTTTGCATAAAGGTTTCGATACATGTCGATTTACATGGGAGGTAAATAGTAACAGCCATTATGTGTACATAATCTGACTCTGTGCAATAGTATACTAGTCCACAAAAGAAACGATGCAAGGCAATGTATTTTCCATAGATAATGAAATTGGAAACACTGTACCAAGATTAAAACTGTCCCATTTGTCTAATCTTTACAGAGTGTTATTATCTTATCAAAACCACTGACTTAAGACAAAAAAAATATTTTATTTTTTTATTTTTGTTATATCAAAAATAGTATTTTTATAAATAAACCAGATGCTCCGCAGGGCGCAGCTTTATACGACCGCAGAGGTATTGCACAATACTTAACATAATAATTTTGGACCCCGATTTGGACCAACTTGAAAACTGGGCCCATAATCAAAAATCTATGACCATGTTTAGATTCAGCATATCAAAGAACCCCAAGAATTCTTTTTTTGTTAAAATCAAGCTAAGTTTAATTTTGGACCCTTTTGATCTTAATGTAGACCAATTTGAAAACAGGACCAAAAATTAAGAATCTGAATACACGGTTAGATTTGGCATATCAAAGAACCCCAATAATTAATTTTTTGATGAAATCAAACAAAGTTTAATTTTGGACCCTTTTGGCCCCTAATTCGTTGGGACCAAAACTCCCAAAATCAATCCAAACCTTTCTTTTGTGGTTATAAACCTTGTGTTAAAATTTCATAGATTTCTAATAACTTATGCTTAAGTTATTATGCAAAAACCAAGAAAAATGCTTATTTGGGACCTGTTTTTGGCCCCTAATTCCTAAACTGTTGGGACTAAAACTCCCAAAATCAATCCCAACCTTCCTGTTGTGGTCATAGAGACCTTATGTTAAAATTTTATAGATTTCTTTTTACTTATACTAAAGTTATTGTGCGAAAACCAAGAAAAATGCTTATTTGGGCCCTTTTTTGCCCCTAATTCCTAAACTGTTGGGACCAAAACACCAAGAATCAATGTCAACCTTTCTTTTATGGTCATAAACCATGTGTTTAAATTTCATAGATTTCAATTTACTTTTACTAAAGTTAGAGTGCGAAAACCAAATGTCTTCGGACGACGACGACGCCAACGTGATACCAATATGCGACCAAAAAATTTTCAATTAATAAAAATTGAAATTAGAACTTAATTTTTTTCGTTTAAACATGGTCTGCTTAAAATTTTGATTGCCATCCTCTGGCTGTCCTTGCAGCGCTCGCACATGTACAAATTATGTCAGATTTTTAAGAAACTAATACTTTAGGTTATTATAAGCAATATCTCGAACAAGTTAGATATTGGTGGTCAATCGACTTTAATAAAAACATTTATAACCCTTGAAAATAATAAATTTATGGAAAATAGCCCCTTTAACGCTCCCACAGGTACAATTCTTGCCAGATTTTTAATAAAACTTATACGCTAGATTAATATCAACAATATCTCGGATGAGTTCTATAATCATGGACAATTGACTTTTTTAAAAGAGTTATGACCCTTAAAAATATTAAAATTTATGGAAAGTTGCCTTGTTAGCGCTCTCGATGGTACAATTTTTTTATTTTTTATTTTCAGTTTATTTCTGATAGAACGGACGTAGTTTTTTTAGGTCACCGTTTCAAAGGAACTGTGAATTTTGCCATCACTTTGCTTCCGTTGTCGTCTGTCCGGTGTAAAATATTTGAAACATTTCCACTGAAACTACTTAACCAATTCCAGTAAAACTTATAAACTGAATGATCCTTAGGATATCTAGAATTAAGTTTGTGTTCTATTTTCTATTTTGTAAAAAAACATGGCCGCCATGGGTAAAATAAGAACATAGGGGTAAAATGCAGTGTGTAGCTCATATCTCAAACACTAAAGCCTTTTAAGAGCAAATTTTCAGATGAATCTAACAACCCATTGTTGGGTTGCTGCCACTTAATTGTTAATTGTACGGAAATTTTGCAGTTTTGGTTATTATCTTGAATATTATTAATGACAAAGATAAACTGTAAACAGCACAACTTTCAGCAAAGTAGGATCTACAAATAAGTTTATATGACCAGAATTGTCAATTGAATCCGTATGGAGTTATAGCCCTTTAAAGAAATTTTTCACAATTTGTTCATCTAGTTTGCTTCCTTTAAAAAAAAATCTTCTTTTGATATTGAATATGCTTAATCAATTTCAGCCCAACTTGGGAGTTATAATCTTGTATAAATTTAGTTTTTTATTTCCTTGTACTTCAAGAAACTTAGCCACTATGGCTAAAATGGAACATAGGGGTAAAATTCATTTTTTGCTTTTGAAGAAAAAACGACAGATACAAAGAACATTTAAATGGAATTGTTAAGCCACTCATTGATATATATTGAAGGGACAAATAATCATTGATGCAAGATTTAACCAAAAATTACAGGTGATCGATTCAGGTTCTTAGAGTCAAGTTTAAAGACCATGAAATAGAATCTAAAGATTTTAAATTTCTGTTTGGGTTGTTCTCTCTTTGACACATTCCCCATTTCTAAAAAAAAATCTAATATATAAAAATGGTGTAGGGGGTTCTATTATTGCCCTCACCCTTTGAAGAAATTTCATGTTTTAATGCTCAAAATGTTCACAATTGAATTCCATCTTTTAAATTTATTAATGATTTTTTGAATTTTGAAAAAAAAGGGGGGGGGGCACCATGCCCAGAAAGAAAAAATGTCCTTCTCTACAAAAATATCTCTATCAATCATATTTTCTCATTTATAATTACCAAATTTGTGTCAGGAATGCACGCATAAATGGAATGTTTTAGCTTTTTAAGTTCAAAATGTTTCAGTATTCATCTGTTTGGTAATCTGAATTTTGGTGAAAATTGACAATTTTTGACTAAAATTATTTTTTTAAAGAAAAAAAAAAACACACGACTTTCTTTTTATTTTCTGAATATATAGAATGTGGTCTTTCAAAATTTGTCAATGACATGTCATGGTATTGTTGGTCTTGGGAGATAAACAGATTTAAAATTTTAAAGTTTTTGAAATTTTTCATTTTCAAATTTTAACACATTTTTAAATGGTTGCTATGGAAACAAACCATTTAGTAAATTCAAAATTTTAACGTTTTTGTATAGTTTGGGGTTGTGTTTGTAAATACTGTAAATATACATATTGTTTGTATTGATTAACTTTATTTCTATGGTTCTTTAAAATCCATTATATTTCAATTTTCAAAGGCTACTTATGGACGTATTTAGGCAAAATTTTGTAAGGATGGTTTCCATGGCAACCAAAGTTGAAAAGAAAAAATTAATACAGAAAACTTATTTTCATACCATACCTTCATCATAAACAAAATATAAAGACATTTGAAGAGGGGTCATGAATCGCCCATCAACAGGAACCTGCATGATTCTTACAAAGACCGGTACTTAAAGAATAAACATAATTAAAAGACTGTCTTATAATCAAAAGCTATTCCACAGATGAACAAGCTGGCTTCAGACAAGAAAGAATATACCATATTTACTATTTGACTGAACCATTCCCCATTACAACTTGGGTACGTCAAGGTTGTTGGTAAATCAGCCTACAAAGATCCGAAAGGCATTGGATGATTTCTCACAACACGTTTTGAAGACCTAGAACTTGCTGATGACATTTGTACTTATGAGTTTTATGTAGACGAAACGCGCATCTGGCGTATTAAGTTTTAATCCTGGTACCTTTGATTACTATTGTACACTATTCCATCGTTTCCAAGATGCAAAAAAAATCAGACCAAAAGTCTTAAAACAGTAGCAAAACAGACAGGCCTATACACCAACGCACAGAAAACTAAATCAATGAGGTTAAATAAAAACTAGCAAGATTGTCTAAGTTCGACGACTCTACTGTTGAAGATGTACAACAATTCTCTTACCTTGGAAGTCTTGTCAGCACATCAGGAGACACAGACGAAGACATATTAGCGAGAAAAAAGAAAGCACAATAGGTATTTTCCATGATTAAACCTATTTAGAGGAGTAATGCTTTAAGATCGAACTAGCACAAAAGAACAATCTGTTCACAATACACAATAATTTAATCATAAACAGTTTTTTTTTAAAGACTTTAGTATTGTTCCTATCGAAATTTGCATTTTTCAGTTTTTGTTTAGTTACAGGTATCTTTTAAGAAGGCCTTAATATAAACAACGCCATTTAAGGGTTTTTTGGTAAAACACACCCAAAAATATTTTGAAATAGGAACAATGTTACAAATTTTGTAAAAAATTAACTTTTATTAATGTTTGAATCATTGTTTACATTCAACAGATTGAAAATATATTATTGATATTGAATAAATACCAACTCAGGCTATTTTTTTAAATCTTTAACATGTTATTTCTATTAATTTAGCAGATATTTTTTTACTCAAATGAAATAATTAATGAGTGATAGATTTCTATTAGAAGAAATTTAAAGGTCCCAGTGAATACATTACACAGAGAACAATAGCTATTGTATTTGTTCGATGGGACACAATAACTGCCAAAAGTTGAAATGGACAGGTAACTATCAATCTTTGGAAAAGTGTCATTGGGTTCGCAATAGTAATTACATGTTTGCTTCGTCAACAAGAATGCTAACTCGTTAATCACCCAAATTTTTAAAAAGGTTCAAACTAGTCATCACAAAGAACAATGTGAATATCAGGTGTCCATTATCGATAAAAACAATAAACCACTGAGTTATTATTGTTCAAATCATAGCTTCTATGATCTTCCTGTTTTTGACAAGTGTCTGAAGGAATGTTTGTGCATAAACTTAGCGTCAAAGATCTGCTTCGTTTTTAAATACACTTGTTTGAATAAATAAAATTTGTATTATGAAAAGGAAGTATCTCCGTATATCTTCCAGAAATACGTAAACAAATAAGGTAAAGCTGTCTGAAAAAGTATTAAGGAAAAAAAGAAATTTCAGTTGATTTTTGTACGCTTAACACTACTTTTCCCATGCTCAATTCAAATGACATAATTCCCGCGTCTTATTAGTTTGAGTTTAAACATCTATGTTGTCTGTCTGATAAGGACAGACTGTGACCTATTCCTGAATATGACTGTTTTACCGAGAGTGAACTGATATTGTGTCTCGGTATTTGTAAATCCAACATTCATGTATTTATTTTTGATGATTTTGTTATGGTTTCGGTTGAACAATGTGTTATGTCGTATTCATTGTTGTCCAAATGATTATCAAATTGCCTTTCAGTGCCATCGTTGTCGTTTACCGAATGTGGATGTTGTGTGTTTGAATTGCTGTGCGGCCTGTTTTGTATATGTACAGTTAACGTAATTTTATGTAACTTTAGCAATGTTGTCAAGATTAGTTTAATTAAGTCAAGGGTTTGATGAATTACTTGTCGTTATGTCTTTTTGTTTGTTTGAAATATTTTCTTTCACACAACTGTGTAATACTGTTGATTATAAAACTATTTATATAACGTTAGAATGATAAGTTTTGTAACATGAAATTTATAAAAATGACCTTATAATTGTTATTCATATCAACACCGAAGTGCTGACAACTGGAATGGTGATACCTTTGGGAACGAAACATCCACCAGCAGTTGCATCGACCCAGTGGTGTAAATAGTTATCAAATGTACAAGGATTATATTCTAATATGTCAGACGCGCGTTTCGTCTACATAAGACTCATCAGTGACGCTCAGATCAAAATAGTTATAAAGCCAAAAAAGTACAAAGTTGAAGAGCAGAAGTATTTACCAATTTTACTTATACACCTCGGGTAAACATTGCATAGCTCATCCGTTCTACAATCTTTATCGTTCGATGATGACTTATAATCTAAAAGATCACATATGCTTATTCAGCTTAAAAGAAAGCGTCGTTATTGTCTTATTAAAACGATGCAGTAGCAAGAACTTTGTGGTACTTAAAAATGGGAGAAGATACTAAAAGGCCAATAAAATCACATAAGTAAAAAGGTATTTTACAAAAATACAAAAATGTTTTTTAAAAGGGAGAATCTATAAAACTAGCCAAAAATTGTAAACTCTAGATGTAGTTAAATCTGTATGTTACTGTCCAAAGCAGAAGCCTGAAAAACAAGAGTCGTTGTTACTATCTTTTATATTTGTGTATAGTTTTATTGTTTTGTCTTAGCTAAAAAAAAAAAGGGGCGAAAGATACCAGATGGACAGTCAAAATGGCGAAAATAAACTGACAACGCCATGGCAAAAAAAAAAGACGAAACAGACAAATAATTGTACACAAGAAACAACATAGAAACTAAAGACTTAGCTACACGAAACCCACCAAAAAAACTGGAGGTGATCTCAGGTGCTCCGGGAGGAAAATCAGACCCTGCTCCACTTGTAGCTTCACATCCGTGAAAAGAGAAGGGTATTGTAGTTACGACATATCGAACATATCCGATATCATCTGTGAAACGGTTATTCCATAACGGTCAACCAACTCGTGATGGCGTCTTTAAAATTTACGAAAGGATGATTTCAACTTCACCATTTGGAACTCTTGGTTTAAGACTGTTTTTTTTTCTCGTTTGAATTATTTCACAATTTTTCATGTTGAGACCTGCCTATAAGGTATTTGGATTGCTCATTTTTTAAGGCCATATGATGATCTACATTTGGTTAAAACCACGTCGTTCGAATATGTTGAATGGTTGTTTGACTGGCAATCATACTACGTCTCCTTTTATTTATATTCAAAACTGTTATCATTTAAAACAATTACTTCAACACCTTCCTTGTAAGCAGCAACTACCTGTAAAGGAAATCATGACACAAACGCTATACCTGGAATATCATATGAAATTGCATGAATGCTACATATGCAAGAGCTGTCAGAAATTCACAGTTGAAAATTGAAATCAAAATAACTGATCAGACTGTTTTGGTTTTTTTTTTTTTTTTTACATTCTTATACATTTCCAATATTAAACGTGATTGTTGTGTTCTTTTATATCTTTGATATTAGAACTTTTTTGTTTATCTACTTACCAAAATTTGCGACAAAGTATGTTTATCATTAGCATTTTCCATTAGTATATTTTACTATCTTAAATGGCGATGCTTCTTCACCATAATCTAATGGAATATGTGTTTCTCGATGGTTCGATATTCCCGCTGTTAACGTGAAGTAACAGATTTTGAGGAATATAGAGCAGTCAGCAATCAATTCCCATTTGTCCCAAAGTAAAAGGACATAACAATTGTCTCAATGGTTTATTGCCTTTGCCTATAATATTATTAATGTGTTTATTCCAGAATAAGTTTTGGTGATGGTTACACCTAGGTATTTGCTGGCATTAACATTACCGAGTGTATGTCAAAAAAGTGTGTATCAAGTATCTATTACGTCTTTGTTCAAATGTGATATTTTAACTATGCATTCTATGGCGCTCAACCTCTATTGATATACATTCTCCCAATCTTCCTATGATGTAAGGTCTATTTTAAAAAGGTCACTGTATGCCTGGTTGTTGGCATAATTGCATTTTAACTATTTAATTCTGGGCAAATGGTTGGAAAATGGCAAAATAAAATACAAGATAAACTTTCATTTTATACTTATGTTTTTGAAAAAATTAGCTATGCACTAAACACAAAGTTCTTTTCAAAACTCCAGAGTGACAATTTGTGAATACATGAAAGTACAAATTAGGTCAGAAGCGAGTGTAACCTCTACGATTCCGGAAAAGTTCATCCACACGTCGTCTCATGCTTTGAACTAAGCGTCGTAACGTTCTCACAGGAATTCTTTGTCATTTTTTTGATTAAAGCTACTGGTAATTCCTGCTAGTTCTTACTATCTAGAACCCTGTTGTTAATTTTTCGACCAAATTTATACATGCTCATGGGATTCATATACGGTGACTTGGCTGGCCAAGGAATAGCGTCAATTACCTAGACGTAAATGATCTGAAACAATGCGTGCTCTGTGTGGCCTAGCATTATCGTCAATGAATATTTTTCTAGTTGCAAGATTGTGATTGTCAAAATGTGGCACAACTATATAGTTATCAAAGGTACCAGGATAATAATTAATACGCCAGA
Organism: Mytilus galloprovincialis; assembly: GCF_965363235.1. Lineage (NCBI taxonomy): Eukaryota > Metazoa > Mollusca > Bivalvia > Mytilida > Mytilidae > Mytilus > Mytilus galloprovincialis. The sequence goes on along the minus strand of NC_134840.1, from coordinate 71,789,019 downwards.
CGCGCGTTTCGTCTACATAATACTTATCAGTGACGCACAGATCAAAAAAGTTGTAAAGCCAAACATGTTCAAATTTAAAGAGCATTGAGGACCCAAAATTGCAAAAAGTTGTGCCAAATAAGGCTAAGGTAATCTTATCCTGGAATAAGAAAATCCTTAGTTTTTCGAAAAAGTTTTGTAGCAGTAAATTTATAAAAAATGACCATATCATTGATATTCATGTCAACACCGAAGCGATATCCCAGATGATGTTATCGCGATAATGTTGACCCATCATAGATCCTTTCGGAATATAAATGTCCATTTTACAGTCGAATGAAAAAGCATTCCCCATATGTCGAACACCACTACCAAACGCTATAGTTCCAAGGATGTGTTGTTTCCTGTTTCCTGCATTCCGGGGACGCCATATGCGCATGCACTCATCAATACAATGTAGGATGAATTTGCTCTCGTTTGACCAATGGATCTGACGCCACTGTCTGAAAGTCCAATGACGGTGACCATGTGACCACTGATGTTGAGCTTGACGATGCAATCGAGTCAGCAATGGTCTTTTGACTTGTTTACGGGCACGTAAATTGGCACAATTTAGTCTGCGGTTAACAGTTACATTTCATTGCACGAAACTTGCAAGGAAAAAACTTGTATGTAGCTTTGGAAAACCTATTTTCTTAGGTACCTAGGAATTAATTTATACCTAATTTTTTACCTGTCGATACATAATACCCATAAATTGGACATCAAAAGTACTATCAAGTTTAATTTTAAAACATAAAAGATAGAAGCAAAAACATTCAGGTGTTGCTTAACTTTCGGCGAGGTGTATATTATACTTATTGGGGTCTCTTGCAAAACATTTAATGGTTACTATTATTGAAGTTGATACGAGTTAAAAACTCTGAGAATATTAGGAAATTCTAACCCCTAAATACTAAATCAAGACAACTTATGTGTTCAATGGGGAAATGTTAATTGTTATTGGGTGAAAATAAGTTTATTCTAGGTTATGATGCATTATATTTTATGTTGCATTGAATTGTTTATTTTGCTTTTATCATAAAATAGAATGACACGTTGTAATGATATAATCACTATGATACAATATGTTATATACAATCATGACCAACATATAGCTTTTTAACCAAAGTTTAGTTTATTAATTGTTTACATATATATTTTGGTCAGTGGTTTGTTAGATTCTAGTGTATACTTGTGCTGTAAGATGCATTAACATAAGTCATTGTTTTACTCCCATCCTGTTCGACGTGTAGACACTTATGGAAAATGCTATTACAATTAGCTAGTACGTGATATGTATGACCTTACTAGTTCATAATACTGTTGAGAACTTTCATTATCATGCCTTCCTCATACAGTCGTGTTTGCCCCTAATTGGACATGTGTTTTATTTGACTAATGCAATAACAGTTTCCTTTATGAAACACATTGTAACACGTTTAATCATTTCCCTAGTAACGTTTGAACTAAACAATAAAAATCAATCATTTTGTAAAACTTTCAATTTATTTTCCCTACTAGTTGTTTGTTAACAGCATATAATTCTTGTTTGTCGAAAATTTGACTAAAATAAAAAAAAAAACTAAAACACAATCTTTGATTTTTTTTTGGTAAGAATGTGTCAAATATTACTTATCTTACGAATTTAACAACGTACATTTTTTTTTAATTAAATCGACGTCCGGAGTCTATGTAATATCTTTCAAAAACATAAAATTCCCTAAGTACCAAAACGCACCTGAATAAACCAAAACCAAACAAATTATATAAGTATCACTTTCACTGACAATTAATTACTTCGGGATCAAATAGAAAGGAGGGGCGAAAGATACCAGAAAGAATTCAAACCGAACTCAAAAATAAATTGACAAAACCATGGCTTATAAAGAAAAAGACAAACAGACAAAAAATAGTACACAAAACACAACATTTAAAAATAGAGACTACGTAAACAACCCCAACAAAAACTGGGGGTACTTCTGGGTAGGCAAATCCTGCTCCATATTTTGCCCCCGTCGTGTTGCTTATAATACGACGTTAAATTTTACTCGACATGTAAGGCAACAGAGTAAGTTGTCATTTGACATCAATGCATTTTTATGACTCATTGCTGAAGATTAACAATCGTCCTACAAATAAGTCTAGTGTTCACAACAAGTCAATCATTTCATTCATGTCCAAGACCAAACAAGAAGTTGATATCGACTATATCGACAATGTCGACACAATATCGAATCGATATCGACAAACGACAACATCGTGACAAAACACACGGTCGATATCGACAATTTCCGTACGATATCGAATCGATATCGACAAATGAAGACAGCATGAAAATACATACTGTCAATATCGTTGATATCGACAATAACAACACGATATCGAATCGAGATCGAAAATTTCTGAATTAAAAAATGTATGAACAAACAAGACGTCGATATCGTCAATATCGACAACAGCGATACGATATCGATTCGATATCGACATGGAAAATATTAAACTCTCCCCGATGATATATGGTATATGGATATACATAAAAGGAGAAAAAAACATAATCTTATAAGAAGTTTTGACAACCAATGACTATCTGAGAAGAAGGGCAAACAGAGGACAAAAGCCAAACTCCGTAACAAATAAGACAGACAATAACAAACAACAACATTTGACATTGAAACTAAAACTAAATGAATAATGTAGACCCCGAAATACTTGGGCGACCATACTATAAATTCTTATTGCGCTGATATCATTGTATGGATGGATGTCAAGATAAGATATTTTACATGATCTCTTAAATGCATTGCAAACAGTTATCAAAGTACCAGGGTTATAATTTAGTACGCCAGACGCGCGTTTCGTCTAAACAAGACTCATCAGTGACGCTCATATCAAAATATTTATAAAGCCAAACAAGAACAAAGTTTAAGAGCATTGAGGATTCAAAATTCAAAAAAGTTGTGCCAAATACGTTAAGGTAATTTATGACTAGAATAAGAAAATCCTTAGTTTTTCGAAAAATTCAAAGTTTTGTAACTGGAAATTTAAAAAAAAAATGACCACATTATTGATATTCATTACTGGGCTTGTGATACCTTCGGGGACGAAACGTCCATCAGCAGTGGCATCGACCCAGTTGTGTAAATAGTTATCAAAAGTACCAGGGTTATAATTTAGTACGCCAGTCGCGCGTTTCGTTTAAACAAGACTCATCAGTGACGCTCATATCAAAATATTTATAAAGTCAAACAAGTACAAAATTTAAGAGCATTGAGGATTCAAATTTCCAAAAAGTTGTGCCAAATACGGTTAAGGTAATCTATGCCTGGGATAAGAAAATCCTAAGTTTTTCGAAAAAATCAAAGTTTTGTAAACAGGAAATTTATAACAATGACCACATTATTGATATTCATGTCAACACAGAAGTGTTGACTACTGGGCTGGTGATACCCTCGGAGACGAAACGTCCACCAGCAGTGCCAACATAGACAAAAATCGTATGTTAACTGAATTTAAAAATAATTTATTGATTAACTTCAACCGGAGGAACAAATATAAACGCACATAGTCTCCCTTTCGAATGATAAAATCAATAATCAAATTACCCTCATACGTTGTCAAATGAAGATCTTCAAAGTGTTAAATATCTTATACGATGTAGATTTATTACTTAATAATCAACATAGAAATTTACATAAAACAACATCATAGACAAAATGTCAATTGTGTTACATTGCTAAGTCATTTTAAAATATTTTCAATTAACTTTGTTCGTTTAGCGTTTTTCACCTTTTTTATTTTCATTGTATATACATTTTTGTATCACATATTGTTAAATGAAAAAGATTTAAACTTCCATATGTCATATGTTTTGTTGCATGCTTGAATTTTAAAATAAAATTATACGTTTGTTCGCAGGCTTCGTTATTCAAGGAATTAAAAGCGTCAACTTTGTGAGGATTCACATTTTGTTTGCACCATTTAGCTACATGGTTTTTAAAGTGCATTTTGTCTACCACCAAAATCAAAGTTGCTAAGAACTTTCCGGAGATTGTGTTCTGTCTTCTGTTTACGAATCGTTTTAAGTGACGCGCATTATCGTATGCAAGAAACATGGAACAGTAATATTTTTTGCCACCACCATGTCAGAAAGACATACACCTGTGAGAGAGATTTGCTAACAAATAGTTTTGTTATTCCAACCAACATTCCTTAATTATAAACATTATAAACCGCACAGCAAATTCCAGCTGATGTATGCTTGTTAGCTGCTTGATAACCCTTGTAAGTTTTACATTCCAAACCTTCTAGACCGCCAGAGGTTTTCAGGCCGTTGTTTAAGTTATGGGATGTTTATCGATATAGATTCGAGATCGTCCAGATCGATTCGAGATCGTCGATATAGATTCAATATCGTCGATATCGACGTGCCAACAATCAAAACAGAGGTTTCAGGCCGTCGTTCAAGTTACGGGATGTAAGTCGATATAGATTCGATATCGAAAATATCGACAACCAAGGTTTAAGGCCGTTGGTCCAGTTATGAAATGATCGTCGATATCGACAACCAAGACACAGGTTTCAGTCTGTTGCTTAAGTTATGGAAGATTGTCGATTTCGATTCTAGATCTCCGTTATTGTCGATATCGACAACAAAGACAGAGGTTAAGGGATATGGAATGCTTGAAGATATTGATTCGATAACAACATTCAAGACAGAGGATTCAGGCCATGTGGACATAACAACATACATACGAAAAGTCGTGTATCGATATCGAATCAACATCGTGTCTTGGACATACATCTATCATTTTGATTAAATAATTGGTAGGCAATATCTATTTGTTGTCACGCCGGCCTGTTTATAGAATAATTGCTTTGCATCACACTGATAAGCGTTTAGTCTCAGTCGATAAACTTTTTGGAATTTTGGGTCCTCAATACTCTTCACTTTTTTACCTTTTTGGCTCTATAATTATTTTTATCTGAGCGTCACTAATGAGTCTTATCTAGACGAGACGCGCATCTGACGTATTAAATTATACTACTAGTACCTTTGATAACTATTTACTCTACTGGATCGATGCCACTTCTGGTGGACGTTTCGTCCCCAAGGGTATCCCCAGCCCAGTAGTCAGCACTTCAGTGTTGACATGAATATCAATTATATGGTCATTTTTTTTATAAATTTCCTGTTACAAAACTTGTCATTTTTCGAAAAACTAAGTATTTTCTTATTTCAGGAAAAGATTACCTTAGCCGTATTTGGCACAAAAAAAATGCTCTTAAATTTGTTACCTTTTTGGCTCTTTAATAATTTTGATCTGAGCGTCACTGATGAGTCTTATATAGACGAAACGCGCGTCTGGCGTATTAAATTATAATCCTGGTACCTTTACTATTTACACCACTGGGTCGATGCCACTGCTGTTAGACGTTTTGTCCCCGAGGGTATCACCAGCCCAGTAGTCAGCACTTCGATGTTGACATGAATATCAATTATATGGTCATTTTTATGAATTTCCTGTTACAAAACTTTTAATTTATCGAAGTATTTTCTTATCCAAGGAATAGATTACCTTAGCCGTATTCGGCACAACTTTTTGGACTTTTGGGTCCCCAATGCTCTTCAACTTTTTACCTTTCTGGCTCTATAATTATTTTGATCTGAGCGTCACTGATGAGTCGTATGTAGACGAAACGCGCGTCTGGCGTATTAAATTATAATCATGGTATCCTCGATAACTACTTGCCATTGTATTACTAAGGAACAGTTAGTTCGGATAAGTTGATCCTGGTAAGGCTAAGATTATTTGATTTGAATGAGTTATAAAGCTCGGAGTACGTCAGGAAGGGGAGAAGAATTCATATACGGATGTTCTCATGGGTATTCGTGACTCGATATTGGGGTTCGTCTTGTTTATTCTTTAGTTTTCTATGTTGTGTCATGTGTACTATTATTTGTCTGTTAGTGCTTTTCATTTTTAGCCATAGCGTTGTCAGCTTATTTTCGATTTTTGAGTTTGACTGTTCCTCTGGTATCTTTCGTCCTTCTTTTAATGAATATGTTGCTGTAGGGATTAGCGCTGATAGTCAAAATTGGTACTTTTGCAATTGAACATTGTCTATGCTTTAATCTGTATAACACAATAATTTTTTTTTAATTATTGTCTATGAAACGTCACGTACCCTGCTAGTATTGTATCATATGTGTATATAATGCACTTGTGATATAGATCTGTTATAAGTATTTACTTAAAATTAACAGATTATACGATTTAAGAAACTCTTTAGTCGTTTGTTTCTCTGTCCTATATTTTTCCCCATTTATTTGTTTATTTATTGTAAACCTGTCGTGTAATGTTGTCATTTTAATGTTATAATTAACACTGCCATTAAAGCGAGAGATTTGGCATGCAACAAAACCAAGTTCAACCCTCCATTTTTTCATAAAATGCCCTATACCAAATCAGGAAAAATGTTACATTACAGTTCGTTTCTGTGTATGTTAAGTTTCGATGTTGTGTCCCTGTTGTGTCGTAGTTCTCTTATATTTGATACGTTTCCCTCAGTTTTAGTTTGTAACCCGGATTTGTCTTTTTCTTTATTGATTTATGAATTTTGAACAGCGGTATACTACTGTTGTCTACATTTCAGGATTATTCTCGCTGTGTACTTAAGAAATTAAGACCTCAACTCTCCCAGGAAAAATTGGCCTTGGAAGGATTCGGCTTTTAATTTAAGTCACATTTCATTTTTCAGCTCTTTTCACTGTTTCGGATTTATATACTAGTATCCTTAGTTTTTAAATATTCGGTTTTGGAAAAGTTGAACACTTCCAACCGATTAAAGATATACGTGGTTTTTTAAAGATAAAGTCGAGAGTATAAACTTACTTGTACCTAACAAAGATAATGAAATTCATTTGACAAAGTAAAAATATTCAGTCAGATATACATTGTATTGGTATCGTATGTCCGTTTAGGTGTCATAATATCAACTTACTACATTTAGTGATAATATGTTAGTTTAACTTTTATATATGGCATCTGTTTTCTTCCGTAGTCATTAATTGGTGACTTCCAGACCGGAGCCAGTTCCCTTCGAAGTAAAATGTTTTATTATACGACAGATTTACGAAATTGAAATCAAAATAAAATATCCGAAAAAAATAATGAATACGTCAAAAAAAGAATTTTATTCTATGGATAAATAACACAAAAACAAACACAAAAACTATAGTTGACGTTGATTTATGACACTGCAAAGTACCCCATACCTTATTGGGGGGTTAAATAAAGGCAACAGTAGTATACCACTGTTCAAAACTCATAAATCCATGGACAAAAAACAAAAACAGGGTAACTAAAACTGAGGGAATCGCATTAAATATAAGAGGAGAACAACGACACAACATCATTATTTTATGCCTTGAAGCAAATTTCATTGAAAGTTGGCATTGTTATGATTGATTCTTCGAAAGAAAGACATCGTTCTAAAAGAAAATAACTCTATATACGTATATTAATATTATTGATAAGCATAATAGATTTATGTATTCCGATTTGCTATGTATGTGAAATGACCAAAAACGACATTCCCATGTTATTCAGCATTTATTACTATGGGTATCGGAAAATTGTTTCCTTACTCAGTTTATGACAGGAAGAAAGAAAGTCAAATACAAATTTGTAGTCGTGTATTTAAGAACGCAATCTGGTATTAAATTCATTAATCGCAGGAAACTTTTCAAGGTAAGTGTATTTTATGGGCGTTGGGTTGATATTTTGTGTGCTTGATAAATGTAAATGCAAATAAATTATATAATTTATATAAAGTCAATCCCGAACCTTTTGGTTTTAAACAGTAAATGAATAAATATCATTATTCGTCTACACAGTGTAAAATAAAGATCCATTAATATTATACATTTGCTTTAAATAGTGTTTTTTTTTAGAACAATGACTAACATGATTCAAAGTCTCGACAGTAAAATGAATTATTACATTGGTTGCAATGAATTACGTTGATTTCCCAGTTAAATAAAAACCGAGGATTTCACATGTGAAATAAACGTGGTTATTTCACTCTCTGACGTCATACAACAATTGGCATTGTCAAGACGTCGATAACAGCGGATCAAAACAAACTGTGAATGCGTAGGAAAATAAATATAGTTCCTTACATGTTTTACATTAATTTCTTAAAAAAAAAGCCATTTGACAATGTAATAAAAAGAATAACTAATTAAAGAATTCAAATATCGAAAAATATTCAACTCGTGACCGAACAACACTTATAATTAACTCATGCGCTACGCGCATTCGTGAATTAATGTGTTGTTTGGTCACTCGTTGAATATTTTGCTCTATTTGAATTCTTCGATTAGTTATTCTATAACGTTTTGTAATTTTAGATTGAAAACTTATTCTGGAAAGTATCGCTAATTTAAGATATTAACATGTATAACGTCAGGGTACCCAAATTGTACCTATTTTGACAGTTTTTTAACCTACGTTTATTTATACTTCAGACAAAATATTCATTATATGTTTATTTTGTAGATGTATCATTATTCATTATATGGTTTCATCAATTTAATTTTGAATTCATATGGAATCATAGAAAAATTGGTCTTAACTGACCTCCAAACCATCAATGATTCTGAAATGTGGAATACCAAAATTGCATCCATGCTTAAATTCGCATCGCCAAAAGTATTTTGAGCTTTTATTTATTTTTTTCAAATATTTTGAACAATTGGATATTAGTCCATGCTTACTCTTCGTTTTTTAGGAAAAGGATACTTGTAACATATTGTATTTGCTTATTTTAAAAATATGACGTTTTGATGACGTCGCATAGTGACAGACTTTGCTTTTTCAGTAAACACTTCATCTGTTGATAAATATTATGAACAATTTGTGCATATAGTTAATATTTTTACCTATGTTGAAAGATGGGCATAGTATCAAATTATAAAAATACAAATTGTTTAGTCTCTAGGAAATCTTGTAAGATTTCCGCTGCTATTTTCGCTAAAAAGGTGCAATTTGGATAGAGTGGGGTGCTCATTTTTGCCATATCTTTCCATGTTTTCTGCAGTTTATGTTCAGATCTTTATATTTTTGAAGTATACTGATATTTCTATATGAAGATAACTTCAAAAGCAAAATATTCTTAGCTTGAAAACGTGTGCGTTTGAAACAAAATCATCTGAAAAGTTACATTTAAGGGTGTTTGAAATTTCCTGCTGTTTTGTCAAAGGGAGACACATATTCGCTGTATTTGCACATCTATTTAAAATCAAATAACTGCAGCTTTAAACAATATTCATAAAATCAATTTCATTATAGATGAATAGCAGACATTTCAAAGGTGTAAAGAACGGAAAGTTAGGGCAATCAGTCAAAAGAATTACTAAATAAATACTTCTTTGAAATCGTGTTTTTCATTAAGGAGATTGGCAGAAAATTGTAGTCCGTCTTTTGCAGTAAGTGCCGAAATTTTGTCTCAGTTTAGAAAATAATCATATTTGTTATTAAAATATATTTTACCGGAATATATCTTCCGTTTCAGCCATGCTTTGAAGTTTTTACACCTCGAAATCATAAAACGACGAAATTGTGTCCCCGGCGAATATGAGCGCCCCACTCTACTCGTTGCAATTTGGGTACCGTTACGTTATAGTCAGTCCCCTTAAAGCGTTTGTTAAATAAAATTGAAATAATTTCGAACAGTTACGAAAAGAGTTTTACGACTACTATTCCGATACTTTTGTACAATGCATTTTATTCGGTTATACTTGTTTGTTTCTTCAGATAATAAAAAATGCAGTCTTGTGTAAATGCAGTATGTGTGTTGATATACATGTATGTCGTACATTCCTTCGTACAAAAAGGACAGACAGGTCCTTGCAAATTTGACGAGCGATGTCGTTGTAGTACAACGAAAAATAGATATGTAGATGTGGATTGCTCGTGGAAAAATATTACAAGAATACCGAATTTACCAGAGTTAATTATACATTTAAACGTATCCCACAATTTGATTGACTACATCGGTAGAGAATTATTAAATGCTGCAAACCATCTCTCAACATTAGACTTGTCGTTTAATAGATTATCATCAATAAACGTCACTACATTCACTGGTCTTAGCAAATTACGTTACCTTTCTCTTGACAATAATAAACTGGTGTACAGCAACCACACTTTTCCAAAAGGAATCTTTAAACCATTGAAATCTCTTTCACATTTAAGTTTAAAATATAACAACAAAAGGTCTTCTTGCTGTGCAATTTTTCCGGATAAAACAATTTCAGATTTAATTGATCTAGAAACACTGGAATTAGACGCAACAAGCTATGGTTTCGGAAAAGGATTCGATGAGCTTCTAAAATTGAAATCATTGGTATTAGGGTATAATCTTTTATTTTCAATGTCAAATAGCACGTTCGGAAATACCAGAAATCTGCAAAATATTATATTACATGGTATTGACGCAATTTTCTTTACAAAAGGAACATTCCAAAGCTTAAAGTATCTGAAGCATCTGGAGTTTTCTTTCGATTCAATATTTGGCGGAATAATGTCGCCAATAGCGAATATCGCAGAAGATTTAAAATTCACCTCAATCGAAACTTTAAAACTGGGCCAGTCAGCAACGCGTTTTCAAACGTTTCCTTTGGATATTCTTAATAAAGAACTGTATTCTACCAATATCACTGAAATATACATTACAGACAATGTGGGAAAAGCAGGATATTTTCCAGTACCTACTACTTCTACTCCACCAAGTCTTCAAATGTTGGATTTATCAAACAACGGCCTCACTCGATTTATTCTTGATATAAGATTTATTGACCGACTTATTTTAAAGAAAAATTTACTAGGAGATTTTTTATCGACACATCCTTATTATGATGTGAAAACTTTCTCTGTTTTCAGTATGATTGGTTATATCGATTTATCTCAAAATGATATAAAAGAACTTGCATCATTCACATTTGATTCGCAACCATTATTGCATCATATTGATTTAAGTAACAATAAAATACAAGACATTACATTCGATTTGTCGGTTTTGGAGGCACTTGAATTTCTGAATCTCTCGAATAATAAAATCAAGTTTTTCGATGAAAGCATTATGCGTACTATTAATACTTTGGTGGTAGACAGACAGCTTACTATAGATCTTTCCCAAAATCTTTTGCAATGTACATGCAGGACAATTCCATTTTTACGATGGATGATCGAAAGTAATGTCTTATTTGTTGATCTTCAAGAGTACAGCTGTTCTTTAGAGAATGGTAGCGTAGTTATCATGAATCCGTTCGAGTACAAAGTCCTTGAGCTAGAAAAATCTTGCAAATCGTTCCTAGGACTGATAATAGGTGTATCTATAGCACTCATAGCTATTATAATCACTGTTACCGGAAGTTTAGTGTATCGATATCGTTGGAAAATACGATACATGTACTATATGACAAAAGGAAAGTACAGCAATCAGAAAATATCACCCGATGATGACGATGAATATACGTATGATGCATTTATATCATACTCCGATGAGGATAGAGGCTTTGTCCTTAAAGATTGCATTGAGAAACTTGAAAAAGAAGAAAATTTCAGGCTATCCATACATCAACGTGATTTTATGCCCGGACAAGACATCACAGTTAACATAACTAATAGCATCCACACAAGTAAAACAACTGTATGTCTTATTACAAGAAAATTTCTTGAGTCATATTACTGCATGTTCGAATTCAACATGGCACGTATGGAAAATATTTATTCACGCAATGGCAGAAACATATTATTCCTCATTTTCTATGAACATCTACAGCCTAAAGAAATTCCACTAGTCATGCTAGAACTAGTCCAGAAAGAGTCTTACATTGAATACCCTAATGAAGATCAAGGAAATGTTGTATTCTGGGAGAAAATACAAGAAACGTTAAGAACAAATGTTCGGGCATGAGATTTTGCGTTAAACGAAAATCAAAAAGTTTTAAGTTTTGAGATATATATGAAACTTATCATCTGTAATCTAATGTTGAATGATAGTGCTTGGTGTTTTTCTTAACTCCAAAAACTCATCTGACTGCATAAAAAAATATAGGTAAACGCTATATCGTCTGAACTGTAGCTTCCAATAAGATAGAATTATCCCAATATCTCGTCAACATTTGTTGTTCCGTTCAAAGTTTAGGAAACTTTATTCTTTTTTTATTTGTAATTGTTATATAATATTTGTGTTTTGTAATTTTTTAAAGTTTAATTGTATAATACTAGTTGTATACAATAACGTGTCAACACAGCCAATGTCAAATGCACAAATATAAAACCACGAAATTATCTAATATGAATCCAACCAGTACTTTGACGTTAACCTGCATAGTTATATAAAAAAAGAAGATGTGGTATGATTGCCAATGAGACAACTATCCACAAAAGACCAAAATGGCACAAACATTAACAATTATAGGTCACCGTACGGCCTTCAACACTGAGCAAAGCCCATACCGCATATAGTCAGCTATAAAAGGCCCCGATAAGACAATGTAAAACAATTCAAGCGAGAAAACTAACGGCCTTATTTATGTAAAAAAATGAACGAAAAACAAATATGTAACACATAAACAAACGACAACCACTGCGTTACAGGCTCCTGACTTGGGACCAAAATAGTTACCATGGTTCCATTTACTTAAATCAAAGTTTATCATACCTGGTCCGTAAGAGTATCATCGACACGTATTGTCGAAATGCGCATCTGATGCAGGAAAATTAGTACCGTTAATGTGATTCCTACCACTTGGTCGATGCCTCTGCTGGTAGACTGTTAGTCCCCGAGGGTATCGCCAGCCTAGTAGCCAGTACTTCGGTACTGGCATGAAAATACGGATTTTTTTGTGTTACTAAAATTTGCTGTTACAAAATGTAAGAAATTATTATAAATTTAGGAATGTATCTCCCTCATGCAAAGCTCTGATTCCTTTTACAAATTTGGCTATACTTTTTGGATTATTGCTCTTCATCTTTTATATTAGCTTTTGATTTCAAATATTTTGGCCACGAGCATCACTGAGGAGACACGTATTGTCGAAATGCGCATCAGGTGCAGAAAAATTGGCACCGTTAATGTTATTAAGACCATAAAACATGACAAAATAAAACGTGACTATATTAACAAATGAAACCAATGAAAACCACTGTCATATTCCTAAATTTACTCATGTTTTTTTTAAAAGAACAAATGGATTTAAACTGGTTGACAACTAGCTAAACCTCCCTCTCACTTGTATGATATTTTTTTTTAGTTCAACTTGATTGGCATAACTGGGTTAGCAACCCACAGACATAGTTGGTAAAATCATTAATAAGAATCCTGAACTGAAGCCAATATTGTGTAAACGTACACCACGGACATACAACAGAAACTAAACTAAAACTAAAAAACTTAAACTAAAAAACTAAGACTAAAAAACTAAAACTAAAACTAAAAAACTAAACTAAAAAAAATCAAACAAATATTCAAATTCAATAGTAGTCGTTGAAAGATCATGCACTATATAAAAGATTATGTCATACTGAAAAAAGACTTTTACGAAACAAACGAATTAAGAAAAAATAAACAAAAACAGTCATCATAATGAGAACAACCCAGAACGCCAAAAGCCAAATCAAACAATAGTTGGATGAACGTCGATAGTATTACGACCAATAGGGTCATTCTATAAAAAAAAATCCAAAAAAGGAAAATTGAAAAGTAAATAAGACACAAAAAAGTGTTTGCACAACATATTAATCGCATTTTGTATTTTGATGGAATTATACAAATGGTAAAACTACAATGGTATCATTTTAAAATGTAATCAATGAAAATCATTATGAGTCAGGGCCAAATAACTTCCATGGTACTGTGAGATGCCAATGCTTGTACGTCAGGCGTACTAAATTATAATCCTGGTACCTTTGATAACTATTTACACCGCTGGGTCGATGCCACTGCTGGTGGACGTTTCGTTACCGATGGTATCATCAGCCCAGTAGTCAACATTTCGGTGTTGACATGAATATCAATAATGTGGTCATTTTAACAAATTCTTATCCCAGGCAAGGATTACCTTAGCTATATTTGGCACAACTTGTTGGAAATTTTGGACCCTCAATGCCCTTTAACTTTGAACTTGTTTGGCTTTATAAATACATTGATATGAGCGTCAATGATGGGTCTTATGTAGACGAAACGCGCGTCTGGCGTACTAAATTATAATTCTAGTGCTTTTGATAACTAATTATACAACTGCATATCAAATGCAATAAACCTATCACAAATGTCTCCCTGAAACATTAGCACAAACTATGTAAATTTTTAAAGATGTGGCAATATAATTTCCATTGAAATGACAATTGCAATTGTCAATATAATGGCATAGTCAATATCATTGAGTGAACATTATCAGTTCATTTAAACTGATGTGATGTTGACAACCATAAACATGTAAATAATGCAAAACATTCCAAGTCAATGATCTCAAAAAGGGGGAACCAAATGATCCCCATGTGGTTTTTTTCAGGTCTTGAATTCACATAGTTTTAAGATAAACTTAATATAAAAAAGAAACTGGGATATGATTGACAATGAGACAACTCTCCACAAAGACCAAATGACACAGACATTAACAACTATAGTTCACCGTATGGCCGTCAACAATGAACATAGCCTATACCGCATAGTCAGCTATAAAAGGCCACGACATGACAAATGTTAAACAATTCAAACGAGAAAATTAACGGCCTAATTTTATTTCAACGTCATTTTTAACAATATTCAAAAATATTGATCGTTAGAATATAAAAGATGGGCGCATAGTACCGGAGGGACATTCACACTCAAAGATCGAACATAAACTGACAACGCCATGGCTAAAAATAAAATACAGACACATGATAGTTCACAAAACATAACATAGAAAACTAATGACTTAGCAACACGAACTCCACAAAAAACTCGGGTGACCTCAGGTGCTCCGGAAGGGTAGGAAGATACTGCTCCACATGTGACACCCGTCGTGTTGCTCATGTTATTACAAAACCGGCAAATAGTCTAATTCGTGAAAAGGGGACGGAACTGTACAAATTACAAAGGGGTGATTTCACACCATTCGGAACTCTTGGTTTAATAGCTTACTTGTGAGCAGCAACCCTCTATCAATAAACTCATAATAGGAAATACAAGCCCGGGAGTACCGTATGAGTTGGGAGCTATATACTCCTTATGCAGGCGCTACCGGAATGTTGCTACAAAGTAATGAAAATTTCAAATTTGGAAGGCTGAACTGAATCTGTTTTGTCGTAAAGTTTGTATTCAATTGACAATCATTGTTAATTTCTAGATATAAGTCAAGATATGAGACAGACATAACTGTATTTGTTGTATCGTTTTATCTCTAGTTCAAGTTGATAGAATTGTTCTACATTATCACCAAATTTTGAATCATTTATAAAGAAAATATCATCTACTAGTCTATAGCGGAAAATGAAGTTGAAGGATGTTGCTTACGTCTTTTGTTTCTTCCTAAGAAGTTCCCGTATCAAGTCGAAAACAGCAAATATACGTTGTAGTTCCTACTTTCGTACGAGGAACATTTCAAATAACTTCAACTAGTTGAAGTGTTATTTAATATCTTCCTATGATTTGGGAGTAAATTTGTAAATGGCAAATGTTTATTTACATTTTACACATTTACAATTGAAACTCTTAACGGCGATTTTTGATAAGATGCAGGCATTAACGACTGCGACCAATGGAAATCGTTACCTTGTGGATGTGAAATTTTGACCAAAATATGCCATTGTAGAAGATGAGCGGATCGTATCGTAACACTTGGTTACGGAAAATGATAAGTAATGTGACATTAAGGCTGACAAGTCAAAGTTTTTATCGACAAGACGAAAGTAATCAAGGACAACCCGAAACGCGCGTCTGACGTACTAAATTATAATCCTGGTACCTTTGATAACTATTTACACTACTGGGTCGGTGACACTGCTGGTGGACGTTTCGTCACCGAGGGTATCACCAACCCAGTAGTTAACACTTCGGTATCAATAATCTGGCCATTTTTATAAATTTCCTGTTTACAAAACTTTTTTTTTTGAAAAAGTACGGATTTTCTTATCCCAGGCATAGATTACCCTTAGCTGTATTTGGCAAAACTTTTAGGAATTTTGGCTCCTCAATGCTCTTCAACTTTTTTTGGCCTTTCTTACTTTTTTGGATTCGAGCGAGTTTTGAGACATGTCTTTTGCAATTAATTATATTCGTCACTTGGAGATTGAACTCATTTATTTTGGTACTATATGTAAAATATTGACCGATTTTGGAAAACAAAGCAATATAATGCCCCCTTTTTTACAATGTTTACAATAAAGTAATCCAGTATTTGGATATATATCTGCATGTTGATATATAGGTGTTATTTTTAAAATACAAAGTCTATGACCATAGGGAGACGATTTTTCAGTAGGGCGCAGGTGTTTTCGACATAGTTTCCGTTTCTCCTTTATTTCCACATTTTATTAAAAAATATAAGTTTTGACTTGTTTCATCCTGCAAAAAATTATCGTAAATAGGAGTCAATTTTCAATCATTGCAATTAGCCTTTATATGAATACCTACTGTATAATCTGAGGCCAACGCCCATCATTACAAAAGCATTACAAATGCATGTACTCCGAGTGAAATGAACTTGAAATAAACATTTTAATTCTCAATTTTATAAACGATAAAACCATGTTATTCAACATTCAATACAATAGGTATGAAAATAATTTCCTTATCTAACCTATAACAGGAAGATAGAAAATAGTTGTAACGTTGTATTCATTAAAGCAATTTGGTAAGAATAATATAGGTTGCCAGTGGCCAATTAATCAGGTAAGTGAGATTTATTAACTTTGAATTGTTTTTGCATGCTTGATAAATGTAAAAAGAACATTAGCTTCAAATAAATTCATGATGACACATTTGATTCAAATTCTTATATATGATTTGTTACACACGTATATCCAAATTTTGAAAAGTCTAAAATAAACAATTTATAAAGTACAGGGTGGGTAATATGTATCAAAAGTTCGTGTGTATTTTAGTGTAGACGCCATTTTACTACCTATCGAGGTGACCTCAGATAAAAATTACAATGTAATTGATATTCATGTCAACATCCAAGTGCTGACTACTGGGCGGGAGATACTCTCAGGGACGAATCGGCCACAAGCAATGGCATGGATACAGTGGTGTAAACAGTTATCAAAAGTACGATGATTATTATTTAATACGCCGGACGCGCGTTTATTCTACATAAGACTCATCAGTGACGCTCAGATCAACCTCTAGTATTGTATTAACGTGTGAATAAGGCCAAGTGCACATTAAGTAAGAGAAAATAAGTTAAAATATAAAAAAAATAGTAGAACTTGCTTAAAGAAATGATACCTACACAACCACCTTTATAAAGAAAACGGTGGATTCTTTATCCTTGCGTTTGTGAAAGTTACATTTTAAATTGTTATGAAATGATAATTTCAGGCCCCAATAGTGGCTTTTATGATACCTTCCAGAATAAGTCTTGTTGATAGACTCACCTTACGACTTAATCCGGAAAAGGTTGTAAATTTGCATACCAACATTTGTAGAGTCACATAAAATTAAAATATACACATGGAAAAAAGTATTGCAACACCAAATTGAAATTGAAATTAAAAAAACACTTTTTATTTTTTTGTGATATAATTTGGTAAAATAGAACTAATTAAACATTATTTAAGTATCACCTGAGTTTAATCAATAAATATCGACTCGATAAGTTTTTATCTGCACATGCAGCTACTGTACCCGTAAACAGCAAAACAGATGTTTTCATCCTCATTGTTTTCAACACTTTAAATAACCAAGTTTTTAAAGTTATGTGATTGACACCTTGTAATGGGTCCTCGACAACTCTAAACTGCAGCAAGATGGCAGATTATCAGCATGAGAGAAGCAGGGATGTCGCTGAAACAACTGCACGTATTTTTGGTCATCACCATTCCACTATAAATCGTTTTGAGAATAAAAATAAGGCACTAAACAATGTTAAAGACCTTCCGAGATAAAGAAGACCCCCTATACCATTTGCTAGGGAAAATCAAGCATAATGAAGGTTGGTCAGAAGGAAACCCATTGCATACAATACAATTCTAAAAAGAGAGTGGTGGGCATACAGGAGCCTTTTAACAAGAACTGTTCGAGATCGACTCATCGCTACTGGTTATCGTGCGATAAGACCATTTCGGAGACATTTGCTTACGAACAGACACACAGTTTTCCCTATCCAATGTAGTGCAGAGCTCGCTAAAGTTGAAAATTAGCATCGTGGAGGAAGATCCATTGTTCCAATGGAATTCGGTTCATCTTCCTTGGACGGATCGTAGCCCGGATTTGAACCATATCGAGCATATATGGGACACTATTGGGCGGAACGTGTGCGAAAGGACACCCCAGTTCAAACACATCATGAAATAAACAATGCCCTTCATCAGAAATGGTTGCTGCTACCTTAGCAACAAATAAGTCGATTTTTGGCAAGAATCGGGAGACGTTTAGATGCGGTTATCCGTTTGAATGGAGGCTGCCCACAAAGTACTAATTCTTTGGCGTATAACGATCAACCATGATGTGAACAGTCATCTGAAGATTAATTTTGAAATGTCTGACATTGTAAAGTTCGACTACAGTAAAAGTTGTAAAATGCATGTTTTTGTACAAAAAACACTTCATTTTGTTATTAAAATTGTGGTTATATAAATCATTTTTTTTTTCAAACATTTTTTGTTTGTTTCAATGCCAATGTTATCATAGTTTCAATAATATTATACAAATATTTTATTATATTTCATCCAAAAAAAGAGGCTGATTTTTCAAATTTTTAAAAATCAAGGTGTTGCAATACTTTTTTCCATGTGTATAATTGAAAGATCATATTACAACCACATTTCCTATCAATTGTTTGATACATAAAGACATAATTCAAGTACAAACAAACACATTCTTTTTTGCAAATATTGCTGAATAAAGAGGAAATGTTCCACAAAGGTATTACATAAGCAAGTACAATAAAAAGATTAATAAAAGTGAGAAAAAATAATGATACTTCAAGACTCATAATAAGTACATGACGAATTAAAAGATGCAGAGCTCTATATATGATTCCATTATGGTCAAGCATCCGGCAATGCTAATGTACAATAATCATATTTCGTGTATTCAATATAACTAAGTTAACGATATAAGGGTTGATTATCAACAGATATTATATTTTGCATGGTTCAATTTGTTCAGGAAGGTACGGAATTATTGATAAATACATGGATCCTCAGTGGAAATCAGCCACATAAATATTTATTTTCAGCAGATTTAAGAGGCTAAAATTTAGAAATTTATTTTTTAAATATGTTCTTTTTTTCAGATAAATGAAATGCCTTCTTTTTTTAAAGCAATGAGTTTTTTGTTATACATATCTGTACGCTTACAAATTGGCGAAACAGGCCCGTGCGAATTTGATGAGCGATGTCAGTGTAAAAAAACAAAAAAGGGATATGAAGATGTGGATTGTTCGTGGAAAGGCATATCAAGAGTCCCGAATATACCTGAGTCTACGTTTTTTTTTAAACGTTTCTCACAATTTGATTGATCACATCGGGAAAGAATTATTAAAAGCTGCAAATCATCTCTCAGCATTAGACTTATCGTTTAATAGTTTATCATCATTTAACGTTACCACTTTCGCTGGCCTCGTGAAATTACGTTACCTTTCTCTTGACAATAATAAACTGGTTTACAGCAACCGCACTTTTCCAAAAGGAATGTTTAAATCATTAAAATCTCTTTTACATTTAAGTTTGAAAAATAACAATGTTTGGTCTTTTGACAGTAAAAGTTTTCCGGATAAAACAATTTCAGATTTATCTGACCTAGAAACGCTGGAATTAGATGCTACTGCATGTGAAGGATACAATTGTTTCGGGAAAGGATTCGATAACCTACTGAAATTAAAATCATTGGTATTAGGGAACAGTTTTATCTTTTCAATGTCAAATATCACATTCAGTAATACTAAATATCTACAAAATATTCTACTTTATGGAATTGACGGAATAGCATTTACGAAAGGAACATTCCAAAACTTAAGATACCTGAAGTATCTTGATTTTTCATTCGACTCAAAAATAGGTGGTTTAACGTCGCCAGTGGAGAATATAGCGGCGGACTTTAAAGTTATGTCAATCCAAACTTTAAAACTAGGGCAATCATCAATACCTATACAAACATTCCTTTATATATTCTTAATAAAGAATTGTATACTACCAATATCACGGAAATATACATTACAGGTAACACAGGAAAAGCAGGACACTTTCCAATATCTATTTGTCCTACGCCACCAACTCTTCGAATTTTGGATTTATCAAAAAATGGTCTCACTCGTTTTATACTTGATATAAGATTCATTACTCGACTCATTTTAAAGCAAAATTTACTAGGAGATTTTTTATCGACGAGTCCTTATTTTAATAAGAAAACTTACTCTGATTTCAGTACTATTGAATTTATTGATATATCTGAAAATGATATAAAAGAACTTTAAGACATTTTTCTTTTTATTGAGTCGAAGTTCGGAGTCGGAGACTACGAACTATCTTTCAAAAACATAAAATTCCCTAATTATCAAAACGCAACTGAATAAAACAAAACTAGACAAATGTATAAAAAGAGTAGCAACAGAGGAACCTTCAAACTCATATGTCAAAAATACAGACAACGTCATGGCTAAAATAAAGGAAAAAGAATTAAACAGTAGTACAAAAAAACGTATCAGAAAATTTGTTGGTAGAATCAGAGTGATTTTTTACAAAGTAGGTATTTCCCCCTCCCTAAGACAAGAACCCTGTATCTACGTTGACCATTCTTTTTTTTTTTTATTAAACAAAAAGGGGCCTTCTCTTTCAATTTGTCTATTGATTTGGATTGGAAAAAATTGAAATGTTGTTATACTATTGCCAAATGAAAAAAGACTTAGATTGTGTGTTCTCAAATATCATTTGCATGTTTGAGATGTGAGAAAGGATATGAAGCAGACTTAACCGTATCTATTGTGTCCTGTAGGTTTAATATAAATGACAGCAGGTCTTTAATAGAGATTGTTGGAGAGTAGGCGATGTATATATGACGATAACCGTGACTGCGTCTACGTCGAGGGCTAGAGTTGAAAATATTCATCACCGTAAAATTGCAGAGACAAAGAGGCTGTTAAAATGTCTATCCTCTCTTCACGATAGGTATTTTGTTGTTCCTTCGGACGAACCAAGCCTCAAATAATTTAGTCTTTGTTTGTAAATCGTACTACTACGAGTGTCTTGTAAAAGTATTGGATATAGAAAAACACTCATGTATTCTCACATACAAAAACATATCATTTTACAAGGATAAGATGTTTGCGAATCATAAGCCATCATGGCTTTAAGGAACACTAGTTATCAAAGGTACCAGGATTATAATTTTGTACTCCAGACGCGCGTTTCGTTTACATAAGACTCATCAGTGACGCTCATATCAAAATATTCATAAAGCCAAACAAGTAAAAAGTTGAAGAGCATTGAGGATCCAAAATTCAAAAATGTTTTGCCAAATACGGCTAAGGTAATCTATGCCTGGGATAAGAAAATCCTTAGTTTTTCGGTAAACTTAAAATTTTGTAAACAGGAAATTTATAAAAATGACCACATTATTGATATTCATGTCAACACCGAAGTGTTGACTACTGGGCTAGTGATACCCTCGGAGACGAAACGTCCACCAGCAGTGGCATCGACCCAGTGGTGTAAATAGTTATCAAAGGTACCAGGATTATAATTTAGTACGCCAGACGCGCGTTTCGTCTACATAAGACTCATCAGTGACGTTCATATCAAAATATTCATAAAGACAAAACAAGTAAAAAGTTGAAGAGCATTGAGGATCCAAAATTTCAAAAAGTTTTGCCAAATACGGCTAAGGTAATCTATGCCTGGGATAAGAAAATCCTTAGTTTTTCGGTAAATTCAAAATTTTGTAAACAGGAAATTTATTAAAAAGACTACATTATTGTTATGCATGTCAACACCGGAGTGCTGACTACTGGGCTGGTGATACCCTCGGGGACGAAACGTCCACAAGCAGTGGCATCGACCCAGTGGTGTAAATAGTTAAAGGCAGTATTTGATTGTTGTGGCGCTGGCCTAATTGCTTTGTATTCCACTGTGAATCGTTTAGTCTAAGTTGATACCTTGCCATCTTATGAAATTATTACTAAGCTACAGTCAGGTCGGATTGGTGAATTCTTGGTGTGACTTAAGATCTGTTGACTACACTTGAATGAGTTATAGAGGTCGGTGTACGTCAGGAAGGGGAGAAGAATCCTATACGGGTGGTCGGACAGTATTGGTATTCGTGACCCGATGGATAAATATGTTGGTATAGGGATAATCGCTGTTATCAAAATTGATGTATTTGTTATTGAGCATTTGCAATGCTTTCATCTGTATTACACGATAGGTTTTATCTACATTACAGTCTATGATGCGTGACGTATGCTGTTAATATAGTATCATTAGTGTTTATAATGAACGAACTTAATAGCAATGCTCAAAGATTTGTTTACTTGATGCTGACTTATATACAATTATAAGATATTCATTTGAAGTAGTTTCTTAACTTATAAGTTTATGAAATTTGCAAAAATCGACGTTACAGTGTTAATTCGAACTGAGGCATCAATTTATGGATTACTCACGCTGTCTACTTTTGAAATGCGTCTGTCGTATCAAATGGTAATCCTGATAACTTTGACAACTATCGATAAAGTCAGGAGTATTACTTCACGTGTACCTGATGAATTTATTTATGTATTTGACAAAGTAAACATATTAAGTCAGAATTATCGAGAAGTCAAGAAGATGCGAAATGACAACCTCCTTCGTTTAATGGATAATATGTTAGTTCAACTATTGCATATGAATTTTTTTTTCTTTTGCTCTTTTCACCTATGAGTGACCACCAGAAAGGAGCTTATTGCCTAAAAGGTCAAATTTTGCATCATATAAGAGATTTAAGAAACCGAAATCAAAATAAATGATCCGATAAAATAATAAATACTTAAAAAAAAGATTCCCATTATGAATAAATATAAAACTCAAACTGACATCAATTTGTCATACTGCGAAGTACTCCATACCTTTTTGGGAATGTTAAACGTGTGAAAACATGTAAAATTTGGTTATGTTAGGAGGTGGACACCATATTAGTTAGGTAGCATAGCCTTTAAGAGATTGTCAGGTAGCACTCAAATAGACCCTCTGTAATTTCAGGTGCATTTTGTAGGACGGAATGGTTTCCTGAAATATTTTTTTTCAACTTCATTACAAAATAAAAAAAAAAAATTGTAAGGGTACCTTAGTTTTGTAAAAATCCAGGATAGTTTATGAATCTAATGTATGTAATGTTAACTGGAAGAAAAAAATCCATTCATAAGTAAAAAAGTAAAATACGTATAAACAGGTACAAAAATGAAAGCATTTGAAAGCACGTTTTCACGAAAATCTGAAATAGTCAACATAGTATTTTTGGATAATTTTGGAGCCTCACTCAATATCTTGAAGATCGAAAAGCTTAATACTTGCATATATTTTAATAAACTCTTTAAAAATGACTAGAAACAAAATTTCTATACTATGCAGCAGATAAAATAATATGTATGAAAATAGTTTCCTTATTTAATTTTAACAGGAAGACAGAAACTTTAAATAAGTGTTGTTACCTTGTATGTTAAACTGCAATTTTCCCAGTGTAATATTGGATGGCCAATTGGTGAGATGAGTGTGCCTAACTAGTGTTGGGTAACTGTTGGATGATAACTGTTAAGGTTAGTAAATGACAAAAACAATTCAAAAACAATTTGATACTTTGATATTAAACTGTGAATGAATATAAACCATTATTCGTAGACGATGAAATGGAAGTTGCAAAGCTATAGATATAGGAAGATGTGGTGTGTGTGCCAATGAGACAACTCTCCATCCAAATAACAATTTAAAAATATGTATAGTATCTAAATATGGCTATTAAGACAAATGTTTATGTTCAATAATCCTATTCCATTTGTTATATATTACAAATTATATAAGGATTGGATAAAAACATATTTAAACCAGTGCACTATTTCCATGCTTCAATTTGTTCAGTAGGGACTGAAGCTTTTGAAAAATGGAACTCCAATAAACATTAGCTAAATAAATTTTCGATTTGGTCTAAAAGATGTTTTAATTTGGAAATTTATTTTTTTAAATATGATCGTATTTTTTTCAGATTACCAACCAAAATAATGTTGTTTTTTAAGAGCTATGTGTGCTTTTTTATACATATATTTACACTTACAAATTGGACAAACAGCTCCGTGTAAATTTGACGAGCGATGTCAGTGTAGTAAAACGATTAAAGGATATGTTACTGTGAATTGTTCGTGGAAAAACATAACAAAAATCCAGAATTTACCTGAGTCTATCGTATTTCTAAACGTATCACACAATTTGATTGAACACATCAGCAAAGGAACATTCGAGGCTGCTAAACATCTCTTAACATTAGACATGTCATTTAATAGATTGACTTCAATAACTGTCGCTACATTAAATGGCCTCGTGAAATTACGCTATCTTTCTCTTGACAATAACGAATTGGTTTACAACAACCAAACATTTTCAAAGAAATCTTTTAGAGACTTGAAATCTCTTTCTCATTTAAGTTTGAAAAATAACAATAAAAGGTTAAATGACTGTAAACATCTTCCAGATGACACAATTAAGCAATTATCTTCTCTAGAAAAGCTGGAATTGGATGCTTGTATTTGTGGAGATGATATTTTCGGGAAAGGATTCCACTCCCTACAGAAATTGAAATCATTGGTATTACAGAACAATTTTATCTGTTCAATGTCAAAATACACATTCAAAAATACTAAATATCTGCAAAACGTTCTACTACATGGGATTGGCGAAATATCATTTAGAAAAGGAACGTTTCGAAACTTAAGATCACTAAAGCATCTTGAAATGTCTTTTGATTCCAAAAAAGGTGGTATATTGACACCAGTAGAGAGAATTGCAAATGACTTTTCTTACACCTTAATCGAAACTTTAAAACTGAGTCAGTTACTAATACCTTTACACACATTTCCTTTGTACAATCTTAATAAAGAACTGTATAAGAACAATATAACTGAAATATGTCTTACAGACAACTCGGGAAATGCTGGACACTTTCCAGGATCTATTGGTGCTCCACCACCAACTCTTCAAATTTTGGATTTATCAAACAACAGTCTAACTCGATTTATACTTGATATAAAAAATATAACTCGTCTTATTTTAAAGCAAAATTTATTAGGAGATTTCTTATCGACGAAATCCTATTTTGAAAAGAAAAGTGACGAGTATTTCAGTGTGATTGAAATTATTGATATATCTCAAAATGACATAAAAGAACTTGCACCATTTACATTTTACTCTCAACCCTTATTACATCATATTGATTTAAGTAACAATAAAGTACAAGACATCACATTCGATTTGTCCTGTTTGTTGGCACTTGAATTTCTGAATCTCTCGAATAATAGAATCAAGTATTTTAATGAAAGTGTTATGCGCACTATTAACACAATAGTGATAAACAAACAGCTTACTATAGATCTTTCTAAAAATGTATTCGAATGCACATGCAAGACAATTCCCTTTTTACGATGGATGATCGAAAGCAATGTCTTATTTGTTGACCTTCATAAGTACAGCTGTACTTTAGAGGACGGTAGCATAATTAACATGAATCCGTTCGAATACAAAGTCCTTCAGTTGGAAAAAACCTGCAAATCGTACCTAGGACTGATAATTGGTGTGTCATTGGCACTCTTAGTTGTTATGATGACTGTTATCACAAGTTTAGTGTATCGATATCGGTGGAAAATACGATACATGTACTATATGACAAAAGGAAAGTACAGCTATCAGAAAATATCGCCCGATGATGACGATGAATATACGTATGACGCATTTATATCATACTCCGATGGTGACAGAAGCTTTGTCTTTAAAGACTGCATTGAAAAACTTGAAAAAGAAGAAAACTTAAGGCTATGCATACATCAACGTAATTTTATGCCCGGACAAGACATAACAGTGAACATTACCAATTGCATCCACACAAGTAGAACCACAGTTTGTCTTATAACAAGAAAGTTTCTCGAGTCATATTACTGCATGTTCGAATTTAATATGGCACGCATGGAAAGTATTTATTCACGAAAAATATTCCTTGTATTTTATGAACAGCTAGAACCTAAAGAACTTCCACTGGTCATGCTAGAACTAGTCCAAAAAGAGTCTTACATTGAATACCCAAATGACGAACAAGGAAATGTTGTATTCTGGGAGAAAATAACAGAAACGTTGAGGACAAATGTTCGGGCATGAGTTTTGCGACAAATGAAAAGAGCAAGATTCATGTTTCATTTTGCTATCAATTGAATACGTCATCGTCTCGTTGAGATTTATTGTTTTGTTCTAAGTTATGTAAACTGAATTCTGGTTAGAAGGAGTTTATTTGTGTTTTTATTATTGTAAAATAGTATTGTTTTTTTTTTGTCTTCTTTAGTTTTACTTGTATAATACCAGTGGTTTTTAATTACTAGACAACAAAGCCAGGGGCATATGCGCCACATATTAGTACGAACTAAAATTTACCTTTTCGATTTTCTTTAGTCTACAGAAGTTAAATCAAGAAAATATCAACACCGAATGCATAGGCTATTGCTTTTATGTTTGCCAAAGAAAAAAAAAAAACGACGTATGTATAATGTAAGTTGGTAGTCGCAAAGTTAAGAAAAATTGTAGAGATTACAATAGAAGAATACGTTGTAGCTGTAAATTCGATTTTATATGTTTTACACATATGTTCTTTCATTTTTTGTTTTTTCCGTTTTATTTAAGTGTTATTTTTATATATTTTTTGTAACAAATGTGTTGGTTTTTTTTCGATTTTTGCAAAGCATGTAAATTAAGGTGTGAATGAAATAATTTTTCTAACAAAAATTTAAGATTCATGTGACAATGTTAGAATATTCATTATTATTTAAGAGGGAGAAAAGAATTGTAATTATGAAAATGCATAACGCTATTTCGAACAAAGGCGTTGGTTCTATAACAGGATACAACTTACCATCAGGGTTTATGGTATTTTTTTGTGTTTGCTGCTTTTGTAGTTCAGCTTACTTTCTGTTGTTGTCCTTAGATATAGTTAATGTGTTTACCTCAGATTTGGGTTGCTTAATTGATTAATGAATATTTAACATTGGTAAAGTACAACTGTTTTAAATAAACCTGTATATAATATGTATATAAGTGGCATTCGGCTGTTTATTAATACTTTGATCGGGTTGTTGTCTCTTTGACACATTTCCTATATCTATGCTCAATTTCAGTACATTTAATATTTAGCTCATAATTCTTTTAAGAGTTGCTCTCATTGTTTTAAATTATAATCGTGATTATACCAATTAATGTATAAAGTTATGTAAAAAGAGTGGTGAGATTATTATAAAGTAGAGAAATGTTAAGAAAGGTAAAATTTTGTTTAATAGGTTGCTAAACTTTTTAATTTTTGTGATTAGTATCAAATCTCTATTCAATAGTTTATATAAATTATTTGTTTCTGTTGGTTTTTTTTTTTGCATTGAAATATGTTACACAAACATAAGTTATTGATACAGATATCTTTGTTGTATAGATAAAGAATAAAAAGAATTAAAAGATTGTCTAATAATCAAAAGCCATTCCTCAGTTGTACGTTGATAAACGAGCCAACCAAAATCTTAGCTATTTAATATGAATATAATTCTAGTCCTTAACGCTATTTTTCTACTGTAAACGATTGCCTCTACAAATATTTTCGAATAATTTCAATACAGCTAGTGATGAAAATCAGATTTGAATAAATCTATACCTAAATCTCCAATTAACAGCTTTTCAATTTTGCAGTAAAAAGTAAAAAGTATCACTAATAACTATTTGTTCTTCGGAACTCTACACTGCTTCTTACCATGCAGAATTAAAGGAACAACAACTTCGTCTCATGAAACACAGTAATTTCTACAAAAATAAATATTCCTTTCTCCGAAGATGATGTTATCAACATTTAATTGACGACATAATAGTTCAGCTTAAAGAATATCAATGGCATCACCAGCCCAGTAGTCAGCACTTCGGTGTTCGCATGAATATCAATTATATGGTCATTTTTTTTTTTATAAATTTCCTGTTAACAAAACATTGCATTTTTTCGAAAAACTAAGAATTTTCTTATCCCAGGCATTGATTACCTTAGACGTATTTGACACAATATTTTGGAATTTTGGGTCCTTTATGGTGTTCAACTTTGTACTTGTTTGGCTTTATAACTATTTTGATGTGAATGTTACTAATGAGTCTTATGTAGACGAAACGCGTGTCTGTCGTATAAAATTATTATCCTGTAACCTTTGATAACTATTAGAGGGTTGATAGTTAAAAAAAACAGAAGGTATTCTAATAAGTTCTATTTGTGCGCTTGTTATCGGACTGATACGAAACAGAATGAACACATGGCCTTTTTAAAGAAAAAGAAAGGCATCTTATAATGTTCTCTATATTCATTATGTAACTATATGGCCTATATTTCAGTAAAATATTCCATCTCATATATCCTTGAAATTAAAGAGAGGACCGAAACTAGGAGGTCCATTTTATGTACATTGTCTACGAAATTGATGTACATAGACGACTTCAAACTAGAATCTATTAGAACGTTATGATTTCAACTTCCCATTTCGTATCATTGAAATACCTTCTGCTTTCATCCTACAGAGTTTACATATCTCATGTAATACGCTACGCTGATGCATGTTCACATCATATTGACATCATTAACAAGGATGCACGCCATGCACAAAAATTGCTCCATCAGAGGAATGAGAAAGAAACCCTATATCGACACTTGAAAAGTTTAACTGTCCACATTACGAGTTGGTTGACAGATTCGATGGGTCTCAACTAACTAGTGATATGTTTTAGTGGTCTTAGATCTTAAATAAGCAGAAGAGTTATCTGAATCTTTAAATTACGGATTGTGTGATATTCTCGTGTGTGAAATTTCGATTGATTGTAGATTCGCATGGTTGGTGATGGAAACACATTAAGCAGAAGACTCTTACCCTGTGGTCGAAACCCAACTACATTCTATTTTTATTGGTAATTTTAGGTTTATTTCGTCAGCCAAATACTAACGCATGACTCATAAAAACTATAAAAAGTTAGACCTACACATCAACAAGCCAAATGCGAATATCAGGTGTCCATTGATGAAAACGACACACAACTGAGAAATCTTTGTTCAAATCATCGCATTTTAAAAATAATTCCTCTTCTTTCTATCAGCTTAAAAACCTCTCGCACAAAATTTTAAACCCTTTTTATTTTGTTAATGAGAAACTTTGGATTGCTGTTCTCATTAACGTCAACCACATAGCTTCTTTTATCAATAATGCAGGCGTATTTTAAAGTGATTTATTAATAGTAATCTTAATAGTTATCAAAGGTACCAGGATTATAATTTAGTACGCCATCAGTGACGCTCATATCAAAATATTTATAAAGCCAAACAAGTACAAAGTTGAAGAGCATTGAGGATCCAGAATTCCAAAAAGTTGTGCCAAATACGTCTTAGATAATCTGTGGTGTAGTAATTAAATATAGACAAAGCTCCGCCTCTATCCAGACAGTCTAAGATAAGAGAATAACAGAAATGACCAGCTGCATATAAACAATTTTTAACATCATTAAATTCACTATAAAGAATTATTACATTTGTATTTTAAAAAGAAATATACTATGAAATTAGCTAGAACATTAAATTGTGCAATAAAAGACATGTTCCAAAAAAGATCAAGATCACCAATTTTAAGTTTATGTGAAATTTTTAAATTCCATAAAACTCAAGAATCATATATGATGCAGTCTATTCTCAGCAAGGGGATGGTCTTCGTCCCCTTGCTGAGAATAGACTGCATCATATATGATTCTTGAGTTTTATGGAATTTAAAAATTTCACATAAACTTAAAATTGGTGAAAGTGCCTGAAACTCCTTACAAAAGACAGATTCAGAGACATATTCTTCTTGTTTGTAGTAAGAACCTTAAAAGTTTAAAAGTTTGTCAGAGGCTTTCAAAGACACTTTCACACTATTATCCTGATATATATAGTTTTGTTCATTTTGGTAAGATTTTTTCCCTTTAGATTTTCTTCTTTTTAATAACTTTCCCTTTTCTCTGTTTACTTAAAAGTTATAAAAATTACTTTTGTTGCAATACACATGATACAATGAGATAAGATCACACTATTTATATTGAGGTCAGTGATTAACAGCTGGACACTGGCATCAACAGATGATTGACATATTAGCCCCTCCTAAATGCCTATATATTTAGATTAATTACCATGTGCCTTTATTTACATAAGTTCATTATCAATTTACTCCCTGTTGTGATATGATAATGATTTTTGGATTTTTACAAACTGTGCAGAATAATACTTACTTTAAAATTATGTGATAAAAAAAATATCTAAAAAAAATCACTGTTAGACAGTAGTGCTACCTTAATGTGTATAATAAATGTGATTGTCAAGAATGTCTTTAGGTACATTTCGTGAGATTTGTTAATCTGAACATTTAATTCAAATGTAGGTTGAAATATGTTGACTGATTTACTGATCATGATTAAAAATATGCTCAAAGTCTTTAGACTAAAGTTTAAATCCAAGCATCATATTCACTCAACATTACTGGTGATCAGTTAAATAAAGGCAACAGTAGTTAACCGCGTTTCAAAGTCTTAAATCAATTGAGAGAAAACAAAATCGAGGGAAACACATCAGATATGAAAGGAAAACAGTTGAACAACAACAGAAACGCTGATGTTAAAATGAGGTATATCAACTTATCATAGATACCAGGATTAAATTTTGAATTTACGCCAGACGCGCGTTTCGTCTACAAAAGACTCATCAGTGACGCTTGAATCCAAAAAAAGTTAAAAGGCCAAATAAAGTATGAAGTTGAAGAGCATTGATAACCAAACTCCTAAAAGTTTTGTCAAATACAGCTAAGGTAATCTATTCCTGAGGTAGAAAAAACTTAGAATTTCAATGTTTCTCTGTAATTTCTTTCCTGTGCTTAATAGTGTATACTTTATAGACATATATACGACACAGATATACTGCAATTTTATTAAGATAGCCATGACAATAAGTTCAAGATCAGATAAGCCCGGTTTAACGGACATGTGAACCTACAAGAGTTCCAGACATCATATGTACTTCACATATTGCCTCTGGTTTCTGAGGCATGGACTTGACCACGAGAAAACACCATTTTAGTGATCTTTGAAATGAAGTCAACGTCGGGTGAACCCAGTCGTTGCAAGGATCCAGTATTCCAATTACAATTACGGTGACCTATAATTGTTAATGTTTGTGTCATTTTGGTCTTTTGTGGATAGTTGTCTCATTGGCAATCATACCACATCTTCTTTTTTATAGTTAAAAATTACGTGAAAAAAAGTTTTTAAGCAGTCATTAAACCGCAGAAATGAGATCAAAGGCAATTAACATATGACAAATAGAAACATTAAAACATGAGGTATCGGTACTAGTTAACCAAATTTTCTGTCTTCGGAAATATACAGCTTAATGCAAATAGTTTAAATGCCATTATTGCCGCCGGAGTAGCATCCATATTCGCACATTCTGTGACTTTTGGCAGGAGTAAAAACTGAAACAACAGTTTTAAGCTGTTAAATACCTTCTTTTCGTTTTCTTTCTGACTTTGACAGATTGTATTAAATCTTG
Organism: Mytilus galloprovincialis; assembly: GCF_965363235.1. Taxonomy (NCBI): domain Eukaryota; kingdom Metazoa; phylum Mollusca; class Bivalvia; order Mytilida; family Mytilidae; genus Mytilus; species Mytilus galloprovincialis. Next base: position 71,756,925 of record NC_134840.1, on the reverse strand, counting down.
TAAAAAGCTCAGAAGTTATATCTTTCCGAAACAAAACTCATACGATGACTGGAGTGTAGTTGTCCGATTAGCAACTCCTTATTTTATTTCATATTATACTTAAAACCTTCAGTGATCTTCACAATTTGTTCAAAAGGACAAGTGGATTAGACACAAGTTTTTCAACTTAGTAACGTCTTCTACAAATATTTATATCAAAGTATAAACAATATGCTCCTAAAAAGGTACAAGATTTGGCTAACCTGGCATGTTTAGTTGCTTAGGAATAAGCACAAAATTCAGACACACATACCTTTCCTCGTCAGTTTTAATCTAGCGTCGTACTACAGAACATGATATATAAGACATGGAGATGTTAGTGTTACAGATCAGCTCAATTATCTATAGTAAATGATCCTACAAATTAATGAAAGATAGTCACAGAAAATAATTATATTTATAAGTACGTCTGAGTCAGTGACAACTCTACAACAAATTTAATCATCGGATCGCCATCAATGATGGTGATACATGGCTGTGTACATAATGTATATACAACTCGTCTAAACATCAACCCAACAATGTTAGATCTGTTAATTAGCTTTCGCAAATTTTTTGTTCTTCCCTCGCCGGGATTCGAACCCATGCTACTGTGATATCGTGACACCAAATCGCCTGCACTGCAGCCGTCCCGTTAGACCACACAACCACATGGGCTCTACAAAAATAAAGCTATCGGTGGCCGTGTGTTACCTTTCCTCGTCAGTTTTAATCTAGCGTCGTACTACAGTACATGATATATAAGGCATGGAAATGTTATTGTTACAGATCAGCTCAATTATCTATAGTAAAGGATCCTACAAATTAATGAAAGATAGTAACAGAAAATAATTATATTTATAAGTACGTCTGAGTCAGTGACAACTCGACAACAAATTTATCCATCGGATCGCCATCAATGATGGTGATACATGGCTGTGTACATAATGTATATACAACTCGTCTAAACATTAACCCAACAATGCTAGATCTGTAAATTTGCTTTCGCAATTTTTTGGTTCTTCCCTCGCCGGGATTCGAACCCATGCTACTGTGATATCGTGACACCAAATCGCCTGCACTGCAGCCGTCCCGTTAGACCACACGAACACATGGGCTCTACAAAAATAAAGCTTTCGGTGGCCGTGTGTTACCTTTCCTCGTCAGTTTTAATCTAGCGTCGTACTACAGTACATGATATATAAGGCATGGAGATGTTATTGTTACAGATCAGCTCAATTATCTATAGTAAAGGATCCTACAAATTAATGAAAGATAGTAACAGAAAATAATTATATTTATAAGTACGTCTGAGTCAGTGACAACTCGACAACAAATTTATCCATCGGATCGCCATCAATGATGGTGATACATGGCTGTGTACATAATGTATATACAACTCGTCTAAACATTAACCCAACAATGCTAGATCTGTAAATTTGCTTTCGCAATTTTTTGGTTCTTCCCTCGCCGGGATTCGAACCCATGCTACTGTGATATCGTGACACCAAATCGCCTGCACTGCAGCCGTCCCGTTAGACCACACGAACACATGGGCTCTACAAAAATAAAGCTTTCGGTGGCCGTGTGTTACCTTTCCTCGTCAGTTTTAATCTAGCGTCGTACTACAGAACATGATATATAAGACATGGAGATGTTAGTGTTACAGATCAGCTCAATTATCTATAGTAAATGATCCTACAAATTAATGAAAGATAGTCACAGAAAATAATTATATTTATAAGTACGTCTGATTCAGTGACAACTCTACAACAGATTTATCCATCGGATCACCATCGGTGAAGGTGATACATGGCTGTGTACATAATGTATATACAACTCGTCTAAACATTAACCCAACAATGTTAGATCTGTAAATTTGCTTTCGCAAATTTTTTGTTCTTCCCTCGCCGGGATTCGAACCCATGCTACTGTGATATCGTGACACCAAATCGCCTGCACTGCAGCCGTCCCGCTAGACGACACGACCACCTGGCCTCTACAAAAATAAAGCTATCGGTGGCCGTGTGTTACCTTTCCTCTTTGTTTTAATCTAGCGTCGTACTACAGTACATGATATATAAGGCATGGAGATGTTATTGTTTCAGATCAGCTCAATTATCTATAGTAAAGGATCCTACAAATTAATGAAAGATACAGTCACAGAAAATAATTATATTTATAAGTACGTCTGAGTAAGTGACAACTCTACAACAGATTTATCCATCGGATCGCCATCAATGATGGTGATACATGGCTGTGTACATAATGTATATACAACTCGTCTAAACATTTACCCAACAATGTTAGATCTGTAAATTTGCTTTCGCAATTTTGTTGTTCTTCCCTCACCGGGATTCGAACCCATGCTACTGTGATATCGTGACACAAAATCGCCTGCACTGCATCCGTCCCACTAGACCACACGACCACCTGGGATCTACAAAAATAAAGCTTTCGGTGGCCGTGTGTTACATTTCCTCGTCAGTTTTAATCTAGCGTCGTACTACAGTACATGATATATAAGGCATGGAGATGTTATTGTTACAGATCATCTCAATTATCTATAGTAAAGGATCCTACAAATTAATGAAAGATAGTAACAGAAAATAATTATATTTATAAGTACGTCTGAGTCAGTGACAACTCTACAACAGATTTATCCATCGGATTGCCATCAATGATGGTGATACATGGCTGTGTACATAATGTATATACAACTCGTCTAAACATTTACCCAACAATGTTAGATCTGTAAATTTGCTTTCGCAATTTTGTTGTTCTTCCCTCACCGGGATTCGAACCCATGCTACTGTGATATCGTGACACAAAATCGCCTGCACTGCATCCGTCCCACTAGACCACACGACCACCTGGGCTCTAAAAAAATAAAGCTATCGGTGGCCGTGTGTTACATTTCCTCGTCAGTTTTAATCTAGCGTCGTACTACAGTACATGATATATAAGGCATGGAGATGTTATTGTTACAGATCAGCTCAATTATCTATAGTAAAGGATCCTACAAATTAATGAATGATACAGTCACAGAAAAAAATTATATTTATAAGTACGTCTGAGTCAGTGACAACTCTACAACAGATTATCCATCGGATCGCCATCAATGTTGGTGATACATGGCTGTGTACATAATGTATATACAACTCGTCTAAACATCAACCCAACAATGTTAGATCCGTAAATTTGCTTTCGGAAATTTTTTGTTCTTCCCTCGCCGTGATTAGAACCATGCTACTGTAATATCGTGACACCAGATCGCCTATAGAACCAAAAAATTGCGAAAGCAAATTTACAGATCTAACATTGTTAGGTTGATGTTTAGACGAGTTGTATATACATTATGTACACAGCTATGTATCACTATCCACCATCACTGCTGGTGATCCGATGGATAAATCTGTTGAAGAGTTGTCATTGGCTCAGACGTACTTATAAATATAATTTTTTTCTGTGACGTGACTGTATCTTACATTTATTTGTAAGACCCTTGACTATAAGTAATTTAGCTAATCTGTAAAAATAACATCTTCATGCCTTATATATCATGTACTGTAGTACGACGCTAGATTAAGACTGACGTAGAAAAGTAACACCCGGCCACCGAAAGTTTCATTTTTATGAAGCACAGGTGGTCGTGTGGTCTAGCGCACCGGTTATAGTGCAGGCGATTTGGTGTCACGATATCTCAGTAGCATGTGTTCGAATCCCGGCGAAGGAAGAACACAATGAACAGCTGTGCCATGGGCGCATGATACGCCTGTCGTCTTGTGTGAAAGTTTGATGCAATAATCATAAATGGTTTCCGAGAAAGTTTTGAACAATAATCATAAATTGTTTTTGAGATACGGCGAGACATGTAAAAAAACCCTCCCCCTTTTTTTACAAAATACTCAATAACACAGAAATGAAATTTTAAATCATCACCAAAAAGTATACAGAACTTAAGATTAATATAACTAAGAAGTGTGTAAAGTTTTGAACAATAATCATAAATTGTTTTTGAGATACGGCGCGACATGTAAAAAAACCCTCCCCCTTTTTTACAAAATACTCAATAACACAGAAAGGAAATTTAAAATCATCACCAAAAAGTATACAGAACTTAAGATTAATATAACTAAGAAGTGTGTAAAGTTTTGAACAATAATCATAAATTGTTTTTGAGATACGGCGCGACATGTACAAAAACCCTCCCCCTTTTTTTTACAAAATACTCAATAACACAGAAAGGAAATTTTAAATCATCACCAAAAAGTATACAGAACTTAAGATTACTATAACTAAGAAGTGTGTAAAGTTTTAAGCAATAATCATAAATTGTTTTTGAAATACGGCATGTGAAAAAAGACACACCCCTGTTTTAGTTACAAAGTGCCGTAACTCAAAAGTTTTAATCTTATTTTCACCAAAAAGTATACAGATCATTTGATAATCGTAGAAAACAACTATGATAAGTTTTGATAAGTCGTTCTCAAGTTACGGTGCGACATGATTACGCCGGACAGACGGACAAACCAACAGACAGACAGACAGACGGACAGATGGACAGACGGACAGACGGACAGACGAACAGACAGACAGACAGACAGACGGACAGATGGATAGACGGACAGACGGACAGACGAACAGACGGACGGACGGACGGACGGACATTTGTATAACATAATATGTCCCGTCAAAATTTTGACGGGCGTATAAAAATTTGCGAAAGCAAATTTACAGATCTCACATTGTTGGGTTGATGTTTAGACGAGTTGTATAAATATATATAATGATTATATACCAATCTGCATACAAAACAGTGTTGACAAGTCAAATAAAGTCACTGAAGAGCATAGTGCTACACCAATTTTGTTTAATACCAAATGATAATGTTTAATAATAATGATAAACTAGGTTGTTTATAATTAATTTCTCATATTCCAACTCTTTAGTGTAACACTTTTTTTTTGTAGAAACAATTTTTATTTATGCCAGCCACTTTTGGCTTTCTATATATAACAATATGTTCATATATCTTTGACATTCAATGCCCTTGACAATGACTTTCATGGGAAAATTATTATATTTTAGCACAAAAAGTAGCAAATTCGTTATTTATTTTTGATTGTAGGAATTTCGTAAACTTAATTTAGAGGTCTATATCCTATCTCTTGACAGATAAAAAATCTAGGTATATAGAAACAAGAGTAGTATAACGCTTTTCAAAAGTCAAAGATCGATTCTCAATGAATATTATATATTCTACAATCGATTATTTTACCAAAACTGGTTCCTGCTTCATCTGAACTTACCAGTTGCAAAGTCATTATTGTCACGATGTCCTCCTCCTCCTCCTCCTCCTCCTCCTTCTCCTCCTCCTCCACCATTCTGTACTACAACAGTTCTGTGACCACCTCCTTGACCTTTATTGGGAATATATCAAGAACTAGATGAAATCTTTATTATTATATAACTCAAATTTAGATGTAATAAGTATTTCAATTAGCTGAAAGTGTTTTTGTCTATATTTGCCTAAAAGATGTGTAGCACACTTTTAAATAATAACTGTTCTTCAGTATGCACCACACTTTTGGTATTATTTCACAAAAAAAAAATATTGTACCAGTAGAAATTCCTTAAATAAAATTACTTAAGCGTCATTTTTTATATGTCGTAATTTTTTGTGTGGATTTATTAACAATTTACCCATTTGTGAAAAAATGAACTTTTGGTACTGCCACTACATAAGAATTTATCAATTGGGTAATTTGTTGGTTATATAAACACTATCTTGACTAACAGTTACAGCATGTCTAGCAAATTATCAAAAATATACAACTAAATACATAAATGAGGTGGAGATACCAAAGGGGCAATAAAAAATACACACAAATAATAAAAAAGACGAACAGATAGACAGCTTACAAAACATTACACAGAAAACTAAAGACAGGATGACACGAACCCACGCAAAAGTCAGAGAGATCATCTCCTTATCTAAGTATTCATAGACAAGACAAAGAGAACAAGACTGTGGTTTCACAACTGATTTCCATGGTCATCTGTGACACATTTTTTTCATTACGGTCAACCAAATCGTGATGATCTACACAAAAATTTTGGAAGGTTGATTTTGATTAATCATATAATTACAATCTAAATGCAGAAAAAACACTTTTCAGGGTGTTTTTTAATCCTATTTTCAATTAAGTTGAGCTAACAACCTGTCTCTCTTGACAAAAACACTTAAATTCAACAAGGATCCCTGATCTATGGCTACGATTAATCTTGGTACCTTTGATAACTATCAAGACTGTTTTCATAATATATTGTTTAACCCATTCATTAGCTAAAAAGTTCCACATCAACCAATACATTGTTTATTTTTTGTTTGTATTTTCGTACCGTTTTGTCTTTGTCTTGCTTGCTGGGTAGGTGGATAGTCATTATTTGTTGGTGGATAAGCTAAAAATGATAACGATATCATAACAGAACATATTTTTATATAATTTATAATCTATTCTTCTTTTTATTAAGATTCCATTTGCAATTCTAGCATTGTCTAGAATGAAAATGTATACTCTTTTTTATGGGATTGATGATTTTAACACATATTTGCAATTTCATGAAAACTATCCAAGGTAGAGACAAAATGTGAGATACTTTCCTGAAATAGTAAATTTCGACCAATGAGATTGTTTTAACATAACCTATTGAAAGCTACGGTAGATATACTTAATCTTAAGGCAGCAAAAGTACAAAGCATTGTGAGCAGAATATTTCTACAAATCAGCAGATGATACAAATGTAATTGTCGAAAACTCCTTCTTCCAGCAGTTGGTGTGTCTAAATGAGAATTACGACCCTTTTTATTTTATTTTTAGTATTTTCTAAAACACTGTCACAGATGAACGATACATATAGATTCTACCACTGCATCGAGTGTAATACGATATTTATCCACTCGAGACAGTGACATTTTCAAATTTAAAACTCGAGGCTTGCCCGAGCGTTTTAAATATTTAAAATTTAAGTGTCGAGAGTGGATAAATATCGTAGTACACGAGATATGGTGGTGGAATCTGTTTCTCTAATGAATTTCTAACATTATACAGGCAAAATTATTCCTTCTTTTTCGAATGATCTGCAAAAAGATGTGTTCTTTCTATGTGACGTCATTGGGCATGGTCGCCTTTTTTCATGCCGTCACAATAGGAATTTCAGAGGAAAGCAAGAAAATTCGACGTCATAATCGGATTTTAACCAATGAAGTACTGAGATCAAACGAACCACACGTTGATTAAATCTTTTTTATACAATGGGTGCAGAAAGGGATAAATTGACGAAGAATTATAAAAGTATGTATATTCGGTCCATAAAAAATATATCAGTCAGATAAGGTTTTCACCCATACAGTTTCCATTAAAATCAATTACTCTTCTTGTATTTTATGCAAAATTAACTAAGGAGCAATACAGTGTCATTGTGATCTAGTTTTGTTTTAAAATTTTCTAAATGTTTATAAAGTGAAGTAACGTTTGTTTTGCATTCAAAGTCTAATCCATCGTCTTATACAGTGGTTTCATTATTATTTGTGGGGTACCAATTTTTCGTTGATTTCGTAGTTACAGGTGAACCACGAATTGAATATTCAACGAAATACAAATTTTGTATAGGCTTGTATGCAGACTTTAGTAAAACCACGAAAACACAAAGTTTCCTCAATCCACGAAAATGAGTACCCAAAAAAATTAATGAATCAACAGTATAAGATTTGATATTTTAAATATAATACAGTGATATTGACTTACCATCATTGTTAGCAGCTGCAAAAGGAAAAATTAAATCAGATTGCAGTTTTTTCAAAGTAGTACATATTTCATAGTTTATAAATTATGAATAACCTAGCATGTGTGTTCTAAATTTGAATGTATTTGGCTTTGACAAAAGTTTTGATTACAATACAAATAAAATATGACTTGAATACCGCGTGAGCTATATGACCAAATTATGCCCATGATATAATAGCTTCGTCCTTCAAAAGTCACTTTTTAAGGACGGAGTTGGGTTCCTTTTTTTTGTATCTAAATTTATAATGTTAATATTTTACTCTTATGAAAATCTCAATTAACAATTCATAGATTTTCCCAAAAATGTGAAACATTGTTGTTCTATACAGTTTTGTTTCACTCATGGGAATAATAATAGGATCGCCGACTTTAATTTTTGTTTGATTTAACTTTATGTTTCTATATTCGTCAAGAAAAACACCCAAAACGAAATTTGGTGCACTGCTTTGAATAATTGTTACGCATCTAAATGTTGTCGATAACCCCTTTGGTCATGTTTGAACGAACAAAAAACCTGAAACAATATCAAGATATTTGATTTTTTGATCGACAAGATATGTGTTAGGTTTGAGGACGGTTTTCTCAAACACTATCAGCATTCCCATGGGAACAAACTGTCTTTATCTTCTTGCCGACTTGTTCGTTTATTTATAGAGTGCTTACTAGAAACAGAAACTTCTAATTGGGAATAAAAACATCTAGTATTATCCTTTATTTTCACGTTCCGTTATATAGATGTTTAACTCTCTCTAAATAATTCAGAGTTTAGTAACTATGTTTAAAAGCATATATTTTTCCGAACTTAAATTAAAGGAATCAATAAAAAATGTTAATTATGCGTCCTATCGTGACTTGCATCATTATTGTATTCACTAAGATGGCCATGGATATGTCACACGTTATTGTAATAGCATTATCCTTTATCTTCACGTTTCGTTATATAGATGTTAAACTCTCTCTAAATAATTCAGAGTTTAGTAACTATGTTTAAAAGCATATATTTTTCCGAACTTGAAATAAAGGAATTAATAAAAACTGTTAGTTATGCCTCCTAAAGTGACTTGCATCATTATTTTATTCACTAAGTTGGCCATGGATATGTCACACGTTATTGTAATAGCCGCTCTCTTTTCTTAGTTTGGGACACTAGTGAATATGACATATCATTGATTAATTACTTTCAATGACCAATAATCAAGTGCCAATAGTTGAGCAGGAATTTCTTATTTCTGCATCACCTGAATTTACTCTCCACACCGTTTGGTTATTGTTGTCCAATCTTTTTTTTCACTGTTTTTGTCGATTAACTTGCTCATTGTGTTGATTGTTTTTCTTTTAATTGTTATCTTCTTCACTTTATGTTGAAGCTAAACAGTTCAAATTATTTTTTGATAAACTAATATTCACTTGAACATGTTGAAGTTCAACATGAACAAATTCAATGCAAAATCTTACAAAACATTTATAACATTGAAAGATTACTCTTTCTTGGCCTTAAGATTTGTATTTTCTTCACACTTACGATGAACAACATTATGATTGAATCCATATGGCGGTGGTTGTCCATTCGGTTGTGGTTGACCATTCTGTTGTGGATGACCATTCTGGTTTGCATGGTGAAAATGACGCGGTCGTTCTGGTCTAGGGGGAGGTGGAGGTAGCTTTGATACAATATACCATTTTAATCAATGACAATGCGACGAAAAGTTTAATTGATAAAAATATTTTTCATTGATAAAATTTAATAACTGTTTTGCATTTTATTATACAGAAAGGAAAACAAAATTATATTCACCTAAATGTGTCTCAATAAATATTTATCAATATACAATTGGGCAATCACTTGACAATGTGTTACAGAAACATAACAAAGATGATACAAGCATTTAAACTAAAGCTACATTTATAAGTTTGAAATTTTCATTTAATTTGACCTCAAGCATAACTGAAGAGATGTTAATTGTGAAAATGCGCAGTAAATTGGTACCGTTAAGTTCTTACTACCACTAGGTCAATACCTTTTGGGAATGTAAGTAGCCAAGGGTAACATCAGTTCAATGGTTAGCACTGAGTTCTGACATGAAAATACTGAACGCACATTGTAGTTTTCGAAATCATATTAAATCAAGAAAAGTATCTCTTTCATATAAATTTCTGATTCCTTGTCCGGGATTGTCTTGCTTTTTGTCCTTTTTTGTTTTTAAAAGCTTTTGTTTAAGTTGTTCGCCGGTATTACGGCTGAGATCATCATTGTAGATACACATATTACCGAACTACACATCTGGTCAGAAAATAATATTTACTGTTAATGGTATTGTCTTGTACTTACTGTTGGTTGTATAGCATATAGCCAAGCCCTGTAAAAAAGTAATAAATAAAATAAAACATATAAAAAAAATATAAAATATATACTCATATCATATCTACACACACTCAAAACACATTTCATATGTCTATCTGTAGATTCGCCGTATGTGACAAGGTAACACTAAGATTATTGAAGTTATATTTCTTTATACAACAAATGCGGTGTAGTGGTTTAGAGTAAATTTTCTGAATTATATTCATATATATTACAGTGATTGTATGCTTCAAAAAATAGATTAGCATCCTGCAATTATACTGAAGAGATGAGTAGATGATCATTTCTGTACACTAAAGATAAATACTTCGTGTATTGTATCAGAGATCCTTGTTTAATTCCTACGGGGAGGAAGTTACGAATCAAATCTACTCTAACATCGTTAGGTTGATTTTCTAGGCACTTTATATATATATATATATATATATATATATATATATATATATATATATATATATATATATATATATATATATATATATATGCCGTGGAGGAAGTTACGAATCAAATCTATTCTAACATCGTTAGGTTGATTTTCTTCTTCTTCTTCTTCCAGGTAAGGAACCGGATTCAATACTGAATGTTCATGGTTCCGCGGCACTTTATACATATTCTAAGGCCTGGTATTTCTTAATCATAAGAAATTCGATGGACAAGGTATAATTTGCAGTTGTCACTACACACAAACAGACATATACATATATTTATTTACAGTGATTGTATGTTTCTAAAAATAGATTAGCATCCTGCAATTATACTGAAGAGATGAGTAGATGATCATTTCTGTACACTAAAAATAAATACTTCGTGTATTGTATCAGAGATCCTTGTTTAATTCCTACAAGCAGGTAACACCTCTCGAAACGAAAGCTTATTTTTATAAGCTACAGTTAGAGGAGGGGATATGGTCTCTGCACAATGCTAGGCGGTGTTGTCGTAGAAGTTAGAAAAAAGTACAGGTTCCAGCCCAGGCGCCGTGGAGGAAGTTACGAATCAAATCTATTCTAACATCGTTAGGTTGATTTTCTAGGCACTTTATATATATATAAAGTGGTCATATGGTCTAGCGGGACGGCTACAGTGCAGGCGATTTGGTGTCACGATATCGCAATAGCATGGGTTCGAATCCCGGCGAGGGAAGAACAAAAAATTTGCGAAAGCAAATTTACAGGTCTAACATTGTTGGGTTGATGTTTAGACGAGTTGTATATACATTATGTACACAGCCATGTATCACCATCACTGCTGGTTATCCGATGGATAAATCTGTTGTAGTGTTGTCACTGGCTCAGACGTACTTATAAATATAATTATTTTCTGTGATTGTATCTTACATTAATTTGTAGGATCCTTTACTATAGATAATTTAGCTGATCTGTAAAAATAACATCTCCATGCCTTATATATCATGTACTGTAGTACGCCGCTAGATTAAAACTGACGTGGAAAGGTAACACATGGCCAGCGAAAGCTTCATTTTTTATGAAGTCCAGGTGGTCGTGTGGTCTAGCGGGAAGGGCTACAGTGCAGGCGATTTGGTGTCACGATATCGCAGTAGCATGGGTTCGAATCTCGGCGAGGGAAGAACAAAACATTTGCGAAAGCAAATTTACAGGTCTAACATTGTTCATTCCATTATACCAATAACAATAGGACAAAAATTTACGTGAAAAAAATATGAAATTTTTAAGCAGTCACTCTATAATAAACTGCTTCGCTGAGCGCAGCTGGATACGCACGCAGAGGTCCAACCCTGAACAGTTGGGGCAAAAATGAACACAATATTCAAGCTTGATACAGGTCTGAATTTGGATTGTAATTAAATATTTGACATATTATAGGTTTCTGAATAAATGTAGTCAAAGAACTTGAAATTGGTTATATGAATTGAATTTATATTCAATTAAAGATTTATTGCTGTTGAGCAATATGCTGTGCTGTTGTGCAATACTTAGTAAATCTGTTTTCAGACTATAAACAAACAATAACTTATCAATGTTATATCAGAAATTTATATAAAAAAGGGAGGTTATCGTAATAGATATAAATCAGTCATCAAAGTTTAATGAAAACTGCTCTAAGCACTTTAAGGATATTGTCCAAAAACTTGAAAATCACCCCTTTTTTATGAATAAAATCTTACAACTCGGAAACGTAAAATCTTAAATTTATAAAAATCAAAAGGGAGCTCACATCAATAGATATAAACAATTTACCAAAGTTTCATAAAAACTTTTGAGTTATTGTCCGAAAACTGGAAATTCCTCCTTTTTGTAATGAATAAAACCCCATAAATCGGAAACATATAGTCTAAATTTACAAAAATTAAAAGGGAGCTCATGTCGTTAGAAATGAACAATTCACCAAAGTTTCTTGCAAATTGGTGAAATTGTTTTTGAGTTATTGTCCAAAAACTGGAAAATCCCCCCTTTTTTTATGAATAAAACCCCAAAACTCGGAAACGGTATATCCGAACTTTATAAGAAACGAAAGGGAGCTCACGTCATTAGATATAAACAATTCACCAAAGTATCATGCATATTGGTTAAAGCGTTTTTGAGTTAATGTCCGACATTTTGACGACGGACGGACGGTCAGACGGACGCACGGACAGACCGACGGACAGACGGTCAACGGTATATCATAATACGTCCCGTTAACGGGCGTATAAAAATGAGATCAAGGACAATGAACATATGACAGGTAGGAACAACAGAACATGAGGTACCGGTATATAATCGGATCTCTTGTCTGTGGAAATATAAAGCTTGATGCAAATAGTTTAAATGCCATCATTGCCGCCGGATTAGCATCCCTATGTCTCGCATTCTGTAACTTTTGTAGTAGTCGGGATAAAAACTGAAACAATAATTTTTAGCTTTTTAATACCTTCTTTTTATTTATATGACATTGACTGATTTTATTAAATCTTGAAACAAGAATGTGTCCATAGTGTACGAATGCCCCACTCGCATTATCATTTTCTTTTTTCAGTTGATCGTGAAATTGGAGCCAAAACTCTAATTTTACATTACAATTAGAAAGATCATATCATAGGAAACATGTTTACAAACGGACGAACGAACGGACGCACAAGATCGAAAAACATAATGCCCATAAATGGGGCATATAAATGCTATGAAGTTGTTATTTTCCGAAACAAAACGCATACGATGCTAGGAGTATAGTTGTCGCATTTGCTATCATGCCGCATCTCCTCCTTTTTTTATATGATACTTAAAACCTTCAGTGATCTTCAGAATTTCGAAACCGGATTTTTTTCAGGTTCACACATTTCAAATGATTTCAGGAAGTTGTAATGTGTTTGATATTTTTTTCAAATAATTGATTACTATCACAGTGTCATTGTACCAAAATAATAATTCTTGTCATATATTTTCATCTATGATCAGTATTTTCTGCATGCAATAAAGATATGTTTGTACATTTTTGTCAATACCTTCGCTCAACTATATAGTTACACTTAATATGTCACAGAAAATAGCAATGATGCAAAATGTTTGAAAACCTATGTAAAAAGATAATGTTTGCTTCTTGGTAAGGATAAATAAAGAAAAGCTTTTCGTATGCAAGAAATTTATAGAGTATTATTCTCATCATATCATAGACAGAATGCATAGAAATAGTTATAAATGCAACAAATTTTAAAAACAAAACAAAACAGCAAAAATTAAATTTAGATAAACACAAACAAAATAAGATAAAACCCATTATATACATCTAAAACCAAGTACTAGTCTACATCGATGTAAAGGGGTATTCTATATCGAATATAAATGTAACTAAATTATGGACGGATTTCATTACGTATATCCCAACTGTAATGACTACTTATATCACAACTGAAATGACAGACAATTTCCCCAAATGAAATTGTCTAGCACACCAACATTGAAATACAAATACAATATATATTTATAAATCTCAAATTGGAACATGAAAAAATTGTATATATTATGTTTGTCTCATAAAAACAATTAACGGTAACGAGACAATCTTTCAGTTGATTTGTTAACACGTTTTATAACTGTAATGGCATACTAAATAGACAGTTTCAATTGAACCTTTAAGCGACTTATTTAAAACCTGTGTGAATATGTCTACTTCCATTTATATCACAATTAAAATTATATAAAAACGAAAAGCTCATCTTTGTAAATTCATGACTTGTGCATCACAAATATATGCCCAAAATATCCACATAGACTTGTTTCTGTTATTGATTCATTATAAAATGGCACAAAGTTTCTTAAATTAGGTATACCTGCTGCCATTTGTTGGTTGAAAGACATACAAAAGACAAAAAAACGAAAATTCAATAAATGTGTGTCATCCTACATTCGATCTTAGTACATTTATGTATAGGTTACTATGTTTAGCAATTGTAACATATATCTTATAAAAGAATACAAAATAAAATCCTTCAAATGTTTTGCAAAACGGGTGTGACATCTATCCTCCACACCCTCCACACCCTCCTCCGCATCCTCCTCCACATCCACCACCATCACCACACCCGCCCCCATCACCTCCATCACCAAAGTCTCCACCATCCCCATTATCTCCGGCTTCAAAATCCCCGACATCATTGTCATCATATCCGTAATATCCATTGTCGTGATCACAGTCATAGTAATTATTCTCTATGTTCATGTCACCTCCATGACTTCCAAAATTGCTCCAACTTCCCCAGTATCCACCATATGGATGCGGTCCCCAGCCCCAACCATATCCCCATCCATAGCCTGGACCGTATCCACCAAGACCATAGCCTAATGCACCTCCTAAAAGCATTCCTAAAAATATAAAGTGAAATTAAAACTAGTTTAATCAAACGTGTTTCAATGATGCCTTTGTATTTGTTTTACAACACAGTAATGACACATTCGACGATTAAAATAGCAGTGTTAGTAAATGTATAATACTGTTCCTATAATTTATCACGAAAAAGATATTTAGGAAACCTTTTAACATCTTCCATGTTTGAATCGGAACTTTCGTCACAATTGTAATTACAATGAATGTGTATTATGTTATCAAAACGTTATTTATTGCTCAAAGAGAACAAATGGATTAGTTTTTCAACTTAGTAACGTCTTCTCCAAACATTTATATCAAAGTATAAAAAATATACTCTTTAAAAAGGCTGACCTGGCATGTTTAGTTGCTAAGGAATAAACACAAATTTCAGACATATATATCAAAACCAATCTGCATACAAAACATTGTTGACCAGCCATACATAGTCGCCGAGGAACATAGCGCTACACCGATTAGTTTAAATACCAAATGATAATGTTTGATTTGAAATTTTTTTTAAAAGGTAAAAAAACCAGTTTTGTTTACACCACAAAGATATTTCTTTATTGCTATCAATTGATTGTTACATTTTTTTCTGCAAGACTAATTTTAAGCTTCTTTTACAGTATAAATAAAATTAACAATTAGATTGAAATAATACATGATATAACATCGATCTAATAGTTTTATATTACTAATCTAACTTATTCCTACTCTTTTGTGTAACACATTCTTTTTGTAGAAACAGTTTTTGTTTATGCAAGGTCCTTTTTGCTTTCTCTATATATAACGATATTTTCATACATCTATGACGTTTAAAGTCCATGGCAATGTCATTCCTGGTAAAATCATTATATTATAGCCCAAAAAGCAACAAATTCATTACTTATCTTTGATTGTATGTATTTAGTAAATGAGAGGTCTATACCCTAACCATTGACAGAACAAAAATCCTAGGTATATAGAAACGATCATGTCAAATATCGATTCTAATGCAACATTGTTTGTAACGTTCATTTTTGATTTGATAACGTCACCAATTGTCATGGCATCAATTCGCAATACATGCTATGAAAAGTACGTGCAAGCGCAGACGACGTATGACAGACTATATGTATGACTGACGCTGTTTTCTGTGGGTTTCATTAGAATGGAGATAACATTATTTTATTTTAGTCGCCAGTAAGCTTAATTTGCGACCATCAAATCAAAAATTGATGCCGTCGGAGTTTATAATACAATATAGTTATCTCCTAATTCTTAATAAATATCGTTAAAGCTTAACAAACGATTATTTCATCAAAACTAATTCCTGCTTCAACTTACCAGTTGCAAAGTCATTATTGTCACGATGTCCTCCTCCACCATTCTGTACTACAACAGATGTGTGACCACCTCCTTGACCTTATTTGGTAATACATCAAGAAATGAATAAATTCATTATTCTTATTAAATTTATGTTTGATGTCACAAGTCTTCTGATTGGCTAAAAAAATCTATCAGCTCTTAGGCCGTAATTGGTATTATATCAATATATAAATGAAATCATTATTATTATATAATTCAATTTTAGATGTGACAAGTCTTCTGATTGGCCGAAAGTTTATTTCTCTATCAGTTCATAGACATAATTTTGTCATGTGACATTCAGACCATCAACGTTGTTCATGATTTACTCCATAAAATTGAATTAAGAAATAATTTATACGGAATGATTAATGTTTTTTCTGTCTATTCGAAATAACCTAAAAGATGTGTAGCACACTTTTAAATAATCACTGTTCTTCCGTGTGCACCACATTTTTGGTGTTATTCGTTCATATACAGAAAAAAATAATATACTAGTAGTCATTCCTTAAATAATATTATTTAAAAGTAATTTCTAATATGTTGTAATTAATATTTGAGGATCTTTTGATATATTGAAAATTTACCCTTTGTCAGAAAATGAACTTTTGGAACTGCCACTTCATAAGAATTTATCAATTGGATAATTTGTGACTGTCAGTTATATAAAATCATCTGGACTTTTAGTTACTCCATGGCCAGCAAATTGACACAAAGATACCACTAAATACATGATAGGATGGAAGATACCAAAGGGACAATCATAAACACACAAAAAGGTAAAATGACGAACAGATATTAAACAGTTTACAAAACACTACACGGAAAACTAAAGACGGAATAATACGAACCCACGCAAAAGACGGAATAACACGAACCCACGCAAAAGACGGAATAATACGAACCCACGCAAAAGACGGATTAACACGAACCCACGCAAAAGACGGAATAATACGAACCCACGCAAAAGACGGTTAGATCATTTACTTATATATATCTGAATATCTAAATATTACTTGTTGAGACAAAGAGAACAGGATTGTGGTTTCATAATTGATTTCTGTGGTCACATTAAATCCATAAAGATCAACTAAATTATGATGACTTACACACACATTTTGGAAGGATGATTTTGATAAATCATATAATTTCAATCTAGATGCACAGAAAAAAAACACTTTCCAGTATTTTTGTATCATATTTCTGATTAAGTTGGCCTGACAAACCTGTCTTACTTGACGAAAAGCTGAATTTCGACAAGGATCCCAGATCTCTGGTTATGAATAAGACCAAGAAGACTGTATCCAAAATATATTGTTTAAAGCATTCAATAGCTGAAAAGTTCCACATCAACGAATACATTGTTTATCTTTTGTTTATATTTACTAACCATTCTGTCTTTGTCTTCCTTGCTGGTTAGGTGGATAGCCATTATTTGTTGGTGGGTAAGCTAAAAAAAAAAGAAGATACTATCATAAAAGAACATATTTTCATTTAATCTATAATCTTTACTTCTTTTGATTCCACTTGCAATTCAAGCATTACCTAGAATGAAAATGTATACTCTTAGTTATGTGAATGATGATTTTAACACATATTTGTATTTTTATGAAAACTATCCGAGATGCAGACGAAATGTAAAATACTTTCCTAAAATAGTGATTTTCGACCTATAATAGTGTTTTACATAAGAATTTGAAAGCTATGATGGATATACTTAATCTTTAAGCAGCAAACATTGTGAGCAATATAAATCTAGAAATCAACAGATAATACGAATGTTATTGTGAAAAAGTTCTTACGGCATGACTTAATCGATCCTTTTAAAAAAAAAAAAAAAAATATTTTCTTATACACTGTTTCAGATGAACGATACTAGGTCCATAAATAAATATCAGCCAGGGAAAATTTTCACCACACAGTTGCCATTATTCTTGTTGTATTGTACAATTGACAATATATGATCTATTGTGTCTGTTTGTTTTGTTCGCGCATCGTTGTCAATATAGTGGAATTTGATGCGACTGTCGTACAAGTGAGAGGTTTAGCGCTATAAAACCAGGTTCAATTCACCATTTTCAACATTTGAAAATACATGTACCAAGTCAGGAATATGAAAGTTGTTGTCCATTAGTTTGATGTGTTTTAACATTTGATTTTGCCATTTGATAAGGGACTTTCCGTTTTAAATTTTTCTCGGAATGCAGTATTTTTGTGATTTTACTTTTTTCTTATAGTTTGAATATAATACAGTGACATGTTTTTAAAACTAATTGAAAATACCGGACTTACCAGCATTGTTGTTAGCAGCTGCAAAAGGAAAAATTGAATCAGATTGCAGTTTATACAAGTTGTACATATTTCATAGTTTATATTATGAAAGACCTAGCATGTTTTGTTCTGAATTTTAATGTACATGTATTTGGCTTTTGAACGTTAAATACAAATAAAATTGGACTTGAATACCTCATGAGCTATATAATCAAAACATGCCTATGATATAACAGGTTCATCAATCAAAGGATTTTTTCCCTAAGGGAGATTGATTCTTATTTCCATCTAAAATTTATAATGTACACTTTTACTCTTATCAAAACCAGAACTCGAATATCTTTTTTTGTGGTATATAATTAAATGAATAGTCTTGAAATAGGTAGATGTTAGACGTATTAGAAAACAAATGAAATCGACGAAAACCTTTTTTTTTTTATTTCTCAATGAACAATTAATTCATTTTCAAAAAAATGTGAAACATTGCTGTTAGATAAAGTTTCGTTTCACTAATGAGAATAATCATAGGATCACCGACTTCACATTTTGTTTGCTTTAACTATATTCGTAGAGAAAAACACTCAAAACGAGGTTTGAAGAACACTGCTTTGAATACAAAATTTAATCCTGGTATCTATGTTGAGTTTATTGATTAATTGTTACATCTTTGGTCATGTTTAAACACCTTTAAACAAAAAAAAATATGAAACAATATCAAGATATATGATTTCTTGATCGACAAAATATTTGGTATGTTTGAGGACGGGTTTCTCAACAACAATCGGCATTTCCATGGAAACCAACTCTGCTACTCTTGCCGACTTGTTGGTTTATTTATAGAGTGCTTAATTTATACAGAAACTTCTAATGGGGAATAACACATCTAGCATTATCCTTTAGCTTCACGTTCCGCTATATCAGATGTATATAGTTGATAAACTCTCTCTAAAATAATTCAGAGTTTGGTGACTATGTTTAAACGCATATATTCTACCGAACTTAAAATGAATACAATTAATTATTCCTTCTATCGTGACTAACATCATTATTTTATTCACTATGATGGCCATGGATATGTTATACGTTATTGTCATATCCGCACTGTTTTCTTAGTTTGGGACACTAGCGAATATGACATATCATCGATTTATTACTTTCAATGACTAACAAACAAGTGTCAATAGTTTATCAGGATTTACTGTAGCACCTGAACTTACTCGCCACGCCGTTTGGTTATTCTTTTTCAATCTTTTTTTTTTACTGTTTTTGTCAATTTAGCTTGATCATCAAGTTAATTGTTTTTCTTTTAATTGTTATCTTTTTCCCTTTTTGTTCAAGTTAAACAGTTCATCAGTATATTTTTATATTCACTTGAACATGTTGAAGTTCAATATGAATAAGCTCTATGCAAAATTTTACAAAACATAATGACATTGAAAAATTACTCTTTTGTGACCTTTTAAGATTTGTTTCTTCTTCACACTTACGATGCACAACATTAGTATTGAATCCATATGGTGGTGGTTGACCATTTTGTTGTGGTTGACCATTCTGTTGTGGGTGACCATTCTGCTTTGCATGGTGAGAATGAGGCGGTCGTTCTGGTCTTGGAGGTGGTGGAGGTAGCTAAAATAAAATATACAATTTAATAAATAAAAATCCGGAGAAAAATTCAGTTGATAAAACAACTTCCATTGATAAAATTTAAATTTACTGTTTTGCATATTTATCAGACAGAAAGGAAAACAAAATTGTATTCTCTAAAAATGTCTCAATGAATATTAAATATACAATTGGGCAATCACTTGTTTTACAGAAACATAACAAAGATGATTCAAGTATTTAAACTAAAGCTATATTTATAAGTATGAAATTTTTATTTAATTTGACCTCAAGTATAGCTAAAGAGATATTAATTGTCGGAATGCGCAGTAAACTGATACCGTTGATGTTTTTCTACCACTGTGTCGATACCTCGGGGAGGGGGGGGGGGGTAACTGAAGGTGACACCAGTTCAATGGTTAGCACTGAGTACTGACATGAAAATACTGGTACATTGAAATTTTCGAAATCAGATAAAATCAAGGAATGTATCCCTCTCATAAAAAGCTCTGATTCCTTGTCCGGGTTTGGTTTGCTTTTTGTCCTTTTTTTGTTTGTAACAGCTCTTGTTTTAGGTTTTTGATTTTTCAAATATATATTACGGCTGTGATCGACATTGTAGATACACATATTACCGAACCACACATCTGGTCAGAAAAAAATATTTACTGTTAATGTTATTGTCTTGTACTTACTGTTGGTTGTATAGCATCTAGCCAAGCCCTGTAAAAAATTAATATATAAAATAAAATATATAAAATAATGAAAAAAATTATCACATCTACACAACTTTGTCATATGTCTTATGTCTATCTCTTGAATCGCCTTACGTGACAAGTTAACACTACAACTATTGAAATTATGTTTCTTTATACAGCAAATGTGAATGAGTTGTTTAGAGTGAATTTTCAAAATTATATTGATATATGTAAATAAATATTAGTGTAAAAATATTGTGCGATATCTTTGATATGGCTAAACAAAAACCAATTTTCTTTCCATTAAATTTTACAAATGCTTTTCAAAGAGTTCATTTAAGACGAATAAGGAGCATTTTTCGGGTTTTAATAAACAATTCTGGGCATATTTAATACTGATTTGAGTGTTCACATGGTTTTTGAATAACTGGACGTCCTCGGGTTTTCAGGACATACATATTGATCTGAAATTAAACTCACTTCATTTCCTCGTCTCCGCCATCAAACAATATCCAGCTCATGACAATATTTTGTTTGTTTGTTCCTTTCTTGAAAATATTAGGTATACCCATCATATGTGTTGCCAATATGCCTTTGGGAAGCTCTGGTCTGCCTGTTATATGAAGGCACATTGGTCCGACTGCCATATAATTTGCTACCATCTGAAATCGACAACTACCATGTTAGATTAAAAGTAATCAAAGAGGGTAGTAAATCGTGTTTTCATACCATTGAAATAGAAAAGAAACAGGAAAACAATATTCTGGCTAGCTTAATCTTGACAGGGAGATTTTATAAACACTCAGGGATAAATGAATAATTATATATATTTATGTATGTATGAAGATAAATTGAAAGCAATCATTTGGTCGACCGCTTTTTCAATATATGTCTTTTCGACAGTAAAACGAAGATTCTGTTTTGATTGTCGAATGCCTAATGTAAACGTGAAGTTGATGAATAAGGTATACCTTATAAGAATCTTAAGTTACATCAATAACTTTTTTTTATATTAAGTAAAACGTCACAGCACACCTTAGAGATGTGTATGTCATATCATAGATTTAAATGTGTTGTGGTTATATGGTAAAAGTATCTGTATGTGTGGGTTTATCTGGTAACATTTAAAACGAAAGGTCTTAATGATAAGAAGGAAAATATTCTCCTTTATAATTAGAGTTAAAGTTATGCCTTCCAAATATAAGTCCATTCATACAGTCTACGGTGTTTATATATCTCAACTTGTACGATTCGCTCGTGTATGTAACAATGTTTTAGATTTTAACGAGAGAAATTTATGTATTACTGAAAAATTATTACACCAGGGTTTTCGATATCACAAACTAGTCAAAACATTTAGTAAATTTTATCATCGGTATAAGGACATCATTCGTAAATATAGCTCAACATGTAGACTTCTTATACGTTCAGGTATTTCACATCCAAATTTTTATGGAAATATTCTTTATAAAGCACAAAGGTGTCAGTATTCACCTCAAAAACTAACAAAACCTTTGAATAGACTTATTAAGAAGGGATATAGTTACGATACTGTTGTCAGGTCATTAAAGATTGCATATTTTGGCGTTAATATTGATTCACTTATAGGGTCTCTGCATCGAAACTAAACACTTTATTCAAAAAACCAGTTGTTGGCATGACAATGGTTATGTTCTTCTCATATATGTTATGATGGTATGATACTAAACCCCTAACGGGAAGGATTGTGCCTGATGTTCATATGATGAAATCATAATCTTTCAGTCAGTTTAATTGAAGTCTGGAGCTGGCATGTCAGTTAACTGCTAGTAGTCTGTTGTTATTTATGTATTATTGTCATTTTGTTTATTTTCTTTGGTTACATCTTCTGACATCAGACTCGGACTTCTCTTGAACTGAATTTTAATGTGCGTATTGTTATGCGTTTACTTTTATACATTGGCTAGAGGTATAGGGGGAGGGTTGAGATCTCACAAACATGTTTAACCCCGCCACATTTTTGCGCCTGTCCCAAGTCAGGAGCCTCTGGCCTTTGTTAGTCTTGTATTATTTTAATTTTAGTTTCTTGTGTACAATTTGGAAATTAGTATAGCGTTCATTATCACTGAACTAGTATATATTTGTTTAGGGGCCAGCTGAAGGACGCCTCCGGGTGCGGGAATTTCTCGCTACATTGAAGACCTGTTGGTGACCTTCTGCTGTTGTGTTTTTTTCTATGGTCGGGTTGTTGTCTCTTTGGCACATTCCCCATTTCCATTCTCAATTTTATTAAGGATTTTCTACCTCAGGAATGAATTAGCTTAGCTGCATTTGGCAAAAACGTTCGGAATTTTGGTTCCTCAAAGCTCTTTAACTTCGTACTTTCGTTGGCCCTGTAGAGTCTTTTTATTGGAGGTTCATGCAAATATGAGTCTCTTGTAGATAAA
Organism: Mytilus galloprovincialis; assembly: GCF_965363235.1. Lineage (NCBI taxonomy): Eukaryota > Metazoa > Mollusca > Bivalvia > Mytilida > Mytilidae > Mytilus > Mytilus galloprovincialis. Next base: position 71,733,530 of record NC_134840.1, on the reverse strand, counting down.
ACGCGAGTCTGGCGAATAAAAATATTAGCCAGATATCCTTAATGATTTTTTCACAATCAAATGACGATATTAAAATTTTAATATATAACAAAAAAAGTTGTAAAAAGTCACCTTCAGTTTGACACCACCCATGTGCTGGTAGCTACTGTGGTTGTAGAACCATATTAGACTGCTGTCTTGATACAGTACAAAATATCGAGATTGCCAGCCTTTGATAAAGAATCCCTCTGTGAACAAATTTATGTATATTGATATTTATTATAAACCTTCATATTAGAAATAAACTACAGACAAAGGTGTATTTATGTGATGTTAAAGGGAAAAAACAAATATACCGAAATCCAAAGAAAATTCAAAACGGAAAGTCTTTATCAAATAGCAAAATCAAAAGCTCAAACACATCAAACGAATGGAAAACAGCATTCATATTCCTGACTTCGTAGACATTATCTTAATTATCTAGAAAATAGTAAATATTATTATCTATAATTGCAAGAAGATACAATATTTATAAATGATAATGTTAGAACGGGATATTCTAAAAACAAACGTTCTGTTATAGTTTTTTTTTTTCAATTTACTACGTGATGTGCCATTAATAAGATATCTTAACCACATATAAATGAAAAGTCGCAACTAACAAAGATTTTTTTTCGTTGATATAGTAATAGCGAGTTTGATAAGATTGTCGCATCAAAAAGAGTGGCTTCAGTGCACTATTTGCTGTTATATCTATTACTCTCAGCTATGAAATTAATATCCTTAACCTGTCAAAAATTGCTATTTTCTTTCGTGATACTATTATCCTTATTTTTGTCATAGTTTTGTCATTTATGTTGACTATTTTTCATACGTACTTTCATGAATCTTCAGATAGCCTGTCTTTACTACAGGTGCAGTTGGTCCTACAAAAAATGCAAAGTTTAATGTACATTTTAAAAAGGAAATGTTTTCTTAACATATTAGACATATTTTTTGTTCAATTCTTACGTCATTAAATGTCATTTAAAAATATAAACTTACCTGTTCATTACAATGCATCGTCTTAACTTTTCCTAAAACAGTTTTTGGCAACAAAAAAGGTCATCCGTGCTAGACTTTTATTATGTTCGTTTATCATCCTCAACATTAGAAATTTAGGCTAAACCCATAGTACTTGATGAATAATAACTATGATTCATTTAGCAATGAAAATACCTTTTCAAAAAATGTGATTTATACAAAAAGTAAGACAAAACCAAGGAGTTAACAAAGAACCATAAAACCAAAAGACGTTTACATCAACAGTTACAAATAATAAATAAGAAACAACACGAACTCCAGTAATAACGGGAGTGAAATCAGGTGCTCCGGAAGGGTAAGCATTTCCTACACCGTATACGGCACCCGTTGTGTTGTTTCTTTGTTCAGTTCGGTAAGGATGGAAGGTTATTATGACCGAGGGAGGATATCAGATATGATTTCTGTCACACTTTTGTCATAATGGCCAATCAGCTCATGATGGCGACCCTTTTCTTGAGTGATGACCTTAATTTGATTAATTCATAGCCCTGTCTTAGCAACTTTTGAGAAAGCAGTATTCCTCGTTCAACAAAATCAACGTTCTTTGAGCTAGCTCTAGAGTAACGTATCAATTGAGACACATATACTCCATATGCTGGTGCCGCTGGGATGTTGCTACACAGAAATGGAAAGTTGACTATATAAAATCATAAAAATACTGAAGTGTCCCTAATCAAATGACAAAATCAAAAGCTGAAACACAACAAGTAAGAGTATTCTGTCAAATCATTCCACAACTGTCAATAAGAATTCTAAGCATGATTGACATCTTAATTTCAAAATGTCCTAAAACTGAGTATTGCGCAATTTCCTTATAAAAATATTTTCTTCAAGACACTAAGTAGAAAGAAACGGTTAACCTTCAGGAAAACCTGTCGTGCTTATATCTTTTTTTTTCTATACATTTTCTCTATTGCAATTTCTCAAGGTTGATCTCATACCAGCATATACGATAAAGGGGAGGACTTATATTTTTTCACTGTCTTTTCCTTGAAATTATTTTCAATTGAGGTTATATTTTTGAGCGGAATGGTAACTGCAGCAACATTTAGATTACCATTATTTGAGGCTAAAAATGGCTAGTTTCATGTAAAACATGAATCTATTGAAAACGTGTGATTCCAGGTACAAATATGGGCTTATCTTGCAAAACCAGGCTACCCAATAGCCATTTCTCCTTTATATGCGTAAAACTACGGATATCTTTTTAATGAAATTTACTGTTCTGACATTTTGGAAATCATTTGAAATGAAGGAATGCTTATCTTTCTTTTATAGCTCTGCTTCTTTGTCCGGTTGGCTGTTTGTATTTTTGGTTCTATTTGATTTCATTTGTTCTTCATTGTTTGTTCAAGGTAATGGATTATACTCTATTTTGGCCTCGAGCAGCACTGTGTAAATTAATGGTTGAAATGCATCAGGTGCAATAAATTTTGTGCAGTTAATCTTATTTTTAAAATTATTTTCTCATTTGTTTTTCTTGTCCGTGGTATGTATAAAATCATGAATCTTATTATTTCAGATTATTATTCCACATGTTTTTCTTGTCCGTGTTATGCATGAAATCGTTAATTGTCACTGAACTTACAGGTATAAACAGTCATGCAATCAATGTAGTATTACTATGGCTTATGATAAAAAAAAATCTACTGAAAGGGGAATAATTCCTACACAAAGATATAGAAGGACACGTTTACACTGTCGATGAATTAAATTTCCCTCCGTTTGGACTTGTCAATTAAACCAAGTTTAAATGTTGCGCCTACGAAAGTAAGATGCAATATGTTTTCTGGTAAGTGCGTCTGTCCATCCGTTCGTTCGTCTGTTTTTCCGTCGTTGTATCAAGTACAAACGTATTACACGAATTCATTTTAATGTGATTTTTTTGGCAATGACGCTCTCTTTCCCTTTAAACGGATATGTTATATTTATTAATATTTTGATATGAGCGTCACTGATGAGTCTTATGTAGACGAAACGCGCGTCTGGCGTACTAAATTATAATCCTGGTACCTTTGATTACTATTTACACCACTTGATCGATGCCACTGCTGGTGCCACGTTCCGAGGGTATCACCAGCCAAGTAGTCAACACTTCGGTGTTGACATGAATATCAATAATTTGGTCATTTTTTTTTTATAAATTTCCTTTTTACAAAACTATGAATTTTTCGAAAAACTAGGATTTTCTTATCCCAGGCATAGCTTATCTTAGCAGTATTTGGCACAACTTTTTGGAATTTTGGATCTTCAATGCTCTTCAACTTTGTACTTGTTTGGCTTTATTAATATTTTTATATGAGAGTCACTGATGAGTCTTATGTAGACGAAACGCGCGTACTAAATTATAATCCTGGTACCTTTGACAACTAATTATATGGTGAAATCAGTACCTTCTCATACAGGTTATAGTTTTCGGGAAAGGTATTACAGAAAGATGTGTTCACTCCAAATTTAAACTTAGTACACGTGTTTATTATGATGTGAACTACTCAAAATTATATTGAAAATTCAGAGTTTTACCCCAATTTTACGATTAGCTGAATAAAAATTTTGGAATTTTGGATCCTCAATGCTCTTCAACTTTGTACTTGTTTGGCTTTATTAATATTTTGATATGAGCGTCACTGATGAGTCTTATGTAGACGAAACGTGCGTACTAAATTGTAATCCTGGTACCTTTGATAACTAATTATATGGTGAAATCAGTAACTTCTCATACAGGTTATAGTTTTCGGGAAGGGTATTACACAAAGATGTGTTCATTCCAAATTTAAACTTAGTACACGTGTTTATTATGATGTGAACTACTCAAAATTATATTGAAAATTCAGAGTTTTACCCCAATTTTACGATAAGCTGAATAAAAAAATATATAGAGAGAGCTGATCGTGGTGTTCTACGGCCACAAATTCTTGTTTCTCTTCGTTTATATGCTCAAAATGGATGTGCGTGTTCTGTATATTGATAAACCTCTTTTGCATCTTATGTACTTAGATGTAGCAGTATGTTTCCTAATGGTTATAGTAAAAGCCTCTGAAAATAGTTCTAAATGTGCATTCAATTAAATGTTCATCAACGTAAAAGAGAAAAAATCAACTTCTGATCACCAAAAAAAAATTGCACTTCTTTATATGTCAATGCGTCTGTCCGAAACCATACCGCTGATGTCATTAATTGTCGTGTCACTGTGTGTTTGTACGAAAGCTGTTGCCTATAGTTGTTAGATGACGGTATGTTGATCTCTAATCTCTTTTACGTTGTTGTACTGTAGGGTTGATGTTTCGAAGAATTACTCTGAATGCATTTTATTCTATCACACTGTAGCCTTATAGGACAACATTAAATGCTGTTCATGACCAAATGCAGCAATGTTTCGCATTGAGTATTAAACGACAATGAATTATGCATCTGGGTTTGGCAAAGTATGAAATAAAGTAAGTATTAAAGCAACATATAAATACGGTGTTTTTACTGAAGTATCTTCTCCCTCTTGTTCAAGCTTGTCGAAGTCTTTCAAATCATCACATCGGGCTAAACAATTTATCACCAACGATGCATTGAATTTACGCTGTTGGTATGGGTTAGCTAGAAAGTATATGACGTTACTCCAATCAATAAGACATATCTGATAAATATAATGGTATATTATTCCAATGGGAATACCAATCAAATAACATAACTCTCTGACAGTCGGATATCAATATCGTACAATTCGTTGACAAATCTAAGGACACTTTGCGGAAATAAACTCATCATAGATACCAGGATTAAATTTTGTATTTACGTCAGACGCGCGTTTCGTCTACAAAAAACTCATCAGTTACGCTCGAATCTAAAAAGTTAAAAAGGCTTAATATGTACGAAGTTGAAGAGCATTGAGGACTACACAGTTGAAATGGAATGTTGATAATCAAGTAGAGTTACGCTGCTTCTTTAAGCTCAATGCCTAATTTGGACGATACGTTGTGTTTATCAAAGCTACTAACTAAATGAGAACATTTATCAAAGTATCAATTCCCGCTTGTTGTGCCCTAAGTGGCTGTCTAAACTTACACTCTTCCGATAATACCTTGCAGAACCTTCCTGTTGATTTAAAATATTTAATAGTTTTAAGAGTTCGTCGATCTTGATCAAATTTCATTTTTGATCAGCATGTTTTGAAGATTAATTTCTTGTCTGAACTCTAACTATCGGTATTTCTTTTACAGTGCGTTGGTTAAGACATCTTGCAGTGGCCTTTTTTTTCGTCGTATGTTTTTTAAACATTTCTTCACAGGCGCTTTATTTTCCACAACTCAGGAAAATAAAAATAGGGGGGGGGGGCGAAATATAAATATACTACTACTATTGTAGCATCGTATAAATTAAGAGAGCAAGAATAATTTAAAGGAAAAGAAATAGATTCGTTGCTTTTATGTTCTTTAGTACCATTTTGATACTTTTGTCTGTATTATAAACCATTTAGTTGGAATACAATAGTGAGATTCAAGCACATAGGCGTCTCTTTAAAGTTATAATAGTTTGAAGTTACCACTTTTAGTTTTTCTAGCACAGCCCACTTGTTTTAAAAATAACCATATTTTAAGAAAGAGGATGCAATGTAGATGCTATAAACAGAAACTCTTAAAAGGTTGTCAAGTATTCATTTGTTGTCCCATCATTATCTTCAGTTGGGACGATATAAACACAACATTTATGTAAGACCAACATTTAAAAGGCTCCGAAATGACAATGTAAAACAATTGAAACGAGAAAACTAATGGCCTGATTTATGTATTTATTAGTTTGTTTTGTGTAGATCAAACACTTCTGTTTCTAATAAGAGAAGGGTTCTTTTGGAAGTTGAAACACTCCTGTTTCCTCTAAAATATAATTTCTGTCTGCACGTCTTTATCTTAAGCAGGACTATAAAAAATAGAGAAAAAAACGTTTGAAAATACTTGGCACTATATGTAGTCCTATAATAATTATATGACCTCGTAAGCACTATTTTCTATTTCTGTTTACTTCTGATGTTTCCTTTTTACTTATTTCTCTATTTATTATTTTGTATTTCTATTTTTATATCAATGTGCCACATTTCGTTTATAAAAATGAAAACATCAACATAAAACTTTTATAAATAACGAAAGTATAACTTTCAATGTTTAAGTTAAGGAGATAACTTCTATATAATGTTCGTGGCTTTTTGTACTTTACTACAAGAAAAATCTCTTTATAGAATACAGAAGTTGAAACATTTCTTTGCCATTTATGGCTCTTTTTTAGAGTTATAAAAGAGTACTGCTGTACAGTATTGGGCCTTATAAGAAACTATGTAATGGTTGCAACGGAGATGATCCATAAGTGCAAACAAAAATCATGATGCACGATTAATTTAAAATGTGTCTTTTGATTTTCAAACTTTAATATTAAAAAAATGTCAAGCTGTCTTCATGTTTAAATTTACGAACAGTATATCATATGATCATCTATATTTATATAATATTCTCTCAGGTCAACGACCGAATAGGGCGTCTTCGTGTACTAAGAGAAGACCGAATTTGGTTTTTAAAAAGAACATTTAAATGCTCTTGTCTTATGATCTGGAAATATTTGCCAAATTGGTATATTTAGATTTTTAAAGATCATGTGTTCAAACAATTAAATTCAAACTTTACAGAATGGGTTTATTCAACCTATGCAAACATTTTGAAATTTAGGTATAAAATTGTATGAAAAAATGTTGGCATAGGTGGAAACTTAGTACTTTATTTGGCTTTTTTTTTAAACTTTTTTGCATTCGAGCGTCACTGATGAGTCTTTTGTAGACGAAACGCGTGTCTGGCCTATATACAAAATTAGGTCCTGGTATCTATGATGAGTTTATTGTTACAGATTAAGTGTTATAAAAACATAAATTAATTAGGGTCTAATCAATTTACAACCAGTTTAAACCTAGCATTAAAGTTTACCCAATATACAATTTCTTTTACAAGTACTAGTGAAAATGTAGGTAATTGTGTGTGTTGATGATCTATATTTCATATAGGAATTAGTTTTAAATTAATTTAAAAAAAAAGGATTTTGTGAATTGTTATTTAAGGAACAATCATTAAGTCATATTCTCAATTCTTATTGACGATTTGTGATGGTAGTACCCAACGTTTTATTAAATATTACGAATGGTTAAATCACGAGAGATTTTTTCTTTAATTTGGTAATAAAATAATTGATATACGTGACAAGAAATAATTTGTTGCCTATTTACGATTTAAAATAGTTCATCTCTCGCTCGTATCCGTAATAATTCATGTGGAGAAATTCAAATATGATATAAGACATTATAAGAAATCATACTGCTAATTTAACGTACTATACCTATGATATTGATTAAGATCTGAATACCTCAGTCTATAGGTGTTCAGATCCCAAACCAAGATAGGTGATCAAAATAGTTTATTTACAAAATGTACGACTTACTTTTAATTCGAATCGCTTGTGGCCCACAACAAGCCATTTTCCATCCAGGATATCGGTATTTACGAAATATCCATACGTCAAACCAAGCGAAAAGAGTTGGCAATGTAAACAACTTTAACCGGAAATAAAATGTCCCGACTGGTTCCCATTCAATATTACATAATAAAAGACAGGTAGATCAGTCATATTACTCATTATGTAGAAAACTGATACAGGCTGGATTTCGTGCCAATTTATGGCTGTTAAGGACTTGATATCCTCATTAAACTTCACAAAATATACTTTTTATTAGGGAACAAATTTCATCCATACAATCGTAGATATACCGTAACCTGATGGATGCATAATGAAATTTCACTGGGACGATATTTCGGTATTTTATTTTTTTTAGTCTGTTGAAAATATTCACACTCTTAATTGCTAAACAAATTTTACATTTAATAAAAAAAAATTAAAAAGTCCAGTAAACAGGATGGACGCAGAGTACCTGTGTTTTGCGGGGGCGAAGATGCAGTTTTTTCCGAGAAGTTTTCCATCTCCTTCATCAGCATCACCATTCATATTTCACAGAATTGTCAATAGCTTGATGAGGAGTTAGTTGACTGAACTAATTATATTTGAATTTCGTTTTAATTGACCAACTGGTGAGTCATAAGAAGAGAATTAGTCTTCAGTGAAACATTTTATGATTTTAAAAGTGCCAATATAGTGACAAATTAAATGAGGAACAATACAAAGGCACTAGACACTATCCCATACAACACGAATCCATATTTAAGATATACAAATACAAATAATTACATTAGATGTATGTATGCCATTTGAAGGACGCCTCCGGGTGCGGGAATTTCTCGCTACATTGAAAACCTGTTGGTGACCTTCTGCTGTTGTTTTTTTGGTCGGGTTGTTGTCTCTTTGGCATATTCCCCATTTCCATTCTCAATTTTATTCATTATAATACTTTATTCTGATTGGCTAACTGCATAAATTATAACATGTTATTCCTTAAGCAATTGCATTACAGAATAAAACTTATCATTCATGATAACACGAGGTCCGACGATAAAGTTCACAGGTGAATTAAATAAAAACTTGATAAAATTCATGTTTTCATGATCCTAGCTCAAAAATGTAATTATAAGTATTGAATGCTTCTTTTTGTAACTTCATAGGGATGTAAAAGCGTTGACCGTGCGCACATATTTAGAATGAAGCGCCTCTGCGCTTCATATAAAATGTACTTCGGTCAACGCTTTAACACCCCAATGAAGTTACAAAAAGAAGCATTCAATTCTTAAATGAACCCCAAATTTCATTACAATATAACAAAATTTGTTTTATTGTGTGATCATATAATTAATAATTATCGTTACCGTTATTTTTTGGAGAAAAAATTAACGTGATTCGTCAAAATCATTCGATTTTTTTCATCGTCTTAAAGCAGCAGCATATATAGATATACTACTCCCAGTATAAAAGAAAGTGCATATTTAAAAGTCATGCACTAAAAATTTGGCAAGAATTTTTACCGTTATTCATCATGAAGGTATCCCCATTACCACCCTCCTCAACAGGGCATCAACAGGTTCAATTTCATCATTTCTCCCGTTGACAAACCGTCAAAAGGACCAGTCGAAATACGAAAACAAAATTACATAACATGACTTTTTATTGAAGATATGTTGCCATTTATTCTAAGAATTAGTAAGGAAAAATCAAATGTAGGAGAAATTTGTAGTGAACTTAGTTTTTGTTAATAAACTTCTTTTCCGAAAACAAACTATTATTGAAACGCTTAATTATTCGAAATAAAAAAGATGGAAACCCCCTCTTTGTGGTAGTTATTTGAGTTATTTCATTTATTGTCTCTTATATTGATTTCATTCATATGTTTTGACAAAAGTATAAGAGTACACCAAAACACAATTACATTTTTCTATATTTATTTATATCATGTTGCCACAACGTGTGGAATTTAATATAGGACACTTGAACACACCAGGCACCTAAAAATATGGTCTAGGTCGTTTGCGTGGTTGAATCTGGTTGGTTGGCCACATCATCAATACATAATCGGAATCAGTAAAATGTTTGATACGTTAGGGCTATCTTGAACACACACCTGCCTTTGTAACGTCTTCAGCTAAAGTGTATAACATAATACTAATGCAAGGTAATTTTAGAAATAATGAAACTAGTGTCATGCCCTGAATAGAAGTGAAAATGGATTTTGGGGCTAGGTTGTACATGTAAAGGGTTAATTGATTCTGTTTAAAACTTTTTGTTTTTTCTAGTATAGTATGTGTTCAGTCTTTTACTTGCAGTCAAATCCTAGGAAAAAAATGACAATTTGAAATAAAAAAGTCTAATTTACGAAGTTTTGACACTGACCTGTAATGTGAACTTATACATGTAATATGGGGACGAAGTCCCCTATTACAGTAGAAAAATCAATAAAAAAAAATTTAAAAAAAATAAAATCGTTCAAACATTTTTTTTGTAGCTTTTTTTTAATTCCCTCATTTGCGCAGAACGCAGAAATCTACGTCTTTCTTCCGGTCTCGTTGTCGTGAGACTTTGAGTAGTCTAGAAAAATATAGGAACTCAAGAAACACAACACCAATATTTCATTTTTAATAATTCTTTGTCTTTGATATGAATTGACGTTACCTGATGAATTACGTTTCTTTGTTTACATTGAACATGACGTCATAACTTAAATAACGTCACAAGTAAAATTCCTAACAACAGAACAAAAATCGGAAACGTTACGGCATGTCCATTTCTTTTTTTTAACAAATATTTAAGTTACAAAAAAAAAAATTCATACAGACTTCGTCACCATTCACAGGTAATGCCTGCCTCATATTACAACATGTACAAAGTGGTACATGTAACTGTTGAGTTTGGAATGGTCGTTTTGAATTTTCCTCGGAGTTCAGTATTTTTGTAATTTTACTTTGTAAGTCATTCCTGAGCCTGAGAAAGAAATCGTCATTTTAGTCATTTTAATTCATAGAATTTTATAATATGAAGGATCAGTTATCTTATTGCTACTCATACCACATTTTCTTATATCTATCTATAGAAAGTGCTTTTAGAGGTTTTAACTACCTCCTTTATTATTATAAAATAAGTTGTCATTAACCTTTGTTATAAAGCCAGTTTCTATAGTAAAGTTATAGATTTAAGCGAATTCTATCTATGTATCACTGGTAAAGCAGCTATTTCGTTGCCACAAATGTCTTAAAACATTTACTTTAATAATTCTTTATTGATTTTTGTCGATACTTTCTATTATTCTTTCTTTTTTTTGTCCTTTGTATTGATCTGATTAGTCCTGTCATGGTCAACTGATTTTATTGTTTGTTCTTGTGTGATAAAACGATTGTCTCAGATCTGTGGAAAAAGGAGGTTGCGTCTGAAAACATAACCAGTCATGTTCTGTGTGTGCCTGTCCCAAGTCAGGAGCCTGTAATTCAATGGTTGGCGTTTGTGGCTGTATGCCATATTTGTTTTTCGTACATTCTTTGGTATATAGAGTATATAAATCAGGCTTTTTTTACTGTTCTACATTAGCGATGTGTGTGCATTTTCTACGTTTTTTTTTCTCTCGATGATTTCTATAATGTGTTTTAGTTTTTCTCATTGTTTAATGAAGTACGGTGACATACAGTTACTAATATCTAGGAAAATTTGCTATCTGGTGGATATTCATCTCATTTGAATTATACCACATCTTTTAGTTCTTGTTCAATGTCTTGTTTTTACAATACATCCTCACCTGTTTCTCACTCACGAAAAGACATGTTTCTTCTAAAAGTACAATCTCTTGATTATGTTTATTACCATTTTGACATTTTCAATCAAAATATCAGTTAATTTTGGATTTCTTTGTTTTCTGCTTTGACCTCCATTTCCTCTTCTCACACCTTTTTCTTATGTATAAAACATAGATTTCAAAAATACTAGAGTATCAAATTTGAATAAGGAATAATTGTCTTGAAGGATGAAAAACGGATTGAAAATTTAATTTCATTGATGAATGTATGGACTTTTGACGCCAATTGTTAAATTAAAGGCCTATTTTACAAGGTAAAAGTCCGCCGGAAGACGTGTTGCCTAACCGGACACATTGTTTTACCTTCGAGCCGACTAGTGTATGTAAATTTCTTATTGTCGCGTGCAGCAAATACCTATTTTTAAGTCTTTAGTTTGATTCGACTGGGTATGACCCCCCTTTTTTCCCACTCTAAGCGCTCTAAGCAAGCATAATTATAATAACCAATAAGCTCTGAATCGTCTATGAAACAGTTGCACATAAAAAGGAGCAGGTATTATAGGAACCATTATTTGGCCCCATAAATACTAATATCTGACAGACTGATACCTTTCCTTTAAGATTAACTCTGCTATCAACAACACATTCTCCAAACAAACAAAAAATATGACAAAACACAATCTCTGAAAATGTTCCTGACTTAGGACAGTCACATGAAAATGTGGCAGGGTTTCCTAACTTGAAGTTTTTGAAATCTCAAAACTCCCTATTTGAAACTGGATTAGTGAACAAACAACAAAAGAAATGCACTAACATCAGTACAAAGGAACATACAAACACTAGGTTTTGGTAACCATTGCATAATGAAAACAGACACAATGACAGCTTATATAAATTGAGACAGTCATTTAATTTTACCACAGACTTGTTGAATAATAAACGTTAGATCTCAAATCGAGCATAAAAATGTATACTAGTAGCCTACAGTATAATTATAATACGGAGCGAACGTGCATTTTAGTTCTATATATGAAGTACGTGAAATTAATATGTTGTTTTTAGTATGCATTTTAACAATACATATACCACTCGAAGTCTTGAATACGAACTAACCAGTGAAATTGTCCTTGACTGGTATATCTAATGTTTATTACGGCAACATGAGTTGAACTTATATAAGAAATAAAAAAAATCATATACATGTACCTATTTCCATACACAACTTAAACAACTTCACTGCTTAGCTGACAAGTTACAGGGGACATGTGTGTACTTACTCACACACTTTCGACGGAAGTAACCCGAACGTTCCAACCATACCGTGATCAAATAAATTACTGTTTATTTTTTTTTCTTGTTCAGTCTGATTAAGGAGGTTTATGAAAAGGTGCCATACAAACTCCTTGATCTGAATAAATACCTTTTGAGCAGATAAGGACATGTTCCTTCTTCCTTTTTTCCGTTCCTTGAACTGTATGTTTTCCTCAAGTGTAAAAGTCAAATTATATTATTATTATTGAAAGAGATTTCAAATAAATATTTAAACTAGGTTATATTCAAATTCAACTAGATTGCACCAAATTCTGTTGAACATCGTAAGTAAATGAACTCATCATAGATATCAGGATTGAAATTTTATGTTTACGCCAGTCGCATGTTTCGTCTATAAAAGTCTTACAGTGACACTCGAATAAATTAAAAGTTAAAAAGGTCAAATAAAGTACGAAGTTGAAGAGCATTGGGGACCAAAAATTCCTAAAAGTTTCAATTTCGACAAAGGAAATCTATTCTTGACGTACAAAAACCTTATTATTTCAAAAAATCAAAGTTTTGTTAAATCAGGGCATACGATACAGTTACAGGGGAGGTAATGAGGTTGCTAACGTAATTGTTATTTTCGCAACGTCAAACGGTGACTTATCGGGAAAAGATGCAGTTTTCGGCTGACTTTTATCATTCAAACTAATTTAACTTGAATACGAGTTCATGGACCTCTCTTTTTTAAAATGACATTTAGTTTGATTACGTAAGAAGATTATGTGTACCAATTTTCTTGAAAACGTAAATAATGCAATTTTTTTTAAATTTGATTAAAATACAGCTAAAATGACGGTTTTTTTCTACTTCATGAACATTTGATAAAATTGAGTTATTTGTAAAAATAAAATGCAAAAATTTATACAATATTTATACATAAATTACAAATAATGTAACAAAAACAGCTCGTGTTTATCTTTTAAAACAAAAAGGTTATGTATTTCTATCGAAAGGAAAAATACGTCAACAAAGCTGTATTTTGAGGAAATATGTGAAATTTGAACCTCAATTTATTCTAAAAGTAGCACATGAAGGTACATTTTTTATTACATATTTGATTTAATCAGGTAAAAAATAGCCTACATGCAAATTTTCATCAAAATTTCAATATGGGATCAAAACTATATCGTATGCCCTTAACATTCAATTTATAATTATGACCATATCAATGATAACTCATATCAACACAGAAGTGCTGACAACTGGGCTGGTGGTACCCTCGGGGAAAACAACTCCATAAGCAGTGGCATCGACCCAGTGGTTATAACTAAACTCATTATAGATACCAGGATTGAAATTTGGTGTTTTCGCCAGTAAACACATTGCGGTAAATTACCAGTGCTTTAAAATTAATTCGTAAGCATAATCATGAATTTCTAGAAGTGGCGGGTCAAGGTGTTGCAACAAGTAGCTCTCTTTTTTTTTTTTACGACCAATGCTTTTGAATAGGAACATGAAGTAGAAACCCTCCCTTTATCCTTGGTTAGTCACCCCCTTTTAAAAACTGATGGATTCGCCCCTGAGGTAAAGTATATTTTGTCGGGGTTCGTTCTCTCTTTAAGAAAAGTTAAAAAGCTGCACTTCTTTTTGTCGCTTTAGATTTGGAAAAGATGATATTTAACTTTTATTATTCTTGTTTGCAATCAAATAAGTTATTGATATACTGTTACAGTTACTAGGAAATTTGAATCAATATTTACATACTGCCAACGTAACCAACACCTGTTGTGCATTGTTTTACATCACCAATATTGAACATTTTGGTGGCTTCAGAATCTTATTTTAACGGTTGCTGAAATTCAATCTGACTTATTATTTAGTCACTCATGTATAGCATTTGTAGCTGTGGGACAAAATTAGACTAAAAGTACAGGAAAGGGTGGGGGTGATGATTGCAAACTCATAAAACTGAGAACAAACCACAGGAGGGGGAGTCACTTCCTATTATCGGATGTAAGGGCATGTGCCAAAAATATGGGTAATAACTTTGCAAGATTTTATATACAATTTACCCTCCTTTTAACAAAATATCCGATATTAAAATGTATTTACGTTTGATGACTGTATATTGAGAATCTTATATTATTAATTATCAATTACAGTATGCAATTAAAATTCATGAATGAATTTTATTTATTAATTGTTTTTCAATTGATATTTTTTAGTGTGTCTTATTATGTTGTGGTGTTACATTCAGGTTAGGGTAAAGACTTATACTGAACCCTTTGTGTTGTTCATGTAAGTACACACCCGGGGATAACTCTTATTCTGTAGGTCACATTCGGGGAAAAGGATGACTGGATTGTGGTTATACGACGATTAGACATATCCGTCATCATCTGTGTAACATATATGTTATAAAGGTCAACCAACTCATGATGGCCTCCGTAGAACATCTTAATGCGGTATGAATACGAACTTTGCTTCGTACTAGATAAACATCCCGAGTCGGATTTTTTACGTTCTAGTTTATATATATATGTCTTTATGAATATTATTTTTACTGTTTGGTCTGTTTGGTACATATGACGTGGATCTGTACTTATACATCCCGCCAAAATGTTATTAATCTGTGATAATTTTTGTAATCATTTTTTAATTTTTGCTTATGTGCTTTTATTATCTATAAGTCTCTTTGTGTTTCTTTGATACATATGACGTGACTCTGAACTTTCACATCCCGCCGTTGTGTTATTGTGCTATTGTAAAACAATTTGTTCATTTTTGCTAATGTGCTTTACCTATATGCCTTTTTGTGTTCAAGCCCTTTGATACATATGATGTGGCTGTGTACTTATACATCCCGTCATTGTTTTATTGTGCTATAGTACATTTATGTATTCTTGTCTTTAGTTTTTGCTAATGTGATTTGTCTATATGACTTTTTGACTCGACATATTTTTTTTAACTGAAATTGTCTTGTCCGTAGACATTACCACAATATATTTGTATCCAATTTCCTTGAGTTCAGCCTAATTTGATAGATAAAATGTATGGGGTTTTTTTTCAAGAGAACACATTCAACTATGTCAAAATTGAGTTTTAATAATAGTTACATTGTTTTAAACAGTCAGATATATGGATTTCAGATAAAAGAATGTGTCTTCATTTTGGCTTATCAATAAATTATTGAGATATGTAAAGAATTATGTGTACTTTTCTATATTTTAAACACAGCTAAAAATTTAACTGGTAACTTTAAATCTAAATTTTAACAATCATCTTTAAGAGCATTTAATTGAATACCAATAAAATGTCTTGTCCATAGACATTATCACAATGCATTTATTTCCATTTTCCTCGAAGTTAAGCATCATTTGATAGATAAACCTGATAAAATGTATGGGTTTTTTTTTCAAGAGAACACTTTCAACTATGTCAAAATTAAGTTTTAATAAGTTTTAATAATGCATTTCATTAAGTATGAATACTATGTCTTGTCTGTAGATAAAACATATAAATTGTATTGCTAAGTTTGATTGTTTATTGTAAGAATATGCATCACGTTATTTTAATGTTCTATACACCAAAAGAAAGGGGTTTTTTTTTGGAAGTCTTGTTATTTATAGATTAATTTAGGTATAGTTTGATCAGATAAGATTAATGATCAAAGAAAGCTACTGTTGTTTGAAATAACTGTGAGTTGTAATTTTTTTTTTCAATTAAAATGTTTGATGTTTAATAATTCTTAACATGTCTTGTTGTCTTTGTCATTGACCAAAAATCTGACACTGTTGACCATGTCTTGAAGGCAACCATTTAAGAAAATTATACAGTTTTTAAACACCATTTATTTAAGAAAAATATAAAATATTTCTTTCAAAAACTGCATGTAATTATATAAATGCTTCCAGTGTTAGCCTAACGATGGCAATTTTTCATAATTTAAACCATTTATGTACCAAAATATCAAGAGTTTTTTCCTGATGTGATATTCATTTTTGACTTTATGTGAAACACAAAATGTACATCTGATTGTGGCTAGGCCGTTACCTTGAAAGTCTTGTCAGCACATCAGGAGACACAATCGAGGACATATTAGCGAGAAAAAAGAAAGCACAACAGTTATTTTCCATGCGTAAACCTATTTAGAAGAGTAATGCTTTAAGAACTAGCACAAAAGAACAATCTGTTCACCATAAACCATTATTTAATCATAAAAGGTAGATTTTTTTAATTTAGTATTGTTCCTATCGAAATTTGCATTTTTTTGTTTTTGTTTAGTTGTAGAATACTTTTAAGAAGGCATTAATATAAACAATGTCATTTCTTTTTTACTTTTTTTTTTTGGTCAAACACACACAAAAAAATTGAAAAAGGAACATTGTTGAAAATTTTGTAAGAAACCAACTTTTATTAATGTTTGAATCACTATTTACATATTGAAAATATATTATTGATACTGAATAAATAACAACTCACAGGCGCAGCTTTTAAAAACTTATACATGTTATTTCTAACTATTTAGCAGATTTTTTTTACTCAGATAAATTAATCAATGAGTGATAGATTTCTCTTAGAAGAAATTTAATCGTAGATTCCTGTACTGAGATGACTGATTATGTCAAATTCGAGGTACTTGTCTAAAAATGAGACCGAGGAAGCCGTGTCTGTTGTTTTTTAATTTCTACTTCTGGGAGATATATCAATTGAACCCAATCAGAAAAAAGCTCGGATTGGTAAAGGAAAGAACATCATCAATAAATCTGAATGTGAAAATAAATGGCCTGGCTTCAAAGTTGATTTTTGTACGCTTTACACTACCTTTCCCCTATGCTCAATTCAAAGATTGACTCCACTTTCTTATTAAACAAAACTTTTCAATAAAAATAGGAATAGTAGATATAAATTTATTGTTTTGGGTTATAATTCTTATTTTGTGAAGAAACACACTGATTCTATCAGAAAATACAAAGAAGATGATATTATCAAAATGCTGGACTTTTTAATCGACATAGTTGTTTAGTTTGGAGGATTGATATATCAATAGACATTCGGTATTCCTATTGGTAATAATTGTGCTCACCTTCAGGCCGACTGGCTGTTGTACTCGTTTGAAGCAGAATTCTTTCAGAACCTCCTAAAAGACACAAAGAAAAAACACTTTGCAAAGGTCTTTAATTTTACTTTCAGATATATTGATGATGCATTATCACTGATGAACCTATATTTCAGACAGTACTTGCATCTCATATATCTAAGTGAACTTGAAATTAAGGATACTACTCATACAATAATGACTGCCTCATACCTTGATATTTTTTTCAATATTGACACAGATGAACAACTTCACACTAAAATCTATGACAAACGGGAAGATTTTAACTTACCAATTATCAATTTCCTATTTCTCTGCAATAGCATAGTGGTATATTAAACATGCCCTAACAAGGCGAGCTTTGGCTAGCCAAAAAATCAGGTTCAACCCACATTTTTTTCTTAAATGTCCTGTACCAAATCAGGAAAATGGCAGTTGTTATCTTATAGTTCGTTTCTATGTATGTTGCAATGTCGTTTGGATTTTTGTTGCACTTCAATATTCTGTTGTTTCGTTGTTTTCCTCTTATAGTTGATGTGTTTCTCTCGGTTTTAGTTTGATACCCGGATATGTTTTCTCTCAACCGATTTATGACTTGCGAGCAGCGGTATACTACTGTTGTCTTTATTTACATATTCTATTCTGCATCGTATGGTGTGAACATACTGACTTCAAATACAAAAGTGTACTTCCTACGCAGAAACAACTCCAAAAGAGTTATGAGAAGGAAAGACTAAAAATGACACATCGTAAAATACGATGTGTCTGTGTCTAAACTAACTAATACTATAAATCCCGTGTCTTAGATTGTTGTTAAATATCTATGGTGTCTGTCTGCTAAGTACAGACTGTGACCTATTCCTCAATATGACTGTTTTACCGAGAGTGAGCTGAAATTGTGTCTCGGTATTTATACATCCCACATTCATGTATTTATTTTTGATGATTTTGTTATGGTTTCGGTTGAACAATGTGTTATGTATTGTTGTCCAAATAATTATCAAATTGCCTTTCAGTGCCGTCGTTGTCGTTTACCGAATGTGGATGTTGTGTGTTTGCATTGCTGTGCGGCCTGTCAACTTTTTTGTACATGTACAGTTAACTTAATTTTATGGTAACTTTAGCAATGTTGTCAAGATTAGTTTAATTAAGTCAAGGGTTTGATGAATTACTTGTCGTTATGTCTTTTTGTTTGTTTGAAATATTTGCTTTCATACAACTGTGTAATACTGTTGATTATAAAACTATGTATATAACGTTAGAATGATAAGTTTCGTGACATGAAATTTATAAAAATGACCTTATAATTGTTATTCATGTCAACACAGAAGTGCTGACAACTGGGCTGGTGATACCTTCGGGACGTAACATCCACCAGCAGTGGCATCGACCCAGTGGTGTAAATAGTTATCAAATGTACCAGGATTATATTCTAATACGTCAGACGCGCGTTTTGTCTACATAAGACTCATCAGTGACGGACGCTCAGATCAAAATTGTTATAAAGTCAAAAAAGTACAAAGTTGAAGAGCACAAGTATTTACCAATTTTACTCACACACCTCGAGTAAACATTGCATAGCTCATCTTTTCTACAAGCTTCATCGTTCGATGATGACTTATGGGGTAAACAGGAAACAAGCCAACTTGCTCAATTTTTGCTGGATTTGTGTTTTATTGTAGAGAGAGGGGATTTGGCAGCTCAAATTAAAACAAGTAACATATAGTTATAATGTTCTAAAAGATCACATATGCTTATTCAGCTTAAAAGAAAACGTCTTTATTGTCTTATTAAAACGATGCAGTAGCAAGAACTTTGTGGTACTTAAAAAAGGGAGAAGATACTGAGAGGCCAATAAAATCACATAAGTAAAAAGGTATTTTACAAAAATACAAAAAAGTTTTTTTAAAAGGGAGAATCTTAAAACAAGACAAACAACTGTAGACTCTAGGTGTAATGCCACAATTTTTTCCTGGTCTCAGGTAAGGGGAGAAGTGTGCGCTAACAAGCATAAACATGTTTGACATTTTTTTAAATCTGTATGTTACTGTCCAAAGCAGAAGCCTGCAAAAACAAGAGTCGTTGTTGCTATCTTCTATATTTGTGTATAGTTTTATTGTTTTGTCTTAGCTAAAAGAGGGGCGAAAGATACCAGATGGATAGTCAAACTGGCGAAAATAAACTGACAACGCCATGGCAAAAAAAATAAAAAAAGACGAAACAGACAAATAATAGTACACAAGAAACAATATAGAAACTAAAGACTTAGCAACACGAACCCCACCAAAAAACTGGGGTGGGATCTCATGTGATCCGGGAGGAAAAGCAGACTGCTCCACTTGTGGCTCCACATCCGTGAAAAGGGAAGGGTATTGTATCCGATATAATCTGTGAAACGGTTATTCCATAACGGTCAACCAACTCGTGATGGCGTCTTTAATTTACGAAAGGATGATTTCAACTTCACCATTTGGAACTCTTGGTTTAAGACGGTGTTTTTTTTCTCGTTTGAATTATTTCACAATTTTTCATGTTGAGACCTGACTATGCGGTACTTGGATTGCTAAGTTTTTAAGGCCATATGAAGATCTACATTTGGTTAAAACCACGTCGTTCGAATATGTTGAATGGTTTCTTTACTTGCAATCATACTACGTCTCCTTTTATTTATATTCAATACAATTATCATTTAGAACAATTACTTCAACACCTTCCTTGTAAGCAGCAACTACCTGTAAAGGAAATCATGACACAAACGCTCTACCTGGAATATCATATGAAATTGCATGAATGCTACATATGCAGGAGCTGTCAGAAATTCACAGTTGAAAATTGAAATAAAAATTCCTGATCAGACTGTTTTGATTTTTTTTTTTTACATTCTTATACATTTCCAATATTAAACGTGATTGTTGTGTTCTTTTATATCTTTGATATTAAAACTTTTCTTAGTTATCTACTTACCAAAATTTGCGACAAAGTATGTTTATCATTAGCATTTTCCATTAGTATATTTTTCTATCTTAAATGGCGATGCTTCTTCACCATAATCTAATCGAATATGTGTATCTCGATTGTTCGATATTCGCGCTGTTAACGTAAAATAACAGATTTTGAGGAATATAGAGCAGTCAGCAATCAATTCCCATTAGTTCCAAAGTAACAGGACATAACAATTGTCTCAATGGTATATTGCCTTTGCCCATAATAGCATTAATGTGTTTATTCCAGAATAAGTTGTTGGTGATGGTTACACCTAGGTATTTGCTGGCATTAACATTACCGAGTGTATGTCCAAAAAGTGCGTATCAAGTATCTATTACGTCTTTGTTCAAATGTGATATTTCAACTATGCGATATGTTCATATTTATAAATTAACTGTTTACAAAACTTTGAATTTTTGAAAAACTTAGGCTTCTCTACCTCCAGAATAGATAACCTAAGCTGTATTTGGCAAAACTGTTATGAATTTTTGGTCCTCAATGTTCTTCAACTTCGTACTTTATTTGGTCTTTTATAACATTTTTGATTCGAGCGTCACTGATCAGTCTTTTTCAGACGAAACGCGCGTCTGGCGTAAATCTTAAATTTTTTCCCTGGTATCTATGATGAGTTTATTTGCAACCACTGGGTCGATGCCACTGCTGGTGGAGGTTTATTTCCCCGAGGGTATCCCTTGCCTAGTAGTCAGCACTTCTGTGTTGACTGGAGTTATCATTGATATGTTCATATTAATAAATTAACTGTTAACAAAACTTTGAATTTTTGAAAAACTTAGGCTTCTCTACCTCCAGAATAGATTACCTAAGCTGTATTTGGCAATACTTTTATGAATTGTTGGTCCTCAATGCTCTTCAACTTCGTACTTTATTTGGTCTTTTATAAAAATTTTGATTCGAGCGTCACTGATGAGTCTTTTTCAGATGAAACGAGCGTCTGGCGTAAATATTACATTTTATTCCTGGTATCTATGATGAGTTTATTTGCAATAACTGGGTCGATGCCACTGCTGGTTGAGATTTTTTTCCCCGACGGTATCATCAGCCCAGTAATCAGCACTTCTGTGTTGACTGGAGTTATCGTTGATATGTTCATATTTATAAATTAACTGTTAACAAAACTTTGAATTTTTGAAAAACTTAGGCTTCTCTACCTCAGGAATAGATTACCTAAGCTGTATTTGGCAACACTTTTATGAATTTTTGGTCCTCAATGCTCTTCAACTTCGTACTTTATTTGGTCTTTTATAACATTTTTGTTTCGAGCGACACTGATCAGTCTTTTTCAGACGAAACGCGCGTCTGCCGTAAATATTATTTTCATTCCTGGCATCAACATGTATGATGAGTTTATTTGCAACCACTGGGTCGATGCCACTGCTAGTGGAGATTTATTTCCCCGAGGGTATCACCAGCCCAGTAGTCAGCACTTCTGTGTTAACCGGAGTTTTCATTGATATGTTCATATTTATAAATTAACTGTTAACAAAACTTTGAATTTTTGAAAAACTTAGGCTTCTCTACCTCAGGAATAGATTACCTAAGCTGTATTTGGCAACACTTTTATGAATTTTTGGTCCTCAATGCACCTTAACTTCGTACTTTATTTGGTCTTTTAGATCATTTTTGATTCGAGCGATACTGATGAGTCTTTTAACTATTTAATTCTGGGCAAATGGTTGGAAAATGGCAAAATAAAATACAAGATAAAGTTTCAACTTATACTGATGTTTTTGAAAAATTAGCTATGCACTAAACACAAAGTTCTTTTCCAAACTCGAGAGTGACAATTTGTGAATACATGAAAGTACAAATTAGGTCAGAAGCGAGTGTAACCTCTACGATTCTGGAAAAGTTTTTTTGAAAAACGTAGGCTTCTCTACCTCAGGAATAGATGCCCTAAGCTGTATTTGGCAACACTTTTATGAATTTTTGGTCCTCAATGCTCTTCAACTTCGTACTTTATTTGTTCTTTTATATCATTTTTGATTCGAGCGTCACTGATGAGTCTTTTTCAGACGAAACGCGCGTCTTACGTAAATATTACATTTTATTCCTGGTATCTATGATGAGTTTATTTGCAACCACTGGGGTCGATGCCACTGCTGGTGGGAATTTATTTCCCCGAGGGTATCACCAGCCTAGTAGACAGCACTTCTGTGTTGACTGGAGTTATCATTGATATGTTCATATTTATAAATTAACTGTTAACAAAACTTTGAATTTTTGAAAAACTTAGGCTTCTCTACCTCTGGAATAGATTACCTAAGCTGTATTTGGCAAATTGTTTATGAATTTTTGGTCCTCAATGCACCTTAACTTCGTACTTTATTTGGTCTTTTATATCATTTTTGATTCGAGCGACACTGATGAGTCTTTTAACTATTTAATTCTGGGCAAATGGTTGAAAAATGGCAAAATAAAATACAAGATAAAGTTTCAACTTATACTGATGTTTTTGAAAAATTAGCTATGCACTAAACACAAAGTTCTTTTCCAAACTCGAGAGTGACAATTTGTGAATACATGAAAGTACAAATTAGGTCAGAAGAGAGTGTAACCTCTACGATTCCTGAAAAGTTCATCCACACGTCGTCTCATGCTTTGAACTAAGCGTCGTAACGTTCTCACAGGAATTCTTTGTCATTTTTTAATTTAAGCTGCTGGTAAGTCCTGTTACTTTTTACTATCTAGAACCCTGTTGTTAATTTTTTTAGTGTAAATTCACATTGCGATAAGACGTGTCACGGTACTTGTCTATCCCAAATTCATGTATTTGGTTTTGATGTTATATTTGTTTTTCTCGTGGGATTTTGTCTGATGCTTGGTCCGTTTCTGTGTGTGTTACATTGTAGTGTTGTGTCGTTGTTATCCTCTTACATTTAATGCGTTTCCCTCAGTTTTAGTTTGTTACCCCGATTTTGTTTTTTGTCCATGGATTTATGAGTTTGAACAGCGATATACTACTGTTGCCTTTATTTTTGACCAAATTAAGATATGCTCTTGGGATTCATATCCGGTGACATGGCTGGCCAAGGAATAGCGTCAATTACCTGCAGACGTAAATGATCTGAAACAATGCGTGATCTGTGTGGCCTAGCATTATCGTCAATGAATATTTTTCTAGTTGCAAGATTGTGATTGTCAAAATGTGGCACAACTAAATAGTTATCAAAGGTACCAGGATAATAATTAATATGCCAGACGCGCGTTTCGTCTACATAAGACTCATCAGTGACGCTCATATCAAAATAGTTGTAAAGCCAAACATGTTCCAAGTTAAAGAGCATTGAGGACCCAAAATTGCAAAAAGTTGTGCCAAATAAGGCTAAGGTAATCTTATCCTGGGATAAGAAAATCCTTAGTTTTTCGAAAAATTCAAAGTTTTGTAGCAGTAAATTTATAAAGTACCAAGGATGTGTTGTTTCCTGTTTGCTGTATTCCGGGGACGCCATATGCGCATGCGCTCATCAATACGATGTAGGAAGAATTTGCTTTCGTTTGACCCATGGATCTGACGCCACTGTCTGAAAGTCCAATGACGGTGACCATGTGACCACTGATGTTGATGTTGACGATGCCTACGCGTCAGCAATGGTCTTTTGACTTGTCTGCGGGCACGTAAATTGGTACAATTTAGTCTACGGTTAACAGTTACATTTCATTCCACGAAGCTTGCAAGGAAAAAACTTGTATGTAGCTTTGGAAAACCTATTTTTTTAGGTACCTAGGAATTAATTTATACCTTAATTTTACTTGTCGATACATAATGCCCATAAATTGGACATCAAAAGCATTATCAAGTTTAATTTTAAAACATAAAAGATAGTAGCAAAAACATTTAGGTGTTGCTTAACTTTCGGCGAGGTGTATATTATACTTATTGGGGTCTCTTACAAAACGTTTAATGGTTACTATTGTTGAAGTTGATACGAGTTAAAAACTCTGAGAATATTAGGAAATTCTAACCCTAAATACTTATCAAGACAACTTATGTGTTCAATGGGGAAATTTTAATTGTTATTGGGTGAAAATAAGTTTATTCTAGGTTATGATGCATTATATTTTATGTCGCATTGAATTGTTTATTTTGCTTTTACCATAAAATAGAATGACATGTTGTAATGATATAATCACTATGATACAATATGTTATATACAATCACGACCAGCATATAGATGTTTAACCCAAGTTCAGTTAATTAATTGTTTACATAGATATTTTGGTCAGTGGTTTGTTAAATTCTAGTGTATACTTGTGCCGTAAATGGGTGCATCAACATAAGTCACTGTTCTACCCCCATCCTTTTCGACTTATACACACTTATGGATAATGCCATTACAATTAGCTAGTACGTGATATGTATGACCTAACCAGTTCATAATACTGTTGATAACTTTCATTATCATTCCTTCCTTATGCAGTCTTGTTTGCCCCTAATTAAACATGTGCTTAAGTTGACTAATGCAATAACAGTTTATGAAACACAATGTAACATGTTTAATCATTTCCTTAGTTACGTTTTAACTAAACAATGAAAATCAAATAATTTGTGGCAATTTATACAAACTTCACTTTATTTTTCTTACGAGTTGTTTGCTAACAGCTTATAATTTTTGTTTGTCGAAAATTTGACTGAAATAAAAAATCTAAATCACAATCTTTCATTTTTTTTTTGTAAGAATGTGTCAAATATTACTTATCTTACGAATTTAACAACGTACATTTTTTTTAATTAAGTCGAAGTTTGGAGTCTATGTAATATCTTTCAAAAACATAAAATTCGTCAAGTACCAAAAACGCAAATTACTTAACCAAAACCAAAGAAAATATAGGTATCACTTTATTTGACAATTGATCGCAGCAGGATCCAATATAAAAGAGGGGCGACAGATACCAGAGGGACATTCAAACTTATTATCGAAAATAAACTGACAACGCCATTGCTAAAAGAAAAAGAAAAACTTTTATACACAAACCACAACATAGAAAATGAAGACTAAGCAACACGAACCCCACCACAATCTGGAGATGATCGCATGTGCTCCGGAAGGGTAAGCAGATCCTGCTTCACATGTAGCGTCTGTTCTGTTGGTTTTTATACGACGTTAAGTTTTACTCATGTGACATGTAAGCAAACGGAATCATAAATATATGAATAAATAAATAACAATCGTGCTACAATTGATATAGTGTTCACAACTTTGAAATCGAAGTCTTACAGTTTGATTAAATAATTGGCAGGCAATATTTAAGTGTTGTGACACTGGCCTGTTTATAGAATAATAAGTTTGAATTACACTGCTAAGAGTTTAGTATCAAATTTTCATCTTGTGGAATTATTACTAAGCAACAGTTAATTATGATAAGTTGCTTCCTTGTGTGACTAAGATCTTTTGACTTGAATGAATTAAAAAAACTCGGAGCACGTCAGAAAGGGGATATATATGGATTGTATTTCAGAATAGGTATTCGTGACTCGATTAATGAGTAAGTAGCTACAGAGATAAGCGCTGATAGTTAACATTTTACGATTTTGAACATTTGCTATGGCCATTGTTATATTATAGTTTTTTTCTGTGTGTGTAACATTTTAACGTTGTGTTTCTGTTGTGTCGTTTGTTTCCTCTTATATTTGAGTGTGAATTCACATTACTATAAGACGTGTCACGGTACTTTTCTATCCCAAATTCATGTATTTGGTTTTGATGTTATATTTGTTATTCTCATTGGATTTTGTCTAATACTTAGTCCGATTCTGTGTATGTTACATTTTAATGTTGTGTCGTTATTCTCCTCTTATATTTAATGCGTTTCCCTCAGTTTTAGTTTGTTACCCCAATTTTGTTTTTTGTCCATAGATTTGCGAGTTTTGAACAGCGGTATACTACTGTTGCCTTTATTAATCTGTAAAATAGGATAAGTCTTATTTACATTATTGTCTATGAAACTTCACGTACCCTGTTTTTTGTTTTTAAATAAGCACATCCTTGCCAAAGAATAAAATTATCAACCGAGTACTTTGGACAATTTTGGAGCCTTACTCCGTATTCTTAAGATCGATATGCTTAATAATGTTTTCAAATTTAAGGGGGCTCGCGGGTATAAATCATTTTTTTTTCTAATATAGGATTTCGCTATTTTGTTCTATAAATAATCTTTATCCTATACCTTATAGCAAAATAAAATAAAATATAGGGTCATCGTTAATTTAAGCTCACAATCTGCTTTCAAAAGATGCATGCATTATGGTTTAGGTATTTTTTTCTGTTGAACTAAAAGGAGAAAAAAAGGTAAAATCGAAATAAAAA
Organism: Mytilus galloprovincialis; assembly: GCF_965363235.1. Taxonomy (NCBI): domain Eukaryota; kingdom Metazoa; phylum Mollusca; class Bivalvia; order Mytilida; family Mytilidae; genus Mytilus; species Mytilus galloprovincialis. The sequence continues at coordinate 71,706,556 of NC_134840.1, read as the reverse complement.
AAAATCAAATTTCAGAAATCGCTTGAATTTTACAATAGTTTAGTTTAAGTTCAGCTTATTTGAAAAAAAATAATAAAAAATATAAGTCATGCACCGATGAGTTAAAAAAAATATTTCAATTTCAATGCAAGAAAATGGCATTTTTTCATCAAAGGGAGATATTTGGAGCTTTTTTCAATTAAATAAACATTTTAAAAGTCATCTGGGTCCAAAACGAATTGATTTTTTTGGGTTATTTTTTGTACCAACTCATAAAGTAACAACTTATAGTATAATAAATAAAATTTGTATTGAAAAAAAAAGTTTAAATATTTGCTGAGATGTTGCACCCGCGAGCCTCATTAACTCGTTTGTGGAATGATAAGAAACGACACTTCTATACTACTTAGCATATAAAACAATGGGTATGAAAATAGTTTCCTTATTATTCCTTACTTGTTTGTAACAGGAAGACAGAAAATAAAAAAAATATTATAACCTTTTTCGTAAATACGCAAATTGCTCAGTGTAATAATGGTTGGCTAATTGATCAGATCAGTGTATCTGAATAGTGTTTGGATGCTATATGCATGCTTATATCTGTTAAGGTAAGGAAATGACAAAACAGGTCAAAGCCAATTAGGTTTTGATTTTAAACTGTGATTGAATATGTAAACTCATCATCAAAACCATGATTGAAATTCAATACCTGCGCCTTACGCCTGGTTCGTATACAAAACTCATCAGCGACGCTCGAATAAAAATAAGTTAAAAAGGCCAAATAAAGTACGAAGTTGACGAGCATTGAAGATGTAGAAAAGCCTTAGTATTTCAAAAATTTAAAGCTTTGTAAACAATTAGTTCATAATTATGACCATATCAATGATAAGTCATGTCAACACAGAAGTTCTGGCTTCTGGGCTGGTGATACCCTCGGGGAATTAAAACTCCACAAGCAGTGGCATCGACCTATATAAATAAAGGCAACAGTAGTATACCGCTGTTCAAAACTCATAAACCCATGGACAAAAAACAAAATCGGGGTAACAAACTAAAACCGAGGGAAACGCATTAAATATAAGAGCAGAACAACGACACAACACTAAAATGTAACACACACAGAAACGGACAAAGCATCAGACAAAATCCTACTATATATCATTTTTCGTCATCTATGAAATGGAAGATGCAAAGCTCTTTATATTATTATGATATGGCTATTAAGACAAATATTTATGTACAGTAATTATTTATCATGTGTTTGCTAAATAAAGATTGGTTAAAAACATATTCAAGCCAGTGCACTATCGTGTTTGCACAGTTAAATTTGGTTAGTAGGGAATGAAGCTTTTAAAAGTGGAACTCCAGTAAACATTACATAAATGAATTTTCGATTGGCTGTATAAGAGGCTTAAATTTGCAATTTTATTCTTATATATGCTCTTTTTTCTTTCTTTCAGAATATCAAAAATAGAAATGCGGTCTATTCTAAGAACTATGTGTGCTTTGTTATACATATATTTATGCTTACAAATTTGTCAAACAGCTTCATGCAAATTTTGTAGAGCGATACCAGTGTAGTAAAACGAGCAAAGAATTTGCAACTGTAGATTGTTTGTGGAAAAACATTTCAAGAATAATGAATAATGAACTTAACTGAGTCTACTGTATTTTTAAACATATCACACAATTTGGTTGACTTCATCGCCGAAGGATTTTTCAAAGATGGAAACAATCTCTTAACATTAGACATGTCGTTTAATAGATTGTCATCTATAAACTTTACATCATTCACTGGTCTTTGCAAATTACGTTACCTTTCTCTTGATAATAATAAATTGATTTATCTAGATCAGATCTTTCCAAAAGGAATATTTATACCATTAAAATCACTCTTACATTTAAGTTTGAAAAATAACAATTATTACTTGCCTTACAGTCGATATTTTCCGGATGAAACAATTTCAGATTTATCCGATCTAGAAACATTAGAGTTAGATGCAACAAGCAATAGTTTCGGAAAAGGATTTGATAAGCTACTTAAATTGAAATCATTGGTATTAGGGAATGGTTATTACTTTTCAATGTCAAGTACCACATTTATAAATACCAAAAATCTTCAAAGTATTCTACTACATGGGAATGCAGACGTCTTATTTACGAAAGGATCATTCCGAAGCTTAAGATACCTCAAACACCTTGAAATGTCTTTCGATTCCAGATTTAGTGGTATATCGTCACCAGTAGAGAATATCGCGGAAGACTTAAAATTCACCTCAATCGAAACTTTAAAACTAGGACAGTCACAAATTCCTTTTAAAACATTTCCTTTGTATGTTCTTAATAAGGAACTGTTTACCACCAATATCACTGAAATATACATTACAGACAATGCGGGAAAAGCAGGATACTTTCCACCATATATTGGTTATCCGCCACCAACTCTTCAAATAATGTATTTATCAAACAACGGTCTCACCAGATTTCATCTTGATATTAAAAACATTACTCGACTTATTATTAAACAAAATTAACTAGGAAGTTTTTTATCGACCAATCCGTATTTTACTCAGATCACTTGGAACGATTTCAGTATAATTGAGTTTGATGATATATCTCAAAATGATATAAAAGAACATGAACCAGTCACATTTTATCATCAACCTTTTTTACAACATGTCGATTTAAGTAACAATCAAATACAAGATATTACATTCGATTTATCGTCTTTGACGGCACTTGAATTTTTGAATCTTTCTTATAATAAAATCAAGTTTTTTAATGAAAGAACTATGCGTACTTTGAACATATTAGTTGTACATAAACAGATAACTATAGATCTTTCTCAAAATGTATTGCAATGTACATGCAAGACAATTCCCTTTTTACAATGGATGTTCGAAACCAACGTCTTATTTGTTGACCTTCATAAGTACAACTGTACATTAGAGAATGGTAGCATAATTAACATGAATCCGATCGAGTACATAGTGCTTCAGTTAAATAAAACCTGCAAATCGTAACTAGGACTAATAATAGGTGTATCATTGGCACTCCTAATTGTTATCATGATTGTTATCGTAAGTTTAGTTTATCGATATCGGTGGAAAATACGATACATGTACTAAATGACGAAAGGAAAGTACAGCTTTCAGAAAAAATCGCCCGATGATGACGATGATTATACGTATGATGCATTTATATCATACTCCGATAATGACAGAAGCTTCGTTCATCAAGACTGCATTGAGAAACTTGAAAAAGAAGAAAACATCAGACTATAATACATCAACGTGATTTCATGCCCGGGCAAGACATCACTGAAAACATAACAAATTGCATCCACACAAGTAGAACAACAGTATGTTTGATAACAAGAAAGTTTCTCGAGTCATATTACTGTCTGTTCGAATTCAACATGGCACGAATGAAAAGTATTTATTCACGAAATGGAAGGAATGTTTTATTCCTTGTGTTTTATGAACAGCTTCAACCTAAAGAACTTCCACTTGTCATGCTAGAACTATTGCAGAAAGAGTCTTACATAGAATACCCAAATGAAGACGAAGGAAATGTTGTTTTCTGGGAGAAAATAAAAGAAAGGTTAAGGACAAACGTTCGAGCCTGAGTGTTTGCGATAAACGAAAACAGGACAGTTCATGTTTCATTTTGCGTCCAATAGAATAAATCATCATCTCTAGAAGATTTATAATTTTGTACCATGTTAAGTTAACTGCTTTCTGTTCAGAAGTTGATTATTTGGGTTTTTATTATTGTAAAATAGTACTGTTTTTGTTCTATTTTTTAGTTTTAATTGTATAATACCAGTGCTTTGTAGTTACTAGACAAAAAGTCAGGGTCATGTACGCAGTGGTGGTGGTGGAAGCCAAATATTAGTATTAATCTAAAATGTTCCTCGTCGATTGATTTACATTAGTCTTAAATAAGGAACTATCAAGCGTTGGTTAATAATCAAAATACAGATACAATTTGCCATCAGGGCTGAAGATGGGCTTTTGACGTTTGCTTTGGTTTTGTTCAGCGTTTCTGTTGTTCCGTTGTTTTCCTAATATATTTCGTGTGTTTCCCTCGGATCTATTTGTTAACAGGATTGGATTTTACCATATCGAATTATGACTATTGAACAGCGGTATAGTACCACCTTTGTTCCTTATAACCCTCTTATTTTGGCTAAAAACCATATTAGCAAAAAGTATTATCTATATATTCCTGTATATAGAGTAGTATATTAAATGTTTATGTGTTTTATAGTAGCTCATTATCCTTTTTTTAAATTCCTCTCATTGTTTTAAATTATAATTGTGATTATATAAATTTATGTATAAAGTTATGTAAATGAAGAGGTGAGATTATAATAAAATATTTAGATTTGTAATGTTTTTATCTCGTATCACGGAGAAATTTTAAGAACGGTAAATTTCGTTTTATATTAAATGTTCCCATCTAATCGAATGGTTTTTATTTGTAAGTTGTGTGATGAAAATTAATTTGCTTATCCATAGTTTAAATAAAAAAATGTTTGTATCTATTTTTCTGCATTAAAACTCGTTATACAAACATGAAAAGAAGGACAAAAGATACCAAAGGGACAGTTTAACTCATAAATCAAAAATAAACTGACAACGCAATGGCTAAAAATGAAAAAGACAAACAGACAAACGTTAGTACACATGACACAACATAGAAAACTAAAGAATAAACAACACGAACGTTGCTGCTATACATAACTTTTTTTTGTCGTTGAATAATAAACATAATTAAAATACTATCTAATAACCAAAAGGTTTTCCTCAGTTAGACATTGATAAACTAGCCAACCACTATCTTAATTGTTTAATGTGAATACCATTTTAGTCCTTAACACTATTTTTCTAGTATAAAAGATGACCCCTACAAATATTTTTGAGTTAACCTATCACAAGTACTGAGGTAAATGGTAAATGTTTATAATGTTTGATTAGCTCAATCCCTTTACTCCATTATATGGTTTGAAATTAGAATACACTGGATGAAATATAACTTCAATTCAAGAATTAAAATGAATCTATCAAAAAAGTAAAGTTAAATACAACTAGTATTAAATACACTAATGCACATAATATCGATATAAAATGTGGATACAAATTTATTTATGATGAACATTAATAATGTTACAAGTTGAAAGAAAAGGTAAAGGCAACAGTAGTATACCGCTCTTCAAAAGTCTTAATTCGATTGAGGGAAAACGAACTATACATAGGTCTACAACAGGTGTAATATCGTTCATACAACTGGTGTGATTTTATCAAATTCATGTTGAAATATAAATTCTACGTGGCTCGCTCGATATATCACTTTTTTGAAAGGTCTGCTTGACTGTATGCATCTAAACAAGGACTGTTTGATTCCGTAACAAGTGTCGGATATATTCCATGAAATGTTATTTTAGCTGTATCAAAAATATCTCAAAAGTGATGTGCTTACGTTTATTTGATATAATATATTCAATTTTCAAAATAATATTGAGACAAAAAAAACCTATATATATTGGTTTTATTTTGGGTTTCAACGAAAAAGAATGTTTAATTTGATGCTGTTAGCCCCACCAACGAGAACAACAAAAACATGTTAAAAAAATAGACTAGAAAATGTTTTTCATTAATTTCGTTACAACCACAGTTTTTTTGCAAACAAAAACAAAGAAAGGCAAATGAAAATGCAGGGACTGATGTTGTTATTTTGAATAGTTTCCCAATTCATTGGATGTAGAAAAGACTTTCGAGATCCATTCATTTTAAAAATGGTTTCGATCGGTCCACAAGAGACATTATCGTCTTAATCAAAATGCAATAATTCACGATCAAAGCAAATGTGTCAATGAAAAGAATCGTACAAGAAGAGTTTATGTATAACATTCCATAATAAAATGAAACTTTATTAATTTAAAGATTTTCTTTACACACATATTCGGAACGATATTGCACCTATTAAAGAACTATTTTCTGCTGTTTCCCTTTGACGAAACCTCCTTCATGATTAATGTACACAATATATAAATTGTATCAGCATCTTAAATTGTATATTACTTGCATAAGTGTATATTATAATGGTTGAATTTTACTTTGTTTAGATGATAGATTCATATCAATTGATGAATGGAAGTTATATTCCATCTAGTGTTTTAAAATTTCAACAATATAACGGTGTAAAAGGGTTGAGTTAATTAACCTAATAAACATATACCTTTTACCTAAATGCTATTTTTGGTTTCGGTATCTGTATCGGTTTCGGTTACGGTATTGGCTTATGGTGAACATGTTTATTTTTTTTAATAGAAAGAAAAGAGGCAATATCCTTTAACTTTACTTTTCACTATGAAGAGGATGTTCTCTCACTAAAAAAATCAAAAATCTAGGTAAAAAAAAAGCTAGAATTTGTAGTTCGAACAAAATAGAGATAGTACACTTTAATTTTTTTAATAACTTTTTCAAATCAACTTAGATTTTTATCAAACTCTACAACTATCTTTGCAATATATTGATCTTACTGAATCATAGGTTGTTATATAGTTTTGTGTATTTCTGTCAAATTTAAGAATTTAATTAATCTAGGTCAAAAAGCTACGATATTAGAAATATATCTTTCCTCATAATTTGGGAAAAAGAATATAAAAAAGAGTTATATAATTCCTTTAATGTTTTATATTAAAGGATATATATATATCCTTTTGATATATATTATATAAATATATCAAAAAGGGATGAAGCATTAAATAAATCATTAAAATAGTTCTTCTGATTTATGGTGATTTATAAAGCAATACCTTCTGCTTGGGGCAAACTTATTAAAAGATCACATCTACCAGAGAGTTTTAAATTCTAAATAAGATTTATTCAAAGTTGCAACATCCTGTTAAATCTAAATCGCAAGGCTTTTTTAATTCACTAGATAAGTAATACACGAGTTTAAGAAAAGTAGGGCATTCTTTTTACCTGTAAAACTCATGTGTACTGATGTAATTAAACCATGTATAGTGCCATGCCATTAAATTTGACAAAACAAATGTTTTAAGATAATTTTTGTTTTAACAAAAAAAAGGTGTTAATTTTGTGTAAGCTGATTTGAAAAAGTTATGAAATCTTAAAAAATACATATATTTTTTGTTAAAACAAAAATTTAATATTTAGTATATGAGGAAAGATATATTTCTAATATCGTAGCTTTTTGACCTACTGAACGCACATAAAAGTTTAAACGAACTGACAATTTCAACAATCATATACAACGGTAGTTGACCAACAATATTACTCCAGACTGCGATCCGGCGATTTCTACTGATAACTTTTATCCGAATAATAATTCATAAATGCGACCATCCGAATTGGAGATGTAAAGCTCTTATTCCAATGCATAGTAACCCGACTAATTCAGGCGTTATATTCCGACTCACTATCGATTGCGACATTAACGAGATTACCCTGACCGATATAGGGTAAATAATCATTAGAATCAAATGAATCGCAGCAAATGTATGGTGCATCTATAGGTTTAATGTGCTGGAAAAAATAAAACTCTAAGACAATAAAAAGTAAAATCACAAAAATACTGAATACTTAGAGGAAAATCTAAACGGAAAGTCCATAATCACATGGCAAAATCAAATAACAAAACGCATCAAAAACGAATGGACAAGAACTGTCATATTTCTTACTTGGTACAGAATCTGAACAACAATAAAAACTGAAAATTCGGAAATGTTGTGCCAATATAGGTAACCATTACAAATAAAAAAGAAGAACGTATAATTTGCAGATTGCAACTCTTTATGTCTCGCATTTTGATGGAATAATACAAATGATGAAACTGCAATGGTAATATTTTAACATATTAGCTATGCAAATAATTCAAAGTCAGGGCCATATAACCTCCATGAAAATGTGTGATGTCAATGCTTATACAACTGCATACCTAATTCCATTGACCTATCATAAGTGTCTCCCTTAAAATAAACCTTAACACAAACTTTAATTTTAAAATATGCAAAAGTTTCAAAGATGTTAATACAACTGCGTACTCGTTATCATTGACTAAATAAAAGCCGTTCATATATAACTGATGTTAAGACAAACATTAGTTTATACTATGCGGTATGGGCTTTGTTCATTGTTAAAGGTCGTACGGTGACCGGTAGCTTTTAGTTTCTATGTCATCTGGTCTGTTGTTGAGAGTTGTCTCATTGGAAATCATACCACATCTTCTATTTTATATTTACATGTAAATAATGCATAACATTGCAAGTCAATGAACCATGGCAGAAAAAGGGGGAGTAAATTGATCTCCATGTGTTGTTCTTCAGGTCTCAAGTTCACATGGTGTTAATTCGAACTAGGTTTATTACATCTATAATACTAAAATTACGAGGTCCAATTTGTCAGCCGTCATCACGTAAAAACGACGAATCAAATAATTCAGCTTTATATATAACTAATATAGTACAAAGGTGTAGATTAAAAATTATACCACTCCAGGACCTTTTGTTTTCCACGTAATTAATATTGCTAATAATTAAGAAGTTCCGGGTCGAGTCCGATACCGATACCAATAGTATATTCACCTGTTACCTATTACCTTATCTGTACGTTCGGTATCTAACAGGTGCACCATCAAACGGTGTATTTAGGATTATGCTATATACACGGATCATGCATTTTTGTAATCTCAGGGTTGACACTACTAAATTCAATCATTGTCAAATTGTTACCTAAAGTAGTATTTTAATCAGTAAGACTTTCTAAGATAACAATACGAATACTAAAATTCTGGACTAAAAATAAGGTGTATATAGGAACCGTTCTCAATTTGTTAGCGAACATTACATAAAACAGTGAATCAAAGAATTCAACTTTATTTATAACTAACATAGGACAATGCTATTGATTAAAAAATAATCCATTCCAGGACCTTTTGTTATCCAAATAATTAATATTACCAATAATTGATAAGTTCCAGTTCGACGGGTTCAAACAGAAAGATTTGAAAGCAGAGAAAACTGTGTATCTTATAATCGGCATGACTTTATCAGATAAAAAATAATACTAAAATAAGACTTGCGCATAGTTATATACTTTAATTCAGTCACGGACCCGCGATATCACGGGTGTGTTCTAGTTATCATTTTTAACAATATGCAAATATCGGTAGGATGAATGTTAACTAATCAAAGATCATTGGATAAAAATTGTACACGTAACTTTAAGTAACAGGATTTACTTGTGATCCCACTCATTTATGTGTCAAAATTAGAAAATGACTGTCAGGGCAAATAAAAGCAGCAGAAGTATAATATTGTTCAAAAGTCATAAAAAGATTGAGAAAAACAAAGAACAACAGAAATACTGAAGTGCAACAAAAACAAACGTCAACATAAATTTGAATTCCTTAACTTTCTAATATCTTCAGTCTGACAAGTCCCTTGCCATTTCGAATTGGGAAAGTATTTGAACGTATTTAGATTATCATTTACGAACAGTAAGTTCTTGGTGTCAATTCAAACTCCAAAACGTCCATCACCATGGAATAAAGTTTAACATATAACCCTAAAAGATAAAAATTTAAAAAAAAATGCACAACTCTCACAAGTTATTCAAACCAATCATGCACAAATGATATTAGGATGAACACCATACTCAATATACATTGTAGTACACAATTCTATTCTTCAGCCGATATTGTTTTGTTGAATGATGCTAGAGTATATAGCCAATAGTTTATCTGTTTAGATAATTTGTCATCAAATATGACAAGCTTTGTATCAACTGAGTCGTAAAACAATATGAATAAAGGATGATAAAAGATCTGCTGGGTATTGAAAAATTAAAATGTGTGTAGGGGAAAAGTCTCTGAGCATTTTGAATGGACAGGTACGTAACAATTATGATAAAGCTGTCGGGAAAAGTTTATAAGAAAAAAATAAGATATCTTTATTTTGAGTGTATTTGAAATGTAAAAAGTAAAATCACAAAAATACTGAACTCCGAGGAAATTTCAAAACAACATTTACCTAATCAAATGGCAAAATCAAATGATAAAACACATTAAACGAATTGACAACAACTGTCATATTCCTGACTATGTACAGGCATTTTCAAATGTAAAAATTAGTGCATTGGACCTGTAAGCTATTAAAAATATTGAGTTTTTATACATAATATACAACCATCCTTATTGGTGTATATCTCGTTTTTGCTGTTGGTTCCATCTTATCTGTTTGAATAATTAGATTAATCAATTACTTTAATAACATTAGAAAAACGAATTTAACTAAACCTCCCCATACGCATTTTTACAATAAATGTCTCTTCCTTGTTACTTGAGGCCCTAACATTTAAAAATTTTACACTTATTAAAAATTAAAGGCCCTTGAGCGAATACTTATATTGGACATGTGGAAGGGGGTGAGGGGGATGAAGACAACATGGTCACTGTTCAATTTTAAGTAAAAATTATATATGTGTATGTTAACTATACTGATTATTAGAAATATGTTATACTTATTGAGGTCTCTAACTTAATATTATATATATGGTAGCTGTTGCTAAAGTTCATATAATATAAAAACTTTGGGAAAGTTATCAAATTCTAACCTTTTATAACTTTTAATAGAAGACAGCTTATGTGTTAACTGGGAAGTTTTGATTATGTTAGTTTAGTCGAGTCTAGGGAGATTTGTTTTCGTTTTGCTTTTTGCATCTTGTTTTCTTCCAGACTGTATACAAATATTCATAATAAAATTTGAAACGCTTGAAAAATAATTTGCCTCAGAACAATCACTATGAGGCAATATGATATTGACCATCATGACCTATATTTCACTTCTTATCTCACGTAAAAAAAACACTTTTATTTTTGTTTCATGATCAGTGATAGATTATCTTTTAGCATATACCTTTTTTGGGAAGTAGGTGCATCAACATAAGTCATTGTTTTAATTCCGTTATGACCAATAACCTCAGCACCAACATATAACCTTAATCGTTGAAATAAAGTTCTTTTTTTTAACTGAATTATCTGTAGACATAGACTCCTTGACGTGGAGGATTAACACCACTACAATACAAGTCCAGAACTTATGCTTTTGACGGAAACGTATGATATTTTGTTTAAAAACGTATATTTTAACAAAACGCATTTGACTAACAGGTTGAACAACGGATGTTCTTAAACCCTGCTGACTGTCATTGGCGATTGCCAAATAAATTGATCCCCAAATGTATCAATATGGATCTGAATATTAGTTTAATACCAAACAGAAAACAATAATGTTGCGGAAAAGATGGTATACCACAAACATGAGGTTTCAAAATTTGGTCACCATATCCGGATTTCGACAATCAATATCTCTTCATTGATGTTAGGGATCATATTGGAAGACCATATGATTTACCTCAACTAAGAATACACTCTTGAATTTTAAAAAGTCGAAATAATATGAACGGATCATATGTATTAACTCGAAAGAAAATATAACACAAACACAAACGAAAAAATATAAATAAGTATAAATTGAAAACAACGTTCAAACCTATGATTGCGTTGGATAAAAACCGCAATTTTTACACGTGTGCATGTAAAACAAGTTTCTTGGTAAAGGGGTCTAGCGAATTTGACTAACAGGTCGAACAACGCATGTTCTTAAACCCTACTGACTGCCAATGGCGGTTGCCATATAGATATATAAGTCTTATGATTTGCACCTAGGTACTATTATAATATGGTAATGTACGAATATGATGTTATAAAATCGTGTTGACAAATGCATATAGGTGTAATACCACCAAATCATGGTACGTCACATCCGGTTGCATACGAAAGTAGGCCTATAAAAATATTCCCTTGAATTTGACAGTTGTAGAAAATTAACCCTGCATTTCAATCCACTTAAATTTTTCTGAGTCGTAAATATGTATGTTGGGTGTCTGAAAGCATCATTCTTTTTTTATTTGATGGTCTTATAAAATATTTTGGAACGTTAAGGTTACATAGTTACTAAAGCAGGTAACCAGTAAATAACAGTGTAAAAATTGGGTTGTCTACCCTCGGCGGTGGTTACTTTCTTATATGCAATGAAATGTAGTGTGAAATTTTCACTGTATCACTGGAAAGGATTAAACTTTACACATGCAAAGTATTTCTTTGGTTGAAAAAAAGGTAAATACTGTACGATTTTTTTAAAAGTGCCAATTTAACAAAGACTAATAGGGAAAAATCAATGGTGGTATTACACCTATATATATATATTATAGCTATATATAAATGTATAAATACAATCATTACTTAATTGACAGTTGATATTACTTACAGCAAATACACTGAGTTGGTAGGTAAAGGTTAAATATTTTGTTAGCTTGCATGCTGGCTGAACCACGAAGTTATTAAAAGTTAGGTTTACTACCCTCCCCCAAGAGTAGACAAGTCCGACAGATAACCAATATATATGTCTGTAGGAAAAGGCTACTCCGAAAGAAGGGTAGTATAGTTAACCTTATAATAACTTCACGGTTCAGCTAACAAGCAAGCTAAACAAAAAATATTACCTTCACCTGCACACTCAATGATGTAACCGTAAAGTCAATTAATACCTTATTCGATTTATTGACACTTAGATGAAATATCAGTAGCTTAAGTATGGCATATAAATAAAGGCAACAGTAGTATACCGCTGTTCAAAACTCATAAATCCAGGGACAAAAAACAAAATCGGGGTAACAAACTAAAACCGAGGGAAACGCATTAAATATAAGAGGAGAACAACGACATAACACCGAAACGTAACACACACAGAAACGGACCAAGCATCAGACAAAACACCACGAGAATAACAAATATAACATGAAAACCAAATACATGAATTAGGGATAGACAAGTACCGTGCCACGTCTGATCTCAATATCTCAAAAATAAGAGAAAACACAAACGACTCAACGTTAAAATGCAACACACACAGAAACGAACAATAATATAACAATGGCCATCTTCCTGACTTGGTACAGGACACTTTTAAAGGGGAATAAAAGTGGTGGGTTGAACCTGGTTTTGTGGCATACTATACATAATTAGTCGATCTTATTCCTTCTTTATACAGCCATTATTGCAACAAATTTGACATGTGTTTTAGTTGACTAATGCAATAATAGTTTCCTTGATCAAATAATTTCCTTGGTTTCAATGACACTGAACAATAGAAATCTAACAGATATTGACAAATTATCAAAATGAAAACCTAATTTTTATGTCCCATTTATGGGCATTATGTTATCTGGGCTGTGCGTCCGCTCGTCCGTTCGTTCGTCTGTCCCGCTTCAGGTTAAAGTTTCTGGTCAATTTGAAAGATAAAGTCCAATCAACTTGAAACTTAATACACAGGTTCCCTATGATATTATATTTCTAATGTGAATAGCAAATTAGAGTTTTCCCCGATTTCACGGTCCACTGAACATAAAAAATGATAGTGCGAGTGGGACATCCGTGTACTATGGACACATTCTTGTCTACAGCTAATTTGCATGTATTTTATAATTTTCTGTTTATCGTATTTTGACTGAAATCAAATATCCAAATCCATTCTGATCTAATTTTTGTCTCGGCTAGGAGTAAGTCGCAGAATGCATGACGTATTATGCTAATATATGGTCAACAGCGGAAAAAACTATCTGCGTACACTTTTCATTTTAATTGAAGAACTGGATGTGTCATACATTGTACATGTATATAGATTACTTATTTTGCGAAGTATCCCTCTGCCAAATGAGTGCTAGTGATTGATCAACTAAGGAAAAAGAAGCAATATATATATCAGTAAATTTATTCTGTCTCAGGAAATTCCTACCCTATTATATGAACCCAACGGTGAAATATTGAATAAATGTATGTATTCTAAAGTGACCGATGTAAACTGACAAAAAAAAGACATTCTCATGCTATTCAAAATTTAATACAAAATATACGTTTCCTAATATTCTATTAATGATAGGAAGAAGGAAAATTTAAATTATTATTGTTTCCGTGTATTTAAAATGCAATCTGCTTAGTACTTAATCAGTCGACCAATTTATCAGGTGAGTGTATTTTAAGGACGTTGGGTTGCTTTCTGTATGTTGATAAATTTTAATGTTATACATTTAATTGTGAATGAATAAATATCCTTTTTCTACACAGTATAAGACTTTATCCTAATTATTCATTTGATTCAGAGACAAAAGATGTTACCACTTTTTGATCATTTTACAGACATTTTTCTATAAACATTATACGACCGAGAATACAATATGGGAAACAGACATTGGAAAAGTTATCCACTCAAGATTGAGATTCTTTTCGGTTTCTTATTTTCGTTTCTATGTGTGTTGCATTGTCGTTTGTGTTTTGTTGCACTTCAGTGTTTCTGTTGTTTCGTTATTTTCCTCTAAAAGTTGAAGAGTTTCCCTCGGTTTTAGTTTGTAATCCGGACTTGTTTTCTCTTAATCGATTTATGACTTTTAAACAGCGGTATAATACTGTTGTCTTCATTTAATCCCCCAAAAGTACTGCGTAAATTCAAGTAGATAATATAACTAAATCGAACTTATCATTGTTGAATGAAATACATTCTTTTGAAAGGCTTGTATTCTTCAGTACATGGCCCAAAAAAAGCTATAATACCAACTACTCAATAAAGTTTAACAGAATAAGTCATGCATGGCGTTTTCAATTTATTTTCAATCTATGAGTTTGACAGTCCCTCTGGTATCTTTCGTCCCTCTTTTGCCAAAGATTGTCTATTCGGTAAGTAAAAGTATAAAATGGTTGACGGATGATCTGAGAACAACTAAAATTCCTATACATTTGTATAATGCCTTAAGAAGAAAAATTCTATTGGGCCAATTTGGGCGACCTCAGAGTATAACAAAAATAATTAAAAGCAATTACTAATAGAAAATTAAAAAAACAACAACAACAAAAACCATTAGATTCTCATAATCAATAAATACAGAGATTCATTCCTAGAACATGTTGAAATGAAAACAAAAAAGTATAACAAAAAAATAAAAAAATTCTCGTAAATTAAAAAATGAGTAATCCGTAAAAAACTGACAAAATCAAAAGTTATCATCCAAAGGAACAAGTGGAAACCAATTGTCACAATCCTAACATGGTACCGACATTCACCGAGGTATGTCAAGGTGTGTATGTTATTTATTTATGACCAAGGCAAATGTTTATATACCATTACCATATTTCATAAATTTAATATACCCAATTTAAGTTAATGAGGAAAAATTATAAGCATATTTAAGACAGTGCACTAAAGGTTGCATTTCTGTAAATATTGACAATGCAATTTCCCATAGGAACTCCTTTTACGGCTAAAACTGTACCACTTTTACTATGAAGTTTTGAAAAAAAAATCTTACCCTAGAATTGAAAGTTCATATGCACCATAATTTTTTTCAAAGGTCAAAATATAGGGCTGTGCGGCATATTTTTAAAGTTTATATGCCCTGAACTTCTCAGAGTTTAAACTAACACTAATTTTCTTAACTACCCCTACCTCGAATGAAAGGTCACCACAGATTTCAATGTAAACAATATGCACGGGTATATTTACTGGTAACATTCCCAAGTTATGTCTCTGTGAGATGGAACACAGAGTGCATAACAGGGAACCAGTTTGTAAACAAAATTAATTTTCTACGAATATTCAAGATCTCCCCAAAAGAGGCGTGTTTTGAGAAACAGCTGTATTTACAAAGTGCAACCTATAATGTTTTCAATTATTACATTTGCCAAGTAGAATACGTAGTTGTTTATAAATAAATGGATGATCTGTGGACATTAATAAAATTATTTTGAGGTTGCTCTTAGAAGGCCTTCATTACGTTACATTTGGAACATATTTTTTAATGTGTACATTCTTTTCTTTTCAGATCATCGAAAATGCGGTCTTTTCTAAGAATAATATGTGTTTTGTTATAAACATATCTATGCTTACAAATTGGACAAACAGCTCCGTGCAAATTTGACGAGCGATGCCAGTGTAGTAATACGAAACATGGGTATGTAGATGTGGATTGTTCGTTGAAAAACATAACAAAAATTCCAAATTTACCTGAGTCTATCGTATTTCTAAACGTATCCCACAATTTGATTGAACGCATCAGCAAAGGAACATTCGAAGCTGCTAAACATCTCTTGACACTAGACTTGTCATTTAATAGCTTGTCATCTATAAACCTCACAACATTTGCTGACCTCAAGAGATTACGTTACCTTTCTCTAGACAATAATGAACTTGTTTACAGCAACCGCACTTTTCCAGTAGGTATTTTTAAACAATTGAAATCTCTTTCACATTTAAGTTTGAAAAATAACAATCTTTGGTCTTCATGCTGTAACAGTTTTCCAGATAAAACAATTTCAGATTTATCTGATCTAGAAACGCTGGAATTAGATGTACCTCCAATTAAAGTGAACAATACTTTCGGGGAAGGATATAATAACCTAACTAAACTGAAATCGTTGGTATTAGGGAACAATCTTCTCTTTGACATGACAAGTACTACATTTATTAATACCAGAAATCTGCAAAATATTTCACTTCATGGAATTTCCGGAATATCATTTACAATTGGAACATTCCGTCGCTTAAGATACCTTAAGCATCTCGAAATTACGTTCGATTCAAAAGTAGTAGATGGAATAAAGTCGCCGATAGAGAATATGGCGGGAGATCTAACATACACCTCAATCGAAACGTTAAAACTGGGCCGGTCATTACTACCTTTAAGCAAATTTCCGTTATGTATTCTTAATAAAAAACTGTATACTACAAACATAACTGAAATATACATCACAGACAACGTAGACTCCGCAGGATACTCTAAGAATTGTGTTGATGCTCCGTCGCCAAGTCTAAAAATTTTAGATTTAACAAACAATGGTCTTACTCGTTTTATGTTTGATATAAGAACCATTACTCGACTCAACTTAAAACAAAATTTACTCGGTGCATTTTTATCGAAGCATAGTTATTATAATTATGATGTGAAGAAATCTTCCATCATTAAATATATTGATATATCTCAAAATGATATAAAAGAACTTTCACCTTTCATTTTTCATTATCAGCCATCTTTAAAACATATTGATTTAAGTAACAACAAAATACAAGACATCACATTTAGATTTTCCCATTTGGAGGAACTCGAGTTTCTGAATCTCTCTTGTAACGAAATCAAGAATTTTGATACAAAAACTATGCGTGTTATGAACAAATTATTTGTAAACAAACCGCTTACTATAGACCTTTCTAAAAATACATTGCAATGTACATGCAAGACAATTTCTTTTTTACGGTGGATGATAGAAAGTAATGTTATATTTGTTGACCTTCAAGAGTATACCTGTACTTTAGAGGATAGTAGCATAATTAGGATGAATCCGTTTCAACACAAAGTCCTTCAGTTAGAGAAATCTTGTAAATCGTACCTAGGACTGATAACAGGTGTATCTTTAGCACTCTTAGCTATTATTATGACTGTTACCGGAAGTTTAATGAAGTTTAATGTATCGATATCGGTGGAAAATACGATACATGTACTATATGACAAAAGGAAAGTACAGCTATCAGAACATATCGCCCACTGACGACGATGAATATACGTATGATGCATTTATATCATACTCCGATGATGATAGAAGCTTTTTCCTTAAAGACTGCATTGAAAAACTTGAAAAAGAAGAAAACTTCAGGCTATGCATACATCAACGTGATTTTATGCCCGGACAAGACATCACTGTAAACATAACAAATTGCATCCATACAAGTAGATCAACAGTCTGTTTGATAACAAGAAAGTTTCTCGAGTCATATTACTGCATGTTCGAGTTCAACATGGCACGTATGGAGAGTATTTATTCACGAGATGGAAGGAACATTTTATTCCTTATGTTTTATGAACAAATTTTGCCTAAAGAACTTCCACTAGTCATGCTAGAACTAGTCCAGAAAGAGTCCTACATTGAATACCCCAATGACGAACAAGGAAATGTTGTTTTCTGGGAGAAAATAAAAAAATCTTTAACAACAAACGTTAGAGCATGAGTATTTTCGACAAATAAAAACAGAAAGGTTCATGTTTCATTTTGCCATCAATAGAATAACTCATCATCTCGAGAATATTAATTGTTTTGTTCAAAGTTTTGTGAACTGCATTCTCTTCAGAATCGTTCATCTGTTTTTGTTTATAGCAAAAAGTATTGTTTTTCTTCTCGTCTTTAGTTTAAATTATATGATAACATTGGTTTATACTTATTAGTCAACAAAGCAATGGTCGTATGCGCAAAGTGGAAGCCAAATATATGAACGAACTCAAATTTATCTCGTGGATTATTAATTATCAAAACTGGATGTATAGGTTAATGCCTCTATGTTTGCCAAAGAACATAAAATACGTATGTATGATGTAAGTTGGTAGTTGCTAAGTTAAGACGAATCGTAGAGATAACCTTGGAAGAAAAAGTTGTAGTCATAAGTTTAATTTTATGGTTTTCTTTTTATACATTTTTATAATTATTTTCCCCCGTTTATTTTAGTGGTAATTCTATATTCTTGATGAGAACTGTGTTTTTTAGCAATCTTTCTTTTCGGTTTTGCAAAGAATGTAAATAAAGGTCTGAGTAAAATCATTTTTCTACCAATAATTTCAGATTCATATGACAATTTGTTCGAATATTCCTTATTTTGTATATAAGGGGAAGACAATAATTATAATTATGAAAACGCATAACAATAAATCGATTAAAAAGACATAATGGACAGGCGTTAGTTGATTAACAAGAAAAAAAAAATACAATTTGCAATTCATATATATCTCATACCACATCTTCCTATATTTATATAGTCTGTATATAGGTGGTCTTCGGCTGTTTTTTTTTACTTCTTGAACAGGTTGTTGTCTCTATGACAAATTTCCCATTTCCCTTTTCAATTTAGGTATTTTAAATGGTTGGCTCATAATTCTTATCAGAAATGCTCTCATTGTTTTAAATTATAATCGTGATCATATCAATTAATGTATAAAGTTATGTAAATAGAGTGGTGAGATCATTATAAAATATTTGTATTTGTAATGTTATCTTGTATCATAGAGAAATGTTAGGGAAGGTAAAATTTCCTTTAATAGGTTGCTAAACTTTCCCGTGTAATCAAATGGTCTTCATTTGAAATTTTTGTGATAAGTATCAAATCTCTAATCAATAGTTTAAATAAATTGTTTGTTTCTGTTGTTTTTTTTGCATTGAAATATGTTATACAAACATTAAGTTATTGCTACAGAAAACTTTGATGTATAGTTAAAGAATAAACAGAATTTAAAGATTGTCTAATAATCAAAAGCCATTCCTCAGTTGTACATTGATAAACGAGCCAACCAAAATCTTAACTATTTAATATGAATATAATTCTAGTCCTTAACGCTATTTCTCTACTGTAAAAAGTAAAATCACAAAAATATTGAACTTAGAGGAAAATCAATTCGGAAAGTCCATAATCTCATGGCAAAATCAAATAACAAAACGCATCAAAAACGAATGGACAAGAACTGTCATATTCCTGACTTGGTACAGGCATTTTCAAATGTAGAAAATGGTGGATAAAACCACCATAAACCATTGCCTCTACAAATATTTTCGAATAAGCTCAATTCAGCTAGTGATGAAAACCAGATTTGAATTCTTAAGAAGTAAATCTATACCCAAATCTCCAATTATCAGGTTTTCAATTTTGCAGTAAAAAGTAAAAAATATCACCTTTTGTTCTACGGAACTCTACACTGCTACTTACCATGCAGAATTAAAGGATCGACAACTTCGTCTCATGAAACACAGCAATTTCTACAAAAATAAATATTCATTTCTCCGAAGATGATGTTATCAGCATTTAATTGACAACATAATAGTTGAGCTTAAAGAATATCAATGGTATCGCCAGCCCAGTAGTCAGCACTTTGGTGTTGGCATGAATATCAATTATATGGTCATTCTTTTTTAAATTTCATGTTTACAAAACTTTGATTTTTTCGAAAAACTAAGGATTTTCTTATCCCAGACATGGATTACCTTAGACGTATTTGACACAATATTTTGGAATTTTTGGATCCTCAATGCTCTTCAACTTTGTACTTGTTTGGCTTTATAACTATTTTGATATGAGCGTCAATGATAATTTTTATGTACATGAAACGCGTGTCTGGCGTATAAAATTATAATCCTGTTACCTCTGATAACTATTTACACCACACGATCGATGCCAATGCTTGTGGAAGTTTCTTCCCCGAGAGTATCACCAGCCCAGTAGTCAGCACTTCGGTGTTGACATGAATATCAATTATATGGTCATTTTCTTTTTATTATAAATTTCCTGTTTACAAAACATTGCATTTTTCGAAAAACTAAGGATTTTCTTATCCCAGATATGGATTATCTTAGACGTATTTGACACAATATTTTGGAATTTTGGGTCCTCAATTCTCTTCAACTTTGTACTTGTTTGGCTTTATAACTATTTTGATATGAACGTCACTAATGAGTCTTATGTAGACGAAACGCGCGTCTGGCGTATAAAATTATAATCCTGGTACCTTTAATAACTATTAGAGGGTTGATGGTTAAAAAGAGAAGGTATTCTAGTAAGTACTATTTGTGCGCCTTCGGCTTGTAATTGTACTGATACGAAACAGATGGTCTTCCTAAAGAAAAAGAAAAGCATCTTATAATGTTCTTTATATTCACTATGTAACTGTATGACCTATATTTCAGTAAAATCCTCATATATCCTTGAAATTAAGGAGAGGACCGAAACTAAATGGTCGACTTTATATGTGGACATTGTCTTTGAAATTGATTTAGATAGACGACTTCAAACTAGAATCTATTACAACGTGAGGATTTCAACTTCCCATTTCGTAACATTGAAATACCTTCTGCTTTCATCCTACAGAGTTTACATATCTCATGTAATACGCTACGCTCATGCATGTTCACATCATATGGACATCATTAACAAGGATGCGCTCCATGCACAAAAATTGCTCCATCAGAGGTAGGAGAAAGAAATCCTATATCGACACTTAAAATGTTTAACTGTCCACACTACGAGTTGGTTGACAGATTCGATGGGTCTCATCTAACTAGTGATCTTAAATAAGCAGAATAGTTATCTGAATCTTTAAATTACGGATTGTGTCATATTCTCGTGTGTGACATTTCGATTGATTGAGGTTCGCATTGTTGGTGATGGAAATACATTAAGCAGGAGACTCTTATCCTGTGGTCGAACTCAACTACTTTCTATTTTTTATTGGTAATTTTATGTTTGTTTCGTCAGCCAGATACTAACGCATTACTCATCTAAACTATAAAAGGTTAGACCTACACATCAACAAGACAAATGCGAATATTAGGTGTCCATTGATAAAAACGACAAACAACTGAGATACTTTTGTTCAAATCATCGCATTTTTAAAATAATTCCTCTTCTTTCCATCAGCTTAAATACCTCTCGCATATATATTCTAAACCCCCTTTATTTTGTTAATGAGAAAGATTGGATTGCTGTTCTCATTAATGTCAACCACATAGCTTCTTTTAACAATTATGCATGCGTATTTTAAAATGATTTATTAATAGTAAGCATAACAATTATCAAATTACAAATTAAAAGAATTTCAGATATTTAATGTGCATCATTCATGTGTTTGTCGAGAATGTCTTTAAATACATTTGGTGAGGTTTGTTTATCTGAACATTCAATTCAAATGCAGAAATATTTTATCTGCTTTACTGATCATGATTTAAAAATGCTAAAAGTCTTAAGACTAAAGTTTCCATTCAAGCATCATAAACACTTAACATTATTGGTGATCAGATAAATAAAGGCACCAGAAGTTTATCGCTGTTCAAAGGCCTTAAATCAATTAAGATAAAACAAAATCAAGGGACAAACATCAGATATGAGAAAACAGTTTGAACAACAGACACACTGATGTTAAAATGAGGTATATAAACTCATCATAGATTCCAGGATTAAATTTTGTATTTGCGCCAGACGTGCGTTTCGTCTACAAAAGATTCATCAGTGAAGCTCTAATCCAAAAAAGTAAAAAAGATCAAATAAAGTACGAAGTTGATGAGCATTGAGGACTAAAAGCTAAGGTTATCTATTTCTGTAGTTGCAAAGCCTTAGTATTTCAAAAATTCAAAAGTGACAAGCCAGTAAAATCTTGCTTTACGGACATATACAGAATTCAATTATTTCATATACAAA
The DNA here is from genome assembly GCF_965363235.1 of Mytilus galloprovincialis. NCBI lineage: Eukaryota > Metazoa > Mollusca > Bivalvia > Mytilida > Mytilidae > Mytilus > Mytilus galloprovincialis. The sequence continues at coordinate 71,684,217 of NC_134840.1, read as the reverse complement.
GTAAAGTTAAATTATTAGTTAAAGCATCTAAGAAACAAACCTAACCGCAACAACTTAACATTGACTACCAAGCCATGAAAATAAGGTAAAGATCAGATAAGCCCTGCTTGACGGATATGTGTACTTACAAAAGTTCCGGACATCAAATATAGTTCACATATTGCACAAGAAATTACAATGCTTAGGGTTCTTTGAAATGCAATTAAAATCAAGTGAACCCAGTTGTTGCAATGAACCAGTATTTCAATTACAATAAGTTAAAAAATTCATGAAAAAATCTTTAAGTAGTCATTTAACCTCAGAAATGAGATCAAGGGCAATGAACATATGACAAATAGGAACATTGGAACATGAGGTACCGGTAGCTAACCAAATCTTCTGACTTCGGAAATAAACAGCTTGATGAAAATGATTTTAATTCCATTATAACCACCGGGTTAGCATCCATTTTCGCGCGTTATGTGTCTTTTAGGGGAAGTAAAAATTGAAACAATAGTTTTAAGCTGTTGATTGGCTTCTTTTCTTTTTCTTTCTGACTTTGACAGATTTTAATAAATCTTGTAAAAATGCAATGAAATTATTACTTTCCGAAACAAAACGCATACGATGACAGGAGTATAGTTGTCGCATTAGCTGTCATACCGCATCTCCTCCTTTTTTATATGATACTTAAAACCTTCAGTGATCTTCACAATTTCGAAACCTGATTATTTTCAGGTTCACACATTTTAAATGATTTCAGGGAGTTGTAATGTCTTTGATATTGTTTTCAAATAATTGATTACTATTACAGTGTCATTGTACAAAAATAAAAATTCATGTCATATATTTTCATCTACAATGTATGATCAGTATTTCCTGCATGCAATAAAAATATGTTTGTACATTTTTGTCAATACCTTCGCTCAACTATATAGTTACACTTAATATGTCACAGAAAATAGCAATGATGCAAAATGTTTGAAAACCTATGTAAAAAGATAATGTTTGCTTCTTGGTAAGGATAAATAAAGAAAAGTTGTTCGTATGCAAGAAATTTATAGAGTATTATTCTCATCATATCATAGACAGAATGCATAGAAATAGTTATAAATGCAACAAATTTTAAAAACAAAACAAAACAGCAAAAAATGGTTTGAGATAAACACAATCAAAATAAGATAAAACCCACTATATACATCTAAAACCAAGTACTAGTCTACATCGATGTAAAGGGGTATTCTATATCGAATATAAATGTAACTAAATTATGGACGGATTTCATTACGTATATCCCAACTGTAATGACTACTTATATCACAACTGAAATGACAGACATTTTCCCCAAATGAAATTGTCTAGCACACCAACATTGAAATACAAATACAATATATATTTATAAATCTCAAATTGGAACATGAAAAAATTGTATATATTATGTTTGTCTCATAAAAACAATTAACGGTAACGAGACAATCTTTCAGTTGATTTGTTAACACGTTTTATAACTGTAATGGCATACTAAATAGACAGTTTCATTTGAACCTTTAAGCGAATTATTCAAAACCTGTGTGAATATGTCTACTTACATTTATATCACAATTAAAATTATATAAAAACGAAAAGCTCATCTTTGTAAATTTATGACTTGTGCATTTCAAATGCATGCCCAAAATATCCACATAGACTTGTTTCTGTTATTGATTCATGATAAATGGCACACAAACTTCTTAAATTAGGCAGACCTGCTGCCATCTGTTGGTTGAAAGACATACAAAAGACAAAAAACGAAAATTCAATTAATGTGTGACATCCTTCATTCGATCTTAGTAAATTTATGTATAGGTTACTATGTTTAGCAATTGTAACATATATCTTATGAAGAAAACACAATAAAATCCTTCAAATGTTTTGCAAAACAAGTGTGACATCTATCCTCCACACCCTCCACACCCTCCTCCGCATCCTCCTCCACACCCTCCTCCTCCGCATCCTCCTCCACATCCACCGCCATCACCACACCCGCCCCCATCACCTCCATCACCAAAGTCACCACCATCCCCATTATCTCCGGCTTCAAAATCCCCGACATCATTATCATCATATCCGTAATGTCCATTGTCGTGATCACAGTCATAGTAATTATTCTCCATGTTACCTCCACGACTTCCAAAATTGCTCCAACTTCCCCAGTATCCACCATATGGATGCGGTCCCCAGCCCCAACCATACCCCCATCCATAGCCTGGACCGTATCCACCAATACCATAGCCTAATGCACCTCCTAAAAGCATTCCTAAAAAAATAAAGTGAAATTAAAACTAGTTTAATCAAACGTGTTTCAATGATGCCTTTGTATTTGTTTTACAACACAGTAATGACACATTCGACGATTAAAATAGCAGTGTTTGTAAATGTATAAAAAGGTTCCTATAATTTATCACGAAAAAAAATATTTAGGAAACCTTTTAACATCTTCCATGTTTGAATCGGAACTTTCGTCACAATCATAATTACAATGAATGTGTATTATGGTATCAAAACGTTTTTTATTGCTCAAAAAGAACAAATGGTTTTTCAACTTAGTAACGTCTTCTCCAAACATTTATATCAAAGTATAAAAAATATACTTCTAAAAAAGGCTGACCTGGCATGTTTAGTTGCTAAGGAATAAACACAAATTTCAAATATATATATATATCAAAACCAATCTGCATACAAAACATTGTAGACCAGCCATACATAGTCGCCGAGGAACATAGCGCTACACAGATTTTGTTAAATACCAAATGATAATGTTTGGTTTGAATTTTTTTTAAAAGGTATTAAAAACAGTTTTGTTTACACCACAAAGATATTTCTTTATTTCTATCAATTGATTGTTACATTTTCTTCTGCAAGACTAATTTTAAGCTTCTTTTAGAGTATAAATAAAATTCACAATTAGATTGAAATAATACATGATATAACATCAATCTAATAGGTTTATATTATTAATCTAACTTATTCCTACTCCTTTGTGTAACACATTCTTTTTGTAGAAACAGTTTTTGTTTATGCAAGGCCTTTATGCTTTCTCTATATATAACGATATTTTCATACATCTATGACGTTCAAAGTCCATGGCAATGTCATTCCTGGTAAAATCATTATATTATATCCCAAAAAGCAACAAATTCATTATTTATCTTTGATTGTATGTATTTAGTAAATGAGAGGTCTATATCCTAACCATTGACAGAAAAAAAATCCTAGGTATATAGAAACGATCATGTCAAATATCGATTCTAATGCCACATTGTTTGTAACGTTCATTTTGATTAGATAACGTCACCAATTGTCATGGCATCAATTCGCAATGCTATGAAAAGTACGTACAAGCGCAGGCGACGTATGACAGACTTTATATGTATGACTGACGTTGTTTTCTGTGGGTTTCATTAGAATGGAGATAACAATATTTTATTATAGTCGCCAGTAAGCTTAATTTGCGACCATCAAATCAACAATTATAACACAATATAGTTATCTCCTAATTCTTAATAAATATCGTTAAAGCTTAACAAACGATTATTTCATCAAAACTAATTCCTGCTTCAACTTACCAGTTGCAAAGTCATTATTGTCACGATGTCCTCCTCCTCCTCCACCATTCTGTACTACAACAGATGTGTGACCACCTCCTTGACCTTATTTGGTAATATATCAAGAAATGAATAAATTCATTATTCTTATTAAATTTATGTTTGATGTCACAAGTCTTCGGTTGGCTGAAAAAAATCTATCAGCTCTCAGGCCGTAATTAGTAATATATCAATATATAAATGAAATCATTATTATTATATTATTCAATTTTAGATGTGACAAGTCTTCTGATTGGCCGAAAGTTTATTTCTCTATCAGTTCATAGACATAATTTTGTCATGTAACATTCAGATCATCAACGTTGTTCATGATTTACTCTATAAAATTGAATTGAGAAATAATTTATACGGAATGGTTAATATTTTTTTCTGTCTATTCGAAATAACCTAAAAGATGTGTAGAACACTTTTAAATAATCACTGTTCTTCAGTGTGCATCACATTTTTAGTGTTATTTCATCATATACAGAAAAAATAATATACTTGTAGTAATTCTTTAAATAATATTATTTAAAAGTAATTTTTTTATATGTTGTAATTAATATTTGAGGATCTTTTGATACATTGAAAATTTACCCATTTGTCAGAAAATGAACTTTTGAACTGCCACTTCATAAGAATTTTTCAACTGGATAATTTGTGACTGTCAGTTATATAAAATCATCTGGACTTTTAGTTACTCCATGGCCAGCAAATTGACACAAAGATACCACTAAATACATGATAGGGTGGAAGATATCAAAAGGACAATCATAAACACACAAAAAAGTTAAATGACGAACAGATATTAAACAGTTTACAAAACACTACACGGAAAACTAAAGACGGAATACTGTAAACCAACTTACTTTCGCAGATACTTTATTTCGCGTTTTACCCTTTCAAGTCTATTTCGCGGATATTTAATTTCGCGATTTTCTAATTTCTGGATATAGTTTAATAAGGAAAGATCTAAGTTTGACATATTCGCGACGATTTATATTCGCGTTATTTTTCTACTCGCGAAAGTCGCGAAAATAAGTTGGTTTACAGTAATACGAACCCGAGCAAAAGACGGTTAGATCATTTACTTATTTATATATTAATATCTAAATATTACTTGTTGAGACAAAGAGAACAGGATTGTGGTTTCATAATTGATTTCCATGGTCACATTTATTCCATAACGGTCAACCAAATCATGATGACTTACACACACATTTTGGAAGGATGATTTTGATAAATCATATAATTGCAATCTAGATGAACAGAAAAAAACACTTTCAAGTATTTTTTTTATCATATTTCTGATTAAGTTGGCCTGACAAACCTGTCTTACTTGACGAAAAGCTGAATTTCGACAAGGATTCCAGATTTATGGTTATGAATAAGACCAAGAAGACTGTATCCAAAATATATTGTTTAAAGCATTCAATAGCTGAAAAGTTCCACATCAACGAATACATTGTTTATCTTTTGTTTGTATTTACTTACCATTCTGTCTTTGTCTTCCTTGCTGGTTAGGTGGATAGCCATTATTTGTTTGTGGGTAAGCTAAAAAAAAAGAGAGAACAGTATCATAAAAGAACATATCTTAATTTAATCTATAATCTTTACTTGTTTTGATTCCACTTGCAATTCAAGCATTGCCTAGAATGAAAATGTATACTCTTAGTTATGTGAATGATGATTAAAACTATCCGAGATGCAGACAAAATGTAAAATATTTTCCTAAAATAGTGATTTTCGACCTATAATAGTGTTTTACATAAGAATTTGAAAGCTATGATAGATATACTTAATCTTTTAGCAGGCGAACATTGTGAGCAATATAAATCTACAAATCAGCAGATAATACGAATGTTATTGTGAAAAAGTTCTTACGGCAGCTGATGTGCATAAATGACTTTTACGATCCTTTTTAAAAAAAATAATATTTTCTTAAACACTGTTACAGATGAACGATACTCGGTCCATAAATAAATATCAGCCAGGGAAAATTTTCACCGAAAAGTTGCCATTATTCTTGTTGCATTGTACCATTGACAGATTGTTATGCAAATATACCAGGTGAGCAATACAGTGTCATTGAAGTCTTTTTTTTTTTATATATATTTTCAAAATATTTATAAAGTGAAGTAACATTCGTTTTGCAAGTCAAACACAGCGTCTAATATATGATATATTGTGTCTGTTTGTTTTGTTCGCGCATCGTTGTCAATATAGCGGAATTTGATGCGACTGTCGTACAAGTGAGAGGTTAAGCGCTATAAAACCAGGTTCAATTCACAATTTTCAACATTTGAAAATGCATGTACCAAGTCAGGAATATGACAGTTGTTGTCCATTCGTTTGATGTGTTTTAACATTTGATTTTGCCATTTGATTAGGGACTTTCCGGTTTCAATTTTTCTCGGAATGCAGGATTTTTGTGATTTTACTTTTTTCTTATAGTTTGAATATAATACAGTGACATTTTTTTTTTAAACTTATTAAAAATACCGGACTTACCAGCATTGTTGTTAGCAGCTGCAAAAGGAAAAATTGAATCAGATTGCAGTTTATACAAGTTGTACATATTTCATAGTTTATATTATGAATGACCTAGCATGTTTTGTTCTGAATTTTTTATGTACATGTATTTGGCTTTTGAACGAAGTTTTTATTAAATACACTTGAATACTTATGAGCTATATGATCAAAATATGCCTATGATATAACAGGTTCATCAATCAAAGGATTTTTTCCCTAAGGGAGATTAACTCTTATTTCCATCTAAAATTTATAATGTACACTTTTACTCTTATCAAAACCTGAACTCGAATAACTTTTTTTTTGTGGTATATAATAAATGAATAGTCTTGAAATAGGTAGATGTCAGACGTATTAAAAAAAACAAATGAAATCGACGAAAACCTTTTTTTTTTTATTTGTCAATGAACAATTAATTCATTTTCAAAAAAATGAGAAACATTGCTGTTAGATAAAGTTTCGTTTCACTAATGAGAATAATCATAGGATCACCGACTTCACATTTTGTTTGCTTTAACTATATTCGTAGAGAAAAACACTCAAAACGAGGTTTGAAGAACAATCTTTGAATACAAAATTTAATCCTGGTATCTATGATGAGTTTATTGATTATTTGTTACGTCTTTGGTCATGTTTAAACATCTTTAAACAAACAAAACTCTGAAACAATATCAAGATATATGATTTCTTGATCGACAACATATTTGATAAAATTGAGAATGGAAATGGGGAATGTGTCAAAGAGACAACAACCCGACCAAATAAAAAACAACAGCAGAGGGTCACCAACAGGTCTTCAATGTAGCGAGAAATTCCCGCACCCGGAGGCGTCCTTCAGCTGGCCCCTAAACAAATATATACTAGTTTAGTGATAATGAACGCCATACTAATTTCCAAATTGTACACAAGAAACTAAAATTAAAATAATACAAGACTAACAAAGGCCAGAGGCTCCTGACTTGGGACAGGCGCAAAAATGCGGCGGGGTCAAACATGTTTGTGAGATCTCAACCCTCCCCCTATACCTCTAACCAATGTAGTAAAGTAAACGCATAACAATACGCACATTAAAATTCAGTTCAAGAGAAATCCGAGTCTGATGTCAGAAGATGTAACCAAAGAAAATAAACAAAATGACAAAAATACATAAATAACAACAGACTACTAGCAGTTAACTGACATGCCAGCTCCAGACTTCAATTAAACTGACTGAAAGATTATGATTTCATCATATGAACATCAGGCACAATCCTTCCCGTTAGGGGTTTAGTATCATACCATCATAACATATATGAGAAGAACATAACCCGTGTCATGCCAACAACTGTTTTTAAAAAAATAATGTGTTTAGTTCCGATGCAAAGACCTTATCAGTGACTCAATATTAACACCAAAATATGCAATCTTTAATGACTTGACAACAGTATCGTAATTATATCCCTTCTTAATAAGTCTATTCAAAGGTTTTGTAAGTTTCTGAGGTGAATACTGACACCTTTGTGCTTTATAAAGAATATTACCATAAAAAATTGGATGTGAAATACCTGAACGTATTAGAAGTCTGCATGTTGAGCTATATTTACGAATGATGTCTTTATACCGATGATAAAATTTAGTAAATGTTTTGACTAGTTTGTGATATCGAAAACCCTGGTGTAATAATTTTTCAGTAATACATAAATTTCTCTCGTTAAAATCTAAAACATTGTTACAGGTATGTTTGAGGACGGGTTTCCCAACAACAATCGGCATTTCCATGGGAACCAACTCTGCTACTCTTACCGACTTGTTGGTTTATTTATAGAGTGCTTAATTTATACAGAAACTTCTAATGGGGAATAACACATCTAGCATTATCCTTTAGCTTCACGTTCCGCTATATCAGATATATATAGTTGATAAACTCTCTCTAAAATAATTCAGAGTTTGGTGACTATGTTTAAACGCATATATTCTACCGAACTTAAAATGAATACAATTAATTATTCCTGCTATCGTGACTAACATCATTATTTTATTCACTATGATGGCCATGGATTTGTTATACGTTATTGTCATATCCGCACTGTGTTCTTAGTTTGGGACACAAGCGAATATGACATATCATCGATTTATTACTTTCAATGACTAACAAACAAGTGTCAATAGTTTATCAGGATTTGCTGTATCACCTGAACTTACTCGCCACGCCGTTTGGTTATTCTTTTTCAATTTTTTTTTTACTGTTTTTGTCAATTTAGCTTGATCATCAAGTTGATTGTTTTTCTTTTAATTGTTATCTTTTTCTCTTTTGGTTCAAGTTAAACAGTTCATCAGTATATTTTTATATTCACTTGAACATGTTGAAGTTCAATATGAATAAGCTCTATGCAAAATTTTACAAAACATAATGACATTGAAAAATTACTCTTTTGTGACCTTTTAAGATTTGTTTCTTCTTCACACTTACGATGCACAGCATTAGTATTGAATCCATATGGTGGTGGGTGACCATTTTGTTGTGGTTGACCATTCTGTTGTGGGTGACCATTCTGCTTTGCATGGTGAGAATGAGGCGGTCGTTCTGGTCTTGGAGGTGGTGGAGGTAGCTAAAATAAAATATACAATTTAATAAATAAAAATCCGGAGAAAAATTCAGTTGATAAAACAGCTTCCATTGATAAAATTTAAATTTACTGTTTTGCATATTTATCAGACAGAAAGGAAAACAAAATTGTATTCTCTAAAATGTGTCTCAATGAATATTGAATTGGGCAATCACTTGTTTTACAGAAACATAACAAAGATGATTCAAGTATTTAAACTAAAGCTATATTTATAAGTATGAAATTTCCATTTAATATTACCTCAAGTATAGCTAAAGAGATATTAATTGTCGGAATGCGCACGAAACTGATACCGTTAATGTTTTTCTACCACTGTGTTGATACCTCGGGGGGGGGGGAACAAGTCGCTGAAGGTGACACTAGTTCAATGGTAAGCACTGAGTACTGACATGAAAATACTAGTACACACATTGTTTCATTGAAATTTTCGAAATCATATAAAATCAAGGAATGTATCCCTTTTAGGTTTTTGATTTTTCAAATATATATTACGGCTGTGATCGACATTGTAGATACACATATTACCGAACCACACATCTGGTCAGAAAAAAACATTTACTGTTAATATTATTGTCTTGTACTTACTGTTGGTTTTATAGCATCTAGCCAAGCCCTGTAAAAAATTAATATATAAAATGAAATATATAAAATAATGAAAAAAATTATCACATCTACACAAGCTTTGTCATATGTCTTATGTCTATCTCTTGAATCTCCTTACGTGACAAGTTAACACTACAACTATTGAAATTATGTTTCTTTATACAGCAAATGTGAATGAGTTGTTTAGAGTGAATTTTCAAGATTATATTGATATATGTAAATAAATATTAGTGTAAACATATTGTGCGATATCTTTGATATGGCCAAACAATAACCAATTTCCTTTCCATTACATTTTACAAATGCTTTTCAAAGAGTTCATTTAAGACGAATAAGGAGCATATTTCGGGTTTTAATAAACAATGCTGGGCACATTTAATACTGATTTGAGTGTTCACATGATTGTTGAATAACTGGACGTCCTCGGGTTTTCAGGACATACATATTGATCTGAAATCAAACTCACTTCATTTCCTCGTCTCCGCCATCAAACAATATCCAGCTCATGACAATATTTTGTTTGTTTGTTCCTTTCCTGAAAATATTAGGTATACCCATCATATGTGTTGCCAATATGCCTTTGGGAAGCTCTGGTCTGCCTGTTATATGAAGGCACATTGGTCCGACTGCCATATAATTTGCTACCATCTGAAATCGACAACTACCATGTTAGATTAAAAGTAATCAAAGAGGGTAGTAAATCGTGGTTTCATACCATTGAAATAGAAAAGAAACAGGAAAACAATATTCTGGCTAGCTTAATCTTGACAGGGAGATTTTATAAACACTCAGGGATCAATGAATAATTATATATATTTATGTATGTATGAAGATAAATTGAAAGCAAACATTTGGTCGACCGCTTTTTTACGGAGCCCCGCTAGGGACATGCAAAGAAAAATAATATATATTGTGCGCACAACTTAAATAATTTGTGCGCACAAAATAATATAGTGTGCGCACAAAATAATATATTGTGCGCACAACTTAAATATATTGTGCGCACAACTTAAATATACTGTGCGCACAATTTAAATATATTGTGCGCACAACTTAAATATATTGTGCGCACAACTTAAACATATTGTGCGCACAATTAAATATATTGTGCTCACAACATAATATAGTGTGCGTTAAATTCTTTGACCTTACACATGGTACGGAGCTTCAATGTCTTCTTTTTAAAGTGACAGGATGGAGAAATGCATAAGGTTTTCATTTGAAATGGGCTAGATTACATGGAAATACTCTAGCAAAAAATCATCAGTGCATTTGTATCGACTCCTGACATGAATACTGAATAAATTACGTTTATTTCGTCTGAAACTTGGTTTACCAACAGATGCGTCGGAAGCCTCCACAGAGTTTATTGGAACGGTTTGAAACAGACTTAATTGGCAATAGAGCGAGGACACTATCGAACCTATGTAGACTTTCGTGTAACAAATATACAACAGTACTACTATTTGCACTTATGCATTATACTTTATTTCTGAGAATCTCAAGATTTTGTTTTATTGAAACTAGACTGATATGTTCCTCAATTCACGACTTTGATTATGTTATGCTCCGTCGACGAAGGAGATGGCCATTATGTTTAAAAGTCTTTACGTCCGTTCATCAGTCCGTCTCTGTTTATGGTAAATGATTTGGTTATAGTTTATGGTGAAGTTTTAGCGTCATCAACTTAAATGAATAATGTGGTTTCCCTCAATATATCATTGTAAAAGTGTAGAGTAAGTCAAATCCACTTAAAACTGAATACACGTACACAAGGTTTTTTTTATCATTAAAGATGACTATGTTTGTTCACGATTAAGTACGGTTTTGACCCAAAATGTACTGTTCGTTATTGAAATGTGAAGGTGTGTGCAGTCTAAGAAATTCACTATGAAATGAAATAGAGATAAAACTGAGTACATATATAAATTAAAAGATGCAATATGAGTGCCAATGAGACAGCCTCTCCATCCAAATCATAATTTATTAAAAGTTAACAATAATTGGTTATAGTACGGTCTTCATTACGGAGCGTTGGCGCACACCTAACAGCAAACTATAAAAGGCCCAAAATGACTGTAACAAAACGATAAACATATATGAACTACACCAATAAACGACTACCACTGAATAACAAGTTTCCGACGTAGAACAGTATGCTAATTATGAATTAGAATTTTTTTAAGAGTTGTGTACAAATGTTTCAGGCCAAGTTCTGATTCATTCGATTAAAAGAAGAGAGGGCAAGAGGTCACTGATAGTATCTTTTTTTGATCGATTTCTTATACAATTTTACAGAATATTGTTCGTATTAATTATGAAACTGAAATGTTACGAAGCAATTTAGGAATAGTCAATGAAAAAGTATTCCTCAGTGGTATGTTTTGAAAACAAACGAAACAATTATGATTCAATTTTTTCCAAATATGGGCCGTTTTGGGGCATCATTTATTCAAAAACTTGTGGCCCGATTGATCGCGATCATGAGACAACATAATACATATACACCATAGCTCATACAAATACGAGTTATATACTTCTCATATATTGAGGTGTGGATCTGGCATACCAGTAACTGCTAGTAGTGCTTTGTTAATTTATGTATCATTGTCATTTTGTTTAGTTTCGTTTGTTACCTATTCTGACATCGGACATCGGACACGGACTTCTTTTAAACTGAGTTTTACTGTCGGTATTGCTGGGTTTTGCTGGTTTTTTTTTTATCTGCATTGGCTAGAAGTACAAAAGGAGGGTTGAGATCTCACAAAAAATGTTTAACTCCGCCGCATTTTTGTGTCCGTCCAAGGTCAGGAGCCTCTGGCCTTTGTGTTAACTTGGTCTTCTATGAATTTTGATTTTAATTTCTTTTATATATTTTGGATAGATAAAGGAAGATGTGGTATGAATGCCAATGAGATAACTCTCCATCCAAGTCACAATTTATAAAAGTAAACCATTATAGGTCAAGGTACGGTCTTTAACACGTAGCTTAGGATCACAACAAACAGCAAGCTATATAAGGGTCCCCAAAATTACTAGTGTAAAACCATTCAAACCGGAAAACCAACGGCCTAATCTATATAAAAAAAACGAGAAACGAGAAACACTTAAGAAGTTTAGCATGACGTCCATAATCGCTGAACTAGTACATATTTTTGTTTATGGGCCAGCCTTTGGGTGCGAGATTTTCTTGCTGTATTGAAGAACCAAATGTATCTGAGAAACAAACCTTATAAAACATGCGCGCCTTATAATTATTCTGTACATTAAATACAGTTAAACTATACCTTTATTATCGTATCTAAAAAATAGACCAATTCTGAGATATTTAAAATTGACCAATAAACCATAAAAATAAAGTCAAGGTCAGACAAATATATATATATACATTACAATCATTCCATAAAACAAATAAAGTTCACTTATTCCTTATAGTATCTGCAAAACAGACCAAACAAGAATCAAATAACACGAACCACGAATATAAAATCAAGGTCAGATTAATATTTCTGCAAGATAGACAATAACACCATACAAACATTTCGTACACCAAATATATCTAGCTAAATGCTTACTGTATCCGAGAAATACACCAAAACACAAATATATTTAAGTTGTGCGCACAATATTTTTTTTTCTTTGCATGTCCCTAGCGGGGCTCCGTACTTTTTCAATATATGTGTTTTCGACAGTAAAACGAAGATTCTGTTTTGATTGTCGAATGCCTAATGTAAACGTGAAGTTGATGAATAAGGTATACCTTATAAGAATCTTAAGTTACATCAATAACTTTTTTTTTGTATTAAGTAAAACGTCACAGCACACCTTAGAGATGTGTATATCATATCATAGATTTAATGTGTTGTGGTTATATGGTAAACGTATCTGTATGTGTGGGTTTATCTGGTAACATTTAAAACGAAAGGTCTTAATGATAAGAAGGAAAATATTCTCCTTTATAATTAGAGTTAAAGTTATGCCTTCAAAATATGAGTTCATTCGTACAGTCTACGGTTTTTATATATCTCAACTTGTACGATTCGCTCGTGTATGTAACAATGTTTTAGATTTTACCGAGAGAAATTTATGTATTACTGAAAAATTATTACACCAGGGTTTTCCATATCACAAACTAGTCAAAACATTTACTAAATTTTATCATCAGTATAAGGACATCATTCGTAAATATAGCTCAACATGTAGACTTCTTATACGTTCAGGTATTTCACATCCAATTTTTATGGAAATATTTTTTATAAAGCACAAAGGTGTCAGTATTCACCTCAAAAACCAATAAAACCTTTGAATAGACTTATTAAGAAGGGATATAGTTACGATACTGTTGTCAGGTCATTAAAGATTGCATATGTTGGCGTTAATATTGATTCACTTATAGGGTCTCTGTAACGAAACTAAACACATTTATTCAAAAACCAGTTGTTGGCATGACACTGGTTATGTTCTTCTCATATATGTTATGATGGTATAATACTAAACCCCTAACGGGAAGGATTGTGCCTGATGTTCATATGATGAAATCATAATCTTTCAGTCAGTTTAATTGAAGTCTGGAGCTGGCATGTCAGTTAACTGCTAGTAGTCTGTTGTTATTTATGTATTATTGTCATTTTGTTTATTTTCTTTGGTAACATCTTCTGACATCAGACTCGGACTTCTGTTGAACTGAATTTTAATGTGCGTATTGTTATGCGTTTACTTTTCTACATTGGCTAGAGGTATAGGGGGAGGGTTGAGATCTCACAAACATGTTTAACCCCGCCGCATTTTTGCGCCTGTCCCAAGTCAGGAGCCTCTGGCCTTTGTTAGTCTTGCATTATTTTAATTTTAGTTTCTTGTGTACAATTTGGAAATTAGTATAGCGTTCATTATCACTAAACTAGTATATATTTGTTTAGGGGCCAGCTGAAGGACGCCTCCGGGTGCGGGAATTTCTCGCTACATTGAAGACCTGTTGGTGACCTTCTGCTGTTGTGTTTTTTTCTATGGTCGGGTTGTTGTCTCTTTGGCACATTCCCCATTTTCATTCTCAATTTTATTAAGGACTTTCTATCTCAGGAATGAATTAGCTTAGCTGCATTTGGCAAAAACGTTCGGAATTTTGGTTCCTCAAAGCTCTTTAACTTCGTACTTTCGTTGGCCCTGTAGAGTCTTTTTATTGGAGGTTCATGCAAATATGAGTTTTTTGTAGATAAAACGCGAGTCTGGCGAATAAAAATATTAGCCAGATATCCTTAATGATTTTTTCACAATCAAATGACGATATTAAAATTTTAATATATAACAAAAAAAGTTGTAAAAAGTCACCTTCAGTTTGACACCACCCATGTGCTGGTAGCTACTGTGGTTGTAGAACCATATTAGACTGCTGTCTTGAAACAGTACAAAATATCGAGATTGCCAGCCTTTGATAAAGAATCCCTCTGTGAACAAATTTATGTATATTGATATTTATTATAAACCTTCATATTAGAAATAAACTACAGACAAAGGTGTATTTATGTGATGTTAAAGGGAAAAAACAAATATACCGAAATCCAAAGAAAATTCAAGACGGAAAGTCTTTATCAAATAGCAAAATCAAAAGCTCAAACACATTAAACGAATGGAAAACAGCATTCATATTCCTGACTTTGTAGACAGTATCTTAATTAATATAGAAAATAGTAAATATTATTATCTATAATTGCAAGAAGATACAATATTTATATTTATAAATGATAATGTTAGAACGGGATATTCTAAAAAAAAAAAAACGTTGTGTTATAGTTTTTTTTCAATTTACTACGTGATGTGCCATTAATAAGATATCTTAACCATATATAAATGGAAAGTCGCAACTAACAAAGATTTTATTTCGTTGATATAGTAATAGCGAGTTTGATAAGATTGTCGCATCAAAAAGAGTGGCTTCAGTGCACTATTTGCTGTTATATCTATTACTCTCAGCTATGAAATTAATATCCTTAACCTGTCAAAAATTGCTATTTTCTTTCGTGATACTATTATCCTTATTTTTGTCAAAGTTTTGTCATTTATGTTGACTATTTTCATACGTACTTTCATGAATCTTCAGATAGCCTGTCTTTACTACAGGTGCAATTGGTCCTTAAAAAATGCAAAGTTTAATGTACATTTTAAAAAGGAAATGTTTTCTTAACATATTAGACATATTTTTTGTTCAATTCTTACGTCATTAAATGTCATTTAAAAATATAAACTTACCTGTTCATTACAATGCATCGTCTTAACTTTCCCTAAAACAGTTTTTGGCAACAAAAAAGGTCATCCGTGCTAGACTTTTATTATGTTCGTTTATCATCCTCAACATTAGAAATTTAGGCTAAACCCATAGTACATTTTGCAATGAAAATACCTTTTTAAAAAATGTGATTTATACAAAAGGTAAGACAAAACCAAGGAGTTAACAAAGAATCATAAACCAAAAGACGTTTACATCAACAGTTACAAATAATAAATAAGAAGCAACACGAACTCCAGTAATAACCGGTAGTGAAATCAGGTGCTCCGGAAGGGTAAGCATTTCCTACACCGTATACGGCACCCGTCGTGTTGTTTCTTTATTCAGTTCGGTAAGGATGGAAGGTTATTATGACTGAGGGAGGATATCAGATTTGATTTCTGTCACACTTTTGTCATAATGGCCAATCAGCTCATGGTGGCGACCTTTTCTTGAGTGATGACCTTAATTTGATTAATTCATAGCGCTGTCCTAGCAACTTTTGAGAAAGCAGTATTCCTCGTTCAACAAAATCAACGTTCTTTGAGCTAGCTCTAGAGTAACGTATCAATTGAGACACATATACTCCATATGCTGGTGCCGCTGGGATGTTGCTACACAGAAATGGAAAGTTGACTATATAAAATCATAAAAATACTGAAGTGTCCCTAATCAAATGACAAAATCAAAAGCTGAAATACAACAAGAAGTAAGAGTATTCTGTCAAATCATTCCACAACTGTCAATAAGAATTCTAAACATGATTGACATCTTAATTTCAAAATGTCCTAAAACTGAGTATTGCGCAATTTCCTGGTAAAAATATTTTCTTTAAGACACTAAGTAGAAAGAAACGGTTAACCTTCAGGAAAAACTGTCGTGCTTATATTTTTTTTTTCTATACATTTCTCTATTACAATTTCTCAAGGTTGATCTCATACAGGCATATTCGACAAAGGGGAGGACTTATATTTTTTCACTGTCTTTTCCTTGAAATCATTTTCAATTGAGGTTAAATTTTTGAACGGAATGGTAACTGCAGCAACATTTAGATTACCATTATTTGAGGCTAGAAATGGCTAGTTTCATGTAAAACATAAATCTATTGAAAAAGTGTGATTCCAGGTACAAATATGGGCTTATCTTGCAAAACCAGGCTACCCAATAGCCATTTCTCCTTTATATGCGTAAAGCTACGGATATCTTTTTAATAAAATTTACTGTTCTGAAATTTTGGAAATCATTTGAAATGAAGGAATGCTTATCTTTCTTTTATAGCTCTGCTTCTTTGTCCGGTTGGCTGTTTGTATTTTTGGTTCTATTTGATTTCATTTGTTCTTCATTGTTTGTTCAAGGTAATGGATTATACTCTATTTTGGCCTCGAGCAGCACTGTGTAAATTAATGGTTGAAATGCATCAGGTGCAATAAATTTTGTGCAGTCAAGGATTTGTATAGTAAGAAGGATTGGAATCTCTCGGTTTATCGTAATCTCTTCCGCGGCGAGACTTCGGTACTCGCCACTATTACTACTACTACTACTCGTCACTTACGATATCGGAACGTGATTTTTTGTACACATGCATCGAGTTGTGTTCTTATTTTTGTCACGTATAGACAATGTTGTAATGGTTAAGGACTTTATTCATTCTTAAACGTAATAATTATTGATTTTCACTCAAGTTTCAATTGACGAAAAAGCATAATTTAACTGTTTTATTTGATGGACATTGTAATGCAATGTGTATAACGGCAGTTGACAATGTGTTTGTATGTTAACTTCTGTAATTTTTTATTTTCAGTCAATTGTCAAAGAAATTTAAAAAAAACTTATTCTTGTAAATTTTGTCATTATAGTTATATGCGAATTTGCATCTTCGGAAACTCTTTCAATCTCGGGAAACAGGTGCAAAACATTTTTTGTGGCAACACATTTCAGGACGAATTACTGCATTGCATTTTATATACATAGTGGCTAGTCATTATCATAAGTTTGGAACAAGTACTGTTAAAGAGGAAGCTCACTGGTAAACCCTATAAAACTGCCTCTGCATGTTACTGTAGCCGGTTTCAATCATCATAAACATATATAGGCATAAAAGAAACGTTAGCCAGTGTGTTATAAATTATCAATGCAAGCAAAATGTTTTAATTGTACTAATAACATTACATCTTTAAATGCACTTTTGTTTCTTATCAGAGCACTTTCGTCAATTTGTGCATGAATTTGATAGGGCAATTTTATAGTGTCAGCTCTCTGTCATACATGTCATACATGTATAACGGCCTCTCAAGTAGTCAGTCATGGAATTATTCCTGGTTATGTATTATTCACGTATAATACAGAAATTAACTTGAAAAGAGCGACTTGTCATATATCAAAGAAGACTATCTTTTTCTGATTGTACATTGGTACACTTTCATATGAGGTATGCAACAGCAGTTTACATCAAGTATTAAAACAAAAGTAATTTCTGTTTGTAACTTTCATGCTTGGTAGGTCTAAACTGTAGTGTCTATAGATATTTATCAATAAATGTCTTTGTAAACATAACTAAAATGTTTCTTGTCTAACAGAAAATACTTTTTGTACAATTTTGCCTTGTATTGACTTTATAGCGCACAGTTACTGATATGCATGTACAACACTGACTTTTGTCTATCAAGGAAAGATTGAATAATTGCTTACCGGTACTTCAACATCCTTTGAACTTTGGTGAACTGAGCTGTCTCATTCGATTGACAATCATACCACATCTCTTTACTCTTAGGTCTTAACTTCAAATTTGGTATAAAAACTATTTTTACAATAAATGTCTTTGTTAAGACGTACATGATAACTATAAAATGGTTATTGTCTAACAGAAGATACTTTTTGTACAATTTTGCCTTGTACATGTATTGATTTTATAGCTCATAATTACGAATATACTGTAAAATACATGTAAAACAATTTTTGTCTATCAAGATATAACAATAGATTGAATAATTGCTTACATCAACATCATTTGTTTATTTGTTGAACTGAGCGGTCTCATTCCATTGGCAATCATACCACATCCCGCATCTCTTAACTCTTATGTCTTAACTTCAAATTTGGTATACAAACAATTTTTTGTGCATGTATTATGTATGGGCTGTTGGTTTCATGTGATAATATTTATCGACCTGCTATGTTGCATGGGTTTTGTTGATGGTGATTGACATACATTCATTGATTCAATCATTGTACATGTAGACTACTAGTTTTTAAAATCTTCATTTGATATTGAATGGATAGTTGTCTCATTTCAATCATATCCCATGTCTCCTTGCTTATTTTACTACACATACATGTACATCGTCAATATACACTCAACACCAAGCGGATTTGAAGTATTAAATGAATATGGCATGTAATGGAATTTAAAAGAAGATGTTCAATGATTTATTTTTATATTAAAATATAGAAATAATCCAATTTGACCCAGGTATCACATGATCATCTATCAAGTCACTATCAAAGTTCCCTACACACAAAGCGTAGCTTTCAAGTTTAGGTAGAAGAGATTAAATGTTAATGATCCAATGAAACATTGTTGGTATATCCTCCATAAATGATATTCAGAGGAATGTTCTGGTCAAAAGTGGCATTCAGTTGTACACTATTATTTCTATTTCTATTTGAAGGCATGCCATATATATCATGTATATCTGTTAGTCCACATGATAAGTGCATGAATGGCCAACTGCTGTTTGCACACAACTGCTTAGACTTTTTGGGGACTTGAATCCTTGTGCCTAGACTTTTCTTCTTAACATTCACCAGTTTGAGCATTTTGGAAAATACTGAAAAAGGTGTAATATAGTTACATGTGGCAATAATAATACAATATCATATGGCTTAAACAATTCCAATATCAAATATGTCGTTAACAATAGCAATACTACCTCAAGATCTCTGCTCGAATAATTATATTTGCAAAATTTATGTTAGATTTCTATGGGTTTATGCAAATTCAGGAATAATTTATATCTGTAGCAATGTTTCTATTGTTTTAAAATAAAATATTTTGCAATATTGTAGGATCAAAAGATGTCGCAAACAAACAAAAAATCAAAAATAACAATAAAAGGAATAAATGTTAGATAACAGAATATCCTTTATATATTATATATATAAAACTCTAACTGGACTTGACTGAAGTATAGTTTAGATAAGTTCGGTCTAGAAAAGATAAAGCTCGGGTACATTTGTAATGCACAGGTTTAAAAAAATTATGACGTCTTGCTATTTTAATTATTTGCTTTGACGCTGTTGCAGGTAAAAATCTTGCAAGGCTATTTTGATTTTTGCTTTGACACCGTTGCAGGAAAACATCTTTCATTGCATTGTTGGATTTGAAGTTGTTGCAGGAAAACATTATTTAGCCTAGCAAAATGCCATAATTAACAGGCATAATAATTAATTGGACTTAAATTTGTAATGCATGTGATATGTGGTATAAACAGATAGAGAAGAAGGGAGTCCATAATAATAACATGCATAATAAAAGGGGGGCAGTGATTTATAATGAAGACCAAAACAGCACTACCCATACATCATTAAAGGCATTAAAGTAGATGAGCTGTGTTGGTGTATTATTATTTTGATGTCAGTAAAAATGTATATTCATTTGTACACAATGTACGTTCACAATACCATGATGCTGGTAAACACTGGGCTGAACATTTGAAAATATTACCATCCATGCATTGTCCCTTTCCACATCGGCAAAGGCAAATCTATGGAGTTTTCTATGGAACATGGCTAGTTAAAATTGATATAAAACTATTTCAAAACACATGGTTTAACGATTTCATTTCGGTATAAACAGGAAGGAAGTATCAGATTATTATGACAACTGGATCCCCTCCCAATTTAGGTCTGGTAAATAGCGATTCATCTGAGAACCACAATGATGTTTAAAGACAGAAAAGTATCACAATTCCCTTATTTAGCGGTTTGAGCTTTCTTCAATACACTTTATCACCAATGTTTTACGTTTGTAAACATGTTTGAACATTAATCTAGGCCAATTGAAGAACTTTATTCATTTTTCCCAAGCCACCCCCATTTTCGCTCCAGAACGCCATTTTTGTTGTAATCAACTCAAAGAAACGTAAAAAAATAGGAAAACTAATGCATCAATCACTACGAAATTTACTCAATACACGAAGAAATCATATATCTATCAGAAAATATAAATTTTATCACTCATCTCCGTTTTTTGAGGAAGGAGTATAAAAATAGAAAATGATGATAGGACCGCCCAATAGGCGGGATAGGGTGAGGTCACTTCGGTCAATATGCAAATTAATTCTATGGAGCCGTGTATTCTTACTGAGATCGTAAAAGTTATTCATAACACCAGAACCATTTTAAACTTCTTATTTTAAGCATAATATTTGATAAATATAGATTGTAGATACTTACATATCGATGTCTATTTGTTTAGGTGATGCAAATGTCAGCCATTAATCAGAGCTTGTTTAGCATTTTCCAGATGCATCACGGGTAATCTCACAAAATCTCGCGCCGCAGAAGATATTATACTACAGTCTATGCAAAAGCCCACGATATTCCAATCCTTCTTACTATACAAATCCTTGGTGCAGTTAATCTTATTTTTAAAATTATTTTCTCATTTGTTTTTCTTGTCCGTGGTATGTATAATCATGAATCTTATTATTTCAGATTATTATTCCACATGTTTTTCTTGTCCGTGTTATGCATGAAATCGTTAATGGTCACTGAACTTACAGGTTTAAACAGTCATGCAATCAATGTAGTATTACTATGGCTTATGATAAAAAAAAATCTACTGAAAGGGGAATAATTCCTACACAAAGAAATAGAAGGACACGTTTACAATGTCGATGAATTAAATTTCCCTCCGTTCGGACTTGTCAATAAAACCAAGTTTAAATGTTGCGCCTACGAAAGTAAGATGTAATATGTTTTCTGATAAGTGCATCTGTCCATCTGTTCGTTCGTCTGTTTGTCCGTCGTTGTATCAAGTACAAACGTATTACACGAATTCATTATAATGTGATTTTTTTGGCAATGACGCTCTCTTTCCCTATAAACGGATATGTTATATTTATTAATATTTTGATATGAGCGTCACTGATGAGTCTTATGTAGACGAAACGCGCGTCTGGCGTACTAAATTATAATCCTGGTACCTTTGATTACTATATATTAACACCACTTGATCGATGCCACTGCTGGTGCCACGTTCTGAGGGTATCACCAGCCAAGTAGTCAACACCAAAATGAATATCAATAATGTGGTCATTTTTTTTATTTTATAAATTTCCTTTCTACAAAACTATGAATTTTTCGAAAAACTAAGGATTTTCTTATCCCAGGCATAGCTTACCTTAGCTGTATTTGGCACAACTTTTTGGAATTTTGGATCCTCAATGCTCTTCAACTTTGTACTTGTTTGGCTTTATTAATATTTTGATATCAGCGTCACTGATGAGTCTTATGTGGACGAAACGCGCGTACTAAATTATTATCCTGGTACCTTTGATAACTAATTATATGGTGAAATCAGTACCTTCTTATACAGGTTAAAGTTTTCGGGAAAGGTATTACAGAAAGATGTGTTCACTCTAAATTTAAACTTAGTACACGTGTTTATTATGATGTGAACTACTCAAAATTATATTGAAAATTCAGAGTTTTACCCTAATTTTACGATTAGCTGAATAAAATTTTTGGAATTTTGGATCCTCAATGCTCTTCAACTTTGTACTTGTTTGGCTTTATTAATATTTTGATATGAGTTTCATTGATGAGTCTTATGTAGACAAAACGCGCGTACTAAATTAGAATCCTGGTACCTTTGATAACTAATTATATGGTGAAATCAATCAGGTTATAGTTTTCGGGAAAGGTATTACAGAAAGATGTGTTCACTCCAAATTTAAACTTAGTACACGTGTTTATTATGATGTGAACTACTCAAAATCATATTGACAATTCAAAGTTTTACCCCAATTTTACGATAAGCTGAATAAAAAAATATGTAGAGAGAGCTGATCGTGGTGTTCTACGGCCACAAATTCTTGTTTCTCTTCGCTTATCTGCTCAAATGGATGTGCGTGTTCTGCATATTGATAAACCTCTTTTGCATGTTATGTACTTAGATGTAGCAGTATGTCTCCTAATGGTTATAGTAAAAGCCTCTGTAAATAGTTCTAAATGTGCATTCTTCTGGCATCTTTTGTTGCTCATCAACGTAAAAGAGAAAAAATCAACTTCTGATCACCAAAACATATTGCACCTCTTTGTACGTCAATGCGTCTGTCCGAAACCATACCGCTGATGTCATTAATTGTCATGTCACTGTGTGTTTGTACGAAGGCTGTTGCCTATAGTTGTTAGATGACGGTATGTTGATCTCTAATCTCTTTTACGTTGTTGTACTGTAGGGTTGATGTTCCGAAGAATTACTCTATGAATGCATTTCATTCTATCACTATAGGACAACATTAAATGCTGTTCATGACCAAATGCAGCAATGTATACGACAATGAATTATGCATCTGGGTTTGGCAAAGTATGAGATAAAGTAAGTATTAAAGCAGCATATAAATATGGTGTTTTTACTGAAGTATCTTCTCCCTCTTGTTCAAGCTTGTCGAAGTCTTTCAAACATAACATCGGGCTAAACAATTTATCACCAACGATGCATTGAATTCACGCTGTTGGTATGGGTTAGCTAGAAAGTATATGACGTTCCTCCAATCAATAAGACATATCTGATAAATATAATGGTATATTATTCCAATGGGAATACCAATCAAATAACATAACTCTCTGACAGTCGGATATCAATATCGTACAATTCGTTGACAAATCTAAGGAAACTTTGCGGAAATAAACTCATCATAGATACCAGGATTAAATTTAGTATTTACGCCAGACGCGCGTTTCGTCTACCAAAAACTCATCAGTTACGCTCGAATCTAAAAGGTTAAAAAGGCCAAATATGTACGTAGTTGAAGAGCATTGAGGACTACACAGTTGAAATGGAATGTTGATAATCAAGTAGAGTTACGCTGCTTCTTTAAGCTCAATGCCTAATTTGGACGATACGTTGTGTTTATCAAAGCTACAAACTAAATGAGAACATTTATCAAAGTATCAATTCCCGCTTGTTGTGCCCTAAGTGACTGTCTAAACTTTCACTCTTCCGATAATACCTTGCAGAACCTTCCAGTTGAAATAAAATATTTAATAGTTTTAAGAGTTCGTCGATCTTGATCAAAATTTATTTTTGATCAGCATGTTTTGAAGATTAATTTCTTTTCTGAACTCTAGCTATCGGTATTTCTTTTACAGTGCGTTAGTTAAGACATCTTGCAGGGGCCTTTTTTTTTTTCGTGGTATGTTTTTTAAACATTTCTTCACAGGCGCTTTATTTTCAACAAAACAGGAAAATAAGAAAAGGGGGTGCGAAATATAAATATACTACTACTATTGTAGCATCGTATAAATTAAGAGAGCAAGAATAATTTAAAGGAAAAGAAATAGATTCGTTGCTTTTATGTTCTTTAGTACCATTTTGATACTTTTGTCTGTATTATAAACCATTTAGTTGGAATACAATAGTGGGATTCAAGCACATAGGCGTCTCTTTAAAGTTATAATAGTTTGAAGTTACCACTTTTAGTTTTTCTACCACAGCCCACTTGTTTTAAAAATAACCATATTTTAAGAAAGAGGATGCAATGTAGATGCTATAAACAGAAACTCTTAAAAGGTTGTCAAGTATTCATTTGTTGTCCCATCATTATCTTCAGATGGGACGATATAAACACAACATTTATGCAAGGCCAACATTTAAAAGGCTCCGAAATGACAATGTAAAACAATTCAAACGAGAATACTAATGGCCTGATTTATGTATTTATTAGTCTGTTTTGTGTAGATCAAACACTTCTGTTTCTAATAAGACAAGGTTTTTTATGGAAGTCGAAACACTGTTTCCTCTAGAATATAATTTCTGTCTGCACGTCTTTATCTTAAGCAGGACTATAAAAAATAGAGAAAAAAAACGTTTGAAAATACTTGGCACTATATGTAGTCTTATAATAATTATATGACCTCGTAAGCACTATTTTCTATTTTTGTTTACTTCTGATGTTTCCTTTTTACTTATTTCTCTATTTATTATTTATTATTTTGTATTTCTATTTTCATATCAATGTGCCACATTTCGTTAATTAAAATGAAAATAATCAGCATAAAACTTTTTTAAATAACGAAAATATAACTTTCAATGTTTAAGTTAAATAGACAACCCCTATATAATGTTCGTGGCTCTTTGTACTTTACTACAAGAAAAATCTCTTAATAAAATACAGAAGTTGAAACAAATCTGTGAGTCTATAGTCAAATCAAATTGATAAAATGTATGAAAGTGTTCAAGCAGAATGTACTTACGAGAGTTAATATATTTCTTTGCCATTTATGGCTCTTTTTTAGAGTTATAAAAGAGTACTGTTGTACAGTATTGGGCCTTATAAGAAACTATGTAATGGTTGCAACGGAGATGATCCATAAGTGCAAACAAAAATCATGATGAACGATTAATTTAAAATATGTCTTTTGATTTTCAAACTTTAATATTAAAAAAATGTCAAGCTGTCTTCATGTTTAAATTTACGAACAGTATATCATATGATCATCTACATTTATATAATATTCTCTCAGGTCAACGACCGAATAGGGCGTCTTCGTGTACTAAGAGAAGACCGAATTTGGTTTTTAAAAGAACATTTAAATGCTCTTGTCTTATGATCTGGAAATATTTGCCAAATTGGTATATTTAGATTTTTAAAGATCATGTGTTCAAACAATTAAATTCAAACTTTACAGAATGGGTTTATTCAACCTATGCTAACATTTTGAAATTAAGGTATAAAATTGTATGAAAAAAATGTTGGCATAGGTGGAAACTTCGTACTTTATTTGGTTTTTTTTTAAAACTTTTTTGCATTCGAGCGTCACTGATGAGTCTTTTGTAGACGAAACGCGTGTCTGGCCTATATACAAAATTATGTCCTGGTATCTATGATGAGTTTATTGTTACAGATTAAGTGTTATAAAAACATAAATTAATTAGGGTCTAATCAATTTACAACCAGTTTAAACCTAGCATTAAAGTTTACCCAATATACAATTTCTTTTACAAGTATTAGTGAAAATGTAGGTAATTGTGTGTGTTGATGATCTCTATTTCATATAGGAATTAGTT
Source organism: Mytilus galloprovincialis (assembly GCF_965363235.1). Taxonomy (NCBI): domain Eukaryota; kingdom Metazoa; phylum Mollusca; class Bivalvia; order Mytilida; family Mytilidae; genus Mytilus; species Mytilus galloprovincialis. Next base: position 71,658,321 of record NC_134840.1, on the reverse strand, counting down.
CTAAATTAATTAAAGGATTTTGTGAATTATTATTTAAGGAACAATCATTAAGTCATATTCTCAATTCTTATTGACGATTTGTGATGGTAGTACCCAACGTTTTATTAAATATTACGAATGGTTAAATCATGAGAGATTTTTTCTTTAATTTGGTAATAAAATAATTGATATACGTGACAAGAAATAATTTGTTGCCTATTTACGATTTAAAATAGTTCATCTCTCGCTCGTATCCGTAATAATTTATGTGGAGAAATTCAAATATGATATAAGACATTATAAGAAATCATACTGCTAATTTAACGTACTATACCTATGATATTGATTAAGATCTGAATACCTCAGTCTATAGGTGTTCAGATCTCAAACCAAGATAGGTGATCAAAATAGTTTATTTACAAAATGTACGACTTACTTTTAATTCGAATCGCTGCTGGCCCACAACAAGCCATTTTCCATCCAGGATATCGGTATTTACGAAATATCCATACGTCAAACCAAGCGAAAAGAGTTGGCAATGTAAACAACTTAACCGGGAAAACCGGTTCCCATCCAATATTACATAATAATTACATTAGATGTATGATTCATTATAATACATTATTCTGATTGGCTAACTAGCAATCTCGTGATATTCCTTAATCAATTGCAATACACAATGCAACTTTTCATTCATGATGACACGAGGTCCCACAATTAAGTGCACAGGTAAATGAAATAAAAAACTAATAAAAAATGTGTGTTTTCATGATCCTATAGGTAAAAATGTAATTATAAGTATTAAATGCTTTTTTTGTAACTTTATAGGGTTGTAAAAGCGTTGACCGTGCGCACATTTTTAGTATGAAGCGCTTCCGCGCTTCATACAAAATGTACTTCGGTCAACGCTTTTACACCCCAATAAATTTACAAAAAAGAGCATTCAATTCTTAAATAAAAGACAGGTAGATCAGTCATGTTACTCATTATGTAGAAAACTGATACAGGGTGAATTTCGTGTCAATTTATGGCTGTTAAGGACTTGATATCCTCATTAAACTTCACAAAATATACTTTTTATTAGGGAACAAATCTATACAATTTCATCTATACAATCGTAGATATAACGTAACCTCATGGATGCATAATGAAATTTCTTTGTGACGATATTTCGATATTATTTTTTTTTAGTCTGTTGAAAATATTCACAATCTAAATTGCTAAATAAAGTTTACATTTAATAAAAAAAAATCCAGTATACAGGATGGACGCAAGGTACCTGTGTTTTGCGGGGGCGAAGATGCAGTTTTTTTGAGAAGTTTTCCATCTCCTTCATCAGCATCATCATTCATATTTCACAGAATTGTCAATAGCTTGATGAGGAGTTAGTTGACTGAACTAATTATATTTGAATTTCGTTTTAATTGACCAACTGGGGAGTCATAAGAAGAGAATTAGTCTTCAGTGAAACATTTTATGATTTTAAAAGTGCCAATATAGTGACAAATTAAATGAGGAACAATACAAAGGCACTAGACACTATCCCATACAACACGAATCCATATTTAAGATATACAAATACAAATAATTACATTAGATGTATGTATGCCAGTTGAAGGACGCCTCCGGGTGCGGGAATTTCTCGCTACATTGAAAACCTGTTGGTGACCCTCTGCTGTTGTTTTTTTCTATGGTCGGGTTGTTGTCTCTTTGGCACATTCCCTATTTCCATTCTCAATTTTATTCATTATAATACGTTATTCTGATTGGCTAACTGCATAAATTATAACATGTTATTCCTTAAGCAATTGCATTACAGAATAAAACTTATCATTCATGATAACACGAGGTCCGACGATAAAGTTCACAGGTGAATTAAATAAAAACTTGATAAAATTCATGTTTTCATGATCCTAGCTCAAAAATGTAATTATAAGTATTGAATGCTTCTTTTTGTAACTTCAAAGGGATGTAAAAGCGTTGACCGTGCGCACATATTTAGAATGAAGCGCTTCTGCGCTTCATATAAAATGTACTTCGGTCAACGCTTTAACACCCCAATGAAGTTACAAAAAGAAGCATTCAATTCTGAAATGAACCCCAAATGTCATTACAATATAACAAAATTTGTTTTATTGTGTGATCATATAATTAATAATTATCGTTACCGTTATTTTTTGGAGAAAAAATTAACGTGATTCGTCAAAATCATTCGATTGTTTTCATCGTCTTAAAGCAGCAGCATATATAGATATGCTACTCCCAGTCTAAAAGAAAGTGCATATTTAAACGTCATCCACTAAAAATTTGGCAAGAATTTTTACCGTTATTCGTCATGAAGGTATCCCCATTACCACCCTCCACAACACGGCATCAACAGGTTCAATTTCATCATTTCTCCCGTTGAATTCAAGCCAGAATATTTTTTTTTCAACGAACACTTACAGATACAGATGAGGCCCTTCGTGGGAGTGTCGTAGTAATTATATACTGACATTTTTTTCTATTATAATCTCACTTATCATTAATTATTTGTTTAAACAAGTTTATAAAAATTCTGAACAAATCGTCAAAAGAACCAGTCGAAATACGAAAACAAAATTATATAACATGACTTTTTATTGAAGATATGTTGCCATTTATTTTAAGAACTAGTAAGGAAAAAATCAAATGTAGGAGAAATTTGTAGTGAACTTAGTTTTTGTTAATAAACATCTTGTCCGAAAACAAACTATTATTGAAACGCTTAATTATTCGAAATAAAAAAGATGGAAACCCCCTCTTTGTGGTAGTTATTTGAGTTATTTCATTTATTGTCTCTTATATTGATTTCATTCATATGTTTTGACAAAAGTATAAGAGTACACCAAAACACAATTACATTTTTCTATATTTATTTATATCATGTTGCCACAGCGTGTGGAATATAATATAGGACACTTGCACACACCGGGCACCTGAAAAATTGATCTAGGTCGTTTGCGTGGTTGAATCTGGTTGGTTGGCCACATCATCAATACATAATCGGAATCAGTAAAATGTTTGATACGTTAGGGCTATCTTGAACACACACCTGCCTTTGTAACGTCTTCAGCTAAAGTGTATAACATAATACTAATGCAAGGTAATTTTAGAAATAATGAAACTATTGTCATGCCCTGAATAGAAGTGAAAATGGACTTTGGGGCTAGGTTGTACATGTAAAGGGTTAATTGATTCTGTTTAAAACTTTTTGTTTGTTCTAGTATATAGTATGTGTTCAGTCTTTTACTTGCAGTCAAATCCTAGGAAAAAAATGACAATTTGAAATAAAAAAGTCTAATTTACGAAGTTTTGGCACTGACCTGTAATGTGAACTTATACATGTAATATGGGGACGAAGTCCCCTATTACAGTAGAAAAATCAATAAAAAAAATAATTTTAAAAATAAAATCGTTCAAACATTTTTTTTGTAGCTTTTTTTTAGTTCCCTCATTTGCGCAGAACGCAGAAATCTACGTCTTTCTTCCGGTCTCGTTGTCGTGAGACTTTGATTGTCTAGAAAAATATAAGAACTCAAGAAACACAACACCAATATTTCATTTTTAATAATTCTTTGTCTTTGATATGAATTGACGTTACCTGATGAATTACGTTTCTTTGTTTACATTGAACATGACGTCATAACTTAAATAACGTCACAAGTAAAATTCCTAACAACAGAACAAAAATCGGAAACGTTACGGCATGTCCATTTCTTTTTTTTAACAAATATTTAAGTTACAAAAAAAAATAATTCATACAGACTTCGTCACCATTCACAGGTAATGTCTGCCTCATATTAATAGAGATTTCCAATAAAATGACTTTACTCGACATAACCGACCTAACTCAACGTATTTCGTCCTACTGCATTGAAGCATGACGGAGGGGAGCATACATTGCATGCATGTTTTGCTCTTTGAACACGCATTGTTTGCTGGAATATACCTTCAGTAAAAATCAACCCCAACTATTTTTTTTACTCTTTAAATATTTTGTCATTAAACTTTGAATGATTGTATTGACACAAATAACCTAATGGAACAAGTAAATTAGCAACTTGTAATCAAACACACCAATCATTTCTTGTCATTTCACTTGACCCATATTTTAGTTCTTCTCAAATTATGAATTTTAAAAACTACCAAGACGAAATTTAGCATGCAAATATTAGAGTAACGAATTCCGAAGCGAGAAGGTTGCCTTTTTTATTGTTTTAAAAAGATTTAACGTTTAAAGTAGATTCCAACACACCCGAATGTAAAAGGTGTACTCGACTTTTAAAACAAAATAATATTTTTCTATAATTTAATTGAAGATAATTTGATGTAGGCAGAAATTCATATCAATGATACATTTTTCAAAAGTACTTTTTCGTCTTTACCTATACCAAATTATGGGGCAAGGTTTTTGTTTAAGTATACCTAAACTTGCATCCGAGGATACAGGGGTAGAGGGCGTACTCCCCCTTTTCGATCGCTAAATAAGTTTTAAAATCTCGTTTTCCACGATATCATTTTTAGCGTATAATTGTCCAAATTGTTTTTTGCATCGCTACGCTCGTCAGTATAAATTTACTTATCGAAAACTACACCCTCTTTCAAATATCTTGGATCCGGCCATAATAACAAACTGTATTGCACGGGAAAAAAACTTAAATGATTGTCGTTTGACTTTGATAAATACTTTTCATAAACAACAATGTCTGAACATTAGACATCTCGCATGTGATTTAAAAGTTTAGGATTACATTCTGAATTGGATTTTTTCCCGTGATTAAGTTAGCTAACTGAACACAGAAATGTGATACTGACGTGTAATCTAATGGACACATGGGCACTACATAAAATCTGCTATACAGTTATGACCACTAATGGTCCTACAGATACTCTGTACTTTTGACATGACAAAAGGTCTCGCTTTTCTAGACTGTCTATGATTTTTTTATTCTTAATTCTTAATTCTGTGTAATATGTACAAAAAACAAGGTGTAGTATGATTGTCAATGAGACAACTCTTTACAAGAGACCAAATGACACAGAAATTTTAACAACTTTACTCCAACGAAGGGCTTTCAACAATATAGTCAGCTATAAGAGGCTCCAAAATGACAAATGTAAAACAACTAAAACTAACAGCCAAATCAATGTTGAAAAAAATCAACGAAAACACAACAACAAACGATAGGCACTGAATTAAAAGCTTCTGACTTGGGACAGTCACATCCGTACTAGGATAATGGTGTAACAGTACGACATCAATATTATAAACGGGATAATTATTCTTTATTTATTAGTTGTAGTTGTTTTTAAGATAGTTTTCAGCAGCTGTCGATACTATCATTTCGGTACATGGAGCTCATTTGGTAATACTAGAAATGGCTAGCTGTTTGTATGCTTCGTTTCAGTCTCACGAGTCAATCCCTTTCTATCTGTTTTAATTTCGACATGCTCATTTCATAAACATACTTCTATGATCTCTATTGGCTTGAACTTGGATATTTATAAAAACTATGTATCATAGAGATGCATGCGTAAAATAAGTTCTCGACATAAACTGGCTAAAATATCAGATAAGAATTAAGCCTCACGTTATACTTACGACGCAGAAGCCTCAAGCTATATATAATACATGTACTTACGACGAAGATTAAGCCTCAACCTATAGTACTTATGATGATGATGATGTATGTCTTATATCCTGCGACAAATATTACATATATATTGAGGATGATGAAAATTAATTATAATGATAAATACATATAACTTTTTAAACATGCCCGACAATTAAGAGTCGCATTTTCATATGCTAGGTAACAACAGAGCGTAACCACTATAAAGAAACACTTGTATTTCTATGAGTAAACCAATACCTGCTCTTGCTCGTGAATGCATCATGCTTGGTGAAGAAGCCGAAAAAAGTCTTAAAGTCATTCGATCAGGGGGTCCAACAAAATAATTGAATTTGTATTCGAGGCTAGCCTGCTACCAGTCAATACCATATACAAGTATATAATTATGAATATAAAATGTTCTTTTCAGTCGTGTAACACCTTCACTGGTGATCCTGTCATTGGATCTGTCGCATAGTTGTCACTTTTATATATACACTGTATATACCTCCAAAGCGAGACAAAAATTGAAACTTTGAATTTTCGCTAACTAAATCAATATATGCGATAGCTTTAGAGTCTACTTTTAATTGAATGAATACGAGTAAAAGAAAATTTCCGTAAAGACTGAAGTGACATTATAGTTGTCTCAAAAATGTAACAACTATCTAAATTGACATTCTCATCCACTTTTATTCAGAAATACTTGGGTACAGGATATTTTTAGCCAATTACTATATGTACTATAATAAGTTGAAAGTTTACTATCCACAGTGGTCAATGCAGGTCATTATATAATTAGTCATCAGTTGCTAATCAAGTACACCTTCCAAATTACAATCTATATAACGAATTGGTGTACAAATTTATTTACACACATTATTATCAATTACAATTTTCTTTTTTTAATGTTCGTTGACTTTCATTTGAAAGAAAAGTATATGTCAACTATTAAAATTTAAAGAAGTACATGACCTTTATTAATGTTTTTTTTAAATATTCACTTCCCGTTGACGTACGTTTTCCCTGTTGAATTTGTTTTTAGAAGATTGTAAATTGAGGAGATTCTGATAACGACAAACAAAATCAATACACATATCAAATAATAAAAGGTTCATTAAATTTTACAAAGTATATCTGAAAATCAAAGTCGTCATTGTCAAAACCATGAAAGACAACTCAAATGAATCGTATGATAGGTAAAGATACGTATATATACGTGGTCTTATGACAGTGAAGTTTAGGCGGGAATCTCAATAATCACGTGATATATAAAAATCATGATTTCTTTCGTTTTTTATCATCTTAGAAATATTTGATAATGATAAAATTTATTATGAATGGGTTTCATAGTTTAGGAATACTTAATTAAAACTTGAGTAACGCATTTAACAAAATTAATTGGTAAGCAATAACCGGTCCCGTTACGTGCGTACGTCGAGTTAGGTACGTATGTCATTTTATTGGAAATCTCTAATATTACAACATATACAAAGTGGTACGTTTGGAATGGTCGTTTTGAATTTTCCTTGGAGTTCAGTATTTTTGTAATTTTACTTTGTAAGTCATTCCTGAGCCTGAGAAAGAAATCGTCATTTTAGTCATTTTAATTCATAGAATTTTATAATATGAAGGATCAGTTATCTTATTGCTACTCATACCACATTTTCTTATATCTATCTATAGAAAGTGCTTTTAGAGGTTTTAACTACCTCCTTTATTATTATAAAATAAGTTGTATTGTCATTAACCTTTGTTATAAAGCCAGTTTCTATAGTAAAGTTATAGATTTAAGCGAATTCTATCTATGTATCACTGGTAAAGCAGCTATTTCGTTGCCACAAATGTCTTAAAACATTTACTTTAATAATTCTTTATTGATTTTTGTCGATACTTTCTATTATTCTTTCTTTTTTTTTTTGTGCTTTGTATTGATCTGATTAGTCCTGTCATGGTCAACTGATTATATTGTTTGTTCTTGTGTGATAAAACGATTGTCTCAGATCTGTGGAAAAAGGAGGTTGCGTCTGAAAACATAACCAGTCATGTTCTGTGTGTGCCTGTCCCAAGTCAGGAGCCTGTAATTCAATGGTTGGCGTTTGTGGCTGTATGCCATATTTGTTTTTCGTACATTCTTTGGTATATAGAGTATATAAATCAGGCTTTTTTTACTGTTCTACATTTGCGATGTGTGTGCATTTTCTACGTTTTTTTTCTCTCGATGATTTCTATAATGTGTTTTAGTTTTTCTCATTGTTTAATGAAGTACGGTGACATACAGTTGCTAATATCTAGGAAAATTTGCTATCTGGTGGATATTCATCTCATTAGAATTATACCACATCTTCTAGTTCTTGTTCAATGTCTTGTTTTTACAATACATCCTCACCTGCTTCTCACTCACGAAAAGACATGTTTCTTCTAAAAGTACAATCTCTTGATTATGTTTATTACCATTTTGACATTTTCAATCAAAATATCAGTAAATTTTGGATTCCTTTGTTTTCTGCTTTGACCTCCATTTCCTCTTCTCACACCTTTTTCTTATGTATAAAACATAGATTTCAAAAATACTAGAGTATCAAATTTGAATAAGGAATAATTGTCTTGAAGGATGAAAAACGGATTGAAAATTTAATTTCATTGATGAATGTATGGACTTTTGACGCCAATTGTTAAATTAAAGGCCTATTTTACAAGGTAAAAGTCCGCCGGAAGACGTGTTGCCTAACCGGACACATTGTTATACCTTCGAGCCGACTAGTGTATGTAAATTTCTTATTGTCGCGTGCAGCAAATACCTATTTTTAAGTCTTTAGTTTGATTCGACTGGGTATGACCCCCCTTTTTTCCCACTCTAAGCGCTCTAAGCAAGCATAATTATAATAACCAACAAGTTCTGAATCGTCTATGAAACAGTTGCACATAAAAAGGAGCAGGTATTATAGGAACCATTATTTGGCCCCATAAATACTAATATCTGATAGACTGATACCTTTCCTTTAAGATTAACTCTGCTATCAACAACACATTCTCCAAACAACCAAAAAATATGACAAAACACAATCTCTGAAAATGTTCCTGACTTAGGACAGTCACATGAAAATGTGGCAGGGTATACTAACTTGAAGTTTTTGAAATCTCAAAACTCCCTATTTGAAACTGGATTAGTGAACAAACAACAAAAGAAATGCACTACAATCAGTACAAAGGAACATACAAACACTAGGTTTTGGTAACCATTGCATAATGAAAACAGACACAACGACAGCTTATATCAATTGAGACAGTCATTTAATTTTACCACAGACTTGTTGAATAATAAACGTTAGATCTCAAATCGAGCATAAAAATGTATACTAGTAGCCTACGGTCTAATTACAATACGGAGTGAACGTGCATTTTAGTTCTATATATGAAGTTCTTGAAATTGATATGTTGTTTTTAGTATGTATTTTAACAACTTTGATTTCTTATATAAGTTCAACTCATGTTGCCGTAATAAACATTAGATATACCAATCAAGGACAATTTCACTGGTTAGTTCGTATTCAAGACTTTCGCAACGTCAAACGGTGACTTATCGGGAAAAGATGCAGTTTTATCATTCAAACTGAGTTAACTTGAGTACGAGTTCATGGACCTCTCTTTTTTAAAATGACATTTAGTTTGATTACGTAAGAAGATAATGTGTACCAATTTTCCCGAAAACGTAAATAATGCAATTTGTTTAAATTTTATTAATATACAGCTAAAATGACGGTTTTTTTCTACTTCATGAACATTTGATAAAATTGAATTATTTGTAAAAATAAAATGTAAAAATTTATACAATATTTATACATAAATTACAAATGATGTAACAAAAATAGCTCGTGTTTATCTTTTAAAACAAAAAGGTTATGTATTTCTATCAAAAGGAAAAATACGTCAACAAATCTGTATTATGAGGAAATATCTGAAATTTGAACCTCAATTTATTCAAAAAGTAGCACATGAAGGTATATTTTTTTATTACATATTTGATTTAATCAGGTAAAAAATAGCCTACATGCAAATTTTCATCAAAATTTCAATATGGGATCAAAACTGTATCGTATGCCCTTAACATTCAATTGATTATTATGACCATATCAATGATAATTCATGTCAACACAAAAGTGTGTGACTACTGGGCTGGTGGTACCCTCGGGGAAAACAACTCCATCAGCAGTGGCATCGACCCAGTGATTATAACTAAACTCATCATAGATACAAGGATTGAAATTTGGTGTTTTCACCAGTAAACACATTTCGGAAGATTACCAGTGCTTTACAATTAATTCGCAAGCATAACCATAAACTAGCAGTGGCGGATCAAGGGGTTGCAACCAGGAGCTCTCTTTTTTTACGACCAATGCTTTTGAATAGGAACATAAAGTAGAAACCCTCCCTTTCTCCTTGGTTAGGCATCCCCTTTTAAAAACTGATGGATTCGCCCCTGAGGTAAAGTATATTTTGTCGGGGTTCGTTCTCTCTTTAAGAAAAGTTAAAAAGCTGCACTTCTTTTTGTCGCTTTAGATTTGGAAAAGATGATAATTAAATTTTATTATTCTTGTTTGTAATCAAATAAGTTATTGATATACTGTTACAGTTACTAGGAAATTTGAATCAATATTTACATACTGCCAACGTAACCAACACCTGTTGTGTATTGTTTTACATCACCAATATTGGACATTTTGTTGGCTTCAGAATCTTATTTTAACGGTTGCTGAAATTCAATCTGACTTATTATTTAGTCACTCATGCATAGCATTTGTAGCTGTGGGACAAAATTAGACTAAAAGTACAGGAAAGGGAGGGGTGATGATGGCAAACTCATAAAACTGAGAACAAACCACAGGAGAGGGAGTCACTTCCTGTTATCGGATGTAAGGGCATGTGCCAAAAATATGGGTAATAACTTTGCAAGATTTTATATACAATTTACCCTCCTTTTAACAAAATATCCGATATTAAAATGTATATACGTTTGATGACTGTATATTGAGAATCTTATATTATTAATTATCAATTACAGTATGCAATTAAAATTCATGAATGAATTTTATTTATTAATTGTTTTTCAATTGATATTTTTTAGTGTGTCTTATTATGTTGTGGTGTTACATTCAGGTTAGGGTGAAGGTTGGCGCCTGTTAAGACTTATACTGAACCCTTTGTGTTGTTCATGTAAGTACACACCCGGGGATAACTCTTATTCTGTAGGTCACATTCGGGGAAAAGGATGACTGGATTGTGGTTATACGACGATTAGACATATCCGTCATCATCTGTGTAACATATATGTTATAAAGGTCAACCAACTCATGATGGCCTCCGTAGAACATCTTAATGCGGTATGAATACGAACTTTGCTTCGTACTAGATAAACATCCCGAGTCGGATTGTTTACGTTCTAGTTTATATATATATATGTCTTTATGAATATTATTTTTACTGTTTGGTCTGTTTGGTACATATGACGTGGATCTGTACTTATACATCCCGCCACAATATTATTGATCTGTAATAATTTTTGTAATTATTTTTTTAATTTTTGCTTATGTGCTTTTATTATCTATAAGTCTCTTTGTGTTTCTTTGATACATATGACGTGACTCTGAACTTTCACATCCCGCCGTTGTGTTATTGTGCTATTGTAAAACAATTTGTTCATTTTTGCTAATGTGCTTTACCTATATGCCTTTTTGTGTTCAAGCCCTTTGATACATATGATGTGGCTGTGTACTTATACATCCCGTCATTGTTTTATTGTGCTATAGTACATTTATGTATTCTTGTCTTTAGTTATTGCTAATGTGATTTGTCTATATGACTTTTTGACTCGACTTGGAATCAAACCCCTATTCCCTCTCAACAACCCCCCCCCCCCCCCAACCCCCAACCCCCCGAGAGCGCTCACAGCAAGCATGATACTTATATAACTAACAATCTCTGAATCGTCTATAAGAAAGTTGCAAATACAGGACGAGATAATATAACATTAATGTTGCATTGCTAAGTTCCTGTTCTTTTGTAGATATGAAAACACTACTAACATTTTTTTCTACCATCTATTAATAGAGGAAGAATTTGAAAAACATGTCAGAATGTCTTGTCTGTAGACACGTGTCTTGTCCGTAGACATGGCTTTTTATCAATATTGCCTGGCTTTATGGCCTTAATTAGTCCTATGTGTTATTTAAACTTAGAAATAGCATATTTTTAATTAATAAATGGTAATTTAAGTGTTCTAATTTTATGTAAAATTACTTTACAGGAGTGGATTTTAAAAAGTGGCAGGTTATCAGTCATAAAAAGCATACCTTATTTTACTTCAATATTTTTTATTCCAGTTGCTGCAAACCTTGAAAAATTAACTACATCAAATGAAGAAAAAGTATTTCTCTCTCTCTGACTTTTGCATATCAGTATTACCAGCAGATGAGGAAGTGTCTACGGACAAGACACTTGTACATCACATGTATTAAATTCAAGTATTTGTCTGCTTTGGAACTTTAATCTTGTTTATATGTAATGAAAGTTATTTATTCAAATTAAAACTTAGTATTTTCAACATAAATATAGTCACAATTAATTCTAACAGATTTTTTTTAACTGAAATTGTCTTTTCCGTAGACATTACCACAATATATTTGTATCCAATTTCCTTGAGTTCAGCCTAATTTGATAGATAAAATGTATGGTTTTTTTTTCAAGAGAACACATTCAACTATGTCAAAATTGAGTTTTAATAATAGTTACATTGTTTTAAACAGTCAGATATATGGATTTCAGATAAAAGAATGTGTCTTCATTTTGGCTTATCAATAAATTATTGAGATATGTAAAGAATTATGTGTACTTTTCTATATTTTCAAAAATTTAAAAAACACAGCTAAAAATTTAACTGGTAACTTTAAATCTAAATTTTAACAATCATCTTTGAAAGCATTTAATTGAATACCAATAAAATGTCTTGTCCATAGACATTATCACAATGCATTTATTTCCATTTTCCTCGAAGTTAAGCATCATTTGATAGATAAACCTGATAAAATGTATGGGTTTTTTTTTCAAGAGAACTCTTTCAATTATGTCAAAATTAAGTTTTAATAAGTTTTAATAATTCATTTCATTAAGTATGAATACTATGTCTTGTCTGTAGATAAAACATATAAATTGTATTGCTAAGTTTGATTGTTTATTGTAAGAATATGCATCACGTTATTTTAATGTTCTATACACCAAAAGAAAGGAGTTTTTTTTTGGAAGTCTTGTTATTTATAGATTAATTTAGGTATAGTTTGATCAGATAAGATTAATGATCAAAGAAAGCTACTGTTGTTTGAAATAACTGTGAGTTGTAATTTTTTTTTCAATTAAAATGTTTGATGTTTAATAATTCTTAACATGTCTTGTTGTCTTTGTCATTGACCAAAAATCTGACACTGTCGACCATGTCTTAAAGGCAACCATTAAAGAAAATTATACAGTTTTTAAACACCATTTATTTAAGAAAAATATAAAATATTTCTTTCAAAAACTGCATGTAACTATATAAATGCTTCCAGTGTTAGCCTAACGATGGCAATTTTTCATAATTTAAACCATTTATGTACCAAAATATCACGAGTTTTTTCCTGATGTGATATTCATTTTTGACTTCATGTGAAACACAAAATGTACATCTGATTGTGGCTAGGCCGTTACCTTGAAAGTCTTGTCAGCACATCAGGAGACACAATCGAAAACAATTAGCGAAAAAAAAGAAAGCACAACAGTTATTTTCCATGCTTAAACCTATTTAGAGGAGTAATGCTTTAAGAACTAGCACAAAAGAACAATCTGTTCACAATAAACTATTATTTAAAAGGTAGATTTTTTTTTAATTTAGTATTGTTCCTATCGAAATTTGCATTTTTTAGTTTTTGTTTAGTTGTAGAATACTTTTAAGAAGGCATTAATATAAACAATGTCATTTCTTTTCTTTTTTTTTTGGTCAAACACACAAAAAAAAATGAATAAGGAACATTGTTGAAAATTTTGTAAGAAACCAACTTTTATTAATGTTTTAATCACTATTTACATATTGAAAATATATTATTGATACTGAATAAATAACAACTCACAGGCGCAGTTTTAAAAAACTTATACATGTTATTTCTAACTATTTAGCAGATTTTTTTTACTCAGATAAATTAATCAATGAGTGATAGATTTCTCTTAGAAGAAATTTAATCGTAGATTCCTGTACTGAGATGACTGATTATGTCAAATTAGAGGTACTTGTCTAAAAATGAGACTGAGGAAGCCGTGTCTGTTGTTTTTCAATTTCTACTTCTGGGAGATATATCAATTGAAACCAATCAGAAAAAAGCTCGGATTGGTAAAGGAAATAACATCATCAATAAATCTGAATGTGAAAATAAATGGCCTGGCTTCTTCGGTTTTTTTTTGTTGAAAAGTTGATTTTTGTACTTTTTACACTACTTTTTCCCTATGCTCAATTCAAAGATTGACTCCACTATCTTATTAAAAAATAACTTTTCTATAAAAATAGGAATAGTAGATATAAATTTATTCTTTTGGGTTATAATTCTTATTTTGTGAAGAAACACACTGATTCTATCAGAAAATACAAAGAAGATGATATTATCAAAATGCTGGACTTTTTAATCGACATAGTTGTTTAGTTTGGAGGATTGATATATCAATAGACATTCGGTATTCCTATTGGTAATAATTGTGCTCACCTTCAGGCCGACTGGCTGTTGTACTCGTTTGAAGCAGAATTCTTTCAGAACCTCCTAAAAGACACAAAAAAAAAAACACTTTGCAAAGTTCTTTAATTTTACTTTCAGATATATTGATGATGCATTATCACTGATGAACCTATATTTCAGACAGTACTTGCATCTCATATATCCAAGTGAACTTGAAATTAAGGATACTACTCATACAATAATGACTGCCTCATACCTTGATATTTTTTTTTCAATATTGACACAGATGAACAACTTCACACTAAAATCTATGACAAACGGGAAGATTTTAACTTACCAATTATCAATTTCCTATTTCTCTGCAATAGCATAGTGGTATATTAAACATGCCTTAACAAGGCGAGCTTTGGCTAGCCAAAAAATCAGGTTCAACCAACAATTTTTTCTTAAATGTCCTGTACCAAATCAGGAAAATGGCAGTTGTTATCTTATAATTCGTTTCTATGTATGTTGCAATGTCGTTTGGATTTTTGTTGCACTTCAATATTCTGTTGTTTCGTTGTTTTCCTCCTATAGTTGATGTCTTTCTCTCGGTTTTAGTTTGTTACCCTGATATGTTTTCTCTCTATCGATTTATGACTTCTGAGCAGCGGTATACTACTGTTGCCTTTATTTACATATTCTATTCTGCATCGTATGGTGTGAACATACTGACTTTAAATACAAAAGTGTACTTCCTACGCAGAAACAACTCCAAAAGAGTTATGAGAAGGAAAGACTAAAAATGACACTCCGTAAAATACGATGTGTCTGTGTCTAAACTAACTTATACTATAAATCCCGCGTCTGAGATTGTTGTTAAATATCTATGGTGTCTGTCTGCTAAGTACAGACTGTGACCTATTCCTCAATATGACTGTTTTACCGAGAGTGAGCTGACATTGTGTTTCGGTATTTGTACATCCCACATTCATGTATTTATTTTTGATGATTTTGTTATGGTTTCGGTTGAACAATGTGTTATGTCGTATCTATTGTGTCCAAATAATTATCAAATTGCCTTTCAGTGCCATCGTTGTCGTTTACCGAATGTGGATGTTGTGTGTTTGCATTGCTGTGCGGCCTGTCAACTGTTTTGTACATGTACAGTTAACTTAATTTTATGGTAACTTTAGCAATGTTGTCAAGATTAGTTTAATTAAGTCAAGGGTTTGATGAATTACTTGTCGTTATGTCTTTTTGTTTGTTTGAAATATTTGCTTTCATACAACTGTGTAATACTGTTGATTATAAAACTATGTATATAACGTTAGAATGATAAGTTTCGTGACATGAAATTTATAAAAATGACCTTGTAATTGTTATTCATGTCAACACCGAAGTGCTGACAACTGGGCTGGTGATACCCTCGGGACGAAACATCCACCAGCAGTGGCATCGACCCAGTGGTGTAAATAGTTATCAAATGTACCAGGATTATATTCTAATACGTCAGACGCGCGTTTTGTCTACATAAGACTCATCAGTGACGCTCAGATAAAAATTGTTATAAAGCCAAAAAAGTACAAAGTTGAAGAGCATACGTATTTACCAATTTTACACACACACCTCGGGTAAACATTGCATAGCTCATCCTTTCTACAAGCTTCATCGTTCGATGATGACTTATAATCTAAAAGATCACATATGCTTATTCAGCTTAAAAGAAAACGTCTTTATTGTCTTATTAAAACGATGCATTAGCAAGAACTTTGTGGTACTTAAAAAAGGGAGAAAATGCTAAGAGGCCAATAAAATCACATAAGTAAAAAGGTATTTTACAAAAGTACAAAGAAGTTTTTTTAAAAGGGAGAATCTTAAAACAAGACAAACAACTGTAGACTCTAGGTGTAATGCCACAATTTTTTCCTGGTCTCAGGTAAGGGGAGAAGTGTGTGCTAACAAACATAAACATGTTTGACCCTTTTTAAATCTGTATGTTACTGTCCAAAGCAGAAGCCTGCAAAAACAAGAGTCGTTGTTGCTATCTTCTATATTTATGTATAGTTTTATTGTTTTGTCTTAGCTAAAAGAGGGGCGAAAGATACCAGATGGATAGTCAAACTGGAGAAAATAAACTGACAACGCCATGGCAAATTTTTTTTAAAAAAAGACGAAACAGACAAATAATAGTACACAAGAAACAATATAGAATCTAAAGACTTAGCAACACGAACCCCACCAAAAAACTGGGGTGGGATCTCAGGTGATCCGGGAGGAAAAGCAGACTGCTCCACTTGTGGCTCCACATCCGTGAAAAGGGAAGGGTATTGTATCCGATATCATCTGTGAAACGGTTATTCCATAACGGTCAACCAACTCGTGATGGCGTCTTTATTTTACGAAAGGATGATTTCAAATTCACCATTTGGAACTCTTGGTTTAAGACGGTGTTTATTTTTCTCGTTTGAATTATTTCACAATTTTTCATGTTAAGACCTGACTATGCGGTACTTGGATTGCTAAGTTTTTAAGGCCATATGAAGATCTACATTTGGTTTAAACCACGTCGTTCGAATATGTTGAATGGTTGCTTTACTTGCAATCATACTACGTCTCCTTTTATTTATATTCAATACAATTATCATTTAGAACAATTACTTCAACACCTTCCTTGTAAGCAGCAACTACCTGTAAAGGAAATCATGACACAAACGCTATACCTGGAATATCATATGAAATTGCATGAATGCTACATATGCAGGAGATGTCAGAAATTCACAGTTGAAAATTAAAATCAAAATTCCTGATCAGACTGTTTTGATTTTTTTTTTACATTCTTATACATTTCCAATATTAAACGTGATTGTTGTGTTCTTTTATATCTTTGATATTAAAACTTTTCTTAGTTATCTACTTACCAAAATTTGCGACAAAGTATGTTTATCATTAGCATTTCCCATTAGTATACTTTTCTATCTTAAATGGCGATGCTTCTTCACCATAATCTAATGGAATATGTGTTTCTCGATTGTTCGATATTCGCGCTGTTAACGTGAAGTAACAGATTTTGAGGAATATAGAGCAGTCAGCAATCAAATCTCATTTGTCCAAAAGTAAAAGGACATAACAATTGTCTCAATGGTTTACTGCTTTTGCCTATAATATTATTAATGTGTTTATTCCAGAATAAGTTGTTGGTGATGGTTATACCTAGGTATGTGCTGACATTACCATTACCGAGTGTATGTCCAAAAAGTGTGTGTAAAGTATATATTACGTCTTTGTTCAAATGTGGTATATTTTAACTATGCATTATATGGCGCTCAAGGCTCTATTGATATTTATTCTCCCAATCTTCCTATGATGTAAGTCTATTTTAAAAAGATCACTGTATGTCTGGTTGTTGGCATAATTGCATTTTTAACTATTTAATTCTGGGCAAATGGTTGGAAAATGGCAAAATAAAATACAAGATAAAGTTTCAACTTATACTGATGTTTTTGAAAAATTAGCTATGCACTAAACACAAAGTTCTTTTCCAAACTCGAGAGTGACAATTTGTAAATACATGAAAGTACATATTAGGTCAGAAGCGAGTGTAACCTCTACGATTCCGGAAAAGTTCATCCACACGTCGTCTCATGCTTTGAACTAAGCGTCGTAACGTTCTCACAGGAATTCTTTGTCTTTTTTAATTAAAGCTGCTGGCAATTCCTGTTAGTTCTTACTATCTAGAACCCTGTAGTTTATTTTTCGACCAAATTAAGACATGCACATGGGATTCATATCCGGTGACATGGCTGGCCAAGGAATAGCGTCATTTACCTGCAGACGTAAATTATCTGTAACAATGCGTGCTCTGTGTGGCCTAGCATTATCGTCAATGAATATTTTTCTAGTTGCAAGATTGTGATTGTCAAAATGTGGCATAACTATATAGTTATCAAAGGTGCCAGGATAATAATTAATACGCCAGACGCGCGTTTCGCCTTCATAAGACTTATCATTGACGCTCAGATCAAAATAGTTGTAAAGACAAACATGTTCAAAGATAAAGAGCATTGAGGACCCAAAATTGCAAAAAGTTGTGCCAAATAAGGCTAAGGTAATATTATCCTGGTATAAGAAAACCCTTAGTTTTTCGAAAAATTCAAAGTTTTGTAGCAGGAAATTTATAAAAAATGACCATATCATTGATATTCATGTCAACACCGAAGCGATATCCCCGATGATGTTATCGCGATAATGTTGACCCATCATAGATCCTTTCAGAATATAAATGTCCATTTTACAGTCGAATGAAAAAGCATCCCCCACATGTCGAACATCACCACCAAACGCTGTAGTTCCAAGGATGTGTTGTTTCCTGTTTGCTGCATTCCGGGGACGCCATATTCGCATGCGCTCTTCAATAGGATGTAGGAGGAATTTACTCTCGTTTGACCAATGGACCTGACGCCACTGTCTGAAAGTCAAATGACGGTGACCATGTGACCACTGATGTTTAGCTTGACGATGCCTACGAGTCAGCAATGGTCTTTTGACTTGCCTAAGGGCACGTAAATTGGCACAATTTAGTCTGCGGTTAACAGTTACATTTCATTGCACGAAACTTGCAAGGAAAAAACTTGTATGTAGCTTTGGAAAACCTGGTTTTTTAGGTACCTAGGAATTAATTTATACCTCAATTTTTACCTGTCGAGACATAATGCCCATACATTGGACATCAAAAGCACTATCAACTTTAATTTTAAAACATAAAAGATAGAAGCAAAAACATTTAGGTGTTGCTTAACTTTCGGCGAGGTGTATATTATACTAATTGGGGTCTCTTACAAAACGTTTAATGGTTACTATTGTTGAAGTTGATACGAGTAAAAAACTCTGAGAATATTAGGAAATTCTAACCCCTAAATATTTATCAAGACAACTGATGTGTTCAATGGGGAAATTTTAGTTGGTATGGGGTGAAAATAAGTTTATTCTAGGTTATGATGCATTATATTTTATGTCGAGTTGAATTGTTTATTTTGCTTTTATCATAAAATAGAATGACACGTTGTAATGATATAATCACTATGATACAATATGTTATATACAATCATAACCAACATATAGCTTTTTAACCAAAGTTTAGTTTATTAATTGTTTACATATATATTTTGGTCAGTGGTTTGTTAGATTCTAGTGTATACTTGTGCTGTAAGATGCATAAACATAAGTCATTGTTTAACTCCCATCCCTTTCGACTTGTAGACACTTATGGAAAATGCCTTTACAATAAGCTAGTACGTGATATGTATGACATAACCAGTTCATAATACTGTTGATAACTTTCATTATCATTCCTTCCTTATACAGTCCTGTTTGCCCCTAATTAAACATGTGTTTTAGTTGACTAATACAATAACAGTTTCCTTTATGAAACACAATGTAATACATGTAATATGTTTAATCATTTCCTTGGTTACCTTATAACTAAACAATGAAAATCAAATAACTTGTGGCAATTTATACAAACTTCACTTTATTTTTCCTATGAGTTGTTTGCTAACAGCTTATAATTTTTGTTTGTCGAAAATTTGACTGAAATAAAAAATCTAATTCACAATCTTTCATTTTTTGTTGTTATAAGAATGTGTCAAATATTGCTTATCTTACGAATTTAACAACGTACATTTTTTTTAATTAAGTCGAAGTTCGGAGTCTATGTAATATCTTTCAAAAACATAAAATTCGCTAAGTACCAAAAACGCAAATCACTAAACAAAAACCAAAGAAAATATAGCTATCACTTTAATTGACAATTGATCGCAGCAGGATCCAATATAAAAGAGGGACGAAAGATACCAGAGGGACATTCAAACTTATTATCGGAAATAAACTGACAACGCCATTGCTAAAAAAGAAAAAGACAAACTATTATACACAAAACACAACATAGAAAATAAAGACTAAGCAACACGAACCCCACCACAATCTGGGGATGATCGCATGTGCTCCGGAAGGGTAAGCAGATCCTGCTTCACATGTAGCGTCTGTTCTGTTGCTCATTATACGACGTTAAATTTTACTCATGTGACATGTCAGCAAACGGAATCATAAATGTATGAATAAATAAATAACAATCGTGCTACAACTGATATAATGTTCACAACTTTGAAATCGAAGTCTTACAGTTTGATTAAATAATTGGCAGGCAATATTTAAGTGTTGTGACACTGGCGTGTTTATAGAATAATAAGTTTGCATTACACTGCTAAGAGTTTAGTATCAACTTTTCATCTTGTGGAATTATTACTAAGCAAAAGTTAACTATGATAAGTTGCTTCCTTGTGTGACTAAGATCTTTGGACTTTTTGCTTTTTGCATAGCAAATAACCTTTTGATATGAATTTAACACAATTTTTATAAACTTACCTAGATATGTATGTACATGAGCATAGTCAAGCATTTAAGCTTAGACAAAATAAATCCTTCAAAACATAAAAGAATATTAAAGTAACTCCAATACACAGGTAACCTGTGAGAAAGTAAACATACATAATAATCACAAAACAATACGGTGTAGATCCGTTATTTTTACCGATTTGTAAGCAGACAATTTTTTTTAATTAATGAATGAATCAATGTATATTGATGTTAATTTAATTTATGTATTATGTTCAATTGTAAAATACTAACATTTATATGATATTTTATTATATATTCTCCCTGGATGTATAATAACTGATATACAGGGATACTTGGCCTTATGCTGTAAGCTAGGTTAATTGTTAAACAGCATTTAGTGCAATATAGATGATTAAATTGTTTCAAAAAAAAAAAAAAAAGATCTTTGGACTTGAATGAATTAAAAAAAACTCGGAGCACGTCAGAAAGGGGATATATGGATGGTATTTCAGAATGGGTATTCGTGACTCGATTAATGTGTATGTAGCGACAGAGATAAGCGCTGATAGTTAACATTTTACGATTTTGAACATTTGCTATGCTTTAATCTGTAAAACACGATAAGTTTTATTTACATTATTGTCTATGAAACGTCACGTACCCTGTTAATATCGTATCATATTATAAGTACTTTTTTTTAAAATAAGCACATCCTTGCCAAAGTATTAATTTATCAACCGAGTATTTGGACAATTTTGGAGCATCATTCCATATCCTTAAGATCGATATGCTTAATAATGTTTTCCAATTTAAGGGAGCTCGCGGGTATAAATCAAATTTTTTTTCTAATATAGGATTTCGCTATTTTTTTCTATAAATAAACTTTATGCTATACCTTATAGCAAAATAAATAAAAATATAGGGTCATCGTTCATTTAAGCTCACAATCTGCTTTCAAAAGATGCATGCATTTTGGTTTAGGTATTTTTTTTCTGTTGAACTTATACATGTAATAGGAGAAATATTTTTTTACAATAGTTTAGTTTAAGTACAGCTTATTTGAAAAAATTAATAAAAGATACAGGTCATGCTCCGATGAGTTAAAAAAAACCATATTTCAATTTCAATGCAAAATGGCATTTTTTAACAAAGGGAGATAATTTGGAGCTTTTTTCAAGTATATAAACATTTTAAAAGTCATCTGGGGCCAAAACGAATTGATTTTTTGGGGTTGATTTTTGTTCCAATTCATAAAGTAACAACTTATAGTGTAATAAATAAAATTTGTATTGAAAAAAAAAAGTTTAAATATTTGCTGAGTTCTTGTACCCGTGAGCCTCATTAACTCGTTTGTAGAATGATAAGAAACGACACTTCTATACTGCTTAGCATATAAAACAACGGGTATAAAAATGGTTTCCTTATTATTCCTTACTTGTTTCTAACAGGAAGACAGAAAATAAAAAAAATATTATAACCTTTTTTGTAAATACGCAAATTGCTCAGTGTAAGAATGGTTGGCTAATTGATCAGATCAGTGTATCTGAATAGTGTTTGGATGCTATATGCATGCTTATATCTACTAAGGTAAGGAAATGACAAAACAGGTCAAAGCCAATTAGGTTTTGATTTTAAACTGTGATTGAACATGTAAACTCATCATAAAAACCATGATTGAAATTCAATATCTGCGCCTTACGCCTGGTTCGTCTACAAAATCCGTCAGTGACGCTCGAATAAAAATATGTTAAAAAGGCCAAATAAAGTACGAAGTTGACGAGCAAAAGAGATGATTTCAGCTTCCAAATTGTGAAATTTTCATTTCTATATAGCAACATTACAGGAGCGCCCGCATACGCAGTATATATCTTCTAATTTATACAATATTCCTGGACTTTTGTTTCCTTGATAGAGTATTGCTGCTCACAAGGAGATATTAAACCAGGAATTATAAAAGGTGAAGTTTAAATCATCCCTTCGTAAACATTACGGACGCCACGAGTTGGTTGACCTTTACGGAATTCCGTTTCACCGATCATATCAATATGTTATTAATGTCGTAATTACAATCCCGTTCCTCTTCCACAAATGTGACGTACCGAATTAGACTATTTACCGGGTTTGTAATAACATTAGTAACACGATGAGTGCCACATGTGGAGCAAGATCTGCTTATTATTCCAGAGTACCTGAAATCACCCCCAGATTTCAGTTGGGTTCGTGTTGCCTTGTCTTCTAATATTTTTCTATGTTGTGTCTTGTGTACTATTGTTTTCTGTTTGTCTTTTTCTTTTTTATCCATGGCGTTGTCAGTTAATTTTCTATCTATGAGTCTGAATGTCAATCTGTATCTGCCGCCCCTCTTGTTTCATCCTATAGCATTTACGTATCTCAATTGATACTCTACGCTAATGTGTGTTCACACTTTATGGAAATAATAAACAGTCTAAGTTATGAGAAAGAACGTCTGAACTCGACACTGCAATAGTATTACTATCTCAATTACGAATTGGTTCACACAGCGAAAAGTAAAATCACAAACATACTGAAATCCGAGGAAAATTCAAAAACGGAATGTTTTAATTAAATGGCAAAATCTAAATCTAAAACACAACAAACAAAAGGACAACAACTGTCATATTCCTGACTCAGTACAGGCATTTTCTTATATAGAAAATTGAACCTGGTTTTATAGCTAGCTAAACCTCACATTTGTATAACAGTCGTATAAAATTCCATATTTTAGTGGTCTTATATCTTTAAATGCTAGATTAGTCGTCTGAGTTTTGTAAATTATGAATTGTGTCATATTCTCGTTTCTGTCATTTCGACTGATTGCCGATTTGCCTGGTGGGTGATGGAAACATATTTAGCAGGAGACTCTTACTTGTTAAATACTTTCCTTCCTTTTTCTTTCTGACTTTTATGAAGTTGGTTTTTTTTCCGAGACAAAACACATACGATGAAACTAAGGACTGAGTTGTATTAACAGTATTGAAGCATTATGACTTAAAAAAACGAGAATGAAATAAAACAATACATGTAGTAAAATACAAATTCTTGTCATATATTTTCATCCATGATCAGTATGATTTCTGCATGCAATAAAGATATGTTTGAACTTTTCTGTCAATACATTTGCTCAGCTAGTTACGCTTTGTATGCCACAGAAAACAGCAATGATGCAAAATGTTCGAAACCCTATGTAAAAAGATTACGTTTGCTTCTTGGTAAGGATAAATCGAGAAAAGCTTTTTGCATGCAAGAGATTTATAGAGTATCCTTCTCATCATATAACAGAGAGTATGCATAGAAATATTTAAAAATGCAACAAATTTTAAAAACAAAACAAAACAGCAAATATTAAATTTAAATAAACACAACAAAAAGCTAGAATTTGCAGTTTGAACAAAATAGAGATAGTACACTTTAATTTTTTTTAATAACTTTTTCAAATCAACATGGATTTTCATCAAACTATGCAGCTATCTTAGATATATATTAAGCTTACTGAATCCAAGGTCATTTTGTTTTTTTTGTTGTAATGCTGTCAAATTTAAGAATTAAATTAATCTAGGTAAAAAAAAAAGCTAGAATTTGTAGTTCGAACAAAATAGAGATAGTACACTTTAATTTTTTTAATAACTTTTTCAAATCAACTTAGATTTTTATCAAACTCTACAACTATCTTTGCAATATATTGATTTTACTGAATCATGGGTTGTTATATAGTCTTGTGTATTTCTGTCAAATTTAAGAATTTAATTAATCTAGGTCAAAAAGCTACGATATTAGAAATATATCTTTCCTCATAATTTTGGAAAAAGAATATTAAAAAGAGTTATATAATTCCTTTAATGTTTTATTCCTTTTGATATATATTATATAAATATATCAAAAAGGGATGAAGCATTAAATAAATCATTAAAATAGTTCTTCTGATTTATGGTGATTTATAAAGCAATACCTTCTGCTTGGGGCAAACTTATTAAAAGATCACATCTACCAGAGAGTTTTAAATTCTAAATAAGATTTATTCCAAGTTGCAACATCCTGTTAAATCTAAATCCCAAGGCTTTTTTAATTCACTAGATAAGTAATACACGAGTTTAAGAAAAGTAGGGCTTTCTTTTTACCTGTAAAACTCATGTGTACTGATGTAATTAAACCATGTATAGTGCCATGCCATTAAATTTGACAAAACAAATATTTTAAGATAATTTTTTTGTTTTAACAAAAAAAAGGTGTTTATTTTGTTTAAGCTGATTTGAAAAAGTTATGAAATCTTAAAAAAGACATCTATTTTTTGTTAAAACAAAAATTTAATATTTAATATATGAGGAAAGATATATTTCTAATATCATAGCTTTTTGACCTACTGAACGCACATAAAAGTTTAAACGAACTGACAATTTCAACAATCGTATACAACGGTAGTTAACCCACAATATTACTCCAGACTGCGATCCGGCGATTTCTACTGATAACTTTTATCCGAATAATAATTCATAAATGCCACCATCCGAATTGGAGATGTCAAGCGCTTATTCCAATGCATAGTAACCCGACTAATTCAGGCGTTATATTCCGACTCACTATCGATTGCGACATTAACGAGATTACCCTGACCGATATAGGGTAAATAATCATTAGAATCAAATGAATCGCAGCAAATGTATGGTGCATCTATAGGTTTAATGTGCTGGAAAAAATAAAACTGTAAGACAATAAAAAGTAAAATCACAAAAATACTGAACTTAGAGAAAAATCTAAACGGATAATCACATGGCAAAATCAAATAACAAAACACATCAAAAACGAATGGACAAGAACTGTCATATTTCTTACTTGGTACAGAATCTGAACAACAATAAAAACTGAAAATTCGGAAAGGTTGTGCCAATATAGGTAACCATTACAAATAAAAAAGAAGAACGTATAATTTGCAGATTGCAACTCTTTATGTCTCGCATTTTGATGGAATAATACAAATGATGAAACTGCAATGGTAATATTTTAACATATTAGCTATGCAAATAATTCAAAGTCAGGGCCATATAACCTCCATGAAAATGTGTGATGTCAATGCTTATACAACTGCATACCAAATTCCATTGACCTATCATAAGTGTCTCCCTTAAAATAAACCTTAACACAAACTTTAATTTGTCAAATATGCAAAAGTTTCAAAGATGTTAATACAACTGCGTACTCGATATCATTGACTAAATAAAAGCCGTTCATATATAACTGATGTTAAGACAAACATTAGTTTATACTATGCGGTATGGGCTTTGTTCATTGTTGAAGGTCGTACGGTGACCGGTAGCTTTTAGTTTCTATGTCATCTGGTCTGTTGTGGAGAGTTGTCTCATTGGAAATCATACCACATCTTCTATTTTATATTTACATGTAAATAATGCATAACATTGCAAGTCAATGAACCATGACAGAAAAAGGGGGAGTAAATTGATCTCCATGTGTTGTTCTTCAGGTCTCAAGTTCACATGGTGTTAAGTCGAACTAGGTTTATTACATCTATAATACTAAAATTACGAGGTCCAATTTGTCAGCCGTCAGCACGTAAAAACGACTTATCAAATAATTCAGCTTTATATATAACTAATAAAGTACAAAGGTGTAGATTAAAAATTATACCACTCCAGGACCTTTTGTTTTCCACGTAATTAATATTGCTAATAATTAAGAAGTTCCGGGTTGAGTCCGATACCGATACCAATAGTATATTCACCTGTTACCTATTACCTTATCTGTACGTTCGGTATCTAACAGGTGCACCATCAAACGGTGTATTTAGGATTATGCTATATACACGGATCATGCATTTTTGTAATCACAGGGTTGACACTACTAAATTCAATCATTGTCAAATTGTTACCTATAGTAGTATTTTAATCAGTAAGACTTTCTAAGATAACAATACGAATACTAAAAATCTGGACTAAAAATAAGGTGTATATAGGAACCGTTTTCAATTTGTTAGAGAACATTACATAAAACAGTGAATCAAAGAATTCAACTTTATCTATAACTAACATAGGACAATGCTGTTGATTAACAAAATACTCCATTCCAGGACCTTTTGTTATCCAAATAATTAATATTACCAATAATTGATAAGTTCCAGTTCGACGGGTTCAAACAGAAAGATTTGAAAGCAGAGAAAACTGTGTATCTTATAATCGGCATGACTTTATAAGATAAAAAATAATACTAAAATAAGGCTTGCGCATAGTTATATACTTTAGTTCAGTCACGGACCCGCGATATCACGGGTGTGTTCTAGTTATCATTTTTAACAATATGCAAATATCGGTATGATGAATGTTAACTAATCAAAGATCATTGGATAAAAATTGTACACGTAACTTTAAGTAACAGGATTTACTTGTGATCCCACTCATTTATGTGTCGAAATTAGAAAATGACTGTTAGGGCAAATAAAAGCAGCAGTAGTATGATATTGTTCAAAAGTCATAAAAAGATTGAGAAAAACAAAGAACAACAGAAATACTGAAGTGCAACAAAAACAAACGTCAACATAAATTTGAATTCCTTAACTTTCTAATATCTTCAGTCTGACAAGTCCCTTGCCATTTCGAATTGGGAAAGTATTTGAACGTATTTAGATTATCATTTATGAACAGTAAGTTCTTGGTGTCAATTCAAACTCCAAAACGTCCATCACCATGGAATAAAGTTTAACATATAACCCTAAAAGATAAAAATTTAAAAAACAAAATGCACAACTCTCACAAGTTATTCAAACCAATCATGCACAAATGATATTAGGATGAACACCATACTCAATATACATTGTAGTACACAATTCTATTCTTCAGCCGATATTGTTTTGTTGAATGATGCTAGAGTATATAGCCAATAGTTATAAATATGACAAGCTTTATATCAACTGAGTCGTAAAACAATATGAATAAAGGATGATAAAAGATCTGCTGGGTATTGAAATAATAGTACCATTGTTTGAAAAATTAAAATGTGTGTAGGGGAAAAGTCTCTGAGCATTTTGAATGGACAGGTACGTAACAATTATGATAAAGCTGTCGGGAAAAGTTTATAAGAAAAAAAAAAAGATATCTTTATTTTGAGTGTATTTGAAATGTAAAAAGTAAAATCACAAAAATACTGAACTCCGAGGAAATTTCAAAACAACATTTACCTAATCAAATGGCAAAATCAAATGATAAAACACATTAAACGAATTGACAACAACTGTCATATTCCTGACTATGTACAGGCATTTTCAAATGTAAAAAATAGTGCATTGGACCTGTAAGCTATTACAAATATTGAGTTTTTATACATAATATACAACCATCCTTATTGGTGTATATCTCGTTTTTGCTGTTGGTTCCATCTTATCTGTTTGAATAATCAGATTAATCAATAACTTTAATAACATTAGAAAAACGAATTTAACTAAACCTCCTCATTTGCATTTTTACAATAAATGTCTCTTCCTTGTTACTTGAGGCCCTAACATTTAAAAATCTTACACTTATTAAAAATTAAAGGCCCTTGAGCGAATACTTATATTCGACATGTGGAAGGGGGTGGGGGGATGAAGACAACACGGTCACTGTTCAATTTTAAGTAAAAATTATATATGTGTATGTTAACTATACTGATTATTAGAAATATGTTATACTTATTGAGGTCTCTAACTTAATATTATATATATGGTAGCTGTTGCTAAAGTTCATATGATATAAAAACTTTGGGAACGTTATTAAATTCTAACCTTTTATAACTTTTAATAGAAGACAGCTTATGTGTTAACTGGGAAGTTTTGATTAGTTAGTTTAGTCGAGTCTAGAGAGATTTGTTTTCGTTTTGCATTTTGCATCTTGTTTTCTTCCAGACTGTATACAAATATTCATAATAAAATTTGAAACGCTTGAAAAATAATTTGCCTCAGAACAATCACTATGAGGCAATATGATATTGACCATCATGACCTTTATTTCACTTCTTATCTCACGTAAAAAAAACACTTTTATTTATGTTTCATGATCAGTGATATATTATCTTTTAGCATATACCTTTTTTGGGAAGTAGGTGCATCAACATAAGTCATTGTTTTAATTCCGTTATGACCAATAACCTCAGCACCAACATATAACCTTAATCGTTGAAAGAAAGTTCTTTTTTTCACTGAATTATCTGTAGACATAGACTCCTTGACGTAGAGGATTAACACCACTACAATACAAGTCCAGAACTTATGCTTTTGAAGGAAACGTATGATATTTTGTTTAAAAACGTATATTTTAACAAAACGCATTTGACTAACAGGTTGAACAACGGATGTTCTTAAACCCTGCTGACTGTCATTGGCGATTGCCAAATAAATTGATCCCCAAATGTATCAAGATGGATCTGAATATTAGTTTAATACCAAACAGAAAACAATAATGTTGAGGAAAAGATGGTATACCACAAACATGAGGTTTCAAAATTTGGTCACCATATCCGGAT
The DNA here is from genome assembly GCF_965363235.1 of Mytilus galloprovincialis. Classification (NCBI taxonomy): domain Eukaryota; kingdom Metazoa; phylum Mollusca; class Bivalvia; order Mytilida; family Mytilidae; genus Mytilus; species Mytilus galloprovincialis. The sequence goes on along the minus strand of NC_134840.1, from coordinate 71,629,064 downwards.
TTCGACAATCAATATCTCTTCATTGATGTTAGGGATCATATTGGAAGACCATATGATTTACCTCAACTAAGAATACACTCTTGAATTTTAAAAAGTCGAAATAATATGAACGGATCATATGTATTAACTCGAAAGAAAATATAAGACAAACACAAACGAAAAAATATGAATAAGTATAAATTAAAACCACGTTCAAACCTATGATTGCGTTGGATAAAAACCGCAATTTTTACACGTGTGCATGTAAAACAAGTTTCTTGGTAAAGGGGTCTAGCGAATTTGACTAACAGGTCGAACAACGCATGTTCTTAAACCCTACTGACTGCCAATGGCGATTGCCATATAGATATATAAGTCTTATGATTTGCACCTAGGTACTATTATAATATGGTAATCGTGTTGACAAATGTATATATATATATATTATCGCTATATATAAATGTATAAATACAATCATTACTTAATTGACAGTTGATATTACAGCAAATACAGTGAGTTGGTAGGTAAAGGTTAAATATTTTGTTAGCTTGCTTGCTGGCTGAACCACGAAGTTATTAAAAGTTAGGTTTACTACCCTCCCCCAAGAGAAGACAAGTCCGACAGATAACCAATATATATGTCTGTAGGAAAAGGCTACTCCGAAAGAAGGGTAGTATAGTTAACCTTATAATAACTTCACGGTTCAGCTAACAAGCAAGCTAGACAAAAAATATTACCTTCACCTGTACACTCAATGATGTAACCGTAAAGTCAATTAATACCTTATTCGATTTATTGACACTTAGGTGAAATATCAGTAGCTTAAGTATGGCATACTATACATAATTAGTCGATCTTATTCCTTCTTTATACAGCCATTATTGCAACAAATTTGACATGTGTTTTAGTTGACTAATGCAATAATAGTTTCCTTGATCAAATAATTTCCTTGGTGTCAATGACACTGAACAATAGAAATCTAACAGATATTGACAAATTATCAAAATGAAAACCTAATTTTTATGTCCCATTTATGGGCATTATGTTATCTGGTCTGTGCGTCCGCTCGTCCGTTCGTTCGTCTGTCCCGCTTCAGGTTAAAGTTTCTGGTCAATTTGAAAGATAAAGTCCAATCAACCACAAGTTCCCTATGAAATTATCTTTCTAATGTGAATAGCAAATTAGAGTTTTACCCCGATTTCACGGTCCACTGAACATGAAAAATGATAGTGCGAGTGGGACATCCGTGTACTATGGACACATTCTTGTCTACAGCTAATTTGCATGTATTTTATAATGTTCTGTTTATCGTATTTTGACTGAAATCAAATATCCAAATCCATTCTGATCTAATTTTGTCTTGTCTAGGAGTAAGTCGCAGAATGCATGACGTATCATGCTAATATATGGTCAACAGCGGAAAAAACTATCTGCGTACACTTTTCATTTTAATTGAAGAACTGGATGTGTGATACCTTGTACATGTATATAGATTACTTATTTTGCGAAGTATCCCTTTGCCAAATGAGTACTAGTGATAGATCAACCAAGGAAAAAGAAGCAATATATATATCAGTAAATTTATTGTGTCTCAGGAAATTCCTACCCTATAATATGAACCCAACGGTGAAATATTGAATAAATGTATGTATTCTAAAGTGACCGATGTAAACTGACAAAACAAAAACTGAAAGACATTCTCATGCTATTCAAAATTTAATACAAAATATACGTTTCCTAATATTCTATTAATGATAGGAAGAAGGAAAAATTAAATTATTGTTGTTTCCGTGTATTTAAAATGCAATCTGCTTAGTACTCAATCAGTCGACCAATTTATCAGGTGAGTGTATTTTAAGGGCGTTGGGTTGCTTTCTGTATGTTGATAAATTTTAATGTTATACATTTAATTGTGAATGAATAAATATCCTTTTTCTACACAGTATAAAACTTTATCCTAGTTATTCATTTGATTCAGAGACAAAAGATGTTACCACTTTTTGATCATTTTACAGACATTTTTCTATAAACATTATACGACCGAGAATACAATATGGGAAACAGACATTGGAAAAGTTATCCACTCAAGATTGAGATTCTTTTCGGTTTCTATTTTCGTTTCTATGTGTGTTGCATTGTCGTTTGTTTATTGTTGCACTTCAGTGTTTCTGTTGTTTCGTTATTTTCCTCTAAAAGTTGAAGAGTTTCCCTCGGTTTTAGTTTGTAATCCGGACTTGTTTTCTCTTAATCGATTTATGACTTTTAAACAGCGGTATAATACTGTTGTCTTCATTTAATCCCCCAAAAGTACTGCGTAAATTCAAGTAGATAATATAACTAAATCAAACTTATCATTGTTGAATGAAATACATTCTTTTGAAAGGATTGTATTCTTCAGTACATGGCCCAAAAAAGCTATAATACCAACTACTCAATAAAGTTTAACAGAATAGGTCATGCATGGCGTTTTCAATTTATTTTCAATCTATGAGTTTGACAGTCCCTCTGGTATCTTTCGTCCCTCTTTTGCCAAAGATTGTCTATTCGGTAAGTAAAAGTATAAAATGGTTGACGGATGATCTGAGAACAACTAAAATTCCTATACTTTTGTATAATGCCTTAAGAAGAAAAATGCTATTGGGCCAATTTGGGCGCCCTTTGAGTATAACAAAAATAATTAAAAGCAATTACTAATAGAAAACTAAAAAAACAACAACAAAAAAAAACCATTAGATTCTCATAATCAATAAATACAGAGATTCATTCCTAGAACATGTTGAAATGAAAACAAAAAAGTATAACAAAAAAATAAAAAAATTCTCGTAAATTAAAAAATGAGTAATCCGAAAAAAACTGACAAAATCAAAAGTTATCATCCAAAGGAACAAGTGGAAACCAATTGTCACAATCCTAACATGGTACCGACATTCACCAAGGTATGTCAAGGTGTGTATGTTATTTATTTATGACCAAGGCAAATGTTTATATACCATTACCATATTTCATAAATTTAATATACCCAATTTAAGTTAATGAGGAAAAAATATAAGCATATTTAAGCCAGTGCACTAAAGGTTGCATTTCTGTAAATATTGACAATGCAATTTCCAATAGGAACTCCTTTTACGGCTAAAACTGTACCACTTTTACTATGAAGTTTTGAAAAAAAAAAAATCTTATCCTAGAATTGAAAGTTCATATGCACCATAATTTTTTTCAAAAGTCAAAATATAGGGCTGTGCGGCATATTTTAAAAGTTTATATGCCCTGAACCTCTCAGAGTTTAAACTAACACTAATTTTCTTAACTACCCCTACCTCGAATGAAAGGTCACCACAGATTTCAATGTAAACAATATGCACGGGTATATTTACTGGTAACATTCACAAGTTGTGTCTCTGTGAGATGGAACACAGAGAGCATAACAGGGAACCAGTTTGTAAACAAAATTAATTTTCTACGAATATTGAAGATCTCCCCAAAAGAGGCGTGTTTTGAGAAACAGCTGTATTTACAAAGTGCAACCTATAATGTTTTCAATTATTACATTTGCCAAGTAGGATACGTAGTTGTTTATAAATAAATGGATGATCTGTGGACATCAATAAAATTAGTTTGAGGTTGCTCTTAGAAGGCCTTCATTACGTTACATTTGGAACATATTTTTTAATGTGTGCATTCTTTTCTTTTCAGATCATCGAAAATGCGGTCTTTTCTAAGAATAATATGTGTTTTGTTACACACATATCTATGCTTACAAATTGGACAAACAGCTCCGTGCAAATTTGACGAGCGATGCCAGTGTAGTAATACGAAACATGGATATGTAGATGTGGATTGTTCGTTGAAAAACATAACAAAAATTCCAAATTTACCTGAGTCTATCGTATTTCTAAACGTATCCCACAATTTGATTGAACGCATCAGCAAAGGAACATTCGAAGCTGCTAAACATCTCTTGACACTAGACTTGTCATTTAATAGCTTGTCATCTATAAACCTCACAACATTTGCTGACCTCAAAAGATTACGTTACCTTTCTCTAGACAATAATGAACTTGTTTACAGCAACCGCACTTTTCCAGAAGGTATTTTTAAACAATTGAAATCTCTTTCACATTTAAGTTTGAAAAATAACAATCTTTGGTCTTCATGCTGTAACAGTTTTCCAGATAAAACAATTTCAGATTTATCTGATCTAGAAACGCTGGAATTAGATGTACCTCCAATTAAAGTGAACAATACTTTCGGGGAAGGATATAATAACCTAACTAAACTGAAATCGTTGGTATTAGGGAACAATCTTCTCTTTGACATGACAAGTACCACATTTATTAATACCAGAAATCTGCAAAATATTTCACTTCATGGAATTTCCGGAATATCATTTACAATTGGAACATTCCGTCGCTTAAGATACCTTAAGCATCTCGAAATTACGTTCGATTCAAAAGTAGTAGATGGAATAAAGTCGCCGATAGAGAATATGGCGGGAGATCTAACATACACCTCAATCGAAACGTTAAAACTGGGCCGGTCATTACTACCTTTAAGCAAATTTCCGTTATGTATTCTTAATAAAAAACTGTATACTACAAACATAACTGAAATATACATCACAGACAACGTAGACTCCGCAGGATACTCTAAGAATTGTGTTGATGCTCCGTCGCCAAGTCTAAAATTTTTAGATTTAACAAACAATGGTCTTACTCGTTTTATGTTTGATATAAGAACCATTACTCGACTCAACTTAAAACAAAATTTACTCGGTGCATTTTTATCGAAGCATAGTTATTATAATTATGATGTGAAGAAATCTTCCATCATTAAATATATTGATATATCTCAAAATGATATAAAAGAACTTTCACCTTTCATTTTTGATTATCAGCCATCTTTAAAACATATTGATTTAAGTAACAACAAAATACAAGACATCACATTTAGATTTTCCCATTTGGAGGAACTCGAGTTTCTGAATCTCTCTTGTAACGAAATCAAGAATTTTGATACAAAAACTATGCGTGTTATGAACAAATTATTTGTAAACAAACCGCTTACTATAGACCTTTCTAAAAATACATTGCAATGTACATGCAAGACAATTTCTTTTTTACGGTGGATGATAGAAAGTAATGTTATATTTGTTGACCTTCAAGAGTATACCTGTACTTTAGAGGATAGTAGCATAATTAGGATGAATCCGTTTCAACACAAAGTCCTTCAGTTAGAGAAATCTTGTAAATCGTACCTAGGACTGATAACAGGTGTATCTTTAGCACTCTTAGCTATTATTATGACTGTTACCGGAAGTTTAATGTATCGATATCGGTGGAAAATACGATACATGTACTATATGACAAAAGGAAAGTACAGCTATCAGAACATATCGCCCACTGATGACGATGAATATACGTATGATGCATTTATATCATACTCCGATGATGGTAGAAGCTTTGTCCTTAAAGACTGCATTGAAAAACTTGAAAAAGAAGAAAACTTCAGGCTATGCATACATCAACGTGATTTTATGCCCGGACAAGACATCACTGTAAACATAACAAATTGCATCCATACAAGTAGATCAACAGTCTGTTTGATAACAAGAAAGTTTCTCGAGTCATATTACTGCATGTTCGAGTTCAACATGGCACGTATGGAGAGTATTTATTCACGAGATGGAAGGAACATTTTATTCCTTGTGTTTTATGAACAAATTTTGCCTAAAGAACTTCCACTAGTCATGCTAGAACTAGTCCAGAAAGAGTCCTACATTGAATACCCCAATGACGAACAAGGAAATGTTGTTTTCTGGGAGAAAATAAAAAAATCTTTAAGAACAAACGTTAGAGCATGAGTATTTTCGACAAATGAAAACAGAAAGGTTCATGTTTCATTTTGCCATCAATAGAATAACTCATCATCTCGAGAATATTAATTGTTTTGTTCAAAGTTTTATGAACTGCATTCTCTTCAGAATTGTTCATCTGTTTTTGTTTATAGCAAAAAGTATTGTTTTTCTTCTCGTCTTTAGTTTAAATTATATGATAACATTGGTTTATACTTATTAGTCAACAAAGCAATGGTCGTATGCGCAAAGTGGAAGCCAAATATATGAACGAACTCAAATTTACCTCGGTGATTAATATTTAGTCTACAAAAGTTAAATCAAGAAATTATCAAAACTGGATGTATAGGTTAATGCCTCTATGTTTGCCAAAGAACATAAAATACGTATGTATGATGTAAGTTGGTAGTTGCTAAGTTAAGACGAATCGTAGAGATAACCTTGGAAGAAAAAGTTGTAGTCATAAGTTTAATTTTATGGTTTTCTTTTTATACATTTTTATAATTATTTTCCCCCGTTTATTTTAGTGTTAATTCTATATTCTTGATGAGAACTGTGTTTTGAGCAATCTTTCTTTTCGGTTTTGCAAAGAATGTAAATAAAGGTCTGAGTAAAATCATTTTTCTACCAAGAATTTCAGATTCATGTGACAATTTGTTCGAATATTCCTTATTTTGTATATAAGGGGAAGACAATAATTATAATTATGAAAACGCATAACAATAAATCGATTAAAAAGACATAATGGACAGGCGTTAGTTGATTAACAAGAAAAAAATACAATTTGCAATTCATATATATCTCATACCACATCTTCCTATATTTATATAGTCTGTATATAGGTGGTCTTCGGCTGTTTTTTTTTTTTTTTTTTTTTTACTTCTTGAACAGGTTGTTGTCTCTATGACAAATTTCCCATTTCCATTTTCAATTTAAGTATTTTAAATGGTTGGCTCATAATTCTTATCAAAAATGCTCTCTTTGTTTTAAATTATAATCGTGATCATATCAATTAATGTATAAAGTTATGTAAATAGAGTGGTGAGATTATTATAAAATATTTGTATTTGTAATGTTATTATCTTGTATCATAGAGACATGTTAGGAAAGGTAAAATTTCGTTTAATAGCTTGCTAAACTTTCCCGTGTAATCAAATGGTCTTCATTTGTAATTTTTGTGATAAGTATCAAATCTCTAATCAATAGTTTAAATAAATTGTTTGTTTCTGTTGTTTTTTTGCATTGAAATATGTTATACAAACATTAAGTTATTGCTACAGATAACTTTGATGTATAGTTAAAGAATAAACAGAATTAAAAGATTGTCTAATAATCAAAAGCCATTCCTCAGTTGTACATTGATAAACGAGCCAACCAAAATCTTAACTATTTAATATGAATATAATTCTAGTCCTTAACGCTATTTCTCTGCTGTAAAAAGTAAAATCACAAAAATATTGAACTTAGAGGAAAATCAATTCGGAAAGTCCATAATCACATGGCAAAATCAAATAACAAAACGCATCAAAAACGAATGGACAAGAACTGTCATATTCCTGACTTGGTACAGGCATTTTCAAATTTAGAAAATGGTGGATAAAACCACCATAAACGATTGCCTCTACAAATATTTTCGAATAAGTTCAATTCAGCTAGTGATAAAAACCAGATTTGAATTCTTAAGAAGTAAATCTATACCCAAATCTCCAATTATCAGGTTTTCAATTTTGCAGTAAAAAGTAAAAAATATCACTTTTTGTTCTACGGAACTCTACACTGCTACTTACCATGCAGAATTAAAGGATCGACAACTTCGTCTCATGAAACACAGCAATTTCTACAAAAATAAATATTCTCCGAAGATGATGTTATCAGCATTTAATTGACAACATAATAGTTGAGCTTAAAGAATATCAATGGTATCGCCAGCCCAGTAGTCAGCACTTTGGTGTTGGCATGAATATCAATTATATGGTCATTTTTTTTTAAATTTCATGTTTACAAAACTTTGATTTTTTTGAAAAACTAAGGATTTTCTTATCCCAGACATGGATTACCTTAGACGTATTTGACACAATATTTTGGAATTTTTGGATCCTCAGTGCTCTTCAACTTTGTACTTGTTTGGCTTTATAACTATTTTGAGCGTCAATGATAATTTTTATGTACACGAAACGCGCGTCTGGCGTATAAAATTATAATCCTGTTACCTCTGATAACTATTTACACCACACGATCGATGCCAATGCTTGTGGAAGTTTCTTCCCCGAGAGTATCACCAGCCCAGTAGTCAGCACTTCGGTGTTGACATGAATATCAATTATATTTTCTTTTTTTTTTTTTTTTATTATAAATTTCCTGTTTACAAAACATTGCATTTTTCGAAAAACTAAGGATTTTCTTATCCCAGGTATGGATTACCTTAGACGTATTTGACACAATATTTTGGAATTTTTGGTCCTCAATTCTCTTCAACTTTGTACTTGTTTGGCTTTATAACTATTTTGATATGAACGTCACTAATGAGTCTTATGTAGACGAAACGGGCGTCTGGCGTATAAAATTATAATCCTGGTACCTTTGATAACTATTAGAGGGTTGATAGTTAAAAACAGAAGGTATTCTAGTAAGTACTATTTGTGCGCCTTCAGCTTGTTATTGTACTGATACGAAACAGATGGTCTTCTTAAAGAAAAAGAAAAGCATCTTATAATGTTCTTTATATTCACTATGTAACTATATGACCTATATTTCAGTAAAATCCTACATCTCATATATCCTTGAAATTAAGGAGAGGACCGAAACTAGATGGTCGACTTTATATGTGGACATTGTCTTTGAAATTGATTTAGATAGACGACTTCAAACTAGAATCTATTACAACGTGAGGATTTCAACTTCCCATTTCGTAACATTGAAATACCTTCTGCTTTCATCCTACAGAGTTTACATATCTCATGTTCACATCATATGGACATCATTAACAAGGATGCGCTTCATGCACAAAAATTGCTCCATCAGAGGTAGGTGAAAGAAATCCTATATCGACACTTAAAAAGTTTAACTGTCCACACTACGAGTTGGTTGACAGATTCGATGGGTCTCAACTAACTAGTGATATGTTTAAGCGGTCTTAGATCTTAAATAAGCAGAATAGTTATCTGAATCTTTAAATTACGGATTGTGTCATATTCTCGTGTGTGACATTTCGATTGATTGTAGATTCGCATTGTTGGTGATGGAAACACATTAAGCAGGAGACTCTTATCCTGTGGTCGAACTCAACTACTTTCTATTTTTTATTGGTAATTTTATGTTTGTTTCGTCAGCCAGATACTAACGCATTACTCATCTAAACTATAAAAGGTTAGACCTACACATCAACAAGACAAATGCGAATATTAGGTGTCCATTGATAAAAACGACAAACAACTGAGATACTTTTGTTCAAATCATCGCATTTTTAAAATAATTCCTCTTCTTTCCATCAGTTTAAAAAAGTCTCGCATATATATTCTAAACCCCTTTTATTTTGTTAATGAGAAAGATTGGATTGCTGTTCTCATTAATGTCAACCACATAGCTTCTTCTAACAATTATGCATGCGTATTTTAAAATGATTTATTAATAGTAAGCATAACAATTAAAAAATTACAAATTAAAAGAATTTCAGATACTTAATGTGCATTATTCATGTGTTTGTCGAGAATGTCTTTAAATACATTTGGTGAGGTTTGTTTATCTGAACATTCAATTCAAATGCAGAAATATTTTGACTGCTTTACTGATCATGATTTAAAAATGCTAAAAGTCTTAAGACTAAAGTTTCAATTCAAGCATCATAAACACTTAACATTATTGGTGATCAGATAAATAAAGGCACCAGAAGTTTATCGCTGTTCAAAGGCCTTAAATCAATTGAGAGAAAATAAAATCAAGGGACAAACATCAGATATGAGAAAACAGTTTGAACAACAGACACACTGATGTTAAAATGAGGTATATAAACTCATCATAGATTCCAAGATTAAATTTTGTATTTGCGCCAGACGTGCGTTTCGTCTACAAAAGATTCATCAGTGAAACTCTAATCCAAAAAAGTAAAAAAGATCAAATAAAGTACGAAGTTGATGAGCATTGAGGACCAAAAGCTAAGGTTATCTATTTCTGTAGTTGCAAAGCCTTAGTATTTCAAAAATTCAAAAGTGACAAGTCAGTAAAATATTGCTTTACGGACATATACAGAATTCAATTATTTCATATACAAAGTAAAGTTAAATTATTAGTTAAAGTATCTAAGAAACAAACCTAACCGCAACAACTTAACATTGACTACCAAGCCATGAAAATAAGGTAAAGATCAGATAAGCCCTGCTTGACGGATATGTGTACTTACAAAAGTTCCGGACATCAAATATAGTTCACATATTGCCTTTAGTATCTGAGGCATGGACTTGAGCACAAGAAATCACAATGCTTAGGGTTCTTTGATGCAGTCAAAGTCAAGTGAACCCAGTTGTTGCAATGAACCAGTATTTCAATTACAATAAGTTAAAAAATTCATGAAAAAATCTTTAAGTAGTCATTTAACCTCAGAAATGAGATCAAGGGCAATGAACATATGACAAATAGGAACATTGGAACATGAGGTACCGGTAGCTAACCAAATCTTCTGACTTCGGAAATAAACAGCTTGATGAAAATGGTTTTAATTCCATTATAACCACCGGGTTAGCATCCATTTTCGCGCGTTATGTGTCTTTTAGGGGAAGTAAAAACTGAAACAATAGTTTTAAGCTGTTGATTAGCTTCTTTTCTTTTTCTTTCTGACTTTGACAGATTTTAATAAATCTTGTAAAAATGCAATGAAATTATTACTTTCCGAAACAAAACGCATACGATGACAGGAGTATAGTTGTCGCATTAGCTGTCATACCGCATCTCCTCCTTTTTTATATGATACTTAAAACCTTCAGTGATCTTCACAATTTCGAAACCTGATTATTTTCAGGTTCACACATTTTAAATGATTTCAGGGAGTTGTAATGTCTTTGATATTTTTTTCAAATAATTGATTACTATTACAGTGTCATTGTACAAAAATAAAAATTCATGTCATATATTTTCATCTACAATGTATGATCAGTATTTCCTGCATGCAATAAAAATATGTTTGTACATTTTTGTCAATACCTTCGCTCAACTATACAGTTACACTTAATATGTCACAGAAAATAGCAATGATGCAAAATGTTTGAAAACCTATGTAAAAAGATAATGTTTGCTTCTTGGTAAGGATAAATCAAGAAAAGCTTTTCGTATGCAAGAAATTTATAGAGTATTATTCTCATCATATCATAGACAGAAGGCATAGAAATAGTTATAAATGCAACAAATTTTAAAAACAAAACAAAACAGCAAAAAATAAATTTAGATAAACACAATCAAAATAAGATAAAACCCACTATATACATCTAAAACCAAGTACTAGTCTACATCGATGTAAAGGGGTATTCTATATCGAATATAAATGTAACTAAATTATGGACGGATTTCATTACGTATATCCCAACTGTAATGACTACTTATATCACAACTGAAATGACAGACAATTTCCCCAAATGAAATTGTCTAGCACACCAACATTGAAATACAAATACAATATATATTTATAAATCTCAAATTGGAACATGAAAAAATTGTATATATTATGTTTGTCTCATAAAAACAATTAACGGTAACGAGACAATCTTTCAGTTGATTTGTTAACACGTTTTATAACTGTAATGGCATACTAAATAGACAGTTTCAATTGAACCTTTAAGCGACTTATTTAAAACCTGTGTGAATATGTCTACTTCCATTTATATCACAATTAAAATTATATAAAAACGAAAAGCTCATCTTTGTAAATTCATGACTTGTGCATTACAAATATATGCCCAAAATATCCACATAGACTTGTTTCTGTTATTGATTCATTATAAAATGGCACAAAGTTTCTTAAATTAGGTATACCTGCTGCCATCTGTTGGTTGAAAGACATACAAAAGACAAAAAAACGAAAATTCAATAAATGTGTGTCATCCTACATTCGATCTTAGTACATTTATGTAAAGGTTACTATGTTTAGCAATTGTAACATATATCTTATAAAAGAATACAAAATAAAATCCTTCAAATGTTTTGCAAAACGGGTGTGACATCTATCCTCCACACCCTCCACACCCTCCTCCGCATCCTCCTCCACATCCACCACCATCACCACACCCGCCCCCATCACCTCCATCACCAAAGTCTCCACCATCCCCATTATCTCCGGCTTCAAAATCCCCGACATCATTGTCATCATATCCGTAATATCCATTGTCGTGATCACAGGCATAGTAATTATTCTCTATGTTCATGTCACCTCCATGACTTCCAAAATTGCTCCAACTTCCCCAGTATCCACCATATGGATGCGGTCCCCAGCCCCAACCATATCCCCATCCATAGCCTGGACCGTATCCACCAAGACCATAGCCTAATGCACCTCCTAAAACCATTCCTAAAAATATAAAGTGAAATTAAAACTAGTTTAATCAAACGTGTTTCAATGATGCCTTTGTATTTGTTTTACAACACAGTAATGACACATTCGACGATTTAAATAGCAGTGTTAGTAAATGTATAATACTGCTCCTATAATTTATAACGAAAAAAATATTTAGGAAACCTTTTAACATCTTCCATGTTTGAATCGGAACTTTCGTCACAATTGTAATTACAATGAATGTGTATTATGTTATCAAAACGTTATTTATTGCTCAAAGAGAACAAATGGATTAGTTTTTCAACTTAGTAACGTCTTCTCCAAACATTTATATCAAAGTATAAAAAATATACTCTTTAAAAAGGCTGACCTGGCATGTTTAGTTGCTAAGGAATAAACACAAATTTCAGACATATATATCAAAACCAATCTGCATACAAAACATTGTTGACCAGCCATACATAGACGCCGAGGAACATAGCGCTACACCGATTAGTTTAAATACCAAATGATAATGTTTGATTTGAAATTTTTTTTAAAAGGTAAAAAAACCAGTTTTGTTTACACCACAAAGATATTTCTTTATTGCTATCAATTGATTGTTACATTTTCTTCTGCAAGACTAATTTTAAGCTTCTTTTACAGTATAAATAAAATTCACAATTAGATTGAAATAATACATGATATAACATCGATCTAATAGGTTTATATTATTAATCTAACTTATTCCTACTCTTTTGTGTAACACATTCTTTTTGTAGAAACAGTTTTTGTTTATGCAAGGTCCTTTTTGTTTTCTCTATATATAACGATATTTTCATACATCTATGACGTTCAAAGTCCATGGCAATGTCATTCCTGGTAAAATCATTATATTATAGCCCAAAAAGCAACAAATTCATTACTTATCTTTGATTGTATGTATTTAGTAAATGAGAGGTCTATACCCTAACCATTGACAGAAAAAAAATCCTAGGTATATAGAAACGATCATGTCAAATATCGATTCTAATGCAACATTGTTTGTAACGTTAATTTTTGATTAGATAACGTCACCAATTGTCATGGCATCAATTCGCAATACATGCTATGAAAAGTACGTGCAAGCGCAGACGACGTATGACAGACTATATGTATGACTGACGTTGTTTTCTGTGGGTTTCATTAGAATGGAGATAACATTATTTTATTTTAGTCGCCAGTAAGCTTAATTTGCGACCATCAAATCAAAAATTGATGCCGTCGGAGCTTATAATACAATATAGTTATCTCCTAATTCTTAATAAATATCGTTAAAGCATAACAAACGATTATTTCATCAAAACTAATTCCTGCTTCAACTTACCAGTTGCAAAGTCATTATTGTCACGATGTCCTCCTCCACCATTCTGTACTACAACAGATGTGTGACCACCTCCTTGACCTTATTTGGTAATACATGAAGAAATGAATAAATTCATTATTCTTATTAAATTTATGTTTGATGTCACAAGTCTTCTGATTGGCTAAAAAAATCTATCAGCTCTTAGGCCGTAATTGGTATTATATCAATATATAAATGAAATCATTATTATTATATAATTCAATTTTAGTTGTGACAAGTCTTCTGATTGGCCGAAAGTTTATTTCTCTATCAGTTCATAGACATAATTTTGTCATGTGACATTCAGACCATCAACGTTGTTCATGATTTACTCCATAAAATTGAATTAAGAAATAATTTATACGGAATGATTAATGTTTTTTCTGTCTATTCGAAATAACCTAAAAGATGTGTAGCACACTTTTAAATAATCACTGTTCTTCCGTGTGCACCACATTTTTGGTGTTATTTCATCATATACAGAAAAAATAATATACTAGTAGTCTTTCCTTAAATAATATTATTTAAAAGTAATTTTAAATATGTTGTAATTAATATTTGAGGATCTTTTGATATATTGAAAATTTACCCATTTGTCAGAAAATGAACTTTTGGAACTGCCACTTCATAAGAATTTATCAATTGGATAATTTTTGACTGTCAGTTATATAAAATCATCTGGACTTTTAGTTACTCCATGGCCAGCAAATTGACACAAAGATACCTTTAAATACACGATAGGGTGGAAGATACCAAAGGGACAATCATAAACACACAAAAAAGTAAAATGACGAACAGATATTAAACAGTTTACAAAACACTACACGGAAAACTAAAGACGGAATAATACGAACCCACGCAAAAGACGGAATAACACGAACCCACGCAAAAGACGGAATAATACGAACCCACGCAAAAGACGGAATAATACGAACCCACGCAAAAGACGGTTAGATCATTTACTTATATATATCTGAATATCTAAATATTACTTGATGAAACAAAGAGAACAGGATTGTGGTTTCAGAATTGATTTCCGTGGTCACATTTATTCCATAACGGTCAACCAAATCATGATGACTTACACACACATTTTGGAAGGAGGATTTTGATAAATCATATAATTTCAATCTAGATGCACAGAAAAAATACTTTCAAGTATTTTTGTATCATATTTCTGATTAAGTTGGCCTGACAAACCTGTCTTACTTGACGAAAAGCTGAATTTCGACAAGGATCCCAGATCTCTGGTTATAAATAAGACCAAGAAGACTGTATCCAAAATATATTGTTTAAAGCATTCAATAGCTGAAAAGTTCCACATCAACAAATACATTGTTTATCTTTTGTTTGTATTTACTAACCATTCTGTCTTTGTCTTCCTTGCTGGTTAGGTGGATAACCATTATTTGTTGGTGGGTAAGCTAAAAAAAAAGAAGATATTATCATAAAAGAACATATTTTAATTTAATCTATAATCTTTATATATATTAATTACTTCTTTTGATTCCACTTGCAATTCAAGCATTGCCTAGAATGAAAATGTATACTCTTAGTTATGTGAATGATGATTTTAACACATATTTGTATTTTTATGAAAACTATCCGAGATGCAGACAAAATGTAAAATACTTTCCTAAAATAGTTATTTTCGACCTATAATAGTGTTTTACATAAGAATTTGAAAGTTATGATGGATATACTTAATCTTTAAGCAGCAAACATTGTGAGTAATATAAATCTAGGAATCAGCAGATAATACAAATGTTATTGTGAAAAAGTTCTTACGGCATGACTTAATCGATCCTTTTTAAAAAAAAAATATATATATTTTCTTATACACTGTTTCAGATGAACGATACTCGGTCCATAAATAAATATCAGCCAGGGAAAATTTTCACCACACAGTTGCCATTATTCTTGTTGCATTGTACAATTGACAATATACGATCTATTGTGTCTGTTTGTTTTGTTCGCGCATCGTTGTCAATATAGTGGAATTTGATGCGACTGACGTACAAGTGAGAGGTTTAGCGCTATAAAACCAGGTTCAATTCACCATTTTCAACATTTGAAGATACATGTACCAAGTCAGGAATATGAAAGTTGTTGTCCATTAGTTTGATGTGTTTTAACATTTGATTTTGCCATTTGATAAGGGACTTTCCGTTTTAAATTTTTCTCGGAATGCAGTATATTTGTGATTTTAATTTTTTCTTATAGTTTGAATATAATACAGTGACATTTTTTTTAAACTAACTAAAAATACCGGACTTACCAGCATTGTTGTTAGCAGCTGCAAAAGGAAAAATTGAATCAGATTGCAGTTTATACAAGTTGTACATATTTCATAGTTTATATTATGAAAGACCTAGCATGTTTTGTTCTGAAAATTAATGTACATGTATTTGGCTTTTGAACGTTAAATACAAATTAAATTGGACTTGAATACCTCATGAGCTATATAATCAAAACATGCCTATGATATAACAGGTTCATCAATCAAAGGATTTTTTCCCTAAGGGAGATTGATTCTTATTTCCATCTAAAATTTATAATGTACACTTTTACTCTTATCAAAACCAGAACTCGAATATCTTTTTTTGTGGTATATAATTAAATGAATAGTCTTGAAATAGGTAGATGTTAGACGTATTAGAAAACAAATGAAATCGACGAAAACCTTATTTTTTTTTATTTCTCAATGAACAATTAATTCATTTTCAAAAAAATGTGAAACATTGCTGTTAGATAAAGTTTCGTTTCACTATTGAGAATAATCCTAGGATCAACGACTTCACATTTTGTTTGCTTTAACTATATTCGTAGAGAAAAACACTCAAAACGAGGTTTGAAGAACACTGCTTTGAATACAAAATTTAATCCTGGTATCTATGATGAGTTTATTGATTAATTGTTACAGCTTTGGTCATGTTTAAACACCTTTAAACAAACAAAATTCTGAAACAATATCAAGATATATGATTTCTTGATCGACAAAATATTTGGTATGTTTGAGGACGGGTTTCTCAACAACAATCGGCTTTTCCATGGGAACCAACTCTGCTACTCTTGTCGACTTGTTGGTTTATTTATAGAGTGCTTAATTTATACAGAAACTTCTAATGGGGAATAACACATCTAGCATTATCCTTTAGCTTCACGTTCCGCTATATCAGATGTATATAGTTGATAAACTCTCTCTACAATAATTCAGAGTTTGGTGACTATGTTTAAACGCATATATTCTACCGAACTTAAAATGAATACAATTAATTATTCCTTCTATCGTGACTAACATCATTATTTTATTCACTATGATGGCCATAGATATGTTATACGTTATTGTCATATCCGCACTATCTTCTTAGTTGGGACACTAGCGAATATGTCATATCATCGATTTATTACTTTCAATGACTAACAAACACGTGTCAATAGTTTATCAGGATTTGCTGTAGCACCTGAACTTACTCGCCACGCCGTTTGGTTATTCTTTTTCAATCTTTTTTTTTACTGTTTTTGTCAATTTAGCTTGATCATCAAGTTGATTGTTTTTCTTTTAATTGTTATCTTTTTTCCTTTTTGTTCAAGTTAAACAGTTCATCAGTATATTTTTATATTCACTTGAACATGTTGAAGTTCAATATGAATAAGCTCTATGCACAATTTTACAAAACATAATGACATTGAAAAATTACTCTTTTGTGACCTTTTAAGATTTGTTTCTTCTTCACACTTACGATGCACAGCATTAGTATTGAATCCATATGGTGGTGGTTGACCATTTTGTTGTGGTTGACCATTCTGTTGTGGGTGACCATTCTGCTTTGCATGGTGAGAATGAGGCGGTCGTTCTGGTCTTGGAGGTGGTGGAGGTAGCTAAAATAAAATATACAATTTAATAAATAAAAATCCCGAGAAAAATTCAGTTGATAAAACAACTTCCATTGATAAAATTTAAATTTACTGTTTTGCATATTTATCAGACAGAAAGGAAAACAAAATTGTATTCTCTGACATGTGTCTCAATGTATATTAAATATACAATTGGTCAATCACTTGTTTTACAGAAACATAACAAAGATGATTCAAGTATTTAAACTATAGCTATATTTATAAATATGAAATTTTCATTTAATTTTACCTCAAGTATAGCTAAAGAGATATTAATTGTCGGAATGCGCAGTAAACTGATACCGTTAATGTTTTTCTACCACTGTGTCGATACCTCGGGGGGGGGGAACAAGTCACTGAAGGTGACACTAGTTCAATGGTTAGCACTGAGTACTGACATGAAAATACTAGTACACACATTGTTTTATTGAAATTTTCGAAATCATATAAAATCAAGGAATGTATCCCTCTCATAAAAAGCTCTGATTCCTTGTCCGGGTTTGGTTTGCTTTTTGTCCTTTTTTTGTTTGTAACAGCTCTTGTTTTAGGTTTTTGATTTTTCAAATATATATTACGGCTGTGATCGACATTGTAGATACACATATTACCGAACCACACATCTGGTCAGAAAAAAATATTTACTGTTAATATTATTGTCTTGTACTTACTGTTGGTTGTATAGCATCTAGCCAAGCCCTGTAAAAAATTAATATATAAAATAAAATATATAAAATAATGAAAAAAATTATCACATCTACACAAGCTTTATCATATGTCTTATGTCTATCTCTTGAATCACCTTACGTGACAAGTTAACACTACAACTATTGAAATTATGTTTCTTTATACAGCAAATGTGAATGAGTTGTTTAGAGTGAATTTTCAAAATTATATTGATATATGTAAATAAATATTAGTGTAAACATATTGTGCGATATCTTTGATATGGCCAAACAAAAACCAATTTCCTTTCCATTACATTTTACAAATGCTTTTCAAAGAGTTCATTTAAGACGAATAAGGAGCATATTTCGGGTTTTAATAAACAATTCTGGGCACATTTAATACTGATTTGAGTGTTCACATGGTTCTTGAATAAATGGACGTCCTCGGGTTTTCAGGACATACATATTGATCTGAAATTAAACTCACTTCATTTCCTCGTCTCCGCCATCAAACAATATCCAGCTCATGACAATATTTTGTTTGTTTGTTCCTTTCTTGAAAATATTAGGTATACCCATCATATGTGTTGCTAATATGCCTTTGGGAAGCTCTGGTCTGCCTGTTATATGAAGGCACATTGGTCCGACTGCCATATAATTTGCTACCATCTGAAATCGACAACTACCATTTTAGATAAAAAGTAATCAAAGAGGGTAGTAAATCGTTTTCATACCATTGAAATAGAAAAGAAACAGGAAAACAATATTCTGGCTAGCTTAATCTTGACAGGGAGATTTTATAAACAGTCAGGGGTCAATGAATAATTATATATATTTATGTATGTATAAAGATAAATTGAAAGAAATCATTTGGTCGACCGCTTTTTCAATATATGTGTTTTCGACAGTAAAACGAAGATTCTGTTTTAATTGTCGAATGCCTAATATAAACGTGAAGTTGAGGAATAAGGTATACCTTATAAGAATCTTAAGTTACATCAATAACTTTTTTTTATAATAAGTAAAACGTCACAGCACACCTTAGAGATGTGTATGTCATATCATAGATTTAAATGTGTTGTGGTTATATGGTAAAAGTATCTGTATGTGTGGGTTTATCTGGTAACATTTAAAACGAAAAGTCTTAATGATAAAAAGGAAAATATTCTCCTTTATAATTAGAGTTAAAGTTATGCCTTCCAAAAATAAGTTCATTCATACAGTCTACGGTGTTTATATATCTAAACTTGTACGATTCGCTCGTGTATGTAACAATGTTTTAGATTTTAACGAGAGAAATTTATGTATAACTGAAAAATTATTACACCAGGGTTTTCGATATCACAAACTAAATTTTATCATCGGTATAAGGACATCATTCGTAAATATAGCTCAATATGTAGACTTCTTATACGTTCAGGTATTTCACATCCAAACTTTTATGCAAGACTAGTATATATTTGTTTAGGGGCCAGCTGAAGGACGCCTCCGGGTGCGGGAATTTCTCGCTACATTGAAGACCTGTTGGTGACCCTCTGCTGTTGTTTTTTATTTGGTCGGGTTGTTGTCTCTTTGACACATTTCCCATTTCCATTCTCAATTTTATTTTATGCAAATATTCTTTATAAAGCACAAATGTGTCAGTATTCACCTCAAAAACTTTTTTTTTTTTTTTTTTAATAAAATAATGTCTTTATTGCACTTTTCTTTGCTGTTGTAACAAATTACTCGACCTACAGCAGTTGGCCGAGTATCCCTGTGAATTAGTCACTGGATAACCAGGGAATTTATTCAGTGAATTAATATATAAGATCATAGTTTGTTAGTTTTACAGTTCATGGTTATTACATACATTTTACAAACTATATTGTTTCATAATTACGGAAAGTGTACAGTTTTGTCCGGTTTTGTTTCTAAAGATTAAAACTTTATGATCGTTGACCTTTAACCTTATTGATGAAAACCGTTGAAGCTTGTTGATCAATTGTCCGGATTAATTTATATGTTTTATTGATACACACGAACAACTTAAACTTTGGTTAAAAATTACATGTGGTAAGTTTCGACGTTGTAGTTGGAAATTCATTTGATTAAGTGATAAAGTGTGTATAAAAGTATTTTGAGACAAAATTCTGTACATTTTCACAAAGCATGCTGTTTTGGTATATTACCACGTGCTCGGATATATTGTCAACTTTTGCTACACAAATTCTATACATAAAAAAAATATTGTATCTAGCTATTCATGATCATATGTATCTTTTTACATCATTTAAAAATTTGCTGTTTTTAGCATTAATATATATGTTAATTTCGTATGTGTTTAAAAATTCATTTCTGAAAACTGTATAAGCGTCTATGTCTTTTTGTTTATAATTTGATATATGAGTGCTTTTATGAATTGAATATAATAAGACAGTAAGGAAGAGATTTATATCATTATACATAGGATCATGTATTTTATAGCCCAGTACTAAAGTTTTAAAATTAAAAATATGTGACCCAATTTTGATTTTGCTTACAAGTACATATATTTTCTTCCAAAATTCAT
Source organism: Mytilus galloprovincialis (assembly GCF_965363235.1). Classification (NCBI taxonomy): domain Eukaryota; kingdom Metazoa; phylum Mollusca; class Bivalvia; order Mytilida; family Mytilidae; genus Mytilus; species Mytilus galloprovincialis. The sequence goes on along the minus strand of NC_134840.1, from coordinate 71,608,223 downwards.
GAAAGAATTGACATTTGAGAAAAAAGTGTTCGTAATCTTCAGTCACATTACACAAGTCACACATACTTGTTTCTTGTATGTGCCATTGTAGTAATAATTGTTTACATGGTAGGATGAAATGGAGTAATTTCCATCTTAACATTTTATATTTGTTATTAATTAAATAGGTAAAAGTAAATTGAAGCACATTATTTATTGGAGTGATTGATTCTAGATTGAAGATGTTTTTCCATTTGGAGAACCCTAGTGGTCTCTCCTCATTTTTGTTATTTAAATAGTTATATATATCTTTGGATGACATGTTTTCAATTAGTTCTGTTTTTTTGTTAACAATCAAGGACAAGTTTAATTTTGTTTTTACAGAAGTTTTCAAAGATTTGTCAGATTTTAATGTACTAACCCATTCTTTTGGAATACAATTTTTCAATTTTAAAAGTTCTGAGATCCAATTGGTTTTTGAGGTTAGTTTCTCCAATATAAGTTTTTGTGATATGTGCCCTTTTTGGTCAATTATATCATTAATGAAAATAATACCATCTTTTATCCAATTTGGGTAAACTAAACATTTTCCTTTAAATTTTATATTTTTATTACCCCACAACATTTGCTGCCTAATATTTCTAAAATTTATGATAGGTGTATTACTTGTTGGTGTATTATATGCTTCATACCAGCTCTTTAATATGTTCAAGTAAAATGTGGGTAGAACATTACTTAAATTAGGTAATGATTTTATGTTGTCAGGCATCATATGAAATATAAGGTTGTTTTTACCAAATTTATTGAAATAATATGTTCGAATGACTTTCCAATTAGCAAATTCTTTTGCCGTTAATCGTTTAACCCATGAAATATTTAGTGCATTTAAGAAGCAATCAATGTCTGTCATTTTTAGACCTCCATTTGTGTAATCTTTGGTAAGTGTTGAACGTTTTACCTTTTCTTGTTTATTATTCCATATAAAATTATAAACAAGTTTTTTAAAATCTTTTATGTACATTTGGGGTATTGAAACAACCGAAGCCAAAAAAGTAAGATTAGGTAAAATAAGCGACTTAACAACTGTTATTCGTCCTATCATGGTTAAATTTCTTTTTTCCCAATCAAGTATTAATTTTTTTGTCTGTTTCATTGTTTTTTCAATATTTAATTTGTCACATTCACTTTTATCTAATCCAAAGTAAACACCTAGACTTTTAATTGGTTCTTTGCTCCAGTGTATATTTTCAATTTTTTCTTTACAATGTTTAAGTCTACCTAACCATATACCTTCTGTTTTAGATTTATTCAGTTTCAAACCAGAAAGTGTTCCAAATATTTCTATTAGGTTTAATGCTTGGTGTATTTCATTTTTTGAACTGAGAAAGAGTGTTGTGTCATCAGCCAATTGGGAAATTTTTAAACTGTGCGTTTTTTCATCAAGTTTAATTTGAAACCCTTTAATGTTTGAATCTTGTCTTACTCTACAGGCCAGGATTTCAACTGCCATAACAAAAATAAGAGAACTTAACGGACATCCTTGTTTTATACCACGGTGAAGACTGTAGGTTTCTGAAATCCAGCCGTTATTAGACAGGCATCCTTTAGTATCATTGTATAACGTTTTAACCCATTTTAAGAAGGAGTGTGGTATTCGAAATTTTAGTAGAGATTCATACATGAAGGGCCATTCTAAAGAATCAAAGGCTTTGGAAAAGTCTATGAACAATAAAACCCCATCTATATTAAATTTTTCAGAGTAGTCTATAATATCTTGAATCTGGCGAATGTTAAAACCTATGTACCGATTTTTTATATATCCATTCTGATCGCTATGAATAATTTTGGACAACACCATCTTTAATCTTTGCGCTAAGGCATAGGCCATAAGCTTAGTGTCTACATTTAATAAAGTGATTGGCCTGTAGTTATCTAATGATAATGGATCATTTTTTTTATATAATAAGGAGATAACACCTTTTTTTTGGAGAGTTGTCATTTCTTCTTTTTCATAACATGTATTAAATACCTTCACTGCAGATTCTTTTAGGTATGACCAAAATGTTCGATAAAATTCTACACTGAGACCATCTAGTCCAGGGGATTTATTTAGTTTCATGTTAAATATAGCATTTGTACATTCTTCTAATGTTAGGTTGCCCCCCAATAGTTCACTGTCACTATTGGATAGTGAGTGATCTATCTTTGTTTGACTTATATAATTTTTTATTTCTGAAGGGTCCGGTTTAGTACTTTTATACAAATTTTGGTAGTAATTTTTCCCTAGAATAAGAATATCCGACGCGTCTGTCACAATATTACCATGGTCATTTCTAAGGGCGGAAATGGTTTTCTTGGTTTGTCTTGATTTTTCAAGACCCAAAAAATATTTTGTGTTTTTTTCGCCTTCCTCTGCCCATCTGACTCGGGATCTAATTTGTGCACCTCTAGTTATTTTTACATATAAATTTTGTAAATTGTTTTCTACATTATTTATTTCTTTTTTAAGATGTTGAGAATTACTTGATTTTTCATTTAAGAGTTTTAACTTATTTTCTAAATGTTTAATTTCATTTTTACTTTCAGCAGCCTTTTGTTTGCAGTATGCAATGGTTACCTCCTTTACTTCAGTTTTGAAAATGTCCCAAGTAACTCGAGGATCATTATTTTTGGTGAGTATTTTTTCTTGATGAGTATCAATTAGTTTAATTATTATTTCTTTGTATTTTGTATCATTCAGTATGCTGTTATTTATCTTAAAGAATCCTTTGCCTTTATTTTGAGCTTTAAGTCTTATTTGTACAGAGATTGCTTGATGATCTGTATGTGATATTAGTGCAGGTCTTATGTCTGCTGATATTATGTGAGGTCTTATATCTGGGCTTATTAGAAAGAAATCAATTCTGCTTGCAACACTTCTATTGTTTTTTCTTCTCCATGTAAATTGACTGCTGTTTTGATTTAGTTCTCTCCAAATATCAATAAGTTTATATTTTTTTATAAGTTGCTTTAAACTGTTAACAGGTTTATTTTGATTATTAGGGCTAATACTTTTTCTATCAAATGAAGTTAAACTTTCATTCATATCACCCCCCAATATTAATATTCCTAAGCGGTTATTGTTAATGATATTGTTTACTTTTTTGAAAAAAGAGTTTCTATTTCGACGAATGTTCGGAGCATATACATTCAATAGCGTAAAAATATTACCATCAAGTTCTATGTTAATGAGTATTATTCTTCCATCAAAAACTAACAAAACCGTTGAATAGACTTATAAAGAAGGGATATAGTTACGATACTGTTGTCAGGTCATTAAAGATTGCATATTTTGGCGTTAATATTGATTCACTTATAGGGTCTCTGCATCGAAACTAAACACATTTTATTCAAAAACCAGGGAAGGATTGTGCCTGATGTTCATATGATGAAATCATAATCTTTCAGTCAGTTTAATTGAAGTCTGGAGCTGGCATGTCAGTTAACTGCTAGTAGTCTGTTGTTATTTATGTATTATTGTCATTTTGTTTATTTTCTTTGGTTACATCTTCTGAAATCAGACTCGGACTTCTCTTGAACTGAATTTTAATGTGCGTATTGTTATGCGTTTACTTTTCTACATTGGCTAAAGGTATAGGGGGAGGGTTGAGATCTCACAAACATGTTTAACCTCGCCGCATTTTTGCGCCTGTCCCAAGTCAGGAGCCTCTGGCCTTTGTTAGTCTTGTATTATTTTAATATTAGTTTCTTGTGTACAATTTGGAAATTAGTATAGCGTTCATTATCACTGAACTAGTATATATTTGTTTAGGGGCTAGCTGAAGGACGCCTCCGGGTGCGGGAATTTCTCGCTACATTGAAGACCTGTTGGTGACCGTCTGCTGTTGTGGTTTTTTCTATGGTCGGGTTGTTGTCTCTCTGGCACATTCCCCATTTCCATTCTCAATTTTATTAAGGATTTTCTACCTCAGGAATAATTAGCTTAGCTGCATTTGGCAAAAACGTTCGGAATTTTGGTTCCTCAAAGCTCTTTAACTTCGTACTTTCGTTGGCCCTGTAGAGTCTTTTTATTAGAGGTTCATGCAAATATGAGTCTCTTGTAGATAAAACGCGAGTCTGGCGAATAAAAATATTAGCCAAATATCCTTAATGATTTTTTCACAATCAAATGACGATATTAAAATTTTAATTTATAACAAAAAAAGTTGTAAAAAGTCACCTTCAGTTTGACACCACCCATGTGCTGGTAGCTACTGTGGTTGAAGAACCATATTAGACTGCTGTCTTGATACAGTACAAAATATCGAGACTGCCAGCCTTTGATAAAGAATCCCTCTGTGAACAAATTTATGTATATTGATATTTATTATAAACCTTCATATTAGAAATAAACTACAGACAAAGGTGTATTTATGTTATGTTAAAGGGAAAAAACAAATATACCGAAATCCAAAGAAAATTCAAAACGGAAATTCTTTATCAAATAGCAAAATCAAAAGCTCAAACACATCAAACGAATGGAAAACAGCATTCATATTCCTGACTTCGTAGACATTATCTTAATTATCCAGAAAATAGTAAATATTATTATCTACAATTGCAAGAAGATACAATATTTTTAAATGATAATGTTAGAACGGGATATTCTAAAAAAAATAGGTTTTGTTATAGTTTTTTTTTTTCAATTTACTACGTGATGTGCCATTAATAAGATATCTTAACCACATATAAATGGAAAGTCGCAACTAACAAAGATTTTTTTTCGTTGAAATAGTAATAGCGAGTTTGATAAGATTGTCGCGTCAAAAAGAGTGGCTTCAGTGCACTATTTGCTGTTATATCTATTACTATCAGCTATGAAATTAATATCCTTAACCTGTCAAAAATTGCTATAATCTTTCGTGATACTATTATCCTTATTTTTGTCAAAGTTTTGTCATTTATGTTGACTATTTTTCATACGTACTTTCATGAATCTTCAGATAGCCTGTCTTTACTACAGGTGCAGTTGGTCCTACAAAAAATGCAAAGTTTAATGTACATTTCAAAAAGGAAATGTTTTCTTAACATATTAGACATATTTTTTGTTCAATTATTACGTCATTAAATGTCATTTAAAAATATAAACTAACCTGTTCATTACAATGCATCGTTTTAACTTTTCCTAAAACAGTTTTTTGCAACAAAAAAGGTCATCCGTGCTAGACTTTTATTATGTTCGTTTATCATCCTCAACATTAGAAATTTAGGCTAAACCCATAGTACTTGATGAATAATAACTATGATTCATTTAGCAATGAAAATACCTTTAAAAAAATGTGATTTATACAAAAAGTAAGACAAAACCAAGGAGTTAACAAAGAATCATAAAACAAAAAGACGTTTACATCAACAGTTACAAATAATAAATAAGAAACAACACGAACTCCAGTAATAAACGGGAGTGGAATCATGTGCTCCGGAAGAGTAAGCATTTCCTACACCGTATACGGCACCCGTCGTGTTGTTTCTTTGTTCAGTTCGGTAAGGATGGAAGGTTATTATGACTGAGGGAAGATATGATTTCTGTCACACTTTTGTCATAATGGCCAATCAGCTCATGATGGCGACCGTTTCTTGAGTGATGACCTTAATTTGAGTAATTCATAGCCCTGTCTTAGCAACTTTTGAGAAAGCAGTATTCCTCGTTCAACAAAATCAACGTTCTTTGAGCTAGCTCTAGAGTAACGTATCAATTGAGACACATATACTCCATATACTGGTGCCGCTGGGATGTTGCTACACAGAAATGGAAAGTTGACTATATAAAATCATAAAAATACTGAAGTGTCCCTAATCAAATGACAAAAGCTGAAATACAACAAGAAGTAAGAGTATTCTGTCAAATCATTCCACAACTGTCGATAAGAATTCTAAGCATGATTGACATCTTAATTTCAAAATGTCCTAAAACTGAGTATTGCGCAATTTCCTTGTAAAAATATTTTCTTCAAGACACTAAGTAGAAAGAAACGGTTAACCTTCAGGAAAAACTGTCGTGCTTATATCTTTTGTTTCTATACATTTTCTCTATTACAATTTCTCAAGGTTGATCTCATACCAGCATATACGACAAAGGGGAGGACTTATATTTTTCACTGTCTTTTCCTTGAAATTATTTTCAATTGAGGTTATATTTTTGAGCGGAATGGTAACTGCAGCAACATTTAGATTACCATTATTTAAGGCTAGAAATGGCTAGTTTTATGTAAAGCATGAATCTATTGAAAACGTGTGATTCCAGGTACAAATATGGGCTTATCTTGCAAAACCAGGCTACCCAATAGCCATTTCTCCTTTATATGCGTAAAGCTACGGATACCTTTTTAATAAAATTTACTGTTCTGACATTTTGGAAATCATTTGAAATGAAGAAATGCTTATCTTTCTTTTATAGCTCTGCTTCTTTGTCCGGTTGGCTTTTTGTATTTTTGGTTCTATTTGATTTCATTTGTTCTTCATTGTTTGTTCAAGGTAATGGATTATACTCTATTTTGGCCTCGAACAGCACTGTGTAAATTAAGGGTTGAAATGCATCAGGTGCAATAAATTTTGTGCAGTTAATCTTATTTTTAAAATTATTTTCTCATTTGTTTTTCTTGTCCGTGGTATGTATAAAATCATGAATCTTATTATTTCAGATTATTATTCCACATGTTTTTCTTGTCCGTGTTATGCATGAACTCCTTAATTGTCACTGAACTTACAGGTATAAACAGTCATGCAATCAATGTAGTATTACTATGGCTTATGATAAAATCTACCGAAAGGGGAATAATTCCTACACAAAGATATAGAAGAACACGTTTACACTGTCGATGAATTAAATTTCCCTCCGTTTGGACTTGTCAATTAAACCAAGTTTAAATGTTGCGCCTACGAAAGTAAGATGCAATATGTTTTTCTGATAAGTGCGTCTGTCAATCCGTTCGTTCGTCTGTTTGTCCGTCGTTGTATCAAGTACAAACGTATTACACGAATTCATTATTAATAATGTGATTTTTTTTTGCAATGACGCTCTCTTTCCCTTTAAACGGACATGTTATATTTATTAATATTTTGATATGAGCGTCCCTGATGAGTCTTATGTAGACGAAACGCGCGTCTGGCGTACTAAATTATAATCCTGGTACCTTTGATTACTATTTACACCACTTGATCGATGCCACTGCTGGTTCCACTTTCCGAGGGTATCACCAGCCAAGTAGTCAACACCGAAATGAATATCAATAATGTGGTCATTTTTTTTTAAAATAAATTTCCTTTCTACAAAACTATGAAATTTTCGAAAAACTAAGGATTTTCTTATCCCAGGCATAGCTTACCTTAGCTGCATTTGGCACAACTTTTTGGAATTTTGGATCCTCAATGCTCTTCAACTTTGTACTTGTTTGGCTTTATCAATATTTTGATATGAGCGTCACTGATGAGTCTTATGTAGACGAAACGCGCGTACTAAATTATAATCCTGGTACCTTTGATAACTAATTATATGGTGAAATCAGTACCTTCTTATAGAGGTTATAGTTTTCGGGAAAGGTATTACAGAAAGATGTGTTCACTCCAAATTTAAACTTAATACACGTGTTTATTATGATGTTAACTACTCAAAATTATATTGAAAATTCAGAGTTTTACCCCAATTTTACGATTAGCTGAATAAAAATTTTGGAATTTTGTATCCTCAATGCTCTTCAACTTTGTACTTGTTTGGCTTTATTAATATTTTGATATGAGCGTCATTGATGAGTCTTTTGTAGACGAAACGCGCGTACTAAATTATAATCCTGGTACCTTTGATAACTAATTATATGGTGAAATCAGTACCTTCTCATACAGGTTATAGTTTTCGGGAAAGGTATTACAGAAAAATGTGTACACTCCAAATTTAAACTTAGTACAAGTGTTTATTATGATGTGAACTACTCAAAATTATATTGAAAATTCAGAGTTTTATCCCAATTTTACGATAAGCTGAATAAAAAAATATATAGAGAGAGCTGATCGTGGTGTTCTACGGCCACACATTCTTGTTTCTCTTCGTTTATATGCTCAAATGGATGTGCGTGTTCTGCATATTGATAAACCTCTTTTGCATCTTATGTAAAATTGAGAATGGAAATGGGGAATGTGTCAAAGAGACAACAACCCGACCAAATAACAAAACAACAGCAGAGGGTCACCAACAGGTCTTCAATGTAGCGAGAAATTCCCGCACCCGGAGGCGTCCTTAGATGTAGCAGTATGTTTCCTAATGGTTATAGTAAAAGCCTCTGAAAATAGTTCTAAATGTGCATTCTTCTGGCATCTTTTGTTGCTCATCAACGTAAAAGAGAAAAAATTAACTTCTGATCACCAAAAAATATTGCACCTCTTTGTATGTCAATGCATCTGTCCGAAACTATACCGCTGATGTCATTAATTGTCGTGTCACTGTGTGTTTGTACGAAGGCTGTTACCTATAGTTGTTAGATGACGGTATGTTGATCTCTAATCTCTTTTACGTTGTTGTACTGTTGGGTTGATGTTCCGAAGAATTACTCTATGAATGCATTTTATTCTATCACACTGTAGCCTTATAGGACAACATTAAATGCTGTTCATGACCAAATGCAGCAATGTTTCGCATTGAGTATTAAACGACAATGAATTATGCATCTGGGTTTGAAATAAAGTAAGTATTAAAGCAGCATATAAATACGGTGTTTTTACTGAAGTATCTTCTCCCTCTTGTTCAAGCTTGTCGGAGACTTTCAAATCATCACATCGGGCTAAACAATTTATTACCAACGATGCATTGAATTCACGCTGTTGGTATGGGTTAGCTAGAAAGTACATGACGTTCCTCCAATCAATAAGACATATCTGATAAATATAATGGTATATTATTCCAATGGGAATACCAATCAAATAACATAACTCTCTGACAGTCGGATATCAATGTCATACAATTCGTTGACAATTCTAAGGACACTTTGCGCAAATAAACTCATCATAGATACCAGGATTAAATTTTGTATTTACGCCAGACGCGCGTTTCGTCTACAAAAAAAAACTCATCAGTTACGCTCGAATCTAAAAAGTTAAAAAGGCCAAATATGTACGTAGTTGAAGAGCATTGAGGACTACACAGTTGAAATGGAATGATGATAATCAAGTAGAGTTACGCTGCTTCTTTAAGCTCAATGCCTAATTTGGACGATACTTTGTGTTTATCAAAGCTACTAACTAAATGAGAACATTAATCAAAGTATCAATTCCCGCTTGTTGTGCCCTAACTGATTGTCTAAACTTCCACTCTTCCGATAATACCTTGCAGAACCTTCCTGCTGAATTAAAATATTTAATAGTTTTAAGATTTTGTCGATCTTGAACAAATTTTATTTTTGATCAGCATGTTTTGAAGATTAATTTCTTGTCTGAACTCTAGCTATCGGTATTTCTTTTACAGTGCATTGGTTAAGACATCTTGCAGGGGCCTTTTTTTCGTCGTATGTTTTTTAAACATTTCTTCACATGCGCTTTATTTTCCACAACACAGGAAAATAAGAATTAGAAGGGGGGCGAAATATAAATATACTACTACTATTGTAGCATCGTATAAATTAAGAGAGCAAGAATAATTTAAAGGAAAAGAAAAAGATTCGTTGTTCTTTAGTACCATTTTGATACTTTTGTTTGTATTATAAACCATTTAGTTGGAATACAATAGTGGGATTCAAGCACATAGTCGTCTCTTAAAAGTTATAATAGTTTGAAGTTACCACTTGTAGTTTTTCTAGCACAGTCCACTTGTTTTAAAAATAAACATATTTTAAGAAAGAGGATGCAATGTAGATGCTATAAACAGAAATTCTTAAAAGGTTGTCAAGTATTCATTTGTTGTCCCATCATTATCTTCAGTTGGGACGATATAAACACAACATTTATATAAGGCCAACATTTAAAAGGCTTCGAAATGACAATGTAAAACAATTCAAACGAGAATACTAATGGCCTGATTTATGTATTTATTAGTCTGTTTTGTGTAGATCAAACACTTCTGTTTATAATAAGACAAAGGTTCTTTTGGAAGTTGAAACACTCCTGTTTCCTCTAAAATATAATTTCTGTCTGCACGTCTTTTTCTTAAGCAGGACTAAAAAAAATAGAGAAAAAAACGTTTGCAAATACTTGGTTCTGTATGTAGTCCTATAATATATGAACTCGTAAGCACTTTTTTCTATTTCTGTTTACTTCTGACGTTTCCTTTTCACTTATTTCTCTATTTATTATTTTGTATTTCTATTTTTATATCAAAATGCCACATTTTGTTTATAAAAATGAAAATATCAGCATAAAACTTTTATAAATAACGAAAATATAACTTTTAATGTTTAAGTTAAAGAGACAACTTCTATATAATGTTCGTGGCTTTTTGTACTTAAAATGCCACATTTTGTTTATAAAAATGAAAATATCAGCATAAAACTTTTATAAATAACGAAAATATAACTTTTAATGTTTAAGTTAAAGAGACAACTTCTATATAATGTTCGTGGCTTTTTATACTTAACTTTAAAATGTGTCTTTTGATTTTCAAACTTTAATATTAAAAAAATGTCAAGCTGTCTTCATGTTTAAATTTACGAACAGTATATCATATGATCATCTACATTTATATAATATTCTCTCAGGTCAACGAGTCTTCGTGTACTAAGAGAAGACCGAATTTGGTTTTTAAAAAGAACATTTAAATGCTCTTGTCTTATGATCTGGAAATATTTGCCAAATTGGTATATTTAGATTTTTAAAGATCATGTGTTCAAACAATTTAAATTCAAACTTTACAGAATGGGTTTATTCAACCTATGCCAACATTTTGAAATTTAGGTATGAAATTGTATGAAAAAATGTTGGCATAGGTGGAAACTTCGTGCTTTATTTGGCTTTTTTTAATTTTATTTTTTTAACTTTTTTGCATTCGAGCGTCACTGATGAGTCTTTTGTAGACGAAACGCGTGTCTGGCCTATATACAAAATTAGGTTCTGGTATCTATGATGAGTTTATTGTTACAGATTAAGTGTTATAAAAACATAAATTGATTAGGGTCTTATCAATTTACAACCAGTTTAAACCTAGCATTAAAGTTTACCCAATATACAATTTCTTTTACAAGTACTAGTGAAAATGTAGGTAATTTTGTGTGTTGATGATCTCTATTTCATATAAGAATTAGTTTTATCCTTTATTATATGTCTCTGGTGACACGAAGGAAAACGTGATATATATGAGCTTATTCGAAATTATGTACCTGTTGACTTAAATAATTTCATGAAAATTGTCTTATTATTTTTTTTTTTCCATTGACAAAACAATGGATTTACTGCCAGTTAATCTTATTGACGATTTTTGATGGTAGTACCCGACGTTTTATTAAATATTACGAATGGTTAAATCATGAGAGAATTTTTCTTTAATTTGGTAATAAAATAATTGATATACGTGACAAGAAGTAATTTGTTGCTTATTTACGATTTAAAATAGTTCATCTCTCGCTCGTATCCGTAATCATTCATGTGGAGAAATTCAAATATGATATAAGACAATATAAGAAATCATACTGATAATTTAACGTACTATACCTATGATATTGATTAAGATCTGAATACCTCAGTCTATAGGTGTTCAGATCCCAAACCAAGATAGGTGATCAAAATAGTTTATTTACAAAATGTACGACTTACTTTTAATTCGAATCGCTTGTGGCCCACAACAAGCCATTTTCCATCCAGGATATCGGTATTTACGAAATATCCATACGTCAAACCAAGCGAAAAGAGTTGGCAATGTAAACAACTTTAACCGGAAATAAAATGTCCCGACTGGTTCCCATTCAATATTACATAATAAAAGACAGGTAGATTAGTCATGTTATTCATTATGTAGAAAACTGATACAGGGTGAATTTCGTGCCAATTTATGGCTGTTAAGGACTTGATATCCTCATTAAACTTCACAAAATATACTTTTTATTAGGGAACAAATTTCATCCATACAATCGTAGATATAGCGTAACCTCATGGATGCATAATGAAATTTCACTGTGACGATATTTCGATATTTTATTTTTTTTAGTCTGTTGAAAATATTCACACTCTTAATTGCTAAACAAATTTTACATTTAATAAAAAATTATTAAAAAATCCAGTAAACGGGATGGACGCAAAGTACCTGTGTTTTACGGGGGCGAAGATCTAGTTTTTTTCCGAGAAGTTTTCCATCTCCTTCATCAGCATCATCATTCATATTTCACAGAATTGTCAATAGCTTGATGAGGAGTTAGTTGACTGAACTAATTATATTTGAATTTCGTTCTAATTGACCAACTGGTTAGTCCTAAGAAGAGAATTAGTCTTCAGTGAAACATTTTATAATTTTAAAAGTGCCAATATAGTGACAAATTCAATGAGGAACAATACAAAGGCACTAGACACTATCCCATACAACACGAATCCATATTTAAGATATACAAATACAAATAATTACATTAGATGTATGTTTCATTATAATACGTTATTCTGATTGGCTAACTGCATAAATTATCACATGTTATTCCGTAAGCAATTGCATTACAGAATAAAACTTGTCATTCATGATTACACGAGGTCCGACGATAAAGTTCACAGGTGAATTAAATAAAAACTTGATAAAATTCGTGTTCTCATGATCCTAGCTAAAAAATGTAATTATAAGTATTGAATGCTTCTTTTTGTAACTTCATAGGGTTGTAAAAGCGTTGACCGTGCGCACATTTTTAGAATGAAGCGCTTCCACGCTTCATACAAAATGTACTTCGGTCAACGCTTTCACACCCCAATGAAGTTACAAAAAGAATCATTCAAGTCTTAAATGTTAGCTTCAAGGCAGCTCTCCAAGAGGGTAGGTAATGTCCTCTGCCGTCAAGCGTCAAACGGCCATTTTCGGCTACCGTCATTCGTCAAATTATGCTTATAGTGATTCGTCAGAGGTCTCAAAGATAAGATAAGATAAGATAAGAATTTTATTAATCTAATCAAGAACCCATTAAGGGCATCATTTTACAGCAATATTATGCACTATATGATTGAAAAAAAAATAATATCGTACTGTTGGAAAAGGTGGTTGCGTCTGAAAACATAACCCGTCATATTCTGTGTGTGCCTGTCCCAAGTCAGGAGCCTGTAATTCAATGGTTGGCGTATGTGGCTGTATGCCATATTTGTTTTTCGTACATTCTTTGGTATATAGAGTATATAAATCAGGCTTTTTTTACTGTTCTACATTTGCGATGTGTGTGCATTTTCTACGTTTTTTTTTTTTCTCTCGATGATTTCTATAATGTTTTTTAGTTTATCTCATTGTTTAGGGAAGTACGGTGACATACAGTTGGAAAATTTGTTATCTGGTGGATATTCATCTCATTAGAATTATACCACATCTTCTAGATCTTGTTCCATGTCTTGTTTTTACAATACATCCTCACCTGTTTCTCACTCACGAAAATACATGTTTCTTCTGGAAGAACAATCTCTTGATTATGTTTATTACCATTATTTTGACATTTTCAATCATGTTTTGAAAAAAAGATCAGTTAATTTTGGATTCCTTTGTTTTCTGCTTTGACCTTCATTATCTTCCCTATTCCATTTCCTCTTCTCAAACCTTTTTCTTATGTATAAAACAGAAATTTCAAAAATACTAGAGTATCAAATTTGAAAAAGGAATGATTGTCTTGAAGGATGAAAAACGGACTGAAAATTTAATTTCATTGATGAATGTATGGACTTTTGATGCCAATTGTTAAATTAAAGTCCTATTTTACAAGGTAAAAAGTCCGCCGGAAGACGTGTTGCCTAACCGAACACATTGTTATACCTTCGAGCCGACTAGTGTATGTAAATTTCTTATTGTCGCGTGCAGCAAATACCTATTTCTAAGTCTTTAGTTTGATTCGACTGGGTATGACCCCCTTTTTTCCCACTCCAAGCGCTCTAAGCAAGCATGATTATAATAACCAACAAGCTCTGAATCGTCTATGAAACAGTTGCACATCAAAAAGAGCAGGTATTGTAGGAACCATTATTTGGCCCCATAAATACTAATATTTGACAGACTGATACCTTTCCTTTAAGATTAACTCTGCTATCAACATCACATTCTCCAAAAAAAAACAAAAAATATGACAAAACACAATCTCTGAAAATGTTCCTGACTTAGGACAGTCACATGAAAATGTGGCAGGGTATACTAACTTGAAGATTTTGAAACCTCAAAACTTCCTATTTGAAACTGGATTAGTGAACAAACAACAAAAGAAATGCACTAACATCAGTACAAAGGAACATACAAACACTAGATTTTGGTAACCATTGCATAATGAAAACAGACACAACGACAGCTTATATAAATTGAGACAGTCACTTAATTTTACCACAGACTTGTTGAATAGTAAACGTTAGATCTCAAATCGAGCATAAAAATGTATACTAGTAGCCTATGTGAAATTAATATGTTGTTTTTAGTATGTATTTTAACAACACATATACCACTCGAAGTCTTGAATACGAACTAACCAGTGAAATTGTCCTTGACTGGTATATCTAATGTTTATTACGAGTTGAACTTATATAGGAAATATTTCCATACACAACTTAAACAACTTCAGTGCTTAGCTGAAAAGTTACAGGGGACATGTGTACTTACTCACACACTTCCGACGGAAGTAACCCGAACGTTCCAGCCATACCGTGATCAAATACAGTATCTACTTTCCTTCCGTACCACCTGAGATCATCCCAATTTGTTGTGTTAGTTGAGTGTTATTTTTCTTCTCGTCCGTTTCGGTTTTCGTTTTTCCGCCATGACTGTGTCGCTTTTTTTTTCGACCTATAAGTTTGATTGTTCCTTTGGTATCTTTTGCTTCTCTTTTAATATTTTAACCCTTCTTGCAAAAGTACAGACAAGTTGTACATATTAGAACTTTTGCGGAGTTAATCTTTTGTACAGTTCAAAATAAGCAGTGACAATATATATTTATGCGAAAGCAAAATTATGATAGTTAATCAGATCTGTACACCGTTTAGAGAATTGTGTAGAAGACATGTGTACTCGTATATGACCGAGTAGAGATCGAACAGTGGTCGAATGTGGTCACATAGAGATAGGGTATATTGTCGAGTTCGTCTGGGATAAAAAAAAAAAATAATATAAATCGCAATGATCTTGACTCGATTAGGCATAGGTCGAGTGAATCTGGACCACAGATCAAATTGGCGCTGATCAAGAAATGATCGTATTTTAGTCGAGATGATCAAAGTTCTATTGTGCCTATTTCTTACTCTTAACATGTTTTGGGTTTTATTCTTCTTTTGCTTTCAAACATTCAGGTTTGAGCGTTCCAGATGAATAATCAAAAAAGCTCTTTGGACACATGCAATTAATTAATTGTTAATGTTTTTTACATGTATTACCACTGGTCGATACCACTGCTTGTGGATTATTAGTGAACTCACGAATAAAGTTTTACAAGATTTTTACTATCGTATCTCTTAAATTAAGAAACTAAATCACCAAATCCCTGATGCATGAATTTGGCTTTTGGCTAGGTATGTTTTTTTGTCATACAGATCCTTGCGTGGTTTGGTTTAATTACCATAAGCTTTCAAATATTTTGGTTTGAACGTTCCAGATGGAGGTAAAATTTTACATGTTATGTCTGTTTGTTTTGTTCACACTTCATTGTCAATATAATGGAATTTGATGCGACTGCCATACAAGTATGCGGTTTAGCTACCTATAATACCAGGTTAAATTCACCATTTTCTACATAAAAACTCGAAACACGGCAACACGAAATAAATTTATTGATTTTTATCATATGCACTTACCACCACTGGTCGATGTAAATAGTGGTGGACTGTTAGTCAACTCAAAAGTCAAAGCGTACAAGATTTATAAAGTTTTTTTCCTTAATTCTTCATTAATAAGTTAATGAATAATTAAGAAACCCCTGAGGAAAAGTTAATCGTAGTTGAATTTGGATAGGGCCTTTTTATAATATACCTCTTCCCTCGGTTTGGTTTTATACATTATTTGGTTTCATATATTTAATGTCGAGAGTTATTGATGATGGTCAATCCAGAAATGAGCTTCTGACGCACGACATTGATAAAGTGTATTTTCATTCAGTTATTTCGCTGAACAAAAATGATAAAGTAAATGCTTCGTCGGTTGGTTTTCTTTTTATACAGTTGACAGTGTAACTATCTTTGTAGTTTACAAAAGGTTTTAAAAACTTTTATCCAATTCCATATATTCCTATAGTTTATAATTGTAATATTTCATTATCTATTTACCTCTTTTCAATATTAAAAACTGTTAAACTTAACACTTTCTTAAAGTTTGTGCATCTAGAAGAATGTCCTAATTTTAGAAAATTAGAGCTAAATATGTATGTAACTATAATATGTGTGGGACAATGTAGGGAGAGGGTATAATTGTATGCAAATATGTAAGTTTTAATCGTTTTAAGCTAAAAGTTTTTAAAAACGTGCTTAGTACAAAGGAAAATAAAAAAAAAAATAAAAAATAAAGAATTTTAAAATCAGAAAGATGCTAAAAATTACGGGAATGTGCTAATTTCAAAATTATAAACCTAATAAACGCTTTGTTGTCCGTCAGGAATGAGCATTCAAATATTTGCCTGGTGAAGGTAAATCCAGAAAAGCGCTTCGAATGCAGGAAATTTATAACGTGTTGTTTTCATTTAAAAAAAAAACACTGGTTCAATGTCTCTGCTCGTGAACAATCAGTCTGCGATGGTCTCATCTGCTCAGAAGTCAGTACTGACATGTTTAACAACAAAATCTGTAAAGGTTCTTATGGATATTTACTGATTTATACTTTTATCTTGACAAACATAATTATACTTTAATTGTTATTGTCTTTAAATTATAGTACATTTCAGTAAGTTTTGGTACTCTTAGATTGGTGCTTTGTATCTTTTGTCTTTACGCTAGTTGTTGTTTTTATGCTTCGTTACATTCGGATTAGTCGAGTAAATTCAAAATATTTTTTCAGTTTTTTTTTTTTCTTGTGTTGTGCTGTGGAACTATTGTCCCATGTTAAGGGAGGATTGAGCACTCACAAACATCGCCGCACTATATGTGTTCCCTGTTCCAAGTCAAGAACATATAATACAGTTGTATAATGTTCATCAAGCAATGTAATTTCTCTTCTTGTTATTTACACCCATGGCGATATTAAAAAAACTTAAAAGTATCTTATATCATTAACATGTCACGTTGTTTATGCTTTACTATGAAGGGACCGTTTCGTCTATATGGATTTGAGTGCAAAAAAAAAATTATTCGTAAGAATAGTTGGGAAGATTTACAAATATATTTCAAAATATTTGAAAAGGCTTAAGTGAATAGTTATCAAAAGTACCAGGATTATAATTTAGGACGCCAGACGAGCGTTTCGTCTACATAAGACTCATCAGTGACGCTCATTTCAAAATAGTTATAAAGCCAAACAAGTACAAAGTTGAAGAGCATTGAGGATCCAAAATTCCAAAAAGTTGTGCCAAATACGGCTAAGGTAATCTATTCCTGGGACAAGAAAATCCTTACTTTTTCGAAAAATTCGTTTTGTAAACAGGAAATTAAATATGACCACATAATTGGATATTCATGTCAACACCGAAGTGCTGACTACTAGGCTGGTGATACCCCCGGGGACGAAACGTCCACCAGCAGTGGCATCGACCCAGTGGTGTAAATAGTTCAAATTTTATACTCAACCATTTATTGTTGTGATTAAGACAATATGGTAATACTTTTGTATTTATTCATTAATAGTGATGGTCGAAGTTACCGTGTACTTTCCTATTATATGTCAGGAATATTTCAGTGGTATTCTCACTTTGAAAAGGTCAGGTTAGGGCTTATTTTGGTCTAAAATGTCAAGTACATTAAAGATGCCAAAATTCATAAATTTGAAAAATCTATCAGATATGCCATAAAACGTTACTTTTCAAAGAATGAACACAAGTGCGACCATTTCTATTTTAGACAAAAACGTCTATGAATTAGCACAAATGCTGAAATTGTTAAGATTCAGTTATTTTGCATAATATAATGATAGTAGTACCTGATGCATATGCATTGCATTGTCAATATTTGTGTAACAAAAGTAATTTTCTTCCCACTAGATAACTAAAAGTTTAAATGTTAAATGAAGATTTGAAATGCTTAATTTTTGGCCCGAAAGGAGTCTTTCCGGGCTTTCTCTTTTGATGTCACTATTATAAGTAGATCAGAAGAAATAGAATATGTTAGGGTATAATCCTTTTTTTAATTTTTAAATGGGAGACAATCTTACAAGGAAGACATTGTGGTCTCGGTTGGTTTTTGTTCTTTTAACATACCATTGGAAATGTGTTACGGGAGAGTTTGCTGATGCCACTATAGTGTCAAGTGACAAGTAAAGCACAGTTCCTTCTGGATATGTCTATTATAATCAAAGTACTATCACGTAGCTGTTTGACAGTGTCGTCAATCTAATTTTAATAACCATGACTGAACCTTGCTCCTGTAAAACACATCTCTTTCTATTGATTTAGACATCCTAAGCTATGCTCATATTGCACTACCGGTAACTATCTTCCATTGTATTCTGTCAATTTCATGCATGTAGCTCCAGTAGGGTCTGTAAGGAGGCGAAATATACCAAAGTGATGTCCAAAACCGGAAGTCGAAAACACCATAGCAAAACCGACGAAAAGACAAATAGCAACAGACAAAACACAATATAAATTACAAAAGACTGAGTAACATGAACCCCACAAAAACCGGGAATGAACTCAGGTGCTCCAGAAGGATAAATGGATCCATTCCCACGTACAATAGTCACCCGTCTTCCAGAATATAGTATTAACTGAGAGATATGTACTCCATATGCAGGCGCTTCGGGAATGTTGCTACATAAAATATGGAAAGTTTACAATTGGGAATCTGAATCATCTCTCTTGTCGTAAAATTTTGTTCTCAACCCATTATCATCGTCAATTTGTAGATGAAAGTGAAAAAAATATAAAAAGACATTAGATACACTTGACTGTAACTTTTATTTACATTCGATGTGATCGATGCGTTCAACATGGTCACCTTACTGTGAATTATTCAATGAGACTTTCTATAAGGGGTCATATTAAGTGATCTTTTATCAAAGTTTTATTGTTGTTTATTTATTCATGAACTGTCAAAATTATTCTTGGGTTAACTGCGAAATATTTTCAAATATATCCGGACAGTCTATGTTCCAGATCGTAAGCACTGATCTTGTTGCAGCAAATTAAGTCATAATTCATACTAAATCCGATTTATACACGTTTCAATTTAAATATCGGCAACACCATATTTCAGCTTCTGATTTACACAGAAAATGTGATAGCAACTGAATTCTGGTTGATTTTCATTAAAACTTTATAATATGAAATGTGACTATTGTACAATTGTTATTAATTTTTGAAGTGATGTGTTTAGCAGATCTATTGCAATCATGTTAACATTTCACTGTTACTGACATCTTTTAAATTAAATCATGTAATTTGTTAATCATTTAATGAAGATCTCTTATATGGAAACTGTGTGATTATTTTAGTCGTATTTGGCACAACTTTTTGGGAAGTTTTGGGTCGGCAATGCTCCTCAACTTTGTACTTGTTTGGCTTTTTAACTATTTTGATCTGATCGTCACTGATGCGACTTATGTAGACGAAACGCGCATATTAAACTATAATCCTGATACTTTTTTGATACTTTTTTGTTTATTGTTAATTTTGATGCATGAACTTAATTTTTGTTATAACAATTTGTTTTGCATTATTGAACACTATCATTACTTCCACTTCGTTGTTTGTTGACTTCTTTAAAACATTTACAGTAACAATTTTATGAAATGAGATGCGCATTTCAACAATCAACATATCTTCCTTGATGATTGATGCCGAATCATTAAAAAAATAAAAAAATATAACTCAATAATAAGCGTTGAAGAGGGGATACAATTAATAAGAAAGTGAGTTTTCTCCTAAAATATAATTATAACAGGTTAAACAAATTAGATGCATGAATCTGTGTCGCTCACTTTGGTCTATTTGCATATTCAACAAAGAACACTCTCCAGCTTTATACACAAGAATAGAATTTATGTCAAAAAATCTGTTTAAATGATCTTGTAATGTTTATCATTTAGCCTGTTTAGTGTCCATCTTCTTTAATTTTTTATCAAAACACAAAAGAGGATATAAAAGTCCTCATTTAAGGGCAATCACTCCTTTGAAGAGTCTCAGTCTACTTATATTTTGAAAGATTATAAAATTTACGAAAAGTTGTTAAAAGTTGACTATAAAGGGCAATTACTCTTTAAGGGGTCAATTGATAATTTTGGTCATGTTGACTTTTGTAGATCTTACTTTACTGAACATTATTACTGTTTCCAGTTTGTTCCTATCTATATGAAATTCAAGATAATAACCGAAAACTGCAAAGTTACCTTAAAATTACCAATTCAGGGAAGGCAAAGATTGTCCGATGTGCCTGAAAATTTCAGCAGATATAACTTGATCTGATGATTATTTCAACTTCACAGATTTGCCCTTAATGCTTTTGTTTCAGAGATATAAGCAAAAAAGCATTTTAACTTATCGTATTTTTTACGCCATGGCGGCCATCTTTGTTGATTGTCAGGTCATCGGATACAATTTTAAACTAAATACACTAAGAATGATTTCGACCATGATTCGTTTTATTTTGCCAAGTTATTTCAAAGGAGAAGATTTATGTAAAAGTTAACAGACGACAGACGACAGACGAGGCGGACCAGGTGACCTAAAAATAAATCACTCAAATACAATAATATGAACTGATCTGTTTTTTGTCATACTTGGTGCTCGACAAAATATAAAGTCACTTTTACTGACTGAACAAAGTACGACTCACAGCTGATATTATTTTCTGAATCAATATACGAAACTCTGATAAAAGATAGAGACAGCCAGCTATCAGCTATATCAAATCAAAACATTTGAGATTTATACTAAACATTTTATATTTGCAGAAGTTGACGATGCAATAGGTGGTTTTGTTGCAACAACAGCTTTGGGAGAAATCAGTAACATAACTAGAATGTTGGAAGACAGCGCAGCAACGTGTAGCAGAAAAATAAAGGCAGAACGTTCTATGTGTGTTAAATGTATGAAAATAATATGTAATAGGCTAGAAGAATGCCGTGAGTAGTTTAATTTTTGAATATACATGCATTTATGTTTGTACTCGATTGTTTGATCTATTTATAACAATGCCGTTTATTTAAACTTTTCTCGATATATATTCAACGTTATTCAAAGATATGTAATGTCAATTTATTTATTTGAAACCATTGTTATATCCGCTTACATTTATTACCTCAAAAGTAATAGTAATATTAACCATAGAACTATAAATCTTCCATACCACCAAATTATGTTTCATTCTAAAGCATATCATTTGTGCCTATGTTTTGCTTGACCGTAGAAATTCGTACGGTGAAATTTCTTAAACATCAATATTAAAGACACAGACTCACGGTCGATTTCTTATTTTTTGAAAATGTCCCCATTATTGCACCTTTTGTAAATAATTTATATGAAAAATGAGTTAATGTTTAAAAAAGGAAATCTTTAAGAACAGTGATTAACAGTCGCTAATCAAACGCACTCGAAGAAATGATCGAAATGAGTAAAATCGAAAACATTTGTGTGTGATTCAACTGTTAATGACAAATACTACAAAACTCATGTATTGTATTGAGAGCAAAAAAAGTTGTTGACATCATCAATATATATATATATATCAACCACGCTTATTTGTAATTTAACATCAATCATTATACATCTTACAACGTTGCCCAAAAACCGGCATATGCAGTAACTACTCAGCTTTTAACTGTTCAACAATAAAGCATTGTGTGTAGTCAATATTAATAGAAAAAAAACATAGTTGTTAAAGATATGAATTTTTTCAAGAAAATAATACTCGCGGGATTCTTGCTTTTTTGCCAAACTTTCAAATTTTATTATGTCTTGTCACGGGCCCCATAAACGAAAATATATCGGCTTTTCTTATCATTTTGAATTGCAATTTCATTATAAAAATGAATAAAAATAAAACAGTGATTTGTAAATTTGTTAAAAAATATTAATAGAAATATAGCACTTTTAAAATCAACCTAAAAGTAAATAGATATAAATATAAAATGAAATAATAAATCAATTACATCTAGTGAAATGTGAAATTTAAAGAATTCTTAATTTTATAATTATTTTAAATATCAACAAAATTGACACATATAGGTAGGCATTGACGATTGAACATGAACATAAAACTATCCTATAGTACACTCTGTGATGTTCTGTCGGTCTATCCAAAGTGAGAAACCATTTAGAAATACGTATTTTTCTAGTAACTGGTTATTGACATATAGCAGTTACATTGACTTTCTGTCTATATCTCACCTTTCAATGTTTATCAATTTTGAAATAATTGATAGACCTAGTACTCTTTAACTCCATTGGGCAAAGTTGACTAAGATGGTATTGTTCCCTAAAGTTGGCCATAAACTCTCACGATTTCAAGTACGACATTTTCTTTAATACTCGGAATTTTTAGGAAAGTTCATTCTCGACTTTTGACATTGATATAATAGAAATTGCAAGTATGACCAGACAAAACAGAAAGGGCTCACTTTAAACGTTTAAATGCTTGATGCAAGTCATATGTTAGGACGGTGGGTGCAATAAAGTCGTTAGATTAGTCTCTTTATAAAAAAAAAAAACCGTCACTCGCCTTTAATGAAATACAAGTAAGCGCTGGTAATGTTCTCCATGTTCTTTTATGAAAAAAAAATGCATTATGCAATCGAAAGTGGTTATGTGTCATGATTTCTTGAACCATAACCAGTCTTAAACAAAATGACGATCTTTCTTTAATACGATTAATAGGTTTTCAAAGAACGTCTAATTTCCTGTAACTTTGGAAGAATTAGGTTTTTTTTGTTTTTGCTACAAGGTGTGAATGCACAAAACAGAAGGATTTTCTACTTGCATCAAGAACAATTAGACTTAATATGAAAGTTATGTTTAAGAAAGAAAAACAACACATCACAAAGTACATAAGAAATGAAATTTTACTGAAATAGTCAAAAATGAAAAAGGAATGCACCGCAATATCCCAAAAGGTATTCATAGAAAGAAGTTGGGAATTAGTATTATCCTCCTACTCAACCAATTTTCTAGTTATAACAATATTTACTTAAAAGTGCAAATACTCATATTTTAAAAACAGTCTATAGTAACTGCAATGTCAACCGAGCATTACCCGAATTTGTACAATATAATAGTTATCAAAGGTACCAGGATTATAATTTAGTATCTCTTGTTTCCCTTCACATATATGTCTGACTACTGAAGGTAATATTCCAAATGCGATTCACGCAATAAGGAAAACAAGGATTTAGGCTATGTAAGACGGAACGAAATAATGTTGCACTTGACGAAGACCTTACATCTACCAGTATTTTCTTACACGTTCGTTATACATATACATATAATTTCATTGGTAGTTGACAATGGGAATATTATTTTTAGATATACCGATATAATGTTGGGATTACAAATTATAAAATAAATTTGAAATTTCATTTGCGTTCTTTCAGAGACCCATTGGTACAATTGATAATTCTTGTTTACTCTCCTTACTTTCTAACAGTGTCTGCCACTAAAGTCTTAATATCAAAGGCTCCGCAGGCCGTTGAACGGTTTGGTAAAGATAGTTATAAATACATGCAAACTATTGGTAAACGGCAGAAATTCTAGGAAAATCTATTCTCACCAATGGAGATAAATTTTTTAAATCGACTGGAAAAAAACTGGAAAAACTGGGTAAAAAATTAGAAGACGTTTCAAAAGAATTATTGAAAAAAGGTGCCGAAGGACTTACATATGCATCTAAGCAAGTTACTACAGGCATTAAAGATACGTTAGAGGGCATCCAGAAAACAACGAAGCCACTCATAAAAGAAACTTAAAATTTTGAAAATGGTGGGAACAATTGCAGAGAACGCTGTAAAGAATTTGGGCAACGGCATTTCTAAATCGTTATTAAATACAGCTAAATTATTAGGAGGTGCTGTAAGAAGAATACTTCAAACACGACTCCCCTGGATATCTTATCGTCTTCCACGAGTACAACTTCCTCGAGTACAACTCCCTCGAGTACGACTCCCTCGGGTATCTTTCCGTCCTCCACGAGTACGATCGATTTGGTCGTGGCTGGGGTAAAAAACGAGATGTAATGAAAGCAGTTCGTGATACTGGCTGTCCGTGTTCTATGTGTGATCCTTTCCAGGACGGAGTTTCTGATACGGACAGGGCAGAAAGAAGTATGTACTCTTCGATATTGAAGATAACAATTTTTATTGTCATTGTTATTGTCATTAGTTTTGCATGCTTTTTCAAATAGTCTTAAACGTCTTTTCCGAAAAGACTGCATTTCTTAAAATGAACTTGAAATATACAGTGTACACTATATCAAAGCTTAATCAATATCTAGAAACAGATAAAAATTGGTCGGTTAAAAACCAAACTTTACGACAAAAGAGTTTTTACAATTTTAACATTTGAACTTACATATCATGATTGCATTACCGTTATGGAATATCAGGGTAACAGATAACTTTTAAGACGTTTCATTTGCCACAACATCTTTTTCTTGATTATGATGTTATCAAATGTGTATTCACTGTTATTAAAAGGTTTCATATTACTTAATCGTTAGCTTTTGTGTAGTGTTTGTTATCATTGATTGTATTTTCATCTTTTTTCAACATTTGTTTTAAAAAATCACCAAGTTCAAGATCCAAACATAGGTTGTCTCAAATTGTTTTCAAACACTACTTTGAACTTGTTTTCTCATAAAATAGTTAAAATCAACAACTGCTCTAGTAAGGGGCTAAACCTATATACGAAACACGAACTTTATACAGAATATATTCAAAACTTATATATTTTAAGAGCTTGAGTAATTCACGAGGTAAAATGTACTGACGCAACGTCAGATATTGCTACCATTTGGTGTAACAGAAAAATGACGTTAAATTGGAAACGCGCTTTATCTAATTCTTCCTGCTTTCCTTTTTGGGTAAATGCAAAGTATAACACACACGTATAAATGCCGTGAGAATCCAATCAAATATGATTTTATAATTAACATAGGATATTCAATTTTACTGCTAGTAGTTATGTGTTTTTGGAGGAATATTGCTGCATTATATATTCAACCCGAGTATGATTTTATTCAAGCAGTGATATACAATAGCTTATACTTATGATACAGAAGTTTTCTTACTTTCTGATCGTCTTATAGATGTGTATTTTTGTAATATGTGTGCATGATTTCGTTTTGTTGAAAGCAGGACATTTATATTTAGTGGAGGAAGGATCACGCGAATGCAGTTCATGCCGTCCTTAGCATATTACGCTTGTGGCGACGTCAAATTATGATAACGGACAAACTTGCAAGACATTTTCATTAATCCGTATTTTTTATAGATAACCCTATAATCTTAATGCTATTTGGTGTACCAACTTCAACTTTGAAAGTACTTTTTATTAATATAGTTATCAAAGCCGAAAAATAATCTTCACTAAATCAAATCTCTGTTTTTTTGGCCTTAAAAGGTTTGTGAAGGCATGAAAGTTTAACTCGGACATTTCCGCAAGACATTGCAAATGTCTTGTTTTGAAATGAATATGTAGCTCAATTTATTTTTCAATTCCAATTTTGGGAGCTAACACTTAGTACAAAACCATCGTGCTTACAATTTAATGAATTGTCTGTCAAAATTTTTTTTTTGAACTGAAATGTTTCAAGTTTCCAAATTAAATTTCCAATGGGACATTTCCGTACATCATATTCTTTTGAAAATATGTATGCAAATTTTAAATGGAGACAGCCATGTTAACCAATACTGAAATATATCACGTCATAGAATGTTCATGCAAAATTTCGAAGAGTTGCGTGAACATTTCGCGAATTGTTCGAGTTTTATGTTTCAAGTTTGTTACATGGGACAACGCTTAATAAACGTTTTTCGTACAATCAGTGTCTTCCTTAAGCCTATGATTATTATATTTTTATTCTTTCTCTGTCATAATGTGAAAATTTAAGAATCAATCTTTATTTTCATGTATAATTTGAAATATTTATTTCAGCATTTTTATAAAAAAATTCCCGTCAAATATTTACTTAACGCTATTTTTCGTGGTAGTAGCAATATCTAACGTTGCGTCACTATCTCTGTGTCAATACGATAGGTTTATTATATACGTATAAAAGAGCCAAACCAAGAGGCGTAAGATAACACGTAAGGTGTATAGATTCAAGGAATTAGGGATATTTAACAGATATTTAGATACTAAACGAATTTAAGCCTTAAAGGACTGCGCTTCTGTGATACAAGTTGAAGGTTTCCCGGATTTGAAATTTAATTATAATTAAATCGTGTTAACGCTCACAAGGTAGCTAATAAACAAAGGGGTCCATCAACAACTGCTCTAGTAAGGGGCTAAACCTATATACGAAACACGAACTTTATACAGAATATATTCAAAACTTATATATTTTAAGAGCTTGAGTAATTCACGAAGTAAAATGTACTATCTCTGTGTCAATACGATAGGTTTATTATATACGTATAAAAGAGCCAAAACCAAGAGGCGTAAGATAACACGTAAGGTGTATAGATTCAAGGAATTAGGGATATTTAACACCTAGATACTAAACGAATTTAAGCCTTAAAGGACTGCGCTTCTGTGATACAAGTTGAAGATTTCCCGGATTTGAAATTTAATTATAATTAAATCGTGTTAACGCTCACAAGGTAGCTAATAAACAAAGGGTTCCATCAACAACTGCTCTAGTAAGGGGCTAAACCTATATACGAAACACGAACTTTATACAGAATATATTCAAAACTTATATATTTTAAGAGCTTGAGTAATTCACGAAGTAAAATGTACTATCTCTGTGTCAATACGATAGGTTTATTATATACGTATAAAAGAGCCAAACCAAGAGGCGTAAGATAACACGTAAGGTGTATAGATTCAAGGAATTAGGGATATTTAACACCTAGATACTAAACGAATTTAAGCCTTAAAGGACTGCGCTTCTGTGATACAAGTTGAAGATTTCCCGGATTTGAAATTTAATTATAATTAAATCGTGTTAACGCTCACAAGGTAGCTAATAAACAAAGGGTTCCATGTGTTGAAGTAGTAATTATCCCTTTGTAAGTTTTACTGACACCATCACGAGTTGGTTGACGTTATGGAATATCCGTTGCACAGATGATAGCTTATATTTTCCTAATGACGTAACTAAAATCCCGTCGCCTTTTCACAAAATAGACCTACATGATTTGACCTATTACCGAGTTTGTACTAACATGAACAACACAACGGATGCCACATATGCATCAATATTTGCATGCACACAATATCACACAGTGTTTTAGTAGGGTTCGTGCTGCTCAGTTTTTCTGTTTTTTTTTTCATTGTTTGTCCGTTGGTCTATTTATTTTTCTGGTCGTGGCGTTGTCAGTTTACCTTCGACTGATGAGTTTGAATGTCCCTCTGATATCTTTCGTCTCTCTTTTAAATCGTTTTGCCTCCAAATCATTGTAAAAAATTACTTACTTGTGTTCATACTTATCTATGTATAGTTTAATTATTTGTTTAATAAATTTATTATGTTATATCAATTAAAGTTGTAATAGTAAACAAAGATATGTTCTCATGTGGTATCGGTTTTTTTTTTTTATCCTTCTGAAAGTCTTACGGACTCCTTGTATCATAATTAATCCCTAGTTTTTGGTGGGGTTCGTGTTGCTTATTCTTTAGTTTCGATGTTGTTTGGTGTGTTCTATTGTTTGCCTGTTTGTCCTTTTCATTTTAAGCCATGGCGTTGTCAGTTTATTTTCGATTTATGAGTTTGACTCTCCCTCTGGTATCTTTCGTCCTTCTTTTACCTATTTTGGAATAGCTGTATTATAGATGACTATTGAAATGTTCCAATTGTCGTAGCATCAATCCTAAAATCTGCAATTGAGACATCACAAAATGATATTATCACCGAATTCGTGCCTTTCATATGCATTAATTCAGTCACCGGGACCAAAACATCCTCCTTTATACGTGGCAACCGTATGAAGCTGAATCGGTTTACTCTACCTGAGCAACTGATATCACCCTGCTCTTGGTAAGGTTTATGTTGCTAATTCTTTAATAATCTATGCAATGATTTTTATGCTGTTTTTTTTTTTTCTTTTCGATGGTTTTCGTATTCTAGAAATGATGTAATAAGATTTTCTTCGACCTACGTGTTTTTTTTTTTTTTTTTTTTTTTTTTTTATTGTTTCTATGCTATCTCCCGTCTGTTATTTCCTACAGTATAGTCTATATTATGTGCATTAGGGGTTAAATTTATGCACTCCGCTTACACTTCTAATAAAACAAATTATTTTTTTTCTCAGATATTACATTATCTTCAAGTAATCAGAGATTGTAATTTTTATTTATAGTTTGCAGATCCAGCTACTTCTCGTATAAAAATGAACTCGTTTTGAAGTCTAATGATTTACTCGCCATACATAATTTTATATTAATTAATACACTTGTTAAAAAGGTGAATAATACATGCTATCATAACATGCATAAAAAAGTTGTAAACAGAAATTGCCAAAATTACCGCACAGTTCAGCGAACATAATCCACGACAAATACACTAACCCTACGAAAAAACAAATGTACAGACAAAGTAATTAATCAACGACCAGTACATTATTCAAGTAGCCTGACAAAAAGTCATGCTGGAGTAAAACCAAGATCTAAATCAGGATGAAATTATGATCGCTACAAGAATCATGCAAGCTAAGATAATGTTAACTCTAAGACTTGCTTTGCTCATATATATCCACATATATATATATAGTTTCATATTCCTTTTTGTGGAGTTTGATAACTTTTTCCCGAACCATCAACTATCTGCTACCTAAATGTATCATAATTTAGCTGAATTAAATAAATTGTGTATGAGAATTATAATAAAGGAGAGCTAGTACAAATCCTTACTTAATTTATAGTAAATATTTTTAAATGAATTATAGTTTTTATATATCACATCTCAGAAATTGGAATGATGTATTGTTATTGAGACGAATTATTTATATATATATTTTTTTTCAGATTTTTATGGAGAAATCGTCTGTACAATACCTTAAAGAAGGGTTCATCAACGAAAGGTTCATCAACGAAGGGTTCTACCTAACCAATTCAAGAATAACGTTTTCAGCTCCAAGCGGAAAAGAATTATATTTAAAGATGACTATAGGGATGCCGTTAGTTGGATCGACACCTTTAAATACTACAGAAATTGCGAGTATGGAAGGGCCAAACGTTTTCAAGTTAATGAATGTTTGAAAGCCTCATTAAAACTGCGTTATACAAACATGATATTTGTTGTATTTTTTATACGGTTTGGTTTATATCATTATGATTGATTGATTGGTGTTTAACGACACTTTCAGCACTACTATGCTATGTGTGGTGTTCAGCTTTTATTGTTAAGTCGGAGTGTCAGGAATGAACCACCAAACTTTGGTTGGAAAACTGACAAATCTAGTCAATTAAGATTGGAGTTGGTTGCACCTTCTAAGTGTAGGATAAGAACTCACAACCTCTATGTTCACAGACTAGCGACTTAGCACTCAACCACGGAGACCCTGTTACATCATTTTGATGACGTATATTATACAAACACGCTTGTTTTAACAATGCAATTATAAAACGATTACTTTTGATAACTTTAACTGGCCAAGAAGAAAAAGAAGTACGAGACAATGTATTTTAAAATCTTTTTCTTATTTTATCTTTAATACCTAAATAAAGTATGGTACTATATGCTCCATATAAAGATACCAAACAGGATTAAAAAAAAACATCACATGTAGAAAAAAAAATTGACAACATCATGGCGAATTAAACCACCAAAAGTCCACAAAATTATTTTTAGAACACCATAAATTAAGCAACCAGAAACGTATCAAGCACAAACTCCTCATGTCCTGAGGTGAGGTTCTTCAAAAGGTTAAGGAGTGAACGATCATGTGGTAGCAACTTCACTTTGCTGATGTCAAATATTCATAACTGGGTGATATGAAGCATTCGGTGATGACACATTCATGTAGAAAATAACCCGTACATTAACCAAATCATGATGGTATAATCTTTCGAAAGTATGACGTCAATTTTATGATTAAGAATTCGTTGTTCAACAACTTCTCTTTGAGTTCATAAAGCACATCAAAGAAAACATAATTCAAATCTAACGGACGCCATTATGAGTTGATTGACCGTTATGGAATATCTGTTTCACAGAGGATAAAGGTATGTTCCAAACTACATTTTCCCAGAATGTCTCCTGGGTTCGTACTAGTATGAACAACACAAAGGAAGCAACATACGGAGAAGGATCTGTGTATCCTTCCGGAGCACCTGAGATCCCCGAGTTTTTGATGAGGTTTTTTTTGCTCAGTTTTAAGTTTTCTATGTTGTGTTTTGTCAGGAACATTTATATGTAAGATGTATTGATCCCAGGTTTTGTGCACTATTGTTTGTCTGTTTGTCTTTTACTTTTTTCTTTTTTTATGGCGTTGTAATTTAAAAATTTGCATTTAGAGCTTGACATATTTCAAAACAGCTGTAAATTGTCCAAGACCACAGAGTAACCTTTCGGTCTGATGATTTTGAGTTGTTGGATTGCTATTTCACTACCTCGATGCTACTCGACCTCGAATTTTATTTGGCATTTGTACCTTTTTTCATTCGAGCGACTTTGTTGAGTCTTTTATAGACGAAATTAAACGTGTGTCTGGTGTTCAACATTTAAATCCTGGTATAAATGATATGTTTACGTATACAGATCATATCATCTCATGCTATCAGATTGAACTCGGTAATTTGCTACACCGTAATATCAAAACACCACACGTGACTAGTTATTATGAATATTTGAAAAAATGGTATAACGAATTAAAGAAGAACAAACAAATGAATAATATATGTTTTTTTCTTATCGAAGAACATCAATTCACAAACACTAATAGAAACATTTAAGACCTTTTCAATTTTTTAGATTTCAAAATTACGAATTAAAGATAAAAGATAGAAAAAGATGTGGTATGAGTGCCAACCATGTCACAATTAGTAAAAAGTAAACCAATATAGGTCATAGTACGGCCTTCAACACGAAGCATTAGCTCACACCGAACTGCAAGCTATAAAGGGCCCTAAAAAGTTTTATACAATTCAAACAGGAAAAACAAAGGTCTAATCTATATATATGAACCACATCAACAACCTACAACCACTGAAACACAGGTTACTCGGAATAATCTACGAATAATGGATAAGCATTAACCATATGCTCATAACCTTTTATCAAAAGGTCTTAGAAAAGAGGAGCGAAAGATACCAGAGGAACAGCCAGACTCATAAATCGAAAATAAACTGACATCGCCATGGCTAAAAACGAAAAAGACAAAAATAATTGTAAGGAACCGAGAAAAAAATGAATAACAATTCCTAAATTTGTTTGTTTTATGAATAATGTTACCATAAAATGTGAAGGATAATTGTTTCGTTAAAAATTATGAGGATGAATCTGGATTGCTTCGAGAAAATTAAGCGTCTAAATATCCGAAGGAACTGTTGAAATTAACTATCAAGATATGTTCCGTTTAGCTAAGTCGTTTGCCAAAAGAAAACATGTTACTCCATGCATTAACGATGACACTTAATAACCTATTTTATGTTACAATAATTCAAATCGCACACGGACATATCTTGCCAAATTAGGCACATTTTATTTTTATGTTTGCTTTTTCATTCTCAAAAACTTTGATGTTAGTTTTGTCTCCATAATATTTTACTACGAGTGCCAAGTTCTTGATAATGTAATAACTCATGGCCTAGGTATGACCTTGGACTGTCCCTTTGGTATCTTTTGACCCTCTTTTATGGTCAGGTTCAACATGGTCAATGAAAGACCAAAACATTATTAAAGAAAGAGAAGTAAGAATTTTTCAAAGAAGAGACCAATATAAATCTTAATATCGTAAAAAAAAAACCAAAAGAAACAACTTCTTCTCAAATACAAATCGCACTAGTCATTTTAATCAAACATGTTATGCACAAATGATACTAAGATTAACATCATACTCAATATAAATTGTAGTTAAGTCTATCAAAACGAACCTAATACTCCTTGTCCACATAGATATGTGTCCATATTTGCGTACCATGAAAAATTATGGGATTATCTATTCTGGCCAACTCCGTTCTTAGAAACAGGTTCTGTCTTATTGAATGGTGCCGGAGTTTAGATCAACTGGTATATCTTTTCGGATAATCGATCACACTATATGTTTGAAGTTTCATATCGCCCAAATATAGAAGAAACAAAAATTTTGGTTTTTATATGTAGTTCATTAAAAAAAAAATGTTTGTCTGCAAAAGTACTTTAAAAATTAATGTTTTCTTGGCTAAAAAATCTCTAGTGTATAAGAAAAAAAAAAGATTTTTTCTTTTAATTGGAAGTGTATTTTTGTTATTACCCGATTAGATATGCCTGTTCCAAGTCAGGAATATGACAGTTGTTATCATTCGTTTGATTAGTGTGAGGTTTTGATTTTCCCGTTTGATTACGGTTCAGTATATTAGTTATTTTAATTTTTATACATCAGAAGCAACCATATGGTGCATATTTCTTTTCAACTATTATTCCATCTGTGTTTTCTAATCCTTTTCAGAAAATACCTTGATAATCATATATACCCATACAAAAATGATTAAAAGAGGGACGAAAGATACCAGAGGGACAGTCAAACTCATAAATCAGAAATAAACTGACAACGCCATGACAAAAAATGAAAACGACAAACAGACAAACAAGAGTACACACGAAACACCACCGAAAACTTAAGAGAAAACAACACGAACCCCAGTGAGAGTCTGATACCATTCCTTTTATCATTTCATTAGGTATGTGGAGGGTGGATTAAACATATATAAAGAAGCTCATCATAGATACCAGGATTGAAATTTTGTATGTGCGACATTAGCGCGTTCCGTCTAAAAAAGACTCATCAGTGACACCCGAACCAAAAAAGGTCAAAAGGCCAAATAAAGTATGAAGTTGCAGAGCACTGAGGACCAAAATTGCTCAGAGTGTTGCCAGATACAGATAAAGTAATCTTATCGTAAGGTAGAAAAGCCTTCGTATTTCAAACTTTCAAAGTTTTGTGAACAGTTAATTTATGATAATAGATATAGGAAGATGTGGTGTGAGTGCCAATGAGACAACTCTCCATCCAAATAACAATTTAAAAAAAGTAAACCATTATAGGTCAATGTACGGCCTTCAACACGGAGCCTTGGCTCACACCGAACAACAAGCTATAAAGGGCCCCAAAATTACTAGTGTCAAACCATTCAAACGGGAAAACCAACGGTCTAATCTATATTAAATAAAAAAACGAAAAACGAAAAACACGTATAAATTACATAAACAAAAGACAACTACTGTACATCAGATTCCTGACTTAGGACAGGTGCAAACATTTGCCGCGGGATTAAACGTTTAATGGATCCAAACCTTCTCACTTTTTCTGAAACAATAGCATAACATCACAACATAGAAAAACATACGGTATAATATCAAATGGCAGGCTTAACTCAATCAAAAAACGTACATTAATACACTATAAAAGAATAAATTTGATCTGACCATATCAATGATAATAAATTTCAACACAGAAGTGCTGACTACTGGGCTGGTGTTACCTTCGGTGAATAAAACCTCCATTAGCAGTGGCATCGACCCAATGGTTGTAAATAAACAAATGTTATATACAAGGATTCAAATTTTGTATTAGCACCGAACGCGCGTTTTGTCTACAACAGACTCACCAGTGACGCTTCAATCAAACAATGTTCAAAAGGCCAAATAAAATACGAAGTTAAAGAGTATTGAGGACCAAAACTTACCCAAAGTTTTACCAAATTCAGCCAAAGTAATCGACAAGCCTTAGTATGTTAAAAAAATCAAAGGTTATGTTCAAATTTTAAGTATTCTGTTAAAATCAATTGATGTTGACTTCAACTCATCGATAAGTCACAAAGAACAATAACATCTAAAAGGTCTGAACTTTAAGCGAAGACATGTTGATATATCACTGTTCATTTTTTACAATAAACCATCCATCCATTATGTTAATGTTTGTCATGTTAATATGAACTTTTATGAAATTTATATTATACAGATTGAGGTATCTTACTTTTAATTTAGTGGTTACTTGCATGGCATATGAGATAACTTTCTGGAATATTAGCACATTATAAATCATTATTACTTATTAAGACATCTAATGTGTTCCCTGTGGAAGTTTTCATTTTAATGTGGTCAAAATAGTGTAGATTATGAAGCGTAAGTTTTTGATATGCAAATATTTTAGGAATCTTTGGTCCTCAATGCTCTGCAACTTCATACTCTATTTGGCCTTTTGAACATTTTTATTAGAGCGTCACTGATGAGTAATTTTGTAGACGAAACACGCGTCTGGCGTCAACATAAGAAATGGTTTTATACATATGAGTGGTAGGTTTGGATAGCCATAAATGCAGGTTCAGTTCTTCATTTTTATTAAAATATCAATTACCAAGTTAGAAATATAGCAGCTGTTATCAAATAGTATGTTTCTATGTTTGTTAGTGTTTGTTTATGTTGCATTTCAGTGCCAGTCATTTTGCTTTTTTTTCCGAATAGTTGATGTTTGGTTTTAGTTTGTAACCCGGATGTGTTTCCGCTTAAACGATTTATGCCTATTGAACAGCGGTATAATATACTGTTGCATTATTTAAGCCCATCCTGTTCAACTTTTAGACATTTAAGAGAAATGCCATTATAGATAACTAGTACGTGACTCTGTTTATATAACTGTTGATGGCTTTGGTTTTTATTTCTGTCTCATACAGTCGGGCGTGTCGATAATTAGACACGTGTTTTAGTTGACTAATAAAAAATAGTTTCCTTGTGAGGAAGTGAAACACATTGTAACATATCTAATCGTTTCCCTAGTTTCCTTTGAACTAAACAATGGAAATCAAATATATTGTGGCAATTTATTAAAATTTCAACTTTATTTGCTATGAGATTATACATTTCTGTTTGTCGAAAGTTTAACTGAACTAACAAGTTCGAATTAATTTCTTTGTACAACAGAATACAATACAAATGCAGGGTTTCATCTAATCAATAAGATTCGAAAATAAGGATCTCCATTTTAATGCATACTTTGCCAGTTGGATTAATTTATTCAGCTTTTTCTTTGACTGTCTCTTATTTTTTACATTCAAAACAAAACCTAATGCCTCTTAGTTGGCATTGTGTAGCATATTACTGATAATAAAGAAACTAAAACCAGTAACCGAAAAAGAACTATGTATGCTTCTTAGAAAATGTTCTTTTCTCTAAAAAATCTCATAAAAAACAACAAGCCGAAAACATCAGCTGACGTAAATTTGTAATACTGTGAAGCACTCAATGGTTGGTTTCCTTACCCCGAACGCTCCAAAAGACCACTTTCCGTTTAGGAAAATATGGCTTTCACAATACAACGAAAAAGTATATTAAATTAGATATGATATTATCCTATTATCTTTTTTTTTCATATAGAATTCTTTTCATAACAACGACAACAACCGCAATATTTTGCTAATACTGAATTATTTATCTTGTTTGTCATCGGCTATCGATACAGTAATTTACGCTCACTCAGTCTGTCAAAGGCCTTCCAATGGGGGTTCAAATAGAATAAAAGAGTATAATACATGTAGGTGCACGAGAAGGAAAAAAACGAAAGTTTAAGTATTCAACATTTTTATAATTACACAAGGTTAAGTCCTTTGCTAGTTATTCATATTATTTGAGTTTGGCGTTTAGAACTTTTGGCGATCCCACAGTTTAAATGTCTATAACATGTACGATATGACAAGTAGGTGTTATAGACATACTTTCACCTAATCTTACCAAGTCAATGTATATCCCGAGCGCGCAAACAAAAGGTCTTGCCCATGCTGTTATGAAAATGATTCTATTTATGTGCATTATATTTGAGAATTCAAAACGAATACACAAGTTTCTGGATTCAGCAAAACATGTTTTCCCTGATTAACACTGTGTATACATTTCATTATATATTAACTTCAAGTCTACTTTACAACTATAAGAAATAAATCGTTCAAGTTAGTGTGTATACTTTATTTTTTTGTAAAAATATTTATCGTATTATAGTTATCAAAGGTACCAGAAATATAGATTAGTACGCTAGACGCACATTTCGTCTACATAAGACTCATCAGTGACGCTCATATCAAAATATTTATAAAACCAAACAAGTACAAAGTTGAAGAGCATTGAGGATGCAAAATTCCAAAAACTTGTGCCAAATTCGGCTAAGGTAATCTATGCCTGGGATAAGAAATCCTTAGTTTTTCGAAAAATTCAAAGTTTTGTAAACAGGAAATTTATAAATAGAGTTTATATATATAAAAACCAACAATAAACTTATTTGTAATAGATGTTTTTTCGTGTGTTTGTAGGGGTTCATCGGTGTTCTGTGGAGAAACGCACTCCATATATTTAGAATAGTTAAGCTTCTGTGACTTTTCGCACATATTTAGATAAAATCAACTTTTTTTACCCTGCGAAAAGTTATCTTAAATAATGGAGTTTATTTTCAATCATTGCAATTGTGTGAAAATGTTTCCGCATAATCTGAAGCCAACTTGTATCAATACAAAATCATAACAAATGCATGTAATACGTGTGAAATTAGCATAAACGACATAACCACGCCATTCAGCATTTAATACAATAGGTACAATCATACCACATCTTCTTTTTTATATGATAATAATTTCCTTATTCAATTTATAACAGGAAGATAGAAAATCAAAAAAATAGTTGGTATCTTGTATTTATGAACGCAATCTGGTTTGTATGATATTACTTGACCATTTAATCAGGTAGGTAAATTTAAGTTGCTTTGGATTAAATTTTTCAATGCTTGATATATGTAAAGGTAATAAAATGACAAAATATCTCAAAAGCCTATATGTTCCGTTTGGTTTTAAACTGTTATTGAATATTCTACAACTACTGTCTTTTAATGAGGTAAATATGTAGTTTTATTGACTTTTGAAAAAATGATATTCACTGAGGCCAACGGCCGAAGTGAGTATTAGATTTCAAAAGTCAATGAAACCACATATTTACCGAAACAAAGGACAGTAATTGTTTTATTCCATATTCCGAGAGAAATATATGTAACGGAAATTATTTACTTAAACCAATTGTACATCAAACTTGTTCTACCAAAATTATGCACGTCAAAGCACGCGACGTTTCGCGCGGTGAATATCCTTTTTTCCGCAGTATAAATATACTTATTTATTCAAAATCTCATTCATATAGAAAAACCTACTAAAATTGGAATAAATTTCTTTATTCGTCAACATGTTTATTTTCTAATCGTTCAGTTGCAGACATATGCTATTACGTCACTGATGAGTCTTATGTAGACGAAACGCGCGTCTGGCGTTCTAAATTGTAATCCTGGTACTTTTGATAACTATATTATTAAAGATCCAGTTTTATAAATTCACGAGAATGAACTAGTGATCAATAAGTTGAGTCTTTCGCTAGAAAAGCAAGCATCGTCGGGCATGCTATTCTATTGACCTGGTGAATACTAGAATTTGAAACATACAAATAACATGCTGTCAACTATTGAACTTAATTTAATTGCTTCTTATAATACAATCCTTAGTAATATCAGAAATGTTAACAGTCTGATGTACATTTTGGTACCCTAGGCTTAACTTGTTGGACTTGAAAGGAGTTGGTATGATAAGGCCACTATTTGGGTCATAAATTCGAGATAAAGTGTTATTATAAATCAGTGAAATAACATTATAGACAACCACAGAGAGGCATTATATATAAACCTCTGTTATATACGTCAGAAAAAGGCCAAGTACACATTAAGTAAATAGAAATAAGTTAAAATATTAAAGAATACTAGTATTCACTATTAAAAATTATACTGCCACAAACACATATATAAAGAAAAAGGATGGTTAGTGTCCCAATCGTATGTTAAAATTACGTTTGAAATTGTTATGTCAATTTAGGACCAAATGATTGCTCTTATAATACCTTCGAGAACAATTCATGTCAATAATCCCATCCTACGACTTATTCTGGCAGGCATTGCTAATTTGCATACCAACAGAGTAGAGTGGCTATACAGTAATTAGTTCTTATAATATAAAATTATTGAAAGATTATTTACAACTACATCTCCTTTTTATTGTACGATATGTTATGACGAAATTAAAATACAAACAAATACATTGACTATTGCATTTTTTTGTCGCATAAATACACAGTGTTTTACAATGGCATAACATAAGCAAGTACAAAAAGTAGATGAAAAAGAAGAGAAAAAACAATGACACAAGCACTTTCATGCTTTTATGATTCAAAATAAGTACATGTTGAATTAAATATTATCCAAATATGGTCAAGCTTCAGGCATTGCGTATGTAAAACCAAATGACACCAGAATTAACATACTTTTTACCATTCCTAATAAGGACACGATGAAGTGAAAGAGGGCAGAGTGCTGTATATTATTCAAATATGGTCAAGCTTCAGGCAACGCTATTTACAATAGTCATACTTCATGTACTTAACTTCACAAATTTGACTAAATAAGGATTAATGATGAACAGATTAAAGCCAATCCACTATCATACTTTGCATGGTTCAATTTGTTCAAGGTATGGAGTTGTTAATAATGAAATGGATCCTGAGTAGAAATCAGTCAAACAAGTAAGATTGTTTTTATATATGAGGCCTACATATGGAAATTTGTTTTTAAATACAATGTATGTTCTTTTTTTCAGATACCAAAAAATGCAGTCTGTTCTAAAAACAATGTGTGTTTTTTTATTCATATATGAATGCTTACAAATTGGCCAAACAGGTCCTTGCAAATTTGACGAGCGATGTCAATGTAATGAAAAAAAAGGATTTGTAGATTGTTCGTGGAAAAATATTGAAAGAATCCCGAATATATCGGAGTATACTGTATTTTTAAACGTATCACACAATTTGATCGACTACATCAGCAACGAATTGTTAAAAGCTGCAAATTATCTCTTAACATTAGACTTATCGTTTAATAGATTATCATCTATAAACCTTACAACATTCACTGGTCTCACCAAATTACGTTTCCTTTCTCTTGACAATAATAAGCTGGCTTACAGCAACCACACTTTTCCAACAGGAATATTTATATCATTGAAATCACTTTTACATTTGAGTTTGAAAAATAATAATTACATTTTGATTGCTGGTCTAAGTTTTCCGGATGAAACCATTTCAGACTTATCTGAACTTGAAACGCTGGAATTAGATGTCACAGGAGATGATTTCGGGAGAGAATTCAATAAGCTAGTGAAATTGAAATCATTGTTATTAGGGCCCTGTTCTCTCTTTACAATGTCAAGTACCCTATTCAGAAATACTGGATATCTCCAAAAGATAATACTACATGGAATAAGATGCATATCATTAAAAAAACAAGATGCATATCATTAAAAAAACGAACATACAAAAGTTTACAATACCTCAAGTATCTAGAATTTTCATTCCATTCAAAACAAGGTGTAATAATGTCGCCAGTAGAGAATATCGCGGAAGACTTAAAATTCACCTCAATCGAAACTTTAAAACTGGGTCAGTCATCAAAACCTTTACATACATTTCCTTTGTTTATTCTTAATCAAGCATTATATACCACGAATATCACTAAAATATTCATTACTGACAACGCGGGAAAAGCAGGACAGTTTCCGGAGTCTATTGGTTCTCCGCCACCATCTCTTCGAATTTTGGATTTATCAAACAATGGTCTCACCCAATTTATTCTTGATATAAGATTCATTACTCGACTGATTTTAAAACAAAATTTACTTGGGGAATATTTATCAACAAATAATTATTTAAAAAAAAATTATTATTTTGATGTTAGTATGGTCGAATTTATTGATATGTCTCATAATGATATAAAAGAACTTGATATATCCACATTTGATTCTCAACCATTATTGCATCATATTGATTTAAGTAACAATAACACACAAGACATCACATTCGATTTGTCGGGTTTGGAGGCACTTGAATTTCTAAATCTCTCTAATAATAAAATCAAGTTTTTCGATGAAAGCATTATGCAAACTATTAACACATTAATAGAAGACAAAAAGCTTACAATAGATCTTTCGAAAAATGTATTGCAATGTACATGCAAGACAATTCATTTTTTCCGATGGATGATCGAAAGCAATGTCTTATTTGTTGACCTTCAAGAGTACAGCTGTACTTTAGAGGATGGTAGCATGATTATCTTGAAAACGTTCGAATACGAAGTCCTTCAGTTAGAAAAAAGCTGCAAATCGTACCTAGGACTGATAATAGGTGTATCTATGGCACTCCTTACTGTTATACTGACTGTTATCGCAAGTTTAGTGTATCGATATCGGTGGAAAATAAGATACATGTATTATATGACAAAAGGAAAGTACAGCTATACGAAAATATCGCCCGCTGATGACGATGAATATATGTATGATGCATTTATATCATACGCCGATGATGACAGAAGCTTTGTCCTGAAAGACTGCATTGAGAAACTTGAAAAACAAGGAAACTTCAGGCTATGCATACACCAACGTGATGTTATGCCCGGACAAGACATCACTGTAAACATAACAAATAGCATCCACACAAGTAAAACAACTGTATGTCTGATAACAAGAAAGTTTCTCGAGTCATATTACTGCATGTTCGAATTCAACATGGCACGCATGGAAAGTATTTATTCACGAAATGGAAGGAATATTTTATTTCTTGTATTTTATGAACAGCTAGAACCTAAGGAACTTCCACTTGTCATGCTAGAACTAGTCCAGAAAGAGTCCTACATTGAATACCCTAATGACGAACAAGGAAATGTTGTATTCTGGGAGAAAATAAAAGAGAACAAGGAGAACAGGAAGGTTCATGTTTCGTTTTGCTATTAATTGAATAAGTCATCGTCTCGTTAAGATTTATTGTTTTTATTGTTTTGTTCTATGTTATGTAAACTGTATTCTGTTAAGAAGTTGTTTATTTGGATTTTTATTATTGTAAAATATTTTTTTTTTCTCCTATTATTCAACTGTATGATACTAGTGGTTTATTATGACAAGACAACAAAGCCAAATATAAGTATGAACTAAAATCTACCTCGTTAGTTATATATAGTCTCCAGAGGTAAAATTAACACCAACACAGGATGTATAGACAAATGCATTTAGGTTTACTGTATATGTATAATGTAAGTTGGTAGTCGCAAAGATAAGAATAATCGTACAGATAACATTGGAAGTTAAAGTTGTAGCTATATGTTTAATTATTTTTCATATATTTTTTATGATACGGTCATTTAAGTGTAATTCATATATTTTTTTATGAGAAATGTGTTATTTCGATCTTTCTTTTTAACTTTTACAAATCCTGTAAATAAAGGTCTATG
This sequence comes from Mytilus galloprovincialis, assembly GCF_965363235.1. Classification (NCBI taxonomy): domain Eukaryota; kingdom Metazoa; phylum Mollusca; class Bivalvia; order Mytilida; family Mytilidae; genus Mytilus; species Mytilus galloprovincialis. Next base: position 71,566,315 of record NC_134840.1, on the reverse strand, counting down.
TAAAATGACTTTTCTACCAAGAATTTCAGACATTTGTTCGAATATTCCTTATTTACTATTTAACCAAATGGTTTTATTGATAATTTTTGTGATGAATATCGATTCGCTAAAACAATGTACAAAGTTTTTAAAAAATGTTGTTTTTTGTTTTTCTGCATTAAAATTCGTCATAAAAAGGAAGATTGAAAGTTATTGATATGGATAACTTTGTTGTATATTTAAAGAATAAACATAATTAAAAGACTGTCTAATAATCAAAAGTTATTCCTCAGATGAACAAGCTGGCTCCAGACAAGAAAGAATATACCATATTTACTATGTGACCGAACCATTCCCCGTTACAACTGGAGTACGTCAAGGTTATTGTCTCTCTCTGCTCCTTTTCGTAATAGTAGTTGAGTGGGTTGGTTAATCAGCCTACGAATATCCGAAAGGCATTGGATGAACTCTCACAACACGTCTTGAAGACCTAAACTTTGCTGAAGTCATTTTTAGTTATCCAAGGAATAGATAACCTTAGCCGTATTTGCCACAACTTTTTGGAATTTTGGGTCCTCAATGTTCTTCAACTGTGTACTTGTTTGTCTTTATAACTATTTTGATCTGAGCGTCACTGATGAGTTTTATGTAGACGAAACGCGCGTCTTGCGTATTAAATTTTTATCCTGGTACCTTTGATAACTATTGTACACTATCCCATCGCTTCCAAGATGCAAAACATTAGACCGAAAGTCTTAAAACAGTAGCAAAACAAACAGGCCTATACATCAACGCACAGGAAACTAAAGCAATGAGGCTAAATACAAACTAGCAAGATTGACTTAAAATCGACGACTCTACTGTTGAAGATGTACAACAGTTCACCTACCTTGGAAGTCTTGTCAGCACATCAGGAGACACAGACGAAGACATATCGGTGAGAAAAAAAGAAAGCACAACAGGTATGTTCCATGCTTAACCCTATTTAGAGGAGTAATGCCTTAAAAACTAGCACAAAAGAACAATCAGTTCACAATAAACACTAATTTAATCATAAACAGTCAATTTTTTTTAAAAACTTAAGTATTGTTCCTATCGAATTTTTTTTTTATATTTTAGTTTTTGTTTAGTTGCAGATATCTTTAAAGAAGGCCTTAATATAAACAACGCCTTTTTAGGGTTTTTAGGTAAAACACACCAAAAATAATTTTGAAATAGGAACAATGTTGAAAATTTTGTAAAAAATCAACTTTTATTAATATTTGAATCACTGTTTACATTCAACAGATTAAAAATATATTATTGATATTGAATAAATACCAACTCAGGCAATTTTTTAAATCTTAAACATGTTATTTCTATTTATTTAGCAGATTTTTTTTTACTCAAATAAATTAATCAATGAGTGATAGATTTCTCTTAGAAGAAATTTAAAGGTCCCAGTGAATGAATTACACAGAGAACAATAGCTATTGTATTTGTTCGATGGGACAAAATAACTGCCAAAAGTTTAAGTGGACAGGTAACTATCAAGTGAATCTTTGGAAAAGTGTCATTGGGTTCACAATAGTAATTTTATGTTTGCTTCGTCAGCAAGAATGCTAACTCGTTAATCATCCAAATTACAAAAAGGTTCGAACTAGTCATCACAAAGAACAATGTGAATATCAGGAGTCCATTATCGATAAAAACAACAAACAACTGAGTTATTATTGTTCAAATCATAGCTTCTTTGATCTTCCTGTTTTTGAAAAGTGTCTGAAGGAATTTTGATGAATAAACTTAGCTTCACAGATCTGCTTCGGTTTTAAATACACTTGTTTGAATGAATAAAATTTGTATTATGAAAATGAAGTATCTCTGTATATCTTCCAGAAATACGTAAACAAATAAGGTAAAGCTGTCTTAAAGGTATAAAGGAAAAACAATGCTCAATTCAAATCACATAATTCCCGCGTCTTATTAGTTTGTTGTTAAACATCTATGGTGTCTGTGTGCTAAGTACAGACTGTGAATTTTTCCTGAATATGACTGTTTTACTAAGAATGAACTGACATTGTGTCTCGGTATTTGTACATCCCACATTCATGTATTTATTTTTTTATGATTTTGTTATGGTTTCGATTGAACAATGTGTTATGTCGTATCGTTTGTTGTCCAAATGATTATCAAACTGCCTTTCAATGCCATCATGTTCCCAAATGTGGATGTTGTGCTGAATGTGAGTTGGCATTGTTGTGCGGCCTGTTTAGGTGTTTTGTATGTGTAGTTCACTTTCATGTATTTATCTTTGATGTTTCTGTTAGGGTTTCAATTATATATTCTGTTATGTCTTATCGTTTGTAGTCCAAATAATTTTGAAATTGCTTTTTCATACCATCATTGTCTGGCGGTTTGTTTGGATGAATATTGTGTGAAAATTGTATGGAGTTCGATATTGCTTATCAGTTACGTAATTATATAAGCGCGTCACTGTTTTGATGTCCTGTGGTGTTTATCATTGATTGAATATGTTGGTTGTTGTTTCTGCGATTTGCATATTGTGTCGACTATTACATAATTTGTATGTGAGTTTCTCTGTTATGAAATGTTATTGTGTGTGTTTCTTCTGTATTTCTGTCACTTAGTGTTTTAGCGATATTTTTAAACATTGTCATAAAGCTGGAGGTTTGACATGCCTTTAATCGAGGTTCAGCCCACCATTATTTCTTATGTTCGGTATCAAGTCAGGAAAAAGTAAAATCACATAAACACTGAACTTAGAGGAATATCAATTCGGAAAGTCCATAATCACATGGCAAAATCAAATAACAAAACGCATCAAAAACGGATGGACAAGAACTGTCATATTCCTGACTTGGTACAGGCATTTTCAAATGTAGAAAATAAGGGTAGTTCTTTTCTATGTGTGTTGGTGTTTGTTTTTGTTGCACTTCGGTGTTCATGTTGTTCCTTTGACATTTAAATACCGGTATACTACTGTTGTCTTTGTTTGTTAATTATTGCGTTAAGAAGAAAGCCCCTTAATAGGATATATTTTGTTTTACTTTTAGTCCGTCGGTTCAATCTAATTTTATTTAGAAAGAAACTTAAAAACATGAACGTTGCTATTTTTTTTTTATAAAACTGATTGATTGTATGGTAACTGTAGCAATGTTGTCAAGATTAGTTTAATTAAGTCAAGGGTCAGTGGCGGATCCAGGGGGGGTCCGGGGTTGGAACTCCCCTTTTTTTGGACAATGAATGCATTTGAATGGAAGCATATAGTTGGAACCCACCCACCCCTTTTTGCTCTGAGTTGGGAACCCCCTTTTAAAATGGCTGGAGACGCCACTGAGGGTTTGATGAATTACTTGTTATGTGATTTTATTTGTTTGAAATATTTGCTTACACACAACTGTATAAAACTGTTAATTATAAAACTATGTATATAACGTTAGAATGATAATTTTCCTCGGAACAATCACTATGATACCATCATGACCGACACTTTTTTCTCAATGTCTGATTATTAATTGTTTACAGGAAAACTGCCATTAAAATTACCTTGTACGTTACATTTGATGACCTAACCAATTCATACTGTTGATAATGTTCACAATTATTCCTTCCTCCTACAGTCGTGCTTGTCTCTAATAGCATTTTAGTTGACTAATTGACTAACAGTTTCATTTATGAGGAAGAGAAACACATTGCAACATGTGAAATCATTTTCTTTGTTTTGTTTGAAATAAATATTGAAAATCAAATAATTTGTGACAATTTATAAAAAAATCACTTTTTTTCTCACAGTTGTTTTCTTAGGGCTTACAATTTTTGTTTGTCGAAAATTTGACTTAAATCAAAAATTTAAAATACTATCTTTGTTAAAGACATATGAATCGAGTGAGTGGTGAAAATTATGTTTATCCAATTCTTGAACCAATGCATGTATATACCATAAACTTAGTCCTTTGTTCACGATTTTATCATTTTTTACGCAAATATATCGTTTAATAGTCATTTTTTTTTTCGCTCTGTCTGTTATGATTTAACAAATATGGCTACTCACTAAATGCCCTGCTTTGAAGCTGAAGTTTACCGATTGTCTCCTTATAGTAAACAAATGACAAAAAGCATGGGTATTGAGCACGTGTTTAACATGTATAATCAGATAATTGTTTATTTTAATGATAGATCCATGCGTATTGCGATCACCGTATTTTTACGAGGAGAGTCACGCTCAGGTCACTATGCATACGGAAAATATGTTTGCGAATTGCTTCCTGGAAGCAAGCAATTAAAAATAAGTAAACTTCTTCTAAATGTGGACAAATTAAAGAATTTTCCTCAGAAAAAAGTATATGTACATAAGTTGTATAATGAAAACTATCCATTTAGTTATAAAAAACATATTTTTTTTTAATTTGAGGTTTTTTATGACTTAAAGAGTTAAAGAGGGTCTTATGATACTGGTTACTCGCAGATGGTATTTTGAATTCTAAAAGCAAACGCTGTAAATGTATCACTTTGGGATACAAAACGGCATTTTGTTGATAGTGAACTTGAAGCTAACACCTACTACACAGAGGAATAAGTGATCAGTACGCTTGAGTTTCTGATTGACAACATACTTGTTTAATTGTACAGATAGACTTTTTAACAGTGTTGACATTCCTATGGGATGAAACCAATCTGTTTTGTTGTTTACGGGTCCAGTAGCTGCATAAGAAATTATCGAGTCGATATGAATTGATAAAACTCAGGTGATATTTAGATAATGTTTAACCAGTTCTATTTCAACAAATTATATCACAAAAAAATAAAGAGTGTTTACTTTATTTGGCCTTTTAAACTTTTTTTGGATTCGAGCGTCATTGATGAGTCTTTTGTAAACGAAACGCGCGTATATATTAAATTTAGTCCTGGTATCTATCATGAGTTTATTTTGAATTTGAATTTCAATTTGGTGTTGCAACACTTTTTTCCATGTGTATATAAGTATCACTTTCAGTGACAATGAACAACAGCAGCATCAAATGCGATCAAATACCAATGCGACGTTCTATCTTACCTATGTAACATATGAGCCACCGGAGTCAGTTGTCATTTGCGATGTTCCGTGTTGAATTTTCTTCGGAGTTCAGTATTTTTTTGGCACGTTACATTTTTTTAAAGGTACGACTCATTGGAGATAATTAACAATCGTACTACAAATAAATCTGTTTGTTCAAAACTCAAAAATGTTGATGTCTATCATTTTGATTTAATAATTGGTAGACAGTATTTGATTGTTATGGTGCTGGCCTAATTGCTTTGTATCCCACTGTGAATCGTTTAGTAAAAATCGATACCTTGCCATCTTGTGAAATTATTACTAAGCTATAGTCAGTTGTTTCTTGGTGTGACTTAAGATCTGTTGACTTGAATGAGTTATAGAGGTCGGGGTACATCAGGAGAGGAGACGAATTCTATACGGTCGGTCGGACAGTATGGGTATTCGTGACCCGATGGGATGAATATGTTGTTATAGGGATATTCGCTGATAATCAAAATTGATGCTTTGGCAATTGAGCATTTGCCATGCTCTTATCTGTATTTCACACAATATATTTTATTTACAACACAGTCTATGATGCGTGACGTATGCTGTTAATATCGTATCATTAGTGTATATAATGAACGACCTTGATAGCAATGCTCAAAGATATGTTTACTTGATTCTGACTAATATACAATTATAAGATATTCATTTGAAGTAGTTTCTTAAATTATTAGATTATAAAATTTGCAAAAATCTACGTTACAGTGTTAATTCGAACTGAAGCATCAATTTATGGGTTATTCACGCTGTGTACTTTTGAAACGCGCGTCTGTTGTATTAAACTATAATTCTGGTACCTTTGACAGCTATTGATAAAATCAGGAGTATTACTTCACGTGTACCTGACAAAGATATTTATTAATTTGACAAAATAAACATATTAAGTCAAAATTATCGTTATCGCGTGTCCGTCTAATCAAGAAGATGCGAAATGACAACCTCCTTCGTTTAATGGATAATATGTTAGTTGAACTATTGAATGTGACATTTTTGCTTTTGCTCTTTTCGCTTATATGAGTGACCACCAGAAAGGAGCATATTGCCTACTAGGTCAAATTTTGCATCATGTAAGAGATTTAAAAAACCGAAATCAAAATAAATGATCCGATAAAATAATAAATACTAAATAAGATTCCCTTTATGGATAAACATAAAACTCAAACTGACATCAATTTGTGATACTGCGAAGTACTCCAAACCTTATTGGGAATGTTAAACATGGGAAAACATGGTAAATTTGGTTATGGTAGGAGGAGAGCACTATATAAGTTATGTAGCATAGCCTTTAATAGATTGTCAGGTAGCACCCAAATAGACCCTCAAAGAACTTGTAATTTCAGGTGCATTCGGTAGGATAGAATGGTTTCAAAAAAAATATTTTTTTCAACTTCATTGCAGAATTGGAAAAAAAATTCAAGCATAAAACGGCTGCATTTGAAAGCACGTTCTTACGAAAATCTGAAATAGTCAACAGAGTATTTTGGACAATTTTGAAGCGTCACTTGATTTCTTCAAGATTGAAAATCATAGTAAATGCATGTATTCCAATGAACGCGTTTGTGTAAAAACCTGAAAGGACAAATCTATACTATTCAGCACATAAATCAATGAGTATAAAAATATACTAGTCAACAAAAGAAACGATACACGACTTTGGGATAACAATTATCAAAAAGTTTGAAACATAAAACAAAATAAGATACACTATTTCGAAAGGCTTTCATTGAGCGTCACTGATGAGTCTTTTGTAGACGAAACGCGCGTCTGACGTATATATTAAATTTAGTCCTGGTATCTATGATGAGTTTATTTGCAATAAAATTAACGGTACCAATTTTCCTGCACCAGATGCGCATTTCGACAATACATGTCTCTTCAATGATGCTCGTGGCCAAAATATTTGAAATCCAAAGCTTATATAAAAGATGAAGAGCTATAATCCAAAAGGTCCAAAAAGTATAGCCAAATCCGTGAAAGGAATCAGAGCTTTGCATGAGGGAGATACATTCCTTAATTTATAATAATTTCCATCATTTTGTAACAGCAAATTTTTATACACAAAAAATCCCTATTTTCATGCCAGTACCGAAGTAATGGCTACTGGGCTGGTGATACCCTCATATGCACATATGATAATGAAAATCAGAACCTTTCAAAACGTAACTAAATTCCGTGCAAACGATCCATAGGGTGCAATTTATTTTTGCGGAAAGTTGGATAAAAAATCGACACACAATTTTCTAATTACTAAATGAATTTTCAAATTTGTCTAAAATATTCAATATGCTTATCAAGTCATGTTCATGTTGTAACTATTGGGTTGAAATATTGTTTTTTAAATTTTTGTTAAAAAAAGTGTTTTTTGAAATCTCAAAAAATGCAAAAAAAAAACACATTTTTGGTTTTTGTCTCAAATCAATGCTTTAAATGTGAAAACAAAACACTGTAAATTTGGAACCTTTCGAATTAGTTTTAAGACTGTTACCGTTTTTTTTTTTAATTTCACTTTACGCATACTGTCTATGGTAAATCAATTGATAATACAATTGAGAATGGAAATGGGGAATGTGTCAAAGAGACAACAACCCGACCATAGAGAAGACAACAGCAGAAGGTCACCAACAGGTCTTCAATGCAGCGAAAAATTCCCGCACCCGGAGGCGTCCTTCACTTGGCCCCTAAACAAATATATATACTAGTTCAGTGATAATGAACGCCATACTAAACTCCAAATTGTACACAAGAAACTAAAATTAAAAATAATACAAGACTAACAAAGGCCAGAGGCTCCTGACTTGGGACAGGCGCAAAAATGCGGCGGGGTTAAACATGTTTATGCGATCTCAACCCTCCCCCTATACCTCTAGCAAATGCAGAAAAGTAAACACATTATACATTTTAATGATTTCTTGTGTGTCCGAACTTTGCTTTACAAATAAAAGAAGAAACTGTATTATTTTTTAAAAAGAATTGATGGCAAACATTGTCTTTATCTTTAAATGAGAGATTGGCATCATTAGTTGGTATTTCTGTTTTAAAAATTGTCGTTTTATGTAAATTTTAAATTTTCCCAGGGTGATATTGGATGACCAATTAATCAGATGAGTGTATCTAAATAGTGTTGGGTTACTGTTGCTTGATAACTGTTAAGGTTAGTAAATGACAAAACACTTCAAAAACCAATTTTGATACTTTGATGTTAAACTGGGAATGAATATATATCATTATTTGTAATCATGAAATGGAAGATACAAAACTCTACATATTATTATAATATGACTATTAAGGCAAATGTTTATCTACAATAATCATATGTCATGTGTTTGATATTACTAATTAAGGATTGGTTAAACAAAATCTTTACGCCAGTGCACTATCGTGTTTGCAAAGTTCAGTTTTGTTCATAGGGAATGAAGCTTTTGAAAATGGAACTACAGTAAACATTATCTAAATGAGTTTTCGATTTACTTTATAAGAGGCCTAAATTTGGAAATTATCTTTTTTAAATATGTTCGTATTTTTTCAGATTACCAACAAAAAAATGATGTTTTTATTAAGAGCTATGTGTGCTTTGTTATACATAAATTTACACTTACAAATAGGACAAACATCTCCGTGTAAATTTGACGAGCGATGTCAGTGTAGTAAAACGATTAAAGGATATGTAGCTGTGGATTGTTCGTGGAAAAACATAACAAAAATCCAGAATTTACCTGAGTCTATCGTATTTCTAAACGTATCACATAATTTGATCAAACGCATCAGCAAAGGAACATTCGAAGCTGCCAAACATCTCTTAACACTAGACTTGTCATTCAATAGATTGTCATCAATAACTGTTGATACATTCAATGTCCTCATGAAATTACGCTACCTTTCTCTTGACAATAATAAACTGATTTACAGCAACCGTACTTTTCCTACAAAAATCTTTAGACAATTGGAAATTCTGTCTCATTTAAGTTTGAAAAATAACAATATCAGATCTTCATCTTGTAAAAGTTTTCCGGATAAGACAATTGAAGATTTGTCTGTTCTCGAAACGCTGGAATTAGATGCTAGTGAATGTGGAGACAAAGGATTTCGCGCCCTGCGGAAATTAAATTCATTGGTATTAGGGAACAATTTACGCTTTTCAATGTCAAAATTCACATTCTTGAATACTAAATATTTGCAAAATATTGTACTGCATGCGATCGATGAAATATCATTTAAAAGAAAAACATTCCGAAAATTATATCACCTCAAGCACCTGGAATTTTCTGTCGATTCAAAAAAAGGTGGAATAATGTCACCATTTGAGAGACTGGCGAGTGACTTAAGATTCACTTCAATTGAAACTTTAAAACTTGGTCACTCGACAATGGATTTACAAACATTCCCTTTGTACATTTTTAATAGGGAACTGTACACAAAACATATCACTGAAATATACATAACAGACAACTCGGGCAATGCAGGACACTTTCCAGTATCTATTGGTGCTCCACCACCAACTCTTCAAATTTTGGATTTATCCAACAACAGACTAACTCGATTTATACTTGATATAAAAAATATAACTCGTCTTATTTTGAAACAAAATGTATTAGGGGATTTCTTATCGACGAAATCCTATTTTGAAAAGAAAATTGACGAGTATTTCAGTGTGATTGAAATTATTGATATATCTCAAAATGACATAAAAGAACTTGCACCATTCACCTTTTATTCTCAACCTTTATTACATCATATTGATTTAAGTAACAATAAAATACAAGACATCACATTCGATTTGTCCTGTTTGTTGGCACTCGATTTTCTGAATCTCTCGAATAATAGAATCAAGTATTTTAATGAAAGTGTTATGCGCACTATTAACACAATAGTGATAAACAAACAGCTTACTATAGATCTTTCTAAAAATGTATTGGAATGCACATGCAAGACAATTCCCTTTTTACGATGGATGATCGAAAGCAATGTCCTATTTATTGACCTTCAAGAATACAGCTGTACATTAGAGGATGGTAGCATAATAAGCATGAATCCGTTCGAATACAAAGTCCTTCAGTTAGAAAAAACCTGCAAATCGTACCTAGGACTGATAATAGGTGTATCATTGGCGCTCTTAGTTGTTATGATGACTGTTATTACAAGTTTAGTGTATCGATATCGGTGGAAAATACGATACATTTACTATATGACAAAAGGAAAGTACAGCTATCAGAAAATATCGCCCGATGATGACGATGAATATACGTATGACGCATTTATATCATACTCTAATGGTGACAGAAGCTTTGTCTTTAAAGACTGCATTAAAAAACTTGAAAAAGAAGAAAACTTAAAGCTATGCATACATCAACGTAATTTTATGCCCGGACAGGACATCACAGTAAACATAACAAATTGTATCCACACTAGTAGAACAACAGTATGTTTGATAACAAGAAAGTTTCTCGAGTCATATTACTGCATGTTCGAATTCAACATGGCACGCATGGAAAGTATTTATTCACGAAATGGAAGGAATATTTTATTTCTTGTATTTTATGAACATCTAGAACCTAAAGAACTTCCACTGGTCATGCTAGAACTAGTACAGAAAGAGTCTTACATTGAATACCCTAACGACGAACAAGGAAATGTTGTATTCTGGGAGAAAATAAAAGAAACGTTGAGAACAAACGTTCGGGCATGAGTTTTGCGACAAGATTCATGTTTCATTTTCTATCACTTAAATACGTCATCGTCTCGTTGAGTTATTGTTTTGTTCTAAGTTATGTAAAGTGCATTCTGTTTAGAAGGTGTTTATTTGTGTTTTTATTATTGAAAAATAGTATTGTTTTTTTTTTGTTTTTTTTTTTTTTTGTCTTCTTTAGTTTTACTTGTATAATACCAGTGGTTTATCATGACTAGACAACAAAGCCAGGGTCATATGCGCCAAATATTAGTATGAACTCAAAGTTACCTTGTCGATTCACTCTAGTCTACATAAGTTAAATTAAAAACATATCAACACCATATGCCTATGATATTGCCTCTATGTTTGCAAAAGAAAAAAAAACGACGTATGTATAATGTAAGTTGTTAGTCACGAAGTTAAGAAAAATTGTAGATAACATTAGAAGTAAATAGTTATCAAAAGTACCAGGATTATAATTTTATACGCCAGACGCGCGTTTCGTTTACATAAGACTCATCAGTGACGCTCAGATCAAAATAGTTAAAAAGCCAAACAAATATAAAGTTGAAGAGCATTGCGGACTCAAAACTCCAAAAAGCTGTGCCAAATACGGCTAAGGTAATCTACTCTTGGGATAAGAAAATCCATAGTTTTTCAAAAAGTTTTGTAAACAGAAAATTTATAAAAATGACCATATAATTGATATTCATGTCAACACCGAAGTGCTGACTACTGGGCTGGTGATACTCTCGGGGACGAAACGTCCACCAGCAGTGGCATCGACCCAGTGGTGTAAATAGTTATCAAAAGTACCAGGATTATAACTTTATACGCCAGACGCGTGTTTCGTCTACATAAGACTCATCAGTGACGCTCAGATCAAAATAGTTAAAAAGCCAAACAAATATAAAGTTGAAGAGCATTGAGGACTCAAAATTCCAAAAACCTGATGCTAAGGTAATCTACTCCTGGGGTAAGAAAATCCTTAGTTTTTCAAAAAAATTCAAAGTTTTGTAAACAGAAACAAGAAGAAGTAAACGTTGTAGCTATAAATTCCATTTTCATATATGGTCTTTCATTTTTTTTTTCGTTTATTTAAGTGTTATTTCTATATAATTTTTATAAAAAAGTGTTGTTTTTTTTTTTCGATTTTTGCAACGAATGTAAATTAAGATCTGAATAAAATATTTTTTCTATCAAAAATTTAAGATTCATGTGACAATTTGTTCAAATATTCCTTATTTTGTAAGAGGAAGAAAAGATATTTATTAATTTGACAAAACAAACATATTAAGTCAAAATTATCGTTATCGCGTGTCCGTCTAATCAAGAAGATGCGAAATGACAACCTCCTTCGTTTAATGGATAATATGTTAGTTGAACTATTGAATGTGACATTTTTGCTTTTGCTCTTTTCGCTTATATGAGTGACCACCAGAAAGGAGCATATTGCCTACTAGGTCAAATTTTGCATCATGTAAGATATTTAAAAAACCAAAATCAAAATAAATGATCCGATAAAATAATAAATACTAAATAAGATTCCCTTCATGGATAAACATAAAACTCAAACTGACATCAATTTGTGATACTGCGAAGTACTCCAAACCTTATTGGGAATGTTAAACATGGGAAAACATGGTAAATTTGGTTATGGTAGGAGGAGAGCACTATATAAGTTATGTAGCATAGCCTTTAATAGATTGTCAGGTAGCACCCAAATAGACCCTCAAAGAACTTGTAATTTCAGGTGCATTCGGTAGGATAGAATGGTTTCCAAAAATATTTTTTTCAACTTCATTGCAGAATTGGAAAAAAAATTCAAGCATAAAACGGCTGCATTTGAAAGCACGTTCTTACGAAAATCTGAAATAGTCAACAGAGTATTTTGGACAATTTTGAAGCGTCACTTGATTTCTTCAAGATTGAAAATCATAGTAAATGCATGTATTCCAATGAACGCGTTTGTGTAAAAACCTGAAAGGACAAATCTATACTATTCAGCACATAAATCAATGTGTATGAAAATATACTAGTCAACAAAAGAAACGATACACGACTTTGGGATAACAATTATCAAAAAGTTTGAAACATAAAACAAAATAAGATACACTATTTCGAAAGGCTTTCATTGAGCGTCACTGATGAGTCTTTTGTAGACGAAACGCGCGTCTGACGTATATATTAAATTTAGTCCTGGTATCTATGATGAGTTTATTTGCAATAAAATTAACGGTACCAATTTTCCTGCACCAGATGCGCATTTTGACAATACATGTCTCTTCAGTGATGCTCGTGGCCAAAATATTTGAAATCCAAAGCTTATATAAAAGATGAAGAGCTATAATCCAAAAGGTCCAAAAAGTATAGCCAAATCCGTGAAAGGAATCAGAGCTTTGCATGAGGGAGATACATTCCTTAATTTATAATAATTTCCATCATTTTGTAACAGCAAATTTTAATAACACAAAAAATCCGTATTTTCATGCCAGTACCGAAGTACTGGCTACTGGGCTGGTGATACCCTCGGGGACTAATAGTCTACGAGCAGAGGCATTGACCCAGTGGTAGTAATAAAATTAACGGTACAAATTTTCCTGCACCAGATGCGCATTTCGACAATACATGTCTCTTCAATGATGCTCGTGACCAAAATATTTGAAATCCAAAGCTTATATAAAAGATGAAGAGCTGTAATCCAAAAGGTCCAAAAAGTATAGCCAAATCCGTGAAAGGAATCAGAGCTTTGCATGAGGGAGATACATTCCTTAATTTATAATAATTTCCATCATTTTGTAACAGCAATTTTTTATACACAAAAAATCCCTATTTTCATGCCAGTACCGAAGTAATGGCTACTGGGCTGGTGATACCCTCATATGCACATATGATAATGAAAATCAGAACCTTTCAAAACGTAACTAAATTCCGTGCAAACGATCCATAGGGTGCAATTTATTTTTGCGGAAAGTTGGATAAAAAATCGACACACAATTTTCTAATTACTAAATGAATTTTCAAATTTGTCTAAAATATTCAATATGCTTATCAAGTCATGTTCATGTTGTAACTATTGGGTTGAAATATTGTTTTTTAAATTTTTGTTAAAAAAAGTGTTTTTTGAAATCTCAAAAAATGCAAAAAAAAACCAACATTTTTGGTTTTTGTCTCAAATCAATGCTTTAAATGTGAAAACAAAACACTGTAAATTTGGAACCTTTCGAATTAGTTTTAAGACTGTTACCGTTTTTTTTTAATTTCACTTTACGCATACTGTCTATGGTAAATCAATTGATAATACAATTGAGAATGGAAATGGGGAATGTGTCAAAGAGACAACAACCCGACCATAGAGAAGACAACAGCAGAAGGTCACCAACAGGTCTTCAATGCAGCGAAAAATTCCCGCACCCGGAGTCGTCCTTCACTTGGCCCCTAAACAAATATATATACTAGTTCAGTGATAATGAACGCCATACTAAACTCCAAATTGTACACAAGAAACTAAAATTAAAAATAATACAAGACTAACAAAGGCCAGAGGCTCCTGACTTGGGACAGGCGCAAAAATGCGGCGGGGTTAAACATGTTTATGAGATCTCAACCCTCTCCCTATACCTCTAGCAAATGCAGAAAAGTAAACACATTATACATTTTAATGATTTCTTGTGTGTCCGAACTTTGCTTTACAAATGAAAGAAGAAACTGTATTATTTTTTAAAAAGAATTGATGGCAAACATTTTCTTTATCTTTAAATGAGAGATTGGCATCATTAGTTGGTATTTCTGTTTTAAAAATTGTCGTTTTATGTAAATTTTATCAAAAAAAAAAAAATTTCGCCAAATGACGTCATGAAAGCAAAAAAAAATTTTTTTCAAAACGGATTTATATTTCAATGGTCATTAAGTATTACTACCTTCAATATTGGTCCTATAAACGGAAAACTTCATCTTTAATTTTAAAAAAAAGTCGTGTATCGTTTCTTTTGTTGACTAGTATAGTTTCCGTATTCAATTTTAAACAGGAAGACAGAAACTTAGGTAAATATTGTTTCCTTGTATGTAAAACTGCAATTTTCCCAGGGTGATATTGGATGACCAATTAATCATATGAGTGTATCTAAATAGTGTTGGGTTACTGTTGCTTAATAACTGTTAAGGTTAGTAAATGACAAAACACTTCAAAAACCAATTTTGATACTTTGATGTTAAACTGGGAATGAATATATATCATTATTTGTAATCATGAAATGGAAGATACAAAACTCTACATATTATTATAATATGACTATTAAGGCAAATGTTTATCTACAATAATCATATGTCATGTGTTTGATATTACTAATTAAGGATTGGTTAAACAAAATCTTTACGCCAGTGCACTATCGTGTTTGCAAAGTTCAGTTTTGTTCATAGGGAATGAAGCTTTTGAAAATGGAACTACAGTAAACATTATCTAAATGAGTTTTCGATTTACTTTACAAGGGGCTTAAATTTGGAAATTATCTTTTTTAAATATGTTCGTATTTTTCAGATTACCAACAAAAAAAATGTTGTTTTTATTAAGAGCTATGTGTGCTTTGTTATACATAAATTTACACTTACGAATAGGACAAACATCTCCGTGTAAATTTGACGAGCGATGTCAGTGTAGTAAAACGATTAAAGGATATGTAGCTGTGGATTGTTCGTGGAAAAACATAACAAAAATCCAGAATTTACCTGAGTCTATCGTATTTCTTAACGTATCACATAATTTGATCAAACGCATCAGCAATGGAACATTCGAAGCTGCTAAACATCTCTTAACACTAGACTTATCATTCAATAGATTGTCATCAATAACTGTTGATACATTCAATGGCCTCATTAAATTACGCTACCTTTCTCTTGACAATAATAACCTGATTTACAGCAACCGTACTTTTCCTACAAAAATCTTTAGACAATTGGAAATTCTGTCCCATTTAAGTTTGAAAAATAACAATATCAGATCTTCATCTTGTAAAAATTTTCCGGATAAGACAATTGAAGATTTGTCTGTTCTCGAAACGCTGGAATTAGATGCTAGTGAATGTGGAGACAATTTTCTCGGAAAAGGATTTTTCTGTCGATTCAAAAAAAGGTGGAATAATGTCACCATTTGAGAGACTGGCGAGTGACTTAAGATTCACTTCAATTGAAACTTTAAAACTTGGTCACTCGACAATGGATTTACAAACATTCCCTTTGTACATTTTTAATAGGGAACTGTACACAAAACATATCACTGAAATATACATAACAGACAACTCGGGCAATGCAGGACACTTTCCAGTATCTATTGGTGCTCCACCACCAACTCTTCAAATTTTGGATTTATCAAACAACAGACTAACTCGATTTATACTTGATATAAAAAATATAACTCGTCTTATTTTGAAACAAAATGTATTAGGGGATTTCTTATCGACGAAATCCTATTTTGAAAAGAAAACTGACGAGTATTTCAGTGTGATTGAAATTATTGATATATCTCAAAATGACATAAAAGAACTTGCACCATTCACCTTTTATTCTCAACCTTTATTACATCATATTGATTTAAGTAACAATAAAATACAAGACATCACATTCGATTTGTCCTGTTTGTTGGCACTCGATTTTCTGAATCTCTCGAATAATAGAATCAAGTATTTTAATGAAAGTGTTATGCGCACTATTAACACAATAGTGATAAACAAACAGCTTACTATAGATCTTTCTAAAAATGTATTGGAATGCACATGCAAGACAATTCCCTTTTTACGATGGATGATCGAAAGCAATGTCCTATTTATTGACCTTCAAGAATACAGCTGTACATTAGAGGATGGTAGCATAATAAGCATGAATCCGTTCGAATACAAAGTCCTTCAGTTAGAAAAAACCTGCAAATCGTACCTAGGACTGATAATAGGTGTATCATTGGCGCTCTTAGTTGTTATGATGACTGTTATTACAAGTTTAGTGTATCGATATCGGTGGAAAATACGATACATTTACTATATGACAAAAGGAAAGTACAGCTATCAGAAAATATCGCCCGATGATGACGATGAATATACGTATGACGCATTTATATCATACTCTAATGGTGACAGAAGCTTTGTCTTTAAAGACTGCATTGAAAAACTTGAAAAAGAAGAAAACTTAAAGCTATGCATACATCAACGTAATTTTATGCCCGGACAGGACATCACAGTAAACATAACAAATTGCATCCACACTAGTAGAACAACAGTATGTTTGATAACAAGAAAGTTTCTCGAGTCATATTACTGCATGTTCGAATTCAACATGGCACGCATGGAAAGTATTTATTCACGAAATGGAAGGAATATTTTATTTCTTGTATTTTATGAACATCTAGAACCTAAAGAACTTCCACTGGTCATGCTAGAACTAGTACAGAAAGAGTCTTACATTGAATACCCTAACGACGAACAAGGAAATGTTGTATTCTAGGAGAAAATAAAAGAAACGTTGAGAACAAACGTTCGGGCATGAGTTTTGCGACAAGATTCATGTTTCATTTTCTATCACTTAAATACGTCATCGTCTCGTTAAGAGTTATTGTTTTGTTCTAAGTTATGTAAAGTGCATTCTGTTTAGAAGGTGTTTATTTGTGTTTTTATTATTGAAAAATAGTATTGTTTTTTTTGTGGTTTTTTTTTTTTTGTCTTCTTTAGTTTTACTTGTATAATACCAGTGGTTTATCATGACTAGACAACAAAGCCAGGGTCATATGCGCCAAATATTAGTATGAACTCAAATTTACCTTGTCGATTCACTCTAGTCTACATAAGTTAAATTAAAAACATATCAACACCATATGCCTATGATATTGCCTCTATGTTTGCAAAAGAAAAAAAACGACGTATGTATAATGTAAGTTGTTAGTCACGAAGTTAAGAAAAATTGTAGATAACATTAGAAGTAAATAGTTATCAAAAGTACCAGGATTATAATTTTATACGCCAGACGCGCGTTTCGTTTACATAAGACTCATCAGTGACGCTCAGATCAAAATAGTTAAAAAGCCAAACAAATATAAAGTTGAAGAGCATTGCGGACTCAAAATTCCAAAAAGCTGTGCCAAATACGGCTAAGGTAATCTACTCTTGGGGTAAGAAAATCCATAGTTTTTCAAAAAAATTCAAAGTTTTGTAAACAGAAAATTTATAAAAAAATGACCATATAATTGATATTCATGTCAACACCGAAATGCTGACTACTGGGCTGGTGATACTCTCGGGGACGAAACGTCCACCAGCAGTGGCATCGACCCAGTGGTGTAAATAGTTATCAAAAGTACCAGGATTATAACTTTATACGCCAGACGCGTGTTTCGTCTACATAAGACTCATCAGTGATGCTCAGATCAAAATAGTTAAAAAGCCAAACAAATATAAAGTTGAAGAGCATTGAGGACTCAAAATTCCAAAAACCTGTGCCAAATACGGCTAAGGTAATCTACTCCTGGGGTAAGAAAATCCTTAGTTTTTCAAAAAAATTCAAAGTTTTGTAAACAGAAACAAGAAGAAGTAAACGTTGTAGCTATAAATTCTATTTTCATATATGGTCTTTCATTTTTTTTCCGTTTATTTAAGTGTTATTTCTACATAATTTTTATAAAAAAAGTGTTGTTTTTTTCGATTTTTGCAACGAATGTAAATTAAGATCTGAATAAAATATTTTTTCTATCAAAAATTTAAGATTCATGTGACAATTTGTTCAAATATTCCTTATTTTGTAAGAGGAAGAAAAGAATTGTAATTATGAAAATGCATAACGATATTTCGAATAAAGGTTCATGGCACAATGGACAGGCGTTGGTTCAGATTCATTTTGCCATCAGGGCTCATGGTATCTTTTGGTGTTTGGTGTTCTTATAGTTCAGCTTTCTTCTGTTGCTGTCCTTGTATATATTTGATGTGTTCCCTCAGAATTGGTTTTGCTTAATCGAATTATGACTATTGAACAGCGTTAAAGTACCCCAGTTTTATTTTTTTTATTTAAAACTCCTTTGTTATTGTTCAAAAACCATTTCAAGAAAGTACTATATATACCTGTATATAGTCTGTATATAAGTGGCATTCGGCTGTTTATTAACACTTTGGTCGGGTTGTTGTCTCTTTGACACATTCCGCATTTCCATTCTTAATTTTAGTATATTAAATGTTTAGCTAATATTTTTTTTTAGTTGTCCTCATTGCTTAAAATTACAATTGTGAGTGTATAATTTTATGTATAAATTTATGTAAATAGAGTGGTGAGATTAAAATGAAATATGTATTTGTAATGTGTTATCTTGTATCAAAGAGAAATGTTTGGGAAGGCAAAATTTCGTTTACCCGTACGAATTTTTGGTATTTTTTGTGATAAATATCAATTCGATAATCCAAAGTTTAATAAAAGGGGTTGTTTTTGTTTTCTACATTGAAATTCACTATACAAACGATGAAAGTTATTGCTTTAGATAATTTTTTTGTCGGTTAAAAATCAACAGAATTAAAAGATTATTAAATAATCAAAAGCTTTTCCTCAGTTTTACATTAATAAACTAGCCACCCACTATTGATTATTCAATATGTGTATAATTTTTCTACTGTTACAGATAGTCTCTACAAATGTTTTTAAATGAATTATATTCAGCTAGTCGTGAAAATCAGATATGGATTCTCAAAAAAATAAATCTGTCTCTATATCTCCAATTAACCAACTTTTCAAATTTGCAGTAAATGTATAATATGAACATGTTTTATTATTCTGAACTCTTCACTGCTACTCCCAGTGCAGAATTAAAAGATCAACAACATCGTCTCATAACACAGCAATTTCTACAAAGAATGAAATTCATTTCACCGCAGATGATGCATCAAAATTGAATTGACAACAAAATCGTTTAGCTATGAGGATTACTACTTCATAAAAACAGACGGTGTCCTAATAAGTATTATTTTTTTCGCCCTCGGCTTGTTTTTGTACTGATACGCAACAGAATGAGAGTACCGAAACTAGAAGGTCAGCTTTATATATCTGTTATATTCATTTGATAAAATTTACTGTTTGCAATAGCATTAATTGTTCTAAATAATAAGGATGTTTATAGCCGTATTTTACACTTTTTCAACTTTTGATCTTCAGTGCTGTACAACTTTTAACTTTTTTTCGCTTTTCGATCTGTTATATCTGGGCGTCACTGGTGAGTCTTGTGTGGATGAGGCGCGTTTTTGGCGTATTGAATTTTAAACCTGATGCTTTTTGTTATTCATTAATCATGTGTTTCTTTGTCTAATACGTTCTCCTATTTATTTGTATTGTAGTCCTGTAATATTATGTTGTCATTTCAATGTTATATTTAACATTGCCATTAAAGTGCGAGGTTTGGCATGCCACAAAACCAGGTTCAACCCACCATTTTTTCCTTGAAAAATGTCCTGTACCAAGTCAGGAATATGGCCATTGTTATATTATAGTTCGTTTCTATGTGTGTTACAATTTAACGTTGCGTCGTTTGTTTTCTCTTATTTTTTAGTGTAAATTGACATTGCGATAAGACGTGTCACGGTACTTGTCTATCCCAAATTCATGTATTTGGTTTTGATGTTATATTTGTTATTCTCGTGGGATTTTTTCTGATGCTTGGTCCGTTTCTGTGTGTGTTACATTGTAGTGTTGTGTCGTTGTTCTCCTCTTATATTTATGCGTTTCCCTCAGTTTTGGTTTGTTGCCCCGATTTCATTTTTGTCCATGGATTTATGAGTTTGAACAGCGGTATACTACTGTTGCCTTTATTTATATCTTGACATTTTATTAGAAATTGAACCAGATAGACGACTTAGACAAAACGACAAACTAGAATCTAATTCAAAAGTGATGATTACAACTTTTATTTTGTCAACTTTCCATTTCTTAACATTGAAATACCTTTTGCTTTCATCCTATAGCATTTACACTTCTCATTTAATAAGTTACGCTTACTAGTATATATGTTCACATCATATGGACATCATTAACAAAGATGCGCTCCTTGCACAAAAATTGTTCTGTCATAGTAATAAAAAGAAAGAAAGCCTGAATTCGACACTTTAAAGGTTTTTCTGTGCCCATTGCGAATAGGTTGATAGATTCGATGGGTCTTCGGTCTCAACTCCCTAGTAATATCGTTCTTACGTCGTTATCGTCTGAATCTGTAAATTATGGGTTATTTGTTCTATTCCTGTTTGTCACATTTCGACTTATTGTCGATTTGCCTGGTGGGTGATGAAAACATATTAAGCAAGAGACTCTTACACTGCAGTCGAACCCAACAACTTGCAATTTTTCATTTGGTTATTTTATGTTTGCTTCGTCAGCAACTCAGTTCTCACCTAAATTATAAAAAGGTTCGACCTACCGTCAACAAAGGAAATGCGAATATCTGGTATCCATTGATGAAAACGACGAACAACTGAAATACTTTTGTTCAAATCATCGTATGTTTTAAATGATTCCTCTTCTTTCCATTAGCTTAAAAAAAACTCTCGCATATATATTTTAAACCCCCTTTATTTTGTTAATGAGAGACATCGGATTGTTGTTCTCATTAACGTCAACCACATAGCTTCTTTTATCAATAGTAAAGACGTATTTTAAAGTGATTTATTAAAAGTAATCATAACAGTTATCAAAGGTACCAGCATTTTAATTTAGTACGCCAGTCGCGCGTTTCGTCTACATAAGACTCATCAGTGACGCTCATATATAAATATCTATAAAGCCAAACAAGTACAGAGTTGAAGAGCATTGAAGGTACATTTCGTGAGGTTTGTTAATCTGAACATTCAATTCAAATGTAGGTTGAAATATTTTGACTGATTTACTGATCATGATTTAAAAATGCTAAACGTCTTCCGACTAAAGTTTAAATTCAAGCATCATATACACATGTCATTATTGGCGATCAGTTAAATAAAGGCAACAGTAGTTTATCGCTGTTCAAAAGTCTTAAATCAATTGAGAGAAAACAAAATCGAGGAAAACACATCAGATATGAAAGGAAAACAGTTGAACAACAACAGAAACGCTGATGTTAAAATGAGGTATATCAACTTATCATAGATACCAGGATTAAATTTTGTATTTACGCCAGACGCGCGTTTCGTCTACAAAAGACTCATCAGTGACGCTTGAATCCAAAAAAAAGTTAAAAGGCCAAATAAAGTACGAAGTTGATGAGCATTGAGGACCAAAAGCTAAGGTTATCTATTTCTGTAGTTGAAAAGCCTTAGTATTTCAAAAATTTAAAAGTAACAAGCCAGTAACATCTTGCTTTACGGACATATACAGAATTCAATTATTCCATATACAAAGTAAAGTTAAATTATTAGTTAAAATATCTTAGAAACAAACCTAACCGCAACAACTTAACATTGACTACCAAGCCATGAAAATAATGTCAAGATCAGATAAGCCCTGCTTGACGGATATGTGTACTAACAAGAGTTCCGGACATCAAATAGAGTTCACATATTGCCTTTAGTATCCGAGGCATGGACTTGAGCACAAGAAATCACAATGCGTAGAGTTCTTTGAAATGCAGTCAACGTCAAGTGAACCCAGTTGTTGCAATGAACCAGTATTTCAATTCCAATAAGTTAAAAAATACGTAAAAAATACTTTAAGTAGTCATTTAACAGTAGAAATGAGATCAAGGGCAATGAACATATGACAAATAGGAACATAACAACATGAGGTACCGGTAGCTAACCAAATCTTCTGACTTCGGAAATAAACAGCTTGGTGAAAATGGTTTTATTTCCATTATAACTACCGGATTAGCATCCATTTTCGCGCGTTATGTGTCTTTTCGGGGGAGTAAAAACTAAAACAATAGTTTAAAGCTGTTGAATAGCTTCTTTTCTTTTTCTTTCTGACTTTGACAGATTTTAATAAATCTTTTAAAAATGCAATGAAATTATTTCTTTCCGAAACAAAACTCATACGATGACTGGAATGTAGTTGTCCCATGAGAAATCATACCGAATCTCCTTATTTTTTTATTTTTATGACAATTATAACCTTCAGAGTCCTTCACAATTTCGAAACTTAATTTTTTTTCATGTTCGTTCATTTCAAATGATTTCAGGGAGTTATAATGTCTTTGATATTTTTTTTTTTGGAATAATTGATTTTTATTACAGTGTCATTCTTCCGATTGTTGATACTAATGAGGATTAAGTTTTATTGAAAGATTGATTGATTGTTTGTTTTTAATGCCACTTTTGAACGCCAATTTGTTTTTTTTTTCGTGGCGACCATTTTATATTAGATGAGGAAGACTGAGTGTCCGGAGAAAACCTCCAACCTTCAAAAGGGAAACTGACAATCCTAGTCAATTAAGATTGGAGTCGAGTGAACCCGCACAAGCATCACTGATGAGTCTTTTGTAGACGAAACGCGCGTCTGGCGTATATACACGCCTGGTAAACCATCTAACCTCAACCAAATGGTTGAGACGGAAAAAAGTATTCTGGCACTTCCTGTTGAGCTTTTCTGGTTCAAATTATCCAAAATAAACATAGGGTAGGTCGACTTTTCGTCAATTTACTGAAAATCAATGCGTTTTTTGTAAAATATGAGAATGTCATGCCATAGATAATTGAATTAGGGGTTCTCTCGTGTATAACATGGACCAATATGATTTAAAATGACATCGGAATGACTTTTCTCCAGCAGGTAAATGTGGCCAGTGAAGTCAGCTATTGACAAAATGACAGCGATATTATTGATAAACTAACGTATATATCAGTGAATTAGTATTTTTCTAAAACCTTATAAACATAAAATTACAGTTTGTTCTTTTTCTTTACTTATATAATTGCATTAAGCAAAATATGCTATAAAGTATGTCATGTTGAGATTTTCTGGTATCGGTTGAGATATTCTGGAACAATGTTGAGATCTTCTGGTGAAGGAAACTTTCAACTATAGCTTAGTATCAATTACATATATAACCGTTAAAACATTCCTACTGTCATTTAAATCTTGTCTGTAGTTATGACAGCAGCTTCTAAAGAGACCTTTGGTTGTAATAGAGTCTAAATAGTAAACAACTGTGTGTTTTTTAAAGTATTAAAGTTCTAGCGCTGGAGATTAATAGTCTAGCTTTTGAGATGCAGTTTTGCTTATAAGCTATAAAGTCAATATTGGTGTAATTGACATCTCCAAAAGCTAGAATTTATTCCTACATCGCTTATCTTAACATCTCAATAGCTAGCTTTTTGATATCTACATCGCTATACTTTACATTTGCAGTGCTGGTGTTAACATCAACACTACACTTTATCTACAGAACTTGATTTTAAAAATCCGACGGTTAGCACGGGACAATTTGTATTCCCTGCGCTATATTTACATAATCAGTGCTTAACTGTGAATCTTCAACACTAGACCTTTATTCTGACAGCCTCATGTCGTGGTATGGGGTTCCTTCTTTATAAAGAATACATAGACGTGCCACAGGAATGGGTCTCTTTTTCATTGTCAAATTATATATCAACGGGTAGCAATTTCACCAAAGTAAATGTCAGTGGGTCAGTTATTTTCTATAACGTTTTTTCTATGTTTATAATCAACATGAACAAGACTCCGTGTTGAAGGCCGTACATTGACCTATTATGGTTTACTTTTTAAAAATTAATTGTCTCATTGGCACTCACACCACATCTTCCTATATCTATTTTGAAATTAAATTGGTATACACGTCCACTTGTATTTGTGTACTTCTGATGAGCCTTTTTCAACTGATTTTTATGATTCGTTCTGATGTTGTACTGTTATTCCACTGTCCCAGGTTATGGGAGGGTTGGGATCCCGCTATAACATGTTTAACCCCGCCACATACATTATGTATGTATGTGCCTGTCCTAAAAAAAAGTTAGGACCATGTATTTCAGTGGTTGTCGTTTGTTTATGTGTTGCATATTTGTTTTCGTTCATTTTATTTTTTAAATAAATAAGTTTTCTCGCTACAATTGTTGTACATTTTCATTTTAGGGCCTTTTATAGCTGACTATGCAGTATGGGGTTTGCTCATGGTTGAAGGTCGTACGGTGACCTATAGTTGTTAATTTATGTGTCATTTTGTTCGCTTGCAGAGAGTTTTCTCATTGGGAATCATACCACATCTTCTTTTATATCTATATTTATAGTATACACAAGGTATTATCCTGCAGTTAATATTTGTCCCTTTTTAAGAACACATTATTCTAAATCTAAGTCTAGAAGTGTTTACTTCTCACTTCAGCTGTGATCACACCGTACCGGATAGCACGAACAGACGCCTAACGGATAAAAGACAAGGGTTTCCGTTGACAAAATTGATATCCGTTGGGAGTCCGTTGATGAAGATACGAATTAAAAACGGAAACTCAACGGACACATACCGTAAAAACTGGACGCCTACCGGATGTACAACGGACACTTCATCTGTTGAACGTCCCTTAATTCAAAGTTTTGAACATGCTCAAAATTTTCCACCGGACAGAAGGGACATTGATGGATAAAACGGATGCTGAACGGACATGAAACGAAAACTAAGGAATTTCTAACGGACATGAACGGATTGAAAAAAGTTATCCGTTCGGCGTCCGTTTGCGCTATCCAATAAGGTGTGACTGGTGCTTAAAACTCCGGTCACACCTTACCAGATAGCGCGAACGGACGCCGAACCGATAACTTCTTTTTTTTGAATTCGTTCATGTCCGTAAGCCGCATGTTGTTATCCGTTAGACGTCGGTCGATATCTGTTTCATTTCGCTCAGTGTCGGACTGTCCGCTTTATCAGTCGACGTCCGTTTTGTCCGATGGAAAATTTTTAGCATGTTCAAAACTTTGAACGGACGTTCAACGGATGAAGTGTCCGGTAAGCGTCCGTTTTTTTTTTTACAATACTCGTCCGTTCTGTGTCCGTTTCGTATCCGTTATTTGTCTTATACTAAGGTATATAGGATTTTTTTCTGAGACAAGTGCCTGTGGTATTTCACTAGACATTAAAAGTTCAATGTAGGATAAAAAAACTTAATTCATATAGTTTTTTCACTAACCCTCCCCCCCTAACCCCCGTCTTAACTTAATTTGGGAAAAATTGATTGACCAATAAGGATATATATAAAATCGATGTCAATTAAACATAACTTTTTTTTTACCCCCACCCCCGAACTATTTAAATTAAGTTTTTTGTTATCCTTCATTGATTTTTTTATGTTGTCCCTAATGGAAGGGCAGACACGAAAATTACTGAACTGTTACTAATAGATTGATGTTCTCCGTTCGTGGTAATTTTCCAAATAAATCGGAGGTTATGCATTTTCTACATCCATCTTGATAGATACCCATGTCGTGGACTTGATACATAATTGTTCTGCTTAACTATGTTATAGGTAAATTGAAAACTTATGCAAATGGTGTTTTTAAAATAAAACACTTCGTAACAGAGAAGAAAATTGTCATTTTATTTTTTTCTATTAACAAAATTTTTGTTACTACAGTAAACAATTCAGTAAGCATTTATCGCCTTCTCTAACAAAGAGCTTCGATTTTTTTTTGTTCTGTTTCAACCGCCGGTTTCCGCCTGATACTGCGATCTACACGATTGCACTACCATCGTCAAAAGCATGATTCTTTTTAGAGATCGGGGTGCGATCTTGGCCTAGGATGTGCCCTGAATGCAGTTGTGAACAATCATTCTAAGTTATAATTATTTCAATACAACACGTGTGATTACACTAAGTTGGACGTCACTTATAGTACTTGCAAAGCAGTTTTAAAATCGAATCATATCTTGTTTTTGTGATGAGTATTATAATGACAAAAATAACATCTTTTCCTCACAAATAAATGATCACCACCTTTTAGAGTGAGAACTCATCCTGAAATAATGTGTACAAAAAACAAACCAAGAGAAGGGGGTCCTGTTCGATTGTTAAGTTTTTAACCATTTTATTTCTTTATAAAGGTACGCATTTTCGGCATTGAACAATGTCTGTTAGGAATCGAATTCTTCCAAATCATATTAATATTTATATATTATAAACTAATCTCATTCATACTTGAAAGGCATGCATTTTTCTATCGGCAATCTTAAAATTGTATCTGTATTTAGATTTTAACTTACCACAGACAGAAAACATAAATCAAGTTAACCGTTAAAAAGGTAAACTCGAATAGTATCGCGCACTGATAAAGTTTCTTTGTTCATTTTGGGAAATAACTATATTTTTACAATAGAAATTACATTTTGATTAGTTGAAATAAACTCTAGCATAGCTATTTTAATATAATAATAATGCACGCGCGTTGGGTTGCCAGTCATATTTAATTTAAACTTTGAAACCTAAGTGTCAATGTTTTAACAGTATTTATATTTCATTACACAAAGTAACCAGAAAGTCTCAACATTGTGACAGAAAGACTCAACCAATACCTTTATATCTCAACCATTTATAATTTTTCATTTCTGTGCTAAGACTAGGCTTGACAATCAAATATTCTTGCAATTTACAGAAGTGGTTATCGTAAAGCATTAAAAAAACACAAATAATTGACATACTTTCTTGCTAAATCATTAATATCGTAACAGTTCTATCGGATTCAAAGAAAGTAAACATGATAATCCGTAGGAGAAAAGTGATTGTGACTTCAATTTCAGATATTTTGAACCAAGAAGAGACATATTAGTTACAACTATCATTTATCTATGGCATGACATTCTCCTATTTTACAAAACAATCATTGATTTTCAGTAAATTGACGAAAAGTCGACCTACCCTATGTTTATTTTGGATATTTTGAACCAGAAAAGCTCAACAGGAAGTGCCAGAATACTTTTTACCGTTTCAACATTTGGTTGAGATTAGATGGTTTACCAGGCGTGATATACAAAATTTAGTCCTGGTATCTATGATGAGTTTATTCGCAACCTCAGTGTTGACTTGCTAGTGATTACAGTACAGAACTATAAAGAACACTTGGTCACCAAGGCCCCATGTAGCAAATGAAAATTCTTGTCATATATTTTCATTCATGATCAATTTGTTTTCTGCATGCAATAAAAATATATTTGTACTTTTTTGTCTATACCTATGCTCAACAAGTTACAATTTGTATGGCACAGAAAATGTTTGAAACCCTATGTAAAAAGATAATGTTTGCTTGTGTGTCAGGATAAATCAAGAAAAGCTTTTCGTATGCAAGAAATTTATAGAGTATTATTCTCATCCGATCATAAACAGAATATATAGAAATAGTTATAAATGCAACATCAAAATAATTTTAAAACAAAACAAAAAGCAAAAAATTGAAATAAACACAATCAAAATTAAATAAAAACCCCTACATACATTAATAACCATAAGTATTTGCTTCAGCAAAAAAAAAGTTAAATAATATCCATATTTCTCTTTGTTAAGAACGTGTACCACAAAAACGTCATAAAACTATAAATACTATTCTACATCAATGTATAGGTGTATTTCATATCAAATATAAATGTAACTAAATTATGGACGGACTTCATTACTTAAAACACAACTGGAATGACTACATATATCACAACTGGAATGACTACGTATATCACAACTGAAATGACAGACATTTTCCCCAAATGAAATAGAAGAAACAATTGATACTGTCTAGCATATTAACATTGAAATACCCATGAAAATATTTGCAGTAAAATTATACTTCGGTTAAACAGTACATTTATAAAAATAATCTCAAGTGGAGC
Organism: Mytilus galloprovincialis; assembly: GCF_965363235.1. Classification (NCBI taxonomy): domain Eukaryota; kingdom Metazoa; phylum Mollusca; class Bivalvia; order Mytilida; family Mytilidae; genus Mytilus; species Mytilus galloprovincialis. Next base: position 71,537,794 of record NC_134840.1, on the reverse strand, counting down.
GTATTAAAATTGTATAGATTATGTTTGTCTCATAGACAATAAGCAGCAATGAGACCGTCCTAAATTTGATATTTTAACAAATTTAAGAATCGTTATGTCAAACTAAATAGAAAGTTTTATTTCAAGCTTTAACGGACTTATTAAACAACCTGATTTAAAAGTCTGTTTCCATTTATATCACAATAATAAAATGCATAAAAACGAAAAGCTCATCTTCGTGAATTCATTACCTGTGTATTTCAAATTTATGCCCGAGATAACCATAAAGACTTGTCTGTCATTGATTCATTATAAGATGGCACAAAGTTTCTTAAATTATGCAGACCTGCTTTCTTTTGTTGGTTGAAAGACATACAAAAGACTAAAACACGAAAAATCAATAAATGTGTGTCATACTACATTTGATCTTAATACATTTACGTATAAAGTACTTTGTTTCGCAATTGTAATAATATCTTATATAAAGTATACAAAAAAATCATGCAAATGTTTTGCAAAACGGTAGTGACATCTATTATCCACCACACCCTCCTCCGCATCCTCCTCCACATCCACCTCCACATCCACCGCCATCACCACCACCGCCATCCCCACCCCCGCAACCGCCCCCGCCTCCATCACCTCCGTAATCTCCACCATAATCCCCTCCGTAGCCCCCATCATCACCTCCCCAACCACCACCACCATCACCAAAGTCTCCACCGTCCCCATTATCTCCGGCTTCAAAATCCCCGACATCATTGTCATCATAACCGTAATCTCCATTGTCATGATCACAGTCGTAGTAATTATTCTCTATGTTCATGTCACCTCCATGACTTCCGAAACCACCATGACTTCCAAAACTACTCCAACTTCCCCAGTATCCACCATATGGATGCGGTCCCCAGCCCCAACCATATCCCCATCCATAGCCTGGACCGTATCCACCGAGACCATAGCCCATTGCACCTCCTAAAAGCATTCCTGAAATACAGTAAAATCAAAACTAGTTTAATATAACGTGTTTAAGTGATGCCTTTGCATACGTTTTACAAAAGACCCCACAATACAATAATAATGTATAGTATAATAAGTATGTGTTTGTAAATGTACTACTATGAATCTAAGAAAAAGGAGACAATTTTGATTTTGAAATTATAAATTTCTCTCATCTTAGAAGCAAAATAAAATTGAGAATGGAAATGGGGAATGTGTCAAAGAGACAACAACCCGACCAAAGAGCAAACAACAGCCGAGGGCCACCATGGGATCTCTAATTAAGCGAGATACAACCGCACCTGGAAGCATACTTCAGCTGGCCCCTACACAAAAATGCATAGTAGTTCAGTGATAAGGACGTCATACTAAACTCCAAAATATAAACAATAAACTAAAATTTAAAAATCACACCAGACTAACAAAGACCAGAGGCTCTTACTAAAGGGATATACACTTCCCAACTCATCCCGTATGTATGTGCTTGGAGCTGATACGCAGGCATTATAAAACGATATCAGTGTCTAACATTTGTCTTTGTATTGTTGTCTTTCACTTTTGCGCATTTGCTTATCTATAGATTGTGTATATGTCCTTTTGTTTTATCTTTATTAATACTAGAACACACCCGCGAAATCGCGGGCATATACAGCTATATGTGAACTATTGTAGGATGATTTTTTGTCAGAGATATTATGTATGGCGAATTTCATAAAAGGTATGAAAAGCTCTCTCCCTTTTTCCAAAGTCCGATATTTGTTTCCTTTCTGTTAAATTCAATTATTTCGTGTTTCTGGCCTCAGACCACAATTATTCTTCTCCTTTGCTACAATGCTTCTTTTAGTAAAAGTCAAATCAAATTAAAAATTTGCACCGTTTCAAACATGAAATAAATGTAACTGCTTATATATAGACCATTATTAGTCTAATGAAATATGCTTCAAGGACAATCCATCAGTGCTTTTTCTTTTGGGAGCCTTATTAACATGCCAATGGTAGGATATGAATATTGTATAAATGACTAAGACCGACTAAGGCTAATTTGAGGGGTGGTCGGAGGGGTCCTGATCCCGAAATCCCGGGCTTAAAACCATGAAATCCCGAGATGCAGAAATTAAAGAAACTTCATATCCCGAAATCCCGAAATCGTAAAATATATTCCCGGATCACGTAAGGATCAATCCCAAAATCAGGAGTCGATTTCACAAAAAAAAACTTACGACTAAAATTGATCGTAAGTATACTGAATTGTTCATGACTTACGACAAATCTTAGTCGTAAGTTTTTTTGTGAAATTGACTCCAGGAGCTTAAAAACACCCGATCCCGACGCCCCCAAAAAGGTCCTGCCTTTTTCTAATCTCTACCTTACTTTCATTTTTGCCAAATCACTATTTTCCCTTTCAACAATAAATTTGTATGCCCCATTTATGGGCATAATGTTTTCTAGTCTGTGCATCCGTGCGTTCGTTCGTTCGGTCGTCCGTCCGTCCGTCTGTCCCGCTTCAGGTTAAAGTTTTTGGTCGAGGTAGTTTTAGATGAAGTTGAGCATGTTTTACTTATGTATATATATGCAAGTGGGATGACCCCTTAAATAGTAAACATTTCAAAGAAAACAGTAGACAGAATCAGGTATTTTCTATACTAACATAGAAAGTCCCTGACAGAATACAGAGAGTCTCTGTATATTAAAGTAGTATAATCGTAGTTTACATGTAGATAAACGCCAAAAATAATTCTCCTCTCTAAGAAGGTATAATAATTGTGGTTCTTGCGATCTAAACACCATGATATGAAACGCGAAAAATAATTGTCCTCTCTAAGGAGGTATAATAGTTGTGATTCTTGCGATCTAAACTATGATATGAAGAACGCTCTGAATGGCTTATTTATTTTTCATTTTTGTTATCTATCATACGATTGGTTGTACTTGTGTGTGACATGTTTTACTTATTTTAATATATATGAAACTGGTATGACCCCTTAGATAGTAAACGTTAACATTTCAAAGAAAACAGTAGACAGAATACAGATCGAGAGTCTCTTTATATTGAAGTAGTATAATCGTAGTTTACATGTAGATAAAAGCGAAAAATAATTGTCCTCTTATAAGGAGGTATAATAGTTGTGGACCTTGCGATCTAAACACCATGATATGGAGAAAGCTCTGATTGGCTTATTTATTTTTTCATTTTTGTTATCTATCATACGATTGGTTGTATTTGTGCATGTTTCAAACCGGAAGTCTTATCTATGACTAAAAGTCAGTCTGATGACCGAATCATTTCCGGACTCCTTTTTTGTCGTTTTTCTCCCAAAATAACTCAATCTGAATAATCGTAAGAATGGATGACAAATGTGACTATGCATGTTACCTATAGGACATAGAGCCATGATGATTGATTTATTGTGGAAGGAAGAGAAGCGACACACAAAATGAGGTCTTCTCGTTTAATAGTATAGATACTTGTCTGTTTTTCGAAGTGAATAAGATTATAAAACAATGTTTGACTTTTTTTACCTAATATGTCTGCTTGTTTTTCTCGCATATTGTTGTCAATAAAATGTAATTCTATGCGACTGCCATACATTAAACTAGAGATTAAACTAGCTACAAAACTAGGTCTAATTTACAATTTTCTTCATCAGCAAATGCCTGTACCAAGTCAGGGATATCACAGCTGTTTTCAATTCGTTTGAGGTGTTTTAAATTATGATTCTGCAATTTGATAAGGGAATTTATATTTCGCATTTTCCGTGGAGTTCAGTATATTTGTTATTTTTCTTTTTAATATGTTCTTAATTATAATGTGTCACAAAAAAAGAATTATGAGAAATCCTTTCAATATCTTTCATGTTTGAATCGGACTATCGTCACAATTATAATGACAATGAATGTGTATTATGTTATTGAAACTTTTATATCAAAGAATGAAAAAAATACACTCTTTAAAAGATATATGATATGGTTGATCGGTTTCATGTTTAGTTGCTAAGGGATGAACTTACTCCATCCTTAAAACACCTAACCGACTAACTACAATTATAGTGAGGTAAAGGCTATATAACACATTTCAGACAGACATATATATTATATGTTATTCAGGTCTCAGACAGGGTATATACTCTGACATTCCCGGCTTAGAGTTTATATCTCCTGAGCCGAAGGCGAAGGGGATATAAGACCTAAGCCGGGAATGTCACAGTATATACCCTGTCTGAGACCTGAATTACACATATATTACGGATTACCCCTGACTTAATGTTATTTTCCAGTGCAAGTATTTGTTGACAACACATATATATTGAAAAACCCAACCTAATATGTTCGGCATACGTGAAGGATTGTCTAATTTTCTGTGAACATAATTTTATCGTGTATGTAATAATTTATAATAACACCTTGAACATTAAATTTAAGGTAGCACAATACAAAGATTTTATAACTCCAACTCCCAAGTTTTAAAATGCTGTAACTTTCTTAATAAAGCTTGAAAATTTATAAAAGTGGTAGTTTTTGATAGCTAACAGATAACTCTTTCAAATAAATGCAATGTTAGTATTATGCAACAATTATGTAACCAATTATAATGTTAACTGTATCTAAAATATTTTTCACCAAATTTCCACTTTCAAATGAAATTAGCTTCTGCATAGGTATCCCTAGAGGGTTGATTTTATTATATGTTGTTCATATGGCCATTATCTACAAAATGATGTCTCAGATTTCAGATAGAATGTATAGAACAAATTTTACACCTTATTAAACATTATCTTCTTTTATGTGGTTAGGATGTTTACACTAATTAGAGATTTATGAGAGAATGGAATACCATAGAGACAATCTGAGACAACCTTTTGAGGCCCAAAATGTGTTGATTAAGATTTCGTTAAAATTTTCTGTATAGTTAAAAGAGATGATAGAGCTAAATTCATTCAAGTGAACTTATCCAGATTTTGCCACTAATTACATAATAATTGATTACATAATGATTGCATAATAAAAATATTGCATTCATTTAAATGATTAATCTTTTATCTATCTATATATACCTCTTTTATTATTTTCTATGCATTCATACGAAAGTTACAGCATTTCAAAGGTTAGTGATTGGAAGTAAAAAAATCTTTGTATTGTGCTACCTTAAGTATTAAAAGTGTAAATTGCGTGATTTTGTATTAAAAATGTATTATTGACTGAAGCACGTCATTATTTTCCCTCTGTGAGCCTCTGACAGTCCCATAGCTTTTGACTACGTCACATACTAACCGGTGTTATGATGACGTTTTTGAGGTTCCAATTGGGGATAAAAACGTCCTATATACCCAGGCAGTTTCCCGAATATATACTGACATCTCTGTGTTGTTATCCAATCACAAACCTCCACACATTTGTAATCCGTAATATATATACATATATATATACATCCTTGATACATGAAGATGGCTTTTTATATATAACGATATTTTCAAACATCAATGATGTTCAAGGCCAATGGCAATGGCATTCCTGGTAAAATCATTATATTATAGCCCAAAAGCAGAAAATCGTTATTTATTTTTTGTAGGGATTGCGTAAACTTGTATGAGATGTAAATATCCTAACCATTGTCTGAAAAATATATATATATATCTCAGCCAATCTGCTTACAAAACATTGTTGCCCAGTCATATATTGACACAGAAGAACATAGTGCTACAAAAAGACATTTCTTTATTTTCATATTTTGTAGAGGCAAGGCCCTTTTGGCTTTTAATATATATAACGATATTTTCAAACATCAATGACGTTCAAGGCCAATGGCAATGGCATTCCTGGTAAAATCATTATATTATAGCCCAAAAGCAGAAAATCGTTATTTATTTTTTGTATGGATTGCGTAAACTTATATGAGATGCAAATATCTTAACCATTTGTGAAAAAAATTCCTAGGTAAATAGAAGCAATCATGTCAAATATCAATTCACAATAAATATTGTAAAAGGGGCACTAGCTACGAGATATATAAAAAAAATCAAAAGTATGATTTGTTTGGCTCAATCATTAATGAAAGTGAAATAGTGAAATAATAATATGCCTTGATCAGCTAAAATTGTTCAATTTTTGTCAAATTAAGCTAATAAACATTGATAATGACTTATTCACTTGCAAGTGAATAATTCGACCTCTTTAAATCCGTATTCATGTGAAATTCAATTTAACCCCAAAGAAAGAAATAGAATAACGCATGCATTGTCCGTGTACATGTATTTAAAGGAAAAGAATGTCAACATTGATAGTGAAACTATGTAAATAATTTGATTAACTGATTCGATCCACACAAAATCATTCTTATAAGGTAAAAACGACGATAAACATAAATTTTTAATCTACAATACAAAATTTAACGTATCAATAAAAATACAATTGCACGAGTTGCTTAATCTATTCATATCTATGTTTATGTTAACATTGCTTATATGGTCATAGAAGGTCAACACGATAGTTAATTAGATGGCATCTTGGCTAATCTTCACACAAAACGAAGCTACATCTTATTGAGACCATGTCAAGTAAATTATTTATTTTATACTTTTGATAGTTTGGAAAATGTTTTACATTGTTATTAATAAAATATAAGAATTTGGGTCAAATCGGTTAGCATGAATTTGGCAGCTAGTGCCCCTTTAAAGCTCTATTCAATCGATTATTTCACCAAAACTGTTTCCTGCTTCTACTGAACTTACCAGTTGCAAAGTCATTATTGTCACGATGTCCTCCTCCTCCACCATTCTGTACTACAACAGTTGTGTGACCACCTCCTTGACCTTTATTGGAATATACCAAGAAATAGATGTTACAAGTCTTCTGATTGGCTGAAAGTGCTTGTCTATCAGCTCATATACATAATTTAGTCATTTGACATTGTGATCATCAACGTTTTTTATGATTTACTCCTTCAAGTGGAGTTTTGAAATAATTGTAAGGGATGATTTAATATTTTTTCTGTTTATTCGAAAAAAAAACCGAAAAAAAATGTGTATCACACTTATAAATAACAAGATACGTGGGTTCTTTAGTGTGCACCACATTTTTGTTGTTATTTCTGCATAAACAGAAAAGAGTATTATAGTCATTTCTTAAATTATATCATTTTAGCGTCATTTTGAATATGTTGTATACTTAATATTTGGGGATCTTTTGAATATTAAAAACATTTGACAGGCATTTCACTTTAATCAATTTGGTTCTGCCACTTTAATCTAATAATTTGGTATTTTTTTTATATTTATATAGGTATCATCTCGACTTATCATATAGTTACTTCATGTCAAGCAAATGAACAAAAAAATATCACTCTATAAATAAATGAGGTGGAAGATATCAAAGTGACAATTACAATCCAATCATTGTCTTTGAACAAAAAGAAAAATGCTGAAGAGATAAACAGTTTATAATGAGCGACACAGAAAATTAAAGATGGAACAACACGAATTTACGCAAAAGCCGGGGAGATCTATATATTCATAGATATCATTATTCTGATTACATTAGAAGGATTTTCATGGTGATATGTGACACATTTATTCTATATAACGGTCATTCTAATCATGATGACGTACATAAACTTTTGGAAGGGTGACTGCATTTCATCCAAGTGAGAGGTTTAGCTAGCCATGAAAGCAGGTTTAATCAACCATTTTCGACATAAGAAAATGTCTGTACTAAGTCAGAAATTTGACAGTTGTTATCCTTTCTTTGGGTGTGGTTGAGCTTTTGATTTTGCCATTTGATTGCAGTCTTTCTGTTTTGAATTATACGCGGAGTTCAGTATTTTTGTTCTTTTACTTTTCAAAATTTTGATTAGTTGTATAATTGCAATCTAAATGCAGAATAAAACACTTTTCCAGTAATTTTTTTAATCATATTTCTAAGAACTAGGATTTTTTTTTAATAAAAAGCTGAAATTTGACAAGGATCCCAGATCTCCGACTGTATCCCATATGTATTGCCTAAAGAAAAATTATTTTACTGGACTTCAATCATTCAATAGTTGAAACATTCCCCATCAACCAATAGTTAATATATTTAAATTTGTTTTGCTGCATTATAGCTTTTGTTTGTTTTACTTACCGTTCTGTCTTCTTTGCTGGTTAGGTGGATAGCCATTGTTTGTCGGCGGGTAAGCTAAAAATGAAGTCAGTATCATAGTAATAAATATCTTAAAATAATTAATAATTTATTCTTCTTATGACGGGATTCAATTTACAATCAAAGCATTGCATAGAATGGAAATATATATTAATGATAATTTTTATCCACACTTGCATGTTTATATTTTTATGAAAACTTTAGAAGATAGAAAAAGAATGTTCATAACTGTTCTTATTTAGTGATTTTCGACAAATGTTTTAACATAATAACAGGTATACTGAAAGCTATGAAAGATATACTAAATTTTTAAGCAGCAAACATTGTGAGCATAATAGATCTACAAATCAGCAGATAATACGAATGATTTTGTCAAAACATTCTTCCAGCAGCTGAAGTGCCTAAATGACAATTACGACCTTTTTTCAAATATTTTAGTATTGTTACGGATTGTCCATAAATAAATATTATCCAGATAAGATTTTCATAACACAGTTGCCATTATTCTTGTTGCATTGTATCATTGTCAGATTATTATACAAAAATACTAGGTGAGCAATACAGTGTCATTGGAGTCTCCAGTTTGCTTATATTTCAAACTATTTATAAAGTGTAAGTAACATTCGTTTTGCAATCAGTCTAACCCAGCATCTAATATAGTATCCGATAGTATATCTGATTGAATATAAGACAGTGATTTATTTTTTTTAATTTTTAAAGATACCAGACTTACCAGTATTGTTAGCAGCTGCAAAAGAAAAATGTAAATCAGATTGCTTTTTCTGCAAAGTAGTAAATATTTCATAGTTTATAAGTTATGCATGACCTAGCATGTTTTGTTCTGATTTCAATGTATTTGGCTTTTGACAAAAGTTTTGATTACAATACAAATAAAATAGGACTTAAATACCTCATGAGCTATATGACCAAAATATGCCCATGATATAATAGCTTCATCCATCGCAGGTAAATTTTTCTTGAGGTAGTTGGATTCTTTTTTATTTCATCTAAAATCTAGATTGATATACTTGTACTTTGATCAAAGACAAATTTATTTTTTTTTCATTATATAAAATTAAATCAGCTTGATGTCAGCTGTAAAGAAAACAAATAAAACTGACGAAAACATATTTTCAACAATTCATAGATATTCAAAAAAATCTGAAACAATGCTGTTAGATAAAGTTTCACAAATAAAAATAATCATAGGATCACTGACTTCATTTTTTGTTTGCTTTTACTTTCTGTTACTATATTCTTAGAAAGAAAAAAAAGTTTGGAGAACATTGCTTTGAATAATTGTTTGTAACAAAATGGTGTCGATGACTCTTTGGTCATGTTTAAGCAAACACAAAACTCTGAAACAATATCAAGATATTTGATTTCTTGATCGACAACATATTTTATAGGTTTGAGGACGGTTTTCTCAACAACGATCGGCATTCCTATGGGAACCAACTGTGCTACTCTTCGAACTGAATTGTTCCTTTATTCATATATTCACACTTCTAATGGAGAAGAAACATCTTGCATTATCCTTTAACTTCAATTACCGGAATATAGTGGATGATCTCTCTCTAAATCTCAGAGTTTGATGACAATGTTTAAAAGCATATATCCTACTGATACAGTTAATTCTGCCTCTTAGCTTTACTAACATCATAATTTAATTCCCTAAGATTGAGATTGATATGTAACACCTTATTACCATAGCCATACTCTCTTCTTGTTTGGGAATATAGCAAATATGACATATCATCGATTTATTACTTTCAATGACCAAAAATCAAGTGTCAACAGTTGAGCAGGATTTTTTGATTTTCGGCACTCTCAAAACTGTTTGGTTATTGTCCAATCTTTTTTATACTGTTTTTGTCGATTTTCTTGGTCATCATGTTGATTGTTTTTCTTTGAATTGTTATCTTTTTCCCTTTTTGTTCAAGTTATACAGTTCATCATTTTTTTATTATTATTATTCACTTGAACATGTTGAAGTTCAACATAAACAAGTTCTATGCAAAATCTTATCAAACATTATGACATTGAAAAATTACTCTTTTGTGGTCTTAAGATTTGTATTTTCTTCACACTTACGATGCACAACATTAGGATTGAATCCATATGGCGGTGGTTGTCCATTTTGTTGTGGTTGACCGTTCTGTTGTGGATGACCATTCTGCTTTGCATGGTGAGAATGAGGCGGTCGTTCTGGTCTGGGAGGAGGTGGGGGTAGCTAAAACAAAATATACCACTTTAATCAATGAAAATCTAGGGAAAAGTTTAGTTGATAAAAACATTTTTCATTGATAACATTTAATAACTGTTTTGCATTTTGTCATACAGAAAGGAAAACAAAATTGTATTCTCTAAAATGTGTCTCAATGAATATTCATCATACAATTGGGCAATCACTTGTGTTACAGAAACATTACAAAGATGATTGATTGATTGTTGGTTGCTTAACGTCCATTACAAAGATGATAAAAGTATTTAAACGAAAGCTACATTTATAAGTTCGAAATTTTCATTTAACTAAACCTCAACTTCAAGTATCACTGAAAAGATATTAATTGTCGAAATGCCACTAATTTGGTACCGTTAATGTGTTTACTACCACTGGGTCGATACCACAGGGGGACGCAAGTCGCCGAGGGTAACGCCAGTCTAATGGTACTGAGCACTGACATGAAAATAATAGTACGCACATTGTTTCATTTAAATTTTCGAAATCATATTAAATCAAGGAATGTAACTCCCTCATATAAAACTCTGATTCCTTGTCCGGGTTTGGTTTGCTTTTTGTCCTTTTTTGTTTTTAACAGCTCTTGTTTTATGTTTTTTGATTTTTTAATACCGGTATTACGGCTATGGTCATCATTGTATATACACCTATTGTCGAACTACAGATCTGGTCAGAAAATAATATGTACTGTTAATGTTACTGTCTTGTACTTACTGTTGGTTGTATAGCATCTAGCCAAGTCCTGTAAAAATGTAATATATAAAATAAAATATATAAAATAATAAAATAATAATATCACATCTATACACGCTTAAAACACATGTCTTTATACAGCCAATGTGATTGAGTGGTTAAGAGTGAATTTTCAAAATTATATTGATATATGTAAAGAAATATTAGTGTAAACATATTGTGCGATATCTTTAATATGAACAAACAAAAACAAATTTCCTTTCCATTACTTTTTACAGATGCTTTTCAAAGCGTTTATTCAAGGCAAAAAAGGAGCATATATAATAATAAACAATTCAGAGCATATTTGATACAGATTTGAGTGCACACATGTTTCTGGAATAACTGGCCGTCCTAAGGTTTTCAGGACATACATATCGAATCTGAAATTAAACTCACTTCATTTCCTCGTCTCCGCCATCAAACAATATCCAGTTCATGACAATATTTTGTTTCTTTGTTCCTTTCTTGAAAATATTGGGTATACCCATCATATGTGTTGCCAATCTGCCTTTAGGAAGATCAGGTCTCCCTGTTATATGAAGGCACATTGGTCCGACTGCCATATAATTTGCTACCATCTGAAATCAACAACTGCCATGTTAGTTTAAAAGCAATCAAAGAGGAATTAATGTTAACGTGTTTTCATACAATGAAAACAAGAAAGAAAAGAAATTAATAATTAAACAGGAAAGCAATATTTTGGCTAGCTAAATCTAGACAGGGAGATTTTATTAACATTCAGGGATCAATGAATAATTATATATATGTCTATGCATGCTGGAAGATAAATTGAAAGCAAGGGTTTAGGTGCCCTTTTTTTTAATATATGTGTTTTCGATTGTAACCCAAAGATTCTGTTTTGATTGTAGATTGCCAGGGTTGGCAAAGTATTACTCGCCCGGGAAACCCCGGGCTGGGCAATACTCCCTGAAATGGGAATTAGTGGGCAATACTGGGCAATATGATTTATTAAGCTTATTTCAGCACAAAAGACTTCATAGTGTTATAGCTAAATATATACATTTTATACAGATAACCATTGAGAGTCATTGCTAGAAGATTGAAAATTCAATTTCATTCTCCTCTCTACTAATTCTATACATGTAGGCAGAATACATGATTTGCACATTTTAGGATAGCTTATTAATTTCAGCATTGTTTCAATAATTCAATCTTTGCAAAAAAATACATTTTATTGCAGTGTGGTTAATTCAAATTGTCATACAATCATATTGCTAAATAAACACCCTACAGGGTCATGTCATTAATACTTATAGAAATGAAAAGGCTGATTATTGTTATATAAACATATCTGTGTTCTATTCTGAATAATTACTTACTAATTAGTGATATTCATAGATATTATTTAAAAGAATTTTTTCTGACATACAATTTTTAATTCTTAACATTAGTTATATATATTTGAAATAAATGAATTATTTGGCTTTAAATGAATGTTAAGAGTGTGACCAATCTAGACAGATGGGTGATTTACTAGATTTTTAGGATAATTATTTAGAAAGGCTTTCTGCTATTTATATTTGTCTAATGTGTCTTCATGTACACTTGTCTCAGAGTTGCTAGAATAATACATTCTCAAATGTATATATACATTTGTATTATAAGTTTCTTAAACGATTATGAGACTTATTTATAAATCAAACTGTGTTTACATATAATTATATCTTTAATGTATTGCATTTGTGTTTAATCACTGAATCCTCTTCAGAAATTTAGGCCAGTATTTCATATTACCCAGTATTACCCGGAAAAAGCCAGTAAAACCCGGGTTTTCCCAGTATTCCCCACTGGGCTGGGCAATACTCATAAAACCCGCGTTTTTGCCAACCCTGTTGATTGCCTAATGTAAACGTGTAGAAGATGAATAACGTATACATTAAAAGAATATTAAGTAACATCAAAAACTTTTTATATTAAGCAAAACGTCATAGCACACCTAAGAGATGTGTATGTCGTATCATAATTTTAAATGTGATGTGGTTATATGGTAAAACGTCTGTGTGTGTGTTTTTTTTCCTCGTAACGTTTAAATATGAAAGGTCTTAATGATAAGACGGAGAAGATTCTCCTTCATAATTAGAGTTAAGGTAGCACAATACAAAGATGTTATACCTCCAATTTCCCAGTTTTAAAATGCTGTAACTTTCTTTATAATGATTGAAAATTTATAAAAGTGGTATTTATGGATAGATAACAGATTACTCCAACTAAGGCATTTCTACCTCAGGAATAGATTACCTTAGCTGTATTTGGCACTACTTTTAGGAATTTTTGGTCCTCAATGCTCTTCAACATGTTCAACTTCGTACTTTATTTGGCCTTTTAAACATCTTTTGATTCGAGCGTCACTGATGAGTCTTTTCTAGACGGAACGCGCGTCTGGCGTAAATATAAAATTTTAATCCTGGTATCTATGATGAGTTTATTTTCAAATTAATGCAATGTTAGTATTATACACCAATTATGTAATCAATTATAATGTTAACTGTGTCCACAAAATTTTACAAGAAATTTCCACTTTCAATTGGAATTAGCTCCTTCGTGGATATCCCGGGAGGGTTGATTATATTATATGTTGTACCTAGAGCCATTATCTACAAAAGAGTGTCTTAGTTTTTTTTATACAATGTATAGATAAAATTTTACACGTAATCAAATATTATCTACTTGTATGTGGTAAGGATGCCTACACTAATTACAGATTTATGAGAGAATGGAATATGACAGCGATAATTTAAGACACCCTTTTGTAGCTCCTGCTGTGTTGATTGATTTCGTTAAAATTTCCTGTACAGTTATATAGACGATAGAACTTAATTCATTCAAGTGAACTGACCAAGATTTTGTCATTAATTGCATAATAATTGATTACATAATGATTGCATAACAAAAATATTGCATTCATTTAAAAGGTTAATCTTTTATCTATCTATGTATACCTCCTTTATTAATTTATATGCAGTCTTAAGACAAAATTACAGCATTTTAAAGGTTGGAGATTGGAAGTAGAAAAATCTTTGTATTGTGCACCTTAAAGGTATACTTTCCAAATGTAAGTTCATTCATACAATCTTAAGTATGTTCTACCTCAGTATGTTTCACCTCACCTTCGTTCTTTCATTTGCCCTGTAACGTTTTTTTATTATTCGAGGGTCGTGCCAGGATAAGTCTCTTGTAGATAAAACGCGCGTCTGGCGAAAATAATATTAGACAGATAACTTTAATGATTTTTTTTCACAATCAAATGACGATATTAAACTTTTATATATAAAAAATCACCTTCAGTTTGACACCACCACTGTGTTGGTAGCTGCTGTGGTCGGAGAACCATATTAGACTGCTGTCTTGATACAGTACAAAATATCGAGATTTCCAGCCTTTGCTTAAGAATCCCTCTGTGAACAAATGTATATGGATATGAATAATAACCTTTCATGTTAGGAATAAACTACAGACAAAGATATATGTAAAAAGGATAAAAATACCGAAATCCAATAAAAATTCAAAACGGAAAGTCCCTGATCAAATAGCAAAATTAAAAGCTAAAACACATCAACCGTATGGAAAACAACTGTCATATTCCTGACTTCGTCCAGACATTATCTTATCTATAGTTGTAAGAAGCTTCAATATTAATGAATGTTTAGTTTCTCTAAATTTAATGATAATGTTAGAAGGCGATATTCTAAAAATACGTACTGTTATAATTTTTTCCCCAATTTACTAAGTAATGCGTCATAAATAAGATATCTTTAACCCACATACAAGTGGCAACTAACATAGATTGTTTTCGTTGAAAAAAATAATTCCGAGTTTTAATAAGATTATCGCATCAAAAAGAGTGGCCCCATTGCACTTTTTGCTGTTATATCCATTACTCTCAGCTATGCTATGAAATTAATATCCTTAACCTGTCAAAAAATCCTATTTTCTTTTATAATACTATTATCCTTATTTCTGTCAAACTATTGTCATTAATATTGACTATTTTTCATACGTACTTTCATAAATCTTCAGATAGCCTGTCTTTACTACAGGTGCAGTTGGCCCTACAAAAATATGCAAAGTTCAATGTACATGTATTTAGACAAGGAATCGTTTTCTTAACATCGTCATATGACGTCATTGTTTAAGTAAGCATCTTACCTTACTTTTTCATTAAAATGTACCTTCTAAACTTTTCCGACAACAGCTTCGGCAACAAGAGGTCATCCGTGCTAGACATTTGTTATGTTCGTTTACGCAAATCTCTATAATGGCTGAAAACTAATGGGCGTTCAATAAAAAATAACTGAAAATGGGTGAAAACAATTGATTTATACAAGTAAACCTTTGGATTTCGTTGTGCTACTTTTTATTTGTACCACGTTCTGAACAATTATCGACAAGTCTACCCTGTCAGATCTTTTAACAACTTTCAATATGAATTTTTAGCATGCTTGGTAGCTAAATTTTAAAATATCCTAAAAACTACTATCGTGGTTATATGATTTTATTTTTACATTTTATTTATTACAATTTCTAAATGTGTTATCATACCAGCACATAGTTTAGATTCTTAAATGGAATCAAGCCCCCCCCCCCCCTTTTCAGCATCGATACAAGGTTTCGGGTTATTTGATATTTTGACCTCGAGCGGGACTAAGCAAATTAATGGTTGAAATGCGCATCAGATGCAATAAATTGTGTACAGTAAATCTTATGTTTCAATCTTAGTTTCTCATTTGTTTTTCTTGTTCGTGTTATGTATGAATCTACTGTAATCAACCGACATTCAATCAAATTATTACTTTGGCTTATGATTTTTTTAAATTGAAAGGGGAATAATTCCTTCACTAACATATATTAGAAGACGTTTACATTGTCGATGCATCAAAATCAACTTCTATGATATTAAGGTGCAATATGCTTTCTTGTATGTGTGTATGTGCGTCCGTCCGTCGTTGTATGAAGTAAAGAATTAATTTGGTAAAGGTCGTTTTTTTTAATTATAACTACAAACGTATTACACAAATTCATAATAATGTGAACTTGTTTAGTTATAGTTCACAGTTAACTTATTACTGAGTCTTCGTTTTTTTTATGTTTCATTTTTTATCAAATCGGGAAATTTTTATTAAGCCATAAATTTAACCGAAACTTCAATTTACAAATCACATTCAAGATTCAAACCCTGCTTTGAAATAAGACCCCTTATTGTCATTGATGATATATGGACATATAGACCTCAAATCTGCACCTGTTGTCATTTTAGGCATGTAAAATGTATAAATGAGTGTTTTTCAGTTTGCATTCATGCACAATTACTACTGAGGCTGCTCTGTTTGGGGAAAATGCAGCCTTTTTTGGCATAATTTTAAGCCATTTTTTTTCAAATTGGGATTCTTCTCCAGGGGGGAAAAACCTTTATTCTCCGGTAATTTAAGGAAAACAATATCACTGTTCTCATATAGATTATAGTATAAAATTGAGAATGGAAATGGGGAATGTGCCAAAGAGACAACAACCCGACCACAGAAAAAAACAACAGCAGAAGGTCACCAACAGGTCTTCAATGTAGCGAGAAATTCCCGCACCCGGAGGCGTCCTTCAACTGGCCCCTAAACAAATATATACTAGTTCAGTGATAATGAACGCCATACTAATTTCCAAATTGTACACAAGAAACTAAAATTAAAATAATACAAGACTAACAAAGGCCAGAGGCTCCTGACTTGGGACAGGCGCAAAAATGCGGCGGGGTTAAACATGTTTGTGAGATCTCAACCCTCCCCCTATACCTCTAGCCAATGTAGAAAAGTAAACGCATTACAATACGCACATTAAAATTCAGTTCAAGAGAAGTCCGAGTCTGATGTCAGAAGATGTAACCAAAGAAAATAAACAAAATGACAATAATACATAAATAACAAAAGACTACTAGCAGTTAACTGACATGCCAGCTCCAGACTTCAATTAAACTGACTGAAAGATTATGATTTCATCATATGAACATCAGGCACAATCCTTCCCGTTAGGGGTTTAGTATCATACCATTATAACATATATGAGAAGAACATAACCCGTGTCATGCCAACAACTAGTTTTTGAATAAATGTGTTTAGTTCCGATGCAAAGACCCTATAAGTGAATCAATATTAACGCCAAAATATGTAATCTTTAATGACCTGACAACAGTATCGTAACTATATCCCTTCTTAATAAGTCTATTCAAAGGTTTTGTTAGTTTTTGAGGTGAATACTGACACCTTTGTGCTTTATAAAGAATATTTCCATAAAAAATTGGATGTGAAATACCTGAACGTATAAGAAGTCTGCATGTTGAGCTATATTTACGAATGATGTCCTTATACCGATGATAAAATTTAGTAAATGTTTTGACTAGTTTGTGATATCGAAAACCCTGGTGTAATAATTTTTCAGTAATACATAAATTTCTCTCGTTAAATTCTAAAACATTGTTACATACACGAGCGAATCGTACAAGTTGAGATATATAAACACCGTAAGATGGTGACAAGGGAACGTCACCATCTAAAAATGGATAATTAACGATAGGAAATGAAAAATCATCTCTTTTATCATAAATTTTAGTATTCAGCTTTCCGTTAGTGATATAGATATCAAGATCGAGGAAAGGGCAGTGGTCATTGTTAGTATTAGCTTTATTTAAAGTAAGTTCAACAGGATAAATTTCTTTAATATACATACTGAAGTCGTCATTATTGAGAGCCAAAATATCATCCAAATATCTAAAAGTATTATTAAATTTATTTGGTTAAAGTAGTTTACCGTGCAGTTGTGGTCACTGCAACAGACAACTTTAAACTTAGTATACGAGTTCATTATGATATGACCTATTAAGATTATATTAAAAATTAGGTATTTGACCCCAATTGTAAGGTTCATCGAACACAGAAATATACCTCGAGCGACGCATGGTGTCCTATGGACAGAGATTCTTGTTTTCCTTTGTTTGTTACGTATTTATATATATAAAAAAATGAACGAAAAACAAATATGTAACACATAAACAAACGACAACCACTAAATTGCAGTCACATAAATAAATAATGTGGCGAGGTTAAACATGTTAGCGGGATCCCAACCCTCCCCCTAACCTTTTGCATGGCATTGTCTATAATATTGGTAGATGAGTGCATGTTGGTCTCTATATATCTATCTTATTTAGTCTTATTGCACGGTTGTGGTTTCGAAGAATTACTCTAGTCATGCATTTTATTGTATCACACTGTAGCCTTAAAGGACAAAGTTTAAGGCTTTTCAAAACCAAATGCAGCAATTTTTAGCATTGAGTATCAACGACAATAAATTATGCATCTGGGTTTGGGAATGGATGAAGTTAAGTAAGCAGCTTCTAAATATATTATTTTCACTAAAGTATCTTCTCTCTCTTTTTCAAGTTTGTAGTAGTCTTTCAAACTTTCACACAAGGCTTAACAATATATCGCCAACGATGCATTGAATTCACGCTGTTGGTATGGGTTAGCTAGATTAAGTATATGACGTAGTTAACATTCTTTTCAAAATAGTTTTAATCTTACAATCAATAATACATATCTGATAAATATAATGGTATATTATTCCAATGGGAATACGAATCTAATAACATAACTCTCTAACAGCCTGATATCAATATCATACAATTCGTTGACAATTCTAAGGACACTTTGCGGAAATAAACTCATCATATATACCAGGATTAAATTTTGTATTTACGCCAGACGCGTGTGTCGTCTACAAAATACTCATCAGTGACGCTCGAATCTAAAAAAAAGTTAAAAGGTACGAATTTGAAGAGCATTGAGGACCAAAATTCCTAAAAGTAGTACCAAATACAGTTAAGGTAATATATTTCTGAAGTAGAAAAGCCTTAATATTTCTAAAATTCAAAAGTTTTGTAAACAGTTAATTTATAAATACAACCATATCAATGATAATTCATGTCAACCATAACCCACTTGTTATGAAAACAACCATAAATTGAGAAAAGGGATGCAATGTAGATGCTATAATAAGTCCACAAAAATTCTTAAAAGGGTGTCAAATATTCAATTTGTCGTCCCATCATTATCTTTAGTTGGAACGATTTAGGTAAGGGCAACATATACAAATTTATAAATTTGTTGCGTCCCAGACTGTTTTCTGGGTTTACCTTCATTGACAAAGACTACCTAAGTCTTTAGGACATATACCCCTGCAATCGACATTCTTATTACGAACCAATTTTCGTTCCAATTTACCTTTTCTTTTCGCAAATTACGTAATGTATCCTCCCCCTGATCGTAGATACTGGTTCCCCTCTCAATAATACCAATCGTCCTGAACATGCATGAAATCTTTGCCACTGGACGCTAAGCAACCAATAATCAATCAAACAATCAATAATACCAGAAACAACTAAGTTCAGTAAAAAAAAAATATGCAAAAAATACTTCAGTCATAGGACAATATTTTGAAACAGAGTGGCCTAAATTGATATTCACAATTGTATTTCTTTAGACAATATAAAAATTGTTTCAAGCAGAATACACTTTTTAAGAAAGTTAAGACATTTTTTTACCATTATGTGTCTGATTCTTATTTTACAGTATCTAAATATTACCTATATATAGTAAACTACTTATACTGAAGTACATCGTAGTATTGGGCCGTACAACGAACTATGTAAGAGTTAGTCAATGGAGAGGATTCATCAGTTACAAAAAAAAAAACATGATGCACGATTAATTTTAAATGTGTCTTTTGATTTTCAAGCTTTAATATAAAATAAAAATATAAAATAAAAATGTCAAGCTGTTCAATTTTAAATTTACGAATGGTATATCATCTGCTTTATATCTATCTACATTTATATAATATTCGTTAAGGTCAACGACCGATCAGGGCGTCTTCGTGTACTTAGAGTAGACCGAATTCTGGTTTTTAAAAAGAACATCTACACCAGCCCAGTAGTCAACACTCCGGTGTTGACATGAATATCAATAATGTTGTAATTTTTCTAAATTTCCTGTTTACAAAACTTTGAATTTTTCGAAACACTAAGGATTTTCTTATCCCAGGCATAGATTACCTTGGCCGTATTTGGCACAACTTTTTGGAATTTTGGATCCTCAATGCTCTTCAACTTTTTACTTGTTTGGCTTTATGAATATTTTGATATGAGCGTCACTGATGAGTCTTATGTAGACGAAACGCGCGTCTGGCGTACTAAATTATAATCCTGGTACCTTTGATAACTTTTTCTTGCCTTATAATCTGGAAAAATTTGCCAAATTGGTATATTTAGATTTTTAAAGATCATGTGTTCAAACAATTTAAATTGTAATTTAAAAGAATGAATATACCTTAAGTTAAATATACATACATGTAATTTGTTTTCATATCGAATATCAATTAATTATTCAATATTTATATACGCTACACTATATCTATATACCTTTTTGTTATTTGTTAACATGTATTTGCTTTTTGTATAATGGCCTCAATGTTATATTAAATGAGTAAATTGACTTTGTTAAAGAAACAATTATGTATGTTAGCATTAAGAAATCAACGGTTACTGCCATGACACCAATATTTTAGTCACCATGACCTTAAAGAGCAATGAAATGACACTAACTTCAGAAAACTTTAACTACAAAAATGTATAAAATGATATGTAAAATTGAGAATGGAAATGGGGAATGTGCCAAAGAGACAACAACCCGACCATAGAAAAAAACAACAGCAGAAGGTCACCAACAGGTCTTCAATGTAGCGAGAAATTCCCGCACCCGGAGGCGTCCTTCAACTGGCCCCTAAACAAATATATACTAGTTCAGTGATAATGAACGCCATACTAATTTCCAAATTGTACACAAGAAACTAAAATTAAAATAATACAAGACTAACAAAGGCCAGAGGCTCCTGACTTGGGACAGGCGCAAAAATGCGGCGGGGTTAAACATGTTTGTGAGATCTCAACCCTCCCCCTATACCTCTAGCCAATGTAGAAAAGTAAACGCATAACAATACGCACATTAAAATTCAGTTCAAGAGAAGTCCGAGTCGTGTGTTTTACGTTTATACAAAATTTATCGACCTTGATGCATCCCTGGACTCGCCAATTTTAAAAATAGTGAGTCTGGAGAGTTTTTATTGAGGACTCGCTTAAGTGAGAACCCTGGAGGCTCTGAGAAGAGTGGGTAATAGGAAATTATTTAAAAATAATTGTCTACATCTGTTTTCCAGGGGAAAGATAATTGAATAGCATACCTGTTGTCCATAATTATTTCATATGTGCTTTATCTGTCAGGAATTTTGATAAGATTAAAATGTTACAACTTACTTCAAAAACAATAGGACAACGATGACAATAACTACAGGTCATCGAACAAACTTTAACAATGAGCAAAACACTTAGTAATACTGTTATATAACACGCATTGTAAGATCCCAGTATATACGAAAATGTGAAGGGGAAAAATCAAGAGAAAATTAATAGCATATCTTAAACTGATAACAACGTCCTTTTGAGCGCTCAACCCATCCCTAACCTGGAAAAGTGGCGAATCAACACAACAATGGAACCAACAATAGTTACTCAAAAAGGGTTCCGCGTAATTATATGTCTCGCCTGCATGTGATTGCTCCTTTCAGTGTAAAGTGGTATGTTGACGATAAGAAGCAAGCAGTAAAATACAGAAATTTTCTTCAGATCCTTTTATAGAAGAATAGTTTTATGACCGAAAGTACTGGATTCTGTCTTTTGATCATAAAAACGTATCTGATCAATTCATGTAAAAGTCCATAAAAGTTTGATAACTGAAAAACTTTAGCCTTAAACTGTATCATAATATTAACCGCAAAAACCCTTTATTAGTAAAATACGGGAAAATTAGGAAGAAAAACATATTTTCAAGATTTCGGTTTAAATACTGCCTTTCGGTTATAGAAAAGCTGCTGTCCATGCAAATATCATTTAATTCCATGAAGGTTTAACAGTTACTGATGTAAAAAAAAAACAGTAACCCACCTGTGGAGCAAAATATGATCGTAAAAGTTTACTTGGATAGGCAAGAGAAAAAATGGACTAAATCTGCAGAATGAAAAATAACTGGCTTTTAACATGTTTAAGCATCTCCCTGTTTTTATCTAATACCTAAGGAGATTTATCTATTTCTGATAATTCATATGTCAATTTATGAAAAAGCAGAATTAGTGACTGAGTTAAAGAAAAAGTTGATAAAAACCTGTGTCTTGGTGTTATGGCCGGACGGAATGCATGTAAATTATTGGGACTATCATCTTTCGGACTTAAATCATTATATCCTTTAATTGTCATATATGGCTCATATTTTCCCACATAATTATCTTTTGGTTTATAGTGTCTGTTTCTATACTTATATCCGAAAATGGACTTCGTATCTACGAATCAGAGACAGTTTTTAGCAGATTATTTCGAGATCTCTCAACAATGGACAATAATTGCTTAATCCATGGTAACACGTATTTCTTTATTATCATGTTTTGTATACTTCTAAGAAATATACAAAACATGAAAAGCGATCTTACAGTATTGATTCCTGTTTTAATGGTTATAGTTCCTTTTAAAATTGTGCATGAATTATTTTTCACGAAGAAGTTCTTCATGAAATATAATGCATTCACTTTTTTGGAAAGGAACTATAACCATTAAAGCAGGATTGAGGATTCAATACTGAAAAAATCGTTTATATTCTTGTTGGATCGTTTATCAAATAATTAGTACATGTATTAAACTTTATACTGACTTGAATTTTTATTTGATAACTAGCAAATATAAAAGGAAGATGTTAATTGTATGGTTTATTAGAGAACTCTCCACAATAGACTAAAATAACACAGAAATTAGTTTGGTTATGGTATAAAAAGTAAAAATCACAACTCCGAGGAAAATTAAAAACGGATAATCCCCAATCTAATGGCAAAATCAAAAGCTCAAACACATCAAACGATTTGATAACAACTGTCATATCACTGACTTGGTACAGGCATTTTCTTATGTAGAAATTGTGGATTGAACCTGGTTTTTAAGGATAGCTAGCTAAACCTCTCACTTCCCAATTTCGCAGTATTCAGGAAATAAATTACAACTTTGGCTCAGAACCTGGAAACTAGATGAAGACCAATAGAAGTTAATAGAAATAATAATCAGTGTCAGTGACTTTTGATTTCAATAAAAAAAAAATCATATTGTCTTAGGCAAGAGATTTCATTTTAAGCTAAATGTACCAGTTCTTATCTTACATGTACATATTCTGAATCTCACAAAGACAGTACATTTTACTTCACTGAAAATGACTTTTAAAATTGTGTGAAAATTGTGTGTGTTTTAATTTCGTATTATTAGGTAACATGTTATAGTTACTGGACAAAGTTACGTAGATGATTGCCGAGAACCTCAACAAAAACCAATCAAGTGTGTCAAATATTAGTTTACTATATTTTATCAGTAGCTGTAAGGGGTATGGGACAGGTTAAACAATAGTTTACTTTAAATGTTGGTACAATCATCATGATTATAATTATATAAAACCGTTCATAAAATTCAAAGGATTTCATATGAATCCTCTATTACATGTAAAAGTGATATATACAAGTAAAAGTGAGCACTGCTTTAAAAGTAAAAATAATAGATCAATTTGACTGGTTTGCAAATCGAATATAAGAACAGATACATCAAATAAACAAGTGTATGGTAGTATATATACATGTATGTCTTTGATAACACGAAGGAAAACGCTGAGGGAAAACGTCCTATATTATATAAGCTCATTCGAAATTATGTAACTGTTGACTAAACTTATTTCATGAAAATTATCTTTTATTATTTAATTCTCATTTCTGACAAATAAGTGGATTAACTGCCAGTTATTAACAATTTGCAATAGTGGTACCCAAAGTTTTCATATACGAGATATGTTTTCATGCTTATAACTTGAAATAATTGATGTACGTGAAAAGAAGGGGTTTGGTGTCTATTTTTAAAACGACTTAAAATATTTCATCTTTCGCTCGTATCGGTAATCATCCATGTGGAAAATTCAAATATGATATAATAAATGATACTGCTAATTTAACGTACTATACCTATAATATTGATTAAGATCTGGATACCTCTATTATAGGTGTTCAATCCCAACCCAAAATTGGTGATCAAAATAGTTTATTTACAAAATGTACGACTTACTTTTAATTCGAATCGCTTCTGGCCCACAACAAGCCATTTTCCGTCCAGGATATCGGTATTTACGAAATATCCATACGTCAAATCAAGCGAAAAATGTTGGCAATGTAAACAACTTTAACCGGAAATAAAATGTCCCGACTGGTTTCCATCCATTTTTGCAAAATAAAAGACAGGTAGATCAGTCCTGTTACTCATTACACAGGGTGAATTTAGCGCCAATTTATGAATGTTCAGGCGGTATGGGACTCTGAATTAGAAATGATAGAATTTGTTCATACTTTGATAAAGTTCAGTATATATTTAATGAATGGCTATTATTATAAACTGTTCTTTAACGTAAATATTTTTACCAGTAGAAAATTTTAATACAGGCAATAATTTTTAAGCTTTATATTACATTGTTTACGTCAATTTTAATCATAGTCAAGAAATTATTATATATTCAGATTTTTAATTTGTTTTTAAAAACTTTGATCAGGGCCGTAACTACATTGAGGCAAATGAGGCAAATGCCTCATGTTAGTTCAAAAAAAAAAAAATGAAACAAAAGATTGTCTTAATATCAAATTGTTTTCACGAAAAGTGTCTAACAAGAAGCAAGTTCTCTTCACACTCTGGTGTCGCCCATGCATGTTTTTCGTGATCCATGTTTCTTTTTTACTTTTAGTTTTCAGTGTTGATGGTTGTTTGAACTTCTGTGTCCCGTGGGTGTCTTCCTTCTATTCCCACTTTTTAAAAATACTATTCCTTCTATTCCCACTTGCAAATAACAATAGATGTTTTGATAAATAATTTGTTTTTATAACAATCAAAGTTAATTAGAATTTCACCTAAGATTTACCTGTATTTTTGTTTAAAGCATAACATATTTGGTACACTGTTTAGGTATAATACCTTGTTTATTTGTAATATATTTCTTTTTCATCAAAGAAATACTTAAAAATAAAGAAAAAAATATGATAAATAGAATGGAGTTAGATTTATTTTAAATTTTTTAATTTTTGGAAATATGAAAAGGACTCTGAGAAGATGGACTTCCTTCTTGAACAAAATACAAAACTTCTAAACGGTGAATGCACTACTGCGAACTTTGTACGACGTGTTGGCTACAAATATTCTGCCAAAACTGACTTATGAACTCATATCAAGATATATCTGATTAGTGCTGACTTAAATTTTGACAATAGACAAGACTTTATTAATAAACCTCAGACACATAGGTGTACAAGAGGACATCATATATACACGTATACACATGTTTATACTCAATACATTCACACTAAACATAATAATGCTAGTTACATGGTTAAATACAGCAAACTGTCAATTTACAAACTTATGTTTGTGCTACAATGTGTGGTTTGATTTAGTACTGTTATATAATTTATGTTATATTATGCTTGCTTGAATCTACAGTTGAATTTGTGTTATAAAAGTAATGAAAATAATTTACTTATATTTGTTTTAATTTTTTCATATTTGTTTTGTTTAAAAAACCAACAGAATTCATACAGATGCATTAATATTACCTGTTCTAATAAAAGAAAACACTGGTCAATTAACAGTTGATTAAAAAATGTTTGTACAGTATAATCCTTTGTTTGCACAATTTTTCCTCCTATTCCCACATGAAATTTTACCTTTTTTTACAAGATTCATAAAAAGTGGGAATAGAGGAATGAACCTATACAACCGTCCCGTGTTTGTCTTTTGCTCATTTATTGTCCTACTTTATGACAATAGTCTGAGTGTTGATTTTCATTTGTAAACGTGTGGTTTTGCAATGTTGCATGCCCACTGATGTCCAGATATTGTGAGAGGAATATTTTAAGAATATACAAGACACAGAAAAAATTGGTCGTTTCTGCATGGAGAATTGAATTTGATATCAAAGAATTCACAACTGGCTTCTTTTGGTTGATAAAACTAGATAGCTGACATGGTTTAAATTAAAGTAAGGTCATCAAATAATTTGAAAAAAACAATAATGTATTGCCATATGACCATTTCTATTGATGGGTTAAACTTGCATTAAGTCATGTTCAAACCTTTTTACAGAAAATAAAGGAATATGTAGTAAATGTGCACGAAACCTAATCGCACACAAAGTCAATGTATGAAAAAAAAATTCTAATGATCAATCATTTGGTCAAAGTTGCTGGAGGGTCTTCAACAATAAAAGAATCATTAATACCGTAAAACAGGGTCAAGATGGTCCCTAGTGTCGACTTAAGCATTACTAGTATTTAAAGCATAATACTGCACTGTCACTATATTTCAATCTAGTCATAATAATATCACCTAAGTCTAAGCGCAATACAAGACTAAAACAGACAGACACATCCGGTATTAATGATTATGAGAATTAAGAATTTTGCTTTGTCCTACATATCGGTCTTTTAATGTTGTCCATAAAACCTTAAAGCTTAAATTACAATGAATCTATGTTTTTGCTTTCATACCAGAAAATTGTCGAAAAAAGCTAAAAATTAATTGCGTTTCTCCGCTCGGCGATATATTTTGCCTCAATATTTGAAGAGGCTAGTTACGGCCCTGTTGATTTTGCACATACTTACAACTTCTCGTCCAATCAAATTGCTTGAATTTGCCTTCTAATTTTCATAGTACATACTTTTTCCGTGTACTAAGTAACTACGCATGAATGACCACAAGGGTAAGATTTCATTGTATTGTAATCAAGATATTAGAACAAAAATTGCTACTGGCTATTTTGAAATAAATGATGTGTTCCAAATTTAACTAGATAGTTTGTAATTAGTTTTCAAAAAGATTTTTAACATCCTACTAATCAATCTTTTGATCTAAATTTTGTTTTGACAATTAAAAAAGTTTCTTTCATTTAAATAAAGAGTAATAATAATGGTGCTTTATACCTTGATTAAAGTACAACTCAATCTAAAATTTGTAATCCTTTATCTTCCATGCAATTACTTTGTACACAAAAAGAGTCAACCATGAATCTTTTGAAGGGAAATTATTAATAAAGCAATTTGATATATTTAGTCATAAATTGGTCGATAATTGGTTGCCTAATGTCCAGTGACAAATATTTCATGCATATAAACTATCCACTAGACTACCTATGGGTACATACCGAGGGCAGATCCAGCCATTTTTAAAAGGTGTTTCAACCAAAGATGTGGGAGGGGGATCCAACTGTTTGTATTAAGATAGTTTTAGGTTTTATGTGAAATTAAAAAAATGTTTTCAAGAATGTAAAGCTTTCACTGCAATTTAAGAATTGTCTGCTCTTGGTCAATTCATTTTGTCATCTTACCATGTAAATAAGTACATGTATAGTAAAACAACGCTTCGTTCATATCAATAAACATACTTACACCAGCAGCTACCTTCTTTACATTCTAAAGTCAAGGGCCTTTGAAATCCCATTTTTACAATGATATTATAGTGAGTAGATTTACAAAACTACGTAAATGAGCTACATCCAGTCAGCCAAAACATATCAATAGACTAATTACAGGATTACTCAAGTTGTAAATATGTGCTAAATTGGATATTGTATAGAAAGGTATATACTATGAAAATAAGAGCTTGGGGCAAAGCCCCTCGCTCTAATTTTCATAGTATATACCTTTCTATACAATAACCGAGACATAGGAAAATTTTACAAGTATAAGAACTACGATATAGGAAAATTTTATAAGTATAAGAAACAATTTTAATGAGTAATGTTTAGTTGTTTTAACTATTGATCAGTAATTGTATAAAGTTTTATAATGTTAGTGTCTCATAAGTCAGTATTTATGGCTGGATATTGATTGTTCAGTGGCGGATCCAGGGGGGGGGGGGGGGTTCCGGGGGTGCGCACCCCCCCTTTATTTTTGCCGATCAATGCATTTGTATCGGGACATATGTTTTGCACCCCCCCTTTGCCCTGGGTGCCCTGGGTTAGCACC
The DNA here is from genome assembly GCF_965363235.1 of Mytilus galloprovincialis. Lineage (NCBI taxonomy): Eukaryota > Metazoa > Mollusca > Bivalvia > Mytilida > Mytilidae > Mytilus > Mytilus galloprovincialis. The sequence goes on along the minus strand of NC_134840.1, from coordinate 71,509,515 downwards.
CCCCCCCCCTTTCGAAAATTCCTGCATCCGCCCCTGTTGTTTTATGTGTAAATATTATAATTGTTGTATATGTTTTATGGCAATCAATATGTGACACTTTAATAAACAAATTTATATATATATATTTTGAATTTATTGAACCATAAAACTAATTTTTGACTCTTCACATTGATTGAATAATCCGTGTAAAATGTGAAGAGTCAATTATTGCCATTCATTATAAATAAATTTCTATCAAAAATAAGGCTCAAAGAACTTTTTATATTATTTATTTTAACAATAACAACGTACACACATGTTGGGTCCGTGTAACACAAGTTTTAAAAAGTTTTGAAATTTTGGATTTTTGGAATTTTGATCAAAGTTTTAAAATATCAAAATTTCAAATTGTATAAAAGTTTTGAAATTTTGAAATTTTAACAAAATTATTAAAATATTAAAATTCTAAATATCGTTTTTAAATTTGATAGTTTAGGAATTTGATCAAATTTTAAAATACTTAACCTTACGTGCAATTTTGATTATTTCACTTTTTGAAAGTTTGATTTTTAAATTTTTGATTAAAATATTAAAAATAGAAAAGGGGCAAAAAGAGGGGTACCTGTAAAAAGTGAAACGAAACGAAACAATATGAATTGAAAACATATTGATACTTAAAAGTTAATGTACGAAATAAAACCACAAACAGACAGTTGTAAGCGGTGCAAAATTGGATGATAAAATAAATATTTCTCAAAAGAAGAGAATTCATTTCAAAACACCCATATTTTAGGAGAAACAGAAGTTTACAGTAAACACTGAACAACTCGCAGTAGGTCAAATAGTGTGGTTAGGTTGAGCATGTATATATATTTTCTACTCAACTCTAAGCAATAAAAACACGGTGTATTATCTCTTTTGATTTCAAATTTTTCTGTTTTGCTCTGCGACTTCTTACTTTCTGCAATCATGTTGGCTAAAGAATATATCATTCCATGTACATTATCAACGATCATTTTTAAACGTTTAAATCTGTTCTTTGTGAGTTGTTGGCCCTACATATTCAGCTTTGAGCGTTCCCTAAGAAGGTCGATCCAGAAAAGCGCTTCGGTCGTAACTTTTAAAGTTATGTTTTCATTTTTTTTCGGTTGTATGACGATCATAATTATATTGCCTTGTATCAATGATTTAAGTTAATATTTTTTTGGTACGGTAGGAATACTGAATGCATGGTGTCCCAATTAAGGTTGTCCCAATTAACGTTGTACTAGTCAACAATGTGGGAGGTTTTTGATATATATATATATATCTTATTTACGCTGAAATTAAGAGTACTAAGATCAAATATTAGTAGATTGGAGCCAAGATACTGTTACAAGGTATCTACATAAACTAATCATACATGGATACCAGGATATAAATGTTGTCGGTTTTTGCGCCAGACGCACGTTTCGTCTACAAAAGACTTATCAGTGACGCTCGAATCAAATTAATTAAAAAGGCAAATAAAGTCAAATAAAAATAAAAAGGTCAAAATAAAGTAAACGTTTATATCCAACTTATAGCTCTGATTTTGTAAAAGATGAAATTCCATTCATATCATATATAAACGTATACCATACAGATTATTTTCAGCATTCATACTTATGTAATAGTTGCCGCTGTACTACATTAATTCATTAATCTATCTATTTGTAGGTTTCGGCATTTTGAAAATTGAAAATTCTTTTCAAAAGTTTATTTCAGCGATAAATGGTGATCTTTTGGGCAATCCAATATATATAGATAGCAGAGACATATATTTATATGTCTCTGTAGATAGTCACCTTTTTTTACTTTGATACTTCCACGAGGGGCTTCGATAATGGTACATTCAAATATTCTGATCCCCAATTTGATGAAAAAAATAATATTCTGTGCCAGCAGAGGACAAAAGAAAAATTCTGAATCCAAAATTTCTCCATGCCTTATAGTGTTAAATTTTGAACCAGATAGTTTGATTATAGCGATGAAAAACTTAATAAAATTGTTAGCGCTTCGACAAAACAACCACACCCCACTTTTAAAGTTATAACTTCATGAGGAGGCTCACTGATACTGATCATCCTTGCTTTAAGTAATACCGGTCTTCAATTTTGAACAAACCGTAGAAAGGACCAGTCGAAATACGAAAATAAAATTTATGTAACATGTTTTTTATTGTAGGTATGTTGCAATTTATTCTGAGAATTAGTTAGAAAAATTCAAATATACGAGAAATTTGTAGTAAACTTTGTTTTTTTGTTAATAAACATCTTTTCCGAAAACAAACTAATGTTCAAACGCTAAATTATTCCAAATAACAAAGATGGAAACCCCCTCTTTGTGGTAGTTATTTGAGTTATTTCATTTATTGTCTCTTATATTGATTTCATTCATAGGTTTTAACAGATGTATGAGAGTACACCAAAAACCCAATTATTTTTTTCTATATTTATTAATATCATGCTGCCAAAGCGTGTATAATATAATATAGGACATTTGCACACACCGGGCACCTGAAAAATTGATCTAGGTCGTTTGCGTGGTTGAATCTGGTTGGTTGGCCACATCATCAATACATAATCGGAATCAGTTAAATGTTTGATAGTTAGGGCTATCTTGAACTCACACCTGCCTTTGTAAGGTCTTCAGCTAAAGTATATAACATAATATTAATGTAAGGTAATATTAGATATAATTAAACTATTGGCATGCCCTGAATGGATGGGGAAATGGACTTTTGGCCTAGGTTGTACATGTAAATGGTTTATTTTGTTCAAAACTTTCTGTTTGTTCTAGTGAATTATGTGTTCAGTCTTTTAACTTAAAAGTTACAGTCAAATCCTAGAAAAATATTGACAATTTTAAGATAAAAAAAATCTAATTAACCAGGTTTTGTCACTGATCTGTAATGTGAACCTATACATAAGGGTAGTGCCTGTTAACGTCGGGTGTCAAACAGTCATTTTCAGCTACCATTAGCTTCAAATCGGTTAAAATTTCACCATGATTCGTCAGATTAACCTTATCATGATTTGTCAGAGGTCTTAAATAATTATCATCATGATCATAACGGTCATTTTTGGAAAAAAATTAACGAGATTCATCAAAATCAGTCAATGGTTTAATCGTCTAAAAGTAAGTGTCCATTTTATCGTCATACACTAAAAATTACAAATAACGTCATTTGGCAAGAATTTTTACCTTTATTCGTCATGAAGGTACCCCATCACACTGTCACAACCCTTACACATGTAATACAAAGTGATAACTGTTGAGTTCATTCCTGAGCCTGAGAAAGAAATCGTCATTTTAATTCATAATATTTTACAATATGAAGGGTACAGTATCTTAGCAGTTGTATTTAGTTATTTAAAAGACGAAAGTTTTGCAAATACCTGCTAGTCCAAATAAAATTTCAATAGGTTAGGGCATTGGAGTAGTGGCTGATAGTGCTGACCGGGTGGGCTTCCCTTTGACGCTCGAAGTTCAGAGGCCTAAAACTTCAAAAAATAGTGTAAACCTGTGGGCACATAACTGCTAATCATGTTTATTATTGAAATATGCATGGGAAACGACTACATCCGGGGGCAAGTTCAGTTTAAGTATAAAATCGTCAAAATCATAAAAAATAAGGGAAATTTCACTTTTTGTCCAAGTAACCTTTTTTTAGAATTCTGTACCCAGATCAGTTTCACTGCTGTGGTTAATTTGTTTGCTGTGGGTCCACTCTACATGCTGTCTAGAGGAGGGGTCGGAGGGGTCCTGATCCCAAAATCCCTGGCTTAAAAACATGAAATTACGAGGTCAAAATTAAAAAAAAAAAAGAAATCCCGAGCTTAAAATCACCAAATTGGCACTTATTGCACATGATGACCAACTTTCTGGCATTCTGAGTCAAACTGTGAGAAGAATTTTATTAGGCCAAAAAAAAATATATGTCTGTTTCCTGCTTCCAAGGCAAATAAATCAGGGTCGGTAGGTCGGGATTTTTTTTTTTTTTAATTTTTGCACTCCCTGTCAGATTTGCAGTCGGTTACATGTCATGTTTGGTTAAGGTCCTGTACCCCAAAATGATTTAATCCCTTTAAAGAAGCTTTAATTGAATAATCCTCCCAGTGCTAACATTTTTTAAACCTTGATTGTAGCACATTTGTGCTGGGAGCAGCCATTTTGATTGTTTGGGCATAGTAAAATACGGATCTGGATCGGACCGGAAATGAATTTTTCCGGACCGGAAACGATTTTTTTCCGGGTTTGAATAAAAAGATCTAGGGTCGGGGGGTTTGAGTCAGGGTCGGTCGGGAAACAGGAAACAGACATATATTTTTTTTTGGCCTTACTACATTATAAGTTATATGGTTCGCTACTGACCCCCTACTGATCCATATAGGGTTAGTAATATCCATTGGGGGTGAGGCTGGTTGCCGAATTTCCTATGGATTTTATTCACCCTCTATTGTCCGTAGGGGGTGAGTAGTTAACCATATTACAATTTATCGCACACTGGACTTTTTCGGCTGCGTTTTGTTGAAAAATAAACAATGAAACACAACAATATTTATAGATGACGTCACCATTAACACGTCATGAACCCCCTATGAAATTTACTACCCCCCTACGGTCTCATAGGGGGTCACCACGTGACAGTGTTAAACCAATCACAATGTGATATATTATATATGTACATGTATATCATTTATCATTTCAGTCCTCTTGACAAAATAAGGAAATGTCATCAAGTTTTGATCATGTAAAACTTTTGTCATTAAATGGTGGTATCTGTGCTTAATTTGTATAACATTTTACAATTTTGATTCATCTTCGAACTCATCAGTTTAAAGTTTTGAAAATTATGAGTCCAGGACTTATATACTTATCCTAGTGAGAAACAACCCCATTTAAGGAACTAGTTAAAAAAAAGTTGCAGGAAGAAGTGTAAAACAAAATCAAACTCAGTTTAATAAAACTACCCAAACAATGTAATTGAGAGGTTTCCATTAACACATTATTTTAAATGAGTTATGTCCCTTGGAGAAAAAAAAATTATAACTGAAATGGCATTGCATTTGCTCTTCAGCCTAAGATATTTATAAATTTTTTTAATGATCAAAATCAAAGTGTTTTATTTAGTAATTGATCTTGTGTCTTATATAAATAAAATATGTGCAATGGGGGGGGGGGGTCATTGGTACTTTGTTCTTTAATTATAAAGGGTAAAAAACTTGTGAATGTTTTAAATTTTATTGAAAGATTATTTAAGGATGTACTTAGCTGAGGCCAGGTGAAAATTAATAAATTAAGAAGTTAAAATTGATACTTTAAGCTGGTAGAGCATCAATTAAGGATAAAAATAAGCTAAAAATATTGATAGGTCATGGACGTCCTTTCCGAGATATTTGAGATTTAAAATATGGCGGGAAAAGACTGACTCAGACTTTTACCATATATTTGCATTGGTATAATTGGATATATAAATATATATTTATGGGGCAAAATATTTTACATTGTATTGTATGGAAAAACACCAAGGAGTCCGAACATTTGACGCACATTCCAAAACCTCATCTAAGTAAAATTGAGAATGGAAATGGGGAATGTGCCAAAGAGACAACAACCCGACCATAGAAAAAAACAACAGCAGAAGGTCACCAACAGGTCTTCAATGTAGCGAAAAATTCCCGCACCTGGAGGCGTCCTTCAGCTGGCCCCTAAACAAATATATACTAGTTCAGTGATAATGAACGCCATACTAATTTCCAAATTGTACACAAGAAACTAAAATTAAAATAATACAAGACTAACAAAGGCAAGAGGCTCCTGACTTGGGACAGGCGCAAAAATGCGGCGGGGTTAAACATGTTTGTGAGATCTCAACCCTCCCCTATACCTCTAGCCAATGTAGAAAAGTAAACGCATAACAATACGCACAATAAAATTCAGTTCAAGAGAAGTCCGAGTCTGATGTCAGAAGATGTAACCAAAGAAAATAAACAAAATGACAATAATACATAAATAACAACAGACTACTAGCAGTTAACTGACATGCCAGCTCCAGACTTCAATTAAACTAATTGTACATCCTTAAGTGTATTGACTGTAACTTTTGTTTACAGGGTTATGCAGCAAATTTTAGTAACATTGATTTTGCTGATCCAGTCATCTGTGGCTGTAAACAGAGATAATTTTAAGACATGTCAGCAAAGTGGTTTCTGCAAGTAAGTACAAAGAGGCACATGTCATTTAGCTAACAAATTTTAAATTGGAATTTATAGAAATTGTTTACCATATGCAGTGATTTAAACAAGGGTCTAACAAACCTGGATGCAAAGTTCCTCTGAAAAAAAGAAAAAAAATATCTGAAAACATGCTTGAATTCATTTTATTTTTAGAAATTGTCTGTACATTTCATTCTTAGCCTAACTTAAACTTCATGGTTCAACCGCTAAAAAACTAAAATAAAATGATTCAAATTAAGCTTCAGTAATAGAAGTTAAACTCAAAGAAAAAAAATTGAAACTAGAGTACATTTTTACTGGCTAACCATGTTACAAGCAAACTCATGCATTTAAATTGTCAAGTTATGTAACACATTAACAAGATTGTTAGATTTTACTCTGATTTCTCATGTTTGAAGCATTTTGGAACACTTGTTAAAGTATTGATTTTAGAAAAAAATGTATAAAATGAAACTACAATATACATGTAATGACATGTAATTAATTCATACAATATTGTTTCATTTCAGCATTTAAAATTGAGAATGGAAATGGGGAATGTGTCGAAGAGACAACAACCCGATTTGCATTCTTTTAGTCAATTCTTAACATTTATGCACTACAAATTCTTACTGCCGATCAATTCCTTATCATATCGATCACAAAATGGTTACTTTGCCTTTCCTGGTTATGACAGTAGTGCCTCTGAAAGCTTCATAAACTGATCTGTCACATTTAATTGCAAAAAACTGTAACCTTGTGCAAGAAAAGTGTTATAAAAAAATGACACTTTAAATTTGGATGTTTATTTTTTTTCTTCAGGAGGCACAGAGCAATGACCCCAGGTCAAAGTGCATATGAAGTAATTACAGAAACAGTCAATGTACAGTCTACATCAGTCAATCTACAACTACTCAACACAGTCACTAATGTCAAACTTACATTAGAATTGTCAGGTCTGGAGAGAAGTACAGCAAGAATCAAAATCAATGAGGTGGAACCAATTAAACAAAGATATGAAATTCCTATTGGAGATGTATTAGTTGAGGAACCAAAAAGACAAGGGTTTGTTTGTTTGTTTGTTTGCTTGCTGGAATAGGTTATATGGTACATTTTGCTAATCTATCTGATTGTGTTCATAGAACAATGAAGTTAACTTTACGTTTTTTGCCAGCTTGACGTAATCATCCTGATTTATGTATCAATATGACTGTTGTTTACTACATTTAACATTTGTGCACATTTCAAGACAAACTGATTTTTATTAATTGTTTGTTACATCTCTTGCGACACGTAAAAATAGGATAACAGAAATAAACATGTTTTATTTTAAATAAGCTATGCTGAAAAATATTTTGAAAAGAGTGTATTCACTTTAAGTGTCAATGAAAAGCCCATGTTCACTACTGTTATTTTCAATTGTAAGATTTCTTTAAATTTCATTTCAATAACAAGTATTTGTACTTTCAGGTTGAAAAAGTTGGAACAGACAAGTCAGAGTTTAACATTAGGAATAGAGAAAAATAAAATAGTGATCAGTTTTAAACCTTTCCGTATAGACTTTTATACAGAAGATGAACCAGTTGTCAGTATAAATGCTCAAGGTCTACTTAAATTTGAACATTACAGACACAAGCAGTAAGTATGAAAACACAGTTGTTATAGACATTGTTCAATTAAAAGTTTGAATGCGGAAAAGTTAGGTTGGAAAATTAGTTTCTATTCTCAACTTTTGCTCACTTGCAAAAGCACAAACAAATGAAAAAAAAAATATAGTTGTCTCCCTTTTACTGATTTTCCTATTTCAACTTCACTTAAGAAATAAATTGGCTGGTGTGAAGTAGCTATTTGGCCAGCAAGATTTAGCAATTTTGAAAATTCTTTGGCAACTTTAATTGTCATTTTGGCAACACGATTGTTGCCGGCATGGTCAGAGCTAAACATAAACTATTGTCAGCATTCATTTGAACCTTTATGGTTATACTTTTTCAGGAGTCACTGAAGCTATCACTTTGCTCCTATATATTAATGATTTCCTTGCTAATCATTTGTCAAATTTGATTTAAGGATGAATCTGGTAACAAGTTGATCACCTGAGCAAAATATGTAATTTCATGTGTTAAATACTCTCATCTTCCTTCAAACCAGAAAAAAATGAATTAAACACAATATGAGCTTAATGTCACTGTGACAGAAAACTGCAAACTGAAACTTACAGAAATTAGATATCTCTCATATCAACGGATTTGCTAAACAAGAGCAAATAGCACAACAAAAAGAAGGTAAATGTGCAAAGAAAGTAAATATGCAAAGTATGTATATTTCTGCAGATAAGAATAACAGAAAATATGGGATAGGGTGTATCATTTGCAATGTCTCTTTGATTGATTTAATTCACTTTAGCTTTCTGAAGCAAACACATTTTATGATTTTATTGAGATTAAAAACTCCCTCTTGATAAGAGCTGATTGGTCAAATAAGCAGTATTAGATTTGATATTATACCCCCACTCTATAAGTACAATGTAGATTCTATATTGCAAGCACTGTGTGTGTGTAATTTGTTTTGGTGTCACTTTTCTTTGAAACTTTTAAACAGAATTTCAAATGACCTCATATTTGACCAGCAGCATCAATCAGAAACCTACTTCCTATTTACATGTACTTTGAATCTTAAAAATATGTTAAATGAACTTACTATTTTGGCACACTTTTCTTAGAAACTACTGCACAAAATGACTTATTATTTTTTTGTCATTTGATTTTATTGCACAGATGTTAAATTCATATCATTTAAGCACTGCTTTGCACAAAGATTAATGTTTGGCTTGCTTTAAGGAAGATCTAATAAGGCATGCAGGATATTTAAAGGGCACAGAAAGATTTCTGATGGGATTTAGCCCTTTATTATCTGCTGTTTTAGGGGCTGGTTAAATAAGGCAGGTTCTTCTATATTCTCATGGTTTTCCGCACCTTTCAGAGAAGCCCAGCCAGAAGAAAACGTAGAAGAAGCCAAAGAAGGAGAAGAGCCAAAGGTAATAATAAAATAAGTAGGAAACTACTTGGGTTGATCTGATTGATGGTGTCTAACACCACCTTTTACACTATTTGTTATGGATGCCTGTTTTTGTTGGTTATGGAAGCTGGAGTGCCTGCAAATTGTCCTGCAAATTTTAACAGTCTCTTGATGATCTATGAAATAATGTAAGAAAATGAACTAAAAAATCTCAATCATTATTCAAGGTTCTTAAACTATAACTAGAGCATGTCATGAAGTTCTGCACAGTTCTCATCTATTTCTCAGTGTTTACAGTATGAACTGATTACTCATTTTCAAACCTTTATGTGGAAACCTTGAATTTTGTAAAGAGGATTTGATATGAATTCATGATACAGAATACCAATGATTTATTCATTTCAAATTATTTTTATTGTGTTTTATTACAAATATTGCACAATATATATCAAAATTAAAGAATAACTGTAGAAAAGATTCAAAGATATTTTTATATTTCATGTGATTTTATAGGAAGGAGATGAAAATGCTGAAGAAAAGCCTGCTGAGGAGGAACAAAAGAAGGATGAGGAGGAACCAGATCTATGGGAGGAAACATTTAAATCATTTACTGATTCTAAGCCACATGGTTAGTTTGATGTACAAATTGATATCTCTTTTTACCTAACACAAAAAGTGATTCCTTTCAAGTCAACTCTTGCTTATGAAGTGAGAGACTGAATAATTGGGATATTGCTTGTGACTAATGGTGTAAACACACACATTTGTTACTTATATACGGTAATACCTATAGAATAGACAGACAATTATTTAAGAATTAGAATGAATCACGAACAGACACCAGACTCCACTATAAAACAATGACAACCAAAAGTGTTTTTTTTTTTAACTTAATTACCCTGGATTGTATTTACTTATTCTTACTGTTTTGTAAGTTCACAGAATTTGGAATTTTATATTCAATGGGTTACAAATTCTTACTCTGAGTTTCAATAATTCTGTTATTCAGTTTTAAAAAGTAGAACTAAAAAATACTTTGTTTGAGAACTCAATAATTTGTTATCTATTGACAGGGCCAAGTTCTGTAGGATTAGATGTATCCTTCCCAGGATTTGAGAATGTTTATGGTATACCGGAACATGCTGATGATTTTGCCTTAAAAACTACAAAGTAAGTTCAACATTTGTTTTGTATGTTAAAATTATAAAATCATTAGAGAAGATAGACACTTAGTTTCAACTGAATTTTCTTAAAACTTTATTGTGGGTAACTTAAATGTAAGTGACCAATTCAGAAATGTTCCATAATGGAAAGACAATTTTTTTGAATGAGCTGATGGATCTAGGTTAAAATTAATTTAAATGCAATATGGATATGAATAGAACACTTAAACAGTGATGTATATAAAAGTAAAACATTTTTGTATGCTTGAATGTTTCTAAACGGTTTGATGTTATATTTTCAGAGATACAGATCCCTATAGATTATTTAATTTAGATGTGTTTGAGTATGAACTGTACAATCCTATGGCTTTATATGGAGCTGTGCCAGTTATGATGGCTCACAAGTACGTATTAATGAAGATGTGCACGAAAGTGATAAGTACTTTATCTTGAGCACTATCAGTTATGATGGCTCGCAAGACCTGTTTAAGTATGGCTCACAAGTAAGTATTATGGTAGAAGTGCACGAAAGTGATAAGTACTTTATCTTGAGCACTATCAGTTATGATGGCTCGCAAGACCTGTTTCAGTTTAAACTATACAGTCTCATTCCTTATAGGTAGACAATATTTTTAAAAATGCACTACTTAGAATGTCTTATTTTGAGAAACACAAGTTCAACATTTATTTTGAACACAGAGACAGTGGAAAAATTGCACAACAAATGGAAACTTCATTTGTACATTTCAAATTATCAGTGAATTCATAATACATTGAATGAATTTCAAAATGCTCTTGTTCAATATGTTAAACTGATTTATTTCTTTTTGATTAAAATATTTTTTATTTAGTGAGAAAAATACAGTTGGAATATTTTGGCATAATGCAGCAGAAACCTGGATCGACATAAAATCAAATGTAGCAGATAAGGTAAGGTTCCTAAGATTAGAATTCCAAATAAATTGTGGTCCAAACACATTTCAGATAACATCATGTTCTAGATGAACTGAATGCAAAAGCAACCCAGTAAACTGCCATATGCAATCATTTACAAAATCAGAAATTCTTAGTTCCTTCATCTTTATTTTAAAGTCATAAGAAAAGAGTGACCGGTGAAAAATAATGTTCTTCCAATTCTTGAACCAATGCATACAAACATGATAAACTAAGTCTTCTGTTCTAGAATTTTTCATTTTTTTTTTGCATAAATTTTGTATAATCGTCAATTTTTTTTTCAATCGGTCAGTGTTGTGAAAATATGGCAGGTGAGGTAATTAAAGTTTGTGTTTTGAAGCCAAAGTTTAAAGATTGTCACCTGTTTGTCAACAATCAACAAAAAATCAACAAAAAAGCATGGAAATTGAGCATGTGTTTAACATGTAAATTCAGATAATAGTTTATTTTAAGGACATCCATGCGTATTGCGATCACTGGATTTTTACGAGATGGGTCACACTGAGGTCACTTTGCATACGGAAAATATGTCAGGGGAATTGCTTCCTGGAAATAAAGTAAACTTCTTCTAAATATGAATAAAGAATTTTCTTCAGAAAAAAGTATATGTACATAAGTTTTATAATGTAAACTATCCATTGAGTTATAAAAAACACATGCATTATTTTTTTTAATTTGAGGTTTCTTATGACTTTAAAGCTCTCCCTAATAATAAAAAGAAATTGTAATTTTCTGTAGAATGATATTTTGAAAATCGGCAGTCCACTATGAAAGTGTTTTCATCTTTTAAAAATTATTTTATTTCAATAGTTTTAGAACCTTTTAATAAACAGTTACAGAATACCATAGATTTATAACATATATAAGTCTTATAGTTTCATTATGAGGCAGTACCAGGTAATCAATCAATCATTATTATTGGTTGTATACAATTTTCTTGGATTTAGTGGTTACATGTGAACCATGAAATCAAAAGTTCAACGAATTGAAGATTTCTATATGCTTTGTATGCAGAGATTGTCAAAACCACGAAATCAAATATCAACAAAAATTGTAACCCACAGAAATGAATGAATTCTCAGTACTGTAAACCAACTTATTTTCGCGTTTTAACCTTTCTTGACCACTTCGCGACTATTTAATTTTGGGATTATCTGATTTACTTAATGAATTTTAAGAATAACAGATCCACGTTTATCATATTCGCGATGATTTATGTTCGCGTTATTTTTCTTCTCATGAAAGTCGCAAAAAATAAATCAAAATAAGTTGGTTAACAGTATATGGTAGTCAAAGAAGATATAGTAGCTCCTACAAATTGAAAAGTATGAGTATATATGAATATAAATGAAACTCCAGAAAATATACATGCTTACAAACCATACTTTTTATTGCCCACATACAGTACTTTGTACTTTGTATTGTCTTCTTGTAGGGTTTGTTTAAGATTTATATAACTTTATGATTTGCAGAATTTCTTCTCCAAGGTTGCTGACTTTTTCAAGCAAGATTCTGATATTCCTCAGACAGATACACATTGGTTTTCAGAGAGTGGTGTGATAGATTTGTTTGTTATGCTAGGACCAAAACCAAAAGATGTATTTAAACAGTATGCTGTGTTAACAGGGACCACACCTGTTCCTCCAGTAAGTTTAATTAATTTAATATTCGAAAAAATATCATCACAGGGTTTCTCAATGTACACATTTGTGTTTGGAGTTTAGCTTAGGTTCAGATCAGAACACATGTTTTACAGACATCTAAAAACAGAAGATGACCATACATAACCTATTGTTATATTACACCCCATTGATATATTTTACATGGCAAAAAAATTACCCATACAAGCTGAATGTCTGTGTATACCTTTACATGGGGAGAGACCTCTCCTGATTATTTTTTTTTCACTTGTTTATGTAAATGATTATAATGAAAATGCTAATAAAATGTAAAACTGGTATCTTGTTTAGTGTCATCCCTAAATACTATGAATGTTTAAATTAAATTACATTTTGAAAAGTTGCAGATTTTGTAAGTTTTAAGCAGTATGTAGATAATCAAAAAATCACACATTGTTTTCCCCCAGTATTTTCAAATTGCACCATGGGATATAAAACAGCACTGTTTTTCCTAAAATGAAATCACTGCATTTATAATGCATTCTATTCTGAAATCTATACAGAAATTCATAATTTTCTTAAATCATGTCAGAATTAATTTTTAAAGTTTTATAAGGACTTCATTTTTTTTTTAGAAAATCTTCTAATTCTGTATCAAAATAGTTAAACCTATAAGCATAATTTGTTATATTTATGATTTTATTTATTTCAGTTGTTTTCCATAGCATATCATCAGTGTAGATGGAATTACAATGACCAAGATGATGTTAGAAAGTAAGACTCGCTTTAAACAACTTGAAAGTTCTTTTAATAATATTGGTGCAAAGGTTTCTTTTTTCAGTAGCAAAAGTAACTAATTTTGGAGATTAAACAATAAGAAATTTACAATTTAATGAGCTTTTTAAAGAGGAAATCTGTAAACGTATTTACACTTTTGGTATTTAGATGTATTTTGCCTCCGAATGACCTTATATCACCTCCGAATAACCCTTTTGACGTCAAGCAAAATTATTACTTTTTAGTTATGACGTCAAATGTTTTGAATTATGATGTCAAAGTTTACGGGAACCTGTGTGATTATATGTAATGGCGGACAAATTTGCATACAAGTGTAAATACGTCTATTCACCACAATAGTTGATACCTTTGGATTCAGACACCTTATGTTTTTAATAAAATGTCTGTATCTGATATCAGATCTGCAACAGATTTAGGAGATTAAACAATATAAACATATGATTTAAGGAGATGTAATTCTTCAATACAGACAGAGGGTATCGTTTTTCTTTTCTTTTTTAAAGAGAAAATCTATTCACCACAATAATTGATACCTTTGGATTGTAATAGGGAGATGCCAAGCTATTCAATAATGATGATCACCTGTATGTATTTTCAGTGTTGATGCCAATATGGACAAATTTGACATTCCATTTGATGTGATTTGGTTAGATATAGAGCATACAGATGGTAAAAGGTAAGTTGTAAATTTGATATAGAGTAGCAGTAAGGCCATAAAAAAGAATAGGCTTGTTTGCCCAAACCCTACCTACCCAGAAAAAAACTGCCTACTCAAATTCTTTTATTGTCCTGATTTGAAGAAGTTTTTTTTTAATCAGATAGGCATGAAGACTAATAAACATCCGATACGTAAATTTCTTTTAAAAAAAAAAAAAAAAAAAAAATGCCTACCTACCTACCCACTTTTTCAACCTTGGGTAGGGTTTGGGCAAACCAAAATATTTTTAATTGTGGCCTAATACACTTATTGTTGCTTACCCTGGAAGCACCTCACTCCATTTGGAGTTCATTCGATTCTCTTCCTTTAGTTGTTTACCTAGATTATCATCTTCTTAATAGATTAACAAGATTTTTATATGGATAAAATACTATTGCCTTACTTTATTGATTATATTTATGCTTTCAGAGAAATACTGTTTAAACCGGCAAAAATAACTATGAATGCTTCCTGTTTGGTGTAAACCAAGGCTCTGTGTTGAAGATCGTACTTTGACCTATAATGGTTCACTTTTACAAATAGTGACTTGGAAGGAGAGTTATCTCTTTGGCAATTATACCACATCTTCTTATATCTATGAAAGATATCTTTAGTGTTAGCCAGTAATGGACAAAACAACTTCTCATTTGAAATGTCTTTATATTGACTGATATGGAAGTTGAGGAATCTGAATGTTTTTCATCTTGTGTCCAGATTTCTATCTGTTAGTTAAAAACCAAATCCATGTGTGCACTTGCTTTTATAATTAAGAATAATACAGATTCTTTTCAGTTTGAAGCAAATTGCACTGGTGATCTGAACCTTGCATTGTTGATGTTTATATTGTAGATATTTTACATGGGATGGAAACAAGTTTTCACACTCTGTCGACATGATAAACAATGTAGCATCAAAAGGTCGTAAAATGGTTACGATTGTGGATCCACATTTAAAGAAAGATGATAACTACAAGGTGTATGCAGATGCTAAAAGTAAAGATTTATTGGTGAAAAATAAAGATGGTAATGAGTATGATGGATGGTGTTGGCCAGGATCCTCCGCATGGCCAGATTTTACTGACCCAGAGGTCAGAAAATGGTGGGAGTCTAAGTTCCTGTTGTCTGAATATGAAGGTAGTACTAATGACCTACACACATGGAATGACATGAATGAACCTTCTGTATTTAATGGTCCAGAAATCAGTTTCCATAGAGATGCAAAACATCATCATGGATGGGAGAACAGAGATGTACACAATATATATGGTCATTTAGTGGTAAATATTATCAATTAGGCGGATTTGCTATTGTGTGTGTATAAAATGAAGATGTGGTATGATTGCCAATGAGACAACTCTCCACAATGACTCAAAATTTAAGATATAGGTGACCGTACAGCCTTTAATAATGAACAAAGCCCATACCGCATAGTCAGCTATAAAAGGCCCCAAATCACAAATGTAAAACAATTCAAACGAGAAAAATAAGGGCTTACTTAATGTTCAAAATAATGAACGTAAAAACATATGTGTAACACAGCAACAAACGACGACCATTGAATTACAGGCTCCTTACTTCGAACAGGCATATGTGTATGTTTGCAAAACATGACAATTAGTACCTATAAAAAATGCTTCAACTATGTAGTACTCAACAGGGATCTCCATGGCCTGTTTAACGATGGCTCCCCGCCATCGTTCAAATGTCTTGCGCTATCGTCAAATGACTCGCGCCATCGTTAAATTGTCTTCCGCCATCGTTCAAAACTTCATCGTTTTTTGTAGCCCGACGCCATTTTTTTTATCAATTATAATCAAATGCATGTAATTGCATAACCCTTAGGCTTTTTATATTATAATGCAATACAGTTCTAACGCCTGAGGGATATCCGGATTAAGATTGCTAATCACTTCTACCTGAGCTTGTACAGGTAGATCAACAAACCAGACAGGAGAATACTATCTGAGAAAAGACGATCCATTTGTCGAATTAATCAACTAAGATTCAGCAAATGATTATGATAATTTAGATTAAATAAATAAATTAATAATCCAGTTGCAAATAAAACAGTTTAACAAGTCGAACACGTGCTTTATTTTGACTTACGCAATCAGCATCCCCCTTTTTTAAGAAGTACAAAACAAGACGAAAAACAGTAAATATTATTTCATCACAAATAACTCGAGTACTGCTGTAACGATAATTTAGAATTACTTTAAAAGTTTAAAAGTAAAAACTTAAATATTTCCTGTAAAGAAATATCGTATCGTAATTCCGAATTCATTTCGTATATTACAATTAAATTGGTACATCCGCGTTTCCGGTTTCTATTCAGACTCGAAAGATGCATGTTGCACAGCATCAATTTGCCAGGTAAAGTCATTAAAAACCTTTTCATTTGTCAACGTTTGCTTTACAAATCTCTTTAACCTTTTACATAACCCGTACGAATCGTTTTGTTGTTGCTGCAAATCAGCCATACCGGTAATGGGTTCTGAATTTGACAGTGTCCATGAAAAATAAGCTCCACATCATATGATTTTTAACCCCCATAACAAGTACCAAAAATACAAGAATATCTACATGGGGACCTTCATGACAGCTTTTGGTCATTTTTGACTAAGGGGGGACCATGAAGACTTGGCATTTGAATGGTTAAACACGGAAATAAATGAAAATATTGATACTTCTAATTCTATAATGAAAATTCAAATAAATATAATTTAAATAAGCAATGAATTAGCATGTTCACCATTCCTTGTATGGAGGGATAAAATACTTCCGATCGCGCTACACTGTACAGCGTAGACACGGTTTGTAATGGTGAAAGTTCCTCCATCGTTCAATTTTCATCCATGGAGATCCCTGACTCAACTTAAAATTATGAAACCAATGAAATAGTTTCTTCAAATAACATTTATAACCTTAAAACCTTTATTGTTTAGCAAATGTCTATAAAACTAAAAATCATTGAAATGAATATTAATATCAGAATCAAATGAAATTTACCATCAAACAAAGAGTACTCTTCTATGAAAAACATACAAAGTTGTGAAATTTCCCTTTGAGATATAAATAATTTTTATTATCAGATAAATTAAAACCTGCCTTGTGCATAAGCTTTTACCTGATTTGTAATGTTTGAAGATTTTTGGTGAATTATATTTTGATTCAGTTGTGTTAACAACAGAAAATTTCAAAATTAGTAGCACTTCTTAAAAATGTATCTTTTTTCCTGTGTTTTAGCAACAAGCAACAGCAGATGGACTGATATTAAGATCTGATCACAAGGAAAGACCTTTTGTATTAACTAGATCATTCTTTGCTGGTTCACAGAGAAATGGTAAGAATACTGTTAAATAAATAATGTTTGAGCATTATAGTTTGTTTCAGAATACAAGTTTTACATCATGTTTGTGAAAACCTTCCATACACCAATTTTCTAGTCAAATCTAGGTAATTGAATGGTCTAACAACTGCATTACTCATTTGTTATACTTCTGGAAACTAATGTACTCATATCTTCTAAGTTTTGGTTTCTTCATCTGTCTTTTAGTTTGTTTGTTCATTTGCCTTGTAATCACATCTTCTCCTATACAGGTTGAGGGATATTGATAAAACTGAAGGCTGTTGTAAAACACTATCTTAAAATGCCCATATAGAATATTGATTCCAATTGTAGATACTCAAAGCTTACTTCAACATTGCAATATGTGATAATAGTCTCTCATAAGCACAACTTCTAAAGTGCTAGAAGGATATTAATAAATTTTACACAAGTGTAGACACTTCCTGAGGATTTGCTTACAGGAATATAATCCTTGTCCAAATTGTCAAAGGGGAGATAATCAAATTTGCAGAGTTGGATGGAATCACTTTGTGAGTTGACTCAGAAACAATATTGGTTACAGCTCCACCTATTGTATTGATGACTTTGGTATTCTGTTATAACCTTTTCCATCACAATTCTTGCAATAATAAAGATCCCAGAAGTTCTTAATTTAAATTCAATTATTTCAACATGAATCATGTAATAAATAGCTATAGGCTAAACAAGTTAATTGAGTATTTTTTTTTTTCAGGCGCTGTATGGACAGGAGATAATATAGGAGAATGGAGCCATCTCAAGGTGTCCAATCCTATGTTGTTATCATTAAATCTTGTTGGTATTACCTTTGCTGGAGCTGATGTTGGTGGCTTCTTCAAAAATCCTGATCCAGAATTACTCACAAGATGGTGGCAAGTAAGTGGGTCGAAATATTGCACATGTTAAGCTCAAAGATTCATCTGGTGCTCACTTTTTGGCAATTCACTGTTTCAGAATCTAAAGAACTATGCATAATTTCATTGCTTGTACCCAAAAAAGAAAATAAAGTCATTTATTGGTTCATTTTGCATTGTTTAAGATGTTTTGAACAAATACAACATTATGCTGTATACATTTAAAAATACTACCAAAAATGCATTAGAATCTAAAATGTTGAATTCATGTATGTTTACAATATCAAGTTTTGTTCTAGTATCTTGAAAGTTATTCTTCTTTGGACATATGTCTTTGATATTCAACACACACATATTTGAAAGCAACTAATTTTGTAGTAAAGCTATTTACACAACTTTCGTAAATAAAAAAAATATATGCAAATTTCAATTGTCACAAATAAGTCTGTTTACAGTATGTTATGCTGGAATTGTTCAATTAAAATAACCTTAACATTTAGCAAACATAAATAGGCTGTTATGAAACTTGGAAATAAGCTAGTCTTCAAGATGAAGAATTAGCATCTTCAGAAAAAGTTAGATTTTTAAAAACTCTGTATTTTACTGAAAAATGCTCTCACATTTTACAGTTGGCATTACACTTTTTATCTGTCAGCAGCAATCCGCAGGCAAGCTATATAGGGTTCTGCAGAATTTTTGGAAACATTTTATAAATTTAAACAAGTAATTATTTCACTGTATGAAATTAAATTTTGCAGGCAGGTGCATTCCAGCCATTCTTCAGATCTCATGCTCATATTGACACCAAACGTAGAGAGCCATACTTGTTACCAGATAATAATATGAAGATTGTCAGGAATGCCATCAGAGCAAGATACACATTCTTACCCTACTGGTATACTGTATTCTATAACACTTATAAAAATGGGGGACCAGTCATGCAGCCACTGTGGGCAGAATATCCAGAAGATAAATCAACATTTAAAATGGATGATCAATTCCTAATAGGTAAGTTAGAGGACCGGTAAAATGAAAACGAAAGAGTTCTAAGTAACTGCTGCATAATCCCATAAACTCGTTTGGGATTTTTGAATATCAGAGGGGGAGAGGGGGGAATGTTAAATCCAAAAACATTAGTTGTATTGTGTTTCATTATCAGTGTCATAATCTTTGTCCATGTTATAGCGTCTCTGTAGTTACAGTTTTTCAACTGCCAATTGTTTTAATGAATGCAAACTTTGTTAAATTCTTAATTTCATTTTACATTTAAACAAGAAAGCTTTTTAATAGAGCTTTCATTTTTTTCCTAACATTTGCTAAATGCATTGTTCTGTTTTTAGGTCCATCATTACTGGTTAAACCAATCACAGAACAAGGGGGTACTGGTACCAATGTATATTTCCCTGGAGCTAATGATGTGAGTATACTGCATGCAGTTCATTCTCTTAGTTGATTGGTTACTAGTCTGACATATGACAGCTTTCAAAATGCAAATACATTTTCTAAATAATGAGTTACTTCCCTTTGCACTTAATTATAATGTCATGATACCAAGCTGTATTTTATTTTTCTTGATGTTTGATAGATAAATGTTCATAATTGTTGCTTTTGTAGGAATAATATTCTTTTCATGCAGTAAATTAAAACCAATTATCTTCTAAGACCAAAATTGAAACAAATTGGCTTTTAAGGCTCTCACAGAAAAATGGTTGTTCAATTTGTTGTTTATATGTAGGACACCAAAATTATGTGCTCTGTAAACTTTTGATTAATTGTTATAACAAATCTGAATAATGGTAACCTGAAATTCAATAAATGAATTTAATTTATTAACATTTTTTTCATTAGGTTTGGTATGACATTTTAACAGCTGAGAAATATTTGGGAGGAAAATCAATTTATGTAAATGCTCCATTAGAAAAAATACCAGTATTCCAGAGAGGAGGTTCTGTCATACCAAGAAAAATGAGAGTGAGAAGATCGTCTGGACTGATGCATGATGATCCAATCACATTGTTTATTTGTCTTGATAGACAGGTAATAATATAATACCTTAGGCAAAATAAATAATACATGTGTTTCTGCTTATGTGCTGCAAAATAATCCATAGGTAGGTAGGCAATATCATTTTGATTTAAAACATTTTTTAGCTGGTTACTACTATGGAATCAGTTTTACTTTAACAGTGCTTGTTACAAAATGATATAAAAAGTGTTTGTGTTGGCACTTAAAATTAGGGTCGAAAGAGTTACCTGAAACACATGTATTATTTGTTTTGGTCTTATAAATATAATTTGTTTAGTGGCTAAGTATGAAAGACAAGTCAACTTTTTGATAATGTAATGTGATAGATGGCTTTTCAACATCGGAATTGAATAAATAAGCTGAAGGATTAAATACTGTCTCCTTTTGAAACAATCATTTCTCGCTTTAAATAAATAAAAAAATGTTCAAATGGTGTGTATAAAATCTAGATATTAAAAAAAATCTTAATGCAATTTACTTTGACTGAATAGCAGCCAGTCTTACTGAAAAAGAACTGGATACATTCTAGTTGTAAATATTTAATGTATGTGTCAAGTGAATTATGTGTATCTCTATATGAGAAAATATCTATTACATTTGTACATTGTATATCTGAACCAAGAAATCAATTTTATGAATCCTAAACTATAGTTTATTATTTACAGGGTAAAGCTAGTGGTGATATGTATGCAGATGATTACCATACATTCCAATATCAAAAGGGAAAATATTTACATAGACAGTTTACATTTTCAAATAATAAGTTAACTAATAGGTAAGATTAATTGTTAGTACTGTGGATTCATCTATTTTCTTGGTGCCAATTTATGTGGATTAAGGTGGTACCCAACACTTTCACTAAAATTAACTTGGCTCGTTTAATTTTAATAAAATTTTGTCAAAGTATTTACTTTGACCCTTTAACAAAAATATAAAAATTTCAAAAATTTTGAACCAACCATTTTGTCAGAAAATTTACACTGGTTATATAGCAGTTTGACTAACACCAATTTTGATCATTGAGAAGCTTAATATTCCTTTTACAACACAACGTAATTAAAACGTTTAGATGACTTTACAGAGTTATCTCCCTGTAGTGTTAGGTACCACCTTAAGGACAAAAATGATTTTTTCATAGATATTTGATTTCATGGTTTTGCCAATGTCTGGATTAGACTCTATAGAAAAGAACAAACAAAAATGCAGACGAGACATGGCAGGGTATATATCCAGCCATCATCTCTAACAACAAAACACAAAAGTATAGATCTTAAGAGTACTCACAATTACTCAGAGTTAGTTTTAAGCCAATAACAGCTTAAACAAATCATGTAACTAAGACTAAAATATCAATAAGCTCACCTCCAACATTCAATAGATTTAGTGTATAGTTAGTCAAGAGAAAAACATGAACATGTGCAATGCCAAAATATAGGTATCAACAGATTATTGTACTGTGAAAGTACATATGTGTAATATTCAGTATGGTTTTAATCTATTGATAACAAAAACAAAATTCATATTTAAACAATATTTTAAAATTGATTTCATTAATGGATTGATGAGTTTACCTGGATTGTATCTTAATTTCTGGAGGTAAACAACGTTACTGAAAAAATAAGATGTGCTTTTCCATTCACCTATTTTACATGTATTCTAAGTTAGCCAAACCTGTATATAAAGGTCACACTTTGGACTTGGGGGAAATTGACCTTTGAATTTAGGTTCAAAATACAACCTACAATGGTGTAATGAGGGTGACTTCCAACACTGGTTTGCTCTCAATTGAGGTGACTGTTACAAAACAGGTTTTACTGTATGTTACCGGTATATATATTCATATTCCAAATTTCAGAGGATTTCAACTGTATTCTTTTATATTTTTAGCAATGCAGATAAAAATGGTGTTTTCGAAACAAAAGAATGGATAGAAAGAATATTAATTTTAGGAGTTCTTAAAAAGCCGAATGGTGTTGCAATTAAAATAGGTTTGTATTACATTACACATGTTTTGTAAAGATAGTTTAAAAGTTATATCTGATATGTGTGCAGTAAATTAAGGTTATAATGGTTTGTGACCTGGTCAAAAGAGGTTTCTGAAATCAGCTTTCATTTGAAAGCTTTAAGTAAAGCCATGGTTATATTTGTTTCTTTAACATTTTAATTCAAAGATATTGTTTAGATTAAATTGAATGTAAGCTACATTTTTAACCAGATTATTGATTTGGGGATTTACGGCGGCCTGGCGGGCGGCAACCAAATGTTGTCCATGCATTTACTCGTGAACCTTTCAATCAAAGCTTTTTAAATTTCATTATGTTGTTACTGACAACAAAATGAAGGTCAAGCTTAATAATGACAATTTTGACTTTTACTGTTCAGGAGTTATGGTTCTTGAAAGATTGAAAAATGGCGTTTCCAGTCGTGTCCGTGCATTTACGCATGAACTGTTCAACCATAGCTTACCAAATTTTAATATGTTGTTACTGATGACAAAATGAAGGTCAAGTTCAATAATCACGATTTTGACTTTTACCGTTCAGGAGTTATGGTTCTTGAAAGATGGCGTTTCCAGTCGTGTCCGTGCATTTAGTCATGAACTGTTCAACTAAAGCTTTTCAAATTTTAATATGTTGTTACTGATGACAAAACGGAGGTTAAGTTCAATAATGTTGATTTTGACTTTTACCGTTCAGGAGTTATGGTTCTTGAAAGATCGAAAAAGGACGTTTCCATTCATGTTGTTGCATTTACTCATGAACCATTCAACCTAAGCTTTTTAAATTTTAGTATGTTGATACTGATGACAAAATGGAGGTCAAATTTGATATTGACGATTTTCACTTTCACCGTTCACCAGTTATGGTTCTTGTGATATTGCCAGGACACAAATAAATGTTAATAAATCCAGTTTGCTGTCGTTGTGACAGCCTCTTGTTTAAGCTTACTCTGTCACCTGTAATCACATTTTCCTGTTACCTTTAAGGATATTATATACTGCCAAAACATTACGTGTAATAATTGTAACATAAAAATAGATATTGCAAGTTGTAATGAACTTATAGAAATAACATGTACATACAAAATTAGGAGGTGAGCAGTTTATTACTTCTTTATCGCTATTTTAGGATTTTTTCCTTTGATCTTGCTGACTGATTATATCTTTTCTTAGCGGAGTCTAGTGGTATGAAACATTATCACTAGAAACTAAGGGGGCACATGGCGTTGTTACTGAAATTGACAACGTCGTCAAAATAGCGATAAACAGATTGTCATTGGTCATCTCAACTCGATTGCTTTTCTCACTTTTGCTGTATCTGCTCAAGCAAGAAAGTCAATCTGGTTGAGATGATCAACGATAACCTATAAATATCAATACATTTACATCTCCTTATTATAGTAGTGGATCTTTTTAAATCAAATACTTTTGTCTTCTGTTATCTAAATTCAAAGTCCATTTATATATAACATCAGTTTCCTTTGAATTGTTAGAGGTTTTCGAAAACTTTTTTGTATATGACTATTTATGTCCAGACCCTGTTTAAGTAACATATTTTGTCAATTTTGCTTTTGTATATTTCAGGAAATCAGCAACAACAATTAGCTTTTGGATATGATCCTAATACATCACTTTTAGCAATTAAGAAACCAGGAACTAAATTGCAAGAAGATTTTGTCATCACACTTCTGTGATCCATGCTATAAATAGGATCTACTTACCATTACAATCTGTCATGTGATTATTGTGTTACTAAAAATATAGATGATGTAATTTGGGTGTTAATGTGATCTCTAGATGAATAAGTGGGTGTATGTGTAATGAATAATTGTTGTGGATGATCTTGTCAGAAAGTTTTGATAGTGCTTAATATACTATGTAACATGTAATAGGGTCACATTCTTACTTAATTACTGAAGAAAAATATTTGGGAGTTTTCTTAAAATACAACAGTATTATCGCACATTGATCGGTTTTGAACTTGTCAAGATGGTGAAAGACAGATTGTCTTAAACTTGAACTTATTGAAGAAAAATTTCAATTGGATGAATTAAATATAATCTCTAAGAGCTAGTAAATTTGTCAGATGTTTAGGTGGATAATCTAAACATAAACTTTATAATCATGTAATTCCAATAGCAAATAAATGTTTCTACATGTTTTCTCCCACATTTTCCTGTATTTTGTTTATACACGTAATTTTTATTCTTTAAATGTAGTGAATCTTGAGTATAAGTACATTCCGATTCTGTTTATAGATATACAAGTTAAAAGTAATCTGTCTTGTAATGAAGATTCAATTGTGAAACATGGCCAGTTAAGGTAATTTCCTATTCTTTTGTTCATAGATGCGTTGGATACTTAATTAAATTCCCAATGTGCAATTTTTAGGAAATATTCCATGATAAGGAAAATATTTCTAGATTACATTCAAAATTGATTATTCTGAAGAAGAATGAAAATTTATCGAGTTCAATACCTCAACATGCTTTTATATGAGGTTCAATAGTGCTAGAATGTATTGTATATATGTTGGTGTTAGAAGGGGAGATAATTTATAGGTGATTCTTGGTGCATGTTTACAAATCAAAGTTTTTTTCTACAACTTCATCATAGTTTAACATTGGTGCAATTGCTAGTCAGTCTGTCTCAATGGTATTTGATAATTGTAAACCAACTTATTTTCGCTGAGACTTGATTTCACATTTAGCCCTTTCTAGTTCATTTCACCTTATATTATTTCATGATTTTCTAATTTTATTGATGTAGTTAAATAATTCAAGATCAAAGTTTAACATATTGAGGACGGGTTATATTTACGTTATTTTTCTACTGGCAAAAGTCACGAAAAATAAATCGCTCTGGGAAAATTTGTTGGTTTACAGTATATGTTCAAACAAATGAGAGAGGACACAACATCAGTGAGAGAGAAATATCAATTCTGCATTAAATAATTTTTTCCATTTTGTGATTTATTGTGTAGGATTTTGGATATAAATTTGATATATTATAAATTATGTAGTTAATGATTTTGTTTGTATTCAATATATAGTGAGTTATTTAAATGGACAAAACATATTGCAATCATACACATATAAATGTGCAAATTAACAAGTATTTAAGGGTAAGCCATTTGAAACCAACCATGCAAGGGATGTACAGCCAGTCAAGGTTGTTAAAAACTTCCATCGTCGAATGTAAATTAGGGATTAAATGCAATGTTTAAGAATGTTAAGATTGTGACAGTGTGGACTTTACTATGATAAAAACATACATTTTACTTTCTGTATGTTATTTTCTACCACATGTGATATTATTTTCTTATGATTTGTACATTCACTCATTAATTTGCTAAACTGCACTTCAATTCTAAAAATTTCACCTTATGCATCGTGTCATTCTGTTAACTTGATGTTCTTTCGTAATTCATTATTGTGCGTTTTGGTATTTCACTATGTAAGGGAAGGGGTGAGGAATACACATATTTGTTCACTAGGCCCAACGGTCATGTTTATCTACTGCCATCACTATGTGTATGTACGTTCATTGTATTCCAAATATCTTGCTCAGCTTATTTAAAATAGATTGACTTAATCATTCTCAGGATGCCCACTTTTCAAAGTATGTCTGCTGACATACATATAACCTAATGACCCAATTACCTATGAACTTTGGACTCTTTTTCTTCATTATTGTGCTTTTTGGTATTTCACTATGTAAGGGAAGGGGTGAGGAATACACATATTTGTTCACTAGGCCCAACGGTCATGTTTAACTACTGCCATCACTATGTGTATGTACGTTCATTGTATTCCAAATATCTTGCTCAGCTTATTGAAAATAGATTGACTTAATCATTCTCAGGATGCCCACTTTTTAAAGTATGTCTGCTGACATACATATAGCCTAATGACCCAATTACCTATGACCTTTGGACTGTCTAGAAAATAACTGTCTGCATCTTGATTGTCTGTTGTCAAAGAGGATATTTTAATTGTTTAAAAATAAATAATTACCTGATTTTTATATCAGAGACATGTAAATCATTCTTTCCTTGATTTCACTCCTTTAGTGTAGGAAATTTCATGAAAATGACAAAATTTCTGCTCATTGTTCTAATAACCAATGAATTGGGAATCCATGCCCCATAGTTTTTTTTTAAGATAATGATAATAATTTGTACCTGATTGCAGTTTAATACAAATGATTCATAAATATATATATTGATCACAAGGTATTGAAAAGCTTATTGAAATGAAGATCAACATTTAGATGCTAGCTGGCAATGCAGGCTTGGTGAGAAGATATACCTAGATTTATACCAGTAAACAGAAGTTAAATTTTTAAAAAGAATACGTACTATACTTTTTATTTCAGAATTTCAAATTCTAAAAATACATGAAATAAATCATTCATATGTTTGTCATAACTTATTTGATACAGCTGAAAACATTTTATACAATTATGGATCAATTAGAATTTCATGTTTTAATTAAAGTGAAGAAAATGATCCATTATTGCAATATATTAAATACAATCAATCAGATGCATACCTTAGGATTATGTTTTGCCTTAAAGTGTCTTTTACGTTATGCAAAAACATTTTTTTTCCATTTAGAAATTCAGTAGTATTGTCATTTAAAAAATCTGAGCAAAAGTCCTGTTATTTTTCAATTTTTCAATTTTTAACTTAATTTTAAGTGAAGTAT
Source organism: Mytilus galloprovincialis (assembly GCF_965363235.1). Classification (NCBI taxonomy): domain Eukaryota; kingdom Metazoa; phylum Mollusca; class Bivalvia; order Mytilida; family Mytilidae; genus Mytilus; species Mytilus galloprovincialis. Next base: position 71,482,098 of record NC_134840.1, on the reverse strand, counting down.
ACATTTTGTAGATTCAAACATTTGTTATTTAGTAAAGTCTTCAAGAGGAATGAATGCACTGTAAAAGTTAAATTTATTTGTTCAGTTATATGGATATTTTGTATGGAAAATAATGAAGACAATTAAAGTTTCTATTCTGTATATTTTGTGTTGTTGTCAAACTTATTTTTTAGGCACACTTGGAACGATAGATAATAAAACCAGGCATATCTGTATTAACTGTCAAATTTACCTTTGGTGTGTCAAATCAAAGATTTTAAAATCTGTATTTTCTGCCTCTCCGCGTAGCATGCAAAATAAAGTAGTAAGATCATACACTCGTGGGCTGGGAGTCATAAAAGTGTGTCCTGATAGAGTGACAAGTCTTCCTGCTGACTGTTACCTTGTGAACTAGCATATTAAAAATCTGGTCAAGTACAAAGTAGGGTAAATAATCATATAAACATATAATGGTCCTAAAAATGCATTAAATTTGCTACTGGACATTCCATCCCTCCATCATCATTAAACCCAATGGTATGAAGAAGCAGAGGTTTTAGTTTTTTCTCCTTCCTTCATCACTGAATATGAAACATGGATGCTAATTTGGCAGTACAATATCAGAAACTTTTTGAATAAAATCCTATATTTCAAAAGGTAGAAGACCTTATAAAAATAAGAAGTGGTATGCTTGCCAATGAAACAAATCTCCATCAGAAACAAAATGACAAAGGTTAACAAATAGAGTCACCTTACGGCATTCAAAAATTAAAAACATCCTAACTGCATAGTAAGCTAGATACTTCACGCCTAATATAATAAGGTTTCTGTCTCATGTCAATTGTCCATGACCTCATTTTCAGGATTCAGAGATATACACTTGTTTTTAATCATGTATAGTTCTTACTTATGAGTAATAGGACAACTATATTCAATATATGTGGATCAGTGGTCAGTGTTGAGTTTTCGTGGTCAAGTCCCAATCTCCAATACTAATAGCAATAGGTCAACTATATAAATTTGGTGTATATAATGTGTGTACCTTTTCCAGCTTGCATTTGACCATGTCCTCATTTTCATGGTTCATTGGTCACTTTAAGTTTTTGTAGAGCCTGCGACTTTTGTAGCAGAAAGCTCCACTATGGGTTAGAGATCAGGCGGCTGTGTCGTTAGCTAACTTCTTAAAGGCTTAATATTTTAGAAGATGGAAGACCTGGATGATTCATACTTTGTATATAGATGCCTCATGTTATGAAGTTTCCGCCAGTCACATGTCCAATGCCCTTGACCTCATTTTCATGGTTCAGTGGCTAAAGTGAACAAGGTTAAGTTTTGGGAGTCAAGTCCATATCTCAGATACTATAAGCAATAGGTCTAGTGTATTCGGTGTATGGAAGGACTAAGTTGTGCATGTCCAACTGTCAGGTGTCATCTGACCATGACCTCATTTTTATGGTTCAGTGATTATAAGTTTTTTGTGATTTGGTCTGTTTTATACTGTATGCAATAGTTCTACTATATTTGGTGCATGGAATGATTGTAAGGTGTACATGTCTAGCTGACAGGTGTCATCTGACCTTGACCTCATTTTCAAGGTTCATTGATCAGTGTTAAGGTTTTTTGTTTTGGTCTGTTTTTCTTCAACTATAAGCAATAGGTCAATTATATTTAGTGTATGGAAGAATTGTTAGCTGTGCATGTCTGCCTGTAATGGTTCATCTGACCTTGACCTCATTTTCATAGTTCATTGGTCAATAGATATAGGAAGGTGTGGTATGAGTGCCAATGAGACAACTCCATACAAGTAACAATTTATAAAAGTAAACCATTATAGGTCAAGGTGCAGCCTTCAACACGGAGCCTTGGCTCACACCGAACAGCAAGCTATAAAGGGCCCCAAAAATTACTAGTGTAAAACCATTTAAACAAGAAAACCAACGGTCTAATCTATATAAAAATGTTTAGTTTTCTTGGTTAATGTTAAGTTTATGTGACAGTTGTAATAAAGCTTTATATTTAGGACTATCAACATAATATCAATGATTAGTAAAGAAGACATTTCAAGGTGTGCACTCTTGTCGTGGTTAGGTGTTTCTCAGATGCTATAATCAATATAGGTCAAAGTTATGTTGGTGTATAGAATGATTGTAAGGTTAAAAAGTCTGTCTGGCATGGATTGTACCACTTTATATTGTTTTCATGGTTTATTGGTTGCATATCTGTGGTTGGATCTATTTTTCAGATGCTATAAGCCAGAGGTGAACTATATTTAGGGTATTCGTTTGAATTGTTTTACATCGTCATTTTGTGGCCTTTTATAGATGACTATACGGTATAGGCTATGCTCATTGTTGAAGGCCATCCAGTGACCTATAGTTGTTAATTTCTGTGTCATTTTGGTCTCTTGTGGAGAGTAGTCTAATTGGCAATCATACCAAATCTTCATTTTCATATTTACAGTATGATTTTCAATAGATAAGAAGGAAATTCTAATATCAACCAATATATTTGTGTTTGAGATGTTTAATAAAAATAATAATAAGTATTTACAGCAGTTTATAATTGTATTGCTTTAAACTGAAAACTCTTACAATGCTGACATTTAACCATGCTATGCCAAGAGTGCACCAATTTCATACTTGTCAGCCCTGTTTGACATTAAAAAAAACACTGGGGTACAATCCATTCATATTTTGAAATGAAAATTTTGTTTAACATGTAGTTTGAAAATTTGGTGTTATTGCATAATTTACATTTTCAATTTTGATTGTATCAATTGTATTACAACATATAGAAGCATTTGCAATCTGTTGTTACTGAGATTTTACATTAAAATTTACAATGAAAGAAATGACTGGGTGTGTATAAGCAATTGAATGAGAAGTCTCAATTCTGAAAAAGTTCAGGGGTCATTAAGCTAAATATCTGATGGCAAAAGCAAAACTGAAAAAATGAAGCCCCACTAGTGAATTTGGTCAAAAAAAGATTTTAAATGTACAATTAAGCTTTACAACCAATAAATTCAAGAACCTATATACATGGTGAAATTGTGGACAAAAATAATGATAAAAAAATCTGCAAATAACTTTCCTGTGGCATTTTTGGTTGTCATGGTGACTGTTGTCTTTGGTCACTAGATTGAAATAAGCTGGCTTCATACAAAAAAGTTTCTTATTAAATCAGTATATTATGGCTTTTTTTTAACCTTTGGAATCGAAATGAAAAGTGTAAAAGTTAATTTATATGAATATCAAAATGCTGTCATTTAAAACCTAAAATAATGAAATTCTGTTTTTCTAGTTGAAGAATTACCTCCCGTTTCTCTGATCAAATGAATAACCCACATGGTAAATAAAAACATAAATAAAAACAAATTCCTTCTCCCTTTAATAGAAAACTGCAGTTGCAGTATTTATTTAGCAATAAATGTGAACAGTTCATGATAAAAAATTCACATAACTAGTTTAATCTACATATCATACAATGTTCAAATGAATCGTCTATTTGTCACACAAAACTAGTGACTAGAACACAATTCTAAACAACTCTAGCATTAAAATGAAACAAAAGTGTTCCTTATAATCAATATCAAGGGAAATAATCAAATATTGCATAAATGTTGGTAATGGCATTAAAAAGAAAAGACCCAAAACTGAAAAATATAAACTTAGAATGCAAAACATTTAACACAAGTAATAAAATAAAGCTGAACAAATTAATAAGTTATCCAAAACACTGTGCTTATAAGCATTATAAGGGAGATGAACAAATGCCACCCTTTGTAATTGCTTTTAACAGATCCAAGGGGAAATAACTTTAATTATCTCCCCTTAGTACTTTTTAAGAGAACATATTTTCCTAATTTTCAAGATCTTCATTTTCTAAATATATAGATTTCTATTTTTTTAATAATTGTTTCTAGCTGTTTGAAGTTGTTTAAGCAATCACTAATTTTTCCTCAAACTATTTCAATATGAGTGCTGTAGAATATATGTGTAATCTTCCAATGCCAAAGAGTTGTTTACAGCACTAAAAGCTTGTTTACCTGAGATTTATCTAAACATATTACTGCTATAGAAAAACAAGGATTTCCTTCTGAAAACAAACACAAAAAAAATAGAAGAAAAATTTGGCACAAAACCCTATTTTTATAAAACTATACTTTTAAAAGAAATAGAGTTCTTTTCTATCTAAAAAAACACACAATACATATATTCACAGGTAACATGTTTACAAGATAAAATGGGAAAAAAATATAATATAAACACCAAAAAATTGTTGCCATCTTTTTATTAATTACATTTTTTCAAACACAAGCACTCTTTATATTCAAACACAGCCTAAATAACAAAAAATAAAACATTTCATTATTAATTGGCACACATACTTCTTGGTAATAAACCCTCTCTTCTTAGGATATACAATAGGACGGAGTGAGAATTTCTCCTGTTTTTTTTTTAAATCCTGAGTTTAAAAAATTGTTCAATTGAAAAAGATTTAGTGCTATTGAATAAAAGATGTCCTTCCCATTCCACCATAAAGATTATACTATTGAAAAGGTTGAAATTTTAATCATTATGTACTTTACATATTTAGTCAGTATAGAATCAAGACAATTTGGTTATTATCCAATCATTAAAATAAGGAATGAAGCATATTGACTCTGATTTTAAAACTGAATAACCGATTTTCTGGCTTCAAAATGATTGGTATCCAAAATAGGGGATATATATTTACCTGCTCCCATGAATAGAAATTGGGAAAAATTTTCAAAATTTTTAACTTCTGATCTTTCTACTACATTTCCTAAATTTTAATTCTTTGACTTATTTTGTTAATATGACCCTACATATTATTGTTTTATTACTTTTTGAAATAGAAATCTTTATGTTTTAAAACTCAAAACCCTGCAACTGATAATAAAATTAATTTAGTTCAGGCATAAAGGAGCTACTTATTAATTCTGAAAGATTTATAATTTTTTTATGTGCACATTAATAAACTTTATAAAGAATTTGAACAAGGATCTTTTGATCATATTTTACTATTTTAACTCCATGTATTTATTTAGACTAGTTAGCATGTATAAAAATCATAAAGAAGCTGTAAAAACTTCAGATAACACCCACTAAATAAAAAAAATCGTCAGCTGTTTCAATCACATGATCACTCATACCGAATTCCACATTCATACTTGAAGAGATCATGTGACACAATAAAATCTGCTTCACAAATAATCCAGTCACATTTTCCTCAGACAAATGTACTAGTTCCTACACAATCCAGTCACATTTTCCTCAGACAAATGAACTGGTTCCCATACAATGCAGTCACACTTCCACTGAGACAATTTTTTATACAATGTCACATGTCTATAATGTAGAGGCCTTTTGCAGCAGTTCTTCTATAAATACCTGCAATTACAAAACACAGACTATCAGTGTACTATACAGCTGTTTTAGTGATAAAAATCAAATCTATGCAATTTACACTGACAGAAAATAAGGTCAGGGTCACATTAAATGCATGCTGTTACACGATTTACATGCATAGTAAATTAAAGAACATGCCAGACTATTAAATTTCTTATCTGAAAAGAGATTATTTCTTGTATTTTCTGTATTTTTTTTTCTCTGTTCTACTGAATCCAAAACTGCATGCTCTGTATGTTCTGTACCTTATGTTACAAGTAAATGTATAGTAAAAGTATAGACTTTTATTCCTGAGAACATTTTTGTTTCTGTCAATCTGTTTTATGAAATCTTTAATTACATGATAATTAATTTTGTTCCTCCAGACAAAAAGTTGCTGCTTTGGAGATACTTGTTATTTTGATAAAAGATATGCAGTCATATTTGCAGTGTTCCATTTACATAAATATTATTTCTCAATATGTCACGTAGTGTATTGATGGTACCATATACATATCAATCCTAATAACTTACATTTATATCATCTTGCGACAGTTTTGGATTCTTTAATTCTTCCTGCAATACAATAATAAAATATTAGTCTACTTTGGATACACAATAAAATTGTCTGGCAGGTAAAAGACCATTTAAAGCATGATAAGCATATTTTTATTTACAACTTTTACATATTTTCACACTTACGCAATACTTTTGCGATAAAATTTATTATTTTCGATCTAAATTATCTGAATTAGCTCATTGTAAGGATCTTAAGTTTTATATTACCTAATAAAACTATTTACATTTCAAATCAATACCTTTTAAAATAAATCTAGTGTTAATAATATCAAGGCTAACAAAGAAATTCAAGTTAGGTGCAAATATACATTTTATTAGAAAAGAAAGAAGAGTCGTGTCCCTTTACACATCACAACTCTTTCCTTTGTGTTAGATGACAAATTGTTTAAAATGCAAATTTCTTCCTTTTAAAGATTATTTAATGACATTCATCGAAAGTCAATAAACTAATAAAATGACAAATAAATGTAACAATGTCAGGTGATGAAGTTTTTGTTCTACAAATCAAAAGCAATAATATTCAGTTTTCCAGCCGAACCAATCAATTTTATAACACCGTTAGTTAATCAAAATTACACAACTTGTGCAGAATATTCCTTGGTAACACATGGTCTTACATTGATTTTAATATTATGATCAAGTTTTCTATTCTATAGATCACCCTTGTTATCACTGGGCGGGGTGCTCTAGTTTAATATAAGAACAGATGGGAATTCCTTTGACAATAACATTAAACAGTTGCCTAACAGAACTATAAATATGACACAAATCAATATAATGTATAATTCATAAGAAAACAAGATTTACGTAGAAGAACAAATAGGATCATATCAGTTATCAAGAGTAACAGTTTACGGTCAAAGTATGACTAAACAAATACAAAAGCAATGCGTGAGAAAATTTGAAAAAAATATGATAACAAAAAGTTAGGAAAAGGATGCAGAGTTTATTATATTATTAATGTCAGCTTCCCTGTGAATTTTTTAAATAATGGATTATTTTGTAGAGATGATAGATTTAAAGCTTGACATATTCTATGGACATCTTTCTATTGTTGGAGAAATTTATGTTGCAAAATATGTAATAAAATAAATGAAGTGTCTTTTATTATTAAAGCTGCAATTTCCCCTTGTTAAATCTACCTGTGTGAATCATTTTCATCAACATGCAGCTCATTCAAAACTATGATAGAAGTGCCATTCAATATATGGATCTCTGTACTGTTTGCATGTCCCATTTAAAATGTCTATGACCTTTTAAGCATTTCTCCCTTTGACCTTCATAATGTCTATCCCTGTGACCTTTATTATGTCTATCCCTTTGACCTTCAAAAATATCTATCCCTGTGTCCTTCCAAATTTTAAGCTTTTCTGCAAACCAAATATCTATCTACCTGTACCAATGCCATTCAAAATATATATCTTTTCCTATGCCCTATGCCATTCAAACTATCTACCCCAGTGCTTTTTAAAATAAGTTCTATCCATGTGCAGTTCAAAATATATTATACCCTAAGCCATCCAATGATCTATCTCTGTGCTGTGCAAAATATTTATCCCTGTGCCATACAAAATATATAGGCCTATGTCATTCAATAATTCTATCAGATTTATTCAAAACATCTATTAATGTTATTCATAAATTCAAAACTTATGTCATCAATATTGATTAAATATCTTTACTTCTAACCTTTTGTAAATAGTAAATAAAACTGTGACATGGAAAATCGTTTACCACAGGCCTAAATAACACTATTCCTGAGTGGAAGCAATTTGATTAATTACTTAATGAAACCTTTTCCTTCTTAGATCAATCAATAAAATTACTTCTGTACTTTTATGTTTAATCAATATGTATAACCCTTGTCATATACAGTCATGTTAATGTTTTAATTCCTGTATAATTGAGTAATAAAACCTGGATAATTTCTATAATGCCTAACAATAAACCGGAAACTAATACCTAAAATAGGCATTAAACAAGAGCTTAGTCTGCTATTCATATTCAAAATACTGTACTTATAAAACTGGAGCTTTGAATATGACTCAAAAACTGGAGCTTTGAATATGACTCAAAAACTGGAGCTTTGAATATGACTCAAATGTTTACTAGATGTGTCAAAGCGACATGAATGGCCCAGTCTCAAAAAGTTGACAAATCTGCATTTCAATAACACATGTGGACACAAACATGATGGTAGTCTCACATATCAAAAATCAGCTCAAAATCTGGAGGCGTATAGAAAATGTCCATAAAACTTAGATTTTCAACAATTTTTTACAAAGTTGTAAACGCTTAATTTTGGCAAAAATTAGCGGAGTGGAACGAAACTTAAACTTGATCTGTAACTCATCATGGTTAGCTCACATACTAAAAGTCAGCCCAATATCTGAAAGCATTTAGAAAAAAGGTCCATATAACTGTGATTTTCCAAAAATTATCAAAGTCAAAAGCCCAAAATTACAGCAAAATTTAGCCGAGTGGAACAAAACTTACACTTGATCTGTACCTCATTATCAGTAACTTACATACCAAAAATTAGCCCAATATCTGAAAGCGTTTAGAAAAAAGTCTGTATAACTGTGATTTTCAACAATTTATCAAAATCCATATAGCCTGTAATTTCCACAAAAATTAGCCGAGCAGAAAAAGACTTAAACTTGATCTACAACTCATCTTGGTTAACTCACATGCCAAAAATCATACCAATATCTGAAAGCGTTTAGAAAAAAAGTCTGTACAACTGTGATTTTCAACAATTTATCAAAGTCCAAAGCCCGTAATTTCAGAAAAAATTAGCGGAGCGGAACGAAACCTAAACTTGATCTGTAACTCATCATAGTTAACTCGCATACCAAAAATCAGCCCAATATCTGAAGGCGTTTAAAAAAAACCTCTGTATAATGGTTTGTTGCGGAATGACGGACAAAGGTAAAACTATATGGCACCGACAACTTTGTTGCAGGGCCATAAAAAGGAGACCTTTGTAATAAAACGACATATGGATTATGCATCACTGAGGTAATACTAATACCCAAAAAGATATCTAGAGGTAAAAAAACAACGTTCATTCAACAAAAGACATCTAAATGACAAAACTCAATTCTTCATTCAACAAAATACTGGTGTACATACAGTATAGTATTCCTTGTTCAAATTGGCATGATTCTAAAGTTGTGAATAAATTAAACAGATTATCAAAGAAAAGTCTTCTTGATCTTGCATGAAATATTTGCCACTGGACAATTACGCAACCTATAATCAATCAATCAAAGAATCCTTATTAACACAAAATTCTCATTATAAAACTACTTGAAGTTCCTAGAATTAAAGACAGCCAACATGCACATGTGGCAGCGTTGAACCAATTTCATAATATCTCAATCCTTCCCCTTTTTAATCTAAATCAAGATTTTTCATCCATCCTTAAATTTATTAATTCTCATTACTCATTCTGATGGAATAATTTATGACTATGCTCTTTATTCTTTTCTGTAAACAGATATACTATATTTATAATATGTAGATCTACTTGATGTTTTATGTTAATTTTTTATTACAGGAATTGTGTTGATACTCTGGAAAGCATTTTCCATGAATATTTTCAAAGCTTTTTTTCAAAAATGATTTATATATATCAAGGTCATCCCTAAATTTTTGCACTTCGCTATCTTTTTAAAAGGTCACTGCCAGAGGTTACTGTCTCAGAAAACTAACAAAAGCCCTTCTGGTATCTCATCTGCTTTCAATGAGGTTTTTTAAAAGCCTTTTAAGATTTGACATCTATCTAAAGTTTACATCTTAAGAAGCATCTAATTTAAACCAGAGAAGTTCTATCATATATAAACATCTTAAAGATGTTCTGGAAACGATAATGGATTTATCAGGCACAAGACAAAGAACTATTTAATTTCTGTTAAATCAATTACTCGAATAAAAAAATACACCCCATGATTTGATTGAGAAAATGACAAGCACCTGCCGAAGAAATCATAGATATTTGTTCCCATGAGGAGTTTTGTTTTCATAAATACTTGATGATCAGGAAAAATCACTACCTATCATGTCAGAAACTGTAGCGATACCTAATTTTCCTACATGCTCTCCTCTATCTTTGTTTAAACACTGGCGAACTGATTAACCTAATGGTTTACTTAACATACAAACTGAACCAGGAAGCCACAAGATGAAAGGTTTGGTAAATATTAGACTTGGTACCAGTTCACTAAACATCCTAAATTAAATCCTTTTGTGCGATAATGATTTTTTGTATCTCCTATTTTATAATATAGTGCAACAATCCTTAAGATTACTGACTTATAGTACTTCTTATATAAGAAACAAAGGAATAATTACCAAGACTTGGCATTTTTCCTCTCAAAAATATTAATTAAGTACAGAAATTTACAGTGGATTCACTACTTTTCATTGATTTCATGGGACAAGAGGAAGTACTAAATTAAATGTTCAACCAATAAGAAAAAATCTATAGCTTTTTTGGAGACTGACTTTTCCATGAATCTGCAAGTTTTCCGTAATCCACGAAAATAAATTTATCTACAGTATCCCAACTTGTAAAATGGGACTGTTTAAAATGTTACTAATCAACTTTGACGACAACAGTAAGAATTTTTGGTTTTTCCATCTCTTAAAAAATCTTTAAAACTATGCCATAACAGAATGTTTTGGGGATTAATGTGTACCCTTACCCTTCATCTTTAGATTGCACATATGAAATAAATTATTGCACCATAAACAAAAAAAATGACCTTGGTGTAATTTAGTGTTTAAGTCTGTAATTGTGACTGGACAATGATACATATGACTATGTAATTTACATCTATAATCCATCATGAGAGCTAAGGATCAGTAGGGGGCCTTAGGGCAACCAGTCACAAATATGATCAATTATGTCTGACCATATTAATGGCAAAAACATCCCCATTTTGTGTAGAAAGACTACTTAAAACGCCATCCTCTAATCTGTCAATAAACACAGAAACAGAATTTGTTTGAAGAATATGAAAGACGCCAAGAAGCAATAAAAAAAAGAAACACAAGTTTGAAGACAGACAGAAAAAAATGTTTAAAAGAAAAAATTAGACAAGACAAAGGTGGTTCACAAAATATCAAACTGAAAATCAAACACTAAACAATTAACACACACATATTGTTTCCCTCATTTTCAAAAACAGTGTTCACAAAACTGAAAGAAGGCCACATTTTTTATTTCTACTTTGCCACTAAGGTCTATTATGCTAACCTTCCAAAGCAAAGCTGTCAGAAAACTCCACTTTCCTGAAGTATTGTGTTTTAGAGCTTTCTGACAGTTACTGTGCTATACTGTCTTATCATGTTTTTAATCAACATTAAGCATAAGGGTTGTAGCTCCCTAAGGTAAAGTTGACCTCAGACCAGTTTGGCTGTTCTATAAGCTTTCAATGCTTTCAAACACCTCAAACTATGGTCTTCTCTGATTATGTTGAGCATGTGGATGCATCTCATTTGTTTTTTTAGAATATTCAATTCTTTATTCTGCTTACAAAGTAGGTAAATTATCACTTATCTTTAAAGTTTGGAGTCTAATATCAAAAATAATTAAATTTGTAGCCAACATGGCTTTTATAATGATTTATTTTTTATAACAACCTTCAAAAGTCAGAGAGAACTTTTGTCTTAGGTCAAGATATTGAACAGAAACTACATGTAAACAGTCAGTAAATCACATGATTTACATGTGATTTATGAGGTATAACATGCTACCATGATGGTGACAACAAATAAGAATTTATCACCTTAAAAATCAGAATAGGTCGCAAAAAATAATATCAAAAGGAAACAAATTAAGGCATGAATAAGCAATAAAACTTTGACATAACCATATTTTATTATGATTTATGTAAAATGTGACTCTTTCTTAACGGAAAAATTTCCTTTTTGTGAAATGAAAATGCCATATATCATTTTACTAAAATGTCATTATCAATAAATATCGGCACAAAATAAGAAATTGAAATTTAAAATTCAAATCATACTGTGCAACAAGAATTAAATAACATAAATCTACAAATAATTCCTATGTTTAATAATATAAAGTTGTATGCATGAATTGACAATTTTCATAAATATCATATACCAGGGTTTATAATAAGCAAAAGTACTTTTAAATGCATAGACATGCTGCAAATTGTTAGGCAACTATGCAACCTGCGTTAGTCTCCCATTTTCTTAGAATCAGAGTGACCTAATTTTAAAGACAATGACGACCTGATAAAGATAACTAGATCTCCCTTTTTTCAGCTGGAATTCTTATATATACTTTCTTAATCTTTTAAAGTCCAGCAGACCAAATCAACCAATTGAAAACAGCTGGCCCCCTTTGTTTAATTTAGTAATCTATTTAATCAATCATGATTTAATTACTTACATGTTATATTGAACAGATTGAATTTATGACCCAGTAATTATTAATGACCTAATTTCAGTCTTTATATATGTCAGACAATAGGTGCAATATTTACACCCTATTTATTTTCTAAAATCAGTTCTACATTTTACACCTACTGTGTCAGTTACTGTCATTCATTTTAACAGTGTATATGTAGGATTTTGTGGTTCTTGGTGTGGATCTGATGAGTTAAGCCCTTGTCAACTGATTTTTATAGTTTTGAATCAATATTCTTATACTGTATTGTTACACTTACTGTCCCAGGTTGGGGGAGGTTTTGGCACCAGTAAAAAGATTAAACTCCGTCACATTCTGTATATGCCTGTCCCAAGTTGGGAGCTTGCAACTTGTTTGGCTGTATATCATATTTTTTTTTTCGTTTATTGTTTTGTACATAAATTAGGCCAATACTTTTCATGTTTGAATTGTTTTATATATGTGTCATGGGGGTCTTTTATAGTTTACTATTTGGTATATGTTTTGCTCATTGTTGAAGAGTATATAGTGACCTGCAGTTGTTAACTTCTACATCATTTGCTCTCAGGTGGAGGGTTTTCTCATTAGCAATTCTATCAAATCTTATTTTTATATTGTATACCAATTTTCATATATTTCGTGGACATAAGTTATTAAGGTAAACTATAAATTTTAATGCACAACTGTGGCAGATCCAGGGGGGTCCCGTGGGTTGGAACCCCCCTTTTTTTTGGACAATCAATGCATTTGAAAGAGGACATGTAGTTGGAACCCCCCCCCCCCCTTTTTTGTCCTGGCTTAGGAACCCCCCTTTTTTTAATGGCTGGATCCTGGATCCACCCCTGGGCTTCTAGGTTGACTTTAACAAAATCTTGAAAACATTAGTATCCACAGAAAAAACAATTTTCCATCAATTCATAAAAAATGATATCCCCGTATATAACTGTATCCATAGTTTGACCACTAGTATTTGTATTAATTGTCCCTCCCAGTTTTATGGAGGATCATTTATTATAATACTGCTTTAGGCCTAATACTCTGTAATTATCCCTTATTAAGCTTACATTCATCATATTTATAAGAATTACATTGTCACTAAATCTTGTTTACAGTAGAAATGTTAAGACATGTTGTTCTGCACATGTTAAGTCATGAATATGGTGACTAACCATCTTTTTTTCTCAATATTCTGCAAGTCTGGTCAGATCCAGGATTTTTGAAAGGGGGCATACAAAAACTGTATATTGATGGCCAATTTTTTGGACGATTTTAAGCTTACAAATGATGTATTTCTATAAAAGGGGGTGTACACCTTCTAAGCAACCGTTTGAATCCACCGCTACATGTGACCCATGTTGATGTCACCACACCCTATTTGACCTGTTTTCAGCATATGACCACCTCTGGCATCACCTTACTAAACTTCCCCTCTTTTTCCTTGCTTCCATGAAAGTAATCAAATATTGGTGTCGCCACACCCCCTTTTGGTCTAATTTCATGAATGTGACCATGAGTACTGGTATCAACAACTCCCCTTTTTTGGCCTGATTTTCATCATGTTATGACCAGTTATTGTGTTATCTAAAGTGACTTTAAAAGGAATGAGATTTATAGTGACTTATCATAATCTATGTTAACCCTTGTGTATATAATCCAGCATGTGAAAAGATTAACTCTTTAACCTATGTTTTGGTGCTTTTCAATTATGTCAATATTTATGTATCCACACACAATTGTACCTAATTATGTTCTATTTTCAAAGAGTTCACATTTATTTATAGGAGAGTTGAATAGAACCTACTTTTCATAATATTTTTGAAACCTACATCAGAGAACTATATGTAAAGTCTTCTCAACTTCAAGAAGTTTTATTATTTACAATTTTGTTTGACATACATTTATTCAAAAGTCAATATCAGATTAAACTATTTCCAAAATTAGAGTTATACTTTTAAATTAATTTTTGAAAATTTAATTCAAAAGTCAATTATACCTTCAACTGTTTTCAAATTATATTTATGCTACAAAATTAATTTACTAAAATGTAATTCAAAGTCAATAGTATTATTAAACTCCAACTGTTTTCAAAATTAGATTTATACTATTAAATTAATGATCAACAGTTTAAATGAATTCAGACTCCGACTCAGTGTGAACACCACCTTATTGCACTTCAAATAAAAAAGAAAGTCTTACAAAACAGTTTTGTTCAAACAGTGACTTATATTTCAAGTCTTAAAGAACATTCATATCTACTAGTATATTATGTAATTACTGAAACCTATTGGAATTAATAGGTTAAAAGACCTCTTATATCAGTTTTCTATATGTTTTTACAAGTGATATGCCAAATTAATCTGAAGGCGGGTAGAAAATCTCCAAATTTTAGATTGTGCTTCAGTTGAAATTTTTAATAAATTTACTATAAATATACTAATTAACTTCTGTTTAAAATAGAAAAGGCTTGATTTGAAGTTGATTTCAGATCCCCTTTTATATAATCAAAAGGTATTCAAGAGATTCACAAACAATCACTAGCATTCGGTGTGAAAATTCACCACAAAGTGTGATTTCGAACTCAAACCCCTTGAAATATATATAATACTAAATTGCACTCTCAATGAATATTTAACCAACATGTTCTTCTATTCATATGTGTATGTTTCAATCAGTTTAACCAACATGTTCTTCTATTCATATGTGTGTATGTTTTAATCAGTTTAACCAACATGTTCTTTTATTCATACGTGTATATATGCTTCAATCGTGTGTCAATGACTTTTCCATAACTTAAAACAAGGGCATACAATCCTTCATTTCATATCCTAGACTTAATACTGTTATTATGTCATAATGAGGGAAGGAGAAAAAATAAGCTTCTTACTTACAATTCATTAAACATCTTACAAACCAAGCTTTCTTTGAAAATGTTTTTGAATTTATGAGCACTTTCCTTATCTTTATTATTTACTTAAATACTTTAATTATAAACATAATATTAAATTTTTCTATGAGATTGATGTCACGAATAATGTATGATACATGCACATGACATCCTGATTTTAATCTATTGACAATTTTTAATATACTATCAAACCATTATTTCATTAAATTGAATGTGGTGTAGTTTATTCATGTTGCAACTGGAGCATGGATATCAAGAATTCTAATTAATCTCTCCTTCTTTTTACTTAGAAGTGATCCTACCCTTTCCAAAATATGAATAAGTTGAAATGTGAGCCATCGCTGACTAATGATAGTATGATACCCCCCTCTGCTTTAAGAATTCTGTGAACAAAAGGATGATAACCAAGTGATAAAAGAAAAGGATCAACATGGTAAAGCATGTTCGAAAGACGCACTTATCGAATTTCAGGATGCTTAAATTTGTAATTTCTGAGAAAAATGTGACAAAACTTTCATATATGGCTATATATTATGTGTAAGAATATAAATATTCCATAACTAGAAGTTGATGAGCCATGAATATGATAATCCACCACACAATAAAGCATTCTCACATTGAGCATTTGAGCATGATTCCCAATTTTAAGAAGATCTGATTTGTAGTTCCTGCGTAAAATGTGACAGACTAACAGACAGGGGTAAAACAATATAACCCTTCGATCAGGCATGGGTATAGTCAATTGTGGATAACAGCCATCACCTCTTATGAAATTTAAAACTGGAACAAAAAATTTTATGAACATTTTTTTATATGTTTAGGCTTTCAATGAGACAACAACCTACTCAACAATTCAGCAATAAATTACATCTGCAGGTCAAAGATTTCTGGTTACTGTGGTAACATGTTAAAGAATTAGAACCTAATTTTTATCAAAACCAAAAAATTAAACTGATGCACCAAAACAGCGCCCCACAGTGAAACTCTGGAAATGCTTACCTGAATATATTTAATTCTTTCTTGGTCTGTGTCTAAATTCAAAACTTCCTCTAAATCTAATTCACAATCATGATCATCTGTATCAATCTGAAATAAAAACAAATAATTTCATTTTTGATATCAATCAAAATATTTAACTTATCTAATGATTAGCTGCAAAAAGTCTTTTCAATTTAAAAGATGGGGGCCACTAGTGGAGCAGGATAAGCTGAACATTCACAATTGAGTTCACCCCAGATATTATAATCATGTAAGTTTTACTCAATACTGTGAATTCATTATTATTCGTTTTATACCAATCTTCATAGAGTTTGAGGGTACAGCAATGAATATGAATATAATTATAAAATGAACTACAAACAGTGATAAGAATGCATGCAGTCTTTAAAATCATTGGCGGATCCAGGGGGGGGTTCCGGGAGTTGGAACCCCCCTTCTTTTTGGCCGATCAATGCATTTGAATCAGAACATATAGTTGGAACCCCCCCCCTTTGTCCTGGGTTGGGAACCCCCCTTTTTTAAATGGCTGGATCCGCCACTGAAAATTGAGAAAGGAAATGGGGAATGTGTCAAAGCGACAACAACCTGACCATAGAGTTTGGCAAAACCAAGAAATCAAATATCCATGAAAATGTAAGTTTTCCTCAATCCATGAAAATTGGTACCCAATAAATGAATTTATTTTGTTTTCTGTGAAGTGTTCTTTGAATTATTTTGTCTATTGAATCATCATGCAATATATATTGTGCCACCCCTCACCCTTAGATATTTTGGTTGAAATGGTAAGAAACTTTGGTGGAAAGTTGTCTTTATTATCAATCATACCACATCTCCTCATTTTGATATTAATTGTGTGCAAGGTATAATATTCATTCCACACTTCCATAGTCATGATAGTCTAATCATTTATTCAGTATATTATAGTTATCACAGTCATTTTCAATTCAAACTACTCACTCGTGTTATTAAAAGTAAAGAAATTACAAAACACATGAAATAATGTGACCTCATTACTCTTTTCAACATGTTATTTCATACATAACTAAATTGTCCCATTCAACTGTAAACTTGCACATCACATAAACACGAGAAATATTATCATAGGTTAGAAGTCTGTGCTAAATACCCAAAGTTATGACCCCTAAAACATGTTTTAAGACTTTTCATGTCCTATAGTGTAAACCTTCAGTGTTATCAATGAATAATGGGGCTGAACTCAGTCTCAAAAACAAACTGACTAATTCTATATCCCACAACCATCAGCTATGTAGTATTTTCACATCCAATGACTGATGTACTAAAGTACTGCAGATACTATACATGTTGTTCATGTATTGCAATGGCAATTAAAATGGCAGACAAATATCTACTGTTCAAGATAGACAACCATGGTTTGAATGGCAATCAGAACGGTAGACAAAAATCTGCTGTCCAAGAAATCAAAACAATTGTTTAGAAAGGCAATTAGCAGAACAGCAGACAAAAATCTACCCTACAAGATAGTGGAAA